>NC_136072.1:649204099-650697155 GCF_964261635.1 Lissotriton helveticus | reverse complement strand
TCCTTTGTTGTTGTTGTTATAGTTGCGTGTCCTTTTCACATATTCCTTCTTTTTTCTTTAGAGTCTTTCTCTGTCTTCTTATAGTGCCCCATCTGTCCTCTTACTCTCTTTTTCTTCTTATACTCTTTCTTCTCTCCTCATATTTCCATCTTTCTCTTCATACTCTCCCTTACCTATGGATACTTTACAGTTTATTCATACTTCCTTCATCCCGTTATATTACAGTGTCTGTTTATACTCCCGTTTTTGGTTATATTTTCCTTTGTTTCATACTTCTTCCTCTCTTGTTGTAAGTACTTTTATTTTCATAGTCCCACGTTTCTTGTCATAATGCTGCCTTGGTTGTTATAAGTAATAGTATAGAAAATTTCATATATTTATTTGTGTAATGTTATATATATTTTTTTTTATAGATTCTGTCTATCAATACTTAAAAAAACTGTATCATGCCTACCAAAAGTCAGAGAAGGAAACAATGAAAGAAAGGTGTTTATTTGAAGAGAAGTCATCCACAAGATTTTCATGAAGAACCATGTGTTAAGAAAAAGAAAAAAAGTGCTGGTAAGAGAAGGAACACATTTGTGAGGAACATATTAAAGACTGTGGGCCAGATGTAGGTAGGCTTTTACCGGGTGGTAACGGCCGAATTCGGCCGTTACCACCCGGTAAAAGCAATTTGACATGTAGGTCCCTGTAATTTACAGACTCGGTAAATTTACCGGTAGGTAAATTTACCGAGTATGTAAAATACCGAGTCGGTATCATTACTGATTCCGGACAATTGGTATGTAGGTGGGACTCTTCTGAGTCCCACAAGCAGTACCACATCGGTATTTTACCATCAAATACTACTTGATGGTAAAATACCGTTTCTGGTGTGCATGCACATGTGTGCATGCACACCTATGCCATATGACAGGCAGACCTGCCCTTAGGGCAGGTATGCCTGCCACATGGCACCCGAGCCCTCTTTTGGGGGTGCCAGAGGGTGTCAAAGTGACACCCCCTGCACCCTTGTGACAGTCGGTATTTTCCGATGTGGTAAATACCGACCGGTATATGCCCAATCAATCCTATGGGCTTCAAAGCCCATAGGAATGCATGGGCATTAACTGGTCGGTATTTACCACATCGGAAATTACCGACTGTTTCCGATTCGGTAATTGCACATCTGCAATTACCTACATCTCGGTATTTTTATTTTCCGACCTCTTAAATACCGAGTCGGTATGACTCGGTATTTAAGAGGTCGGTAAATAAAAATTACCTACATCTGGCCCTGTGAGTAGTGTTGACAAAGGGAAAAATGGTATTAGTGTGTCTGCAACGAAAAAGAAAAAGAAGAACAAAGTGAACAATCATGGAAAGTCAACTGCAAAAAAAATAGTGTATAGTAAAAGGAGGAAAAATCAATTTATCGAAATTAGAAAAAAAATGTTTTATAACAGAGTTGTTTCAAATTTAATTAAAGAAAATAAGGGTTTTAAAAAACAAATTATAAAAAGAAGAAAGGTATAGAAAATATATTTTAGAAAGCTTTGGAATTGAAAACACAATTGTTTGTTTTAGTAATCAATAGAATTCAATCACTAGATAAGCCAATCCATTTAATGAAGGCCAAAAGTAAGTGGAGAATAGTAATTAACAGAAGTAATTTTTGTGAGTTTTTTTGGGGTGAATGGAAACATAGTTCAAGTTCTGAGCCTTTTTCTGATGAAGAAAGTTATTTTCAGAGTAATGATTTGTTGCATGCAGTTGACACTAGTGGTTGTGCTTATGAGGTTAGACATGGTTGTCCTATTGAGAAAGAGAAAATTGTTTCTAGAAATGCAGGAGGTGTTATCTGATGACGTTTTAGGGAGACGTCCTAAAGCTCCAGTGTACACTTGGAATTGTAGTAGTATTTGCAATGTACGGCAAGAATCTATTGATTTTTTACGCAATTTCTTACGTAACTATACTAAGAAAAGTGTTAAACAAAATATTAAGATGTTGCAAGGACTAGACCCTTGCAGAGTGAGAGAAAATACTGGTTTGCAAGGTCATTCTCTGGCTTGTCTTTCTAAAAAAGTATGTCGAAGTGTTTTTCACCATTTCAGGATGTTAGCAGTACATCATTCTGAAATGAGGAAACTAGTCAGAAGATTGTATTATGCAAAAAGTCCAGCGCTAATGTTAAAAAAGTTGAACAGTGCTCTTTTGCATGGATTTGTATCAAGTGTAAAGAACGTTTGTGATGAAATTGAGGTTAGTTATTTTGGTCCTGAGGAAGACAGTGCAGAAATTGAGATATTAATAGAAGGAAATGTAGAAGAGAATGTACAACATTGTAGTACAGAAAATTAGGAGCAAGAAATTACAAAGTTTAAGATGATTTCAGGTGAAAGGCCAAATTATTGTTGTGTGTGTTGTCGACGAACTCGTTATAAAAATCAGACCAGGACTGTTGATCTGTATTTAAAAAGTGAAAAGGAAAATAATAATGAGTGGAAGGATTTTGCAACTTATTTGTTGGTAGAGAATTGTTTTAATTTGGGTTCTGATCAGCGTATTTGTAAATATTGTTATAACAAATTAGACGAGAACAAAATGCCTACTAGAGCTGTGCATAATATTCTTGAGTTGGTAAATATTCCTCCTGAACTGATGCATTTAAATACCTATGAGTCTATTCTTATTCAATGTGTGCATCCATTTCAGGCTATTGTTCGTATCAAGCCTAAGACAGGAAAATTGCTTCCTTCTCATTCACAGAGAGGATTAAAGGGAAGAGTTGTATATTTGCCTCTAGATTTAAAGACAAATATTGAAACAATGTGTGTAGAAAAGGTAGAGGATGAACCTTTAGTTATTCTTGTTAATGGCGTTCCTACTAAGAGTAAGAAAATCTGGCAAGAATTAGTGAATGTTAGGAAAGTGAAAAAGGCAACGTTGTATATGGTAAAAAATAATCAATAGTACAGAAATGTGTATGTGAGAGAAGAAGAAATAATTTTAAAAGAAGATAGTGACTTGCCATCTGGACAAATTGAGAAAGTGAATGTGTCCAGAAATGAAGAAATCTACGAATTTTACAGTGTTCATCCACTGCATTCTAAAGAAGTGATGGGGAATACTATAGAGTTATTTCAAATAAAATAAGCAAAAGGAAGTCCCATCAGTGTATGGGAAAAAAGCTTGGAAGCTTGTTGTTTCCCTCAATTGTTTCCCACAGAAAAAGAAGGACGATATGATGACCGACCTGTGCAGAATCCTGCATCTGAATGCCGGACATCAAGAATATATACAGTAGATCCAAGATTTCGACAATGTATTCCGTATTTGTTTCATCTTTTGTTTGAGAGTGATTTGTCTGGACTTTCGTATGCAGTAAACCATATATTGAAAACAGGTGTACATCTGCAAAATGTTTCAGCAAAGGAATTTATGGATAAAGTACTGCAGAAAGATAATGTTTTGGAATCTCAGCTAATTAATCTCATGGCCTGTCAGTGTGATACTAATGAGTACTGGTACCGTCGACATGGAGAACTGAAATGTATGCTAAGGAACTTAGGAACTCCTACATGGTTCCTTACTCTAAGCTGTGCTGAATATGCTTGGGATGATTTACTTCAATTTCTTCGAGAGGCAAATCCAAATATACTAAATATTGAATACAAGACACTTGGAGAATTGTGCTCTTTGGATCCAGTTAATGTATGCAGGTATTTCATTCATAGATTTGAAGCTAAGATGTCTTTTATCACCAATAAAAAAATCCTCCTCTTGGAGAGGTTCTGGACTTCTTTTGGAGAAAGGAGTATCAAGCAACAGGTGCTCCTCACATACACATGCTAATATGGATAAAAGATGCTCCCAAATTTGGAACAGACTCAGATGATACTGTGTTGTCTTTTATTGAAGAATATGCTACATGTGATATACCCAAAAGTACACAAGATAATGGCTTAAGACAACAAGTCTTACGATTCCAAAGCCATCGTTGTGGGAAATACTGTCGTCGAAAGTACAAATCTAAGGACAAATTCTACACCAAATGCCGTTTTGCATTTCCACGACCTGTAATATCAAAAGGAAGAGTGAACAGTTTTATGTCATCTTTGCGACATACTATCACAAGAAAGTCTCCAAATAATTCCTACAACTTAAGAAGAAATGGAGAGTCAAAATATATAAATGCCTATAACCCAGTCATTTTGTCCATGTGGAATGCTAATATGGATATTCAATATGTTGCGGACAATTCCATTGCTGTTGCTCGATATGTAACATCCTACATAGCAAAATCAGAAAAGACGGAATTGAAGGAAATGTGGGAAGAGATTTCCCATGAGAAGAGTCTAAGTAAGAAGTTATATACTTACAGTTTGAAGATGTTAGCTCATCGAGAAATTGGAGCGTATGAATGCTCAGATCGGTTATCATCTGCAAGTCTATATTCCAAATCTAGAAGAATCATTTGGGTGAGTCTAGGTATTGCTGCAACACGAAACTGAGTTCTTAAATCTGTACAAGAAATTGAATATTTAGCTGAAAAAGAGCCAGAAATTACAGATATTGTGAAAACAAACATGTTGGATACATATTATCCAAATAGAAGTCATCATCTTGAGAACATTTGTCTCTATGAAGTGCTGCAAAACTATATTTTTAAACGAAATATTACCGAAAACATTAATAATGGTATGTATGCCATTATTGGTTCTGAAGGATGTCTGGTGAAACAAAGAAAAGGACATTTGATTAATCACCTTAAACTGAGTTGCGGAACACCTGACAAAAGGGAATTTTACTATTTAGCTCTTTTGCAACTTTTCAAGCCATGGCGTTCAGAATTGGAATTACTTGGAGATTTCGAGAGCTATGAAGATTCCTTCAATGCAACTAAAGATACTATAGAATGTCCTGTTTTTGCTAATTATGTGAAAATGTTGAATGACGAAATTGAGCAAGAAGGTAGAATTGCAGCTGAGATTGCTAGAGACAGTTCTCAAGACATTCAAGCTTCTGCTCCATTGAGTCAGGACCCACTAGGAGAAGCAATTGTTCTAAATGAAGCAGCAACTGCTATGGAAGAGGTGAAAACAGCAATGTATCAAGGTCAAAAAGATATAACAAACTTAGGAAACTTGGAAGAACAACAAAATCTTGAGCAGAAAGAAATATATGAGCAAGTGAGAGAACAGATTGACCATGGATTACTTCATGAAAAGAAAGAGTGCTCATGCTCATCATTTGAATCTATCCGAATGTACATGAGTGGACAAGCTGGAACAGGCAAAAGTTTTTTAATTAAAGTAATTACAACGTTTCTACTGAAAACAACTGAGTCGGATTTATCTTGTGTTGTCACTGCTCCAACTGGATTAGCAGCCCACAATATTAAAGGAATTTCTTTACATCGTTTATTAATGCTACCAGTAGAGCATGGAAATAAATTAGAATACCACAAGCTATCTGGAGAAGCTTCTTGTGAAGTTTCAAGAGTCTTGAGGAAAATGAAAATTCTCATTATTGATGAGGTAAGCATGGTATCAAACGTACTGCTTGCTTTTGTGCATTTAAGAGTACAGCAAATTCTTAAAACAGAGTATGACGAATTATTTGGAGGAAAACACGTCATAGTTTTTGGAGATCTTCTACAACTTACTCCTGTAAAAGCACAGCCAGTGTTTATAACACTGTCGCATGAAGATACCAGAAAGTCTTTGGGGAGCATTGGAAATTTAAACATTTGGTCATATTTTGAGTATAAGGAACGTATTACAAATATGCGACAGGCAAATGATGCTGATTATGGAACTATTCTTCAAGATATAAGAATTGGAAAAATGACTGAACATGGCAAACAAACTTTACAGAGACAATTACTTTCCAATTTGTTTCCAAATGAAAATATTGTTCCAGAGAAAATATACATGAGAATTGCAGAAAACAAATCTGTAATCTGCTTAAGGCCAACACTACGTGAATGTTCTATATTCAATTAAGAAATGTTAAAGTTGGAAAATGAAGAAATTATAAAATTGGAAGCTATTGATAAAATAGAACATGAAGGAATCACTATTATTTTGACTGAAAAGTTGAAGAGGAAATTGGATTCTTTAGAGAAATCGATAAGTAAAACTGCTGGTTTAGAAAAGAATTTGTATGCATGTGTAAACTAGGGTAATTTTACGACGTAATTTGAATGTGGAATAAGGTCTAGTAAATGGAGCAATGGGTAAAATTGTTGATTTTGTTAATTATGTAAATAGAGATGGGATTGAATTTTTGAAAATCAAATTTGATGAAATTGCTGAAGTACAACAATTTAGTCGGTGTTCATCTCGGTTTTTGCTTGTGAAAGATTTGTATGTACGCAGAAAACAGTTTCCTGTTTGTTTGACATATGCGGTGACCATTCATAAATCTCAAGGTTTAAGTGTGGATAGTGCTTTAATGATATGAATATTGGAAGTACCGTGTTTAAAGAGGGTATGGCATATGTTGCTTTGTCTCGAGTCAGAACTTTATCTGGATTGTACTTGATTGATTTTGATGAGACAAAGGTCAGTGCAGGTGCAAATTGTGTGAAAGATTATAATAGGTTAAGAAGAGAATATGCACCCAATTTAGGTCAATATTCAGTATTTGAAAAGTGTGTGGTAGGTAGAAAAAGAAGATTTGAGAATATCTGTAGTGAAACTGTAGAGAAGTTGCGCCTGCAAGCAAAAAAGAAAAAGGACAGTGTTGAAGAGAATGTTGGTTATCGGTTTGAAAATAGTTGTGGTGTCAACTGCTATGCTAATGTAGTTGTTAATGTTGTTTTTGTTCTTGAAAGTTTGCAACAGCAAGTTGTTGAAAATTGGGACGAAAGATTCTGTTCATTGTTGTATTCTGTTTATGAGAAATGTAGTAGTGATAAAAGTAAAATACAAAGTGTTTCTGCTATTCAAAATGTTTTGGACATATGATCTGGTTCTAGTCAATTTACGCAGAATATTCAGCAAGATTGTCAGGAATTTTTAATGTTTATGCTTGGTGTACTGGAAGATAAAGGTATAGATATTAAAAACCTTTTTGGCCTTTCTTATAAATGGCAACATGACTGTCAAAATTGTTTGTTTACATGTAGTACTAACATAGACACTGAAAGATTCATATATATGACTTTACCTGACTGTGAATCAGTGTCTTTTAAAAATCTAATTAGAGGAGCAAGTCAAACATGGAGTGTAGCCAATGTAAATCAGAAATGTCATCAACATTGTTTATACAAAGATATGGACAGTATGTAATTTTAATGCTGCAACGTTGTAGAGCTGATAGAAGGAAATTGGAAACTTTAATAAATAGCTGGTCAAGTTTCAATATCAGGAAGAACTTTTGTAGCTGTTGCAATTATTTTTCATGATGGACCTTCTACAACATCTGGACATTACACTGTTTATTTAAAATGTCTGAAAGGTTGGATACACTGTAATGATAGTCAATTAGTTTTTAAGCAACGTTTGCCTAAAGAGTTACCAAATTCTTACCTGATATTTTTAAAAGAAAACATTTTAAGTTCAAAATGTGGCCTTTAGGATTACTGCTGTTAAGGTACATTAGTCTGGTGTTGTAGAGTATTTTGTAAGTCAGGGTGAGGAGGTTGAAGATGATCCTCTTGTTGATATTGAGGCAGTGTAGGTGTATTAGGTGGTGTGTGATGTGGCTGCAGCAGGGAACATTCATAATCAGTCAGGTGGTGGTCTTTTGGATTTGATGTAGTTGTTGTAGGTGTTTGGCTGGAATTCATGTGTAGAGTGTTTTGCCACAGTGTAGTCTGCTGCTGATGAGGGACTGTGTCACTGTTCTTCTTTTGGTAAGGATCCACTTGTAAATGTTGCGGAGCATGTGGAGGGTGTTATGGCAGAACGAAGAGACGTGTAGACTTGCTTACACATGGAGAGGTAGGAGTTTAGGATGAATCCTAGGTTGTTGACATGGTTGGTAGGTGTTGGTACTGTCCACAGTGTAGTGAGCTAGCAGGAGTCGTCCGAGACTGAGGGGGTGGGTCTGAGGATGAGTACTTTCACTTTGTGCGACTTCATGTTTAGAGAGCTGCTCTTTATGTAGTTGGTGATGTCCTTCATTGTGTGGTGGAGGTTGTTTTTGGTGGTATGTGGATTCTTGGTGAGGAAGAGGATGAGCTCGGTGTCGTCGATGTAGGAGATGATGTTGAGGTTGTGATGGTCGGTTACTTGTGTGAGGGTGGCCATGTAGATGTTGAATAGCGTCGGGCTGAGGGATGAGCACTGGGAGATGGAGCAAATGGTGTCAGTGGTTTTGGATCAGAAGGCTGGGAGGCAGATGCTCAGGATTACTATTGAACAATTACCAAACTTGAGAATTTGACGCATACTATTTGGCCGTGTGGAAAAGTAAATGAAACCATAAAGGACTTGTTGTTATATATTTTGTCAGCATATATTTGTAAGTAATATTATTTACAGTGTATGAAAATTGATCATAATGTTTTGTTATGTTATGATTGTTTGAGATTTGTCATATTTACGTAATAAATTGATCTTAGAAAAAAACGTTTAAGATATGTTCTATTTCTATTTTTTAGATTGTTATTGAGAATGTTGAATGTTTTTTTAAAGAAAATATAATTGAATGACTTTTTTTTGCCGGCTGTTATGTGATGAGTACTATTGAACTCACTGTTTCTAGTGAAATTCAATGTATTCTGAGAACAGCAAAAAAGGCAAATGTAATAGTTTACAAATTATTTTGTGTTGTAAAAGATATATTGTAACTGTATTTTTTGTGTCTACCACAGATAGTTATTTTATAATATATAATTTTTTTATTATTTAATATGCTTAAGGTAAGTACAAGTTACTGTTAAAAATGGTCGATGGAATGTGCTTCAACTGAGCGGAAGTAACAAAACATGGACGGAGAAGGTAAGTGTGTAAATATCGTTTGTATCTTTTAAAGATATTTTAAAAAATTATATACTGAGTGTACCTGTCAGAACCCCTCCTCAATCAGTGGATACGATAATGACTTATCTATATCCTAGCTGCTGCAGGAGGTCTAGTCATTTACCACACACCTGTGGGGAATCCTTGGTGAGGTACGCGCTCCCTAATGAGTGCACACTTCACCTAACACGTTCCTGAGTTCAGACCCGTTTTCAATTGCTTCATAGTTATTCCTGAAGAGAAAGCACAAATATTTGTGAGAGAGTTAAAGAACGTTCCCGGTTAAACTTACCTTAGTTATCGTGCCCGCAACTAGAATTCAGCTTCCGAGTTGGAAGAAGCCTGCACATTGCACAGCGGTTGATTTTCCCGTCGCGGCTCCTTCAGGGCAGACGGAGTCAGTCGTGTTCAGCACCTAAAGAGCAGAGAGAACAAGAAACCATACAAGAAACCTAAGTTATAACTTATAGTTGACATAGGTATATTCTTGGAAAATAATCATATGACAAATTAAAGAGTGACGAAACTTACCTGACATTATAGAGAATATTAAATATATTCACTCGATGTATTTTCTCTAACCTAAAACAAGAAATGATAACATTCGTGATAAGCAAGGTCTTAAGGGAAAAAAACATATTGAGAAAGAAATACCAGAAACACGGTTGAATTAAGAAGGAACATTAGTGAAAAACACAAGATATTCAAGGATTGACAGAATAGATAACAAGCAACTGCGTAAAGAAAGGTTCGAAGAAGAACACAAGGCAATTAATAATATAAAAATTAGACAATAAACTGAGAGGCCTAGGTTAATGACTGTTACGTAATTATAGGTTATAAGCAGTGAGAAAAATATAGAACTGCAAGCTACAAGGTTGCAGATAAATACTAGAGGAGAGGCTAGTTCGAAAGTTGAAGGGGTAGGTAATTAGTAGGGTTAGACTAAGTTATAGATGAGGAATAGAGATAGAGTAAACACATGAAATATTCAAAAAGTAGTGTGATAATGATGCCTAAATATACACATATACACAGTGTTATTCTGGACAATGAATAGTATCTTTTGCATTTTACTAAAACACATTTACTATTTTGGAATGGGTAAGGTGAATAGACATATTCTACATTTTTTAGTAGTGTATTTTACTATAATAGCTTGAGTCTTTTCCTATAGTCATAAGCAGTGGCTGGTTTCAAAATTTAAGAAAAGCTGAGAACAGGATATCTTTATAAGTAATTATATTTATATAACTTTGCAAAGGACTAAAACTTTACTAATAGAATGTTATTAGATAATAGTATTTATATAGTATTTTTTGTAGTCCAAAATTGGTGAAAACGGAGTTTTGTACAATATATTACGAAAAGTGATAAAATTAACTGTTTATATTTTTATACAAGGAGCAAGAACATAAAGGAAACATTATGGAAAGAGAACAGCCTCATAGTGAGGAGATTTTGGATATTACCTTGAGTATAATTGAAGAGCTAATCGTATCTGTCACAGGCAATGAGAGTGAAGAAGGCGAAATTAGTGCTGCAGACATGAGGTGTGATTTCGAATACGAAAGCTTTGATGGAGATTTTATGGAAGTATTAAATTATGTTGAAATTTTAGAACAACTTAATTCAGAAACTGCTAATGAGGGAATTGATCTGAATGACATATCTGATGAACTTGTATTGGAATGTGTGTTAAATTATGAGATGTTACAAGAATAATTATTATTTTTTTTTAAATAAAGGTTTGAGCACTATTTACTAATGAACTTATTGTACTAAAAGTGAAGCACTTATAGATTCAGTTATATATTCTTTAAATGTTTGTATTGATTTAAAATATGCAAAGTGGGTCTGAGGGTATGGATTGCTTAAAATCCGTTTGGAGTATACATGCAGTCTTGTATGCACCTGCAAACTTGTGTTTTATGCCTTCAATTCCCTAGTCTGTATCCTTAGAGTTCCTCCAAACACTCTGACACAGCTGTTTTAGTATTGTAGTGAGCCAGTCAGCAGTATGTTCTTTTCCATTGTACCATGGTAAAACTGAACCTGTAATAAATTTAGTGAGGAACTTTCTTTGCAGAACTGTACCGATCCAGTCACTATCTAGATACTCATGGATTAAAAGAGGTCTTAGTTCATAGAGTGTTTTAAACCCCTTCAGACTGTGCATGCACGGTTCTATGCACCAGCAAACTTATGTTTTATACGTTCAGTTCCTCAATGTGTATCCTTACACTTCGAGCAAACATTCTCACACTACTGTTTCAATATTGTAGTGAGCCATTCAGCAGTATGTGTTTATCTGTATAGTGTGGTAGAACTGAGGCTGTTATAAATTCGATCAGGCTCTTTCCTTGCAGAACTGTAATCATCCACTCACTACCTAAGTAGTCATACATTAAAATAGTTCTTAGGGCATAGACTGCTTCAAACCCTTATAGACTATGTATGCAGTCTTCTATGTACTTGCAAATGTGTATTTTATGCGTTCAATTTACCAGTTTGTATCCTTACACTTCCACCAAACACTCTGTCACTGTTGTTTTAGTTTTTTAGTGACTCATTCATCGATATGTAGTAATTCATTCACTACATTAAAACACTAATGGGCACATATACAATAACTGGCATATCCCCAGGAATATGTCAGTTATTGTACTCCGTGACACCACCACCATGGATGCGCCGTATTTACAATGCGGTGTACCATGGGACAAAAATGGCACATATATGTGATGTATCTGTGCTGTAAAGGTGGTGCATTGTTTGAGTTATGTTGCAAGTGCAACACATGTGCAGCAATGCTCTGGGGGCCCTATGCTCAGACTGCTGTGTCAATCCTTACACCTGCTTCAAGGTAGTGCAGGGTTTTGACACAGCATGAGCCCAAAAGTGACAAAGTGAAATCTTGTAGATTTTAGTTAGCCACTTTTAGGAGGTGTTCCTGCGCCAGAACGCCCCCCATGTAGGAATGTCTCCTTCTGGTACAGAGATTTACAATGTTACGCACCTCCCAGATACGTCACATTCTAAATACCACATACCATGGCGCATCTTTTGCACCACCGCTTCATCAGAAAAGTGATGCAACGGCGGTGTAAAAGAGGCACAGGGGTGTTGTAAATCTGCCCCTAACAAACACTTACAAATTCATCCAGGCAGTTTCACTAGCAGTGTATTCTTTTTGAATTTACTTTGTTATTATTTTACATTAAAAATATGAAATGAAACTTTAAAAATAAAATAAGTATAAGTAATTATAATAAAAATGTAGGAAATTACTATAAAAAAGAAAGTAATATAATAGTTAGTACATTTTAAAATTATCATTTACAAAACCTCTATAGTTAGGAATTAGCATTTAAAAAACCTTAGAAATTCACAAAAAAAAACATAGGTTTCACACATGTTATAGTTATCTGGACATTTCTCTCATACAAAACCATTGAAATTCCCCTGTTATAGTTAGTTCAGCTAACTATAACTCACGCGCCCGCAATGCACTGCTGATGATGTCACATATTACATCACTCATGACATGGTCAGTGACATCACCTTGCGCCGTCGGTTCCCAACTTTTAATATGGGAAAAAGTAACGTACCAGCAGCACAAGGGGCTTATAAATAAACACTTCTATAAGTAGCTTGCGGTGTACTGGTTAGGTCTATCTAGGTTAGGTGTATGTAGTTCATGTGAAATTTTTGTCTTTACATATGTTGGGGTGCTCATTCACCTGTGTTCTCTTTGTGTTTAGCGTTTGTGTGGATCTGCTGTGTGTATTTGTGTGTGTGTGTTTTCCGAAAATGGATGCACTAAAGTTTGTCTATATCTGTATTTAATGTATGTAAGAGTGTTAGATGTGTCTGATATCTGTATGTGTGTGCTACACACGTTTCACAATCATGTTGAATAAATCATAATACAACTCTTTATTATCTCCTCAACAGGTTACAAATCAGATATTTCCCGTTTGGACATATTCCTATCTGGCGCTGTTATTTCCTGTATTTCTGCTTACTGACTATTTGAGATACAAGCCCGTCATTATTTTGCAGGGAATTAGCTTCATAACTGCGTGGTTGATTTTGTTATTTGCCAGCGGAGTCCCTGCCATGCAGGTAATGGAGTTTGTCTATGGCCTAGTTACAGCCACTGAGATAGCCTACTATGCCTATATTTACAGTGTTGTCAGTTCTGATCATTATCAGAGAGTAACAAGCTACTGCAGAAGCATCTCCTTGATTGGCTACACAGCTGGATCAGTGATAGGACAACTTCTGGTGTCCTTAGGAGGTGTTTCATATTTTTACCTAAATGTCATAAGTTTGTGCTCAGTATGCGTGGCTTTCATAGCCTCACTTTTTCTACCTATGCCCAAGAGAAGTATGTTCTTCCATAAAAAACTGTCAAGAGAAACAACGGAAACAGAAGCAAATGAAAACAAGCCTCCTCACCCCCTTACTACTAATGAAGATCAAGGGAGCCATGGTGAAAATGTCACCCCAGCAGAATTAGCCACTGCTGGAAAACTGTCAGACCAGGACACTCTCCATAGCAATAGCCACAGACATTTCTTTCGTGTGCTTCTGCAGTTGCTGATGGACTTAAAAGACTGTTACTCTACAAAGCAACTCATATACTGGTCACTGTGGTGGGCATTGGCCACAGCTGGCTATAATCAGATTTTGAACTACGTCCAGGTTCTTTGGGAACACGTCGAGCCATCACAAAACTCCACCATATACAACGGTGGAGTTGAAGCTCTTGCAACACTTTTGGGTAAGTTAATTTAGCATTGAAGTAAAGCCAGTATTTCATTTGGGACTAAATGTATTATGGGGATTTACCTGGTTTTTTCCTTTGGGTAAATGGAGTGATACGTAGGCACTGTGTAAATTTGCTGTGTAAACAAAAGACCCGATTTACAAAGATTTGCTGTGTCTGGTGGCTTTGTGGACTAACGCGTCCACTGTGTGGGCCTGTGTCTGATCTCATGAGCATATATTCAAATCCCAGTGGGCCCACTCAGCCTTTCTTCCTTCTGAGCTTGATAAAATGAGTTGGGTAACAATAAGCATCTGTTATGCAGTGGCAAAATACCCTTGGGTGAATGGTTGCTAGGCAAATACACATGACATGTTAAGATTTTGCGTCTGGGTTGCATCACTTTTTTGATGCAGCCCTATAAAAAAAATTACAAAGCCATGCAAATGTTGATTTGCATGGCTTTGTAAGAAACAGTAAAGCAACACAGTACATTGCAGGAGTTAATTGGGTGGTGCACGGGTGTTACAGTGCATCCATCTATGGTTTTTGACACAAACCCATTATTATGAAGATATATAGACTTGGGTTTACATCAAAATGGTGTGCCTGCCTGAGGCTGACGTAACAAGGAGAAATATCTGTAATTCTCCTTGTTATTTCCTCTTTGCATGTGTGCTGCATTCTGACAACAATACATGCACCATTGCGCTATGGCACAAAAGTGCCTGCATTGGCACTAGGCACCCCAGAGAGCTCCGGTGAATGGAGAGAGCAGAACTACACTATTTCTTTGAAGATATGGGGCAGTTATTCTCGCTTCAGGTGACGCAACACAGCACAGCACCTTTTCTTGCTGAGCTGTGCTGCACCAATTCTTTCTAAATATGCCCCCTAGTTCAAAAGTTTTTTTTACATGTTGATCACAGATGACGAGTGAGAACATTATAAATGCACATTGACTTTAATGGGTAATTTCACTTTTTTAGATAAAATGTTATTTTTGATTTACCAGTTTTATATTTCTTTTTCGATAGTCCTAGAGAAACTGAAACTCTCATTGTGTGCACACATGTATGGCATTTGGGAGTAGGGCCGTGCAGAAAGGCACCTTGTTGCACTGCCCTATGCTGAAGTGAAAGGGCGGGAATGCACTGTATTTACGGACAATGGTGCATTACTGTCCTTTCGGTCTGTACTTGCACCATTTTGACAGCCTAGCCAAACACATAGGCACCCTTGCACCATGGTGCAAGGGTGCCTCAGTTGCAGGCAGGATTCTTTTTGTGTAGGAAGGGACACCTTCCTGCACAAAAACACTCCTACGAGGCGTTTTCCTCTTCCAATCTGTGCTGCAGAATTTAGCACATATGGAAAGAGGAAAAAACAAGGAGAAATTAGCATATTTCTCCTTGTTACGCCTAATATTTGACGCTTCCCCAGGTTTACATTACTTTGTAAATCTGGGGCAGATAGTTTCAACCACTTGCAACACTACCCAAACAATGCCTCATATACTCAATGTAAAAATAACAGGTGATGGAAAGAATGCAGAACAATGTCATACATTCGCCCCAGTACAGAGATCTGGGCCTAAATAAATCGTTTTTTTGCTCACATGCCATTCCAGTTTGAACCCAGCCATATGCAAATCAGTCTTGACCCTGTGCCCCATGGGTACAGTCCAGCCCGAACTGCCAAGCCAGGTCCTCCCTGGACTGGAAACAAGCATCCAAGGACCGGTTTCGGGCTTTCAGCCCTCATCAGCCTGGATAGCTTGATTCCAGTGGCATGGAGAGCACGGGACTCACGTCTGAGCATACCCGTCCCACTTGGGGTGACAAATGCAAAAACAACAGGTGATGGACAGAATGCAGAACAATGTCATACATTCGCCCCAGTACAGAGATCTGGGCCTAAACCCATCGTTTTTTTGCTCACAATGCCCTTCCTGTTTGAACCCAGCCATATGCAAATCAGTCTTGACCCTGTGCCCCATGGGTACAGTCCAGCCCGAACTGCCAAGCCAGGTCCTCCCTGGACTGGAAACAAGCATCCATGGACCGGTTTCGGGCTTTTAACCCTCATCATCCTGGATAGCTTGAGTTTAGTGGCATGGAGAGCACGGGACTCACGTCTGAGCATACCAGTCCCACTCGGGGTGACAAATGCAAAAACAACAGGTGATGGACAGAATGCAGAACAATGTCATACATTCGCCCCAGTACAGAGATCTGGGCCTAAATCCATCGATTTTTTGCTCACCATGCCATTCCAGTTTTAACCCAGCCATATGCAAATCAGTCTTGACCCTGTGCCCCATGGGTACAGTCCAGCCCGAACTGCCAAGCCAGGTCCTCCCTGGCCTAGAAACAGGCATCCAAGGACCGTTTTCGGGCTTTCAGCCCTCATCAGCCTGTATAGCTTGATTCCAGTGGCATGGAGAGCAGGGGACTCACGTCTGAGCATACCCGTCCCACTCGGGGTGACAAATGCAAAAACAACAGGTGATGGACAGAATGCAGAACAATGTCATACATTCACCCTAGTACAGACATCTGGCCCTAAATCCATCGTTTTTTTGCTCACCATGCCATTCCAGTTTGAACCCATCCATATGCAAATCAGTCTTGACCCTGTGCCTCATGGGTACAGTCCAGCCTGAACTGCCAAGCCAGGTCCTCCCTGGACTGGAAACAAGCATCCAAGGACCGGTTTCGGGCTTTCAGCCCTCATCAGCCTGGATAGCTTGATTCCAGTGGCATGGAGAGCACGGGACTCACGTCTGAGCATACCCGTCCCACTCTGGGTGACAAATGCAAAAACAACAGGTGATGGACAGAATGCAGAACAATGTCATACATTCGCCCCAGTACAGAGATCTGGGCCTAAATCCATCTTTTTTTTGCTCACCATGCCATTCCAGTTTGAACCCAGCCATATGCAAATCAGTCTTGACCCTGTGCCCCATGGGTACAGTCCAGCCCGAACTGCCAAGCCAGGTCCTCCCTTGACTGGAAACAAGCATCCAAGGACCGTCCATCATCCTGGGAGTTTTGCTGTTCACCCTATGTGGGAAGGGTATGCCCAGACGTGGGTCCCGTGCTCACTAAGCCACTGGAGTCAAGCTACCCTGGCTGAAGACGGCTGATAGCCAGAAACCAGTCCTAGGATGCTTGATTCCGGTCCAGGGAAGACATGGCTTGGCAGTTCGGGCTGGACTGTTCCCATGAGGCTCAGGGTCAAGACTGATTTGCATATGGCCATGTCTGAACTGGGGTGGCTTGGTGAGCAAAATAACTATGGATTAAACCCAGATCTGTCACTGGGGGTGAATGTTTTGCCATTGTGCAACATTCCGTCCATCATATTGTGTGTTTTGCTGTTCACCCTATTTGGGAAGGGTATGCCCAGACGTGGGTCCCGTGCTCACTAATCCACTGGAGTCAAACTATCCTGGCTGAAGACGGCTAATAGCCAGAAACCGGTCCTAGGATGCTTGATTCTGGTCCAGGGAAGACATGGCTTGGCAGTTCGGGCTGGACTGTTCCCATGAGGCACAGGGTCAAGACTGATTTGCATATGGGCATGTCTGAACTGGGGTGGCTTGGTGAGCAAAATAACGATGGATTAAACCCAGATCTGTGACTGGGGGTGAATGTTTTGCCATTGTGCAACATTCCGTCCATCATCCTGTGTGTTTTTTTTTCATATACTCAATGTGGCCTCCAAATTCACTTTTGTAACAAAGTAACTTGGGAATTGTTAGACAAGTTATCACCTAAAGCTCTAGTTGTACCACAAATGATAGGTCCTACACTTGTCTGAGTAAATAGCTGTATGAATTTATATGTGTCTTGGGAGAACCTTTGTTAGTATAATCCACCACTGTCAGCCTGTCAATGGTGGTCACACCGCCATTGGACCGTGGAGGTCCGCCCACCACATTATAATGACGGGCGGATCGTTGACGGTCGGTGAGACTGACGGTCATGCATAAGACAGGCTCAAGCAGCCCATCGGGCGTTGGAGGGACTTGAATCCCTACAACAGTGGCGGTGACTGCCCAGGCACCGCTGTAGGGTTTACAGGGTCCCTTTCCGCTGGCCGATTCACGGCGGTTAACACCCCATGAAAAGGCAGGCGGAAAGGGACTTTGGGGCCCCTAGCAGGCCCTCCTTCTTACTTGCTCTCAGCCTTGTGTTTGGGGGCACCTATGGTGCCCCCCCTACATATCCCTGCACCATGTGGCAGGCACTGCATGGTGCCTGCCACATAGTGCAGGAATATGCAAAATGTGTACTTTTTGTACTGTGGCATGTGCTTAAACGTGCCACAATACAAAACATACACATTGTATCCGCTTTGAAGGCTGTTGCATCCTAATCCCTATGGGGGGATGCCAGTTGGGCAGTCCCATTTCCAAAACGATGGCAGTCGGACAAAAGTCAGACCGCCATCATAATGAGGCCCCCTATTCCCTCGAATGTCACTCTGCATATTTGGTTGTGCTACAAGCAACATGTCTTTTTGAGGAAACTCAGCATTCATTTTTAATTTGAAATTTGTATATAAAGATAAATATTTTGTGAGTCATACACTTGTGTAACTTTGAAAGGAAACTAAGGGAAACATCAGCATGGGAGTGATTGAAAGGTATTATGTGGACTAGGATGATGAAACACTAAATGCTAAGCCTTTGAATGCTGAGCTTGGTGCTTGAAATTGGCCCATGATTCACCTACTGTACAGCAATTTCCTGTTGTCCCTGACCCAAAAGATGTCCTTAGGAGGACACATGGGCATAAAAAAGAGGTTGCATTCTTTTCTCTAATGGTAAAGGATACACCCAGACACAGAGAGGATCTCTAGAATCTGTCGTGCTTGCCATTTGAGAAATGAGTCAGGACCTAAGATCAATGCATCAATAGTGCCACTGACACCAGTAGCTGTTCCATTCTAGCTGGTGGGCATTGGCATTGCTGGTCTGCTTGACACCCCTTCATCTTCGGTCAACAAGTATATCTTACTTGTGGTTGATCCTGCCACTCGATATCCAAAGGCAATTGGATAGTAGCTAAGGCACTGGTAGGAATCTTTTCAACTGTCGGATTTCCTAAGACATTGATTTGCGACCAGGAAACAAATTGTGGGGCAGATGTACAGGCCCCTATCGCCACAGGAAGTTCACTTTTTGTGATATTTCCATGGCGATAAGGGTTTTGCCTTATATACAAGGGGCAGCATTAAGGCACTTAACGTAGCTTAAGGGGGCCTTGTAAATAAGGCCCCATTTCATGCTATGCTCAGCATGGAAGGGGTGGGCTGTGGGTGTTGCGGTGGGCTTTCCACCGCAACACCCATTGATTTTGATGCTGCCTCCTATTTACAAGGGAGCGTAAATAGGAGGCATCACCAAAATTAAGACCATGGAAAACCTTGTCTTAAATTGGCAAAACAAAGGGAAATGCTATATTTCTCTTCGTTTTTGCTTTTTCCATGTGTGCTGCCTTGTGCAGCACACATGGAAAATGCAAAAAACCTTTTATTGTTAATTACAGGAAGGTCCCCCTTCCTGCACGTAAACAATCTTTAGACAAAATTACATTTTGCGACTTTCATGTGTGCCTCTTTAAGCAGCACACATAGACGTGACAAAATGGCATTTCAAGAGTGTTTATGTACAGGAAGGGGGATCTTCCTGTAAATAAACAATCTTTCCCCAGCACGCAAACACCCTTGCACTATGGTTCTAGGGTGCATGCATTGGGGCTACACTGCTAAGTGTAGCACCGGTGCAGGGGGAAATGCAAGCATGCACCATATTGTTGTAAATATGGTGCAGCCTGCATTTCAGAAGCGGCGGAGAGAGGCCTTAAACTGTGACAGCTAACGCTTCACTCCACCACTTCTGTTGTACATATCCCCCTGTATCTCCTCTTTCCTGGCAAAAATGTGGGAGCAAGCTGGTAGAACCTACCACTTCTCCATGACATAACATCTGCCAATGGTTGGTGGAAAGGTTTAATAAGACCCTTAAGAGCATGATGGAAACTCTTCCACAGGACTTCAGGAGGAAGTGGGATTACCTCCTGCCATGTCTCTTGTTCACCTGCAGAGAAATTCAATAGAAGGCAGTTGGGTCCAGTCTTTTAGAAAGTCCGTTGTGCCACTGTTAGAAATTGGGTCTCTAGTTGGCAGAGGTATGCACCCTGTCCAAATAGGAACCACAATGCTAGTCAGGGTAGGTCAGTCACACACTATAAATTATCCTGTGCTCACCATCTGGAAGCTTAGCACTGAGTAGTCAGGCCTAACATAGGAGGCAATGTGTAAAGTATTTGTGCAACACAACACGCAATATCACAATGAAAACACCACAAAACACCAGGTAAGAAAAATAGATATGAATTTTATAAATAAAACAAGACCTAAACAACAATCCAATCGACCACGCACATGAGCAGGTGATGATACATTGACATCCTCAAGTCTCAAGCAACAGGAGGCAAACAGGTCTTGGAGCTCACTCTTGATTCAAGTCAGAGTCCATCTCTCCCTCAGCAGGGTCAGAGAGCATCAGGGCAGCACAGCAGAAAAGCAGTACTTCCAGAGCAGCAGTCCAGCAGAGTGACAGTCCCTGTAGCAGCACATACGTTTTTCTAACAGATGTTCTTTACAGGCCTAGGAGTGTTTGATATGGTGAGATCAAAGACCCAGTGCTTTTACCCAGTTGTGTATTTTAAGCGGAGGTGACTCTAAAGAAGGATCTCTGAAGCGCACAGAGGGAATTTCTTCCTAGCCCTGGCTCCAGACTCATTACAGGGGATACAAGACTATGGGTAACAGTTGTGTCATTACAGGGGATAATCAGCCCTTTGTGTGGGGACAGGACACTGCCTATCCTGGTGTGTCAGCTCCTCCCGCCCATCCTGCCCAGGATGAGTCATGAGGATGCAGATAGGTACTCAAACACACCTAATATTCCTTTGTATGTGGCTGTCTAGAAGGAATGCACAAAGTCAAGACAAGTCAAGTCAAGTCAGAATTTATATAGCGCACTACATACCCAGATGTCACCCACCATAGATGTGTATTGGAGACAGGCTGCAGGACACAGAGCCTTAAGAGGAGAGAAATGCCAACTTTCTAAAAGTGTCATTTATATAAATTGTAATGTCAAATCCAAAGGGAATTTGACATTACAATTTCAAAGATATGAAACATACAGAGTTACCCCTTTGTAATCTGGAATTACAGTTTACTAGTGTAATAAGGATTACCCAATGTTAACCTATGAGAGGAGCAGACCTCACAGTAATGAAAAGTGAGTATCGGTGTTTTTCACTACCAGGACATGCAAAACTTAAATGTACATGTCCTACCTTTTACATACACAGCACTCTGCCCAATGGGCTACTAAGGGCCTACCTTATGGGTGATGTTTGAGTAATAAAAGAGGAGTTTTAGGCTTGGCAAAGGGCTATGAATGGCAAGTCAAAATGGCAGTACAACTACACACATACAGGCTCTGCAGTGGCAGGCCTGAAACACATTTAAAGGGCTGATTGTGTGGGTTGCACACTCAGTGCTGCAGGCCCACTAGTAGCATTTAATTTAAAGGCCCTGGGCACATGTAGTATACTCTATTAGGGGCTTACAGATAATTAAATATCCAAATTGTGGATAAACTAATGTTACCATGTTTAGGGAAGAAGCACATTCCCTTTAGTACTGGACAGCAGTGGTAAGGTTTTCAGAATCCTAAGGCACCAAAAAGAAGGTCAGAAGAAGAGGAGGTGGAAGACAAAATGTTTGAGTTGATCCCCTCCAAGAGGTACATTTTCCAGCAGGCACCAAGTATGTGATCCACTGACCTTAGTCAGAGAGCAGTGGGAGGAAACCTCTGAGTCACCTCAAAGGGCTGTGGTGCATTATTTGATTGGCCTTAGTAAGTTCATGGTACAATACATAAGTGAGATGAAGGCTAAACTTCAGCAACACAAGAGATGAAGGTTTAGCATGATCAGAAAGCAAAGCTGATTGGGTGCCAAAAGGGTCAGGGTTTTTTGGCTAATTTTCCCAAGAGCTTTGGATTCTAAATGGTGTGCAGCATGCAAGGTATCGCAGAAGGTTTCTGAAGTGAACTACTTGGTGAACACAGGTGGCATATGGGAGCCAAACAGTGTTGAATGTGAACCGGCCTAAGTCATACCGCAAGAGTGTTTTCACTGAACATTCTGACATTTACGGAATGTGTGAAGGAAGATAGTGAACAACGTATTGACCTATAGCACAGTGCTGATTATGATGGTCCTGTGGAAGCGGTACAACTTGCCCCTGAAAAGTACGGAAACTATAGAGAGGTAATGGATGATTTCCTCATCACGTTTTGCTTACTCTAGAATGTAACACTTGTCTGTTTGCATGACATAAATACAGGTGATAGCTTGCCAGTAAAGAAGAAGGTTTACAGGATGTCACACCAAGTCCAGGTGTGCATCAAGACATGTAGCTAATTTGGATTTAGGGGTGATTGATCATCCTGCTTTCCTTGGGCCAGTTCAGTGATAGTGATGCCTGAACAAGGACCCATACATGTATTATTTTGTGTGGACTGCTGGGCCCTCAAGTAGGTGACCAAGATACATATACACTCTTCTTTCAGAGCAAATGAGCTAGATAACCTTTTGACTGCTGCTTTCTTATTAATCCATTTATCTGACCAGTGGCTATTGGCGGATCACCTTAGTGCATAGTGCCATGGTAAAAACTGCATTCTCTATACCATTCTCCATACCAGAGGGGTTATACTAGTTTCTGATTAGACCTTTGGATTCAGGAATGTCCCTTCAACTTTTCGATGCCTCATGAACCTTGTCCTCTTATATTTGGAGTTATGTGAGACCTATCTTGTTGACACTCCCATCTTAACCAGTTTGTGGGAGGACCACCTGAGGCAGCTAGAAAAGAGTGGTCAGGATACAGGGAGCAAAAGTGACCATCAAGGTTACCAAGTGCCAAGTGTATTAGTCTACTTTGGGCATCGTGTGGGCAACAGGAAGATCCATTGGTTGGACATCAAGTTATATCTGTGTTGGAGAGGGAGGATCGCACCACCCACACCGAGGTAAGTCATTGATGGTGAAACACTGCACTCCACATTGGGGTATTAAGAACGTTTCTCCATTCTTGAATTGTGCACCTCATTTTGTCATCTTTTACTGAATGGCGTAAAATTTAGACTGATGATAAATTGTATTTATTTCCTTGCTTCTTAGAGGGATATTCTGGATTATTTCTAGATTTGTGAAGTTGCGGGTCACTTAACAATCTTCATATTCTTTGTGCATAACAAGGTATGGTTGTATGCCCATAAAAGCGGGGCGTTCATAGTAAGAAACAACACTTTGTTTTGCCCCATGCTCGCCCACCCTTACCAAGTCCATTGCAGCAATAAAACTTGTTTTCAATTCTCTCTTACTATAGTCGTCAATTGACATGGGTTTCTTGGGCTCTGGAATTAATTTGCAGCTTTTTTAGTAATGTTTGTATATATTCAAGCCACAATATATCCCTACTATCCCTACTGTTGTCTAAGGCCAAGCAGTTGAGTATTATACTCTTTGTAAACCCAGCTTCTTCGCGCGTCCGAATCCCATGCCATAATGTCAATCCTGCTGTTTTTATAAAATCACTAATATAAGGAACAGACAATTCTCTATTGGCTAAACAGTTTGTAGTAGAACTTGGAACTGCTAGTAAACGTTTTAAAAACGTATTCTCCTGCGTTTGGAGGATGGCAATATTTGCTCTCCCCCATAGTGCTGCGCCATAACATGCAGTCGAAATAGCCTTACTTCTATAAAGCGAGAGCATTTTCCTTATAGGTATATTTCCAATTTTTTTAGAGAATCTAAAAAGGCCCTCTATACTTCATATACATTTTAAATTTGATAAATTAATATGAGAGCCCCATGTACCATTTTCATTAAACAATAAACCCGAGTAGGTAAAACTCGAAACTCTCTTGATCGCGATGCCGTCCACGTAATGCTTTTTAATCATTCTTTAATTTTTGCCACAGGTCATGACAAAGGTTTTAGTTAGATTCAGTTTTAAATCCCTTTTGGTCATAGAATGGGCAAAATTCTCAATCAGGCATTGCAAACCATTTGCCGTCCTTGAGATAAGAACAGCATCATCTGCGTAAAGGAGCACGGGGATAGGGTGAGGTCCCACTCTCGGTGCATCAGTCTTAAGAATCTGTAGGCAACGGTCAACGTTGTTTATATATAGTGAGAATAAGAGGGGTGCTAAAACGCACCCCTGTCTTATCCCAAGTGTTACCCTAAAGTTGGGGGTGCGGTCGCCTTTTAAACCATACTGGGCCTCTGAGAGAATGTTATTCTCAGAGGCCCAGGTTTCTAGTCTTCCCAGTAGGACTCTCCCCATCAATTTCAATGTGGAGTCAAGGAGAGATATGGGACGATAAGACTTAGGATTTCCTCTATCCCCCTTTTTAAATATCGGGACTATAATGCTTTCAACCCAAGATGTAGGCAGTTTCCCATCAAAGGTAGCAATAAAAAAATTCAATAAATTAGATGAATAAAGAAGTTATTTCTCCACCTACATTGGTCCAGTGGACGTCTTGAAGCTGCTCACCCCATTTGTTACATGATTCTTTGATTTGGTGCACAGTGACGCCATTCAACGGCTGGCGTAGGGGTAGTCTGCACAGCGATAGTACATATAGGAACTGGCACGAGGTGCGGCATAGGAGGTCCGCCGTTGTTGCTTTGGAACTCTAGAAAGTATGTGGTATTTAGTGTAAAGGAATTATGTAGAGTGGGATTATGTGTTATGGACAGTAATTATGAGGTATGGTGTGGTAAACCCAGGTTTACTCTTCCTCATTTCCATAGAAGATAAACTATGAACTCAATGAGACTAAAAAAAGAAGGAATCACTGAGGAGCACTTTTGGACCTAGTCAGAGGTATTAGCAGGGCCACTGGAATTATGCGACTGTTTGACTGCACCAACTTTCGCACAATTATATAGTTTCTGCATTAGCCACATAATCTATCATCTGCTGCCTAATCTGCAGATTTGAAAAAAAAACCTTGTTTCTAGCTCAAACGGTTCAACCGTTACCAGAAATGCAGCGACGTATATTACAGCGTGGGGAAGGTCCTTTGTACACCTAGAATGGTCACCTGTTACTTATTGCTAAATGTGGGTGTTAAAATGGTACTAATGATGTGCATGCCACTCGCTTCTTTTTGCACCCCTCTTGCCTCTTTTTGTTTTTCTGTTGCCTCTTATTGCACATCTCTTCTACTTTCTGCACCTCTTTTGCCTCTTTCTGCACCTCTGTTGCCTCTGTCTGCCCCTCACTTGCTTCTTTGTACATCCCTATTACCTCTTTCTGTACCTTTATTGCCTCTTTCTGCACCCCTCATTCCTCTTTCTGCAACCCTCCTGCCTCTTTCTGCACCTCTGTTCCTTCTTTCTGCACTTCTTTTGTTTCTTTATGTACCTCTCTTGCTACTTTCTTCACCCATCTTGCCTTTTACTCCACCCCTCTCCCCCTTTCTGCATGTCTGTTGCTTCTTTCTGTACTTCTTTTGCCTCTTTCACCCTCTTCCCTCTTCATGCATCTCTATTGCTTCTTTCTGTACTTATCTTGTGTCTTTCTGTACCTCTCTTTCTTCTTTCTGCACCCCTTGTACCTTTTTCTGCACCCCTCTTCTCTTTCTGTACTCCTCTTGCCTCTTTCCGCACCGCTGTTCCTTCTTCTTGCACGTTTGTTACTTTCTGCACCTCTCTTGCTTCCTTCTGTACACCTCTTGCTTCTCTCTCCACCCATCTTCCCTCTTTCTGCACCTCTGTTGCTTCTTTCTGTAACTCTCTTATCTCTTTCTCCACCCCTGGCCCCTCTTTCTGCACTTCTGTTGCTTCTTTCTGCTCCACTCTTCTTTCTGCACCCCTCGTGCCTCTTTCACACCCCTCTTTCCGCACCCCTCTTGCCTCTTTCTGCACCTGTGTTCCTTCTTTCTACACTTCTTTTGTTTCTTTATGCAACTCTCACTTCTTTCTGCACCCCTCTTCCCTCTTTCTGTACCACTCTTGCCTCTTTCTGCACCTCTTTTCCTTCTTTCTGTACTTCTTTTGTTTCTTTCTGAAGCTCTCCTGCTTCTTTCTGCACGCTCTAGCCTCTTTCTCCTCCCGTCTTCCCTCTTTCTTCACCACTGATGCCTCTTTCTGCACCTCTGTTCCGTCTTTCAGCACTTCTTTTGTTTTTTTTGCACATCTCTTGCTTCTTTCTGCACCCCTCGTGCCTCTTTCTGCACCCTTCTTGCCTCTTTCTGTACCTCTGTTCCTTCTTTCTGCACTTCTTTTGTTTCTTTCTGCAGCTCTCCGCTGTTTGTTTTTGCACATCTCTTGCTTCTTTCTGCACTGCTGCTGCCTCTTTCTGTACCACTCTTCCCTCTTTTTGCACCCCTCTTGCTTCTTTCTGCACTTCTTTTGTTTCTTTCTGCACCTCTCTTGCTTCTTTCTTTATCCCTCTTGCCTTTTTCTTCACCCCTCTTCCCCCTTTATGCATGTATGTTGCTTCTTTCTGCACTTATCTTGTGTCTTTATGTACCTCTCTTGCTTTTTCTGCACCCCTTGGGCCTCTTTCTGCACCCCTTTTCTCTTTCTGCACTAATTTTGACTCTTTCTGCACTGCTGTTCCTTCTTCCTGCGCTTCTTTAGTAACTTTCTGCACCTCTCTTGCTTTGTTTTGCACCCCTCTTGCCTCTTTCTCCACCCCTCTTTCCTCTTTCTGCACCTCTGTTGCTTCTTTCCGCCCCCTCTTCTTTCTGCACCCCTCTTGCCTCTTTCACACCCCTCTTCCCACACCCCTCTTGCCTCTTTCTGCATCTGTGTTCCTTCTTTCTTTGTTTCTTTATGCATCTCTCACTTCCTTCTGCACCCCTCCTCACTCTTTCTGCACCCCTCTTGCCTTTTTCTGTACCTCTGTTTCTTCTTTCTGCACTTCTTTTGTTTCTTTCTGCACCTCTCTTGCTTCTTTCTGCACCCCTATAGCTACTTTTTCCACCCCTGGTACCCCTTTTTGCATCTCTGTTGCTTCTTTCTGCAGTTCTCTTGCCTCTTTACCCACCCCTCATCCCTCTTAATGCACCTCTGTCCCTTCTTTCTACAACCCTTGTGACCCTTTCTGCATCCCTTTTCCCTCTTACCTCTTTCTGCTCCCCTTTGCGTCTTTCTGCACCTCTGTTCCTTCCCTCTGCACTTATTTTGTTTCTTTCTGCAACTCTCTTGCTTCTTTCTATATCCCTCTTTCTCCTCCCAACTTCCCCCTTTCGGTACCTCTGTTGCTTCTTTGGCACTATTCTTGCTTCTTTCTGCAACTCTCTTGTTTCTTTTTTTACCCCTTGTGCCTCTTCCTGCACCCCTTTTCCCTCTTACTGCACTCCTCTTGCCTCTTTCTGCACCCCTCTTTCCTCTTACTGCACCTCTGTTGCTTCTTTCTGCAACCCTTGTGCTCTCTCTTGCCTCTTTCTGCACCTTTCTTGCTTCTTTCTGCACTCCTCATGGCTCTTTCTGCTCTGCTCCTCTCTTTTTCTGTACTCCTCTTGCCTCTTTCTACACCTCTGATCCTTCTTTCTGCACTTCTTTTGTTTCTTTATGCACCTCTCTCACTTCTTTCTGCACCCGTCTTGCTTCTTTCTGTACCCCTCAGGCCTCTTTCACACCCCTCTTACCTCTTTCTGCACCCCTCCTTTCTCTGTACCTTCTTTTTGCACTTCTTTTATTTCTTTCTGCACCTTTCTTGTTTCTTCCTGTATCCCTATTGCATCTTTCTCCACCCCACCCATCCTTCCTCTTTCTGCACCTCTGCTCCTTCTTTCTGCACTTCTCTTACTTCTTTCTGCTCCTCTGTCCCTTCTTTCTGCAACCCTTGTGCCTCTTTCTGTGCTCCTCTTCCCTCTTTCTGCTGCTCTCTTCCTTATTTCTATGCTTCTTTTGTTTCTCTCTGCAACTCTCTTGCTTCTTTCCGTATTCCTCTTGCCTCTTTCTCCTCCCCACGTCCCCCTTTCTTCATCTCAGTTGCATCTTTATGCACTTCTCTAGCTTCTTTCTGCACCTCTCTTGCTACTTTCTGCACCCCTTGTGACTCTTCCTACACCCCTCTTCCCTCTTTCTACACTCCTCTTGCCTATTTCTGTACCTCTGTTGCTTCTTTCTGTACTTCTTGTGTTTCTTTCTGCACCTCTCTTGCTTCTTTATGCAGCCCTCGTGCTTCTTTCTCAACCCCTCTGCCTCCTTTCTGCATCTCTGTTGCTCCTTTATGCTATTCTCTTGCCTCTTTCGGTGCCTCTGTCCCTTTTTCCCGCAACCCTTGTGTCTCTTTCAGCACCCCTCTTCCCTATTTCTGCTCCCCTCTTGTCTCTTTCTGCACCTCTGTTCCTTCTTTCTGCACTTCTTTTGTTTCATTCTGTACCTCTCTTACTTCTTTCAGCACCTGTCTTGCTTCTTTCTATACCCCTATTGCCTCTTTCTAAACCCCTCTACCCCCTTTCTGAATCTCTGTTGCTCCTTTCTGTACCCCTCTTCCCTGTTCCTACATCTCTGCTCCTTCTTTAGGCACTTCTTTTGTTTCTTTCTATACCTCTTTTACTTCTTTCTATACCCATCTTGCTTCTTTCTGCAACCCTCGTGCCTCTTTCACATCTCTCCTCCCTCTATCTGTCCCCTCTTTCCTCTTTTTGCATCTCTGTTGCTTCTTTCTGTACTCCTCTTGCCTCTTTCTGCAACCCTCTTGCCTCTTTCTGCACCTGTTGCTTTTTTCTGGACTTTTCCTGCTTCTTTCTGCACTTCAATTGCTCCTTTCTGCACTCCTCTTGCCTTTTTATGTACCCTTCTTGCCTGTTTCTGTAAATCTCTTGCATCTTTCTGCAGTTCTCTTGTCTCCTTCTGCACCTCTGTTGCTTCTTTCTGTATCTTTCTTGCCTCTTTCTATACTTCTCTTGCCTCTTCCTGTACCTCACCTACCTCTTTCTGCTTTTCTCGTGCCTCTTTCTGCTCCTCTCTTGCCTCTTTCTGCTCCTCTCTTGGCTCTTTATGATCTTCTCTTGCCTCTTATTACATTTCTCTTGCCTCTTTCTGCACTTCTCTTGCCTATTTCTGCACATTTCTTACTCTTTCTGCACCTCTCTTGTTGTTTTCTTCAATTCTCTTGCTCCATTCTGTACTTCTCGTGCCTGCTTCTATATTCAAATGGGAAGTGCAAGTGCTCACGTTTAAAGGTCTGCGTGCTCTCATGACTGAGGTATACGTCTACTTGCACATGTATTCTTCTAAAGATGGTAGCTTCTCTTATAGGTGGTCAAATCTTCTTAGTTCTGCTCTGTCATTCGGGTACACAGGCAGACATGTCTAATGTATATATATATAGATGCGTCACTTTGTAAATAGGATGTAGTGTGGCAAATATTTTACGCTGCCATAGCGTCACAAAAAAATTATGCAACTGTGCCCCATAAGATCTGTATATATACATATCTACATTCATCTATCTATCTCTATCTAGATAGATAGATAGATAGATAGATAGATAGATAGATAGATAGATAGATAGATAGATAGATAGATAGATAGATAGATAGATAAATAGATCACCACAAAACACCCCTCCGGTTGGAAAGGAAAAAGCCACTCGGGGAAACCTTCAGAGAGCCGTTTATTCAGACCACACAGCATGATGCATTTCGGCAAGATAGCCTTCCTCAGATGCTGCTACAAACTGGTTAAACCTCCACCCACGCCTTTTGAAGTGTCCTGCCTTGTCATCATTGGACGGTGAGTTCCCTCCCCAGATCACATGTTCGTTCACCCAAAGCAGTCCAAAGTGAACTACACTTGCCAGAAAGCACCGCTTCCCAGCGGGTGAAACGTGGAGATGGAATCACTATTAACAGGGAAGAGACGTGGTAATGAGTATGGAGTGTCCCGGTAAAATGATGTCCTCAGGCTCTCTTGGGTCCCCTTAGCGCTCCAGCCTCTAGTGTGAGTCCCAGCCGGGCTGTAAGTCTTCAATACAGTGATTGCGACTTCTCGTGCAGTCACGAGCTGCACCTGGCAGCAGTCCGTAGCTGAAACAAAACTCGGGGCGGGCAGGAGTTGTTCCGATACCTCGAGGGAAAAGAAAAAGCTGCAAAGCTGGTGCCAGCATCTCTCCTGCCACTTGGTAGAGCGGGGCCTCTTGTACACCTCTGGCTGGTGCACCAATTGAATCACCACAAAACACCCCTCCCGTTGGAATAAATAGAAATGGATATGTATATATATCAATATGTCTTTATTTCAGTTCAAAAAAGCATAAAATAACTTAGCAATAAAATTTTTAGTGTAAGCACAGATATTGCATAAACAATTAAAAAGATATAATGTATATAAGGGATAAAATATGGAGTAAATTCCCAGGATAACAAAGTCCAACTTTAGCCAAAGGGCTTTCAACACTAGGAACATTTGCTTTTGGCCTATATAAAGTACAAGGTGCATACTAGAATGACTCAGTCAAATAATTTAGTTTTGTTAAAATAGAACTAAAAATTCAATATCACCATTAATTACATTGGATCATAGACAATATTAAGATTCAATAAATAAGGCATCATATAATATACAAACATTAACATTTTAACCCTCTCCTTTCCCCTAAATAGCTCACTGCAAGTACAAATCTACTAACGCCAATACAATAAGTCTTGAGCTATCTGACTTTAATATTCTTAAAGCCTCCATATATGTCCTAATCATCAAACTCAAGCACAGTGGCTTTATCCACTTACTTCTCTGTTCTCAGGTTAGCAGCATATACTGGCCAAAAAAAATGTGTGCAGTATCTTCCTCTGCATTCAGCGAGCATAGTGTACATTTAGATTCCCCTCCCAATGCTTGTTGGCAAGACCACTTGGCTGTGAATTAGTTAATCTGAAGTATCTCATATCGGAATTTCAGATAGAGGATCTTTCCTAATTTCATCTCAGAATGGTTCAAAACTAGGGGTCAATTTAAAAGATAGAAATTGCATGGTAAGTCTCCCCAGTGTGCAATCTAGTGTAACCTTATAATAATAAATTCCAATAAACACACTTGATCTCCTTCTTTGTGTCTGTCTTCAATGAACTAGGATGTATCCAGAACCTATTCAGAGCCAGCTTGAAGAGCCAATTTCGTACATGGTTAAATCAGGGAAATGTGAGTTGGTCATACAAGCTCCAATAGTTCTTTCAAGCCCTGTCTATATGGTTTAAGTGCTTCAATCATTTTATACTGATGTCATAGGACAGAGAGATCAATGGGGTGTTTTGGGTTAATTATGTAAACATCTGCATGACTTTAGTTTATCCTAATATTAATGGGTTTAAATTTTCACTGCCCCAAAGCTCAGAGCCATAAAGGGAAGCTGTTTGAGCTCTATATCTGTAAACCTCCAACACCGGGGTAATTGCCTTTGACTTAGTAAATTGTTTTTCCTTAACAACTGGGACAGGCTTTTGCAATACAATTGTTTTGGCCTTATTTATATGTAATTTCCAAGACAATTTTGAGTCAAGTGTCACACCCAGGTAAATTAAATTGGCTACACGCTCTAATGGTACATGATCCAAGATTATTTTATTTTTTAACCTTTTTCTGGGGCCTAATAATCATGTATTTAGTCTTAGTAGGATTTATTTCTATGCCATTTAGCCTACAATAATGACTGAAAATGTTAAGTATTCTTTGTAACCTCCTAGGGATCTGGGACAATGGAATTATATCATCTGCAAACATTAGAGCAGATGTGTGAACCCCTCCTAACTTTGGAGAATCATGGGTGCATTTTGGCAGGTGTCTGACTAAGTCATTCACGTACAGTAAAAAGAGGGTCGGGCCAACACACACCCCTGTCCTACCCCCCTCCTAATACGGATTTACTCAGTAACTCCCCCCCCCAGGTCCCATCGCACTTTGGAAAAATTGATCTGGTGAAGTCTCACTATTTGCAATAAAATCTTGTCTCGTACTCTCTGAAGGCGTAAGGTTTCCCATAGAAGGTTCGTCGGTATTGAGTCAAACGCTGCTTTCAAATCAGTTAAAGCAATGTATAGATGCCCTAATTTCAATTTGGCACACTCCCTGGCTATACATGAAAGTCTAAAGACCTGATTGATTGTGCTTGTCTTTGGTCTAAAGCCTGCCTGACATGGTGAGAGGATGTCGTCCTCTACTATCCAATCATTTAATCTGCTCAGGACTTGCTGTGTATAAACCTTTTGGGGGTATTTATCAGCTTTATAGGCCTATAGTTTTCTGGATCGTCTTTGCTGCCCTTCTTGTGGATGCAAACTATCTCCACACCTTTCCAGGATTCTAGAATGGGCGTTCCTCCAGCCACTGCATTACTTATAAGATTCACATATGCTATTCATATTTCTGGGGCATGTTTCAAAAGGGCACTTCGGTATTTTATCTTGACCAGGCGCTTTCCCTAATTTAACAGCTTCTATAGCGCATCTAGTTTCTTCAATGCTAAATTGGTGTGTGGATTTTAATAAGAGGAGAAAAGTGCCTCCGATAGAATCAGTAAGATTTATATAGGGCTCAACAGGCCTTGAATATAAATTAGAGAAATGTCTGTGCTAAGTACCGGGGTCTAAAAAAGATTCTGTATCAGTCTTGCCTCTTCTGTTACCATGTGCATCTATTCTCCATAAGGAGGACTGATCATTAATTCTAGCAGCAATCATAAGGTCATTCCAGTTAGCGCCTTCCCAATTCCTTAATGCTATTTTCTGTACTCTTTTATATTCTGTTCTCAGTTGCCTAATTTGTACCATGTGTCCGTCTTTAAGGGCAACTAGTTATCTTTGTTAGGCTGAAGAGCATTCTTTATTGAACCAAGGAGTAATGGATTGGCTCTTGGCTCTTAGTTTTCGGCCTTTCGTTTGTGGTTTTGTTGAGAACAATTTTATACTCTCAGACAGACTTTTGTGAATTTTTACAATAGGTATGGAATCTAAACTGGTATCACTATAAGGGGTAAGAGCATCACAAAAATCATTGTAAATGCTCTTGAGGAGCACAACATGGTCGATAATGAAGGACCATTTGACTGATCTACGATTGTTACTCACTGTCAATTGAGTGGACTTATTCCCCTCATTAATGGGAAAGGTTGTATGAGTGGCAATCAATCTTCCTGACAGAGTTAAGCATAATGGAGAATGGTCGCTTTCACTTCTATTATCTATCTTAAAATCACGTATATATATCCCTAAAATCACGTATATATCCCTAGTGTGCTATGCTTACCATCATATAATCTATTCTAAATCTACTCCAATCCTCTTTCTATAGTAAAATTAACTAGTTGCATTGCTGTTGTAGAACACAACACTGGGGAATTAGTGGCTAAAAGAGGAATTCCTCTAGTCAACTCTTCATTCTCAAAGATGATTTCTTACTCTGATATGGGTCATAGCGGCAATTAAAATAGCCCCCCACAAAAAACACTCCACCAGGTTCTATAGATTCCATAGCCTCTTCTAACAAATACATGACCGATGATTCTGTTGAGAGCAATCTTTGTCGTATTTCAACATTAAAGAGATATACACATGTCTTGTTTGGAAGCTTCACCTTTAACCCTAAAATATCTGGGGTGGTGCCGTTCATAACTTCTATAGTTATATTTAACTGGATTTTTACCCATATTGTCAACCCACCAGAGGGTCTCGCTTGCTTTGATGGTAGAGCTTCAACACTAAGGGGCTGATTACGATGTCGTTAGGAAAGGGTCCGAATGGGATTCATTAATATCAAATCTGATTCAGAACCCTTGGAGCCGACTAAATCGGTCAACCTTCCAGACGACCAAGTACAATGCTAGGAATCCGTCCGGGCTGTCTGAATTGGTTCCTAACGTACTTTGCGCAGCCCAAGTCGTTTCGGAGCCGAATCGTACAGCCCAATGGAGACAGTATACGAACGAGCGAGAAGAATGACTGATTCAGACAACCATTCCAAATCGGTTTGCCCGAGATGAAACGGCTTTGATAAACAGTCTTTGAGGGTCCGTTGCAGGTCTCCCTTCACCCGTAGGTGACCGAATGTGGCTCGTGGGGGTACCCAAGGGACCCCTCTTCCCAAGCATGCAAAATAAGGCAGGCACTATGGGGTTCCCACCAAAGGGTACCCGTTTTTACCCCCCCACCCCTTTTTTGATGTGAGACTGTGTTCGTAAGTGATACAGAATCTCTCATTGAAGTCAATAGGAATCCAACTGAACTGAGTCCATAAGCATACGGACACTTTGAAATCGATCACCAGGACGCCCTGAATATGAATGATTAGCAAAGCATACCTAACACGATTAGTTGGGATAGCTTTCTGAACAACATCGTAATCGGCCCCTAAATGGTTTATAACCTAATTTATATGAAGGTTCTAATAACCAGGTTTCTTGGAATAGGCAGAAAATGAAGTTCCCAATATATTCCTGCCAATCTAGAGCTAGAAGGTTTTGTTTAAGCCCGGCTACATTCCAAGAAATGATGTTTATATTTCCTAGTGGTACCTCAGGAATCGGGTCGGGAATATATTCAAGATGTGTGTTTTCCCTGACCACGTTCTTCGTTAAAATTATACTATGTTTCTGGGTGTCATGTACATCCAGTTGGCCAACCACTAGGGAAGGACAAACTGCAGCTGACTAAGTTGGTGTGGATTTGGCGCATTTGTTCCTGTTAATCCCAATTAGCCAGTCAATCAACCAGTTCCAAGTTCTTAGTTTCCTTAAGGGCATATGGAGGATTCTTCTTCTTCTTTCAAGTGCACAGTATGGCCTGACTCATAGTCAGTTGGTCTTCCCCCATTGTTATTGTCACCCTGATGTCTGCTGTTACATAGTACGTGGAATGTTTCTCATAGCGGATACTGGTGCCCCATACCCAGGTAGTGCTTTGCATCCTAAGTGCATTTTACACTTTTCTTTTCTCCTGAGGCCAACGTCCTCCCTTGTGGTTACAGAAAACTCTCAGAGAGGTATCAGACAGACTGATGAAAAATGTGCAATAGATTGCAGGTACTTTCCTCTAGGCTATGACACTATCACACAAAACCGTATAGGCAAAGGAGGAGGTGGACTAGCTGTTCTATTCAAGCAAACAATAATTCTCATTAAAGCTGACACATCTCCACATAAGGTTGTCAGGCCCACTTCACCAGGTGCAACCCTACACCATCTTCCTCCTGTAACTTCCTACTCCTTTACAGACCACCACCTAGCAATGCAACATTCGCAGACACATTTCTAGATGCAGTTTCAAACCTGATAACACCACACTCCAACCTATGCATTCTTGGTGACCTAAACATTTGGTTTGACAAACCCAATATGGCCCATCCAAAAACCATCATCACTGGCCTAGACACACTGAACCTACATCAGATTGTGCACAAACCCACATACATCACTGGACACATCCTAGATATCATTTTTGCACATCTAGAACTAGTTACCTTTCAAAAGATGACTCCAGTCTTATGGTCAGACGACTATTTGCTTGCTTTCCAACATAAAACACCACATAGCAACCCAACTAAAACCACCTTACAGGCATCCACCTGTTGACTGTGGAACTAACTCAGTTTTGAACAATTTGGGCCTAGCACTTCACAACCCTAGAGATCGTGCGGCCTGGTAGCACTGACTACGCCAGGGAATCGCTGTTTCCTGGCAGTTAAGCAGCGGTCAAGAGGCATCTATGTGCTTGGCGGGACTGCTTTGGTCCCGCCAAGCATATTACAACTTTCATCTCTGCCACTGATTTCATGGAGGTCTTTCCTCCATTGAAACAGTAGCAGAGATGAAGGAAAGTGGGCCCAGCAGGGCCCCCTTGTGACTCACACCTTGTGGATTCACATAGGGGGGCACAACATGAGCACCCCTGTGTGCATGTAGAGAAGTTCCAGCATGGCATGGACTATTAAGTCCATGCTGTTCCGGAACTTCCTTTGATGTTCCCTTTGTGGTACCTATTTAATAGCACCGCCTTGGGAACAGGAAAGGAATAGCCCGCCAATGACAAAAAGAGATATAATTTGCCACGGGCAGCCGCACCGTCACACTCATTATCGGGCCTTTAGAAGCATAATTAATATACAACACAAATCTAGACCCAATAAATTCCATTACTATATGAGTGGCTACAGAAAGCTTTTGATATCCTATTACCAGTCAGAACAACAAAATTGGGCAAAAGAAAATAGGCACCTTGGAGAAATAAAGATCTGCAAATTAGAAAGCTGCAGCATACCAAGCTCAAAACAAATGGAAATCAAGACAAACTTCACCTACAGAAACTTAACATATTATGCAAGACATCATTCAAAAAAGCTAAAAAAGGTACCATTCAGACAGAGTTAAAAATACTAAATGTGAAAATATAGAATTGTGTAAGATTCTAACCGAATTTGTAAACCTAAATGCATAGAAGTAACTCATCCTATGACAGAGGCATCGCAATGGGAGTGTCACAGGCAGTTCCTGCACTGCTTCTTCTATATGTTTGACAATGTTTCATGTGTCACAGGTCTTGATGCATGTTGTTGTTTCTGTACTGAAAGGATTTGAGTCTGTTATTGAGTAGATCTAAGCAAGGGCCCTATAAACATAGGTTTCTTGGCTTCATTTGTGGTGTACGCTAACAGTCTGAAAGTGCTAAATTTCATGGCACAGTATAAAAGCCAGAGAAGGGTTTTTCCATTCTCCCCTGCACAGTGGTGAGAAATAAGATGGCAAATCACCTTCTGTGAGTTCATGACAGTCGAAATTGAAAAAGATAAAATATATTGGCTTCTGAAGCTTCCAAATAGACTAACAGAAGAATTGTCTGGTGTCCGGTCTAACAAATGTAAAAGCTGAATGGAAAGGGACCCGACTTACTCTTTAGACCTTATTACACGTAAAAGAATAAACTTAGCCACGGAAATTGTGCCGCAGGGAGGCTCATATTATTCAACAGGGTTGACTAAATTATGCTGCAAGATAATACAAACTATGTGGTATAATGTGGCAGATTTTCTTTATTACTTATTATTTTATCATTTTTACACATGATAATACTGAATAGGCCACGTTTCAACCATGCGATACATCACAAGCCATTACAATGCTGTCATTACAATGACCGCATTGTTACATCACATACTATTACTAAGCAAGTCGTTACAACGACTTGCTGTAGAGGGGTGCTGGATTTTGGAATAGTATAATTTACTATTCCAACTCCAGTCTGTGCAACTGTAGGGAAGGTGTTGGATTTTAAATCCAACACCTTCTGTTCCCTACAGCAAATCATTATATCGACTTGTGTTTTAATGGTATACGATGTAACAACGCAATCGTTGTAATGACTGTGTTGTAATGGCATGTGATGTATTGCATGCATTATAAACTATGTTTCCCGGTAATACTCTCTGGGCAAAGATTTCACCTCATAAGTACCAGTTTAGCAACCAAATGTAGAAATAAGCAACTGAAAGATGAGCATTTCACTTTTGAGAAGTGCCTTAGTCGCCACGTTTTTAGTACCTTTTGATCAGTTTGCGCTAGAAACAACTTTGTTTTTTAAAATATGCAGATAATGCAGCGGATGAAGGGTCATGTGGCAAATGCGGCCTGTCCATCATTATGTGAAAAGGCTGTGGTTGAATAGTTGCATAAATCCAGTGGCACTGAGCATAAAGGACTATAGCAACTGAGGCAGGGAGAGGAGATTGATGCTGGTGAGAGATTCTGAAAATCTAGGCTCCTGGCATACAGGTATATGGGGGTGTTATGTGGCTTGGCAAATATTTTGCTATATTAATACATCAAGCTGTGAGCCAGCTACATATTATATAGTAGCTGGCTCGAGTCAATACAACTCGAGTCAATCATACCCTGTGACTGGTCTGACCACCACATTATCACGTTCTACATCAATGAAAAAGTGAATTCTAACCCGGTTCAAGCCACCAGATCTAAGGTCTGGAAGAGAGACTCAAAGAAACTCAATCCTAACTCTCTACCCTCCCCCAGCTACAATCATCTCCTACCCCCTACTGGCGCTAGTGACGTACTGGTTCTCACCGACCACTACCTCAACTCGATGTCCTCTATTATCAACGAAGTTGCCCCCCTTCAGTTAAAGAGAGTTTCCGCTAAGAATTCCAAACCATGGTACGACAGACTGCTTAATGAAGATAGACGAGCCATGAGACTGACGGATTGCAACTAGAGATCAGTCCCCTCAGCTATGCACCTCAAAACACTAAAGAAAAAAAGAAACGCATACTTTAGAAAAATCAAACGTTCGAAAGCATCCTTCTTCAGACACCAACTTGACTAGGCAAGAAACCGACCTAAGAAGTTGTTCGAGTTAATCAAAACTCAATCCAGGGATGGACCTCAAAGAATACAAAACACCTCTAGTACACTACCGTCCTGTGAAGAATTCTCCTCTTTCTTTAATCTAAAGACAGACACGATCAGGAAAGATCTCCTCTCTGATCTAAGACTTTATTCTAACCCCCACAGCAAAACACCCCTTGTTCTAAAAAACAATGCATCGTGGGCATCCTTCGAAACTTACTCGGAAGACTCTATCGGCAAGATTCTAAGTACACTGAAGCCCTCCAATCACCTGACTGATCCTCTACCCCATAACGCTGTACATGACTTTATCCCATTGCTTCTCCCGCTGTGGACCAAAATCATTAACAGCTCTCTGCAACAAGGATGCATCCCGGACTCCCTCAAAGTAGGACAGGTTTCGCACATACTGAAGTAACCTACAGCGGACGCCACCGAGTTGATTAACTATCGTCCTATCACCAATATCCCTACTTTATTTATTTATTTTATTTATTTTGCGATTTCTAAAGCGCCTGGTGACCCGTAGGCATCCCCGCGCTATTCAACCTGTGAGGATACAAAGGGGGGGAGGGGGGGTGCTTTATTTAGGGAAAAGGAGGGTTTTAAGTTTCCTGCGGAACACCATGTGGGAGGGTTCCAGGCGAAGACTGAGAGGGAGTGAGTTCCACGCTGTGGAGGCTTTGACCGAGAAGCGGCGACCGCCGGTGCGGGCCTTCCTAAATTTAGGCACCGTAGCAAGGTGTTCGGCGTCGGAGCGAAGGGGTCTTGAGGCTTTGTAGGGGGTGACCATGTGTTTAAGCGCGGCAGGGCCAACTCCGTTGATGAGCTTGTGGGAGGTACATAGGGCCTTGAACTCTACTCTCTGGCGGACTGGAAGCCAGTGTAGGGCTTTGAGGGCAGACTTGGCCGACGCTCTGGGGGGAAGGTTCATAATGAGCCTGGCCGCCGCGTTCTGGGTACGTTGGAGTTTGGCCAAGGTGTATTCAGGGGCCCCCAGATATATGGCATTACTGTAATCGAGCCGGGCCAAGACCAGACCCTGGACAAGTAATTTCCTGGATGGAATGGGAAGAAGGGGTAAGATCTTACGTACGGACCGCAGGAGACCGAAGCAGGCACCTGCTGTCTTGGCTGCCTGCGTTTTCATGGTAAGGTCAGGTTCCAGCCAAACTCCTAGTGTCTTGATTTCCTTTCTAGGAGAGGGGATTTCGCCGAAGGTGTCGGGCCAAGATGTGGGTGGGAAGGTCGTCCATTTATTGCCCAGGAGCATGATCTCGGTCTTTGCGCCGTTCGGCTTCAAGGCCGAGTCACACATCCAGGTATGGATGTCCTGGAGACAGTGCAGCAGGCTGTCAGGATGGTTATCCAGGTGAGACAGGGATACAACAAGTTGGGTATCGTCAGCGTAATTAATTATTTTTATACCGTAGGGGGCCACTACGTCTTCCAGGGGAGCCATATAGACATTAAACAGGGTGGGGCTGAGCGACGACCCCTGGGGAACTCCATTCTTCAATGGAAGAGGTTCTGACCGGGAGTTGCCGTCCCACACCTGGAAGGATCGATGAGAAAGAAAGGATTCGATCCATGCTCGCGCCGTACCCACAATACCTGCCTTGGCCAGGCGGTGTAGAAGGACACGATGATCCACCGTATCAAAGGCGGCGCTAAGGTCCAGGAGGATCACTGCCACTGATCCCCCTGAGTCTAGGATACACCTTGCCTCCTCGATGACGGAGAGGAGTGCGATGTCCGTGCCATGGCCAGGTCGAAACCCAGTTTGGGATTGGCGCAGGATATTGTTTGTCTCGAGAAATTGGGATAGTTGCGAGTTGACTAGTTTTTCAGCCATCTTACTGATACAAGGGAGCAGTGAGATCGGTCTGTAATTGGACATGTCGTCCGGGTTCAGTTGGGGCTTTTTCAGTAACGCCTTCACAACTGCGTTCTTCCAGTTGGAGGGTACCGTTCCACCAGCAAGGGAAGAGTTGATAAGGTCCTTGATGATTGGGGCTATGGTGGAGGACACCTTTTTTAAGAATCTAGCCGGGGCTGGGTCAAGGGGGGAACCGCTTTTCATATTCTCTAGCGTGGACGTCACCTCGGTGAGGGAAACTGCCCTGAAAGTCTCCAGCTGTGGGCTGTTGTTTTCGTCCGCCGTAGCCAGGATGGGAGGGGGGCTGACGGTGGGAAGGGAGTCCAGTATTCGCAGAATTTTAGACTCGAAGTAATTGGCCAGATCCTTGCTTCTGTCTTAGGGGGGGGAGTGAGGGGGGGTGCTGTTGGGATATTTAGTAGTTCTTTAACTATCTGATAGGATTCTTTGGCTGAGTTGGTCGCGGTTTTTATTCTGTTATCGTAAAACGTTGATTTGGCTAATTTCAAAGCTGTTTTGTATTGTCTTACCGCGTTGTAATAGATGTCCTTGTTACTATGGAGCCAATCTTTCCTCCAAACTCCTGGCCAAACTCTAAGAAAAATGTGTACATCTCCAACTGACAAAACACATCGAGCACTCTCAACTCCTCAATTCACACCGATCAGGCTTCCGAGCAGGCCACAGCACAGAATCAGCTATGACACACATAATTGATGACGCACTTCAAATTCTTGATTGGAATGGCACCTGCCTCCTCATCCTTCTCGACCTTTCATCAGCCTTCGATACTGTCATACACGAGAACTTACTCGATTTGCTGAATCTCAGAATGGGTATATCAGGGACAGTACTCAAATGGTTCACCTCCTTTCTACATAACCGGACTCAGAAATTCAAGATTAACAATACTATGTCTACTCCAGTTCCTGTAACTCTAGGTGATCCACAAGGATCCTCCCTATCGCCGACCTTGTTCAATCTAGTCATGGAACCACTCACCGCACTGCTTCAAGCTTCTAATGTACAATTTCACATGTACCCAGACGATACCCAGATCTACCTTAAAATACACACCCTTGAAGACATCAAACTTCTCAACACAACGCGTAGGAACACACAGACTTGGCTAGCAGAGAATCATCTCAAACTTAATGCCCTAAAAACAGAATTCCTCCTAATAGCTTCTCCCTCCAAAGTCCCCATCACTCAGTCCTGGCTTAACCATCTCACTGCACTTAACGTTCAACCTACTATCGTTGATTCAGCAAAATCTTTAGGCATAACCCTCGACTGCAATCTCAATATGCATCACCATATCAGCAATGCTACGAAAGGAGCTAACTTCCAAATCAACACATTGAGAAAGCTGAAACCTTTCCTCCCTGCAAATGACTTCAGAACTGCAGTCCAAGCCCTAGTAATCCCTCGAGTGGACTATGGAAGCGTTGCCCTCTGTGGCCTCCCATTATCGACTACTACACCATTAAAAGCCTCTAATAATGCTGCAGCCAGACTTATCACGGGCTCAAAAAAACAGTCACACATCTCTCCCGACTTAAGATCCCTGAACTGGCTACCATACGAAGCTAGAATACACCTGAAAATCGCATGCATGACACACAAGGCCATACACCACAACTCACCCAGCTACCTCGCTGAGAAACTGATAATCTCGGGTGGCTCAAGAGCTACAAGAAGCACAGAAAACCTTCTCCTGAAACCCCAAAGATTCCACAAGAAGAAGAAATATAAACGCTCCTTCTCAGGGATGGCGCCCAGGATCTGGAATTCCCTTCCTCCAGAAATCCGACTTATCTCATCCACGGCTTCCTTCAAGAAAGAAGTAAAATCTCTCCTCTTAGCTAAATTCACATTAATTTAGACTACGGTACTCTCGTTCTCATTATGTCTCCTCCAAAAACTATGTACAGTTGACCACCCATACACCGCTGCTACCTCACCATGTTTTACATTTGCTTAATTTATTTGCTCATCTTTGCATGATATATTTGTTTAACTTTTATTCCTTTATTTGTGTACAGTTTACCACCTATACACCACCGCTACCTCACCTTGTTTACATTTGTTCAATTTGTTTTGTTCATCTTTGCATTATATTTTGTTTAACTCTTTATCTGTTTTATGCCATCTCCGTGTAAAGCGCTCTGATATCTGTAAGGATCTTGTTCACGCTCTATAAAACTTTCAAAATAAATAAATAAACTAAATAAATGTAGGAACTTATACTATTAGGTTAATGGGTGTGGGATGTGCAGTGCTTTTGGTAAATCTTGGTTTCATCCTTATTTAACTTTTGATCACTGATCTGTTTATCATCACACTCACATGAATTTTAGAAGAATAGCATGTAATGCAATGTAATACATTGTAAAAAACGATTGTTTGTATGTGTACTATTGCTGGTGTTTGGCATACGGCTCTGAAAGATCACCTGCCAATATTATAATTTCTCTGGGTAGTTTTAATTGGGGGCTTAATTTATCTTTTACAAAGATATAAGAGATGATGGTTTCTGATTTTATTGGATTGTCTATATTCAATAGCTGATGGACCATTTTGAAAAACATCTACATCAATGTTATTGGTTTGAAAACTCTATGCGCCTTATTATGATGTCTGTGGGACAACCACCAACAGGCCGTCAATTGTGGTCACACCGACATCCAGGATAGCAGTCCAACCGCCGCATTACGATGCGGTCAGTCAAAGCACATCGGTTGGAGGAGCACACTGCCGCCTCCGACAAGGATCCCATTGTGGTGGCGGTTGGAGCATAATCCCTACAATGGAGGTGGCACAGTGCCTGCAGAGGCATTGCTGTAAGATTAGGATATCCTTTTCCCTCAGCCTTTACATGGCGGTCCCACCACCATGTAAAGACAGATAGAAAGGGACTTTAGGGGCTCCTAATAGGACATCCATGCCCCGTGGGCCTCAGCTATATGGACAGGGGGCACATGTGGTGCTCCCAAACATCCACCCACCATGTAACAGGCACCACATGGTGTCTGGCACACAGTGCATTGATGTTTGCAAACATCCCTATTCATGGGGCTTGTGCTGTGGCCCTTTCCTGGGCCACAGCACAAGCCACAATTGAAAATGGGATGTTTCTGACCGCAAACACAGTGGTCGCATCCTAATCTGGAGGGTGGGACTGCTGACTACTTGTCGGGCGATCCTATTCCCAATACAATGGCGGTCAGACGGTCATCTGACCTCCATTGTGATAACTCCCTAAGTTTAACTCCTAGTAGTTTCTTATCTACAACATATGGTCACCAATATGCCTTAATGGGAATTTGACAAACAGGTATACATGCAGATCTAACATTTGCCCATTATAAAAAAAAATTATGGGAATAGGTGATGATTCTTAAAATATGTTATATATTTTTTTAACACCTGTAGAACGAATATCTTGATGGTATCCTCTAAAAATAACTGCTGTGGAAGATGATTCGAATGGATTACTTCATGGGGACGTGAAGAGGTCCGTCTTATTATTTTGGAGCACATTTCTAAGGAGAAAGCGTGATTTAACAAGTGTGTAAATTGAGGATAAGCGATGAGTCCCTAACAATGAGAATTAGATGCTTTTGGAGTGAATCACTGATGAAGAATAAGAGATCTACTCACCATACAGTATATGTATATATTTTTAGATGTATCAGAAAGAAAACTAGAACCTGTGACAAATATGGCCTTTGCATTGATTGTATCTGTTCCTGAAAAAGCCAGTGTAAAATGGTCTTCTTGGTCTGCCAAAACATGCATCAACTTGTTTCAAGGATCTGTGTGTTCAGGCAGAATAAGCCCCATTTTTCGGGACTAATTGCACAGATTTTTCACTCTGTGCACAGGGACACTGCTAATCAGGCCCGCTGCATGTGTTCTGATCCCTAAAATTAGGTACAAATAGCTAACCCCTAACTGATATATGTATCTTTTCTATAGGCATGAAATATGGTGCAGAAATACTCCTATGGCATGGAAGAGTAATGTTACCCATGGTCTGCAGCACTTATTGTGCCATCCACTGGTTTTAAAGGACAGGCATGGCTTCTGGCCTGCCAGTCTAGCCTGACTGCTGCAGTTTAAATCTGTAGTCCCAACTGTGAAAACAACCCTTTTTGTCATGGAAAACCTCTCTTGTATACATTACTAAGTCACCCCTAATGGTAGAGTGTATGGTATTTTAAAGTAAGACCTGTACACACTCAGCAGCAAAAAAATCTGAGCTGCACCGCATGAGAAGTAGAGAGCAGGAGAGAGCCATATTAACAGAGATATGGTACTCTCCTCCCTCTCACTACTGATGTCACAGAAATTTGCTGCCATGCACCACGCACACACCTTTGCACCATCGAGCAAGGGTGTCCACATGAGTCTAACATAGGTTTTGTACTGGAGGGATATCCTTCCAGTACAAAATACTATGCATAGACTAACTTTAAAACTTTTCCCACTGTGTGTGTGTCCTGTACAGGGCAGCACACATGCAAAGTCAGAAAACAAAGGAGAAATATAAGCATTTCTCTGTGGTAGCATCTATTTGAAATGGGCACTATTTTGTGATAAAAAAAACTGTCTACCTTTTTCAGTAAATAGGGTTTTGTGTCAAAAACCTTGGGTGGTTGCATGGGAATGCTCATGCACCACCCATGGAACGCTTCCTTGATGCTAAGTAATGCAAACAAGTTGTGCACTGGAAAGTAAATTGGTAAATAAAGATTTTTGCATTGATTTGCATAACTTTTGTGACGCACACATGGCGCACAGTTTTAGTAAATATACCCCTAAATGTTACAGTGACAAGGGCCCAAAAAGGTATTTTTACTGTGGAAGGTTCTGGCTCTGCTATGTGTAAAACCAGAATATGGATTAAAAGGTTAATTATGCTATCCTTGGTTTGGGACAAGTTAGAAAAATAGTTCAACAGCTATCTTTAATATTTATTAAAGGCACAATGCAATGTTGAAGTTGGATGTTAAATAAATATTTAGGAAAATGAACTTTTAGAAAGTTGCCTTTTCCATGCCTTAAGCCTCTGGAAGATAATTAGTGTTAGCGCTCCAGCAGCTGCCTAGCCAGTGCATGACCTTAAGGAGGTGTAAAAGCTGCTCCAGCAGCAGGAACAACGGCCTGGATGTGATGAGATATTTTCTTTCACTTACAGGAAGACTAGTAAAGGTAAATTCATCAATTTGTAAAAGGGCCTACTCTTTCACAAGTAGATGTAAAGAGAGAACTGGAGAAAGCAGTTGTACTTGTGTAGTAACTTACATGTGTAACTTACACTTTTGTAGTAACTTACACTTTTGTTGCAACTTTTGTTGTAACTTATACTTGTAACCACTGTTCCCTGTAAGGTGCGTGCATGCACCTATGTCACCCTGAGTGTGCAGTGTCATGTGTGCAGCGTATATACACAGCACCTTTTTAAGGACCGTTCGCATTGCTTTTAAAACGCAAGCAGCGCGAAAAACTGTCATTTCCTTCTGCGGTAGAACCACCCATGAAGAGAACACGAGCGGAAGGCAAGTACATCAGCAAATGGCTCCTGCTCCTGGTGCCTTTCTTTTGTTAAAAATGGCACAGCTGTGGGGCAATTGTGAGCCATTTTGAAAGTATTCATGTCAATAGCAGTGCCCGTCATGCACCTCAATTCTCAATTAGCATGAATACGTTCACAAAGGCACACAATCTGCCATGCAGCTGAACCCTATTAACAAATGGAAGGCAGCAAGTCTACAAGCACAACATGTGCTTTCAGGTGATTCTGAAAGCACACAGCATGCTGGTAGACTTGCTAAGATTCATTTGTTAATAGCGGGACAGAATGTGTGCTGCGCTCTAGCAACAAAAGAAATGCAGAATGTCTACAAGCACGACATGTGCTTTCAGAATCACCTGAAAGCACACATGGCCAGACAGTCTCCGCCTCATCCTGGAGCTCTCTGATGCCTTTGATACTGTCAATCCTGACATCCTCCTAAACCCCCTCTCACAGTATGCAGGCATCAATGGAACTGTCCTTCAGTGGCTCGCTTCTTTCCTGAACCAACGCTCACAGCTAATCAAACTAAACAACTCAACCTCAAAAGCAGCACCAGTCTCACAAGGAGTTCCTCAAGGATCAATTCTGTTTCCTGCCCTATTCAACCTATTCAACAATCCTGAAACTAGCCAGACTTGTCTACAATCTCAATGCTGATGACACCCAACTCTACATGAAAATATCGTCAGTCAAAGACATCCAACACATAATTTGCACTCTTTCCGTGGTTCAATCCTGGCTGACCAGCAACCATTTTAATCTCAACCTGATCAAAACCGAACTTCTTTTCATCCAACCATAAGAAAAATATGTTCCCGTAAATCGTGGCTCGGCAGCCTCATTGCATTAAACTGAAAACTGTGCAACTCTAGCTCTGTTAAATCCCTGGGGATTACACTTGACAGTCACCTGAGCATGAAAGAACATATTAAGACCTCTGCTAAAAGTCCCTTCTACACACTGAACCATCTCGAAAAAATCAAACAATTCATTCCCGCCACAGACCCAAAGACTGTGGTTCAATCCTTATTCCTCCCCAAGCTGGACTACAGCAATGATTAAGGACACCCCAAAACACACCTAGCCCCTTTGAAAGCTACACTCCACACAGCAGCTAGATTACTGTTGGGGGAAAATGTCTTCGACCACAACACTCCCACTCTGAAGCAGCTCAACTGGCTTCCAATCGAGTCAGGAGCTATACTCCAAAGTGCTTGCCTAACTCACAAAGCTCTCTACACGGAAAACCCACTCACCTCTTCGAATCTCTAACACACTACTCCTGATTGCGCCAAAATTTAAGAAAGAAATCTCGCACCCACTCCTTCTCCAGAAATGCTCCCAGAACCTGGAACTCGCTGCCCCAGGGCTTAAGTGACAATCAATCATCCACTCACTTCAAGGAGAAACTGCCACTTCTTCTCTTCAACAAATATCCACACCCTCCCCCTTAAAGCATCTGACTAGTCTGTTTGCTCCCATCCCACAGTCTCTAAATATTTCAGAGCATCACTACGTATGAGAACGCTGTTGTCTCTTCTAGCCCCAATTTGACGACACCCTATCCTAGCTTACTCAGAACGACAGCGTCTATCTTTAATACTGTCAGTAAATTGTCTGTCATATATTGTTACTATGTATTTTTATTTACTCCACATGTAATCTCTTGCAATTGCTGCTGTGCCAACTTGAATCGCTATATATATATATATATACCATATCTACCTTAAATCTGTATTGTCAACATGTCCTAATGTCTTTCGTATACTTCATCTATACACTGCCACTATGAATATATATTTACTCCAAATATAAATCATGCAATTGCTGCTATGCAAACTCTGTGAGGCGCTCTGATGCCTTTGCGTTGAGTTCGTATTATAGAAATGCAATAAATAAATAAATAAATAAATAAATGAATGAATAAATTCAAAGAATGGAAGAGGTCCCTTGGGGACCCCGTCCCAAATGCAAATGTGTTACGACTATGTTTGAATAGTTGATAAAATGTTAACGGTTTGTGGCTTGATTTCGGTTGCAAAACATTTATACATCCTCATGAGTATTACTGTTTAAAAGTTACATCATAAAAATGCCCTTGTAAATAGCGATTCAGAATGTATTCACAAACCCAAATGGCAATTCAGTAACATACCACAAAGCTATTTTGTAGCTGCAAAGGCTTCGATTTAGCAAATCGGAGCCTTTACCCTTTTTGGCTATAAAATACTTTAGTAAACCTGACCCTACATTCTGGGGTGTTATACCACAAAACCTTGGTTGAAATATTGACCTGCAAAAATATTGCATCCACAATTACCAATTACCATTCAAGGTAAGCAGATGTGGATTGAAGAATAGTAAATCTACACTTAGGTACATTTGCCTTTACAATAATATATAAGCCAATATAGTTGATGCGATACTATTGCATTTCAACCATGACTTTGTGAAATACAACCAAATTCTGGTTTGAGAAGGTCAGTGGCTGACAAACAAAACTTACTAATGAAATGGCTTATGTCTAGTAAGTCACATCATCATTGTTTGTTTGTTTTAAAATATTAGAACTTAAAAGTACAATAGTGTAATAAAATCATGTGAACTGTGATTTTTTTGTTTTGTAAGCTTGTGTTAATCTTAATATCCGTATTCAATCATATAAATAAGCGAGTGGAAATTTCTGATGTGATATATAAGACAACTGGTTTGTTTAAACAATTATTTTGAGACCTTTTCTGATTCCTTTTGATTAGCTCCGTAAACTATGGTATTTCATTAAAGAGAGAAGCCCAGTTTGGAACCAAGGCCAATTTCAAGATAGCAAATTCTATCTCTTGATGATCAGCTAGCTAATTGATGACTTAATCATTATTTTAGTAGTAGATCTTCACATACTTAACTCTATTTTTTCAGGGAGGACCTACGCCCATGTCCATCTCAACAGTAATACAACACTTAATTTACCCCACCATCTCTTTCTCTGCTATCTGCTGCCATGCCATTGGCATGATTGATACATTAACCATCTCATTTAAATTGCCATCTCAGATTTCTGCGCTTCTTCTGCACTTCACTGCCAGGTAGTCTCTCTCCCCTGAAGGCAGAGCATTTCTAGTCTTTGAATTGTTTCATAGAGGTAATGGGTTTTCTGTTGTATCTCAAGTGGTGAACAATCATTTTGTGTGGTTAGCCAAGCTTGATTTAAGTACACAGAGTCCCTTCTATAAATAAACATGGATTATCCTCTAATCCAGTGTTTCCCATACAATGGGTCTTGAGACAATTTGTGGTGAGTTGCTAAAATCCAAGCAATAAATATTGATGCCTTTAAATTCTGTATTTATCTTGTCACGTTTTCCACACCTCAAAGACAGAGGGCAAACGTCAGGCTAAGAGCCCGATTACTAGTACTGCGGTCCCAAGATCTTCCTACTCCCAGTGGTGGTCCGACACTGCCATTCCAATTACAACCGCTCTATGAAATAGTCAGAAGAAAGGCAGGGAAGGGGCCCCAAACAGGGCCCTAGTGCGAGGTGCCAATTGGAGACTGGCATGGGAGCACATGTTGTTCATGAAATGGCGCCTGCACACAATTCACCGATGTGCAGCTGCCGGTGACACAGCGGCGGCATGTGCTGCAGGCTCTCTATGTGCCAAAACAGCCCACCGCCATTACACCGCCGAAACAACACCGCCTCAGCAGCAGTCCAGCGGTTGGACCACAAGGGTCGTAATCAGCCCCTACGTTTTTTGCAACCTAGTTGTTTAGCATGGGGACTGGTGTTTACAAGCGTCTCCCACTTTGCTGTGAGCAACAGAAAAATGAAGTGAATTATGTTACAATCTTGCTGGGGTGCATTAAATGTAAAATTAACTGTACACATTCAGCAGTTAGGAAATTAGAAATTAAGCACAATTTGTTATTTTTTAAGTAAGATAGAAACAAAGATTTTAATAGGATCAGAATACATCCCAATACTTTACTTGGTGATGCAGAAATAATAAATATTCTCTGAAACACGATTTCCACACATTATCAATTGTATGCAATATGATTTTTTCAGCAAAACTGAATGTCTGAGCAAATTTAGTGGCAATTTCAATGGAAAATTGCTTTAATTAAATTAAAAAATCGCCTATGTGATGATCATTAAAACTAGGTGGGTCACGAATGTTTGTCATACTAAGAAGTAGGTTTTGGTTCTAAATAAAAGGTTTGGGGGGCACTGCTCTAATCTGTGGAGCTCGGAAATAACAGTTGTCCATTTATGATACTGAAAAGCATGGCATGTTATGTGCTGGTTGAAATACGTAATTTCATATTTTCCTTTTGACACTTTTTAGGTGCTGTGACATCCTTTTCCGTAGGATATGTCAAAATCAATTGGGATCTTTCTGGAGAACTGGCTCTGGCCATTTTTACTGGATTGGACGCTGGAGCTTTGTTTCTCATGCGCTTCATTCCTAACATCTGGGTTTGTTATGCTTCATATCTGGTATTTAAGTCATCATACATGCTCCTAATCACAATAGCAACGTGAGTATGAGCCACCAGTTTTGGTCAACACCCCAAATAAATACAAGTTTGCATTTTTATGATTTTACAGGATTTTATATAATTTCTAATCTGTTCGTGGAGTCTATGCAACCTTTCATTACAGCAATTGCACAGAGATGACATTGTGTAAAGGCACTGAAGTCTTTCCAATGGCTCGATATTTAAGAAAATGTAAAGCAAAGCATTAGGAGGTAAACAATGTAAAAAATATTCATTTAGATTTTTTAATAGCAAAGTGCTCTTTGGTTGCACTGCTTAAGGGAGATGTACAGGAAGCAATGTCTCACTACTTGCGATAGAGGAAGCAGATGCAACATGTGCTCTTACTGGTCAGAACTCGTCTAAGGGGCATATTTACGAGCCCCCTCGCACTGCTGGAGCATCTGTTTTTGTGACGACCTGGCAACGCACATCACAAAATCATATATATGAGGGCACACAAAGCCACTATACATAGCTGTGAATAGCCTTGTAGATATGGTGAAAGACAAGGCAGTGCAAATCGCTGTGTTGCCTTACTCCGCACTCAGGAAGCATTCCATGGGCTTTGTGGAGGGTTTTTCCCTTGCAGCACTCATGGATTTTGACTCCTCCCCAGAAAAACAAGAGCATGTAGACTGGGACAGCACTAAAACCTTACGCCTCGCCCCAATAACTTTATTTCTCTTCCTTTGTGTGCTGCCTTCTGGTTCTGGCCTGTGCGGAGTGCTGAGGCTGCAGGCTGAAGTGACCGTGGAGGCCGTGCTGATAAGAGCATGGGGGTTGATTTCCTGGCATCAGAGCGGAGTGGGCTGGAGGCCTGCGGTGTGTTGTTACCACCCCCAACTCTACTTGGAGGACAACTGGATCCAGTGGAGAAGCATCGTAGGCAGTAGGTGGAGAGCTGAATGGAAGATCTGGACCCATGGAAAGTGTGAGATTGCCGACCTAGCGGTAAAATGCTTGGGTGCCCAAGTGGCATGGCGCTTCCCGTTGCTTGATGGTAATGTAGGGAGGTGGAGAAGGGTATAACAGCAGCAGGATGGAGGGGCCCCAACACATGAACATTCTCCTGGTCCGCTTGGCGTAGAGGCCGAGGCGGTGTGGCTGCTGCACTGTGGTGACACAGTGGAAGAGTGTGGCCTTCCCCGGGCCTGTTGGGCCTGAGAGGGGAGCGTTGCATATTGGAGGGTGAAGTTCAGGAACCCGAGGCATCCAGGAACCGGGGCAGCTAGGCAACTTGCAAGGACTAGAGGGAGGCGCAGGTACTCAGTGGGATGTGTTCATTGGAAAGGTCTCCCTCCTCATTGAGAAGGATAACTGCTGTGGATGATGTCAGAAAAATGCCTCTTTGCATTGACGCTTGTGCTGTGGCCTGGAAAAGTGCTGCATCACAAGCCCCAATGCAAAAAGGCATGTTTGGAAATATCCCTTTGGTAGGCACATACGATGCAGGGATGTTTAAGGGGCCCATAGCAGAGGGCCACTGGGGACAGAGACCCTGCAAGGGGCCCCAAAAAAGCCTTTGTGCCAGCCTGTCCACGTCAGAAGAACCAACGTGAAATAGCAGGCGGAAAGGTGGATCGTAATCCTCACAGCGGTGCCTGAAAGGCACTGCCTCCATTGTGGGGAATGCGATCAGACCGACCGCCCGATGGGGTCATTGAGCCCCTCGGGAGCTGTTGGTCGGTCCCTGGGCCAATGCCAACCACATTCTTATGCAGCGTTCTAACCACAGTTAGAGATGTTGGTGCCATCAGTGTTGGTCCCACCAACATCATAATGGGCTCCTAACTTACATGCGTGCTAACCATCTGGAACATGTCAAGCAGAGGGTGGATAACGATGACGGCCACCTTGATCAACTTGAGCAAAGAGTATATGACATGAAAGATGTGCAGGCGGAGGCAAGGAAGAAATTGCTGAAAATGGACAAGGTATTGGAGGTGATCGGAGCCAAGAACAAGATCCTCGAGGCGCGCTCCCATTGAAATAACCTCAGAATCATTAACCTTCTAGAATCAGCCAATATCACAAGAAGAAAGAAGGAGTTTGTCGAGGGCAGGCTTAGAGACGTGTTTGGGGATGGACATTCAGCCATGTTTGCAGTTGAGCACACCCATAGGTTTCTTGGCTCCAGCCCCCCCAGGACTCCTGCCAGCTCAGCGGTGGCACAGCTGCTGAACTAGCGGTACTGGGACACAGTGCTGCAACTGACCAGAGAGCGCTGCACATTTCAATACCAGGGCAAAGCCCTTTCCTTCTATCCTGACTTCACTATTATGGTACAGAAAGCAAGGCGCAAGTTCACTCCAGCAAAAAAGATATTGCAAAAGGTTAGGGCCCCTATGCAAGGATCAAAGCGCGTCTGAAAGTAATATGGTAGGGCAAGCAATACGGCAAAATGGATTGATCCTATATTGAGTGATAATAATTGATTTTGCATAACCTGCTGTGAGAAAAGATATTGATTGCAAGTTATGAGATACTGTATCATAAGCTATGTTGCATTGCATTCCATTTAGGTATTGATACTGTTGTTCTTTAATCTGCCACCTTCTTAGACCTTGGCACACATGTGCATACATGATGGGTGAGTAGTGAACACATAGGATGTGCTATTGCTCTTAGTAATCTGTTTGTAAAAGCTGATCTTGGCCACCCTATCACTTTGTTGGGAGGTTATGCCTGGATTTGCTCTGCCCCACGGGATGAGTTCCTTAGCGGTCGATTTTCATTGTGGGCTATTGGGAGGGGGGTAGATGCATGACAAAGTCAGGTGGTTTGTGTGGGTGGGGTTGGTAGGGGATTGTTGTTTGTGGACTATGTGGGCAGATGCCCTGTATTAAATTTCTTACATGGAACACTTGCGGTCTTAATAACCACCGTAAAACCCGCCATGTCTTTGCTTATGTTCAACGACATGCAATATGTGTGTTGCAAGAACTACACCTCACTGAGGCTTCTGCGTCCAGGTTTAGGTCCAATTTGATAGGTGAGAAATACACCTCACCATACTCTATCTATAGCACGGGATAGGAGTGGCACATGCGCAGGGTTAAGTGCAACAAGCAGGGCCTTTATGTGCTTGTTGGATGCAGGCTGAATCACTAGGGCCGGGAGCAACCTTATAGGGGGGACTTCAATGTAATCCTAGACCCCATGAAGGGAAGGGGTGGCGCCTCCAGGCGTCCTCACCGCAGGCGGCTGCATAACTAAGCCTACTCATGAGTGACTTTGATCTACATGACATTTGGAGCTCCAACAAAACAACACCTAGAGGAGGTACATGCATAAATACCGCACATTCGACCTGGTCGCGTCTGAATTACTGGCTAGTGTCCCGTGATGTTGTGGCATGGTCGGCATGGTCCTTGCATCTTCAGAGTACTCTCTCAAATCATGATCCGGTAATCCTAGAACTGCAGCTGCCAGTCACTCCTTCCCGGGCTTTTGCGTGGCGACTGCCATTGGGGGCATTAAGAGACCAGGGGCCTTATTTATGAAGGCCTTGCGCCGCCGGTGCGTCACTTTTAACATGGGAAAAAGTGACGCACCGGTGGCGCAAGGCCTTCATAAATAAGGCCCCAGGTATTTCTGGAAGAAATTCGGCAGGCTAGTATGATATATTTTGACAACAATGATACAGAGTGTGTCACGTGTGCCACACTATGGGAGGCCTTTAAGGTGGCCATCTGCAGGGAATGTTTAGGCTGCCAAGAGCGCGGTGCTCCGCGCTCTTTAGGAGGACCTCACCGACTGGGGCAGGAAATCTGTGACCTGGAGGTCAGCTTCTTCTCTAGGAGGGATCCAAACATTTTGGCTGCCATACGGGGGAAACTAACAGAGTATGAGGAGATCCCTCAGTGGGAGGTACACTACAGGGGGCATGAGGCAAGGGCACGTCGCTTTGGAGAGGGTGAACTACTGGGCAGGTTGTTAGCCCTGTTACTGTGGAAACCATTAGTGAGTGACTACATTGCTGAACTATAGGATGAGGAGGCGCACATGCACACTGCCACTGAGAATGTTCAGGCATTGCTGCTCAATTTCTTTGCCTTGCTTTACTGTTTGTGAAAGGAGGGCCCTCCGCTAACCTCCCTGATTATTTTGACTTGATTCAGCTCTTGTGCTGGAGGAAGGCCACAGGCGTTATCTGGATGAGCTATTCACGGTAGAGGAGATCACTGGGGTTATTTGCTCGCTACCTGCAGAAAAGGTGCTGAGTATTGATGGGCTGCTGGTAGCATTCTATTAGGAATAGGCCCTGTTACTTGTGCCCCGCTAGCTGGACGACTTTGCAGAGGCTATGGATACCGGGGAGCTTCCAACCTTCCTGGGAGAAGCTCTCATTGTCACGATTCTTGAGCTGCTTAAGGACCCCTTCCAATGCGACTCCTATAGGCTCCCCTACTTGATAAATAGATGGCAGCAACATGAGCGCAGCTCGCCTCATTCTTGCTCCAGCTGCTTCCATCGCTTGTACGGCCGGATCAAGCGGAGTTTATTCCTGGGAGATCCATTGTTTGAATATGTTTATTGCATTTTGTCATTGTACAACATTACACATATGCAGTCATAGCGAATAAAAGACGCTATTACATAAGGTATTGAGTCCCAGGCTTTGTGGACCATCTCACCCTCGTGGAGGTATGGTAGTAAAGAGCAAACTAAACAGGTGCACAGTGAAACAGCATGGCAAAGTTATATAGCACCAGTTTTTGTGTAATACTTTGATGTTCAGTAGTGCCAGTGCCCAAAGTTGGTGCAAAGAACTTCTGTATTGTGACTGCATATCCTAGTCTTATTCCGTATAGCGCTCAAAGTATACCATGATCGGAGAAACAGATTAGTCGGTCACAGTGGCAATATGTTACACATTCAAAATTGCATTTGAAAAACTATCAACTATACTGAACAATTCCAGATATATAGAAAACCATAAACCAGGTGGTGTCTAACAGTGATCATGTGTCTTTGTGTGGAGCTGGTGGTGCGGAGAGGATTGCCATCCGAATGTGACGTGTCGTCGGCAACATAGTAATCGTAGGAGTCTTCTCGTGTGCAGTAGGGCGTGAGGGAAACTCCGTGGAGGGGGGGGCAGGGAGGGAGGGAGAAAGGGAGGGGGGGGCAGGGAACAAGAATAATGTTAGGAGCATCACTGGAGAGTATGGGGTAAACGCTTACGTAATACCATTCTGTAGACACACCTGGTGGTAGGCCGTCAGGGTACCATCCCACTCCAGCGCGATAGGATACATCCGGAGTCCTGCCGTCTCCTCCCGGTGCAGTGCTACACTCTCAGCTCTCGCCCAAGCATCCAGTGAGCGACGCCACTGCACCGTTAGGGGGGGGCAGACTATGTTTCCAACGCCTAGTAATGAGACGTTTCGCCGTAATCAGTCCTAGATCCCAGAATCTCGCTTGGACTTTCGTCTGCTTCGTCCTTTTAAATAACCCCAACAGACAAGCTTCCCAAGTACTTGGTAAGGTGCCCCCTGTCTCTTTCACCAAGGCAGTCGATACTGCGGTCCAATAAGGCTGCAGCAAAGTGCAGGACCAAAGGACATGTAGAAACTGTGCGCCCACAAGTCCACATTTAGGGCACGCTGTCGTAGTGAGTCCAAAGTACCGATTAATTTTGTCCGGGGACAGATACGCTCGGTGGATCACATAATACTGTATGATCTTAAAGCGTGCATTGCGCGGTACATGTAGAGCTCCAGCTAGCACCCTCGCCCACTCTTTGTCAGTCCAGTCCCGTCCTCTATCAGTCGTCCATTTGTCTCGCAGGCGCTGAGGGGAGAATTGTGTGTGTGTGTGCAATGCTTGGGCAATCCAATGTATGAGGTGAGAGCCGTATCCCATCACATGTAAGAATTGAATAAGCAGGTGCGTTGGTGGTTCCTCCGCCAGTGGTCCCCAGGCTCTCGTCAGTGTATGCATCAGTTTCGCATGCGTCAGGAATTGTCCTGCCGGCAACCCTGTGTTGTCTGCCAGTGTCCCGAAAGGGAGCAGTGCACCCTCTACAAATAGGTCGCCCAAGCTTTCTAAGTCAGCCGCTCCCCAGCTTTCCAGCAGTGAGCCGTGAGTATCCCGGATCCCCAGGGCGTGCCCAGCAGCGGCAGGTTGGGTGCGTATGGTTTTACTGCTGCAGTGAGTTTCAGGCTTCTCAAGAAGCACTTTCTCGCTACCTCAAGGTGGAGTTGGTTCTGAACATGTGACCTAGTCAAGGGATGAAACAATGCATGTACCTGTGGGACCGACATGATCGTCTCTGTCGTGGCCGTATCACTCAAATTACGCCCACTCAGCCAGTAAGCCACCCATTGCAACTGTGCAGCCAGGTAATACAGCTCGTGGTTCGGGACCGACAGCCCACCACTTTCGGTCGCAGCATAAAGGGTCTTCAACGCCACTCTGGGACGGCCTTTGTTCCAAATCAATCGTCTATGCATAGTTTCTAGCTCGCGAAAGGTGCGAACCGGTACATATACCGGCAGGTTGACATAATAATACAGTAGCCTAGGCAAAGCGATCGCCTTTGCCAAAGCTATACGGCTGGGCACATTCAGGGGGAGAGTGTTCCAGAATGAAACTTGGGCTGTAAGCGAAGAAATCGCTCTCGTAAGGTTGCCTTCCAGGAGGTCCGTGGGGTCGCGGTACACATGGATTCCCAGATAGCGGAACACTGTGGGGTACCAAAGGAGCCGCTCGCCCATTACCGTGACGTCACACTCAGGGAAGTACACCCCCGACTTTGCCCAATTGATGCGCAACCCTGACATTTCGCCAAAGTCGCTGTATATGTCTGTGAGTGCGCGGGGGAAGCAGGTCAGGTCCCTGACATAAAGCAATAAGTCATCGGCATATAGCGACACCGAATGCATCCCACCCATCAACGGGATCCCCCAATTCTCGCCAGAGGCTCGTAGTGTGCTGCCAGTGGTTCCATCATGAGCACAAAAATGAAGGGGGAGAGAGGACATCCCTGTCTCGTGCCCCTGCGGACACGAATCGGATCTGAAAAAAGCCTGTTCGTTCGAACCCGCACTACGGGATCAGAGTAGAGGAGTTCCACCATGCGGAGATAGGCCGCACCCAGCCCAAATATCTCCAGCACTAGCGCTAGGTAGGGCCACTCCACTGAATCGAACGACTTTTCAAGATCGAGGACCACACACCCCGAGTGGGGCCACCGGGTCACTGCCAGACTCTGCACCCGAAATAGCCGTCTAATGTTGTAAGACATGCTGCGGGTAGGGACAAATCCGTTTTGGTCTGCGTGCCCTAGTGCAGGGACCAAAGGTGCCAATCTCTGGGCCAGCGCGGATGCCAGGATCTTATAGTCCATGTTAAGGAGGGCAAGTGGCCTGTAGGACCCCATATTTAGAGCATCCTTGCCAGGTTTCAAGAGTGAGATCACATTGGCCTCATTCAGGGACAAAGGAAGTACTGCATCCCGTATCGCCGCCGCGTACACCCGCAGCAGTTCGGGAATGAGAATGGTGGAGTACGCCTTATAAAACTCCGCCGGCAGACCATCGGGCCCAGGGGACTTGCCGTTCGAAAGAGAGTATATTACAGCTCGGATTTCTTCTGCAGTGAACGCCGCACCCAGTTCCTCACACTGTGCATTAGTGATCGTCGGCAATGGGAGGCCTGATAAGTACTCAGCAATCTCTAATGCAGTAGCTCTCAAGCGGGAACAGTACAAGGTCCTGTAGTGGCTCGAAAATGCCTCATGGATAGCCCTCTGGGTGTAGACCACATCACCCTGCGCAGTGCGGATTGACATTACCGGCAACGTTTGGGTGTCTCTCCTGATCAGCCAAGTCAAAAGCTTGCCAGCTTTATCTCCAGCATGATGCATGCGCGCCGAGTGTGCAGCATAATTCAAGTTCTTCAATCTGTCAAGGAGCTGCGCGTGTTTTCCGCGAGCATCAAGTAAGTTCGAGTCGTCTCCCTCCACTGCCTCCCGTTCGCCCGACAGTAGTTCCGTCTCCAATTGTGTCAGTTCCCTGTCCACCTGGCGTCTTAATCCCGCCTGTGCTCCCAGACAATGTCCTCTCACGACCACTTTGAATGCATCCCATTCAACCTGCGGGGTGGATGCGGTATCAGTGTTGTCTTCAAAGTACTGTAGGACACGGTTCGAGAGCAGTTCCCGGAAGGGAGCATCCAAAAATACATCAGGCTGGAGGCGCCACGTGGGTACCGGTGGGTGCGGCCGCACCCAGGCGAAGTCAAGTGTGTGTGGATTGTGGTCCGAATGAGTGCGACCCAGGTACTGGGAGTCAGTGACTAATGGCAAGAGATCGCTGGTCAGCATGAATCTGTCGAGTCTGACATGTAATGCGTGAGCGCCCGAATAGTATGAGTAGGTCCGTGTGGTGGGGTTGCGGCTGCGCCAAGCGTCAGTGAGATCCCATTGCGTTGCCCAGTCAGCAAATGCGCGTGACGTACCGTGCATCGTCGCATTCGCTAAAGGAGGGGTGGACCTATCTAACACAACATCAAGGACACAATTATAGTCGCCACCTAGCAGAAGCGGTACTCCTGGCCATGCTGCAATTGCCGTCGATAAGTGTGTGTGGAAGCGCCCATGGTCGACATTGGGAGCGTAAATAGACGCTAGAGCTATGTGTTGGCCGTCTAGGTTGCCCTGAAGTAACACATATCTGCCTTCCTCATCTATGTTGCTACGCGTCATGGCAAAGGGGACCCCCGGGCGAATCCATATGAGAGCCCCACGCGCGTAAGCTGAGTAGCCTGTAGCATATATCTGCCCCCTCCAGCGGCGGCGCAGTGTGTGTGTCTCCGGTTCCGTCAGGTGCGTCTCTTGTAACAGCGCTATCTGTACCTGATGTCGCTTGAGGTACGAGTACACCTGATAGCGACGTGAGGGGGTGTGCATACCGCGTACATTCCAAGTGCAAAATTTAACCACAGCCATTGTAACATTTCTTCTCCAGCACCCAGAGCCCCCACCCACCCACTGCACCACAATCTACGTCCCACCAGTTCAAATCATCACATAACGTCCCGCGCATTGCCCACTGATTCGCATCAACTCTCCTACACACATTAGGGGGAGGGGAAATTTGCACCAGTCCTGTAACCATAAAACACTGAATAATAATGCCAAAAGGTCGACTGCGAAACATGCCGTCGTCCAAACGCTCTAATGAGCACTAACTGTTCTTGAGTTCAAAAAAGAAGGGGGATTCGCTGAGCACGTGTATTAAAGTACTTATGATACATGCAGTAATGACATGGGCACTCCACCCATGCCACAGGCGTCCATTGTCGCACATCCCAATGACAGCAAAGGCACACAGTTCCAGGCGCTGTCAAGGCGGCAGCAATTCCGCAGCCACTGCAGTCAGTTCACATGCAAGGACTTACCATCAGGGGGCAGCACACCTACATCCCCCTTCGAGACCCACCAGTGACAGGGCCTTTTGGAGCAATGGGCCAACAGCCCGTTCAGCATTCAGGGCCTGCGTCTCCGAATTCGGGCCTCTCCCAAGTGCCCGCCGAGTCTACGCAGTAGTCTCCCCAGTCAACAAGACTGTGGGGGCACATAAGTCGTAGGGAGGTGTCGGTATCTTTTCTGCAGCAGCCAGTGAGCCCGCAACAGTGCTAATGAAGCAAATCAGCCGTCTGTGGTGTGACATCCGGGAGTTCAACCGATACCTGTGAGTCCGGCAGTCCATAAATATAGTCATCATCACTCCCCATGGCGCCAGGGCTGGCACCCGCGGCCGGGGTGTCCGGCTGTGACCCGCTAATCTCCGGCACTCTGCAGATAGCCTCCTGTTGCTCCTCATGATGGTGTTCTGGGGTAGGGCCAATGTTCGCCTCTGGGTGCACCGAGCTTACCATCGAGTGTCTCCTGCGCCGGCGTCGTCGAGCGCCTCCTCCGCGGCGGGATCTCGGGGGTGGGCCACCCGGGTCCGTGACAATTCCCGAGTCAAGCCAGGTCTCAGCAGCCTCCGGAGTATTGAAAAAGTATGTTTTGTCCTGAGCTACAACTCGTAGGCGAGCAGGGAATAGTAGGGAGTATTTGAGTGCCATGCGGCGGAGTCGCTGCTTGACGTCCAGGAAGGAATGCCGCTGCCGCTGCACCTGTATTGTATAGCCCGGGAAGAACATAATTGTGGCGTTGTCCACCCTGCCCGCCTCCAATTTTCTGACCTCCCACAGGACAGTGTCCCGGTCGCGATAATTCAACACTCGGATGAGCATGGGCCGGGGGTTGGAGCCCTCAGGGGGAGGTTTAGACGGCACGCGATGAGCGCGCTCTACCACGAAGTGCTGCGAGAGGGTTCCTTCCGGGAGAATGTCTCTGATCCACCGCTCCATGTGCTCTGGTGCCTCCCGGGGCTCCCACCGTTCCGGCAGACCCACAATGCGGATGTTGTTCCGCCTCGCCCGTCCTTCCGCATCCTCCGCGCGTTCCTCCAGGAACTCCACCCTGTTGAGAAGATTCTGCACATGTTTATCCATCTGGGATATTTTGGGAGTTAGGTCCGTCACTGCGGTCTCCAGCGTCGTCGTCCTCTCAGATAGCTTTTTGTGATCAGCTCGGAGATGCGTCATGTCTATAGCCACGCTATCGATTTTAGACTCTAAGGAGGAGCGGGTTAGTTGCATTGATTCCTCAAGTCTTTCCATGGCCGCCAGCATCGTGTCCAGCTTGGAGGCAGTGTGGTCCATCTCCGCCTGTTTCGCCATTTTTCCCTTCACCTGCGCGTTGCCTATTACAGCTCTTGTTTTAGGTCCCCCCGACATGAGCGGTCGCGTCGTGACCGGTCAGTGGAGCAGTGCAAAAAGACCCACTACGGCACAAGTAATTAGAGGCCCGTTGGAAGGGGGGGTTTAGTGTAGGTCCAAGTAGTGCAGACAGATACACTCCCAGGCCCACACAGTTCCCTCGTGCGTCGTGTAGGTATCGCTGTCTGGTTCAGGCGGTTTGTAGCTATGGCGGGTCGCTTCGTGAGTGAGCAAGCGTCTTCGCCGGGGCAAGGTATGGCCAAGGACCGCTGTTATCCCCTCACGGCGGTGCAATGGGGGGGAGGTAGCGCTACACGCACTGGGCAGGGTCGTAATGCCAGGTCCGACCAAGGTTAGTGGCGCGTCGTCAGGGGCACCCCCACAGCAGAACAAGCCTTCCAGTGCCTTCAGGACAACACATATTCCCGACCCCCTCCGCAGTGTTGGTCTCACCAAGGACCCGACAGGGCGTCGCGGTCACTGAAAGTCAGTGGGGTGGAGGGGGGGAGCACCGCGATGGTGTGACACACTAGTCTTCCCACTAAGCCCAATTCCGACTGTATGCGATTCCAGGGCGCCTCTGAGTCACCAATGTCCGCAACTCACCACCTCTGTTCGTGTCATCATGCAGGGCCTCCGGTCAGAGCGACGCCGATCTCAGCCGCTCCCAGCGCCTCTCACTGTCACCAGGTCCAACGTGTAGGCCGCTTCCTCTGTCCCGGGCAGTCTCCCCTTGCACTGGTGATAGTTCCAGGGACTCGGCCCTGCGCCTCGGCTCCAGTAAGGTCGTGGGGGGGGGAGAGGGGGGTGCCGAGATGGTATGCCCCACCGTGTGTCCCTCCTCGCCTGATTCAAATGACCGCTGCCCTCAGCTCCGGGCCTGTGCAGTAGGACGCATCCCCAGGCACGGGTAGTTTCAAATGTCCGACAGTGGGGGCCCCGGTCAGAGATTCCGCAGGTGGATCCTAGGGATGGCCGGCGCCCAGTTGGCTAGGAAGGTACACCAGGGATCTCAGGGAAGCTTCGGGACGTCCCACCTGGTTACTGCGGCGGGGGGGCGCTCCCACGTCGATCCGGGCGCCCGTGGTCCACCGCCATGTGGGCCAGCAGGGGCCGGCCTCGCTCCGCTGCTCCGATCTCCGTGTCAGTCCCTCGAGAAAAGGGGGAGGGAAGCACCGATGGCACCCAAACGCAGTCGGAGGGCGCAAGGCATCAATCCGCTCCGGTAGGCTCAAAAGGCCGGCTGGATCCCCGGCCTCGCCTAGCTTCCACGCCGTTCCGCAAGGAGCGCTGATCGGGTTGGCAGTGCTCGTTTCCACCGGAGCGGCTCTGACTAAGCCAGCCGTTCCAAACTTCGGTAGTCGGCAGAAGAGTACTCAGCAGTCACCCGACGGCAGTTTCAGGTGCTTGTGGGCAAAAAAGACGGAGAAATGGCCTGTGGCAGGGGAGTCTCCCACAGAGCTCTACCCAGGCACGTCTGCCGCCATTGCGTGCTTAGCCACGCCCCCCATTCCTGGGAGATCCATATCGCGCAACCATTGCACCTGCTTCACTATTCTGCATTTTAGAACCCTTGCTCCACGCGGCGGCAATTTGTTTTAGACGCCATTAAGGCATTTCATTCCCTCAAGTGGCCATATTTGTTTGCCCTCCTTTGGCGACTGGGGCTGAGCTCAACGTACATCAAGGCTGTAGGATTGTTGTATTCGCATCCCACATCACGGCTGTGCATTAACAGAAGGTTGTCAGAGCACCTGCATCAACAACACGCCCAGAGAGGGGTTGGCCTTTTTGCCAGTTGTGTGTTGGTGTCCCTGTAGGTGGATGATGTCAATTTGTATGTCAGGGAGCCACATGCCAATTTATATCCGTTCATTAGGGAATTCACCAGTTTTGGGGGATATCGGGATTATTATCAATTGGGCAAAGTCTATTGTCTTATCCAACTGCACCCCTGAGAAGTGCTCTGAGTTTCCTTTGATGTGGGCTAGGGGAATTTGGCTTAGCAGGATCACAGATGAATTCTGGAAAAATAACTATGGCAAAATGCTTGACTGACATGATGAGAGGCTAGCTGAGTGATTCTGCTCCCATTGTCACTTACAAGACGGCTGGCCATTGCTAAAATGGTCATCCTATCACAGTGCTTGTACCTGTTCCTAAATCTGCTGCTCTCCTTGTCTCTCGGCTTCTGTGGGCAGCTCTGTTTGCACCTCATTTCACTCACATGGGCGGGTTTTCATCTGTGTGTTGCCTGGGAGACGTTGACGCTTCCCTTTAAACAAGGCGGTCTTGGAGCCCTGGACTTGGAATTCTATGAGTTTTGCACCCAGGCCCAATTTGCACACCACTGGCTATTTGTGACCTCGTTCATGGCCATACGCCCCGAGCATGATTGGGCCGTGCTCTGCCCATTGCAGATGGGCATATTAAATCTGCAGCGGAACGCATGGACACAGTGGCATGCACGGTGTGGGCAGGGGATGCTTCAGGACCCGTCTAGACCACCTTTATGACCCTTTGGTGCCCTTAATTGCACGCCCCTTACTGCCAATGCCATCTGATCCTGGTACTTGTGCCAGACTGCGTAAACTTGGACGTGCATCCATGGGGGCACTATTCCCCAACTATACATTTATCTCAGCACAGGACATACCCTCCAGGCCTGCGATTCTGCTTTCCTGTACACATACACATATTTCTAAGTATGTTTTGCTATGCATACATTATTTGCAGAGTTTCCGGACGCCCCCACCATTTCAGGTATTAGAAATGTTCCTAAATACCCCCTTGCCCCGTCGACTTACCACGAGATTGTACGCCCGCATGCAACGCACAGTGCCAGTGTGCATACCTAACAGTAAGGCAGCATGGGATGTGGATCTCACGTCTCCGTTAAGAGATGCTCGACGGCCGTAATGCTGTACACAGTCCCGGGCATTATCCCCAAACTATCGACTTAGATTAATACACTTAAAATGTCTACATTGTATGAACTGCACCCCAGCAGAGTTGCACATAATGGGGCTGGGAGGCGACTCTATATGTGGCAGTGGCTTTGCTCCAGCCGCACATTTTCTGCACCTAACCTGGAAATGCCTGGGTGTTGCCACATATTGGGAGGAGATTTTTGCTAGACTAGGTGACATATTGGGGCTCCCACTTGAGTATTCTCCCCTAATTGCACTACTGGGATGTGTGAAGGTGGTACCTCCGCACAGGCACAATCTGGCTGCGCTCATGTTGCTGCTATCTAAATGAAGGGTGGCTATGAGGTAGGGCGGCGCACCCTGCCCTGGGTGACAGACTGGTGTAAGGATGCTGCCTATTGCCAGGAACAGCTTACAAACTCATGCCATTGCAGTCGAGACCCCAAGATATTTGGGCCCCACTGGAGGAATATTTCCAAATCGATACACCAGGTGAACCCGAAGATGGTGGATTGGTGTAATTAACTCATACTGAATATAAAACATAAGTAGGGCTCTTCCGCTTGAATGACTAACCCCTCACATGGGCAAGAGGTGCGCTTTGTACTGAAGTAACCAGATGCAATTTGCATGCTTATACTGATACAAATGACAATGCTGATTGTTTGTTATGTATTGTATTGTGTTATAATTAAACTTCGACACTTAAGGCATTCTTCCAACCAATGGGACAGGCTGGCATGATGTATTTGTAAGTGATGTTCATAGTATGTGATACTGTGTGTGTACATTGGAGGTACAGTGCATACCAAATGGAAATAATGGCTGCCTGACCAGAGTCCTCTAACCAGTTGTCCATATACACTTTTTGAATTGCTCCTGATCCGAAGATGGCAGCTGTAAGGCTTTCATAAATGCTGGATATACATGTATGCATGTGTATCAGGTGCATAGTGCATAAAGCACACCAATGTTTACTGTCTGACTATGCTAAGATAAGGTTGTGTATGAAGTCAATAAATATAAAAAAACTAAAGAAAGGCTAAACCCACACCTGCACATATTGAACTTGGGCCAAAACACTGAGCTAGGGGGCAGATCCTTTCAACTTAGGGCCACATTTGGAATTTGATGGATGGATTGCTCCATCAGAAAGGTGGGGTATATCCCGTCCATCATATTACATGGCATAGTAAATAAGGCACTTATAATATGGCAGATGGGTCTACCTGGGAGCAGGTGCAGGATTGCTATGAGTTAAACTTTGAATAAACAGTACATCAAGCTGTGAGTGTACTATTTGGCTGGGATCAAAAACTTTGTTAAAGTAGTAGACCCAAGACTGCACCACAATGCTACTTGCTTCAAAGGCTATACATTTACCACCATTTTGCATTCTCCTGGAGAAAGACCTTTCTCCCCTTATCCTGGTAACATCCAGTCAATTTTTTTAACCACACACTTGCAAACAGGTTTTACATTGGTTTTGAAAATTCACAAATATGCCAAAAATGGAGCAGAGGAATAACTTCCGAAAGTGATTGCTCAATAGTGCACATCAGTCAAATGGGAAGTTGGGATTTAAATTTCTGTTTCCTGGCTCCACATTTCCACCTACTCCTCTAGCCCTCAACTGGAGTGGCAGTGACTCTGATGGCAAAGCCAAGAGGCTGGCCTTCACAGGGAAATGTAATCAATGAATCAATCAATCAGTCTTGTATAGAGTAACTTGTCACCCCGAGGAGTCTCCAGGTGTTGGGGTTCCGCAAGCCTTGGTTGAAAAACCATGCCTTGAGCTTCTTCCTGAAGTCTTCCAGCAAAGGGGCAGTTCCCAAGTGGAGGGGTGGTCGTTCCAGGACTTGGCAGTGAGATAGGGGAAGGTAGAACCTCTGCAGCGGCTTTGGCGGATGCGGGGGTGCGTGCCAAGGCAAGGGAGGTAGAGTGAAGCTCCCTGGTAGGTTGATGGAGTGTCAGGTGGTGGTTGAGGTAGGGGGGTCTAGAGCTGTGGAGGGCTTTATAGGCGTGTGCCAAGAGTTGAAGAGGCATCTTTTCTGGACCTGATTCCAGTGCAGGGTTTTGAGGTGGGGGTGGTGCTGGTTCTTCTGGGGCGGGTGAGGATGAGCCTTGCTGCAGTGTTTTGAACGGTCTGGAGGCGGTTGAAGAGCTGTTTGGTGCCTCCAGCGTGTGTGGCTGTAGCCAAGGCAGCTGAATACAAGGGCAAGGGTGACTGTTTTCCTGGTAGAGGTGGGGATCCGTTTGAAAATCTTGCAGAACATGCAGAGGGTATGGATGCAGGAAGAGGATACAACATTGACCTGTTGCTTCATGATCAGTTGGTTGCCCAGGATGATCTTGAGATTACGTGCGTGGTCTGTAGGGGTTGGTGTGGGGCTGAGTTTGTTGGGCCAACAGCTGTTGTCCCAGGAAGAGGGCTTATTCCCAAAGATGAGCACTTCCATTTTTGACAGAGTTGAGCTTTAGGCAGTTGGACTTCATCCAGGTGGCGCCGTCAGATATGTAATTTCAGAAGTTGGCTCTGGTGGTTTTGGGGTCTCCTGTGAGGAATAGGATGAGCTGCATGTTGTTGGCGTATGAGATGATACTGAGTTCATGAATGGAGATGATGTCTAATAGCAGCGTCATGTAGGTGTTGAAGAGAGTGGGGCTGACGGAAAAGTCCTGGGGTACTTTGCAGATGATGTGTTTGTGTACGGAGGAGAAGGGAGGTAGATGGATCCTCTGAGTTCGACCGGAGAGGACCGAGCAGATCCAGTTGATGTGGTGGAGTCTGGTGATGAAAGTATTGTGGGAGACGGTGTTGAAAGCTGCCAAGAGGTTGAGGAGGATGAGTGCTGCAGTTTTGCCTTGGTCTAGGAGGCATTTGATTGTGTCTGTTTCTGTGGTCAGGACAATCTCTGGGCTGTGGTTCGATCAGAAACCAAATTCAGAGGTATCAAGTAGGTTGTTATTTTCCAGGTTCTCTGTGAGGTGGTGGTTGATGGCTTTCTCCAGGACCTTGGTGGGGAAAGGGAATACTGAGTTGTGCGGTAATTCTTGAGCTCCCTTGGGTTGGCAGAAGGCTTCTTCAGGAACAGCTTGACCTCCACAAGTTTCCATGCATTGGGGACGGTGGCCATGGTGACGGAAGAGTTGATGTTCTCCGTGAGGCTGCTGTTGATTTCTTTCCTTCCTAGGTTGTAGACTTGGTGTGGGCAGGATTTTTTGAATCTAGAGATGTTTCCAGTCTGTGAGTCGGTGGCTGAGGGTGGCGTCGGTAGGTGGGCACGAGTGGTTGAGTTCTGTGGGTTGTGGGTCGAAGTTGCTGTAAATCTCGGTGATCTTGTGGTGGAAGTAGTCCACCAGGTGGTCGCAGAGGGCCTGTGAGGGGAGGATCATGTTCTCCGTGGTGACTGGGAAGTAGAACTCTCTGACAATGCTGAAGAGTTCACTGTTGTGGTTTGTGCTCACCTCAATGCGGTTGGTAAGGGAGTCCTTCTTGGCCTCTTTGAGGTGATGGTGTTAGTTGTTGAGGGTAGACCTGAAGGTGCTGAGGTCGGTGGGGTTCTTGTAGGAGCACCAAAGTCTTTCTAGTCTCTTGCAGGTGCGTTTGAGGGACAGTAGTTTGGGAGTGAACCAGCTGGTGTGCTTGGTAGGTCAGCTGCTCACGGGGCGATGGAGTTGGCATCAGTGGAGATACATTTTGAGAAGCTCTGGACATTGTGTTCGAGGGAGTCAAAGAGGTTGAGCTTGGTTTCATTGAGGGCATAGCTCTAAAGAGGTTACGTGACTCTAATCCAGTTTGGGCAAGGTTGGGTGGACAGTGTGGGCAGGGGCTCAGGAGAGCTGGCGATGGTGAAGTGGACGATGCTGTAGTCTGTCCAGGTTAGCTCGGTTGAGTGGGAGACTATGATTCTGTCACTGGTGGAGATCAGGTCCAGTGTGTGTCCTGCGATGTGTGTAGGGGTGGTGACCAGCCGCGAGAGGCTGATGTTGCTCATGTTCTCCAGGAGAATGGTGGAGTTGGTAACATTAGGGTTTTCAAGTTGGAAGTTCAAGTCTCCGAGGAAGGTGTAGCGATTGGATTCGTTCGCCAAGGGGTGATGAAGTTCAGGATGGCGTCACAGAAGCTTGGACAGGGGTCTATAGGCAATGGTTTCTCTGATGGTAGTACTAGCATCTATTCTGATCTGAAAGTTGAGGTATTCCATGACAGCATACTATGGTCCTGCGTGGTGGTGTATTGGAGGGTATTATAGTGATGCCTCCGCCGTTTCTGCCTGGGTGGTCTCGGTCATGTTTAAGCATCTTGTAGCTGGGGTGGCATTGCAGTGGTCATTATGTTGTAGTTGCCAAACTTAAAAATAGTCTTCCCCATAACATTCAGTTGAAGTGGTAAAGCCGAGATTAAGGGGCCCATTAGGATGTCGGGCAGATTGCCTCTGTCAGGCTGGCGGTGGCCACTGCCGACCTGGCGGAGGCAATCCGCCCGACACCCTTACCCGGATTCCCCCCGCCATATTAGTATGGCGGGGGGACCGCGGTGGACGGGAAGACCGCCCGCCGCTTTTCCGCCCCGGTCACCTTGCGACCGGGGCGGAAAGGGAATAATATGGTGGCGGTGTCCAATGGGCACCGCCAGCCATATTACGATGCTGAGCTATAGGTGCCTTTCCACGGCGGCAATGCCGCCACGGAAAGGCAGGTGGTGTTTGCTGCGGGGGCCCCGTGTGGGCCCCCCTGGTGTAGGCAGAGGTGGGGGAGGACAGGATTTGCATATGCAAAGCGGCAGGCACCGCGCGGTGCTTGCCGCTTTGCATATGCAAATGCGTAAAAGCATTTTTAGCATTGTGGCGGGCGGTGCAGAGTGCACCGCCCGCCACAATGCTAAAAATACAGGCTGTGCCTGCCACTGTGGCAGGCACATCCTATTTTCCCCCACAGGACCCCCGCCCTTATGGCGGGCGGTCCCGTTCTCCGATAGGGTGGCGGACGGACAATGTCCGCCCGTCATCCTAATGGGGCCCAAAATGTCAAGAATCCTAGTTCTAGTCCTGTGGCAGTAAGGTGTTTGGACAAAATATTGAGTTGGAAATATCAGGCGACAGGTATGTCGAAAATAAAATATTGTGATAAAAAAATATCGCTGTCAAGAATATCATTATTATAGGTAAGTAATATTGTTTTTAAGAATATTATTGTTTTTAAATTCATTTTCAGTAATATAGTTGTAAATATTATTATTTCCCAATTATTTTAATGTGTTTTACTTCATATATTAAATGGTATTATATATATATTATTATTATAGTCATTATATTTAGCTATTTTAAGTGATGTAAAATGTTTTATTTAATTGGTATTAGTAATTTATAGTGTTGCAGTGGATTGTTGTGTTTGTAGAGGAATAGATTGGGAAGTTAATTAAGTAATAATTAAATATTAATTAAATAATCATTTTTTATTATGTGATTGATATTAATTATGTAGATTATGCAATACTGATTTATTTTAGTTATCTTTTAGGTGTGGGTTCTAGGTTTGTAGAGGTGTAGGGTGGGAAGAAAATTTAGTAATGATTAATTAGCAAATAATTATTAATTTATAATTAATTGTGTTATTGATTACTATTATGTAAATTGTGTAATACTGATATCTTAAACTTATGTTTTAGGTGCATGTTACTAGGTTTGTAGGGGTTTAGTGTGGAGAATAAATTAAGTACTAATCATTGACACTTAATTATTAGTTATTAATTAATATGTGAATATCAGTTCTGTAAATTGTGCTAATTTGTGTTTTATTTTAGGTGTGGGCTGCTAGGTGTGTAGTAATAATCAAATAATTACAATATTAAAATAGTAAACAATCATTTTTAATTGCTGTCCAACGAACTCAAAATAAGTCCCTTATCATGTGCCGCACGTTTTCGCCTTCTATGGGAAAACACCCCTATTGCCGGGTGAACTGCAGCTACTGGGAGCAGGTGATGAATCACTGTGAGTCAAAATTTGTATAGACAGCACAGCAAGCTTTATTTCACCCTACATTCTCCTTTTGTGCTTCACAAGTAGGGTTGCCAACCGTCCTGCATTTGCTGATTTGACCTGCCATCATGGCTCCTGTCCTACTGTCCTACTGCTCGCATAGAGACTGTAGGAATGCCCATTGTCCCGCATTCTGGTTTGCCAACACTTTAGACCCTCTCAGAAGATAATATTCTCACATTTGCTGCCCTTTTAAGCTTTGAAAGAGGTACCTATCAGTGGCTGGGAGGCAGGAGCAGCAGAACAAGAGGGGTCCTACACAATACAGCTTCAGGAGCATGTTCAGCTATTGAGATGGAAACAGCCCTAAATGAGTGAATACAAACCATGCTTGGGACCTGTCCTTGAAATGTGCCCTTGATGGATTTTCTTCCACTAGGCTTGTTTCAATGTGCTGAGGGTTAAACAGTTTGTTAAAATAGTAGATCCAAGACTGCAGCACAACACTACTTGATTCAAAGGCTATACATTTACCACCATATTTGGGCCTTTCTCCCGTCATCATGGTAACATCCAGTCACATTTTTTAACCACACGGATGCAAACAGGTTTTATATTGATTATAAAAATTCCCAAGTATGCCAAATGTGGAGCAGAGGAATAAGCTCCAAAAATTAGTCGCTCAATGGTGCACAAGTTGGACAATTGGGAGGCAGGGTTTAAAACCTGTGTCAATGATTCAATGATTTCAATGCTTTTTTGTCTGTGGGTGTGAGATTATGTCGCTGGTTAGGAGTGACAGGCAAAAGAGCCAGATCTCGTTTAACCAGTGTCTCAAACGATTCTATGTTTAGTCATCAATGGAGCGCACACCGCTAGCCCCTCCTCCGGATCGCCCCTCGGGATTCTGGTACTTGTAGTTCTTTAGTGGATCACCCAGGTGGGTGCAAGTCGGTACTTGTTGGACTGATGAATCTCTAGACCCGAAACATGTCCTGGGTTTTAGGATATCGCCCGAGACATGTCTCGGGTTTCGGGATAACTTCCCTCATCAGTAGAGAAAGATCGTTAGGGGTGGAAGAGAAGGCCGCCACACAACAGTCAAAGGCCTCGATGCCAGAACCGGCACGCAGGTGCGTCGTCCAAGAGCCCGTCGGCCCAAAGCTCAAGGGAGCCATATTGTGTTTAGTCATCAATGGAGCGCACACCGCTAGCCCCTCCTCCGGATCGCCCCTCGGGATCCTGGTACTTGTAGTTCTTTAGTGGATCACCCAGGTGGGTGCAAGTCGGTACTTGTTGGACTGATGAATCTCTAGACCCGATACATGTCCCGGGTTTTAGGATATCGCCCGAGACATGTCTCGGGTTTCGGGATAACTTCCCTCATCAGTAGAGAAAGATCGTTAGGGGTGGAAGAGAAGGCCGCCACACAACAGTCAAAGGCCTCGATGCCAGAACCGGCACGCAGGTGCGTCGTCCAAGAGCCCGTCGGCCCAAAGCTCAAGGGAGCCATATTGTGTTTAGTCATCAATGGAGCGCACACCGCTAGCCCCTCCTCCGGATCGCCCCTCAGGATTCTGGTGCTTGTAGTTCTTTAGTGGATCACCCAGATGGGTGCAAGTCGGTACTTGTTGGACTGATGAATCTCTAGACCCGATACATGTCCCGGGTTTTAGGATATCGCCCGAGACATGTCACGGGTTTCGGGATAACTTCCCTCATCAGTAGAGAAAGATCGTTAGGGGTGGAAGAGAAGGCCGCCACACAACAGTCAAAGGCCTCAATGCCAGAACCGGCACGCAGGTGCGTCGTCCAAGAGCCCGTCGGCCCAAAGCTCAAGGGAGCCATATTGTGTTTAGTCATCAATGGAGCGCACACCGCTAGCCCCTTCTCCGGATCGCCCCTCGGGATTCTGGTACTTGTAGTTCTTTAGTGGATCACCCAGGTGGGTGCAAGTCGGTACTTGTTGGACTGATGAATCTCTAGACCCGATACATGTCCCGGGTTTTAGGATATCGCCCGAGACATGTCTCGGGTTTCGGGATAACTTCCCTCATCAGTAGAGAAAGATCGTTAGGGGTGGAAGAGAAGGCCGCCACACAACAGTCAAAGGCCTCGATGCCAGAACCGGCACGCAGGTGCGTCGTCCAAGAGCCCGTCGGCCCAAAGCTCAAGGGAGCCATATTGTGTTTAGTCATCAATGGAGCGCACACCGCTAGCCCCTCCTCCGGATCGCCCCTCAGGATTCTGGTACTTGTAGTTCTTTAGTGGATCACCCAGGTGGGTGCAAGTCGGTACTTGTTGGACTGATGAATTTCTAGACCCGATACATGTCCCGGGTTTTAGGATATCGCCTGAGACATGTCTCGGGTTTCGGGATAACTTCCCTCATCAGTAGAGAAAGATCGTTAGGGGTGGAAGAGAAGGCCGCCACACAACAGTCAAAGGCCTCAATGCCAGAACCGGCACACAGGTGCGTCGTCCAAGAGCCCGTCGGCCCAAATTTGGAATTTGGAATTTGGAAGCGGATTTATAGAGCGCGTAGCTACCCTAGGGCGTCCCAGCACTGTTGATCGACCTATGTATCCAGAGGGGGAGGAAGACTAAGGGAAGAGCCATGTTTTGAGTTGTCTACGGAAGGCCAGGAGGTTGGGTTCTCTACGGATGGAGATTGGCAGGGAATTCCATAGCTTTGGGGCGTTGTATGAGAACAATCTTCCTCCAGAACGGGTCTTGTGGATTCTGGGGGTGCTGGCCAGGGAGAGGGCGTCTGATCTCAGTTGCCTATTGGACTGATGGGGTTTGACAAGAGTGCTCAGAATCGGTGGACCTCTGCCGTGCATTATCTTGTGTGAGATGCAGAGGGTCTTAAAGGTAATCCTTTGTTGCACTGGAAGCCAGTGCAGGCTTTTGAGGGCTGGTTTCGCTGAGCATTTTGACTCGGTCCCTGTTAAGATTCTGGCCGCCGCATTTTGGGCACATTGTAGTCTATAAATGACCGAGGCGGGGGCTCCCAAGTAAAGGGCGTTCCCATAGTCCAATCTAGAGTTTACTACGCCCTGCATGAGCAACTTCCTAGATTGGAGGGGGATTAGATGGAGGTCCTTCCTTGCTGTTTTGATGAGGCCAATGCAGGTACCTGCAGTTTTTCTGGCCTGAGATTTGAAGTTAAGGTCTTGGTCTAGCCAGATACCAAGACTCTTGACTTCTGTTTTGGGGGTGGGAGGAGGGCCCATGCAGTCTGGCCATTTGAGGGATGGCGGTAGATTGCGAGGGTTACCCAGGAAGAGGATCTCGGACTTCTCGCCGTTCAATTTAAGGCGTGATTCGCACATCCACTGGAAGATGTTTTCCAGGCAGGCTGCCAGGTTGTCTAGGCATTTATTGGATTGGTTGATGGACACCACTAGTTGTGTATCATCGGCATACATAACTGTTTTTATGCCGAATGGTGATGTGATATCTTCAAGCGGGGACATGTATACGTTAAAAAGTGTGGGGCTCAAGGGAGCCATATTGTGTTTAGTCATCAATGGAGCGCACACCGCTAGCCCCTCCTCCGGATCGCCCCTCGGGATTCTGGTACTTGTAGTTCTTTAGTGGATCACCCAGGTGGGTGCAAGTCGGTACTTGTTGGACTGATGAATCTCTAGACCCGATACATGTCCCGGGTTTTAGGATATTTGGCTTGGCGTCTTGCCCTGACCGATGCAGTCTGCCAATCCTAGTATCTTCTAAATAGCCTACTAGGGGACTAAAGGCCTCATTCCGAGTTTGGTGGTAAGTGGTCCCCCCAAAATCTTGTTGGCGCAGCGGATGCAGGGCGCACCGGCGGTTCAACTGCCGTATTTTGAGTTTGGCATTCAGACTGCCATTGGACCACGGCAACTGCCGGGAATCTGTGATCCCTCAGTGGTGGTGTGGTGGTCAGAGGCTCGCAATATGCTGGCAGTGAGACTGTGGCATTGCCAAGCATATTATGAGTTTCCCCACCACCACAGTATTCATGGGGGTGGGAAAACGAAGGGGCCCTACAGGGACCCCTGTTGCCTCAAGGCATGGGGATATATGAAGGGGGGGGCACATGGTGTGCCCCCCTATGTGCATGCACCCACTGTTCCTGCGACATGGATTTCTCAGTCTATTCTGTGCAGGAAAGGACTGTGGCGCTCACACAGCACTTCCTTACTAAAGCTCACATATGAGCCTTTGCACACCACTGCCGTGGGACTGCCAAAGGACTGCCCGCCAGACCAGGAGAAAACTCCCAATCTGGTCGGCGGTCAGCTGATGCGTTTGGCGGTGTGAAAGTGGGGCGGTGGTGTGGTCATTTTGTTGGTATAAAGGACTTTCTATTAGTAAGCTACAGTGGTTGGCTACTCTCTGAGACAGGGACGTAGGTTAGTGCTGTAATTTATTTTGATTTTGAAAGTATAGTGGCTCTTCGTGGTGTATTATACACTAAGAGCCCAATTACAAGTTTGATGGTGTCGGAGCAGGCCACCACACCACCGCCCGCTCCCACACCGCCATACAGAGCCACCCACCAGATTACGAGTATTATCATGGTTTGGCGGGCGGGAGATGTGACGGTCACCTGGTGATGCATTTTAAAGGTGCATATGTGAGCCTTACACTGCACCGCTGTGGCATGCCTGTGTACGATCCTGCACGGCATGGACTGTGCAGTCTGTGCCATGCACATGGGGGGCACAACATGTACCCCCTGCATGCACCCCATGCACAGGGCCAATAGGGGGCCCTGTGCGGCCCCCATTCTTTCCTCACCGCCAACAGTTTCATGAAGTGAGAACATCCATGAGACTGCTGGTGGTAAGGAAAGTCGTTATATGTTTGGCGGTACCGGAGGGCACCACCAAGCACATTACAGCCATCAGAACGCCACTGTACCCTGGCGATTGTGTGGTGCCATAGTGGGCCAATTGCCCAAGTTGTATTCCGGCGATTGGACCGCCAGTGCAGGGGTGCCCGGACTGCCACCGCTGCACCACTGTGAGTTTGACCGCCAAATTCATAATTAGGCCCTTAGTGCAGATTTTTTGAAGTGTTGCCATGTACATTGATTAAAGTAATAGTAACAGCCTTGTATGGCTGTGTGGGGGTATAGTTTTAGAATTGTTTGAATCATGGCTTGTTCAAAGTCTATGATTATTTTTTGGGGGTAGTAGTTATTACTTTATTGTTTGATTTAGTTTAGGAGTGCATAGTAGGTGCTGCTTTGTTTGTTTGGTAGTAAAGCATAGATGAAAGGGATATTTCTGTGTTGATATATGGGGTATGCTGAGTAATTGGTTTGGGAAACTTTTTGAAGGCCCCATCCATCATTCAGGTTCGGCATTGGGTACGTTTGCTGTAGAGAAGATGAGAGTTAGTTTTTCATTATTTAGATTGTCATGTAAAAGGTAGGGCTCCTCATTATGTGTAATTGTTAAAAGGTCAGGTATGTGTATGTCTTGGTATGTTCTAGGGGTGGGTGGGGTATCACTGGTGGCCTTTTTAGTGCATGCAATTAAACGTTTTAAAGTCGGTATAGGTGGCAGTTAGCCTGTTATGTGTACAGGGACTTTGTGTGTATGTCTTGGTATGTTATAAGGGTGGGTGGTATATTGCTGGTGGCTTTTTTAGTGAATGCAATTAAATGTTTTAAAGTTGGTATAGGTGGTAGTTAGCCTGTTATGTGTTCGGAGACTTTGAGTAGTATGTCTTTAAGGATTTTGCTTGTGTGGTTCCTGGGAGCTAGTGCTTGCCTCTGTTATATCTTGTATTATTTCTCTAATTTCTATTTCTGTATCATTTGGTGGGTGTTTGTGCTCTTTTACATTCATTATAACATTATCTTTTGCAGTTGCCCTGCCGTAGCATTCATTTGAATAATATTTAGTACATTTCCTTTTTATTGTTTCTGTTGATGCACTTTCTTAGCTGTAGGTGTAGCCAATGTGATTAAATAATTTTCTTCCTTTCTGTGAAGTGATGAATTTGGCACCTTCTGTCATTGTATCTGTAAGTAGTTTAATAGTATACGAATATATTATTATTTAGCAAATATGTAAAAAATGCAGTAACTTGCTATTTGTTTACGTGTGTTTTGTTGAGATATTTTGCATGGTTTTGAAACTTTTCTTTTGAGCTCATTTTAACATTGAGCAAGAAATTACTTTTCTGTTGAAAAAGAAAACAAAGTTAGAATAATAAAAAGTGGTATTTTGTTCCTAGTATTCGAGGTTTAGGGAATTTGGTTTCTTTTTGGTCATTGTTTGGGAGAGTTTACAATAAAGTTTTTATGTATCCCTACTTTGTTATATGTTCTTGGTGCTTAGTTATAGTTGATATTTACTGGCAGTTTGTTAGTTTGGAAGTTGTTGGTTTTTTTTTAGGTAGTATATGTAAAAAGATAAAAGTTACTGAAAATGGTTGCATTACTGTTTTACTGCAGCGCTACAACGCTTTTCATAAATGAGACCCTTAGTTGTTTTAATTAGTGTTGGTTTAATTGTGTGATTGATTTTCTTGTTCAAAGTTGTTTAAAGTTTTATTTTTTTGTTATCTTGTTTTTTTTGTATGGTTTGATTTTTTTATATGTGTTGAGTCCTTGTTTGGTAAACGCTAACTTATGCTATTTTTGTAGCATAATACATAGTTTGTTTTATTGACTTGTGCATTTCTTTGTTTATATATATTGAGTTATGTTTAAATGTTTATCATTAATATTAATGCTTTTTGTGTTTTTATTGTATGTATTTTAGGTGTATATATTTTTTAGGGTGACAGTTTAATTTTTAGTTGAAGTAATATATATTTTGTTAATGTAGATGGTCCATATAAGCTTTGTGTTTATTAAAAGTAATTGATTATATGTAAAAATTGTATTTGTTATATTTTGTAAGGCTTTATTAGTAATGTTGGCGATAATATTACAGTTGAATCAATATTTTTGACATTTTATATGTTTATTTGTAGGAGACAATATTTGTTTTTCAAATATTTTTGTTATTGATATATGTAAAAGTCGTAGTTTTTGACAACGATATTTTTGTGCTCCATATTTACTCTTGTGTAGTCATCAGCACTTGAGGTTAAGTCAACCTGCCTGCTTGAACTACTGTCTTAACTGTGTAAGCAAAGTACAGCTTTTACTAGTCTATTTGCCTTACTCTCCACAGTACACAATATACCTCTTATAATCTAACAGACACAGCACATATATGTCATGGCGTTGAATATCAATATGATGGCAATAGTACAAATGTGCAAGAGCACTTCAGCTGCCATACACATTCAGCAGCACACATTAGATCAGGGGTCTCTAAGCTTTTCTGTGGTGAGAGCTACTTAAGATCAGTGAAAAACATTGTGAGCTGCTGAAATATAAACAACTTGAGCATTGCTACCTGACACCCCCACGCTGAGCTTCATTGACTTTAAGCCTAATGTCCATAGAGCCACATACCATGGTTTAACAAAATACTTTGACGAAGGGCACTATGACAGGGCTGCCATGTGTGTCAGTGAGAATATGGTCTTCAAGGATGTATGAACATGTGTGGGAATGAATGGGATATATGTGCATGGGTGACTAAGAATCTGTCGTGTATGTACCTGTGGCACAGGACATACCTTTCAGTATATGTGGCACAATTACATTTATAGCACAAGCATACAACCATGTTTTTTTTAAATAGGAGAAATTTAAAGTGCAGAAAAATGTTCTGCAAAAATGTTCATAATATGGAACATTTTCGGAGCTTTAAATATCCCCACTTAAAAAATTGGCTGTATTTTTCAGTTATAATTATGGCGCTGTGTCTACCAGCCTCTGGTAGCAAGATGCCTACTGTGTGTAAAGGCGACACTTTGAAATAGGAGAAAATTAAAGCCAAGAGTTAAAGCTATCTTTATATGGATTACATAAAACGTATTATTAAAGATGCCTCCCATTGCCAAGTGCCACGTTTACAAATAGCAGGCATCTTGCTGCCTGTGACCTGTATACAAGGGGCCATATATACAAGCCCCTATTGCCACCACAACGTCACTTTATTCAACGTTGTGGTGGCTATAGGGGTTTTGCCTTATTCAAAAGGTGGCATTAAGCCACTTAATGTGTTCTACCGCAACCTTGTGAATAAGGCACCCCTTCACGAAAGGGGCGGGCAATGGGTGTTGTGATGGGCGTTCCACCGCAACACTCATTGATTTTGACTATGGGGCAGTGCCAAAATTAAGACCAGGTAAAACCTGGTTTACCCTGGTGCAACAGGGGGAACTGTTTAATTTCTCCACGGTTTTGTTGTTTCCATGTGTGCTGCGTTGTGCAGCACACATAGAAACAGCAAAACAGCAACAGCATTGATTGTTTATGTGCAGGAAGGTGTCCCTTCCTGGACATAAACAATCATTAAAAAAATTATGTTTTGTAACTTCAATGTGTGCTGCATTAGGCAGTACACATAGACGTTTTAAAACGCTATTTTAATCATTCCCCCTCAATGCAGGCACCCTTGCACTATGGTGCAAGGGTGCCTGCGTTGGCGCTAGGCAGCCCATTAAGCACCAGCACAGGGGAAATGCTAGGCTGCACCATATTCTTGTAAATATGGTGCGTTCCTGCGTTTCTGGAGTGGCAGAGCGCAGCATTAAGCCAAGGAGGCTAACGTCATGTTCTGCCACTTTCTTGTAAATATGCCCCAACGTGTCATATTTGTAACAGAAAATACAGCCCTCTGTTTAAATGGAAGGGATTTAAAGTGAAAAAACATGCTTCACAAACATTATGACGTAATTGGCTTAATTGAAAGTGGGGAAAAGCATTAAGATCATGTTTCAAATAAATATTTTTCTTCACTTTAAATTTTGCCCATTTTTAAACAAATGACTGTCTTTTTGAGTTAGAAATATGGACCCATGTCTACTGGCCACTGGGAGCAAGAGTCTGTTATTTGTGACACTTTGAAAGGGGAGAAAATTCAAAAGAAGAGTTAACTTAATCGTAAAGGTAGCTTTTGATTTGAAATGTAACCCATTTAAAAGCATTCAGAAACATCATTCTGTTCACAGTCCTCCACCTCTGTGCTGCAGCCTGAGTCATAAACCTGACTGACCACTGCTCATTATCAGGCCCTGCTATCTGTAGCCTGATTATAATAATGTAAAATAAACACAGCCCTCCCTTAACTTTAAAGGAAATACATGTCCTTGTGCTTGTTTAAAAATAAACTCAAGGATAGGAGCTATTACTTATTTATTTATTTATTTATTTATTTTAAAGGTTTTTTATAGCGCAGGCTAGACCCGGAGGTATCAGAGAGCTTTACATGAGCATCAGATCATAGTTACAGGTTACATCGTTACAAAGGTTACACAGTTATTAGAGCACAGCAACATAGTTACTTGTAAGGCCTATATAAACAATAAGCACAAATACGAAAGGGGAAAAGCAAGCAAGGGGAAAGATTCAGGAGAAGGGGGAGGAGCTGGGGAAGTAGACAGGATAATGAAGGCGGGTAAGAGGAGGGGAGGGTGAAGGACATCGCATGGAAAGAGGACGTAAAGTGCGACGGGGACACAAACCGGTAGACGAGTCAAAGCAATGTCCAAAGTCCAGTAAGCTGTGATCCCAGGGGAAGTGGTATCACTTCCCTATCTCTGTTGCGGGAGGCTCCCTTTACGCAGTGGACTCTCTCCGAGGGGTCTCTGAGACTCCAAGGCCTAACATACCGGATCCTTCCCCAAAAGTGTATAAATATTGGATCGTTCCCCAACAAGGGGAGAAGGAGTGCTTAGTCAAAGGGCACAAAGGACAGGGGGCTAGGCAGATTAGCAGGTAAGGTGAGAGATTCAGGGGAGAGTGGATAGGAGCTAGGAGGTAGGGAGGTAGACAAAGGGAGAAAGAGTACTAAATGGCAACAAATTTAATTAATGAGGTATTATATAGCGCTGGCTAGACCCAATGGAATCAGAGCGCTTTACATGAGGGACAATAATGTTGCAAATTATATCAGTTAAAAGTTACATAAGTATCAAGAAAAGCATTTAAAGGACATAGGGGAGAAGGTGAATGTAGCATGAAGGGTTAGGGGATAGAGTAAAGAGGTAGGAGGAAGACAGGACGTAGAGACGAGGGGAAAATAGTTACAATAGATACCAGAAAAAAACTTTTTAGGAGCATAGAAGAAAAGGAAAATGGGGGAGGAATGGAAAGGGGGTGAGGGTAAAAGGGGTAATGTATATATACAGCGGAGAGACGAAGGGAACGTTTGTCCAAGGTCCGGCTGGGTAGGTGACGGCCGAGGGGGAATCCGCGACCCATCTCCTCTTCAGCTATCAGGTAGCTCCACCGGGCATCGGTCAAATGGCTAGGTCTCAACAGAAAAACATTAAAGGGGAAGAGGGCGAGAAGAAGTGAGCTTAGAGGGGGAAAAGGGGAGGGGTGAAAGGGTACGAGGGGGAAATGACAGAGAGACGAAGGAAGTCTGCCCTAAATCCGGCTGGGTAGGTGACAGCCGAGGGGGAATCCACAACCCATCTCCTCTTCAGCTAACAGGTAGCTTCACCGGACATCGGTCAAATAGCAGGGTCTCTACGATCGAGGGAAGGTTCAGAGTACATGTCCAGGAGGGAGAGCAGGATCAAGTTCAGGAGAGGGAAGTGGTTAAGCTCAGGACGCTGAGCAGTACTATTGTCCGAGAGCGTTAGAGCATCGTGGGGTGACCAACTGAGGCTGCCAACTTGAGGTCAGGCAGGGGGGTTGAGACCTTGGTGTTAAGTTCAGTCGGTCCCCAAAATTCTCAGAGCATAGGGGGTGTAATCTATGCCGAGAAGCGGCAGGAGGATAGGGCCAGTATCCGCATGTCTTCAGAGGGGGTGAGTGGCAGGTCTGGCGTGGCGTCTCCAGAGTCATTCTGCAATAATCAGGGAGCCCTCCCATTCTGCAGCCCCATCGAGCATACCAGCTCCTCGCGTACATAATTACATCAAAGAAGCCGGTAAGACGGACCCCACAATACACACGTAGCTGCCATCTTGTAAAGTAAGTATAATCATGCTATTGAGGTTAAATATTGCTGTTCGGCGGTCCGGATTTCCAGGGATTTACATCGATCACTTACCCCTGGGGCCCTCTGGAAGAGCTTCTACCCTAGCTGCCATCTTGCCTCTCTGCCTATGTACTATGTACTCAGTACAGGCCTCCGTGTCTGCACGGCCGCCATTTTAGGGTCAGGCAGTGCCTCGTGTAGTGTCTGCGGGACGTTTTGCTGATGAATCTGTGCTCTCACCGTGGCGCTCTTTAGCCCCAGTGTATTGCGCCCTCACACGATGGCTGCAACTCTGCTTCCGACTCACCAGGCGCATCCAGGGGCTCTCCTGGGGAGGCGCTTGTTGCTGGAGGTATGTCGGATTCACTCTCCGCGGTTGATGCCTCATGAACTCAACCCCTCCGTTGTGGATTTTCCTATGAGGGTGATATGGGCCATTGGTTTATTTATCAGCTATTGTAGTCTGGAGCTTATGCTGAGCGGTGTCAGGGGGTTTCTAATCAGATCAGTGCTGGAATGGAGAGACTTTTCTAACGCCAGTACTCTCCCTTTAAAAAGGTCTGACCATTTAAAGATCTGATTATCAGACTCGAGGAGCCACTGAAGAAGGCCGGTTACGGAGGGCGGGATGGGACATTGGGAGGAGTGAGCGGGGACCCGTGTCTGTTCCCTGGAAGCCTGGAATGGCTTGCTCCAGTGACGCCTGTGGGGATAATGTTTCATTCTTGGCTGGCGTGTTGTTATTTTTCCCGTAAACTGTAAAAGGGAACACATTTAGTTTCCACCTACGGATGATTAAGTCGCTAATGGTGGAGTCGAGTGAAGGCTGTGCAAAGGAGGAAAGAGTCCATCTTGCCTTCAGCAGCCCGTTGATGCCAAGGGACCATTTTAACAAGCAGAAGCTGAGAGTGCGTCAAATATAGCACAAATATGCCAAATAGGTGGGTATCAATGTGTTTACAATAGCACATATTGATAAAAAAAAGCCTACTAGCATAACATTCACACACATCCAACACAGCACCAAAAAAAACTTATGTGGGTTTCAACGCCCTACAGCATTCATTAGCCCTAGCACGGCTTAAACAGAACACTAAAGGCAGCACCTAATGCAGCAGAGCCACATCACATACGCAAGCACCACCATCCATGTATTACTGTGCATTACTGCATGGAATAAACCTCTTATGCAACAGAATGCATAATTAGAGAAAACACGTTACTCAATCAACAATGCACAAATATGCAATAAACTGGGGACGTACTAACTTTCAAACTTTTACATGTAAGCATTTAACTATACTTCCACCGGTAAAGACTTAAGAGAATGGAGCTCATCATCCCCAAGGACCCTTATAGTACGTCCCTTTAACTGGCTCCTAGGGCACCCAACATCCGATGCCTCCGCTAGCTATCTACCTACCTACCACACATACACATCTTCTATGCAATGAGTGCACATCCCGAATGAAAAAATACATTATCGGTCTCTGTACAGCCCTCTGGCCTCACACTTCCCCTCCACAACAAACGACGGATCTCATTTAAATTACGGCAGACGGGCCACTAGGTCAGCTAGGGCTCTTGCCTCTGTTCCCCTGCTACCAGAAGCCTGCCAGATTTAGAGAAGCCTGGCTGCCTGATTGTGATCTCTGTGCCTTGAGTGCACCCAGTGGCGGATTCACAGATACACGTGAGCAGACATCAAATTTGTTTAGCCTACTCTGTATTATTCTTGTAATTCAGCAATAAACTCTAAAATATGAAGTATCCTAAAAAATTCAATAGCCATGGTGCACAGGGGGTTCTTTTCCTTTGTGAGCAAGCCATTGTTTTTTCCCCTGCCTACATCCTCCATGCCTTGTATGATGGGCTAAGACAGGCACAGTCAGTGGAAGTCACCTTGAACTCATTGGTGTGCTGCTATTGCCAATGGGAACTTGTGGCCCAGTGATGGACAGGTGTCCTGTCTAGGATTTCTTATGGTGGAGTCAGCAGGGGTTGTTCCCTCAGAAATCCAGAAGTTCCACTGATTCTAAATGAGACAAGGAACTGTGGGCTGAAGCCTTGTTAATTTATGAACAAGCTCCTGCTCAGGCACGTTCTAAATGATGCCGAAAGTCTGGCACATTCACTTATAAAGGCACAATCATTATCATACTGACAACACACCTTTCAAATGTGTCCTCAGAACTGCTTGGAAATTCATTACTGGAGCACCGTATGCGCTGCGATGCCATACTAATGAGTGATGGTACGCCTTAGAAATGCCAAATAGCAATACCAATAACAATAACACCATCCTGCTCTGCATGGAGTGGCTCATGCTTGAGATTCTCTAGTTACAATGAGTTTGTTCTTTGTAAAGTATTGCAATGTTCCACATTATGTCAAATATCCCCAAAAAAGGCCCTTCATGTTTAGGTGAAACATGGGAGTTTCCCACTAGGGCCTTTTCTCATATGCATGCATTCACATACAATATACACAGAAACACACATAGACAACACAATGCATGCACACATGCACACCCACACACACACCAAACAACAGCCAATACCAGATAGCTCAAAAATATGGCAGGAATTTAAAGAAATAGAAAGAAACAAAAATTTGGAATTAGAGCTGTCTTTTGTATTGCATAATGCTAAACAAGGTCTCCCATGGCACGAGAAAGGAGGCTGAAAGTAAAAACAACTATTTGCAGAACACACAAACATTTCTCCATTTGCTTGATTTTATGACCCCCAGCCCTGCCTGCCTCCAGTCAGAAATGTGTATCAGTGTATCAGAACCTGAAACTCAAGGGTAACCATTTAGGGAACACAGAGTGATATTCCATATGGGTTTGCTGATCCCAAAGCATGCACAATTGTTGGGGACCCAGTGTGCCTCCCCTTCTGGATGCACTGCTGCCTCCTATCCCCTTCCCACTCACCCACCTCATGCTGCAGCTGATCAGCACATAGAAGGCTCTGAATTCTTACCAAACCTTCAATACATGCAGGGTTAGAAATGTTTTGAAAGAAACCTCTTTGCTGACTAGTCAGTCAGAAATAAACCTAACGCCAAATATGCCAACTTTTGGAGCAGCACAACAACTAAATGTTGCTGCACTGCACTGCCTCAAGTCATAGAGAGAGCAAAAAAACAGTGCTATATCTATTAAGATGTTTTTCTTTCTCCCCAGTTCTGGCACACTTTAGGCGGTCATGTGCCACCGCACACAGCTTATCACCAAAGCGCAAGGGACTATGCATTCTGTCAAGCATAGATTTTATACTGGATGGCTGTCCTTCCAGTACAAAAACTATGCTTTGACTTAGTTTAATACTTTTTCTACTTTGTATATATGCTGTTCAATGAAACACACATGCAAGGTGGGAAAACTAAGGAGACTTTCCAACTTGCTCCACTATTACGCCTGCCTCGAGTAGGCATACATTTTGGTAAAAATCCCTGTCTACAAATGTTAGGAAATAGACATTTGCGTCGAACCTCATGGATGGTTGGATGGGAAAGCACATGCACCACCCATGGAACGCCGCCTTGATGCAAAAGAGTACATAGCGGTACTTTACTCACTCTAGGCAACTTACTGACGCTAATCATGATTTACCTTTGAAAGTAAATTCCAACACAACATGTTGTTTTAGTTTAAAAATGTTTTATTAGGATTTTGCATTACAATATTCCATGTGAGACATCGGACATTTCGTAGTTTAACAATCTTATGTGCATATTTTGAGCATCAGCACTGGTTACTAATAGCAATCTCATTTATGTTCTAATTCTCAAAATACATTAGCATATCATAGTCCTTTAGGCCTACTACTGAATTGCCCCACTGGGTGGTAATGTGTCCTGCTGTGTCTAGACCGTTTTGTCACATGGTGGCGAGGGTTGGTATATCGTCCCCTCCTCTATCTGTATATGCCTTCCCCTTTAGTGTGTCTGATCATCTATTCCATATGGTTAAGTTGGCATCAGAACTACAGATGAGAACTGAACTGTGAACCATGGGAAGAAAAAAACCTGGTTGGGGGGGGACCTACTAGGTGGGCAAGCATGATCGGTTGTGACGAAGGATGAGTTGACTGGTCATAGGTCCAAGGGGTGCGTCATGGGGTCATAAAAGGGGGAATGAGCGGTCGTGTGGCTGGGCAATTGTCCCAGGGGCTTTGTCCATCTGATCTATTTGACCCTCTTGCCTGAATATTATTCCGCTATTGTTGGAATCTGTGTCGCAGGAGATAGAGAAGGGGTGTGGGGCGGGGACTGCGTTGCTTCAGGTGTTTCCCCTACAGGTGTCTCCTGTTTAAAGTGAATTAATAACTGCGCCCATTCCATAGCCACTAGATGTTTACGTGTACCCCTTACTTCTTCCTCTCTCAGGGTCTCTTCCTCTGCTGCCCCCCATTTGTTCATTGTCCCCACCCAAGCTGCCTCCGGAGGCCTGGTAGGGGCTCTCCAATGCATGGCTATATTTCTCTTTGCCAAGAGGATGGCTAAGGATGCAAAGCGCCGTTGCAATTTTGCAGACTTCTTTTTCCGAAAGCCCCAAAGAGCGCATGCCTCCCATGTGGAGATGTTCGGGAAATCGACCATTGTTCGGAGTGTCTGATGTACCTTATCCCAGTATGATTGTATGGGGGGACAGTTCCAGAACATGTGCTTAAAGTTTGCTTCCGGTGTTTGGTATCGAGGGCATGTAAATTGTGTATCGGGGTAGAATCGGTGCAGTTTATCTGGCGTGAGATACGTGCAGTGTAGGACATTAAATTGTATGTTTTTGAATCGTGCATTTCTGGAAACCTTTTTGGGGTATTCCTAAGCTTGGTTCCACTCTTTATCGTGGAATGCCGACCCACTTCGTCTTCCCACATCTGTCGCAGTCCGTCAAGGCAGATGGTAGTTAGTTCCCGGATTGCTTTACAGTGCCAAGTGATTAAGTGCCTACCCGTTCCCATTCATAGTACCGTGTGTAGCACTGGATGTGTTGGGGGCTTCCCATCCCAGAGGTCCCAGCATTGGCGACCACTGTCTAAGAGTTGTTTGTGCATTAAAATTGCCTCTGCAGGAGGTCGTACCACTCGACCATCTGGGCACATGTCTTCAGTTTCCCCTCATGAAACAGAGTCTCTACCTCTGTCACATCATGATCGGTTCCTACCCGAAGGGCTCCTGCAGTGTAGTATTCACTCCTCCGGGGGAATGCCACCAGGGGGAGTAACGGAGAGTATAATGGTCACCCCTTCGACATGCGGTGCACTCGCATAATGCATTTTCGGGCTATAGAAACCTGTAGCGGGTGTGTGCACCAGTTTGGTGCCTGACATTAACATTCTTCTGATAGCAGGGAGGGGTAGTCTGCCATCCTTGGTTATTGTTTCTCCCACGTGCCTTTCTGCTGTCCAGTGAGAAAGCCATTGGAGTTGCGCCGCGAGGAAATATGATTCGAAGGACGGAGCTCCCAAGCCTCCGCAAGCCGTGGGCAGGTACAACGTGCGTAGCGCTATTCTATGACAACCGTCTCCCCAAATCAGAGCTGTAAGTAGCTCGTTTAGTTCTTGAAAGAAGAAGCGCAGTGGGATTACCAGGAGATTCGTGAAATGATAGAGCATTCTAGGAACCATTATCATTTTTGCTATGGGTTCGCGCCCCTGGGGGCCGTGGCATTCCACACTAGTGTCTGAGTGCCCACCGTGACCTCCAGGGGTGCCAGATGGGGACTGAGTGGCAAAATCATCGATTTTTCCCAATTGACTCTAAGGGCCAGATGTAGGTAGCCAAATACTGGTCGGTAGCGGCCGAATTCGGCCGTTACTGACCGGTATTTGGCTTTTGAGATGTAGGTGGGTCAGAATTTACAGAATCGGTATATTTACCGATTCGGTAAATTTACCACTTCGGTATTTTACCAAATCGGTAAATATACCGATTCTGTAAATCCATATGTAGGTGGGACTCTTCAGAGTCCCAAAGGCCCTACAAATTCGGTATTTTAACACCCAATCCATTTGGGTGTTAAAATACCGAATTCAGGTGTGCATGCACATGTGTGCATGCACACCTAGCCATGTGACAGACAGACATGCCCTTAGGGCATGTCTGTGTGCCACATGGCGCACATGCCTATTTTTGGGGTGCCAGAGGGTGTCAAAATGACACCCCCTGCACCGTTGCTAAAATCGGTATTTACCGATTCTGTAATTACAGAATCGGTATTGCCCATTGATTCCTATGGGCTTCACAGCCCATAGGAATCAATAGGAAATACCAATTCGGTATTTCCAGATTCGGTAAATACCGAATCTTAACGATTCGGTATTTCCACATCTGGAAATACCTACATCTCCCCCCTTCATATTTACCACTTCTTAAATACCGAATCGGTAAAATTCGGTATTTAAGAAGTGGTAAATCAATCCTACCTACATCTGGCCCTAAGTCCCGAAGCTTCTCTGAACTCCTGCAACATTGTCCATATTGTGGGGAGATCGTCCGTAACGCAATGTGTTGTATCTGCTATTGGGATTCCCCCAATAAGTTTGCCGATTCGTACCCTAGAAGTGAGGTCTCTGTAGAGGAGCTGAGTATATGCCATGAGTGTGGGGCCTACATTTATTTTCCGGAGGACTGCGAACAGATAGAGCCACATTAAGGTATTGAACGCTTTCTCTAGATCCAAGATCAGGCATGCTGCTCGTGGGAATCGGTCTTTTGTTCTGCCTTGAATATGAAATAGCCTACGTAAGTTATGTCGCGGAACAAAGCCACATTGGTCAGGGTGTACCAAAGCTGGAAGAATTTGACTGTAGCGATCGACCAATGTCTTCCCTATAATTTTGCAGTCCGCGTTTAAGAGCGTTATCGGTCTGTAGGAGGCTGGGAATGTGGGGTCTCTGTGCGGCTTCAGGAATGTCACCAGGATCGATGCACGAAGTGATTCCTGGAGCACTCCTCTGGTTACTGAGGCGCCACCTGGGCTACGAACGTGCTATAATACTCAAGTGGAAAGCCATCCATTCCTGGTGCCTTCTTTCGCCTAACGACCTAATTGCATGTGTTACGCCTGCGGGCGTGATTTTCCCTTCTGATTCCTTCCTGTCTGCAGTGGAGGTTTCGGGCATGGCGATGGACCCAGAAATTGGGCCACCTCTTGCGGCGTTTCTATCATTGGAGCTCTGTAGATTTCCACGTAGTACCCATGAAATATGAGTATTTGGATTGCCCATCTGTGTCCGTGAGTTCTGTGACTGGGTGTGGCATTGTGTCCTGTTTGGCTAACCATGCCAATAGTGACCCCTTTCTGTTACCCTCCCAGTGTGCTTTAGCTGCATAAGCGCAAAAGTTGTATTTGCGCAGGTCTCGCATCGTTTCTGCCTGAGAGGTTTTAGCTGCCGATAGTTGTGCGAGTGTAGCTTTCCCTTGGTCTATATATTCTTACAGTTCCGCCAATTTAGACTCCGCATTTTGTAAGGCACTTTCCAGTACTCTCCTCACCCCCACCACCTGTTGAATGCAGTGTCCCCTGGTGCAGACCTTAAATGTGTCCCATTCTATTAATCTAGAGGATGCCGTACCAGCGTTCTGCAGAAAGCGTTCCTGAATGAATTCCCCATGGACTTGGTGGAATGCCTGATCGGTGAGGCATTCTTGGGGTAGCTTCCACATTGGGACTGGGGGAAGGGGTGGTCGCCATCTTAGGGTCACTGTGTGCGCATCGTAATCCGACACTATCCTACGCAAGTACCCTGCATGCTGCACTTTGGGCAGGAGTACCGCAGAGCACAGAAACCTGTCGAGCTGACTCTCAGATTGTGAGGGATAGAGTGAAAGGAGTAGAGTTTGGTAGTTGGGTTCCAAGTTCTCCAGGCGTCCATCAACGCCCATCGATCCGTCCAACGTCGGAAGCACTCAGTTTGTTTATATACAGGGAAATGTAATGGTAGGGGATGCGAACTATCTAGGTGCACATCTAAAGTGCAATTGTAGTCTCCCCCTAGGAGCCACGGGCTTGATGTGTGGTGGGCCAACACACCCGTGAGTCTATCCCAGTATTGATCTTGTTCTACATTGGGGGAGTATATACTCCCTATGAGTAGCGGTTGACCCTCTAACAGCCCAGTCATTAGCACATATCGCCCATCCTTATCTATTAAGCGTGTTTGCTCTTTGAATGGTACCCCTGGCCTTATCCATGTGCACCTCTGGCAAATGCGGAATACGTCATGGCGCAGATTATGCCCCGGCATTTTTTGCGCAGATGGTCTACCTCCTTCTCTGTTAGGTGTGTCTCTTGCAGGAGGGCTACTTGGGCCTGTTGTCTCTTAATGTATACATAGATGGAGTACTACTTGCATGCTGTGTGCATCCCCCGACATTCAGTGTGATAAATGGTATGTCTGTATTAGGGATTTTGTATGGCATATAGCGTGCATTAGAATCGGTGTTTCCTCAATGTATAACAACCCTTTTATCCGTCAAGCCCACCCACCCACCAACCACCCGCTATTTACAATTAATATGCACTGTCCGTTTCCTCGCCTACTTGAGGATACCTGGGGGATAAGAGAGAAGGGGGGTAAACTGAAACACTGGGGAACAGTCCCAACTCCGGGGACCTATCGCACGAGGCGATACGTCCAAACTGGTTTCCATATGTAGACTTTCGTTCGTTACTGTGGGGTGGTGGCTTTGTTTCTCCGTGGTCTCCATCATCACGGCTGCCCGTCTAAAAAACAACATCAGGGAGGTGACCCTAGCACCACTTCTGTTCCTATTCATCTGTTCCTGGCTGTAATATCGTTCACTGTTCACTTTTGTAGCATGCCTGGACGATCCCTACATCGTGCCGCCGGGATTGGATGTCGCTCTGTCTGCGTATACTTTGGTTCGAGGTTGCATCACCCTCCTTGTGCACCTCAGAGGACCACTATTCCGTTTTATCAGTGTGTCAGACGTTTGAGGAGCCACTATTGGAGGTGTCACCGAGCCCTTTCCAGACATGAGTGCATCACTGCCTTCGTCTTCCAAGCTTAACAACTGTGGGCCTCTCTCTATGTCCGACTCCCTCCCCACGGGACTCAGTGTAGCCACTGCCTGTAGTGCTTGCCTGTGCTCTGTTATGATTTGTGTGAGATCCGGGGAGCTGGTAATGGCTGTGCTGGGTTGCACGCTTAGTTGTGTGAGGGTAACCCTTAGAAAACGCCGTCCCGAGCGTCCGGGCGGTCAAGCACCTCGTTTGTCATTGTTGTTAGTAGGGTGCTGCATGTGTTGCTCCACCCAGGTATCTCTATCCCTTGCGTCCGTGAAAAAGTGAGTTGTGCCATTGTGGATGATTTTGAGTTTGGCAGTGAAGAGGAGAGCATATTGTATGTTCTTTTGGCGCAGGGCGCGCTTAACCAGGCAGCGGGCGTGCAGGTGATAAGGTGTTCCCAACTGTGCTGTTGGCTAGTCAGATGATTATATGCCCCAAGCCCCGCCGTCAAACAGTAAGAGCCATTGGGGCGGGGGGGCTGTTATGTTGTCGCTTTGGCCCCCGAGATCGGGCGCGAAGGTTGTCAGCGTGTGCCTCGTTCTCTCTTCCTACCCCCCACGCACCTCAAGCTCCAATGCCAAGTGGGGGGGATATGGCCGCCATGTCTCCGACCCGGGTCACCCTGCGCCGCAGGCAGCTAGAGGGTGTCCCCTACTCTGTCGAATTCCGTTGCGCGGCCTTCACGGCGACAGGCTTTACACTCTGTACTCTGCCTGGGTTGTGCGCGTGTCTTCTCCGGCTCGATGGATGCGAGTGCAGGGGGGTGGCAGCGGCTCTCACACTCACATCACCACCTCCCCCACTGAAAGGCGCAAGGAGAACAGGACTCAGGGTTGCACTCTTCCTCCACGGTAGGCCTCGAGGTTGCCGGGCCTATGGTATGTGACAGACATGAAGTCCCGGCACTAGGGGGAATCTGCCTCCTCATGGCCTGCCCATTGATCGCTGCGCTCTCACACGCACTGTTCACTGAAAATGCTGCCTCCACCGCTCAGTCCAGCCATGGCCTCAGCAGGGGACAGGGGCTTGTCTGGCCCCCTGGACACTCGTGCTCAGCCCTAGCAGGGCCGTCCTCTCGCCGGCATTGCATTGTATTCAGGCGGGTTTCAAAAAGTTCAGGGGCTCTGATTACGTGCCCAGGCCCACCTGGCCTGGGGTCTATGTGGGTGAAGCGCCGGTCCGTTGGATCGCGGGTCGCCCCTCCTCCCACTCAGACACCTCTCAGGGAAGGTGGAGCCCGAAGGGGGCCTGTGCCAAAACGCCACAGATGTCGCGGTCCGTGTCACACGACGCGCTGCCCTCGGGGACGCTCCTCAGTGTTCCAGTGCACGGGTATGCCCGCTCCCTTGAGGTCAGTCGAGGGACCGTCTCATCCTTACCCGGTGCTCTCGGTAGCTGCCTTGCCGCTGTCACCCTCTGATAGTGCGGGTCCTGCATCAAGATGGTGGCGCTCACTCCGTTGTTCAGAGGATCATGCCGTTATTCTGCGAGCCCACCATTTTGTCCAGCGGCCTCAGGGAACCTCCGACAGGTGCCCCAGCAATGCCGGCATGACCCTCGCCGTGGATCCTAGTTCACCGGGGCCGTTTCTGCATCATTCTGAGGAAGTACTGCTCTTAATGGGGTCTTCGGGTGCATGGGGCAGTTATCAGTGGCGATTGCATGGGCAACCGGTCGGAGCTTCAGGGAGAAGAGTATGCCATCTTGGCTGGCTTGGCCACGCCCCCATTCCAACACAACATGTTGTACCTGGTTTGCATCACTTTTATGATGCAAACCCAGTGCAAAGGATTTGTAAACTTACCCCTTAGTGTGTGCTAATGTTTTTAGCTTCACTCACACTTGCCTCTAAGTTATGTTGTCACAGGATCAGCTTCTGACAAGGTAAACCAACCCTTTTACCTTCCAAGTTTAATGAAAAGAGAATTATTGAGCTTTATAATAGTAACAACTTATTGGCCTGGTGTTTTGTTACTCACAGCTTGAAGTAATACAAGTACTCCCATGAAGTATCTGAGCAGATGCAATGCTATCATTTCTCATTATTTAACTAACTGATTTCTTGTCTTAGATTTCAGATTGCTATTAACCTCAGTGAAGAACGTTATGCTTTAATCTTTGGATTCAATACGTTCATTGCTTTGGCCCTCCAGACAATCGTGACTGTGATTGTTGTTGACTCCAAAGGTCTTGGGTTGGATATTGTCACTCAGGTACAGTGTGCTCTTTCTCCATTTTTTCCTTGGTGTTGCATATATTTAGCTTTCTGCCATTTTATGGTGCTCCAGGATCAGTGCTTAACTTGAGGCCGTCATTGCAGTTGGGGTCCACCACTACTCATTTTTGGAGACAGGCACTAATGTATTCCAAAATACTGTGATGCAGAGCAAGAGAGAGAAAAATAGAAAAGGGAGGAGAAAGAGGGAAGTGGAAATACAGTGGCAAAGGGAGAAAGTAGAGACGAAAGAGAAGCAGGGAGATTATGGTGATGGATTAAAGAGGTATGAAGTGGAATCAAGACTGTGCAGCATCAGTATATGTCCCTCCATCATTTGATAGTGCCTCAAGAGCTTCTGAGCAATACTTTTGGCCCCTGAACTTATTCTAATGTGAATTAAGCAGTTTCCAAGATTATATCATTTACCACAAAGTTTAGAAGTTGTGTGTTTTTGTGCAAGGAACCCCCATCTAAAGACCCTAGCAGAATGACATGTAATGTGGTTGGTCTCTATCACATTGAAACTGTAACTTAAGGATGTAAAAATACAAATCAGCTGCCCCTTTTTAACATGTGCCCCTAGTGGCAGGTGGTGGGGACCAATACCAATTTTTGGGAACCTGATTGTATTTTTCATCTTGCGATTTTGACCCGGAGCAAAAGACAGAGAGGTAGAAAGACGGGGAAAGAAAAATAGAAAAACTGTGACAATGGGAGTAGACAGAAATGAAAAATAATTTGCAAGAGTGACTTATAGAGAATGAAGGGTAAGATGTGGAAAGAAAGAATCGTGAGATAGAATCAAGACTGCCCAGGCTTGGTGCTTGCTAACAGAGACAATGGTCCCTAGACAAGAAAAAATGAGAGCAAAATAAATATAGACTAGATAGTGTTATATTCCAAGTGTCCAGCCGGACAGTTTAATTTCTCATAATGGAAATATAAAGGTAATACATAGTGTGATACAAGTGGGACACCAGCCGATGTCCGACTCACACACTGGGGGGACAAGAACACAAGGGGATTGTAGGCAAGGTAGGGTCATCTGAGTATCATAAATCAGATACAGACAATCCACGACAAACACATATGCATACACAAATTCACTGTGCATCTTTGCAATTAGTGCATTAGGTTGACGACGTTTCGAACCATACGTAATCTAAGGTTCATCCTCAGGACAGTAATGAATGCCTAAAGAAATAATATAATAGCTTTGGACCACACAGATTGTGCAGCATTAGCCAGGATGCACAAGGACCCCCATTGAGGACCTGTGCTTTCATTTTTCGGACTCTATTGGACGGGACATCGTCTCCCCTGATTATCGCTACTCAAGGCTCACACACCATTGTGAGTCACATTGCTTCCGCCAGTCTCCCTGTGTGGTCCAAAGCTATTATATTGTTTCCATTATGAGAAATTAAACTATCCAGCTGGACACTTGGAATATAGCACTATCTAGTCTATATTTATTTTGCTCTCATTTTTTCTTGTCTAGGGACCATTGTCTCTGTTAGCAAGTACCTACCCAAGGTCCCTAGTTTATTGCGCCCTGGGTTCCCTTGCAGTGTTTAAATAGGCTTGGTGCTTGGCAACCTTCGGTTCAGGGCCGGACTGGCCATGGCAGGCACCGGGCAATCCCTGGGTGCGCCGCGCGGGTGAGGGGCCGATTTGGGGCCCTTGGGGGCCGTTTTTGTTACAGGGCCGTTTTTGCAGTATAGCTGCAAAATCAGCCCTGTAACAAAATTGGTCGAAAACCGGCCCTGGCAAAGAGCTCAGTGGCTCCCACAACTTACCCGGGTGGTGCGGCCGAAAACTTTTCCAGGGCCGGTTTTGGTTCCCAGTCCAGCCCTGCTTCAGTTTTGGCAACAATGGTGTTGGGCTCCTAAGAAAAACATAGGACCACTGCACTTTTATCACAGTTTGTTTTTTCACAAAAGATTTTATTGGAATTTTTGCCTGAATATGTCCAAGAGGACCAAACCAGATACATTAGTTCGCTGAATAAATGGTGCAGCATTATCCCCATTGGGAAACATAAACGTATGTGCAATATCTTTCGTATGCCTCTACGCCCTCCCAACCATGTCCCAGAGCCCAACACATGTATACATTAAGGGATATGAGGGTCTGCATAAGTGTATTGTCCGTGTTATCAAATTTCATTGCCCAGTTGCATGTCTGCAGTGTGTACAGGCTCTAGGATCAAGCCTTGGTAATCAACCCATTGCCGCCAGATTTTGTGAGGCTTTTGCGGGCACCCCTTCACCTAAAACACAGCAACTTTGAAGCCCATACAGAAGCCCATGCCTTTGTTTCAAATGCCTTCCATTTTTCCATTTACCTGAAATGTCCCATTTAGCTAGGGTACGGTCAAGGAATAGCAAGTGCTATTTGTATCTATTACCTACCGCCAATCCCTTCAGTGCTATGTAATAGGAGTAGTTTCAGGGACTGAGGAACATCCCAAGCAATAATCTCGGCCAGGCACCCCACCACCCCCTCCAAAACCAGGCCCTGCATTCCCAAACTGTATGTAGCAAGATACCATCCTCGGATTAGCACCACAGGCATCTGAAGGAGCTTATATGACTCATACGGCACAGCCGGTGTCTAGTGAAGTAGGCTCAATGGAGATATTTAAACTGGATTATTGGCAAGCGTGAGGATATCACTGCCCCGCGAGGGGACTCCAGAGCTTACGTCCAGTCATCTTCATCTAGGTCACCTATGTCTCTCTGCCACGCCACCAAGAGGTCTTCTAATGTAGTGTGTGCTGTTCATGACCAGGGATTGGTAAGTGTTTGATAATTTATGACTTCCCTATTCCCCCATAAAATCTTTCCATCCAGTGAGTTCTGGCAGTGCCACGAGAGTACGTATAGGGGCAGCACATGGTGCAAGTGTAAATGTTTATAGAATTGACTGCGGGGAATTGAGAATTAAGATTGGATTTCTTGAAATGATTTAAGTCTAAGGTCTTGCATCACACCCCCCTGAGTGGATATGCCAATCTGATTCCAACTCTGAAAGCCTTGTAGCCCTTCCACTTGGGGAATGAGCATTTTCCGCCACAGTGGAGTCTCCTGCATGAAGCCTTCCCACCACCCCATCCTACAAAGGGATTACCTTCACACCAGGTCAACCATCTGGGGTAAGGGAATCCACATCTGCTCTGCTATAAAGGTACTTGAACATAGATGAATCGTCCATCCCTCCACCGCATATGCTGGGTCGTCTCTGGGGCAATACCACCATTCATTGATTACCTGTGGATGTGCGACCCCATGATAGGATTGAAAGTCTGTGGCTGTGATGCCCCCACAATAAGTGGATTGGAAGCAGGTGTGTAAGGCCACCCAAGAGGCACCTCCCACTTATAAAAACTGAATCAATATTGTATTGATCTGTCAAAACCAGGTAAGGGGAACTGGAAAGGGGTAGTTCTGCAATTGGTACAAAAGACGAGGCAGGTCATTTTAAAAATGGCATAGCAGTCATAAAGGGATAGAGATAAATGAGACCAAGTTCTTACCTCCGTCTTTACTCTTTCCAGCAGTGGTGCCAAATTATGATCCCATTAAATTGTTGGACTGCGTGCCAGCAACACACCCAGATATTGGAAGCCTTCAGCTTCTACGGACAAACCCAGTACAAAGATCTCCAGTGGCATTCTTCCTCTCCCTAAATACCCTAAAACTGGTCCTAGGATGCTTGTTTCCGGTCCAGGGAGGACCTGGCTTGGCAGTTCGGGCTGGACTGTTCCCATGCGGCACGGGGTCAAGACTGATTTGCATATGGTCAGGTCTAAACTAGGGTGGCATGGTGAGCAAAAGAATGATGGAATTAACCCAGATCTATTGACTGGGGATGAATGTTTTCATTTGTTCTGCATTCCATCCAACAATTGTGTGTCTTTTCTTTTCTAGTGACATAACTTCTTTCCAGTCACCTACAATGACAGCCAGACCCACAGGCAAAGATCCCCATATTCTTATGATACGCTCTACATAGGTTTGTTTGAGTGGCAGGTGGCATTAACAATGGATTCCCCATACACCATCCTAGACACAAAGACATATCTCCCCTGACCATCTACCCAGGTCTGGGGAGCCTGAAAGGGAACCCTGTGGTGTATGATAATGGCCACACCCCACAAACCCCTTAAAAAACCCCCATGAAAGGCCTGCGTAAACCCATATCGGACCAAAAATGGGACCTTTGACCCAAGGAGGTGTGTCTCCTGTAAAAGAAGAATGTCAGCCTGTAGTTGCCTAGCCCGACGAAGTACCGTGCCTCACATGACTTTATCTAGGACTCCACGGACATTCCATGTAACAATATGGAGCCTCCCCACAGGAGCGGCGATATTTGAGTCAGCCATCTGGGCACAAGCTTTCGTGAACTGTGGTGGTTGTGTGTGGGTTAATTGTGAAGTAAGCACTAGATCTGCACATAAAAGAACTTACTACAACGATAGAACCAGTTCCATTTACCCACCCCCACCCTAATACCTCAGTAACATTGAAGTATCTGTCGCGGAAGGAGCCCAGCCACAGCACCAATGGGGACGAGTAGCCAGGCCTGTTCAATGAATTGCCATAAACCCTTTCAACTAGTAGTCTCTCTGGAGGGCCTTTTGAAACAGATGAACCACAGATGGAACCAGTAACAGTATACCTTCATCCTTTATATAGCTACACATTAACTGTGTGTACCCTCTCCTAGGAGGAAAGGCCAAGGAGGATCAGCAGGCCCAGCATCCGGCACATATATCTTGTGTGTGTCCTTGAGTGCCTGTGGCCAGGCCTTGAGTGTTTTGAAGAGCGGGACCTATAGCGGCGCTTCATTTTGGTTTTAGACTGCTTTTAGGCATCTCTTGATGGAGGATGAGTCAGAGTCAAGACACGGTGGAGTATGAGGTTTGATGGTAACTGTTCCATCCACCCAATGCGAAGACCTCCTCAGTGGTTTCAAAGATTATGGTGAGAGAGTTGTATACCACATGCAGCCAGACGGGGAACAGGAGCATGTACTGAATTTTTAGATCACAGAAGCGGTTCTTCACTGCTGTAAAGGATTGGCGTTTTTGCTGGACCATTTTGGTGCAATCAGGAAATATGATGCTGTGTGATTCATAGAGCAACTTTTCCTGGGTTCTTGCTTGCTTAAGGATAGTGTCCCTGTAGTGAAAGTTGAGGATTTTGGCAATGACTGGCCATGGCCTGGCGCCAGGAGAGGGTTTCTTTAAAATGCTCTGTGGATCCACTTATTGGTGGAACAGGAGGAGAGGATATCCGAGCTTATCCACTGGGTGATCCAGCGGGTAGGGAACTTGCCCATATCTGCTCCCTCGCACCCTTCTCGAAAGCCCACGAAGCAGAAATTGTTACGATGGACCTGTTCTTCTACATCCTCCACCCGTGCAGCCAAGTCTTTGGGCACTGTCGGAAGGGTATCAACTTTTTGATACAGTGCATGTGCTATATCTTCGAGGTTAGAATCGCGAGTCACACCCTCAGCAATTCGCTTTACCACTTTCTGTAGGTCTTGGTGCAGTAACATTACATCGGCGCCATGTGCCCCAATCTTTGCATCCAGCATATCCCTAAACTGAGTGTTTGCAGCCAGCAATATTGAGTTGTTCGGGGTAGCACTTTGGACCTACCCTCCGTTGACCTCTGACGTGCCAGCCCCTGTGAATCTGTCCACAGTGCTCTGTTTGGACGCATGGCCGGGGGGTTAATACTTGGTCATGGTTCATTTCCAGACTCTGTGCAGAAGGGGTCCCAACAACAACGTATAGGAGCATTAAGGTGTTTCTGTGGCCCCCAGCGTCTATACTGCATAATTCCTGAAGGATATGGTCACCGGACCTGCACATGGTGGGCAGGCCAATGAACAGCGATGGGACAAGCAATGGTCGTCTGCACATGATGGTGAGGACTAGGGTGGCCCTCCCGATCACAAGCAACCCCAGGACCTGGCCTTTCTGCCTCCACAATCTGGAATATGCCGCACCCTTTCCCTAGTGAGATCCTCACCTGGCAATGTTCATGGTAGGATCCAGGGCGTGGTTGTCTGATATCCCCTTCAGGCCCCTAGCGTCGCTCAGATCTAGTTGGCCGGTCGAGGCACCTAGGTCCCGGGTACAGAAAAAGAAGGGACTCAGCCGTCACCCTCACCGTCCTTCAATGTGGCTGCCGCCACCTCTCTCATCAATTCAGCAGGCGGCCGCCCCGGTACCCCGAGTGGCCTCTGTAGTCATCAGGTGCAGCCCAGGGGCTCGCCAGGCCACAGCAGACCCACACCCTATCACAGCGGCCAGCCGCCTCTTGCAGCCAAGGATGCACTGCCCCACATTCTAGCTGGGCTGCTCCGCTATCCCCAGGGTGAAGCTGGTCATGGCAATAGCAAAGCCCGTAATCTTCCGTGACCAGACACAGCCGCTGACCCACACAGTCGCCAATTCCACTAGGGCCACACGGCATAGTGAAGCTTGTCTTGCTGTTCTCTGTCCCATCCTTTTAGCCACAGGCCACTGCCCCAGAGACCATCCACCCCCTGTTCTGCAGCAGGGTGAGGGGGGGCATGTTGATTATGGATGTAGGCAGGATTCTGGATGAATATGAACAAGGCTGTCAGAGCTTGCCTAAAGTGCATCCGCCATGTTGGACCGCTAGGCCCAACCCCACTTTTTAACATTTTAAGCACTGTCAGCTAACACTCCTTTCTATGTCAAGACAGTCTTAAAGTTGTTTAAAGCGAAGGATACATTTTCCAAAAATTGGACACTTAAGCCCAATTGAGTCATTCCCTTGACCAATGCCTACACTCTGATTAGTCCTACTATCTCAATTACGTATTACACTGTGCACAAAATAAAATGTTAATTAAAAGACGCCATTACTTGTCTGGCTCACAACAAAATATATAGCCATTTTGAAATGTCTTATAGCAACCTTGCTGTTTTGAGGGCATCTTAGTACATGCATTTCCATATAAATATAGTGGACTATGGAAGCCTCTAGTGCACTGTTAGGGCAGGCAAGCTAGCACACCAGCCATGCTATTTATAAATATTTTTGTAAGCATACCTGAACCCCTCAATCCTAATTGCCTTCTCTTACCTCTGTAGAAAATATTATGAAAAAAAGATAGGACTGTCCTATCTTTTTATGTGCAGAGACTCAGCAGTCATAAAGATACTACTCATAAAATACATTTGTGATTAGCATGCAATTGTAAATGTATATAAAATTGTAAGTTCACCTTTGTGAATCAAGCCCTAAGTGACTTGTTCTACGGGGTTGTACATAATCAGTCCAAGACCTCTCAGCATGTCAAGACACCACAAGTGGACGAAAGTATGAAAGAGAACACAATTTTAAGAGGCCCTTTCAGAGGACCACAGGGCATGGAGGGGCTACTGGACCCAAATGTGATGGTTGAGGCCTTTTATTCCTGATTTCCTAGAGTCAGACCTACTATGGATCCAGAGCAACAGGCAGGAACAGGCTCACTGTCCTGAGTGGTGCAACTAGTTTTCCCCAGCAATCAGAACAGCTTCTACCTCACAAAGATGAGATATGTCAATTTATCTTTAGCGGGCGGCGTTTAATCCTTAGGCTCCTGACTGGAATCCAGCGAGGAGACAACATCCACCTCAGCACCCTCTTGGCGGTCAGTTAACGCTGATCTTGTTCGGCAGGCTCAACCCACCGGTCACAGCATCATTCTAATCTAAGCAACAGTCCAAAATCCTTGGCAAGTTAGTGCCAGCAGTCCCTACTTGCAATGGTAAATCCAGACACAACATAGATTCCTCCAGTACAATTACCCACACCAAGGTAGCCCCACCTGGCACACAAGGTGTCCATGAGTCCTGGCACGCTGGTCACACAAGTATTTCCACAGTAGCTTCCTCTGACCTACAGGGTAAACGCTAGGGGGGAGTGGACCTCATGGAGTTTTACTCTGCAGAATTTCCAGTAGTTACAAGGCTTTTGGAGTCAGAATTAAAATCAGCAATATTTTTCTTACAATACAAATGTATAAATGTAACTGTTGCATTGGCACAGCAGAGATAATGTGTAACAAATCATACACTCTGCGCAGTAAAATACAAGTTGTACTTTCTAAGGAGCACGTTATGTAAAGTTTTCATCACAAACTTTCACAAATCTTTTTTATTTTGACCCCCTCCCCCATTCACATTTCAGATTTCAATTTAGAGGTAGAAGACAGGAGCTTAACACCTCCTCATCACCCAGATACTGTCACATGTTGAGGATCTGCGGTGGTCCTCCATTTAGCTGGAAGAAAAGCAAGCCCAGGCAGAACAGCAGCAGGGTTCCCATGCCCCATGCAGAAGCCACAATCCCGGAGTGAGAACTGCAGGCATACTGCGGCGAACCATTTCATCTTGGCTGCCCTGTGCTGCTGGTTGTCCTGGTGGTGGTGGTTGAAGGACGGTGCCCTGTAGGGCGTACACATACAACCACCTGCTCTGCCTTCCCAAATGAAGAGTCGGTCAGACAGTAGAGAATACAAACAGGCATATATTACCAATACTCTGCAGAGGAGTTCGTCATGACCTGCACCCTAAGATGACCGGAGAGGGACTGACTTCCCAACAGGTTACAGTAGGTAAAAAGGGCTTCCCAGCCATCTCCAACCCCACCCACCGTGGAAAAGTTCTGGCTTGAGCCGGACCTGAACAATGGAGCACAGAGAGCTGAGCGAACACATGCCAGATAGGAACATGTTATCACATGTTAATACAGTCTAACCAGTAGTTCGTTTTGAAGCCCTAGTTGCCATCTGGGACTAGGCCACTTCTCTTGTGTTATATACATATGCTCCGCAGGCATATTTTTCAACACAGCACACATATCGAGGTACACATGTTACTGCACTAATAGTGTGCGCTCCTCACCCACATTGTTTATTGAATTCTTTCTGCACATTGTGAAGAGCAGCACCTTGGAAAAAGGGCCTTTGAATCCATAGCGAATATCACTGTGAATTGGGCTTTAACCAAAGCCTATACAGCGGTTGATGCAAATGAAATTTACAATCTGATAAAGGAAACAAAATCATTTGATGCGCAAAGTGGCTCGGTTACCCAACAACTACGCCAACTAGAATATCTAACTAGGAGGGAACTCAACCAGCGGTTAAACGCATCTACACTTATTCAATACCATCACATGAAGAGGATTCCCCATGGCCTCAGATTAGCTATTCGACCTAGGCTATTCAGACTCCACAGTAACCAACAATTTATGGAGAAATGGTATTCTATACTAAATAAGTGTTCGTTGGACCTGATATTACTACTGATTGAGGAATTGTCAAGAACCCTCCATGATCTAGAGGAGGAAATCTACACCCTAAAAAACAACTGATCTAAATGAATGGAAGAAGAACCTTGGGGAAAAATTCCTGGAAGACCTCAACCTTAAACTGGATAAGTATGGCAAAGAATTGCGAGAGACAAAACTAAGAAAATTTAAAAGGGACACAATCGATTACAAGCTCAATGAAGCTTACACATGGGCGGAAGTCTACGCACAATGACGATTTTCGAAAAGGAACACACAAGCATCTGCTGAGGAAAGTGTTGTTTCCGAACAGGACATTGAGACCACAAGGCAACCTCTGAAAAGTATTGAGGGAGCAAAAAGTTTGAACAAACAAATGGAAGACAATGGGTCAGCGACAACTTCCAGTGTGTCTTTTTTAGAAGCGGACAAGGACCAATGTCGACCGCCGGAACAAACCCAGGAGAAAAATCAACCAACCAGCGCTCTATCAAAACAAGGAGAAAAAGGAAAAAAGCAAGAAAGGCCTCAGGAGCAGGACCAAAGCCATGTTATCTATATTTCTACCACATAATTGACAAAATTTGAGGAAACAGTGTTGAACAAAGTAACATCTTTTGTTAGCACATACAACGCCACTGAATTGGAGACTGAAGTGGCCTTGTATATATTCATGAGAATACTGTGATTAAGAATTTTTTTTACAAACATATGCCTTCAAGGGTCTAATCATGAAACATCTCCATGAACTTTCAGACCAAAGAGCACTTTCAGGGCCCCAGTGTCACATAAAACTCTTGACACCTTTGAGATCCTCGTAAAGAAAGATCTTGCCAAAAACAACTACACAAAGAAAGCTAAAAATGTAAGTCATGCAGAATTCAGCGCATTGACAACACTCGCTAAAAACCCAAATGTCATGTTCCAAAAAGCAGATAAAGGAGGTGGTTTGGTCATGATGGACTCAAATATTGTGAACTTAAAGTCCTCGAACATGTCAATAATGAAGCCACGTATGGAAGTTTACATGGAGATCTCACTGCGGAAATAGCAGAAACTTTGTGTAAAGTACTAGATCGCACTGAGGAGCTCCACTGGATTGACACAAAAACAAATAAATATCTTACAAATCAGTTCCCGAGAAGACCTAAAATTTACCTACTACCCAAAATTCACAAACGTCTGGAAGACCCACCATTTAGACCGATTGTGTCAGGGTGCGATTCACTATTTGAAAATCCTGGCAGTTACATTGATTCTTTCTTACAACTGTTCGTCCAGAATTGAAAAAGTTACGTAGAAGACGCAACTGATTTTTTGGGAAGTCTGAATGGATTAAATGTGGAGGCTACTGAGAATTGGTTTCTTTGCACCATCGACGTGGTTGCAATATACACTTCAATACCGCATGCAAGTGGGCTAGAAGCGGTTGAATGGGCGTTGTTAAGACAAGAAAACTCGGATGCTCCAAAATGTTTCATCCAACAACTATTAGAGTTCTGCCTGCAGAATAGTTATTTCACATGGAAGGGGAAGTTTTATATCCAGTTGAACGGAACATCTATGGGGTTTCCTGGAGCCCCCGCCTACACGAATACGTACATGGCAAAATTCGAAAACAATTATATTTTTTCTGACTCTATGTGGCAAGAAGGCCTTGTATTTTTCCGCAGGTACATTGATGACATCTTCCTCGTTTCGAACAAATGTAAATCAAAGCTCGCATTTACCCACAACATACGCACTCTCAACTTAGTAGATCCAAGGAGTCAATTCACACATACTATTGACAAAGGAGCAATTTCCTTTCTCGATGTATGGATCGAAATTCAAGCAGGTTAAATCAACACACGTGTGTTCAAAAAATCCACTAACAAAAAAAATGCTTTGTTGCACAGTAGTTTACATCCACCTTCTTTAATAAGGAACCTATTGATGTCTCAGTTTTTAAGAACCTGACGCATCTCATCCAATAACAGGGCATGTGAAGAAACATGGCAACAACAAAAAACTAACTATATTAAAAGAGGATATCCTGAAGATCTCCTGAACCAACAATTGGAAAAGGTTAGACTTGTACCTAGAGAACAACTACTGAAAAAGGTACCAAGGAAATCAAACAACAGAATGGTATTTGTGTCAAAATATTCCACTTTATCACCTGAGAAAAGAGCTATCTTTACCAAACGATGGGATCTATTGGAATCAGAAACGTAATTCAACAATTTATTCAATGAGAAACCACTTTTTGCGTACACAAGAGCATACAATCTGAAAGAAAGATTATCCAAAGAAAAGAAACAAGTTCCCGTGACGCATTCCACCACTGTGGCGAATGGTACGCACAAATGTTGGAATTGCATTCATTGCAATAATGTTATCCCAGGAGAAACTTTTCTACATCCCAGAACTGGGGCAAAAATCAAACTACATGGCAGTACAAATTGCAACTCAGAAAATGTTGTTTATGCTATTAAATGCGTCTGTGGACTACTATACGTAGGAAAAACTGAGAGAAAGATGAAAATCAGATTGACAGAACACAAAAGCAAAATAAGAACAAAAAGCACGACCTCTAATCTTGCAACACATTGGGAAGAGTACCATAATATCGCGCAACTCAAATTCCAAATAATAGAAAAAGTGGTGAAGATTCCTGGCACAGACAATTCTAAAAACCTCTTCCGGAGAGAAGTGTTTTGGATCAAAAATCTTCAGACCATGATGCCACACGGCCTTAACGACAAACTAGAGATGGCATTTTTTCTCTAGTATGACGTACTACTAATTTGGGAACCATTGCAGGATCATAATTTTTTTTAAATTTGTTTATTGGCATTTCAGCAACATACAATCATGGAGCACGTTATGAGCACATTCAGGGCATCAATATTTCAACGATCTAACAGCGTGGACGTTACAATTAAAAAGCAGCACATCTCCCACTCCACTCGCATAATACAACAAATACAGTCTGAATACACTTCCAGGACTCCATCGCCACCAACTTATCTAAAATCCTAATCGATGTGAGGTGACACCCCCTCCCGTGCATCCCCCGTGTCCAGTGCAGAATGTGTCTCTCCTTGTTCACCCTCACCCTGTATAGGTCTGTTTTCTAGATACAACGCCCAGTAGTTTTAGGTCTGTTTCGAGGTAGTAGTAATTCACTATAGTGTTCAGATTGTGTGCAACAATATAACATATCGTTAGACCAGTGAGCAAGTGGAGGAGTCGGTCCTCGCATCCAAGTGAGTGCTACGCACCTTTTAGCCACTATGAAGGCCATATCTACCAGTAGGCGTGCAGCCGGTGGTACATCCTTTGAATACCCTAACAAGGCCAGGAACGGGGATGGGGACAATGACAAATCAGTAACCCTATTCACTTCATCATATACCACACGCCAAAAGTCCGCCACTCTCGGACACAGCCATGCTAGATGTAGGAAATCGGCCGTCGGAGCTCGGCATCTTTCGTATCCTGGGCTGTCATGCAAGCCGTATCTGAATAAGCGCTCAGGGGTGTAATAAACCCTATTTAAAATTTTTAAATGTAACAATCTATGTCTGCCGTTAAGGGAAACCCTGCGGACACTAGCGAAGCAATATTTCCATGTAGCTTCAGGTAGTTCGATATCTAAATCCGTCTGCCAAGCCAGTCGCGGCTTAGTGTAATCCGATGTTCTTTCGGCAAGAGTGATACGGTAGAGGTTCGTAATCAATTTACCTGAGGTTTTGGCATTGACTATATATTCATATGCCAAGACCGTTTGAGGCTCCATCATGTCCTCACCAAGCAGTCCTCTCAGGGCATGACAAACTCTGTGGAATTGAAAGCGCGGAAGCAACAGAGTTCCAGCGCCTTCCTTCGGGTTAAGATCATCCCATGTGCAGGCCCTTTCAGACACAAAGAGATCGCCCATGGTATTGACATTCAATGCAGATAAGGCCTCTAGCACTGCCCTATCTTTGCAGGTGGCAAGCCACGAGCACCATGCCAATGTCACCTCTGGGGCAGACAACAGTGAGCAAGCCTGGGCATCCATGAGGTGATACCATGCGTGCGTTACCACATTCATTGAATCCAGAATGCCCGTGCGACCATCTCTAGGTCAGGATAATAAGGCCGGCAGAGGAGCCGGAGCAGCCACCAGTGTCTCAATTCTCAGATGCGGCGCATCAGCAGGGCCATGTATCCAGCCATACGCATGCGCCCATTGTGCAGCCCGGTAGTATAATTCAAAGTCCGGGGCATTAAGCTCCCCCTCCTCATACGACCGAATAAGGATATTCCAGGCAACCCTGGGCTGTTTCCCAGCTCATACCAAATGGAGCACTAAAGCATGAAGCTGACAAAAGAATGCGCCCGACAAAACCATAGGAATGTTACTAAAAAAGAATAAAAAACGAGGAAGCACAATCATTTTTAGCAATGATATTCGTCCCATAAGAGACAAGGGCAGTGCAATCCATTTGTCTACATCGTCCTCCAGCCTAGAGACGGCCACTCCTTAGTTCTCCCTGAGGACTACATCCGGATCCGTGTGCAGCTTAATGCCCAGGTAACGGACCGAGTCAGTAGTCCACTGTATGGGGTAATCCGAATCTACCCTCGTTGTCGCAGGAGTGAGGGGAAACATTATGGTCTTGCCCCAATTCACATGTATCCCCGAAAGCGAGCTGAATAAAACCACTTCCCTTCGACCCGTCGAGAGATTGTCTTCAGGGTGCCGCACATATAATAAAGTATCATTCGCATACGTGGACACAATCAATTTATAGGTAGGAAAACTGAGACCGCGATGGCCATGGTACTCTCTTAACGCACACGCCAGAGGCTCCGCAACCAAGGCATACAAAAGAGGGGACAATGGGCAACCTTGTCGGGTACCGCGTTCCACTGAGAAAGGCTCAGTCGTAAGGGAGCGTATACGAACCCTAGCCACTGGGGAAGCATACAGTATATCCAAAAGTTGTATAAAGAGGTCACCCACTCCCATACGCCGCAACACTAGTCGGAGGAAAGGCCACTCTACGGAATCAAAAGCCTTTTCCATGTCTAGGAAGACAGCTACCGCCGGGACATCCTGTCTCGTATGCTGAAAGGTCGCGAATACTGTCCGTATATTGTAAGTCAAATTACGAATGGGCACAAAGCCTGCCTGTTCGCGGGCTTAGGCGATTGGCAATAATCTTAGCAAATATCTTTGCATCCACATTAAGCATCGATAGCGGCCTATAGGAAGCGCAGTCATCGGGGGATTTTCTGGGCTTAAGTATAGCCACAATAATGGCTTCCCTCATCGTTGGAGGCATCACTGCCGCCTCCGCCATCTCCTCTACAAGCGTCAGCAATTTGGGAATTAGAAGCTCAGAAAACGTCTTAAAAAAAGAAGCTGGGAATCCATCACTGCCAGGGGCACTTCCAGCTTTCATGGAAGAGAGCGCCCAAACTACCTCTTCCCTCTCAAACGGTCTAACCAAAAACTCCCGGTGCGTGTTCCTCAGTCCAGGCAGTTGTATATGCGTCAAGTAGTCCAAAATGCGTTCCTCAGAGGCAGGACCCCTTGACGCGTACAGCACTGCATAAAAATCTCTAAATCGCGTTGCCACCTGGTCTTCGGACAATACCTCCCCCGTGAGTTTATCTCTCATCGTGGGCACCAGAACGCCCTGCCTGCGTTGTTTCGCCATTCGCGCCAGTACTGCACCTGGGCGGTCTCCCTCCCCATATGACCTAGCTAAGCTATATTTCCCTAAGTCCTTTACTTCATCATCGGCCTCCTCATGATATTCATGAAGCGTCTGAGCCAACTCACTAGTCAGCTCCGCACCAGAGTCACGTAATCGTCGCCCCTCAATGTCTTTCAATTTGGATTCTAGTAAGGAAAGACGAGCCCTTATCAACTTTAGAACTCCTGCATGCTTAGCAATAGCCAGCCCGCGCATATAAGCTTTAAATGCCTCCCATACCGTGAGGAAGGAGTCCACCGAACCTACGTTGTTTTCAAAGAATCCCTCAGCAGCAGTCGCCAAATCTTCGCGAAAAGTATCGCATGCGGGCGGTTCGTCAAAGCTCTGATCTTAACAGGTACAGGGGAGTGGTCAGAATATGTGCGAGGCAGTGTCAAGCACTACAGTACCGCAGAGAGGAGGGAGGTGGGGAATAGCCAATAATCTATCCGAGTGTGGATATCATGCTGCACAGAATAGTGCGTGTACCCTCCCTGTGTTGGGTACCTAGTCCTCCAAACGTCCTGCAGACCCAATCTAATCATCTCTGCATCAAGTGCGCGGCAGAACACGTCAGGCGTCGAACCGGGCCATCTGATCTATCCAGTTCAGGGTGTCGCACCATATTAAAATCGCCTCCCCAGAGGACCTGATCCCCACAGTGTTCCCTTATAGTAGAGGCTAAATTCAGATAGAAAGAAGGGCAATCATAATTCGGACCATACGAGTTAACCACATGGAAAGTCATGCCCTTACCTACACACTTTGAAATGACAAACCTCCCCTCCGGGTCTGAGACAACAGTAGTCAGCATCATATTCGCCTTAGGATTAACCCATGTGAGAACTCCCCGAGCGTGTGATGTAAACCCTGCAGCGTGTATGTCTCTATGCAGTCCCCTACAGGACAATGTCAGGCTATCAGGGCATAAATGAGTCTCTTGGAGGAGTGCAAGGTCAATAGAGTGCCTCGATAGATACTGCAACACTCGCCTGACTTTTCTATGGTCATTTAGACCACGCACGTTCCACGTCAGTAGCATAATGGTGTCCTTATCTTGTGTCAACTGAGTCACTTCAGGTGGCATCGTACATGTGAAAAACAAATAGAACCATCCACATTATGAAGACCCTTGTCCAGCGCTCTGTGCTCATAACAATAAAACTCAAAACACATCCCTCAGTAGCAACAAACCCCTCCCATACCCCAATCAACCAATCTGCAACTACCGCCACACCCCAAAGGTAGCAAACCCAAGGTGTCCCACCCACGCCCACCCACGCCTGCCCAGCCCCAACATGGCCGCGTCCCATCTCCACCCACGAACTGCCCACCCCACCCCTTCCCTCATCACTCCCCATCCAATCACTCAGAAGGAACCCAAAGCCCAAAAGACAAATGAAAAATCTCAAGTCAATAAAAAAAGCAAAAATCACTAACCCAAGCACCCCCCTAAACATTAAGTCCTCGAACAATCGTGGTAAACACGCAGGGGCGTAGGTAGCTCGCTTACAACAAATATAAAACTGTATCAATCAAAGTAGGGTGCTGCAGTCCCCCCGCCCCCCGCCCCAAACAACAACTAAGTTCGCAGCACAAGTCCCCAATCCCGAACAATTTGCTCCGTAAAATACAAATATATATACATACATCCCCCATGTGTGTCTGGTTTCGTCAAAGACAAAACCCGAGTCATGCAAGTCCAAGCACATCCAACAGTCAGCGAGCTCCAATAAATGGCAAGGAGGTGTTAAACCCCCACAAAACATCAGTCATTGCATACGGCCCCAGGACAGTAGCATAGCATTATCAGTAGAATGGAGTGTCAACAGTTGAGACCCCCCCAGTCACGCACCCCACTCACAATTGGTGGTCCATCGTGTAAACCTCGCGCTGATTGCTGGGTGCCCTCGGACCCCCAACTCCTTACAACAAACTCCGTAATGGGAGCCCCCATACTAGGCCTTCAAAGGATCACATTTCACACATCCAGGAAATGTCCCTTCGTAGCAGTGGACCATGAGATCATTCCTGATCAGCCATTGAGCAGTCCTCAGGATCGTCAGCGCCGCCGCCTTCTGCCAGTCGTCACATGCTCCTGTTCCAGTCCTTCATGGCTTTCTGAAGCGCCCACGGGCCCTTGAAAATAGTAGACTTCCCCTGTCTGTTGACTCTGAGTTTTGCAGAGCACAGCATGGCATAGTTATGTTATGTTATGTTATGTTAATTTTGATTTCTATAGCGCACGGCTACTCCATTGGAGTGTCCCGGCGCTTTTAATTGACGACTCATAACAGAGAAAACATAACACAGAGACAAAAGGAAAAGGGGCAACGACGGACAGCGGAGGAACAGATTAAAGGGTAAAAAGCCAAGTTTTTAGGCCGCTCCTGAAGGACAGCAGGTTGGAGGTACCACGTAAGGCCAATGGTAGGGCATTCCAGAGCTGTGGAGCCCTGAGCCTAAAGGAACGCCCCCCAATACGGGCTTTCTTTATTCGGGGAACCATCGCAAGGAACAAAGATTCAGACCGTAAAGCACGGACCGGGCGATAGAAGCCCAGCCTGCGCTGAAGATATTTTGCTCCTGATCCGAAGAGCGCCTTGTGGGCCAGTGTCAGCGTTTTGAAAACTATCCGTTTCCGGATAGGCAGCCAATGAAGCGACTGCAATAGGCCGGACACTCTGGCTCGCCTATGACGGCCAAAGATGGCGCGTGCAGCGGAATTCTGCACCACTTGTAACCGCTGTACGAGATATTCTGGAAGGCCCAGGTATAGGACGTTGGAGTAATCCAACCTGGAGCCAATTAAGGCTTGCACCGTGATCCTCCTATGCTCTTCCGAGAGCAAGGGAAGAAACTTCCGGAGCATCTTGAGAATGCCGAAACATGTGCCCGTAAGACCGAGGATCTGAGATCTCATAGTCAGACCATTATCGATCTTAATACCCATATTTTTAGCCAGCTGGGACGCATGAGCTGGGGGGAACATATTCGTCTGCCACCATGTCTGGCAATCAGGGTCCAAGGCACAGCCGAAGAACAGTACCTCGGACTTGTCTGAGTTACATTTGAGGCTGTTCAGATGAAACCACCTGAAGACAGCCCCCAGGCACTCTCGAATGCTCTCTCCATCAAACTCCTCACCTTTCTTACTCGTAAAGAGGAGCTGGGTATCATCGGCGTAGGAAACGATCTGGGCCCCAAAGGACTCAGCCAGTGCTGCCAAGGGAGTCATAAAGATGTTAAAAAGAGTCGGGCTCAACACAGAGCCCTGCGGAACTCCGACTCCCAACGGCGGCATCTCAGCAGAGCTAGGAGAGGCCCAGAACGTTTGTCGACGGCCCGCTAAAAAAGATGTAAACCAGCTAAGCACCGTCCCCCTCAGACCGATGTCATGAAGTCTGGCGAGGAGCCCCTCATGGGGGACAGTGTCTATCCCCAGTTCCCGGAGTTGATGCTTCATGGGCACAAACTGCCGCCTTGCTTCCTGCACCCGTGCAGTAAAGTCCGGGAACAAGGAAAGTGTGGATCCCTCATACCGCAGTGGTTGTTTTTCATGTGCAAGCTTCAGTGCCGTGTCCCGTTCTCTATAATTCAGTAGTTTGGCGACGAATGGGCGAGGTGGAGCGCCGGGTTTGGGTCTCGGCCCAAGAGTGCGATGTGCCCTCTCCACAATAAACATATCAGAGAAAGCCCCTTCGCCCAGCAGCTTCTTCAGCAAGGCCTCCACAAAGTGTTCCATGTTGCCCGTGGAAGTACTTTCCGGCAGTCCCGTGATTCGAATGTTACATCTACGGGACTGCGCCTCCAAATCCTCGGTCTTGTCTTGCAAGATTTTAAGAACTCTGCCAAGCTGCTTGTGACCAGCATCCAGCGTAGTCTGTGCCTCTTCCACCTCACCAATGCGGCGTTCTGACATGTCGATACGCTCAGCGTGCTTGTCAAGCCGCTCCGCCATTTGGTCCATGTGGTATGTAAGGGCATCCAACTTGGTTCCCAAAGACGCAAGACCCCCCTGTAGGTTCTTCTCCATGGTCAACAAAATGGTGCGGAGATCCGGTTCAGGTGCAGGCTCCCCTCCCCAGCTCCCGCTTCACCGCAGTCCAAGGTCGTGGGGGGCTCACTAGGCTTCGAGCCCCTGTTGGTAAAAGTCAATTTAGGCTGAGACTTATCTGGCCGGCCCATTGTGGCGCAAAGGTCTGCAAGTGCAATAGCGATAGCAAGAGGAAACCACCAGGTACGTATCCACACCGCTCCCTCTGAAACCAGGCTCCAGGCTCCGACGACTAACCGCTCACCTCCAAAGCCTGATGATGGTGCACGTAGTGCCGCGCTCCACGCGCAGGCCTCAGCAACACTGCAGGCGCCAAACTCTCTCTAAGCGCCAGACGATACAAAGGCAACCCAGGCCATCAACTATGGCCACCCTCGAGAGATGGGCTGTCGCCAGCACCAGCGTAATAAAAGTGTATCCACAGACAGCCAGATCAGGAGTAGATTGGAAGTCTCACCTCAGGGCTCCTCAAGCCTCCTCCATATGTATGCACCTCAAGGCACCACAAGCCTGTCTCAAATACACTCTGCTATTGTGCTGTCCACAAAGGTACAAATCCAAGAAATCATCCCCAATTAGAGAGGAGGCAGCGGGTAAGGCCAAGTCATCCACCGCCACCGGTACCGTGCTCTATGTTGGCGCTCCCGCTCGGAGCTCGTCGTTGTAAGGAAGGGCGAGGTCCGGAGTCCAATGTACCAGACGGGCTTTATCTAACTCACTCCGCCAGTCCAAATAGGTTTTCCCCGGTAGTCCAGTCCTCAAGGACTGTTCGTCCTCCAGTATCCAGCGACAGGCCACCCACTGGCACAGATGTGAGGGCGGCCGGCGCTCCGATGCACCGTTGGGCCTAGCTCCACGAGGGAAGCCGGGCACTCAAGTACCTCCGCTCCCCCGTAGCAAGGGCGTCTCCCTCCATGCACCTCAAGGCACGACCACCGCCAGCTCCCACTCCACTGTCCAGGGCTCGCCGAGGCACTCCTCCCACACCAGGTCTCACCAGGCAGCCTCCAGGCCCCGCCGCTCCCCTCGGTTGTCCCCGCGTGACTAGGGGGCAAAGGACTATTCTGCAAGTAGGATTAATGGCAGGATAGTGTGGGAAGCGAGGGAGCCCCCAGACTAGGCAGCAATCGCCGTCACGAGCTAGCTCCGCCCCCCATTGCAGGATCATAATTGGCAAAAGGCACGTAAAATAACCTTAAGAGATTCACAAACACCCCTTAAGCAACACACAGATGTGTACAGGGGGGCCAATATTTCGAGATTCAAGCGGTTTCATTTACTTCTTGATTGGTGATAATATGTCCTCCTAAGTTCTCTGCATAAACAGACAGTTGCTAATTTGTAAATGTAAACAAAACTGCTATTTGTACTTTGTTTAGTAATCACCTCATACTGTGCAAATTCATTATCATAATCCTTTCCTGTTCTAACAATCATGCTGCATGTTTATTATCCTCACTGTAGTGTCTTAGCGTAGACACGTTCTAGTGTTCTAGTGTGATGTAACATACTCTACACCCACCCACCACAGACGTCATGGAGTCACATGACACTGCCAATAAAAGAGGCCGAGCGCACGTGCTCGGGACCTTTCCCACAACCCATTCCTGGTGTCTGTGTCCATCATTGCTGCGCCTAACATGCGGGCCCAGGGCCCATCACTTTCATCATTACAATGGCGACGAGGTCGGTAGTGCAACCCATGCGTGCCACTACCCTACACTGAGGAAAAGGGGGAGAGAGCTGCCCGCCTGAAGGGCATCCCCTGCAGCAAGGTGCAGCGAGCCGAGAAGCCGGTGAGCACGTCGGAGCACAGCAGCCACCAAGAGGCTAACAGCAAGCCGACCGAAGCCACCCGCGTCAGCCGCCACCAACATGTGCCACCAGGAATGAGCGGACCGCCCAGAGCCCACCTGAGACGGCCGCGAAGCAGTGACCCCCCGGAGAGGTGTACCGGCCGGGCGGAGGCCGCGACAGAGCATCAGGCCCGTCGGCCGAAGGTGAGCCCAACGGGCGAAGTGACTTTAAATAAACTGTGCCCAATCATAAGCAGGACCAGCGGAGCCTACCCGCGGCCTGCCTGAGTCATCCCCTGCCCCCGCCGCGTGTGTGACTGTAAGCGGTGGGGCCCAGAGACAAGCGACTGCGTGAGGGAGAGTGCGGCCGGACCCGCAACTAACGTAATCAACGAGGGGGAGGGAGCGGAGTAGCTAACCGTCTCCCGACCCCCCTCGCAACGTGGTCCGGGCCAGCGGAGTCCACCCGCGACCTGCCGGCGGCACCCCCAGCGAGGAAAGACTCAGCAGCGCCAGCGGAGCCCACCCGCGACCTGCCGGCGGCACCCCCAGCGAGGAAAGACTCAGCAGCGCCAGCGGAGCCCACCCGCGACCTGCCGGCGGCACCCCCAGCGAGGATAGACACTGCAGAGCCTGCGGAGCCCAACCGCGGCCTGCGAAAAGCAAGGCGGGTCTCCGCCGCGCAGCGAGTGCCAGTTCAAGCTGCTGTGGCGGGAGACCGGCGAAAGTGGAGCCTGCTGGGCCAGAGAACCAAGAACAATCAAGTAGGCAGAGCCGGCGGAGCCCAACCGCTGCCTGCCTCGAGCGCCCCCGCCCAGGGAGGAGTGACTGGAGCGACACGCTCCCCCGCCGGAGTGAAGCACCAACACCCCCGCCCGCGTGAGTACTGCCGAGGCTGCCGCGGGCTGGGAGGGGAAGCAAGGAAGAAGTAAGCGTCCGCACGCGGCCAGCGCCGCCAAGATCAAAAGTGCCCCCTCCTTGCGTGCTCCGTGTGAGGAGCAGAGTGCCTGAAAGCGGCCAGGAAGAAGTAGACGTCTGCACGCGGCCAGCGCCGCCAAGTTCAAATGTGCCCCCTCCTTGTGTGCTCCGTGTGAGGGGCAGAGTGCCTGAAAGCGGCCAGCGCCGCCAGAATAAACGTAGAGGTGCCTTTGAACGTCAAAGTGTGCGAGACACGGAGCCTGCACACCACAGAACTGCCTCGCCCTCATGCCTGCACCCTCCTGCCCACAAAAGAACTCAATAGCAGGGAAGGGACTCACCAGGAAGGCAGTGTGGGGCCAGGTTCCCAGCAGCTGCTCCAGCCCCCGGTGCACAGAGAGAGAGACAAACAGTAGAGTACACAACACGAGGAAGATAAGAGCCACCAGGCAGGCACCCACCAAACCGGAGTCTACCGCCATCTGGTGGCCGAAGAAGGAAAGTGCACCTGCATCTATAAGAAACAAACAAGCATCGCACAACACCAGGCAATGCAGCAGCAACAAGGGGTAAAGGACTAAGCAAAGCCCACAAGGAGAATTGAATCTCATGCAGCAAGTAAGTGTGCAAACAAGCACGGAAAGAACCACACGCACCAGCAAGGAGTCGGCAGACGCCACTTCCAGAGTGACGTGGGAAGAGGCACCAACGCCTCACCAAGCATCCAAGCAAGGACAAAACGTCTGGAGAAAACGACTGCCAAGCACTGGAGGAACGATCAAGGAAAAGACTGCCGCGATCAGAAGACGGAGGGAGCAGTGACTCCTAGTGGCCACAGGAGATCACCGCAGCATCAACTACTCCCGCCAACGGTCCGAAGCAGCTAGCACCTGACGCCAGCCAAAGCAGCAAGTACCCAACGGTCCAAAGCAGCAAAGTACTGGACGTCAGCCAAGCAGCAAGAAATCGACGCCAGCCAAAGCTGCAAGTACCAACGACACGCAACAAGTGTCCGAGAGCCTTGAAAAACTACGGGCGCAGATAACGCGCCACGTGGCAAGGCACAGCCCCCACGAGATGGAAGAAGGGCACAGGTAACGCCACAGTGCAGAACAGTTACCGGAGACGACCACTAAGCGTGGCGCCCCCCCAGAAGCCGATCCACAGAAAGATCGCGTACCAAGTATGACCCGCGACGGGTCCCCTCAAACAACACCAGAAAGTGCTATTGCACCGAGTCCGACAGGACGACCGAAGAAGCCTGCCAAAACATCAGCAGGAGTGGACCGCCAAACGGTCCAGGACGTTCAACCTAGTCAAGGTCTGTGAACACCATCCCACGAATGTCACCTACAAGAATCTAGAGAAGAGGGTTCGCGACACCAACTCAGGAAGCTGAGGATGAGGGAGGAAGTGTTCCTGTCAGGGACAAACCAGGAGTACACATGCAGCGGGCGCGCCCTGCATGTTGGAGCCAGGTCAAGAGAGAAGATGCAAGATTGGACCAAGTGATGTCGCGAAACAGGAAGGGAGAAAAAGGAGAGATCCGAGTGGCACGCCTGCCACTGTGAAAAGAAAGGAAGAAAAGGAGAGATCCGAGTGGCACGCCTGCCACTGTGAAAAGAAAGGAAGAAGAGGAGAGATCCGAGTGGCACGTCTGCCACTGTGAAAAGAAAGGAAGAAGAGGTGAGAGCTGTGTGGCACGTCTGCCACTGTGAAACAGAAAGGAAGAAGAGGAGAGAGCTGTGTGGCACGTCTGCCACTGTGAAACGAAAGGAAGAAGAGGAGAGAGCTGTGTGGCACGTCTGCCACTGTGAAACAGAAAGGAAGAAGAGGAGAGATCTGAGTAGCACGTCTGCCACCGTGACAAGAAAGGAAGAAGAAGAGAGATCTGAGTGGCACCTCTGCCACCGTGAAAAGAAAGGAAGAAAAGGAGAGACATGTGGCACCTCCGCCACTGCTAGAGCGGAAGGAAGCATATTCCACGTGGCCGTTGCCACAGTTAAAGAGCGGAAAGAAGTATATCCACGTGGCCATTGCCGCAGTTAAGAATGGAAGGAAGTATATCCACGTGGCCGTTGCCACAGTTAAGAATGGAAGGAAGTAAATCCACGTGGCCGTTGCCACAGTTAAGAGTGAAGAAGAAGTCAGTGCAAAGTAGGTCCCCACAGTGAGTCCAAGGCCGAAACTGGTACGTAACCATCATTCCACGGCGAACTACAAGAACTCCAACCGCACCCGTTACCACGGAAGTCAACAACAGAAAGACTGTGAGGACAAAGGGGCTACCCAGTCGTCTACAGACTGTTTCCATCGAGCACCACCAACCGGTGCCAAAGCGGACTAAGGTTCCCCGAAACAGATTGAACTCCATCTGCCAATTCCAAGCAGCGGCGGACAGAAGAGCATGGCGGAACTGAACACTTCACTGCATCCTGAGACATGTTACTTTCCCCAAATGTGAATTCTGAAGTTGGGTCTTTTCAATGATTAAAAAGGGGAGTGATGTAGTGTCTTAGCGTAGACACGTTCTAGTGTTCTAGTGTGATGTAACATACTCTACACCCACCCACCACAGACGTCATGGAGTCACATGACGCTGCCAATAAAAGAGGCCGAGCGCACGTGCTCGGGACCTTTCCCACAACCCATTCCTGGTGTCTGTGTCCATCATTGCTGCGCCTAACATGCGGGCCCAGGGCCCATCACTTTCATCATTACACTCACTTCATGGGTCACAGTGTTTTAGTACCCACGTTGTATTAATTTGCGTTCCGTAATTCATACGATATGTACTACACCATTGCGGTGATGTTTGAGAATCCAATAAAGAAGGGAACATTTTAGTCCATTTTCCATGCGAATTCACCACAGATGTATGTCTGTCTTTAGTGTTGATTCTCCGGGCGATTACGTCATCGCATTCCGACGGCTGAGAGGCAGTGAGGCTCTAATAGAAACGAGTAAATACAGCGTCTTCATATGAAGAACGACCATCCTTGGGAGCATCAAGAGTGTTTGCTGCGAAAACAGGATACGTTTCATACCGGTAAACATTCCGTCTGATTAGTTCCTCGAGCAGCTAGCTAGTAATATTTGGGATTTAGTAGTAGTACTTCTGTGATTTCAGTTGAATTCTTACGCTTGATTACATCACATCCAACAATCATGGGGTGTTTATAATAACATTGATATACACATATTTTGCAGTCTCATGGTTTCAGCCGAATACCGAGGGAGAAGGTAGTGGACATTTTTGGAATTCTCAGTGTCTAGAAGCACAGCGCAACAGTAACACTTAAGAAGTCAGTTGAACCTCAATGCTTGATTATGTTAGATCCAACAACCATGAGTTTTACAGTTGATTAAGATTATACTGACATACAGATATTTGACAATACAGTTTCTTCGCAACGATGTACAGATTGTGGATTTTCCATTTCAGTTACAGACTGCTATTGTCATGTAGGAAGTCAGCACCGGTAATTTCTTGTTTCTCTGCTCATCTTCCCCTCGGTAACCAGCATCGACTCGTGGGTAAAGAGTAAGTGGCAATTTATAACCACAATCACTTTTCTTGCACTTTGGTGATGGTTGCATGACACGCTCTTGAATAACAGGCATGGGTTATTCACATAAACTACAATGCCGACCCCAACGTGCACCAATTGAAATGTTTTCCTTTTCATTGTTTCCACAAAATACCCCTTATGTAGGGGCCAAGTGTCCCGAAATGCATTGTTTTCTGCAATCTATTGTACTAAAAAGCTTTTTGTTGAATTATTAATTTTGTATAATATCGTTTGTTCTGATGTCAAAATTTGATGATTGAACATCAAACAGAATTTAATTGATTCATTAAATGTATGTTAAATGTTAATACAGTCTAACCAGTAGTGCGTGTTGAAGCCCTAGTTGCCATCTGGGACTAGGCCATTTCTCTTATCAGGGATAAAATGCCACAGTACTGGGTACTCTGCATCTCCTAAGGTGGGGGCAGAAGTTACACATTCAGCTAGTCATGTGATGGCAGAATACCCTATTCATTAGCAAGTCAAGGAAGCAGCCTTGGGCAGCAGAAGAAATAATAGCAAAACACAGTGTTCTGCTGAAGCAAGCAATATGAGCACTGAGGCCTAACCCAGGCACAGTCTAATATGGATTGATTCAGAAATACAAAATGGATGCACACTGGCTAACTAAAGCTTACATGCTGCGAGGATAACTCAGTTGGTTGCATAACGTGAATACAAATGCATGTATTTTAGCCACACACTGCTAACCTAAAACAGCACGGCAGAGGAAATTTTAAATCTAACATACCCTCCTTTTAGCAGTGTTGGCTAAAACCTTTATTGCTATCCGGCAGGGTCTTTACAATTTTAAGTGGGGAGAAAGAAAACGCATGGTCACCAAATTGAAAAGGGAAACAAGATAGCACAGGTATACCAACATGCATATAATATTCTGGATTTAAGGCACACTCCTTTTCAGCTGATCTAGTTGTATACCCTTGATGTACTACTATGTTCTTCAACACTGTGTCATGGTCAGACTGTATCAAAACCTCTTCAAATGTTCATTTTTATGAAGCAAGGAAACTATAAAAGACATATTGACTTAAGAGAGATGTACATCAATGCTCAACAAGGCTTCTATTTCCTTCTGAAACATGATCTCATCACCTGTACTGTATGTATGTCCTTTCCTGAACAGTTAATGTACATAGGCAGTAAATGCAACAAACTGTGAGATACAAGAGTCTATTTATCGTGTCACATATTGTAACTGAGGATGGGCACAATTCGTAGATGAGGCAGGAAATACAGTGGGGTACGAAACAAACTTATAATGCTAACTATCATGGAAGGTCTTGGCCTAATATACACATTCTTTTGTAAGATCAGAATCACCAAATGCCTTATTGAGGACTGGAGAACTGAATCAAAGGTACACCAATCTGAGCAACTATATTATCATGTTGTGTCCTCCGATGCGCTCCTGTGTGAGGACCCAAAGTAATAAGCATGTTCACAAGGGCAACTAGCATTGTATATTCCTTGGAATACGCAGGATACTTTTCGTCCATGGGGTAGGATATTCCTACGCTATTATTACCACAATAACAACGAGGCATTATTAGTTGCAGAGTTTTCTTTCATTATTATCTTTCACTATTTACCTCCATTTTAGGTCACCTTTGGAGTGGTACACACAGAGCGGGACCATGTGTAGTCCTGAACAAGAGCTCTAGGGAGGTTCGCAACATGTTGACATATGCTAGGACCCCTAACTCATTACAGCTAGGTTTCTCCCAATATCTCACCCCTGTTTTTAGACATACTAACAAGGAGCTAGAAGAAAGTTATTGCACCCACTAGTTAGGTATTTTAACTCACCTTTCCCACTCCACATCACCGCTACACTCCACATAGTTCTCACTAAAGTGCTCCTATGTAACTTCGCAAGTCGCAGCACGCCTCAGTCCGCAGCGGATTGAGATGGCCCTTATGATGAAGCATGTAACCAAGGGGAAACCCTGGTGAGTGAGGGGACTCAAGAAATATTTTTTTCTTTCCTGTCTGCTGATTTTCCCACTCAGATTGAGTGAAAATCATATCCCTTTTTTGCTAGTTCTTTATCCGACATCTCGGATTTTGTAGGTCTGACACATTTTTGTAATCATGATAATTTTGCAAACCGTTTTTTTTTCATAGCCAATTAGACATGCACTGGTGAGGTGCTGTTTTCTCTATTTATTCAACGGCATGTTCACAGCATCCTATGAAATGAGTAACTAAAGCGAGTCCAACCGATTGTCTTATGGAAATGGCCACCGGCATGACCATTCCTAGACAGCTCGGGTAGGCTCAAAAGAGAGAGAAAGCATACAGTAACAAGCTGTCTTGTGTACTTACCACGCAAAACAGTACACAGCAATACATATAATAAGCACATAAGTCAAGGAAAATAAACAGAACACAACAATACGTGTACCAAACACAGAAGCCAAAGAAAAATGCAGTGTGTTAGTCACTCAAAAGTACTTTTTCATGCTCGGTATGCATCTCGTGCATTGTTAATGTACTTAATTTGCCCAGTGTCCCCCCTTCGACAGTAGGTGACCTAAGCAGGTGACCTCCTGTCAAAAATACTTACCCCCCTGCCATCTGCCCTGCTGGCCGCCCCTCGCTGGGGGCCAGAAAGTGGAGAGAAGAGCAGAGAGGAGTCCTGGTGCCTGGAGTGAGGACTTCACTCCCCAGCGTCCCTTGCGGCTCTGTGTGTTGTTGCTGACATTCCTGGCAGGGCCGGGAGGTGCCTTCAAATGACCACAGGGGCTCCCGCAGCGTGGGAAGCCCATCTGCCATCTTCTCTGTTGCCCGCCCCTCGCTGGGGCCAGAAATCAGAGAGAGGAGCGGACAGGAGTCCGGGAGCCTGGAGTGAGGACTTCACTCCCCAGCAACCCTTGCGGCTCTGTGTGTTGCCGCCGATGTTCCTAACAGCGCCGGGAGGTGCCTTCAAAAGACCACAGGGGCTCCTGCAGCGGGGGACGCTCTCGGGCTAAGCCCGGGCCAAGGGCAGGCCCATCTCCGCCCGTCAAAGCCAGGAAACAGCAGAGCTGGGCAACCCCTCTGAGCTGTTGTTTATGAGTTGAACCAAGAAAAACGAGTACTGTAACATCACCCAGGTACCCTGTCTTTTTTTCCTCTTTTTTTGTGTGTTAATGAACTGGAAGCGTTTGCACCGATAAGTGGGGACAGCACGGCAGGATGGGGAAACGCAAGGCCAAAGTAAGTCCAAATGGAGCAATAAAACAGGCTAAGAGACTACCAGTAAGCGCTGTTTCTAACTGTGTAGTAGATGACATAGATTTGCAAATTAAGGAAGTAGAGAGTCTGTTAAGTGGCAAAATAAGAATCTGCAAGCGGGCCCCAAAATGGCATTGATCTTTTCACATAAGAATTCTAAAAGGAATGAAACATACTCTGGTCCATTACCAAAGGATATTGTAATATGCCAAGTACTTACCAGCGACACACATAACCAAGAGCACCAGGTAGTAAGTTGAGTGACCCAGTCTCCATCTGCCGCTCCTCCCAATAACATGGCGAGGAAGTAGCGACTGTAAATATTGCGTGTTCTAACCGCCTTGACCCTTTGGCTACCAAAGACATAGATTCTATTGATATTAATAACAAAAAGGTCTCCAGCCTCTGCTTGGATTGCATTGTGGTTAGGTCTGTTGGAGGAGGAGTGGAAGTCCCGTTGAACGGAGGCACTGAAGTTCGACGTTCTGAAATGCATGAGCTCTAGATAAATGTCAGGGACCTAACATCTGAGGTGTCTGTACTTAGGGGAATCATTAGGGGCCTGATAGATCAGCTTAATAGCGCACACCCAGTACGACTCATCTAAATACGATCCCCCAAGCACAACCCATAGGGTAGGTGAGGGTGATGAGTATAGATGTATGCCTCATCATAGTAATAATGGGGAGACCCGTGTCGCAACAAGCAGGAGCAGGGGCCACAGTACGCATTTTAGAGCCCTGAATTGTCAGCAGCACATGCCTATCAATTCCAACCTCTAAACGTACCAACAAGCACCTATGCCCTTGTTGCCTACCCAAGGAAATATCTTAGATTATACAAAAATGTGTTACAACTCAACCAAGGCCAGTTGCCACTATGGACTGGGAGGGATCGGAGGCAAGGGGGCCCCATGGTAGGCACTTCTGGAGAATTGACCAACTCAAGAGCTTCCCTATTTGGTAACATTGGGCCAAGGGGTCCTGTCCCTAACTATTCACACAGAGAAGGTGAGGGATTGGTCACAGGAGGTGGATCTCTCAAAAGTGCCCTTAAGGAGGCTAGCAGTAGAGTGTACCTAACAAACGTACCAAAATTGACCAATGACCAGGGAGAGCCAAGGGACGCCTTCTATAAACAAAGCCATCCACTGGTTTAGTCAGGTGAGGCATTGTCGCTCTATCCTAAGATCTGATATTCAGAATGCCAAGCGTTATCCCACAGACGAAGATTTTAACCACATTGAATTGCATCTGGTCAATAATGACCTGGTCATGGGTTTGGTTAAACTGGAGCAACGCTCCCTGCCTTTAACCAAATTGCAAATTCAGATCAGCTTCTCACCCCCAAGAAAGGCTCCCAGTATTGGCCAAAGTCAGATGCACTCATTAACTAACATCACCAATAGTAATGCCCAAGCTACTGCCAACGTAGCCCCTGCAAACAGGTCCATCTGACCGGTTGAGAGATTGTTTCCACACAGCGCTATCTCAATTACGCTACATGTAAGTAATTTCCATTTTATCCCGCACAAACCAGTAGGGGTCAACACAGCTAGCATTGAGAGGAGGCAGTCCCTGAATGTAGAAACTACACAGCGACATTCAATAAACCAACTGGCATTTAATGAGGCAAGGGTCCAGCAATCAATTAAAAAGAATGGTGGGAACTCAGGTTGCTGTCCAGGAACCTAGCAGGACTAAGGTCGAAGATTACCTGTGATGACTGGGGGAGGCTGATAGACAGCTATGATATCTGCCTCTTCCAGGAGACATGGGCAGCCAATACATTTCACAGAGTGGAATTCACCTATCACAGTATAGAAGCCACTCCATCAAAAAAGGTTCGTCCAGCGGGTAGTCTAATAATTTGGATTAAAATTAATTTGGGAATTCATATCAGCAAGCTCGATCTTGATAATTCTAACTTAATGTTCCTGATTCTGAAAGCCACCCGCTCGAAGAGGTCCTTTTTACTCGTTAATATCTACAATAGGTTCGCCTCACAACATCATGATTCTCCAACTATTATGCACCTATATAAAATAATCGAGAAGGAAAGGGCACTCCATCACTTAGTAATAGCAGGGGACTTTAATGTAACATTCAAGCCCCTAGAAGTTCCAAAAACATTTACTGATGAAAACATGGAATTGGGCATTCCATCCTTGGGCCACGAGAAGTTAGCTAAGAATGTTAGAGTGGCCCTCGAAGTTGCTTCCCTTACCTACAAACATGGGCTACGAGCTGTGAATGGCCGCTCAATTTCAGACCTTGGTCTACATCACTTACAAGCGGGTGAATTCTAAAACAAGAATAGATTACTTTCTGATTGACATACAATTATTGCCAAGCCTTGCTTACATGCGGATTCTAGAGAGGGATAATAGTGACCATAATGCCCTCTCTTTAGAATTAAAAGAGCTATTTGGCTCCCGTTGTCCATCTGGGGAGCCAAATCCCTCAAATTATATTGTTACTAGCAACAACAAAAAAGGATTAAATGGCCACAAATAAAGAACAATGCTGAGACCCTTTCAAACATTTACACCATTGTTGCCAACTTCTTGGTGTCCCTAGGGCCTAATAGCATGGAGTTGCAAGCAAACGTAGATGCTTTGAGGATTTTACTGAAAGACATCAATATATTTTTGTATAAAACCGCTAGTAAGAATAAAACTACAAGGTCCAAATCAAATGTGTGGTTTAATGGTGATTGTGAATGAGCACGCCAATCCTTGATGGGCGCAATAAAGTCTGGTCAAAGAGAGCCCATTATTACTTATAGAAAAGCCTATAAAAAGGCCCTACATGAGGCACACAGGAACTGGCATAACGGGCAGTGGGAAGACCTACGAGTTGTGGCTCAGACTAGAAATTATTCAGATTTCTGGCACCTAATTGCAAAAGGGAAAAAAGCTTAGTTGTGGAAGACAGCTTCCATATCCTCCCACAGGTTTGGGCGGACCACTTCTCAAGACTATATGCAGGACCAGAGAAAAGTGAGGCAGCACCCAAGGATTGTTCCTACCAGGGAGCTGACACTGCCTGTCTTTCATTATCAGTTGATGAAACCCATGAGGCAATCACTACCATGAAGTGGGGGAAAGCTCCAGGCCTAGATCTAATACCGGTGGACCTCTATCTCTCTGAACCCCAAATATGGAGCGTGAGCTTAAATTATACTTTTAATGCCGTATTGGGAGGAGCAGCGATACCAAACACATGGCTGGGCACGGAAGTCATGCCCATCCATAAAAAAGGAGATAAAATCGACCCAATAAATTACAGGACGATTAGTCTTATCGACATAGCACAGAAAATATTCTGTCGGCAACTGCTGAAGAGAGTTAATGAATGGATCAGCAAGAGGGATTTATTATCACCCCTGCAGGCAGGATTTAGTGAGAAGACAAGCACTGTTGACCAGTTGCTTCGCTTCCTCTTGATCCTGTGGAAATATGCAACAATAGGTAAAGGCTCTCTATACGCGTTGTTTGTAGATCTCAGGGTCGCGTTTGATTTAGTACCTCTGGGAAAACTTTGGACAGCCTTGACTAACCTTGGGATGCCACCAAACCTTTTGCAGATCCTTATTAGACTCCACACAATCAACTATGCCCAAATAAGATGGGGTAACAACAGAGGATTAACTAACCGGATAGGGGTGAGCGGCGGAGTAAGGCAGGGATGTATTTTGGCCCTAATACTATTTACACTTTATATAAATGGCTTGCTTGATCAGTTAAGGGATTGAAGGGACGATTCCCCCCAAGCTTGCAGGATGTGAGGTGCCTGCAATACTCTTTGCAGACAACACCCTGCTTATTTCGATGTCACCGATGGGGCTCCAAAACTTAGTGGACCAATGTGGGAGGGTCTGTGAAGAACAGGGGCTGGAAATTAATCACATAAAAGCAAAATTCATGGTTTGGTAATTGCTGTCTAGGGAATTTAATATTAGCTGTGGCACACGTCAAGGGTTCTGTGCTCTCCTCTTTTATTTACTTTATATATTGATTTATTTTTGTGTAAAGTTAATATTCATGAAGATATTAAACCAATTAGACTTAGTGAAGTTGAATACAGAGCATTGGCATATGTCCATGATATTCTTCTAGTGTCTGGGGATTTGCCAGCTGCTCTTTCAGTAATCAAAACGTTAGCAGTACAGTTTGGCTCCCTTTCAGGGTATAAGCTCAATGTTGGAAAAACGCAAGTGCTGTATTCTAGGCCAGATCCCCTGGCTGGGGTAGCTGTTGTGACAGAGGCTACTAATCTAGGAAGCAAAATCACTTCTAAGGAGGACGAGATTCCAGCCTTGAATATCTTACCTGTCATAGAAGAGGTTAATATCACTTTAGAACGGTTGAATCATTTGCATCTTTCTTTGCATGGCAGATGCAATGTTCTTAAAATGCTTGTCCTTCCAAACTTTTTGTATATGTTTAGGACTATCACATTGGAGTTTTCAAATTTAGTGTTTTTAAAATTAGATAGAGTCTGTGCAAGATTTTTGTGGGGATATTGTAGAATAAGAAGGGCCCATAGAAAAATTATTCTTCCAAGAAATCGGGGAGGCTGGGGCGTCCCGCATTTTATAATATACTATTGGGCAGCCATGCTACAGATTATGGGGCCATTGATTCTGGGTTACAAAGCTCCTACTTCTACAGTTCATAGACCATCAATGTATGAGCTTATTATGGGTGAACAAGCCAACAGCTCTTTAGTGACTATTGTAGAGCCATCGTATTACGAGAAAAAAAAAAATAAGACTCTTTGGGCAGCTCATCGAGTGTGGGAACAAATTAAACGGGTATGTAAAATCCCAAAATTGAATTATTATACTCTGTTTAACACCACGGGGCCTCTTCCTGCAATCTGCAGGGACCAGGTTATTTTTAAATGGGACAGAAAAGGCATTTCTGTTTAGGCGATTTAATTAACCAAGGGGTATGGATGGTCTTTTCTGAGCTCAAAGAAAAGTTTGTCTTGGATAGGGAAGACTTTTTAAAATATTTGCAAATTCGTAGTTTTTTGACTAAACTTGGTTCTGATAGAGGATTGCAGTTTGGAAAAATACAGTTAATTGAGAAAATGAGGAAAAAGACCCGGATAGGGCAATATTATCAGCAAATGGTTGCTAATCTCCCAGGCGAGGTGGATAGTTGTCAACTTAAATGGGAGCAAAAATTAGGGGTGGTCGGCCTTAATATCAAAAGATCCCTGGAACTTGCTAATAGTGTTTTGGTTACAGGTAGACATTGGCTTTATGGGATTTATATTATTCACCTAGGAAGGTGTCTCTGTGGGGGGAAACAGGTGGGGACAAGTGCAACCGCTGTGGGTTGCTGGCGGTTGACTCTATCCATATGTTCTTTTCATGCCCAAAACTGATCGGGGTTTTTTAGGATTTGGAAGGGTTTTTAAATATTTTGTTCCAAAAGCAGATAATTCTAACAGATGAACTAGTGATTTTGGGGGTGGGTTCGGAGTCCTGTTCTGTTATAATGAGTAATGCTGAAGTTTCACTCTTGCTTATGATGATGACATTGGTTAGAGCATGTATCACTAGTCAATTGATCAGCTCTGAGCCTCCAACCTTCTTAAATTGGAGAGCAAGATTGTTGGCTATGTTCAGTTTTGAGACAGCAATTTATAGAAGCAAAGGGAGGAGTAAAAGAATAATTGGGTCTAAAATTTGGGCTCTTATATGAGAATGGATGTTAGGTGGGGCAGACGGGCTACACAGTGGTTAGGCGAGATCAGGGAGTCAAATATAATTTAAGAGTGTCAAAGTAACAATTACAGTTAAAAAAAAAGAAAGACAAGCTCGTCTTCACTTGTCTGTTTGTGCTTATTCATTGATCTCTGTATTGTATTGATTGTGACTTATTTTCTTTTTTGATGCTCCATGTCACTTCTTTTTCATTCTTTGTCAGATTAACTAGTATGTATCCATCAGGGTTTTGTGATTTTCCTCTCTGTTTCAATTTATTTTTTTTGTTCTTCCTTCTTTTCTTTTTTCTTGCATAAATACTGTGTCATGGTCATTTCGATTTGATTGACATGTACAGTTCTCAATGTGCTTGGGAAAAAAACCAATAAACATATTAAAATTAAAAAAAGTATTGTCCTTAAGGATGTCATTAACCATATAATAAGTGATGCAATGTGTGAGGTCTTAAGCAGAGCATATTGTGGCGCAAGACTTCTGCTAATAGGGGCATTACAAGACCAACTCTATATGATATAAAAATATTTTTGTGCATAGAAATAATCATATCTTTTTCATTTGCAGTTTCTCGTTTATGCCTGCTATTTTGCAATTATTGCAGGGATTTTCCTACTAAGGAGCACATACATAATGATGACAACTTTGTGTAAAAGGAAAAAGCATCAGCGAACAGATGATCCACCACCAAACAGAGAGAACAAAGAACCTGTGAAGCCAAGTGAAAGTCACATGGGCACCAAACTGTAGCTGTGCACAATAGTGCCACACAACATGCTCTCTCATTGCTCACTGGAATGCTACAATCAGCAGTCAGACCGATCATTAAATCAAGAACTTCTTATCACGTCACCCACAGACTTAAAGAGCTCCATTTCTATTTTATGAATGCAAGGATCAAATGTAAATTGTGTTGGCTTAAATCTACTATTATTCAACACAACAATCATCCTCGTTCCTCCATGCTGCTCTCCAACTCTGGTGGACTTACAAGACTCAGACGCCAGCCCTCACTTGCACTGCAGTCCGAAAGATTCAGAACATCACTTTCCTAAGGGCAATCCTTCACCTGTGAATTGCTATGGCTACATGAAACTCTTTACCTTTCAGCATCGGAACTGATTCCACCCTTTTTTTGCTTTCAGAAAAGACATAAAAAGTCACCTCCTTCCTCTCTTCCTGTATTACTTCCCCCTACCAGAAACTCATTCTTGTTTCATTCAGTGGCTCCTGATTTTGCTATCGCATTCTTCACATTTTAATTCTTTTTGAGTTCCTTACAGTTGTATCTGTTATAGCATGTGCCTTTGTAACTGTGTAATTCCTGATTTACATGTGCAACTTTTAAACAGGAGAATCATATGCAAGCATTTGCAAGGCAACTTGCAGAGGGTCGGTGGTTCTGCTTCAGGCCATGATTCAAATACTGGATAGGCATGAATAGAAGATAATGCCAACTTTATCCACCAATGCTACCTCGAGGGCCAGCAATTCTGCTACAGTTTCACCCCCACCATCCACCTCTTCCCCTTTTCAGGTCTCACAGTAGGTGTCCCTTGTGAAGTCACAGAGCAGATTAGCACGTGCAGCCAATTTGCCAGAGCTCTCTGAGAGAACTACTTGGAGAAAAATGTCTTATTCCTTGACATCAAACGTTAATGTTATAAATACTTCTCTACAGTCCTCTGAGGTAGTCCTTTCTTTAATTTGGATTTGTATAGTGTTAGTGTAGCAATAAAACGGCACAGAGAAGTAGATTTAGTACACACTACTGCATAATAGAGTAGGCTTAATAAGTATGAGTAACCAGTATTTTCTAGAATGGTATGGCCTTATGACATGGAATGGCAAGGCATAGAAATCATTTATTTAAAGTAAAAAAAATAGGATAAGTTTAGTATTGGTGTTATGATTAGGTATTTGTTTCAATAACCATATATATATATATATATATATATATATATATATATATATATATATATATATATATATATTCACTGAAAAAACCATAGGTTATAGACCATATATAGTTAGGAATTAGCATTTATAAAACCTTATTTTACTCACACAAAACCATTGAAATTCGCATATAAAGGGGCCGATTAGGATGGAGGATTTTCCGCCTCCTCCGGGCCGGCGGAAGCCACCTCCGGCCCGGAGGAGACGGAAAATCCTCTGCGGAGTCACCAAAGACCCACCGCCAAATTAGGATGGCTGGTGGGTCTGGAATTCCGTCCGCCGCTTTTCCGCTGCGGTCGGCTTCCGACCGCGGCGGAAAAGCTATAACATGGCAGGCGGTGTCTATGAGACACCGTCCGCCATATTATGATGGTTGTGTAAAACTGCTTTTCCACGGCGGCTTTTCCGCCATGGAAAAGCATACGGACATTCACTTTGGGGGCCCGTTGCGGGCCCCCTGGGTGAATGGGGGGTGGGGGGTGCACATGGGGGGTACCTATGGTACCCCCCTGCATTTGCGTGCACAAAGCAGCAGGCACCGTGCGGTGCCTGCCGCTTTGTGCATGTAAATGTAACACATGCTTTTTTAACATTGCGGCGGGTGCAGCTTGAAGCTGCACCCGCCGCAATGTTAAATATAGAGGATGTGACCGCCACCCTGGCGGTCACATCCTAATCAGCACGGAGGGAACGCCGCAGCCCCTGCGGACGTTCCCTCCTCCTCAAGGGTGGCGGACGGACGCAAGTCCGTCCGCCATCCTAATCGGCCCCATAGTTAGTTGCACTAACTATATATTTCGCGCACCCGCAATCCACTGCTTATGACGTCACACATTACATCATTCATGACATGGTCAGTGACATCACTGATGACATCACTGAAGACATCTCAAATGACATCACTGATGACATCACTGATGACATCTCATTTGACATGACTGATCACATCACTGATGACATCATTGATGTGATAATACGATGAACTTCTTCAGACTCTATTATAACCTTATATACACTCAGTGTAAACAGACACTCACAGACTGTCACTCATCCATGGAGTTACTCACACACCTAGTCAGTCATGCAAAGAATCAATCACACCTCCATTTCCTCAACTATACAGTTATACACACCTTACTTATTCAAACAGACACTAACACATATTTACTCTCTTATACAATCCCTGATACAATTTCAGAATGATCCATACAGCCACTCACACATTCACTGGCTCTTATGCACAGTTATTTATATATGTCAACTCTCACATATACTGTGTTTTACATATGTTCTTACTTTGACATATAGCACTGAGATATCCATTCACTCACCAATACACTTATGCACACAGTCAACCGCCCATACAGCTGTTTCCACATGCACTTTTGAACCCATACATCTAGTGAATCAACTGCTCACACATCTATGCATAAAGTCATACACCTCCCAACCACCCACACACACACTCAGTCTCCCATACAAATACTTGGGCAACCAAGCAATAACCCATATAGTTACTTATATAGCTACTGATCAACACATGCAGCAGTTTACAAAACAACAGACATAATGATGCACAAATTAAGACAGTTTAGTCACTAACCCATGCACTCAGTGAGACACATTTAATCACTCACTCATACAGTCAGTCATGCACCTACTAAATCCTTCATCCAGACACTTATACATCCACTCATTCTTCAATATGTAAGACATATTTAAACTTTACAGAAACATACAGTCACTGGATGTTGTTATCAGTGATGTCATCAGTGATGTCATTTGAGATGTCATCAGTGATGTCATCAGTGATGTCACTGACCATGTCATGAATGATGTAATATGTGACGTCATCAGCAGTGGATTGCGGGTGCGCGAAATATATAGTTAGTGCAACTAACTATATATGCGCATTTCAATGGTTTTGTGTGAGTAAAATAAGGTTTTATAAATGCTAATTCCTAACTATATATGGTCTATAACCTATGGTTTTTTCAGTGAATTTCAATGGTTTTTTAATAGCAAATATTAAAAGCTGTTAAATGTATTCTTCTTTTAAAGGAAAATATATTTTATATGTATTTAATATAATTTTTTTATGTATATAATTGTTTTTTGTTTTTTTAGTTTCGCTACTGGTCTGTGCACCGGTTGCTTCCCGTTAGCTTATTTTTATGCCGCGACCCGATCCGCGCACCGGGAAACGTTCCGTTTGCACAACTTCCGCGTTCGAGAACAACATCGTGACGCGTCGCGTAAGTGCGACGTATCGTGTTGCCGCGTAATGCGGCTTATGACGCGCCGCGTTAGCGCACTCGGAAGTGCTCCGGTGCGCGAACGAGGCGCGAAGCGCAGCACACCGGAAGCACTCCGGGCGCGGAGCGGGACGCGTAACATAAGCGTAACAGGTCATATGACCTGTAAATAACACTTTTCATTGGTTTAGAACTATTTTTTTCCCAAATGATGAAAACCCCTCCTTTTTTCCTCACTCTGACTTTCATCTTTGTGAGAGGAAGACCTGTTTCTGCTTGTTAAAATAATGACATCTGTAGTAGCTGCAGCTGGTGGACCCCCACCACCACCACAACCACCTAGGAAAGAAGGACCACCTCCACAGTTCCTTCCAAACCCAGAGGAAGAGGAAGAAGAAGAGGAAGAGGACGTAGAGCCGAGGCAGTTCTTGCAGGAAGAGCCCCGGAAATCCCACCACATAGCCAATTTTATATGGCAATTTTTTTCTTACCCTCAAGACCAAAAAAAGGTCAATGCCCGATACGTCACATGCCTCATTTGCAAAGATGTTTTGTCTAGAGGTACAAACAAAAAGTATAGTTTTGGGAACTATACTATGCACCGCCACATGCAGAGGTGGCATCCAATCAATTACAGCGCTGCTGAGCTGCGTCACCTCCAGGATAACCCACGAACTCCTGTGGCCAGTACATCATCACAGCAAACTCTATCGGGACCAGAGGCGAGGGAGACGGTCCCAAATATTCAACAGAATTTTGTGCACATGAAGCTAGTGTGCATTTATTGTGGTGAACTAATTTCATATGGGAATATGAGTATCATTATATTTAATAGAGCATTTGAAAACCACAAGTGCTCAAAACGCCCCAAGAAGTAAATTTTGTTTTTTGCTCCTGTTGAGCCCTTTCTAATGCCTGTTTTTCGTTGTTCCCCCCCAAAAAAAACAAAAAAACATAAAATTGTTCAAAAAATACAAAACAAAATGTTCAGAAAAATTAAAAAAAAATATAAAACAACTAAAACATTAAAAGAAAGTTCTTTTCAGAACTACCTCCCATTTTTAAAAAATTACTAAAATTTTTAGCACTCTTGACTTCATTTTTCTCATGGGTGCGCTTCCCGGTAGGCGCACCGGTGAGCGCCCCGTTAGCACAATAAAAATTTTTTTTTTTAAAAACAAGAGAAGGAGAGCATAAGAGAAAGAGAGAGTAATGTTAAGAGACAGACAGCAAGAGAGAGCAACACAGAGGTACTGTGTAATACATAGTAAAACAGTGTAAAAGATATAAGAAAGTGTAAGAGAGAAAATGAAAAAATATAAGGCTGTGAAACAAAGAAAGAGAGAAGGAGAATACTAAAGCAGAAGAATGTGAGTGGCTGTAAAGAGTAAAAGGAAAGAGAAAAAATGATGTATAAATAAAAGGTAATAACAGAACCAGATTTAAATAACACTGGTGAGGGAGAGAGAAAAAAAGTAGTGTGCATAACTAAAGAGGGATGAAATAAGATGGATAAAATCGACTAAAGTTAAAACATGTGGATTGACAGAGAGAAAAAACTGAAAGAAGCAAAGAAGAAGTAACAGAAATGGAATAATTGAAGCAGCAAAGAAATGTAAATAACGTAGTGTGCTTGAACTTCAGGGAGAAAGCATAATGAAAAGTAGTGAAAGAGTGAAGAAACAGAGACAATTACAGTAAGAGAGACGGACTGAGTGAACGGGAGTGAGGAACTGTGAGAACAGAGGGACTGAGAAAAGGAGTGGAAGGAGTGCAGTAAGTAAATCACCCACACAACACAACAGCTACCCTACCTCAAAGCACTCTAAAATATTATTTTACTGTTTCTCTTGGCTTTCCCCTTGTTACACTCCCCGGTGCGCTACCTATAGTATAAGTAAAGAGGGGTGAAAGAGGGAGAAATATTGAATTAGGATAACACATGGTGAGTGACAAAGAGAGAGGACAAAGAGAGTAAAGGAAACAGTACCTGAATGGGCTTGAGTAAAACAGCAAAAAAAGATAAGTAATGCAGTGTGTGTGACTTACAGGGGGTCAGTGGGTGTAGGTCGGAGTGTGGGTGTGTAAAGTGTGTCTGTGGGTGTGGTTGTGTGGAGTGTTTTGGTGTGGGTAGAGATGAGGGTGTGTGAAATATGTGTGAGAAGTGTATGAGTGTGGGGTGTATATGTGTTCGATGTATGTGTGTGTATGGAATGTGTGTGTGTTTTTGAGGAGTGTGTGTGGGAGTTTTTTTTTGTGTGTATGAGGTGTGTGTGTGGTGTGTGTGTGGGGTGTATGTTACAGGTGTGTGTATGTGTTGGGAGGGGATGAGGTATATGTGTAGGAGTAAGGTAAATAATTAAGAAAAAGAGAATGAGTGAAGAAGCAAAGGAAGGGAACAGAGGGTAATTGAAGTAAAGAATAGGGATCAAAAGAAGTTGAATATGAGAGGGTAAATAGGGAAAGGGGAGTAAACATGGAGAATAAGAATAAGTGAGAGAAGCAGAGTAAAAACACAGGAGTGAGGTAGATTGAGAAAATGTTAGTGACCTTAAAGCAAAGGGTGATAACAAACTACATTTTTTTAGTCATACTTACCATATAATAAATGTAACTTTAATTTTTTTTACTACAGTTGGTATCTGTGAAAGAGAGAAGAAAAAATAAGTTATAATTAGTAAAATATGTATTTTAAATTAAAAGATACAAATGAAGAGCTAAAAACATCATAACACTCTATTTAGAAATAAAGTTAGAGTGAAGAACACAGAAAGGGAAATAAACTAAGGAAGAAGGACAAAAAGAGGGAAAAAGAAATAGAAGGAGAGCAAATTACAAAGAGTAAGGCATATAGATTCACTAAGAAAAAAAGAGAGAAGAACAGAGAAATGAACTGAAGGTAAGAAAGATACTTAAACAATGTGAGTTAGCAAAACTAAATCAGGAAACAGAAGTAAGTAAAAAGATAATGACTGAGACAGGAAACAGTCTAATTAAGGATGCATTTAGAAGAATGAGGTATAGAAGATAACTGAGAGTAAGTGAAGAACAGTCATAGAGTGAAAGGATGAAGGGAGACAGAATAATATACAACAATTGAAGGAAATGGACTGAGGAAGTTATAAGGTAGACACACTAAGAGAAAAACTGAGTGAGGTGGAGTGCAATGAGTGAGAAAAGAAAAAAAGTAAGTGAGCAAAAAAAAGGAAAGAGAGGAGAAGACGACTAAAACAGTGGTACTGAGAGAAAATAATTTAGTGATGAAAGTAAAGAGAAGGACATTGAAAGAAAGGAAATGATGGATAGTAACGGAACCAGAGTAAAAGAAATGGGATGAAGAACGATGAGAGAGGAGCAGTGAAGTTGTTGTAAAAGAAGTAATAGAAGGTAGATAAACACAAGTGAAAATAACACAAGTAGAGTGAGGCACTGAGCACAGAGAAGTAGTGAACGAAAAATAGAGAGAAGAGGTCAAAAGTAAGGAGCAAACAAAGATAAGCGAGGGAGAGTGGATGTCAGAGAATGGGAATACAATTTAATTTACACAATCCAAAGTATAGAATAACTTCTACAACATGTTACATAGTTTATTTTTGCTGTTCTCAGAATATATTGAATTTCACTTAAAGCAGTGAGTTCAAATTACTCATCATATGACAGCGGGTAAAAAAAACACAATCTAAAAGATTGTGTTTTAAAAAAAAACTTATATACTGACAAATGACAAATGTACGCTAATCTTTGATTGACTTACTTTTCCTTGAGGCCAAATAGTATATCACGGAGGTCCTTTTCTCGTTGCATAGTACTTTGCTGTTCACTTAGAAATCCATTTCATCGACTTTCTATAAGAAAAGCTCCAAGAACATCTGAAATATTTTCAAAATTTTAATATACTCCTTTTTTTCAGTCATGACTCTTTACTCTTTCTTGCACCTTTCCATTTGGCCAAATAGTGTCAGATGTATGAGTATATATGAGTACTCCTCCCGTCTTCATAGGCCAATTACATTTACCTAAATTTTGGCTGTAAAAACACTAGGTATGAATTTATAAAGCCAAAAGGCAAACGTTGTTTGAAAGTCAAATGAGTGTCGTTACATTGGGTCCAACCTTTAGAAGTTTTTAAATAGCATGTGTAATGCCCTGATGTTGTAGAAGGACCGTCATGAAAAATAATAGCTACAGTTGCAAAGGTTCTTCCTGATATCGATAACTGAGAAGCCACGAAATTTTTAATAGAAGTTGTCAATTTAGTTCCATCAGGTCTACATCGTTGGAACATTAAAATAACATAGTGACCATAATTTTGTAGAAATAATGTGGACAGCATTGCAGACTTACATTGGGTACACACCATATTGTGATCCGCTGCTTTAACTAGATTATTGAAAGACACTGATTTGCAGTCTGGTAAAGTTAAATATATAAATCTTTCAGAGTCTATTCTAGTAGTACTTGATGAAGCACAGTTATCACAGTCATGTTGCCATTGATAAGAAAGGCGAAATAGATTTTTTATATCTACTCCTTCATCTTGCAATACATTAAACATATACATTAAAAATTCCTGACAATCCTGCTGAATATTTTGTGAAAATAGATTTTGACCTGAACATATATCTAGAAGATTTCTAATTTCTGAAACACTTTCTATTTTTGCTCTATCACTACTACATTTGTCTAACACAGAATTCAATAAACAGCACAATGTTTGTTCCCGATTTTCAACAATCTGTCTTTGTAAATTTTGCAGGAAAAAAACAACATTAACTACTACATTAGCATAGCAGTTGACACCAGAACTGTTTTCAAACTGAAATTCAACAACATCTTCCTTTTTGTTTCTCTTTTCAATTACACTTTTATCTACTTTATGCCTTTTTGCTGATACCTCACTGCAATTACTCTCATTTCTTCTTTTTCGGCCTACCACACGTTTTTCAATCAGAGGATATAGAGGCAAATGTGGAGCATACTCTCTTCTTAACCTATTGTATTCTTTTACACAATCTAGATCTGCACAAATCTTTGTTTCATCACACTCAATCAAGTACAATCCTGATAAAGTTCTGACTTGTGATAATGCCACATATGCCATACCCTCTTTAAACACAGAACTTCCAATGTGCACTAAAGCGCTATCTACACTTAAACCTTGAGACTTATGAATTGTCACCGCATATGCCAAACAAATAGGAAACTGTTTTTGGCGAACATATAAGTCTTTCACGAGCAGAAATCTAGCTGAACAACGACAAATTTGTTCTATTTCATCAATGTCATCAAATTAAATTTTAAAAATTTCAATTCCATCTCTATTTATGTAATTCACAAAACCAACATCATAACCCATTGCTCCATTTACCAGACCTCTTTCAACATTTAAATTCCTTCTTAAAATGACACGACAATTCAAACACACATTCAGAGTCTTTTCAAAACCAGCAGTTTTAGATATAGTCTTCTCTAATGAATCCAATTTTGATTTCAAATTTTCAGACAAAATAATTGTTGCTCCCATTTGCTCTATTTTATCAATAGCTTCCAGTTTCACTATCTCTTCATTTTCTAACTGTAACATTTTGTTGTTGAACATGGAACATTCTTTCAGAGTTGGCAACAAACATATGCCTGATTTCTTCTCGTTAATTTTCTTAAAAATGTTCTCTGGAAGAATGATTTCATTTGGGTACAAATTTGAAATTAATCGTGCATGTAAGGCTTCTTTCCCTTGCTGACTTACTTTTCCGATCCTTACATCTTGTAGAATATTTTTATACTCTTCATCCTTTGCCTGCCGCATATTTTGAAGCAGTTCTGCATATTTAAAGTTTAACCATATATTAACGTTTCCAATGCTCCCTAAGCACTTCCTGGTATCTTCATGAGTGAGCATTTTGAACACAGGTTGTCCTTTCACTGGAGTCAACTGCAGAAGATCTCCAAAAACAATAATATGTTTTCCTCCAAATAAGACATCATAGTCTGTTCTAAGAATTTCTTGCATCCTCAAATGCACAAAAGCAAGCATTATATTTGACACCATGCTTACTTCATCAATGATAAGAAGTTTCATTTCCTTCAGGACTCTCGAAACTTCGGAACACGCATCTCCAGATAGCTTGTGATACTCCAATTTGTTATCATGCTCCACTGGCAGCATCAGTAAACGATGTAAAGTAATCCCTTTAATGTTATGTGCTGCCAGCCCAGTTGGAGCGGTAACAACACAAGACAGCGGTGATTCAGTCCTTTTCTGCAGATAAGTTGCAATGGCTTTAATCAAAAAACTTTTTCCAGTTCCCGCTTCTCCACTCACGTACAGTTGGACAGGCTTAAATGATGTACATGAGAACTCTTTTTTCTCATGACTGAATCCATGTTCAATCTGTTCTGTGACTTCGTCATATATCTGTTTCTGCTCAAGGTTTAGTTGTTTCACCAAATCTTCTAAGTTAACTTCATCATCTTGAGCTTGTTCCATAGCTCTTTCTTCCTCATCCATGGCAGTAGCAGCTTCATTTTGGATAATTGGTCCTCCTAGTGGATCCTGACTCAATGAAGCAGAACTCTGACTGCCTTGAGAACTGTCTCTCGCAATCTCTGCAGCAATTGTTGCTTCTTGCTCTATTTCTTCATTCAACATTTGCAGATAATTTGAAAAAAAAGGACATTCTATGGTATCCTTCGTGGCATTAAAGGAGTCTTCATAACAGAGAAAATCTCCAAGAAGTTCCTCTTCTTCACGCCATGGTTTAAACAGTTGCAAAAGAGCCAAATAATAAAATTCTCTTTTATCTGGATTATCACAACTCAATTTGCGATGATTAATCAAATGACCTTTTTTCTGTTTCACTAGACATCCTTCACATCCAATGACTCCATATATTCCATTATTGATATCTTCTCTGATGTTCCTCTTATAAATATATCTTTGCAGAACTTCATAGAGACAAGCGTTCTCAAGGTGATGACTTCTATTTGGATAGTATGTATCCAACATGTTTGTCTTCAAAATATCTGTACTTTCTGGTTCTTTCTCCGCCAAATACTCTATCTCTTGTACAGATTTCAAAACTCGATTTCGTGTTGCAGCAAGACCTAGACTCACCCAAATAATGGTTCTAGATTTGGCATAGAGACTTGCTGACGACAATCGATCAGAACATTCATACGCTCCAATTTCTCGATGCGACAACATCTTCAGACTGTAACTGTATAATTTCTTGCTTAGACTCTTTTCATGTGAAATGTCCTCCCACATTTCCTTTAGTTCTGTCTTTTCTTTTTTTGTGATGTAAAAAGTCACATATCGAGCCACAGCAATAGAGTTGTCAGCAACGAATTGAATATCCATGTTAGCATTCCACATGGACAAAATCACTGGGTTGTAGTCGTTGATGTACTTGGACTCTTCGTCTCTTTTTAAATTGTATGTATTTTTTGGTGATTTCCTCGTCACAGTATGTCGCAGAGAAGACATCAAATTATTTACTCTTCCTTTAGAAATCACTGGTCGTGGAAAGTCGAAAAGTCATTTTGTGTAGAACTTGTCCTTGTTTCTGAATTTTCGACGACAGTACTTTCCCCAACGATGGGATTGAAAGCGTAAAACTTGTTGCCTTAAACTGTTTTCTTCCGTAGTTTTCGGAACAGCACATGTTGAATACTCTTCAATGAAGCTCATCACTGTCTCATCCGAATCTGTTCCAAATTTGGGTGCATCTTTAATCCACAACAACATATGTATATGAGGAGCACCTCTCGCTTGATACTCCTTTCTCCAAAAGAAATCCAAAACCTCTCCAAGGGGAGGATTTTTTTTGTTTGTAATAAAATACATCATAGCTTCAAATCTATGATTGAAATATCTGCATACATTCATTGGATCCAAAGAACACAGTTCTCCAGGTGTTTTGAATTCTATATTTTGTATATTAGTATTGGCCTCTCGTAGAAATTGAAGTAAGTCGTCCCATGCATACTCGGCACAGCTAAGAGTGAGGAACCATGTAGGGGTTCCTAAGTTTCTTAGCATACATTTCAATTCCCCATGGCGATGGTACCAATACTCATTTGTACCACGCTGACATGCCATGAGATTGATTAGATAAGATTCCAAAATATTATCTTGCAGATTCACTTTCTCCATAAAGTCCCTCGCCGAAACATTTTGCAGATGTGCTCCACTTTTCAGTATATGATTTACTGCATAAGAAAGAGCAGACAAGTCACTTTCATACAGTAGATGAAACAAATAGGGAATGCATTGACGAAATCTTGGATCTTCAGCATATAATCTTACAGTTCGATATTCAGATGCTGGAATTTGAAGTGGTCGATCGTCATATCGTCCACCTCGACGTGTTGGAAATAGCTGTGGAAAACAACGAGCTTCCAAACTTTTTTCCCATACACTAATGGGACTTCCTTTTGCTGCTTTCATTTGAAACAATTCAATTGCATTCCCCATTACTTCCTTGGAATGCAAAGGATGAACAGTATAATGTTCATATATCTCTTCACTTCTAGACACATCAACTTTTTCAATTTGACCGCCTGAACAATCACTGTCTTCATCTGCAGCTTTTTCCTCTGCTGCAACATGTACATCTTTGTAGTACTCATTGTTTTTGACTAAATACAACGTTGCCTTTTTGACTTTCCTAACATCCACTAAATCTTGCCAGATTTTTTTACTCTTTGTTGGAACCCCATTAACTAGAATAACTAAAGGTTCCTCTTCTACTTTTTCTATACCAATTGTATCAATATTTTTTTTTAAATCTAGGGGCAAATAAACAACTCTTCCCTTTAATCCTCTCTGCAAATCTGTAGGAGGCAATGTCCCTATCTTAGGCTCCATGCGAACAATTGCCTGAAAAGGATGGACACATTGAATCAAAATAGACTCATATGTATTTAAATCCATCAATTCACGGGGAATGTCTACCAACTCCAGATTATTATGAACAGCTCTAGCAGGCATTCTGTTTTGATTTAATTTATCATAACAATATTTACAAATACACTGATCAGAACTCAAATCAAAACAATTCTCCACCCACAAATAAGTTGCTAAATCTTTCCACTCATAATTATCCATCTTTTCACTTTTTGCATATAAATCAACTAACCTAGTCTGAATCTTATAATGAGTCCGTCGACAACACACACAAGTAAAATTCGGCCTTTCACTTGATTTCACTTTAAACCTGGTAATTTCCTGCTCAAACTTTTCTGTATTTGAATTCTGTACATTGTCTTCCACATTACCTTGAATTGCTGTCTCAATTTCTACACTGTCCTCTTTTTCACCAAAATAACAAATCTCAATTTCTTCACAAATCTTCTTCACATCTAATTCAGTTCCATGCAAAAGAGCACTATTTAATTGTTTAAGATTAAGTGCTGGACTTTTTGCATAATACAACATTCTCACAAATTTCCTCATTTTGGTATGATGCACTGCTAACATCCTAAAATGATGAAAAACACTCTGACAGACTTTTCGAGAAAGACAAGCCAGTGAATGGCCTGCCAAACCTGTCTTTTCTCTCACTCTGCAAGGATCTAAGTCTTGCAACAACTTCACTTTCTGCTTTAGACTTTTCTTTTTTTTTTTTTTTTTTTTTTTTTTTTTTTTTTTGGGGTTATAAACTTTTATTCAGTGACAGTACATACACACAGCTCCATGCCTACAACCCGGAGGCCGGCAGCAATGTAAGAAAAATACAAGATCATCATGGTAGAATCGGCAGGTCAACAGAGCAGGAGCTCCACAGAGAACAATGGACACCCTGCCCCTTCTCCACTGTTTGAGCACGCATACCCTAAGTTCCATGACCTACCCTCCCGAACCTCGCCCCCTCTTATGGAGCCCACCCAGTCCCATTGTGTGACGTGTGTATTGGTGTGGAATGTCTGTCCGTCCCCTGAAAACTAGTGTATAACTTCTCTCACAACCACCCCTCCCGAACTTACCCCCTACCCCCCCTAACTACCCCTGTGCTTGCCTCTGCGTGAGTTCCAAACCTATGCCTCCACCCTACTCGCCCTCCCAGACGTGACATACCCTCCCCCCGCACCAAACCTCTGAGCCCCCTGTGTACTAAGGCAACCCGCCCTGCAAGTAACACCCTGGAAACTGCGGTGAAAGGACACACTAGGAAGTTCTTCCCATCGCCCCCGGAGAGCCAACCGGCTACTCGTCCAGATCTCCACTAAGCACTTAAACACCAAGTGTAGAGCCCTGATCCTCAGTGTCCTCCTCCCCTATCGGATTCTCCTCCTCCTCATGCCCCGAATCCGCGTCAGACTTTTTGGTAGAATATGTTAGGTACTGGTCCCAGAAATTTTTCGGTCTGCTGCGAGGGGGTAGAAGCTCGCTATAAAGCTGTGACTGAGTGCACCCGTATAGCATATCTCTGGACCATCCATCTTTGGTCGGGAGAGGACCTCGCATCCAACATCGCGCCACCAGTCGACGGGCCATTATAAGTCCCAAGTCCGCAAGGCGGCGCATCGGCGGTGGGAGAATTTTAGAATGTCCCAGGAGCGCCAGCGCCGGGTCTACCGGTAACTCAGTCTCCAGTATGGTGCACAGCTCCCCAAAAACGTCAGCCCAGAATCTGTTGATGCCCGGGCATGTCCACGCAAGATGCATGAAATCCGCAACTGGGGAGTGGCAACGCTCGCACTCCGCTGATTGTCGGAGGCCATACCTATGTAGGCGTTCAGGGGTGTAATACACTCTTTGGAGGAATTTAAAATGAATAAGTCTATGTCGGGCGTTCATGGAAACCTTTCTGGTATTGCGGCAGCAGTATTCCCACATAGAGTCGCTTATTTCTGTCTGCAGATCCCGTTGCCATGCCGATCGGGCTTTGGAGATAGCGTGTTGGCCGCTACGCTGGCCTATTCGATACAGCCTGGACACCAGGTGACTAGGGGATGGCGTCTTGATAACGTACGTCAGTTCTGGGGTTTCCGGAGGCTCCTGCATAGTCGCACCCAACACGTCTCGTAATGCCGCGCGGAGCCTGTGGAAATGGAAGCGCTGCAGTAGCGTGGCAGGCGGCCTTGACTGCGCCAGCTGTGTCCAGGTGATCGCTGTGCCCTCTTTGAAAAGGTCTCCCAGTTTGAGGATGCCCAATTGTCGAAGCGCGCACAGGACCCCCTTCTCCCGTAGAGGCAAGAGCCACACGGCCCAGTCAATTGGGACCAGTGGGGAATACAAAAGATCCTGTCCGCGACTCCGAGCCAAAGAGTGCCACGCATGATTAGTCGCTGTTATCGAATCCAATGCACCAACCCGGCGCGAGGTCGGTTCAAACACTGTGGCCGGAGCAGGGAGAGGGGCGGCGAAAAGGGTTTCAAGTATCACGTGGGGGATGTTACGATCCCCGTGAGTCCATGTGTGCAAATGCGTTGCTTGCGCAACCCTATAGTATCTCTCTAGGTCAGGCGCACCTAATCCTCCTTGTTCAAATGGGAGTGTCAGGATTTGCCACTGTATCCTCGGTTGCTTGCCCCCCCAGGCCAACCGCGTGAGAGCCTGGGTCAGCGTCTTAAAGAAAACCTTCGGTAAAGTCACCGGGATGGTGTTGAACAAAAACAGGAACCGGGGCAGCACTATCATTTTCATCAGGGCAATGCGGTCTGAGAGGGAGAACGGTAATTTGCACCACCTATCGATATCGTCAGACAGTTTGGAATAGGCCACCCCATAGTTTTCCCTCACTAGTACGTCTGGGTCCGGGTGCAACTGTATGCCCAGATACCGAACCGGATCTTCCGACCACTGTAGCGGATAGTCCATCTCGAACCTACTCGTAGCCGGGGTCAGCGGAAACGCGACGGATTTGCTCCAGTTAACTTTCAGTCCCGATAACGCTCCGAACTGGACTACCTCCCGCAACACAGAAGAAAGATTGAGCTCTGGATCCCTAACATAGAGGAGGGTATCGTCAGCATATGTGGATATGCAGATCTTGTACGTAGGGAAACTGATTCCCTCGAGACTATGGTATTCCCTCAGTGCGCACGCTAGAGGTTCAGCCACGAGTGCATACAGCAGTGGTGATAGAGGGCAGCCCTGCCTGGTGCCTCTGCGGATTGCGAAGGCGTCCGACACTCTGTTGCCTAGGCGAATTCTAGCCGATGGTTCATAATATAACGCACCTATCATCTGCAGGAAGGGTTCTCCCAGGCCCAGCTTCCGCAGCACTCTGATCATGAAGGGCCACTCAACAGAGTCGAACGCCTTTTCCATGTCAAGAAATACAGCTAGCGCCCTACTCTCCGGTTTTACATGTTGCATTGTCCCCAGTACGGTGCGTATATTGTAGGTAAGACTCCTGGTGGGGATGAAGCCAGCCTGCTCGGGAGCAACTAGTTCCGGGATTAAGAGAGCAAGACGTGTCGCCAGGACTTTGGCGTATAGCTTGGCATCGACGTTTATCAACGAGAGCGGGCGGTATGAGCTCCGTTCTGTCGGGGGCTTTCCCGGTTTAAGGAGGGTAATAATGAGTGCCTCTCGCATGGTCGGCGGCATACAGCCGTCCTGACATATGCCGTCGAACAGTGTCGACAGGTAGGGAACCAACAGGTCCCCGAAGGCCTTGTAGAAGCCGACCGTAAGCCCATCGGCTCCCGGAGCGCTGCCCGTGCTCATGCTATTCAGGGCATCAACGATCTCTTCCCTCTGAATAGGCATCATAAGAAACTCTCTCTGCGTGTTTGATAGCTGTGGCATTTCGATAAAGTCTAAATAGTCATCAATTGCCCCATCCATGCCGGTGGTTTTAGCCTCATAAAGAGCTGAATAGAACAGTCGAAACTCTTCTAGAATCTCCTCTTCGTCAGTCAGGAGCTCACCCGTACTCGACAGCAACTCGCCAACTGCAAGCTGTCGCCTTTCGCTGCGAACCATGTTGGCCAGAAGGGATCCGGGTCTCCCACCCTCGCCATAAGCGCGAGCAGTAGCATATTTGCCCAAGTGTTTGACCTCCCTATCGGCTTCCTCATTGTATTCCGTTACTAGCTGTTTAATAGTGACTAGTGTTTCCTCGTCAGGGCTAGCCTGCAGCCTCTGCTCCAGCTCTGTCAGGCGTGTTTCCAGGAGTTGGAGCCGCTGCCTGATGGATTTTAGGACGCTGGAGTGTTTGGCCATGGCAACACCGCGCATATATACCTTGAATGTCTCCCACAGCGTTTGGAAGTCATCCACGGAGCCCAGGTTGATGTCGAAGAAGTTTTGGATCTCCTCTGCGAGTTCACCCCGAAAAACTTCGTCTAGTAAAGAATAGGGGGGAAAGCGCCACGTGAAAGGGGGGAGGCGGGGCGTCGGCAGTTCGAGAAGCATGAGGAGAGGAGAGTGGTCCGAAAGTGTGCGGGGCAGAATCAGACAGTCTCTTACCCTGCAAGCCAGAGGTCGCGACGCTAGCCAGTAATCAATTCTTGTATGTATTTCGTGGTACGAGGAATAGTGCGTGTAGCCCCCTCTGGAATGGTGCCTATGCCGCCAAACATCAAGTAAATCCAGGCGCGTCATTGCAGTCTGCAGCACCCCTGCCGCTGCCGACGGGTTTCTATGTGGTCCCGCAGACCTATCCAACATCGGGTCAAGAACCAGATTGAAATCCCCACCCCAGAGCATCCCTGTGCATTCATACTGCTCGCATTTCTGTACCAATGTCGTGTAGAACTCCGGGGAGTCAAAGTTAGGGCCATACACATTAACTACCATACAATCAAGACCCCTGCCCTTGCATCTGCAGAGGACATACCTGCCCTCGGTGTCAACTTCCAGGGGTGTCAGTGTCAGTTTGGAGCCTGGGTTAACCCAGATAAGAGTCCCCCTCGAGTGAGTTGTGAACCCAGAAGCTACACTGCAATCCACAAGACCCTTATGAAGAAGCATTTTGCTAGTCAAAGGCAAGTGTGTTTCCTGTAACAATGCAAGATCTATATGATGTCTGCGCAGGTAACTGAGGACTTTACGAAGCTTCCTGAAGTCATTTAGGCCCCGTACATTCCAAGTTAAGACTCTTAAGTGTGCAGGTTCCGGCTCGCTCAGTGCCGCGAGCTCGGAAGTGTCAGCCCCACCCGCCATGGCAGAAGATAATAAAGTCACAGAATAGATTTGCAGTAACTGCAGCTATACAATCAAGCAGGAGAAACGGAAGGGGAGCAATATCCCCGTGCATATAGGGAGGTTCCCGCACAGAATGGCAAAGCACATGTTCAATCGAAAACAAAAAGAACCATACAAAGACAAAAACAAACCCCAACAATCCACCCTCCTCCCACAGCTGACCCCCCCCAACTCGGTCACTCAGGTCCCCATCCCACCCGCCCCTCCCCAACCACAAGTCCTGAAACCCCATAGCCTACGGCTCGTGGGCGAAAGGTAGCTAGCCACTACAGGCTTGTCTAGGAAGACCAGTCTCTGTTTTCCTGAGTCCCCACCCCCCGCCGTACACCATCAAGCATGGATCACCCCGTCAAATCAATGATAAACATTCTACATGTCCCCAGCAATGCCAGGGACATCTCCCCCCCCCCCCCGCCCACACCCCCATTGTCGCAACCATCACCCATCCAGCAATAATGAGCAGAGAGAGCAACAGTCACAGTGGGTGCAGTCTAACCACAACAGCGAACCATAATCGTACCCGCCGCCCACACCCTCTTATCCGCAGCAATTCGGTAGTGAATAGGGTCACCGAATCAGGATCACCCCGAGTCTACTCAACCTCAAAAAAAGGATCAGATGGTAGAGCACAGTACCATAGTGCGGCCATAGCCGGGTTACTCCTGATTGTCCCCACGTTGCTGATCGTCTTCTTCCTGAACGTCCACCTGCTCTGCCGGCTTGTCTCGAGCCCATTTCTTCAACGCCTTTTGCAGCTCTGAAGGGTCCGTAAAGATGTGCGAGTGTCCCTGCCTATTCACACGCAGCTTGGCCGGGTACAGCATGGCATAATCCAGGCCCATGTCCCTGAGTCGTTTCTTGTGTGGCGCAAAGTGTCTGCGCGCCTCCTGAACCCGGGCCGTGAAGTCAGGGAAGATGGAAATCGTCGAGCCCTCGTATTGTAGAACTCCCTTGGACCGAGCCAACCGAAGTGCCGTGTCCCTGTCTCTGTAATTCAACAGCTTTGCAATAATTGGCCGCGGAGGAAGACCCGGGTTAGGACGTGGGGCTAGCGACCTATGAGCACGTTCGACCACAAACATGGATGAGAACACTCCTTCTCCGAGCAGGTTAGTTAGCAGGTTTTCCACAAACAGCTCCATTCTCCCAGTCTGAGTGGTCTCCGGCAGGCCAAGGATGCGAAGGTTGCAGCGACGTGTTCGTGCTTCTAAATCCTCCGTCTTGTCTTGAAGGGTCTTGATCAACTCATCCGCCCGGCGTCTCGCGGTATCCAAGTCTGTCTGGGCCTCCTCCACCTCCGTGATGCGCCTTTCCGCCATGTCGTGCCTCTCAGTGTGTTTGTCGAGGCGCTCCGCCATGCGGTCCATCCTGTATGACATGGCGTCCATTTTGGTCCCCAGCGCCGTAATATTCGTCTGGATATTCAGTTCCATGGAGCGGAGCATTGTTTTGATCTCCGAGTGGTCCTCTGGGCGTTCACCCGCAGGCGGAACCTCATCCTGGTGTGCCTGAGGGCTCAGCACCTGGACTCTCCGTTGTGAGAAGGGGAGTTTGCTCTGAGTCCTGTCTCCCTTCCCCATGGTGCGCAGGTTCCTGCTATGCTCCCGCCTTTGCGCGAAGGGGATGATGGCCGCCAAACCAAAGTCCGCCGTCAGTAATCCACTGGAGCAGCCCTTCAGGGAGTTTCAGGAGAGAGGCCAAAGCGGCAGGTCAGCAACCACCAGACAGTACCACCGCCGCTAGTAAGGCTGCGAGGCCCAGGCCTCGCGGTGAAGGAGCAGCGGGAGAGCGGGGGAGGTGCGCGGGCCCAAGGAGAGGGGCCGATATCGGGTTGAGTGAGCCGACCAGGGCACCTTAGATGGGTAGGAGGAGGGGGGGGAGAAAGCGAGTTACTACACTCCCCCCCCGCAGCCAAAGTCCGCGAAGTCCGCTGTGTGTGTCCCTGGCGCCCCCGGAACAGGGTAGGTCGCGCCTGCGCTCCGTCCCCACCCAACTTCTCACCGTGGGGGATGGCGAAGGTCGGGTCCGCTGTGTAGGCGATGTTGGCAGCGCTCCCCTCGTCCACGCCTCTGACACCTCTCTGAGCCCGGCAGAGGGTCCCGACTGCCGGCGGCGCTGCTGCTCAGACTCCGCCGCACGTCGCAGCACGCAACGCGGGCACGTAGCAACTTGAGGCCGTGGATCGCAGGCCTTCCAGGGGTCCCAGCGGAGGCGGCCCGCCCGCTCCGCCGGGGTTGGATGGATCCGTTTCACGTCGGGCAAGCAGGTCCCCTGATGTTCCGCGACACTGAGGGAGGGAAGGGGGGACGCAGATCGTGGGTAACTGCAGGATATTAAAGGATAGTGCGATGGTGTCGACGGAGCTCCGGGACTATGCGGCCATTTTCCGCGGCTGCTAGCTCCGCCCCTGCTTTAGACTTTTCTTACTATATGTACGTAAGAAATGACAAAACAAATCAATTGATTCCTGTCGCACACTACAAATACGACTACACTTCCAAGTGTACACTGGACCCTTATTACATCTCCTTAAAACTCCATCAGATAACACCTCTTCTGGTTCTCTAGGCACAAGTTTCTCTTTTTCAATCGGACAACATCTTTCACTTCATACGCTCGACCACTGGTGTCAACTGCATGCACTAAATCATTCTCCTGGAAGTAACTCTCCTCATTAAAAAATGGCTCACAACTTGAACTGTGCATCCATTCTCCTGAAAAAACTTTACAAAAATGAGTCCGATTAATTACTCTTTTCCATTCACTGTTTGATTTGAAAACATCAATTGTCTTGTTAAGTGTCCTAATTCTATTGATTACTAAAATAAATAATTTTTTCTTAACTTCAAAAGCCTGATCAACGATCTTCTCTACACTTTTCTTTTTCTTATAAAAAGCAGCTCTCTGTTTTCCTTTTCTAATGTTTTTTAACAAATTTAAAACCACCCTATTGCGAAACATTCGTTTACGAATGTCTCTAAACTGATTCTGCCTTCTATTCCTATACATATTATTTTCTCCTGCTCCAGTTTTAGGATTCTTTGAAGTTCTCTCCTTCCTTTTCAATTTGACTCTCTCATTTTCATTCTCTACATCCTGTCCATCATTTCTTTTAAAAGTACATATGTTTCGTAAGAAAGACTTAGTTCTCTTACCAGGAGCTTGGTTCCTGTTTTTTGAAGTATTTGTTGTGGAAGAGTGCTGTAATTCCGTTGCTGTTTTTGATTTTTCCCGGTTACGTTGTTTAATTGACCTTTCCCTCGTGGGCCTCTTTCCTTATTCTTGAAATAACGATTTCAATCTGTGTTAAAGAAAAAAATAGCACATTATAGACCACTATTACCAAACAACAAAGCAATGACAAAAAGCAAACAATCTATTCAAAATTACAGATCAGGTGAGGATTCTCCAGGTGTGCACAAAAGGTGAGGCCTGTATAGTGGAAGACAGCTCTGTCCACAAGTACAAAGAAGATGAGACCTGTGTATAAGTCCACTGCACTCTTTACACACGCTTCACCACCTATGCTTCCCGAGAAAGGCCTCTCTCCCACTACAGTCTTCATCATAAACCTCACCTCCTCTATCCCTCTGGACATGTCTCACCTCATCTGCACAATCTACTTCCTAATCTCAGGTAACGCAAATGACATAATTGATCCTCATTTATAAATCCATGCGTCAGTTTTGCGCTACTGAAGCGTCACTTTTTGTGACGCATTGCCGTCATAAAACATATGCCTTGTTGCACCATATGTAAAAAATGACGCATATAGGTAAAAGCGTCATTTTTTAAACCTTTTGCACAACATTATACCTCTGTCAACTGTAATGTACAGAGTGGGGTCATTTCTCCACAAAAAGCCTCGTAATAAAGACACAGTTAAATCTATGCGATTTCACTGCGTCACTTTTATGACACTGTTACATCAAAATCTTGCACCTGCCTCACAACAGGGATAAGACTTCACATGGACCTTCACAATTTTACAAAATACAATTCCTCTATGCAAACAAATTCAATATACTTCCTACACTGAGTTAACACAGGTAACATCATTGTAAACCTATCAAATTCACACCTGTGTCTAAGCGTGCAGACGGGAATAGGCTTCATGAAGCCTAATCCACTGCACTCTGAGACACAAGCCTCACCACCTACGCTCCCCAGGAAAGCCCAAACATGTACCCTTTTGCACCATATTTAAAAAGTGACACATGTAATTTGATGCGTCACTTTTTAAAACTCTGCGCCACAATATACTCAAATATGTAAAAAACATTCATTTCCTCAAAATCGTTTTTGACATCACATTTAGGAAACACAGCACAGATCCTATGTACAACCATCTGCCTCACAGCAGGGATAAGACTAAGGCAAAAGCTTTCACATGAAGCTTCACAATTTTACAAATTACAATTCCTCTATGCAAACAAACTCAATATGCTTCCTACACTGAGTTAACACATGTAACATCATTGTAAAGAGTCAAATTCACACCTGTGTCTAACAGTGCAGTCAGGATAGGCTTCATGAAGCCTACTCCACTGCACTCTTAGACACAAGCCTCACCACCTACGCTCCCCAGGAAAGCCCAAACATGTACCTTTTTGCACCATATTTAAAAAGTGACACATGTAATTAGATGCGTCACTTTTTAAACCTCTGCGCCACAATATACTCAAATATGTAAAAAACATTCATTTCCCCAAAATTGTTTTTGACATCACATTTAGGAAACACAGCACAGATCCTATGTACAACCATCTGCCTCACAGAGGGATAAGACTAAGGCAAAAGCTTTCACATGAAGCTTCACAATTTTACAAATTACAATTCCTCTATGCAAACAAACTCAATATGCTTCCTACACTGATTTAAAACACAGGTAACATCATTGTAAAGAGTCAAATTGACACCTGTGTCTAACAGTGCAGTCAGGGATAGGCTTCATGAAGCCTAGTCCACTGCACTTTTAGACACAATTCTCACCACCTACGCTCCCCAGGAAAGCCCAAACATGTACCTTTTTGCACCATATTTAAAAAGAGACACATGTAATTAGATGCGTCACTTTTTAAACCTCTGCGCCACAATATACTCAAATATGTAAAAAACATTCATTTCCCCAAAATAGTTTTTGACATCACATTTAGGAAACACAGCACAGATCCTATGTACAACCATCTGCCTCACAGCAGGGATAAGACTAAGGCAAAAGCTTTCACATGAAGCTTCACAATTTTACAAATTACAATTCCTCTATGCAAACAAACTCAATATGTTTCCTACACTGATTTAAAACACAGGTAACATCATTGTAAAGAGTCAAATTGACACCTGTGTCTAACAGTGCAGTCAGGGATAAGATTCAAGAAGCCTAGTCCACTGCACTCTTAGACACAAGCCTCACCACCTACGCTCCCCAGGAAAGCCCAAACATGTACCTTTTTGCACCATATTTAAAAAATGACACATTTAATTAGATGCATCACTTTTTAAACCTCTGCGCCACAATATACTCAAATATGTAAAAAACATTCATTTCCCCAAAATCGTTTTTCACATCACATTTAGGAAACACAGCACAGATCCTATGTACAACCATCTGCCTCACAGCAGGGATAAGACTAAGGCAAAAGCTTTCACATGAAGCTTCACAATTTTACAAATTACAATTCCTCTATGCAAACAAATTCAATATGCTTCCTACACTGATTTAAAACACAGGTAACATCATTGTAAAGAGTCAAATTGACACCTGTGTCTAACAGTGCAGTCAAGGATAGGCTTCATGAAGCCTAGTCCACTGCACTCTTAGACACAAGCCTCACCACCTACGCTCCCCAGGAAAGCCCAAACATGTACCTTTTTGCACCATATTTAAAAAGAGACACATGTAATTAGATGCGTCACTTTTTAAACCTCTGCGCCAAATTATACTAAAAAATTTAAAAACCAGGTATAAGACTGAGGCAAAACCTTTCACATGGAGCTTCACAATTTTACAAAATACAATTACTCTATGCAAACAAACTCAATATGCTTCCTACACGGAGTTAACACAGGTAACATCATCGTAAAGAGTCAAATGAATTTCTTTAAACATGCACACATTCTTTATTCCTTTTTAAAAATGTAAAAGCCATTTATTTTTTCCCAAAATCGTTTTTGACATCACATTTAAAAAACATAACACAGGTCCTATGTAGAAGCATTCCATGTCACTACTAAAACTTCACAATTTTACAGAATACAATTACTCTATGCAGTAAAAACTTTTTACCAAGCATTATCAAAAAGCATGACACAAAGCAACATTAAAAAACCACAATTTGCTTCCAAATCTTCTCCATAGAGTATACAATTCTCTATGTATATTAAATGAATCATAACTCACCTTTACAAATGCTTTAGAAGATTCAGAACAGTGTCAGATACACACACCAATATTTCTTTAGCAGAGCAAAAGGTATGTTCTCCGGTCACTGCAAACCATAAAGGCACAGAAAACCTCTAATTCTACACACATATTGCTCATGGTAACCAATCAAAACTCTTCCCTCTGTATTTTCAAACCAACACCCTTCCCCCCCTCAGCCCTTTCTACCTGTTACCATAGCAACTCCCTCCCTACTGACCTGCCAGGATTAAAAGTTTATTCTACAATGTTGCAAATCACCTCTGCAAGGATGTTTGACCTGCAAATACACCAGCTTATCTGGTGTAAGTTTTCTTTAAATGACTTTTTTTAACCATTCAAATTACTTCTTACACAGAACACAACCATGCACCCTAACTTTCAGTTTTCACCTATCTCATTCTACCAATCATTGCTTGTGATTCAAGAGCACTGAAACTCCACAGGTTTTTTTTGCAAACTTCTATTGTTCCAACTGCCATTTCTTTTCCACACTTCATCTAACTGCACCAGAATCTCCTCTGACCATGTATTCTGTCTGTATTATTGGACATAGCTATATCCACTGGGCTCAAAGGTATGCTAGTACCAGAAATTTACACAACCTTGATTTACCAAATGTGAACATAAAATGGATTGGCCACAGAGGATTAAAATGTCACCAATTGATTCCATTGGTGAAAACCTTTTTGCATTTGCCACACCCTGACCTGTTAATTGTGCACTGTGGAGGAAATGACTTGGGCACTTTGACTGGGGTAGGTCTGGAAATGCTTTTAAAGGACACCTTTGATCATTTGATGGCACTTTTTCCACAAACTGCCTTGGTATATTCCAATATATGCCAAAGACAGAAATGGAAGTGGTCCAATCAATTTTGTCCACAATTTGAGAAAGCACGGAAACATGTGAATAAATCTGTTTCTGCTTACATGAGAGACTATGGAATGGGTTCAATATACAATAATAACTTACGTTACAACATGGAAGATATCTACAGGGGAGATGGTGTGCACTTTTCTGATGAGGGGAATAGAATTTTCCTCCTGAATTTAAGACTGTGCATTGGTACCTACTTGTAGGTACCTAAATCAGCCACAGAACCCAAAAGCCCTTTTCAGGGCTACCCTATCTCTGATCACTCCAAATGATTATCTTTTTCTAACTTTTTTCACTATTTTTCACCATAGTACGCTCCCCGGTACGCTCCCCGGTGCGCGTACCGGGCGCTCCCCCGCGAAAAATATATATATTTTTTTTTTTGCCTATTTGGGCCTCCTAAGACCCCCTCACAAAACATAGAGGGTCAAGGAGTGCCTACGATGCCCCCTTATACCCATTCCCAACGTTGTTTGTCCACCATTTTCTGTCTCAAATCTACCAAAACACAAAATGGAGGACTCCCGTAGTGCTGCTGGTACGCGTACCGGGGCGCTCACCGGTAAGCGCTCCCCAAAAATATTAAAAGATAATTACATAAAAACCACTGGCGACACTTTCACCAAATATAGAATAGCTCATACTACATATCAATCCCAACCATTTTCCCAAATTCGATGGAATTCCAAAGAGCCATTTGGCCTGTAGCCCTGTCTAAATATCCTGAGGTAAATTACATAACAAAAACACATCTGAAGTGTTAGAATTGACAACCAATTAAAATGTTACTTTCATTTTCTATTTTTTTTCCTGACATTTGATTGGTTATGTACATGATTATAAATGAAAAATGAGAGGGGAAACATGGCCATTTTGACTACAACTACCTGAGGTACATCTTGAAAGGATTTTCACATTTTGTCTTCTTCACCTCTCTGTAAAGTAAGTTGATAATTTGTAAGGGGCACTTTAAGTTATTTTTTAAAAACATTTTCTGATAGTTATTTACTGTCCCTCTGCTATAGTTATAGATAGAGATAGGCTCCCCTGTTATATTTATAGATTGACTTAGGCTTCTCTGCTATAATTATGAATTTACTTACGCTTCTTCACAGGCACTTTTTAATATTTCTACTTCCTACCTGTTACCATACATTGCCCAAAGTTAACTTCACTATTAAAAAATCAAAACTACCTGTCTGAACTTAAACCCAACAGTGCCATATTTCTACTGATTTTTTTTTAATGCAAATTTCAGCACAAAAATGGAAGGAGAACAGAACGTTTCCTTTGAAATTGTCCTAGAGATGAACAATGAGGAAATCATTGAACCCATTGACTTGGAATTCATGGATGAATCACGGGACCATGAACTTCTACAATGTGTAGAATCTGTGGATTTGTTAATTCAATATGAGGACGTTTCTGACAGTCAAATGTTGGAAGTTATGTTCACTCAACAAGAGAACATTTCGGACAGTCAAATGTTAGACGTTCTATTAAATTTTGAAAAAGAATCAGAAAAATAAATTTATATTTAATAATCAAAAATTGTCCGAGACATTATTCATTATTATATGTAATTCATAAACTAGTACCAAATTGATTATAATATAAAGTCAGACTTATAGTATACTGTGCAACGTATTTGTGTTACATAGTAATTTTGCTCACAGTTACTTCCTTTCTCCCACTATATTATCTCCAATGTGTATTTGACATCTCTTTTTCATCTCCTGCCTCCATGTTGTTTCTGCTTCCCTGACAGACTATGGTATAGATTCCATATACCACAATAACTTCTGTAACAACATGCAAATTATCTACAGAGGAGACGGTGTACATTGACTTTAAGACTCAGCATTGGTACCTACATGTTGGTACTTAAAACACCCAAACAACACAACAACTCTATTCAGAGATACCCCACCTCTAAGCACTTTAAATTATTATTTTAGTCTTTCACTGAGTTTTCCCCATGTGTAGGCGTGGGGGAGGTGTGTGTGGGGGATGTGCGGGGGGTGTCTGTGAGGTGTGTATGTGTGTGTGTGTGTGTGTGTCTGGGGGGGATGAGGTGTATAGGTGTGTGGGGTATGTGGATGTGGGTGGGGATATGGGTATGTAAGGTGTGTGTGTGGGTGTGAGTGTTTGGGGTGTTTGGGTGTAGGTGGGAGTGTGGGTGTGTGAGGTGTGTGTGTGGGGTGTGTGTGTGGGTGTGGGAGGTATGTGTGTAGGATGTGTATGTATGTGTGGGATGTGTGGATGTGTCTGTGAGTTGTCTCTGTGTATGTGGGGGGGATGTGTGTGTGGGATGTGTGGGGTGTGTCTGTGAGATATCTGTGTGTGTGTGCATGTGTGTGTGTGTGTGGTGGAAGAGGGGTGAGGTGTGTGTTTGAGTGTGGGTGTGTGGGATGTGGGTGTGGGTGTGGATGTCTAAGGTGTCGATGTGGGGGTGTGGGGTGTTTGAGTGTGGGTGGAGGTGTGCGTGTGTGAAGTGTGTGTGGGGAGTGTGTGGGTGTGTGGGTATGGGGTTGTGTGCATGTAGGTGTGTGTGGAACACACTTGTAGGTACCTAAAACAGCCACAGAACCCAAAAGCTCTTTTCAGAGCTGCCCTACCTGTAATCACTCAAAATGATTATTTTACACTATTATTTTCACTATTTTTCACCTAAGTACGCTCCCTGGTATGCTCCCCGGTGCGCGTACAGGACGCTCCCCCCGCGAAAATCGAAAATTTATGGCCCCCACATCAAACCTAGGGGGTCACGGGGGGTGTACCCTGCCCCCTTTTGCTCATTTCCCCCTTTGATTTTTGCCAACTCTTGTATCTCAATCCTACCGAGACACAAGATGGCGGCCGCTGCTGACTGTTTCGAATGTTTACAGTCACCCGAGAACCAATCAGCTTGCCGTGCGCAAGTCGCGTGGCGCGCCCGGAGCGCTCCCCGGTACGCGCTCCGGGGCGCGCTTACAGATATATAAATGTTTTTAAACCTAAATTACTCAAAATCCTCTGGAGCACATATCTTGAGACATAGCAGAGGCACATCGGACTACCACTCCCTAAAGATCAGGGCTGCCCAACCACCTGAGGCCAAAGTTTCCCGGATGGACTCCGCAACTTCCACCAAAGCATTCTCAGTACTGTAAGTGGTTCTAAAGCCAGATTGTGCCAGGTGAAGCAGGCCATGCCGTTCAACATACTCTGACAATTGCCTGTTAACCAGTTTTTCACAAACTTTTGCCGCAGCAGGAAGGAGGGAGCTAGGGTGGTAACTGGAAGAGATGGTTGGGTCAAGAGTAGGCTTTTTCAGCAATGGGACAATTTTAGCCAGTTTCCATGTAACAGGCACTTAGCTGTGGTAAGAGAGAGATTAATGAGCTGATTTACAACTGGATTGATCGTCTCTGTGGCCAAGGACAGCAATCTAGCTGGACAGGGATCAGCGGGTGAGCCTGATTTTAAGAGCCTGAGGACCACCAGAGAGTCCAGCTGAGCAATTGCAGTAAAGGTGACCTAAGTAGATGATGAAGGCAGAGGGGGCGAGTTCAAAATTGAAAGCCTATTACCGGCGTCAAAATTAGCTTGGAGAACTCGAATCATGTTGAATGAAAAACTAGAGAGTTCTTCGCACCATTCAGATGAGGTGGGATGAGTATTAGCCTCTGATCTAGGGGAAAGGAATCTTTGAACAATGCTAAAGATTGCTTTCGCATTGTGCCCAGAAAGGGGCATTGCACTCTGCGTAGTGAAGGCTTTTAGCTTGAGTGATCAATGCGTAATAGTCTTTTTGAGCCTTTCTAAGGGCCGTCTTAGCAATCGGGCAGTACTCCTGTCCCCCCTTCTGTTTGAGGTTTTTGCCCAATTGTTTCTGGGATTTAAGAACAGGTGAGAACCAAGATTTAGAGGAGACTCCCTGGGACGCCTATGGCAGGTATTGTGGGACAATTTTTCTACTGCCTGGGAGATCAAGTTAAAAGGGTGGCAGTCAGGTCGTTGTAGAAGGTTGGGCATGACTCAGATAAGACTAGACTGCAGATTCAGGTTTCTATTTTGCCAGGGATTTTCTCATGTGGCCTCAGTCAGAGAGGATTAAATGTGTGTTTACTGTGGGTAGGCCATGAAAAATAGAGTGGTTCAAACCTGGCAGCGAGACTAATCCTTAATTTCACTCCCAAACTCATATGTCCTCACATCTCAGGGCCTACATTGGATGCCGGTGAAAAAGAGGATTACATTTAAAAAATAGTTTAGTGGTTCCAGCTACATCAGGAGGAGGATGTTGCATTACACTACGTCCAGAACTTTGCAGTCTTCTTCCAGCCATCTGGCTATCATTCCCAAGGTCCAACGGGTCAGAACCAGAGGTAGATCCTTCACGTTCCTGGGTGCAAAAGCCTGGAAGCAACTCTCATGGTGGATTTATCCTCTTTCGGAAAGCAACTAAAAACCTGGCTATTCTGCAACCAAGTGTTTCCTAGGTGTTAAGTGTGGAGGGGCCTGACAGTGCCGGGACACTCTACGGAGTAGCCGTGCACTCTAGAAATGCTATTTAATTTAATTCATTTGTAATCATATGAATAATAATCCAAGTAACACTTTGAAAATCTGTCCTACTAGTTTTTAATTTGTTCTACCTGTGGATTTTCAACTTTTTCACTTGAACCATCATCTGCCCAGTTTTCTTCATTAGAATGCAAAAGACACACAATTGATGGACGGAATGCAGAACAAATCAAAACATTCACCCCCGTCAAGAGAACTGGGTTAAATCCATCATTCTTTTGCTCACCATGCCACCACAGTTAGACCTGGCCATATCCTAGGATGCTTGTTTCCAGTCCAGGGAGGACCTGGTTTGGCAGTTCGGGCTGGACTGTTCCCATGGGGCACAGGGTCAAGACTGATTTGCATATGGCTAGGTTCAAACTGGAATGGCATGGTGAGCAAAAAAACGATGGATTTAGGCCCAGATCTCTGTACTGGGGTGAATATATGACATTGTTCTGCATTCTGTCCATCAACTGTTGTTTTTGCATTTGTCACCCCGGGTTGGACGGGTATGCTCAGACGGGAGTCCCATGCTCTCCATGCCACTGGAATCAAGCTATCCTGGCTGATGAGGGCTGAAAGCTGGAAACTGGTCCTAGGATGCTTGTTTCCAGGCAAGGGAGGACCTGGTTTGGCAGTTTGGGCTGACTGTTCCCATGGGGCACAGGGTCAAGACTGATTTGCATATGGCTAGGTTCAAACTGGAATGGCATGGTGAGCAAAAAAACAATGGATTTAGGCCCAGATATCTGTAATGGGGTGAATGTATGACATTGTCCTGCATTCTGTCCATCAACTGTGGTTTTTGCATTTGTCACCCCGAGTGGGACGGGTATGCTCAGATGTGAGTCCCGTTCTCTCCATGCCCCTGGAAACAAGCTATGCTGGCTGATGAGGGCTGAAAGCCCGAAACCGGTCCTAGGATGCTTGTTTCCAGTCCAGGGAGGACCTGGTTTGGCAGTTTGTGCTGGACAGTTCCCATGGGGCACAGGGTCAAGACTGATTTGCATATGGCTAGGTTCAAACTGGAATGGCATGATGAGCAAAAAAACGATGGATTTAGGCCCAGATCTCGTCCTATGCTCTCCATGCCACTGGAATCAAGTTGTCCTCGCTGATAAGGGCTGAAAGCCCAAAACCGGTCTGAGGATGCTTGTTTCCAGTCCAGGGAGGCCCTTGTTTGGCAGTTCGGGCTGGACTGTTCCCATGGAACACAGGGTCAAGCCTGATTTGCATATGGCTAGGTTCAAACTGGAATGGCATGGTGAGCAAGAAAACGATGTATTTAGGCCCAGATCGCTGTACTGGGATGAGTGAATGACATTGTTCTGCATTCTGTCCATCAACTGTTGTTTTTGCATTTGTCACCCGAGTGGTACAGGTATGCTCAAACGTGAGTCCCGTGCTCTCCATGCTACTGGAATCAAGCTACCCTGGCTGATAAAGGCTGAAAGCCCGAAACCGGTCCTAGAATGCTTGTTTCCAGGCAAGGGAGGACCTGGTTTGGTAGTTCAGGCTGGACTGTTCCCATGGGGCGCAGAGTCAAGACTGATTTGCATATGGCTAGGTTCAAACTGGAATGGCATGGTGAGCATAAAAAAGATGGATTTAGGCCCAGATCTCTGTACTGGGGTGAATGTATGACATTGTTCTGCATTCTGTCCATCAACTGTTGTTTTTGCAGTTTTCTTCCTGAGGCATGGGCATATGATGCCGTATTTACTATTAAAGACTGTAAATATGCAAGTGACAGTATCCCTACTTCCTAGAAACCACAATATGGAAAGTTATGTGCTAACAAATGAGGTCAACAGACTGAAAAAGAAATAGAGAAGAAAAAATCATTTCTTAAAAGAACCCTCACTCACCCAAGTGATGACATGCTTCATCATGGGGTTCCCACAGGAGGGACCGAATGCCCCCCTGTGTGCTGCGACGCCTGCAATATCAGCGGAGCGGGTTGTTTTTGAAAAAGTGTCTTAATTAAAAGCGATACGTGATGTGAGTGAATGTTAAAAGATCACAACTGGACCCAAAAAAACTTTATTAGTGGACCAGTTGCTCACATTAAAAACAGTGAGGCCACATGATGGTTTATTATTAGAACCACAGTGTCCTAGTGTGGGTGGTCCACCCACACTAGGACACTGTGGTTCTTATTAAGACACTTTTTCAAAAACAACCAGCTCCGCTGCAAATACGTTCTGCTATTTTTGATAAAAGAACTCCACAAAATTATACAATCCCTCTGACTAACCTACTATTACAAGTATTGGTTCGACGCAAACTTCATCAAAGTGAGGTTCACCTGCTAGAACCAATTTGGCGTCTCCTGAATAATTCATTCCCTGAAAGAAGGAAGAATTCCAAACACCTAAAAATATTCAGGTTTTCAAACATTCTGCCCAAATGCAGGCCAAGCTTCAATTTACTAAGGTTAAGCAGGACATCTGAGAAATGTGTTTGTATTTAGTTTTCAACTTCTAAAAATAAAGTCAAGCTGCTGGAGGAATACCAGTCTGGAATTCATAGTGGCTACATCACAGAAATGACAGTCTTTTGGCAGCTTTCAACAGTCAATCACCAAAAGCATCTCAAAACTTAGGTAGGTCTATGGAGTTTAGAAAATAAGTCTTAAGCTTGTTCTCCTCATTTCCAAACAGGCAAGGCAATACTAATAGTTTAATTAGTGCTCAATTTGCCCACGTCCGACTGTAGGCTTGCAGAGAGGTGGTCATAAAAGGTCATGTCAATGCCTTGAGAGAGCTGAGAGGAGAGAGTTGAGGACTTGTCAAGAGTACACCAATGGCACGTGAAGAGTACAAATACATGACTATAGGGTTGCAAAAAAAAGGTAAGAAAGGCAATATAGTGAGTGAGATACTCAAAGGAAAGGAAGCATTATGAGGGGAGACAGAAAATGGGGAATGAAGAAAGAGAAACGGTAATCAAAAGAAAAGGATAAGTAGAAAGAGTGAAAAACAAAAATGTGAAAGGAGGAAGGAAAAAAGCAAAAATAGAGAACCAAGGGGAAAAGAAAAGAGAAAATAGAAAAAAACACTTATGAGTGTCCTTTTGGAAATTTCTGGAAGACGTTTCACCTTTGTGAAAATTGTCTCAAACGTTGTGCTGTAAAAAGCACAATTTGACTGTTTAAAAAAAAATCTTGTGAAGTAAACACCTAACCAATCCCAAGAATTACCTTCCGAAGAATTCTGATGATGATTGATTCTTGAATCACTCACATGGTGCCTTTCAGGAATAGTTAAAGTTGAGGTATTTAATTTTTCTGGCTATTCTCCTGCCTCAAACCAGTCTACAATGGCAAAGAGAGTTACCCAAGGCTCCATACTCTCGCCTACACTATTCCACACCTACTTAGAATCACTAAGAGTACAACAAGCTGAATATGGTGTCACAGACAATCAGTTTGCTATGACATGCAATTCATCTTATTGTCCTGACTCTCCAAGCTGGTCTAAAATAACTTTATATCAAAATGTCAGACCACTTACCAATGCTGAGCCCATAAAATATTGAATCCAAACTCTTCTCTGTTAGAACGAAAGGCACATTTAAAGAGAAACTTCTTCATAGGCTAAAAGTGGAAGGTATCACCCACTTTTATCACTGGATGTAAAACCCCTTGTTCCTATCAAAGCAATACTACATTTGACAACAAGGTTAATATTTGACAAAAGGAAATTCAATAACATCTTGTCGCAGGGTTTCTGTTCTCACACAGAACTGTGCACAGAGGAGTGGAACCTCGGCAAATTAGGGTGTCCCAAAACTCACCTTAGCAACCAACTCACCCCTTACCGAGCTAGCTACAGTGTCTCATTGGACATATCAAACTCCCAATGTTTAGACAAACCAGAACATGAACTTACAGTACCTCAGGGTACGTGGGACTCATGAACACTCTTTCGTTATATTATCATTACAAACCAGAACATGGAGTAAAGAAGACACATGTGCATTTGAAATGTTTATTTACTAATGCCGTCTTCTCAGGCGCAGTATCTTAGATAATACAAGTATACTTATTATCAGTAGCAAAATTATCAGCATAGTTACTAAGACATAAAAAGCGAATGGTGACAGCATGTTAACATGCTGTAATGAATAAGAGTTAACAACACTTATATCTCACCCTCCCTAACACATATATTATATTATTAGCTAAGAAGGTCTCTTTGGGTTGTTTTAGGACGGGCCCATACCTTAGTGTCCTAGCATGAAGGAATCACATCAGCATACACCAGCTCTCTCTGCATGTGCACCGCATCAAGTGTCTTGTATGTGTGTCGTGCAAAGCAATATCAATCCCGCCTGAAGCCAGAGTTGGCAAAGGCTGCACTTGTGTTATGACTATGAAGGCGTGGAGATCAGACCTCATAACAATTCCATATCGTGTTGTTCCTGAAACTTCAGCACTCTTCGTGCAGACATAGTTTATTAAGCAAAGCTGATATCAGAGCAATAACATATTATTCTCACATACACCACGGCAAACTACTAGGTTGAAAGCTAAGTCAACAATTAAGTGTCGTGTGCAGAAGTTGCAAGAAAGAAATATGGCGTTTAAACCTCAAATGTACCTATGCTAACTTAACACGATATAAGGATATACAGGAGCTATATGACACCCCCCCATGATCCGAGAACGGACTAAATATGATAACAGAAGTGCCATCTCATGAGAGCAGAACTCAACAGTAAACGAGCATGAATTGAAACTAAAGATCAAAAAGGTAATGCTAAAAAATAGCCCAAAAATATAACGTGGCTCAAGCCAATAGGCAAGACAAAATTAAAAATTCATGACAAACAAGTCAACGACATGCTATAAATCAGCAAGTCAATATGAAGCAGTGTCTATGACAAAACTGTATATGAAAAGTAAGTAGCAACAGCCTCCAATAGGAAGTCACTGTCCTCATCCGAAAACAGTTCAGCCATCCAATTTAAAAGATGAAAGGAACATACGTGTTCTTCCAGCACCGGATCCTCTATAACCATCAGAGGACAGCTCGGTGGGTTTTCAAGAAAACTCAGTTCCAAGAAATTCCGTGCTGCCGACAACACATCCCAGGGACCAATTAGTCCATGCGCCACTGCTAAGGCCATAATCCTCTCGTCAGAACAAACCAACTCGTGAGCAATGATAGGACTCATCAGTTGATTAAAATCGACGTCAGGAGAAACCGGTCCGCAGAGACACAAATCAATGGCCCACTGGAAATCACAGGTCAGGCAGTGAAATACAGGCTGGACACAGGTGAAATAGGAGAATCGAAAAGATAATCCAAATGCCGTGCTCAAAGTCGCCAACGGCAGTGTGCCATAATAATCAAGCATGCGGTTGCGAAACCGCGTCAGCAGCAGTTGCGCGTGGTCTTGCACAGGATGGGCATCCATATTTAAAAAGACCGAAAACCACCAGAGCGCCAGCCGCTAATGCAAGTAAAAACGGGAACCCTCCAAACAAGGATGAAAAGATTGAATGGAAGAAAGCAGGGATGACTCCAAAAATCTTCTCAAAGGAAGTCACGAGACCACTGCTAACAACTTTAAAAAAATGTGCTAGGCCCTTTGTGGAGGATGCGTTAAAGATAGTACGAACCATTGCTCCGAAATGCAAAGGCAAATCAGTATTCAAAAGAGCCTGAACTTCTGTACGGGTGTTAGCAACGTGAAGCACGAAAGTTTCACGGGCCGAGCTCAAGGCCACCTCTTTCTGGGACAAAAGAGCTCTTATTCTTGCCATGCCGCTGAATTCTGCTCCCAAGGTTGGTATTCTTGGCCAGATGGAAGACTCTCTATGTTCATGTGTGGGAGGGTAAAGCACATTTCTGCAGCAAATAACCCGCTCACTGACTGTTACTATGAAAGGGATACCTTTAATTAACCCACAACAGTCTTCATTATTGAGCATTAAATAACTTCCATTCTCTAACAATTTAAACGTGGGGATGATAGCAGGAACTGGCGTGCCTTGTAAAACGCAAGCCATATTCGGCCTGTCCTTGTTGCATGAACCGTGTAACTGTATGTGTCGACACATTAATGAATGATCTGGCGTCTCAGTACACTCCTCCCCATTCAGATAAACCTCCTGGTCATCCTTAAAACATCTGTACGTGTATGGGAGTGACCAGACTTCATGAAGGAAACCGCTACCCAAAGGTTCATAACGACCTATTGGCACATATTTCATACAATTTGAAAACTTATATAAAGCAAAAGGCAGCGTTATTAAACCGTGGATAAGCCACGTTGCAGCAGTGGCTTCTGCCACGGAAAAAGGTAAAGATTCTAACCTTTCAATATGTAACATAGAAAAGGAAGCATCACGCATTGAAAGCAAGCGTTGTTTCTCAGTCAAATTAAAAGGTGCAAATAAAGAAGAAACGTTCATGTAACCCCAGGGGACTTTACCCATTTTCAGAGTTTGAAGGGTCCAAGCAAACTGCATGATTGATCGTAATTGATTCTGACCATGGTATAACACTGATATTTCATCATGCACAATATCGACAACTGACGACACAATATTATCCAATGTGTAAATTCTAGAGGAAAGCACGTTAATGCTATTGTCAACAACTGCAAGCACCTTCTCAAGATTTGCCTGATCAATAGCCCTAAGGCGTGTAGCAGCCTCAATCTGTGATAGCTTCCAAATTTCATTGTAAACCCCATATAACCACCTTTTCGACCTGCCACTAGCTGGGCCTTTAATGAAATCATTCAAATCCACTTCTGCATTCAGTTTGGAAAGGTGATTCTTAACCGCAGGTAAAGTTGAATGCTTCAGCCAATTTTGACACAACTTGCCTACAGAATAAGAGGTGACAGTGTGACCCAAGTCAAACCGGGGATCAGATCTAACAGTCTTAAAACCGTCAGTTAAATTTAAAAATCTACTTTGACAAGAATCTGCACTACGGTGCCAAAGCAGCCAACCCTTAGGATTCATACTGGAAATGTTAAAGGAGGGATTGAGAAGCAGAGTCTGTAATTCTCTAATTGACAATTGAGTAAAATTACTCCAACCATCATATTCCTCCAACTCCGGGAAAGACGGAGTGTTTAACCTTTTAGATGTAGCCAATCCAAAGCATGTGGTCTGGGAAATTGTTTCATTAAAAAACAACATATGATTCGGGATGAGACATGCACGGTGCAAAGCCTCAATGCCTTGTACCTGCCAGGCCCTTGAACCCCAAACCGATTTAAGGTCTATTGTTTCCTTCTATAGCTCATAGCCTCCAGTAACTAATTGATCTAGGAAGGCCTTCGAATACAACAATTTTGTATCGGTAAGTCTAACCTTGGACAGTGGCTGTTTGTGAAATTTAAAATAAAAGGACTCGGGATTGGACTGGTTAAAGTCAGTGAAATAAGTATACTTTTTAAGAAACGTTTCTGAACTCCCTTGTTTAGGTGCTGGGCAATGTTCCCACTGAGTAAAATTAACAGCATCCCTTCGGGATGATGTTTTGTGTAAAAAGTGATTGCCATAATGTTGGTAACAGAACAATTCACCATAATTAGCAGATTCTAAATATAAATCCTCAGCATCAAAGGCAGCATAGTATTTTAAATCAGAAAACAAACTTTCCACAGCATTAACATCCCAGTCATCAGAACGAATGTTTTGTTTCACCACATCCCCCATATTCACTCTAAGTACATTAGGAACATTAACGACTTCCGTGGGGCCATGAATTTGAAACCGAACTGCATCCCACACGATTCCATCAAGGACAGGCCATGCTGTGATGTTAACCAAAGTCAAGTCTCTTTTTATCTGTGTGTAGAATGTGAAGAGGAAAGTGGGGCCAAAGTTCCATTTAAATGAGTAATGCATGTTCTTTCCTCGACATAATGTCCATTGATGATTCGAAAAAAATAAAACACAAAACCAATTGACATAAAAAGGTAAATCGAAACAAGGACCAGCCAAATGTAAGTCCAAGGGGGTATCAAAAAATTTTTTTTAAACAGGCTTGCATAAACTGCAACACGAGAGGGTTCCTTTGAGGCAAGAGAAACAGAGTCAAAAGAAAATCTGGATTCTGTGGCTAAATGTGCTTGCAGGTCAGGTATGGACAAATCAGTGGGGTAGGCATAGTCTGTCTCATCAATGTTAGTTCCCGGTAAATTATTTAATAAAGGACTGGAAAGAGCAGGTAATTCGATGGCCACTTCAGGTTCATTATTAGAAGCAGTGGGCATAACTGAATTTCTCACAATGGAAGGTCAGGAAACAGCCGGTGTCATGCTAAGAAGAATCGGCCACTCTGTGTATCTTGACATTGTCAATTGAAATAAACCTGTTTTCCTTACGACCAGGAAGTGGTGGTAAAATGACTGTTCTTGTGCCCTTCACTCCAACGACGGGAACCGGAGCTCGATAGGAAGGACCAAATTCTTTCTTGTTATCGATCTTCTCCCGAACCAGTTCTCCAACTTGGGGTAGCCAGCCAACTACCGGGATCTGCAACGCATTATCCGACGTGGAGGGCAAATGTTCCTTTGCAAGACTGTCTCTGGTCTTTTGTAGATTCTGTAAAACATTGCAATGTTCATCTGCGTCAAAGGAAGTGGCGCGAACCACATAGTCTAGACCGTCAAGGTCAGGGACGTACATCTTGATGCCAAAGAGCATTTCGTATGGGGTCCGCCCACCCAGAGACCTTCTAGGGAGATTATTAAGAGCACGCTGCACGCCATAGAGGTGAGCCAGCCAGTTTCTGCCAGTGCCTATAACTCGGGCTGTCAAAGATTGCTTTAAATCACGGTTCATTCGTTCAACTACACTATTACCCTCAGGTCTGTAGGGTGACGAAAACTTGACTTGGACCCCCATCGAAGTCATGGCATCCTTATACGCCTTAGAGGCGAAAGCCGGACCCTGATCCGAATGGAAGGTACCACAGGCAAAAATCCCTATAAAGACACGCAAATCTCTAATGACAGTCCGTGAATCAGCGCTGCGATGTGGCCAAACCCACACAAAGCGTGTGCATGAGTCAACTGCTACTAAGATGTACTTATACGCAGTATCAGATGAAAAAGGACCGCAGTGATCCAAATAAACACAACCTAGCGGTTTATTAGAAATGTACAACTGAGTCTGTGGCGGACGCGTAGCAGTCGAAGGTTTAATCTGCTGGCATATGTCACAAAGAAGGACATAATCACGCGTCTGTTTGTACAGTCCCCGCCACCAGAAACGTTGTTGTAATTGAGTTACAGTGGCCGAGACGCCCGCATGCGCAGACGCCACACCTTCATGTGCCGCTGTAATCAAGTCTGCTCTGCGATCCGAGTTGGGAATCAGCCGTTCCCCAACATCAGGAATTGTCACAAAAGGAACCTTTTCGGGACTTAAGTGGTATTTGTACTTCGAAGGGAATCCTGCAGGATGTTTACTTCCCTTCTCAGAGGCAGCAATTGCTGCCAAGATGTCGCTATCAATCTTGGTTTTTGACCTAGTAACCGCCGCAACTAAGTATGTAGATACTGCTGATTTCGCTGCTTCATCAGCAAGCGAGTTGCCAACAGCGTGAACTCCTACGCGCTGATGACCGAGAGTATGAATCACATAAACGAGAGGCAACATAGCCTTAAGCTCTGCCACTCGAACCCAGATCATTTTGTGTTTTATTGTGCTACCCTTGGAATCATGAAAGTCATTTTGAATCCAAAAGAACAAGTTTTCATTGTAAGACTGGACACAGTAGTAAGAATCACTTACAATCAGAGTAGTAACACTTGGATCCGCGTACTCTAACGCTAGTAAGAGTGCACGAAGCTCTGCTAATTGTGCGGTGCAGTCACCCAGGGGCAACGTGTGCACTTCCCTGGAAGTGAACTCATCATTCAACATAGCACCGACCACAATGGCGCATGCGGAAACGTAGGCATGTTTAGAGCCATGCGCAACCTGCGCCGACCCATCAGTGTAAATGATGCAATGGAAGTCCTCCAAAGGTCGCATAGCCAGAGGAGCAGGATGAACGAATTCATACTGCAAGTACTCTTGCGACCGTAAGGAAGCGTCAAAAATGAACGTGACATCCGTGGATGTCAATGACGCAGCCCACTGAATCCATCGAGGGTGCAAAGCTTTTGAATTTGGTACACTGGCTTTCGTGACTGCCTCCAAATGAGGACAGGGTGTTACCACTAACATGCGTTTCCCTTGCGACAGTGCTCGTTCTTTAAGAATCGCCATCTGTACAGCAGTTAAAACTTTCTCCACAGTGGGAAACCGCAATTCAGCCGAAGTGTACAAGTGTGACTTGTAAGCAATAGGTACTGTGTCACCTTCATTAAAAGTCAGGTACGTGAAACCCACCGCCCCTGGAATTATTCTTATCACCAGGTTGGTGTGGTTATCACGAGTCAGTAAGTATTTAGAAGCGAGCAGATTGGCCTGCAAAGATTGCAAAATGGCCGAATGCTCAGGCAGCCAGCATGATTTTGAAAAAGTTGGTTGTATCAAAGCATACAAAGGCTTGATACGCTGGGCATATTCCGGAACATAAGTTCTGCCGAAATTCAAGAAACCCAGTAAAGACTGTAATTTCTTCAGCGTTGTAGGAGCGCGCAACTGTGCGCATTTCTCCAGGAAGTGAGGAGCCAATCCTCGACCTTCATTGTTCAGCTCATAGCCGAGGAACAACACTGTGTGTTCTGCAATGTGCGATTTTGCAAAATTAAACTTGTAACCCATATCTGCAAAGTTACAAATTATTGAATTCACCCGACACAGATGCATCCAAATTTCGTCGTCTGTGAGATAAATGTCATCCACATAAGAACATGCATCTGGATCGATACTCTCCAATAGAGTGACTATCCTTGAGGTGAAGACGCCAGGACTATTTTTGTAGCCCATTGGAAGTCGCCGGAAGCGTTTTTGCACACCAGCGGACGTAAAACTTGTCCATTGGGAGCTGAAGCTATCCAGTCTGTGTGCATAAAAACCATTGGATATGTCAAGCGTTGTCTTGAAACGCTTACGCACTAGACTATCCACTAGCGCAGAGCCGTGAGTATTCTGTACTGCACAGTTACGGCAATGCGAGTTCAAATGCCGGTAATCCAATACCAAACGATATGATCCGTCAGGTTTGGTCACAGTAAAAAGGGGATTATTCATCGGTGACACACACGTTTCAATAACTCCCTGATATTCCAATTGTTCAAGGATTTCTGCGACGGCAGCTTTAGCTTCACGCCGTATGGGATATTGAGGCTGAGGCTGCGGCTCAGACCGCAAAGGAATTTCGTGGGTAGGAGACAATTTATCCCAACCACATTGGTTGCGGTACAGAGCCGGTGCAAGAGCCCGAGCCCACTCTTCTGCAAAATGCTGCGCATGCTCAGTCGAGACAGTGTGCGCGAAACTGGGAAGGATTACCTCCTCCCCTCGCGGCACTGCGAGCACAAAAGGTGGGGGCCAGTCAGCCTCAGAAAGCAAAATGTCGTACGTAGACGAAAGGTTCTCCCAAAATACCCCTCTGACAGTACGCTGTATGTCACCTTCAATTAACAGGACAATTTCAAAAAGTCTTTCAGGGGGAGCTAGTCTCGTATCGGCTGTTTCTATAACAACGAACACTTCAGTCGCTGTCACCCTCAGTAGTGGACGCAGCGCCTCTCTGACTATGGTTATCTCCGCCGCGCTGTCCAGCAAGGTCAGAGCCCACGTCAGATTCCGAAGCCGCGTTCTCACTATCTGTGGCATATCGATGCGCTGTTAAGGCTGCGACTTTCTTTTTCGCAAACTGCGGTCGCTTAGGCGTAGAATCCTCCTGCTTCACTGCGCCGTCCGTCTGGCGGGACTGACCACGTCCTTGTTGGCCACCACGTCCACGTCCACCCCCTCCTCCACTGGTCTTCGGGGCCGATGTTTCCTGAAAGGAACGAGGAGAGCGTTGATCAGAACCCTGAAATCGATCAGGTGATTTAATCATCGCGCGATCGCGCAAATCATAAACTTTTTCTGTTGGCGCAGGTGCTTGTACTGCAGGAAAAGAATCCTGAGTCTGTTTATTCTGCTTCCCCTGTGTCTGTTTCTTAGGCCAATTTTGTTTTTTGGACTTGGGCTGGACATCTGTCACTGCAGATTGTCCCTGAGGTTGTTTTTTCTCCTTTACTGGAAAATATTTCAGACCTCTACTTGTGCGGCCAATTGTCTTATAAGCGGCCACTACAATCTTTGCTAACTGGCGGGGTTTGTCGGCATCGGGCAGAGCAGCCAAAGCATTCGACACCTGAAAGTTAACTGCATCTCCTTTAACATTGGAGAGAATGAGATCACATACAATCTCAAAAGAACCACACAGGCGCATACCCAATTCAACCGCTGCCTCTGGACCGTGATCATTCTGAACACGTCTAATGATGTCAGGCAGGGCAGTCATAGACGGGGTGCCGAAGCACCTTGTATAAACTGCCGCAAATGTTTTTCCCCAGCTTTCACAGTCAACAAGTTCAGGAGTTAAATCCTTCGGTAGAGTAATCGTTAACATTCTATGCTTATCAGCAGGAGTAGAATTCGGAAAAACCGCCTCCAGTTGATCAAACTTCTCTGCTAGCCAGAAAGGGAAGTCATCGTTGTCAACTGGACGAGCACCAAAAACCGAATTAACCATCACTGGATTGAGACGCATTCCGCCTCGATCCATGGGAACGGCCGCACCCCCCTGGGGACCACCAGGCAGGTGGCGACCGATGTATTGCACTAATGCACGAATCACGGAAATGGAAACAACATGCAGCCTACGAATTTCCTGCAGGGTACAAGCGCCGTGATTCGGGTGCGGGGTAAAGCCACCCAACGCAGGCCAATTTGTACCTGGAATTGAGAGTGGACCTAACCTCGCTGCGGACAAAGAGTGGGGGAGGGCGCCATCAAACCAAACTCGATGCTGCCAATGATCAATAGGTATTTCCAATGCCCTGTACGGTGTATACTCAGCCGGGACATCCGAGGCGGTGTAGGAGTGGAACAAACCAGAATGAGCGTCCACAGCCGGAAACGTAACCCAAGAGTAAAACAACTCGTAAGGGAACGCCGGATCTGCACATACCACGAAAATCACAGCCATCCCATCTACCGGGACCTGGTACGTCTGAAGATGGTTGCGCACCGCTACGCGACTATGTTGCGCAATGGCCACCGCCATGTCAACACTGGAAACAAGAAAACACAAAGAATACTTTGTAGCACAACTGGGTAGTAATTCAAAGAAACCGTTTAAGAAAGAATCAAGCTTGAATAAGACCTATTTCAAAAAATAGGTAGGTTTCACCGACACCCCGCTTTCCGGAAACGGAGGTGAAGGGGTTTCTGTATGAACGATAAACTACTCGAGTGTCATGATATAAGACCACCGAAACCGTTGGGCGCCATGTCGCAGGGTTTCTGTTCTCACACAGAACTGTGCACAGAGGAGTGGAACCTCGGCAAATTAGTGTGTCCCAAAACTCACCTTAGCAACCAACTCACCCCTTACCGAGCTAGCTACAGTGTCTCATTGGACATATCAAACTCCCAATGTTTAGACAAACCAGAACATGAACTTACAGTACCTCAGGGTACGTGGGACTCATGAACACTCTTTCGTTATATTATCATTACAAACCAGAACATGGAGTAAAGAAGACACATGTGCATTTGAAATGTTTATTTACTAATGCCGTCTTCTCAGGCGCAGTATCTTAGATAATACAAGTATACTTATTATCAGTAGCAAAATTATCAGCATAGTTACTAAGACATAAAAAGCGAATGGTGACAGCATGTTAACATGCTGTAATGAATAAGAGTTAACAACACTTATATCTCACCCTCCCTAACACATATATTATATTATTAGCTAAGAAGGTCTCTTTGGGTTGTTTTAGGGCGGGCCCATACCTTAGTGTCCTAGCATGAAGGAATCACATCAGCATACACCAGCTCTCTCTGCATGTGCACCGCATCAAGTGTCTTGTATGTGTGTCGTGCAAAGCAATATCAATCCCGCCTGAAGCCAGAGTTGGCAAAGGCTGCACTTGTGTTATGACTATGAAGGCGTGGAGATCAGACCTCATAACAATTCCATATCGTGTTGTTCCTGAAACTTCAGCACTCTTCGTGCAGACATAGTTTATTAAGCAAAGCTGATATCAGAGCAATAACATATTATTCTCACATACACCACGGCAAACTACTAGGTTGAAAGCTAAGTCAACAATTAAGTGTCGTGTGCAGAAGTTGCAAGAAATAAAAATGGCGTTTAAACCTCAAATGTACCTATGCTAACTTAACACGATATAAGGATATACAGGAGCTATATGACAATCTCATGGATCTTGAAATCTGGCTACACAACAACTGGCTAATACAAGCTTTGTTTCCCTCCTTTCACCATCCTCTCTACCTGCAATTGAGTTACATATGTTGTTAGTTATTGAATTACATTTGTTTTGATTTAAAATGCACTCATATTTTGGGGTTTTTTCCCCATATAAAACAGTTCAGTAAAAATTAAATAAAAAGCAGGGTCTCTACTCGTCCACAAGTAGGGTTCAGGGGAAATTGGTATACAGAATTGACCCAAATTCTTGTATGCTCTTCAGAAGTATTCAACTTAACATTACCATTTAACACAGCTTATTGGTCCTATATGTTTCGTGTTTTGTAGACCATATGAATACAATCCTATCAGTGTAGAGGCATGAGTATGTTTTGATCTGCATACACCAAAAAGAGGCTGAGATGGCGATCCTTGAGTGTGATTCTGTACCAAGTGTTACATTCTATCTGCCTGACAAACTTTGAGCGCATTTAATGGATTTGGCAAGGTGGAGTTCACTTTTCATACATTAGCTAATGAATAGAAAGGATAGTTTTTCTTCAAGGGCTCAATATCAAATAAGAGGGTTTTACTCCATCTTTTTTTCCCCAGAAGTGAGCCTGACTTTTCAGGTGAAGATACAACACTGGAAGTGGCCATGGGGAGAACATGGCTCACATTAACTCCTGAAAGCCAATTGTGCATGGAACAACCTTGTGTAGGTGCCGCTCGCAGCCGTCTTTGCTGGATCGAGGATACTGGCTTTTTACGCTTGCCTTGACGGAGCCTGATATTGAGAGGAACTGCTGACTATTCATTTTACCGCTGTTTGCTGCAAGGGGCCGGGACTGCGAGACCCAGGGTTCAACGCGCTTCACGAACTCAGCGCACCTGGTGTCTCTTCCTGGCCCCTGCTCTCTACCTGCTATTTACGGCTCACGGCCCCCGCTCCGCGGGAGCGCTCGCAGCCGTATTTGCTGGATCAAGGATACTGGCTTTTTACTCTTGCCTTCACGGAGCCTGATATTGAAAGGAACGGCTGACTATTCATTTTACCGCTGTTTGCTGCAAGGGGCCGGGACTGCGAGACCCAGGGTTCAACGCGCTTCACGAACTCAGCGCACCTGGTGTCTCTTCCCGCCCCCTGCTCTCTACCTGCTATTTACGGCTCGCGGCCCCCGCTCCGCGGGAGCCGTTCGCAGCCGTCTTTGCTGGATCGAGGATACTGGCTTTTTACCCTTTCCTTCACGGAGCCTGATATTGAGAGGAACTGTTGACTATTCATTTTACCGCTGTTTGCTGCAAGGGGCCGGGATTGCGAGACCCAGGGTTCAACGCGCTTCACGAACTTAGCGCACCTGGTGTCTCTTCCCACCCCCTTGTTACCTCTACATAATCACGCCCTCTACCACGATCGCGGGACGCGCACGGGCGGGTGCCGGGCTAAGCCCGGGCAAAGGGCGGGCCCTCTGAGGCCCTCCAAGGCCGGTTAAGGCAGGGCCGGGCAACCCCTCTAGGCTCCTTTTTCTTTTATCATATTACTCATTTAGTACCAATACTATTTATTTGTTGTGGCTCCTAATACAAAGATTGACTTGGTGCAAAGTTGTGTTAGTAATCTCCCTTTGTGGTTTATTTAGGACAGGGAATTCCTAATAGCAATTTAGTTGTCCTGTTATCCAATCTGCTCCTTAAAGTCACTTGTTTTTACATCCTTTAATGCTGCTTTCGGTGTGTCCTTATTATTCTCTTGCTTTTGAAATGACTGCTAAACAATTACGGTCTGGGCGAGTATTGGTGGGCAGGACTTGCTCTAAGACTAAATCAAATCCCCTACGAAATAAGGATACTTCTGCCATACAGTTAAAGGGAAAATGTCAATTATATAGCTTATGGGAAAGGGGAAAGGACAAGGCCATGATTGGGGGCTCAAAGCCAGAAGATATTAATGATAAAGGTAAAGAGGAGGGCAAAGTTATTATGAGAGGATACCGCAATCTGGATGTTTCTATTGACTTGATAAATACAGAAAAGACTGTTGTTCTTCCTATCGTTGGGGTGGGTGGTTCTCAAGACCCCCTAAAAGTGCAGATGCCCTTAAAGCATGATCCGGAGGAACCAAGTTTAAACAATATTGTGCCTTCCCTTGGCGCTTCTTCTAAAATAGTCGAGGTGTTAGTGCACAACTCTTCTTCTCCCCCAAGGGAAAGTTTAACTGTTTCCCCTGGTCTGTCTCACCCGGTGGTTGCTTCTGGTAATGACTTCACCCTCCCTGATATAGACATGGAGCTCTACAAGAGATATTCTAATTATGATCATAACAAGATCTCAGATCAAGTAAATATTTCAAATGTATTAGCTCCTACAGGGCTACAACTATATAGTAGTACTCCCTCTAATAAATCAGATTTTTCTATAACACATGCAAATATTTCCACGAGTCCTGTTTTTAAAATTACTGATACCCATCCTAACCCATCTACTAGGCTTGATATACCAATTTCTGATTCTCTAACTTCCTTGGAACATTTGCTTTCCTCTATTTTACTATTATTGGAAAAATGTGTTGGAGGCTCAGATTGTGTTCTAGAAACTGTAACTAAAATATTTAAGGTATTATTAAATAGTAAACAGGGGGTTATTCCCAGTTTACCCCACAAGTTTTCCCTGGTAGATGTAGATGTGAAAGTTAGGAAAGATAAGAGGCTAGAGATTAAGCCTGAGAGTGTTAATCAAGCTTTAGACTCAGTCCGATCAGAACAAGATGAGCATCTCCAGCGTATTGATGGAAAGAAATTAGCAGATATACCAAGGAATTCGCTGGTAGGTATCTCAAAAGCTGCTGCAGCCAATTGTATTTCTGAACCTGATCAGAAAATAGAAATCATGACAGAGTCTGATAAAAGGATGGATAATGAACTATTCCCCATATTTAAACCTCAGAGAGATGAAGAGAAAGAGGTTATCTCGGATTCATCGAATGAAGGGAAAAAGGGAAACATAAGTAAATATAGAGAGTCTAGAGGGAAAAAGAGGAAAACAACTCGCAGATTTGCAAAAAAAAGACAGAGGAAAATTAATTTTGATGAAAACATCGATACTCCCGTAGGAAAAAACCTTTCCCAAGAACCTGTGCTTTTTCCATCTCATGATATAACTGAGCACAGTAATTTAATCCAAGATCCTTTGACTACTGAACTAAGGGGGTCTTCTAATAGCATTCGATCTGTTGAGCAGATCTTTCCCCCTAATATCCTGCCCTCAGCCCTTAACCCCTTGGCTAAGTCTTTTCCTGATATGATTGGAAGTGAGGGGGTCTCTAAGGGGTTAAGGGATGTTCCTGTTAAAGGAAGTATAGATTCTTTTCAGCCAAAAATTGCTCCTGAGAAGGAAAGTATAGACACCTTCCATTTAGATTTTATACCGTTATTTGATATGGATCTTATATGAAATAGATCTTCACTTCTCAATTGTTTTCGGGAGATCGAAAACTATATAGATATAGTTTCTATTTTGAAATTAGAGGTTGGGAAGATATCAAGGGTTACATTTTATTCTAAACTTGTTGTAAATCATATCTTACAATGGTCAGAAGGTTTACAAAGTAGGGGGATTGATGTTATCCCTTGTTTTGCGGAACCTCATAATGGAAGATCCGTTAATATGCCTTTATTCCCCACCGTAGTTTTAGGCAGTACAGATAGGCCCCCTAAACCTGATGAATTAAAAATTTGTCTCTCAAAAAATGTACGTCATGTGACATACAAAAATTCCCTCCCTTGTCAATTGAATTCGGTAGAAGAAAGTCTCAAATGGAATTGGTTGCCCGGTGCCCTGTCAAGTAAATCCTTGTTTAAGTCCAAACCCTATTCCCATCTTTAACACTGATTTAAAAATAATATCGCGGAATACGGCTGGAATTAAGAATAGCCCAGAAAAATTACTATACCTGCACTCATTAGAAGATGATGTGATCTGTCTCCAGGAGACTTGGTGTGATGAGAATTTTTTTGCGGGTAAGGATTATTACTTGCTAGACGGCAAAGCCATCCCCTCCAGGAGAGGCCATGCCAAGGGTGGAGTGGCCTGTTTGCTTTCCAATAAGATAAAATGGAATTTTGCTCATTATTTAGATCCCAGTAATCTTTTTCAGGCAATAACATTGTCTAAGATTGTTAACGGCAACTCTCGATAATCAATTGTATTAATAAATGCTTATATAGCTCCAGATTTAAGTTTTAATGTAGGCTTTAAGAAGGTTTTTTCCCACATAAAGTATCTCCTTGATTCTGAATCCCCTCCCCATATCATTTTGTTAGGTGATTTTAACTGTAAAATCTCAAACTGCAGTCTACAGTTTAGAAATAAGCACAAGGAGGACTCTCTACAGATACCCAAGCCCTTTTCCCAGGTAATATTAAGACCAATAAGAGAGGGAAAATACTACTGGAGGAATTGATAGCGGTCGATAGCATTATAGTAAATGGAAGGCTTCCCTCGGATACTCCAGCAAACTTTACTCACAAGTCTAATATCAGTGAGTCTATTCTTGATTATGTGGTTGTGGGAAGTTCCTCCTTTTTTCTCCTGAAAGATCTGTTGGTCTCCAACACAACACTAAGCGACCACAAGGTACTGACTATTTCCATAAACTTAAATCCCCCTTTAACGGAGTCGTGGTCCTTAAATAGCGAATTGGTGAGTTTTGGAGACAATTCTGGGAGATGTTATTGGAATTTTAGAGCTATTAAGGGCTTAGTGAGTATTCTAGAGGCTACTGTGGAGAATTTGATTTATTGGAAGGGTTCTGAATTAATATGTGTTGCTTATTTTATGAAAGTAGTAACCTCCATTGCAAAAAAATCTTATTCCACAGTAAAGTCTAAAATAATTCCTAGTTGTCTTCGGTACCTTAATATTGAAATAAATAAACTAGTAAGGGAGCAATATCTAACCTATTCCCTCGAAAGATACCACAAAATAATGCTCTTAAGAAGAAGGAGGAGTAGGGTGAAGGCTAAATTGAAAAGAGAGAATGAGGACTCCTTATGGATTAAATTACGGGAAGCGGCACATAAGGGTCAAGTTAGAATATTCTGGTCATTAATTGGGGAGGGTTGTGGAGTGAGATCTAGACCACTCCCTATTCCCATTGAAGAGCAAATTTGGGTTGGGTACATTGAGAGTTTATATGCTAGCAATGGATTGGTGTCTGATTATGTTAATACATGTTTAGATAGCTCCCCATATGGTTCTGCGACCGAAAAGGACATTGAACTGGCCATTAAGGGCTTGCGCTCCTCAGGAGCAATGGGTCCGGACGAGCTTCCCATCTCAGTCATAAAACAAAATAGTGAGATGTGGAGTAAAATTCTTTTTCCAGTTTTTAATTTCTGTTTTTCCCGTAAAACTGTTCTTCCCTCGTGGAGGGGGAGCATATTGACCCCCCTATATAAGAAGGGATTCCGCAATGCCCCACACAACTATCGCCAAATTGCCCTTTTGAACGCCATAGGCAAAATCTTTGCAAAATGCCTCCTTAAGTCGATTAATGACTGGGTGTCTGAAGCTAAAATTTTGCCCTTTGAGCAGACTGGGTTTAGGCAAAAGCAGGGTACCATGGACAACTTGACGGCACTGCAAATTATAACAGAAAAATATATCAAGGTCCGAGGAGGGAGAGTCAGTGGGGCTTTTATAGACTTCTCCACAGCATTTGATAAAGTAGATCGATATTTGCTGTGGAGGAAATTATCAAATCTAGGCATGCCATCAACCCTTTTGGAGCTAATCCGTGCATTGCACACTGACACTTGGTGTAGAGTTCTGTTAGGTGGGGAAGGGGACTCTCACTAATAATATCTACAGCCAATGGGTTAAAACAAGGCTGTTTATTGGCCCCTTTATTATTTTCCCTCTATATAGCTGATCTCCCTCATGCTTTGTCCCAAACTGAAGGAATTGCTCCTGTTTTGGGGGGTAATCCGATTGTCTGTTTGATGTACGCAGACGATATATTAATTCTGGATTTAACACCAAAAGGATTAAACAATCGCCTGCAGGCACTTCACGACTATGCGGAGGCACACTACTTGAAGATAAATGTCTCAAAAAGTAAAGTAATGTGCATGACGGGAAGGAAAAAGTTGAAATTTGCTAGCTTTTGTTGGACTGTGGGTGGACATAGATTGGAAGTAGTAAAATCCTATGTCTTCCTCTAAAAAATTATTGTTAGTAATTTAAGTGAAAAGGCTCATATACTAAACAATACCCGGAAAGCAATTGTCCAGGGTAAAAGTCTTCTCTCTCTTTACAAGGCCACAGGTAGAAGACATTTTGCTATTCTGCTAGAGTTTTTTTGTGCCAAAATCCCAGCCTCATTACTTTATGGTATTGAATTACTTGATATAAGAAACTGGGGCTTCTTAAACACTATGGAAGGCAAAATCCTGCGCTGTCTAACCACGGTTAATACAACATGCTCAATAGCCGCTTTTAGGCTGGAATTCGGCCTGCGTAGTAGTTGGGTTCAGGGCCTAGCTGGGATTGTGCGTTGGGTCTCTAGCCTTGTTGGGGGTGAACCGGATACTTTAAGACACCTTATTCAAATTGAGTTGTTAGGAACATTTAAAGAACACTCGCTAATTGTAAAGAACTTTAGAACTGCGGTTGATCTTTTGCAACTTGATGAATCGACCCTCTTCTCCCTATCTGCATATCAGCTGAAGTCCACCTTGAAGTTGGCTTCGTGGAATTTAAGCTTTACAATGGATAGGGAAGCACGTATCCTGATGAAGAAAGTCTCCCCGACCATTGATGCTTGTTTAATGAAAAAAGCTCAAGCAAATGTCTCTTGGAATCTCCCTCATGGAGTACGGCGATTCTTGTTTTTATTGAGGCAGGATTTACTTCCCTTGAATAATCTATTGTCTAGATGGTATGGTTCCTCAGCTACATGTAACCTTTGTAATAATCCAACTCAGGATGTCACCCATGTGCTGTTTGTGTGCCCGGCCCTACTCTCACATAGGCGTAAGTGGCTGAGAACAATCTGTCTTCAATTAAGTATTCTCTCCGCCACTTCGTTTTCGAGAGGCTATCTACAACCCTCCTAATTAAATGTTTTGTTATAAAAATTTAAATTTTTTCAAAAGCTTCTTAGTAATATATTAGAAGGTTTGATATGCACATTTCTTTCTGTATTTTAACGGTGATCATATATAAATGCACTTGTCTTGTTAATCTTTTATGTGGATCTCATTTGAGTTCCGAAATCATAAATAAATAACATTTGAATTGAATTGACTTTCTGTAGATCATGTTGGGAAATTACTTCTTTCCAGCTTTGCAAAGTTTTTGATTGATCTTTCAGACTTAACTGTGGGAACTAACACCATAATTTGATAAGGCAGGTGATTTGAAATCCATCAAGAATTTGGGATTAAGGGTCCATATCCTTAGTGGCATTATGAGCCTATTTATCTAGGTTAATGGCATGTGGATCCGAAAGAAGCCTCTGGCTTCCTCATCATTCAGAGTTAACTCCACCAGCATTGGTAGTATAATAAAGGCCCAGTCTAAGAATGGATGGTCCTCCACTGTGTCTGGAGAGGTAATTTCATGAAAACTCACCATTTAATGGTGATGGGCCTGGTGGAGAGGTAGGTTTAGTACCAACTCATGCTGGAATATACCCACAACAAATTAGGATGACTACTGTTTTGGCCCATAACAAGGAGGACATCCCCAACACCCACATTTACAGGTAGAAATTGGAATATCCACCAGCATTGAGGATCTAAGAAAATCTCTAATGGAACTTCTCATTTCATGGCAGATACAATTGCTTTGGTACAGAGATCTGCTATCCTGGTGGACATCCTTGTATATGACAATTTACAACCACCACCTTTGATGAGGCTGTAAATCTAAAACAGGGGAGCAAATTCTAGCTTTTAGGGCAGAAGTTGTGATACTCATACTGTCTCAACAGCAAAACTGAACAAGAGTCACAAGAATGCTAGTTAGTTATACTATAGTTCCATAATTGGGTTCTGGTATATCACTCATCCCTGATACGGTATATGGTGACAAATGGAATTTGTTTTACAAGCTTCTGGTTAAGCCCTTATCACCAGCAAACTGTGGTATAAAAGAACACAAAAATGTAACTATAATGTAATTAACAAGCATTATGTTTTCTTTATGCGAAGCATGAACACATGCATCAGGAATGGAAGTGGGAAGCTAGGTATTTAACAATTGAGTGGGAGTACATTTTAATTGGTGTTACAACAAGCAGAATTCATGTTTAACTTTTTTGTCTAGTAAACTGACATTTTTGCAAATGTTTTTGAACAAGCATTCAATCTCGGTGTGCAGAACATTATAGTTGAGTAGACTATTTAATAATAAATGGTAAATCATTGTTGCTATAGCTAGAAAATAAAAGTAAACAATTGGTATCAGAAGATTTGTTGAGTTTGTTAATTTTCTTTCACAGGACATGTAATGTTAACCCCCAGAAGCAGGGCTTTTTTCAGATTGAGGAGTGTTTAATAACAATGAATATTTTAACTGATGAAATATGAATACAAGGAAATAACTGTTTATATTAAAGAGCATAAAGAAACTACAACATTTCAAGTGAAAAAGGATTGAGTATATTTATTTTTCTGAAAAATGAATAAAGAAATGAATAATGTTAAATATGGAGGGCTTATGACACCCTCAAAGTAGTGCAACCAGGGAAGACACTGTCCTTGGAGGGGGGGGAGAGGTTATGTGTGGGACAATTTGTATAGATCACCCAATGATTAATTAATGGTTGACATTCAAGGTTGCACACAAGAAACACAATATTAGACTAAAGATTTAAAAGTCAGTACAAACTTACTAAAAGCAAGCAGTGCTGAGACTTTGCCCTAAATTCATACTTTACCATGGTCTGGGAATTGTCTTGAGCAATATTTCTGCGAAAACTTAGGTGACATCACAGAACTGGCCACAAACGGAGATATCTCTCAGTTAATATGGAAAACTAAGAACACCAGTTACTCAATACTATGTTGAACAAAGCCTACCATTAACAGCAAAGTGCTGTGAATGAGAGTCACTGTGTGATATTGATTAACGGTTAACACGTAAGTGTTCCTAGTTGGCTAGTTGTACACATGCACATCAGTAGTTCTCCCTGTTGCTGCATGCAATACTCAGGATTCAGGCTAAGGACTCTGACCTAGGGGTGATCTTGAGCTTTTTAATCCACCTGTACTGAGTCACCATATTTTTAATAGCTGAATGTGTTATGTGGACTTTAACCTAGTTGCACATTAACAAGGTAGTCTGTAGCAGTGTAGCTACAGAGGTATTTATGATTGTCTGGGGAGACTTATGTAGTGTTTTAAATCAGGTTTGTGCAGCGATATCAGTGAAGAACACTCATCGCTTCCTGACTTAGTTAAGATTTTCCTACACACTCAAATGTGCTTCTGCTTAAAAATAACTACAAAGAAATAAATGGATTTATCCCACTGTGATCCTTTGCCTGTATGGATTTCTCACCATGTTGAGGCCATCAGAGCCCTTTTTTCTACTCCTTATTTAACCAGTAGATCTTTGCAGAAGCCTTACTACAGGCACAGTAAAATACATGCTTAAATGTGCTTGTTGGACACAAAGGACCTGGAAGTGGCATTCCAATTTGTACATTCTTTCTTTCTGTATCAAAATCCACAAGATCGACTATTTACCTTACTTTTTCCAAGGCACATATCAGCACACTTGACCTGCCGATAAGTAGCTGGGAAAAAATGAGAGGGTTCACTTTTTATCACAGCATGTAATTACCCGGTACAGTAAACTTTGCACAACCTATATTTATGATTCCTGTGCCAAAAATGGTGATCATGAATGGGATGGATGAGCTGAAAATGGTGTCTATGCCCTGGCTACTTTATCTTTTTACTCCACTTCCTTTGTGGATTCCGAGGGCATTATTTAAGGAGGTAGACTCCTTAGTCACTGGATTTATCTGGAGAATGTGGTGCAGAAGAGTCACATGAGTTATGATGCAGTGCGCGACAACATCGGGTGGACTAGCGGTCCCCGACTTTAAGACATATTAAATTGCAGACTAACTGCAATGGATGATACGTGGGCTGGCACAAAATCCAGATCAGACCCAAGGGCCTTTTGTGCCACTGCTGATTGACCTTCTCCGGGTGTTTTTCCGGCTGTAAAGATCGCCTCTCGGCGGCTCACAGTAGCTTGGAGTGATGGCTAAATGCGAGTAGGGGCCTGCAGAGGATCTGTACTAAAACCCCATACTCCCAGGAATTGCCCTTAGATCTAGTTAAAGTATTGTCGCATGGCGGCAACTGGAGGGACCTTGACCTCTGGATGGAGGCAGAGGCGATGAAAGTGGGGAATCTGTTTAGAGATTAAGAGATGAAGTCTGAGCAAAATTTGATCTACCCCAGGGACATTGCTGCTGCACAGAATACTCATGGCACCAATGGGCACACAATGGAACAAGGACACCACCAAATCTCCTACATCACAGAGCTGCCAATATGTAGCACTTTGAGTGGGCACCATCAAGACAGTATCCTGCTTACACAGGGCATTGCGAACAGAGCAGCAACAGCCACGGCCCGGTGAGAGACCGATTTGGGCACCCATAGCACTGCTAGGGACTGGGACAGTGTTCTACAAAGAACACCCAAGTTCTCGGGAAATGGCACTTCAAACACTACTATGTTCTCCATAGGTGATATTTGACCCCAGATAATTCCAAGTGGCAGGCGCAGCATGCCCTAGATGCGGAAAAATAGGGGTACACATCATACACATGTTTTGGGAATGTCTCATGCTAACTCTGTTCAGGGACAAGGCCTTACACATGGTCGAGGAGGCCATTAAGAGGGAGGTTCCCCTCACCCGGGTTATTGTTTACAAGGATGGTGTCTCCACAAATCTAAGACGAAAGTCACAAGCAAATTCCAAGCCTTAGCATTTATCCTGGCAAAACGCGAGCTAGCGAGAAAATGGAAAACCCCTGGGTGGGCGTTCATGTATGGAATAAATAAATGATTAAATGGGTGGAATGCGAGGGGAGAATACTTCTAAGAAAAGCCCAAAGAGACATAAGAAAGATTGAAGTAGCTAGAGCCTGGGAAACTCTGGTGGGTAATCTCTCCAATCCTGGGCCAGACACACCCACTGGGTTGCATGAAGGTTTGCTGTGATAATTTTAAATTAGTGCTGTACTGCCTACCATGCCCTACATTGTGCCCCCCATGGCACTTAATGGGAGCTAAAGCATGATGGTATATGGTTTGAGTCTCCCTCTCTGACACACTGGAGCCCTCTCTTTGACCATGATGGGCAAGGTTCCTTCGAGAATGCTATATCGAATAATGGGGAGGGTGGGGATTTGCTTGGGTATTACTTGATTTTCATTGAACAGATGCATGTCTACTGACACAATTGCATCTTTTGATGTATGTAAACCAATAAAATCTGTTAAAAAAAATGAATGGGATGGATGAGGATAAGGTATTTACCCCACCTTTAAAATACTGACACCACAAGGTGAGATGTTTACAGGGGCCTGCAAATACCTCATATTCTGAGTTATGAGCTGGATATGGGACATCAAATTCAACATTCAGTGCTTACCAGAGCAAATTCCATATGTTTCTGTGTTTACCTGGATTATTCTTGTAGAACATTTCAGCAGATTTACCCTGCCAACTATGAGAAATTGGAGGGGGGAGGGGTAGTAGTTTCACATTTCATAATTATATCCCTGAGCAAACTAGAAAGAGTTTGAGCAGGGACTGTTGGATTCCGTCCACTCAGCCCGAACACTGCAGGAACGAAGCACAAACCGATCCACTTGTCCAACCCCTGTACCACTCACAAGATGTAACTATGAGTGTGCACATGAGCCAGAAAAGGGAGTGGAAGATTATCAGGAGACACCAAGTCGACTTCCACCCTGACTAGATAAAGAAAGTCACAGCTCCCTATTCCACGCTTCTGCACCTACATAAATAAAAGCACACTTCATGAATATATCCAACAGTGCTAACGCAAAGAAAGGATCATAAACTGTGACCGTAATCACTCCTACCATTTGACTTTGCAGGGTTCGCTTCGCTAAATCTTCGAGCAGCATACAACCAAAGACGCTACTCCCATGCAAGATAACTCCTCTTGCAGCAGGAGAATAACGTGGCGCTTAGTCAAACGTCCCAAATGTGTCTCCTTCGTTATCAGGGGAAAAAAAGAATGCCCTTTGTGTTTGGCACATACAAAAAAAAACCTGCTTCTACTCGTGATTACTAAAAGGTCGGGGCAAAACAGAAGGGACGAGGAAAGCCCGTATCCCCAATACTTGTGAGCTCAGGAGGATACTCGCGGAATGACCCGAAACGTCATTTTCGCACAAAACAACAAGGAAAGGAAACAAAGAAAGACGCGAAAGGAGACGATACGAGCGTTCGTTTCCTAGGCGTCTTTACAAGCTCTGAAGTGCCAACGAGGTGAGCAATGATACTCAACCGCTTTCAAAATGTGAGGGGGGGACAGGAACCCATAAATTCCCTAAACCCCAGAATACTAAACGGGGACTACAAACGAACTGGGAAGGAAGGGGCAAGAAAAGATCAAAGAGCTCTAGAGTATCGGGAAACTGATGGCAGGGAGAACACAGAAAAAGGGAAGGATGAAGTCCTAAAAGGGGTCTAAAGTCACTCACGAGCCCGTGAGAAACCAATAAAGCTAGGACAAAAACAGCAAGCACAGGAACCAACAACAGGATACAGGAACCCACACACTATCGATATCAAGCAAAGACATAAAGGTAGGACAGTCCTATATCCCCATCCTGGCCGGTCACCTGACGCCAAACCGTAAACACAGAAACAGGACTAGACCCTATTCCTAGCAGGGCCGGTGAACAACTGGCTGGCACGGAGACCGCTGGGGAGACGCTGAGGAGCTGACAGGAATCAGCTGAGGCCACGGAACGCCACAGCTGAAGATATCCCTCGAGGCTCCAAAAGATTGCACAAGCCAGGCCAGGAAGCGCAGACCCCTCACGATGAGCAGAATTTAGAAACCCTGAAAGCAGATGAAGCGTACCATGGGAAGCACAAAGCACCAAGAAACAGCGCAGCTCACTGATTCTGATCCGATGCACTAACGTGGATTGCACAGACATCGATGGCGGCTGGAGGAAACTCACTCAGGGGACCAATGCATCCAACTCTCAGCCCTGTGCCCGACGGCATACTGGCTGAGAAGACACTGGCAGACTCCTGAGGCACTTCTCTGAGGTGCTGTGAGACAGCCACAAAACCAGGATGTGAGGATCGCTTCCAAAGAACAAGCGGGGCACGTCTTCTTAAATGAGGCACACTCAGAGCTGTGACGAGAGGAAACGGGCCACAGTCCACTGAAATTGACCGGAGAACAGGAGCTCACACACCTACAGGATGACGCGCAAAGCACACCAAGGGCTCCGGCGGACTGGTACGAACAGCTGTATGAGCTATGAAATCACTAAATCTCTGAAGATCCCATTGGGCTTGTTTTTTTCCAGGAACTCAGAACCGAAGAAATCACCATTCCAATTGCAGAAAGTAGAGAGCAATGAAAGGGGAAATGACAGAGATGGCCCCCTTCGCCAATCCCATCCTCGTTGCCAGTGTTGTAAATGAAGATGTATCTAGAGGCCAGGTAAGTTTACAATGTCTTTATTCTGTCATCCACTCTCAGCAACTGACAACACAACCAACATTCCAATGTGAACTCCAATGGAACATTCCAAACGGCAGGTTGAGGCGGGGAGAGGGGGATGGTACGAACAGCTGTATGAGCTATGAAATCACTAAATCTCTGAAGAACCCACTGGGCTTGTTTTTTTCCAGGAACTCAGAACCGAAGAAATCACCATTAAAATTGCAGAAAGGAGAGAGCAATGAAAGGGGAAATGACAGAGATGGTCCCCTTCGCCAATCCCATCCTCGTTGCCAGTGTTGTAAATGAAGATGATACTAGAGGCCAGGCAAGTTTACAACGTCTTTATTCTGTCATCCACTCTCAGCAACTGACAACACAACCAACATTCCAATGTGAACTCCAATGGAACATTCCAAACGGCAGGTTGATGCGGGGAGAGGGGGAAGGTACCAAGTGGAGAGAGAAAAAGGGAACAGTAAGGTGAAATGAGAAGAGAGATTACAACAATTATCTTTAAAAGAAATGCTGTTTTATTGTTTTAATTGCCCACACTGTTTTACATTTGATATATTTGTGCTAATTTTATAATGTGTATTGTACTTTTTGTGATTTTAAATAATCGAATAAAGTGGTTTGACTGACTGACTTACTGAAATGGAAGAGGAATCTTCAGGAAACAAGCCAGTGCTCCGGCTAATTCTTATAAAATGAGATATGCTTCTAATGTTGCACAGGTCCATCTTAAAATCAGTCTTTGCACTGACAGTAACGTGAAAAGTTAGTTTTACTTTAATGGGTCAATGAAAATGTATTTTGTGCACTGTTTGTTTGTGTAAATGTCACTCGAAAATTACAGAGGAAGAGTGCAAAATGTCCCGACGCTGATGCAAGTTACATATTTTTTAGCTATGAGTTAGTTTGAATATTTAGTCTAGTTAGTTATACGAAATACATCAACATGCCTTCCTTGTTTACTGGAAATGTGGTTACTGCTTGTTAATTAATGATAGGGAATTTTCATGGTCATTCCTTTCTTGAATTTATTCCCTGCTGGATAATTAAACTGCTGCTTGCTATTATCCTAATTGTAAAAAATGCTTACCTTTGTAATGCCTTATATTGCACTTTTGTTTTATTATGTCTGACACACGTGTGTTTTTCTCTTGCAGTTTATGCCACCTTCTATGTGATAATCGCTGGGATGTTTTTTGTAAGAGGCTTATACAAATGTGTATGTGGCAAGAGGTTATCGAGCAGTGAACGAGCTGCGGCATAAAAAACACCACTATTTGATAACGCGACTTTTCTGATTCTTGTGCTTTAATTTTAACGTTATCATATTGCATTAGCCTGCTCCTGGACAAATAACTTGTGAATGTGGGACTCAATCAATCACTCATTTTCATACTCAGTATTATTTTGCATTGCAGATTTAAACAGCAGAATGTTCATTTCAATGTTAAAAGCTGTATATTAAAATCAAAGAGTTATGCCATATAGTTTGCTCATGGAAGGAGGAGATTAAAGGAGGCGGTAGAATTTTTAAGGTATGTTTGAGAATCGGAGTAGAAATAGACTGTGGTGAACGAGAAAAAGAGAGTTATTCAGGGAAAGAAAAGGGAGAAATATAATCCAGTTCCAATGTTGTCCAAAGGGGGAAGAAAATGGGAGAACCATCGAGCCATCTATAAGCTTGGTTTAACAAAAAAGATTTATGATACAAAGAAAAATTTGGGAAATTCACCCCACCTTCAGCCTTTGGTCTTGACAACTTGGATAAGGACATGCGGGCTTTTTTGCGACCCCATAAAAATGAAGATAAAATGGAATTAATTTTCTTGAAATGGAATAAAGGAATAGAAAATGGAATATTAGAGATCGTAAATAAGATCAAGGGAGAGAGCATCATTTTGATTGTATCCAGTCTACCCCACCATGAAAGATATAAAGGATGCCATTTAGAGGTAAGATCTGTCAGTTTTTTAAGGCAATCATCCATACAACGTGAAACCGTGCCTGATAGAGTGGGAGTGAAGTGAAGACCCAAATACTTGATGCAAGTAGGATTCCACGTAAAACCAGAAGAGATGAAATCCGATTTATAAGTAAATTTGGTAAGAGATAGAATTTCACACTTATCTTTGTTTAATTTGTAACCAGAAACAAAGGCAAATATGTCGACTTCAGTTTAAAAAGCAGGTAGCAAAGTGGTGGGTTCAGATAGAAACAATAAAATGTCGTCTGCATAAGCAGCCATTTTAATTGTAGATTGATGAAACGTAAAACCCTTTATGGCAGCATTTTGACGTATTCGCAAAAGGAAGGGTTCTAGGGCAAGATTAAATAGGAAAGGAGAAAGAGGACAACCTTGGCGTACCCCTCTAGCTAGAGGGAAATAAGAAGAAATGCCTCCATTCGCTGCAATAGCAGCTCTGGGGTGCGAATATAAGAAAGAAATGAGGGTCGAAATACGTGGACCGAAACTGAACCATTTCAACGTTTGTAAAAGATACGACCACTCAACTCTATCGAAAGCCTTTTCCGCATCTAAGGCAATAGCAGCAATAGAGTGAGAGGAGTGTGAAGTCTTGGAGAGAATGTCGTGAAATCCTGGAGAAGTCGTGGTCTTATATGGGTACATCAAATATTTCATCAATCGTCTATTCTCCCATTTTCAGTAGTTGCAGACTCCTTCCATCTCCCTTCTTCCTTCCATACCAATTATCTCAGATTAACTCAAGCACTTCAGTCCGCCTATGAATTACACATTCAGTCATCCTCTATGCCACTTCCGGAGTCTCCCAGCATATCTCAATTACGCACTTTACTTACTAGGGGTACTAAGGCGTCCAAAATCTATTCCTTTTTACACGCTCCAACATCACCACGCATTAAGACAAAGGTGGAGGAGGCTTGGGAAGTTGACATGGGCATTTCATGGCCTGTAGATCTTTGGGACAGATTATGGGTGAAGATACGGAAATCATCGAGGGCTGCAAACACTATCCAGACTCTATTTTTCATATATAATAGACTTTTACTTTCCCCACTAACACTTAATAAAAGATACCCTGCTCTGTCACATGCTTGTTGGTCCTGCTCAGCCCCTCAAGCAGATTTGTTACACATGCTCTTCAATTGTACTCTGGTTTGCTTATTTTGGGTTCAGGTATGGTCTCAAATTAATAAACATTTTTCCACTACACACCCATTTCACATTTCCCATATTTTTCTAGGAAGTTTATCACCTATTTGGAATCCTTGGAATTTTAGTACAAAAATAATTGACTTACTTCTTGCAGTAGCTTATCAGCAAATTACCAAGGCTTGGAAGGACTCCACTAAACTCTCATATCAGGCTTGGTGGTACGCTGTTTGCTATAACCACAGATTGGACACAACCTATGTTTACCCACTTGCTTTAGCCCCAAAGCGCAAACAGTTATGGGATCCGGTTACTTCATTTTTTGATTTATGTGCTCTTCGTTCTCTACCTAAATCTCCCTTTCAACAAGAAGTTGCTAAACCTCCTTGAGTTCCTCTTATTGTAGTATCTTTCTTCTTTTTCATATTATCTACATTATTGCCCTGTTGTTTATTATTGTATTTAAAATATTGCATTAATTTGTATTTCCTAGCTGGTATTTTCTGTATTCACATTTCACGAATTGTTACCTCTTATCTACTTTTGATTCTCATTATTATGTATTTTATTTTTTGTGTAATCTCATGTTTTTATTTCATTGATTTGTTTCTATGACTGTTAATAATTTTCAATAAACTTTACCTTGAACTGAAAAAAAAATGTTAAAAGTTGTAGCTGGCTATGTTTGTAACAAAGAAACGTGAATCACAGAATTTCACAACAACTCACACATCAAGAGCACCTATTCACAAACTCCACTTTGTAGTACGTTTATTATCACTCCAGTAGTCCTACTTGTGTATTACAAAATGCACAAACCTACATGGGTGCACATCCACCTTTCGTATATTTTCTCTGTGAAGACCTCTGTACATTTAGGGCCAGATTACAAGTGTGGGACTAAAATTATCCCATTTGCAAACGTGTTTGCGCAAGAATCATTATTACGAGCTGTGTGATAATCATCACACAAATTCACTTTTTTTCACTGATAAATTTCGGCAGGTCTAATCTGCCGAAATATACCTGGGGAAAGGCCCATAAAAAAGGCGAAACATGCAGAATTGGGGTTGTTAAATACCGATTCTGCATGGTATGCTTCATTTGCATGCCATAGAGTTGTAATAGAAGGTATTTACTACATGTGGTAAATATCTCACACTGGGGAGATAGTATTTACCATGTGTGGTAAACACTCCAACTGTTTCGCCCAACTTAAAATGAGGGCCTTAGAAGTAAATGTGGGAGGGATAGCGGAGAGTGGCTGGGAAATCAGGAATACATACTATGAAGATTTTTTGGATGGTGTAAGGAGGGATTTAGAGTAGGACATACATCAACCAACAAAAGAGAAAGCTCTTGCTATTCACAAACTTCCCTTGCAAAGACAGTGCAGCCAAAAAGGACCCAAAGCAGTTGTAAATGTATTACAGCTGACACCTGCAGCAAGTCAGCATTACAGATGGTCAACCACCGGAAATGCAACAACCTTGTATAGAAAATAAAACACCACAGGAATTAATATTAAATCAAATTAACATATTTTAACTTTAAAAAAATATATATTTACATTTTATTTAATGTTCAAAACAATTCACATAATCTAAAAAAATATTATTTTGTTACAATTTTTAATAAACAATTCAAATCTGAAAATACATTTAACTTTTATGTTGTTTAAAAATTCAATTCATTATTATTATTTCAATACAGATCCTCTAGTAATTTTTGATATACGGAAGCCATTTTTTAAAATGAATCTTTAAGTAAATAATTATCTTTTTTTTATATGTTTAAATTAATAGTTGAATACACTTTTAAGCTATTATTGTGTTAATATGTTGTATTTATTCTAGGTTTAAAAATTATAAAAATAATTGTAAATTAATATGTAACAGTGAAATATATGTCCTCATATTTTTTAAAGTTTAATATACCTTTTTTTTTCTCAACACTTTATAAGAGAGAGGTCTTGATCCCGGCGGAGGAGACCTAGACCCATTTGTGAACATATACTGATAGTAACTTTACACTTGTAAATTAGGCTCTTCCCCTGATTTAGGGGTTGGTGACATTGAAGTCTTCACTTTGGAGTAACTTTACACTTGACTATGGTTATTAGTCAGAAGTAGTAAAGTTACTACAAAGTGTAAGAGTAAATTTACATGTGAGTAAATCTACATGTGGCCATTACATTTACATTGGTGAACAGGGCCAGAGTGCTACAGAATAATAATTACATGTATATGCCAGAATTACATACTTATCATTAAGGCAGAGTTAAGGTTAGGCAAATCCTTGAGGGAGAGTTTTGTTACTATGTACAATGACCACTGTGCGGATTACCTAATAATATTGCTTGCAGTTATTTATAAGTGTTCATGTGATGCAGCAATGAAAAGCAATGCAATGAATTGCTTAGACTTATGAAGTTCAGTGGGCAAAGGGCATAATCGTGCAACGATGCACATACACGTGCGCAATGCAATCCTAAGTGCATTTTTCAACGTTATTACTATTGTAGAATAAATTATGTGCATACTGCAATGACGGCTCATAAAACAATTAGCAGCATACCAATTACATAGAGCAGTGGTGTATGTGATACGTGATCTATGGGACAATAGAGATTACCTTTTTCTGTGTTACGATTTAAAGTGGAGGGAAAAAAATGAAATCCTCTGTCAATGTTTATTTTGGCCGGCAGATGCAGGTGTTGGGCCCCTATTCTTATTTTTGAGACAGTGACATATTTTTCATCATCAGACTTTGACCAAGATAAGAGCAGAAAAGGAGAACTGAGGTCAAGGAATCAGTTAAAAGGGGAACGCAGGGATGAAAAAGGGGCTTCCAAGAATCAGATAAACAGAGAAGGGTAGGATGATGGAAGACGGAGGCCTGAGGTGGTGCCAAAGCTATTCAGCCTTGATATTCCAGCATTCAGCAATGCCAACTAAACCCTCTTAAAAACCATAGGCCTCAGCCCTTTTGTTTTTTTCGTACAGGCCTCCCTTTGCACTATTCAATGAAATGTCCTTTACACAGCTGAAAATAAAGTAGCATTGGCAATGGCCATCATTTTGGCTTTTATGTACTAAAGGCTTGTTTGCAAGCTTGAATGGCACCCATGCGCTTTAGCCCATGGGTAGTAGATTCTTATGTCCACACACAAGAAATCTTGCTTTTCTGCTGCAGATGTTGCACTTGTTATAAGTGTATGTGACTAAGAGAACACACTACTGCCACCTGTCCTGTCACTGTATTCTGTGAAAGTAGCTGTTGAGCTGCGGTCCTTGAATTTTGCACCAATATGAGTCTTATGTATTGAAGTTCCGTAGGCCAGGACGACCAGGGTGAAGGGAATAGGCATGTTTTCGGAGTATATCTTGGCTTATTTCACTTGAAAGTCAGTGTTTCACTAGCACCATCACATGACCTCCACCTATAGTCAAGTCAAGTCAAAAAGGCTTGTTTTCGATAAAAGTTTACCATAAAAGCTTCATATGAAGTACACAAATTCATTAAAAGGTATTAAGAAATACAATGATTTAGTTATATCAAATTTAAAAAGATTTCAGTTAATCAAATAAGATAATCATATCAAGGATATTTAGTTTAAAAAAAGAATTAAACATTTTCATTAAGCCTTTTGCATCTGATACACCAAGCCCAGGATAAAAATTTAGAAAGGGTGCATGCATACAATGGACGTGAATCTGATGTCAGAATGCGCAGTGCCTCGGCATAGTGTCTAGTCCCCAGCATGCGGCACAGTTGTTTAAGCCATTTTTGTCTTGGGCGGGCGTACTCCTGGCACTCAAACATGAAATGGGCCAATGTCTCCCGTTTGAGCGGACACGAGGGGCAGAACTCTGTGGTCTGAGCTAGCGTTTTCCACCGAGATGTAAAAGTGCGCAGAGGCAGGGTTCCAGTTCTAAATTTGATGTACAAAGACCTGTCAAATGGTTTCTCGATGATGTCTAAGTATAGTTCCCGGATCGGCAGGTCCTTGAATCTCAAGAAATCCTCCGTCAGTCTACCCAGTGTGTGATTATTATTTCTTTTGTTCATAATCCAGTTCCAATACAGGGTCTTGAGTGCTGCCTTTGGCGGAGATGTCTTATTAATCCAGGATTCACTCAGGCCCAAATCATAGAGGAGGGATTTCATATCTCTTAACCACTTAATTTTATGCCAACCTTGTAGGGACATTATTTCAGAAAGACCTTTCGCGTAATTGGCGAGCTCCGGAACTCGCCACAACCGGGCCCATAAAAGAAGGGGCCGGAACCTTGCTAAGTCTTCGATAGGACGGCAGCCAAAATCGAGCATTAGTGGAGTCATGGGCGTGCCTTGGGGAAGTGACATAATTGCTCTACAAAACTTCCTCTCGGATCTTGTCAGTTCATTAATTTTACATGAGCCCCATAGTTCTGCCCCATAGAGAGCAGAGCTTACTCCCCTTGCTGTGTAAATATCGAGGACAGGAGCTATAGGTCTTATGGCACAAGATTGTTGTTCCTTCAAGAGGGCACCAGTTACCCTTTTATGGGCTAGCAGCATTTTATCTATGTGGGGAGCCCAATGCATATTGTGCGACAAACGGATGCCTAGGTAATCAAATACGTCCACCCTCCCCAAGGGTATTCCATTCAACTTGGGTGGGCGTACGGTCTTTTTGGGGGGATTGATTACAAGATATTTGGTTTTATCGGTATTGATTACCAGGCCCCATTCTACACAGAAGGTCTGGAAGTTTTTGAGAAGTTTTTGGAGGCCCATTGGGGATTTAGACAGGAGGAGCGTGTCATCAGCAAAGAGCAAGGTGGGGATACGCTCCCCCGCCAGGGATGGTTCATCAGAAGGATCTTTCAACAGATGCTCAACCACTCCATCGATGTACAAGGAAAAAAGGGTAGGAGCTAGAACACATCCCTGGCGGACCCCTCTCTCTACTGGAATGCTGCTGGTTTTCCCCCCCCCCTGTACCCCATCTAATCTGGGCAAAGCTGTTGTCATGAAGCCTAACAAGTAGTGATAAGATATAAGGCGGTATCCCCAAATCAACAAGAACTCTCCAAAGGGTCTCTCTAGGCACAAGGTCAAAGGCAGTCTTTAAATCGATGAATGCGAGATAAAGACTGCCCTTGCCTATAACCACCACCTTCCAGTATACTAGCAACAATCTAAATGCTTGCTCAATTGTGCCAGTACCAACTCTAAAGCCTGCCTGATAATCAGAGAGGATATTGTTGTCATTTATCCAATCCAATATTCTAATCAGCAGTACCTTTCCAACCACCTTTTGGCTTATGTCCAACAAGCTTATCGACCTATAGTTAGATGGGTCGTCCCTAGCGCCCTTTTTAAAGATAGGGACGACCTCCGCCCCTTTCCAAGATGTAGGGATTGGCGCACCCCTGCAGATGGCAATAAGTAGACAGTGAATAAACCTCCCCCATAACGGGATGTCTGATCGCATGAGATCCCCAGGGATGCCATCGGGACCAGGTGCCTTTTGAGGCAGGATAGTACCAATGGCATACTCCACTTCTTTTATCGAGAAGTCGGGGTCCATTGGGACTACATCCCTAGCCTTTTGGGTCTCAATGGAAGCCACTTTGCATCTCTGATCTTCCCTAGAACTATCTAAGATGTTATCACCGAGTTGGCGGGTATATAATTTGGAAAAATTATTGACCCATGCTTGACTTGTGATATTGCATGTTATTAAGTCACTATCTGGTCGGTTTCTGGCTCTGTATTTTTTATAAATGAAAAAGCACCGCTACAAAGTTAAATGTCCAATAGTTCGTTGAAGAGTATTAACTCGTTAGGCCGTTCACATTCATACCGACGCTGAATCATGAATAATGATGAAAAATATATGGAATTCAATGTTCCTTTAATAGTCCATACAAACACCAGCCAACGCGTTTCGTTCCGTTACCAGAACTTCTTCAGGGCTAAATAATTTTCCAGACGCTGGGTTTTTCTGATCCGAAATCCTCATCCATACATGTATCAATATTTTCGGGATTACCTCGCTAAGTTAGGATTCATCTTATTGGTCCTGTTCCATTGGGAAAACATATATGTTCGATATAGTGCCAGGTATTAGCCTTTACGATATGTGCAGAGTCTCTGTCTTCAATTAAGAATGTGTCCCCTGGGCTCAATAGTCAGTTTCAAAAGTAATATCAATTCGTGGTAGTTACCCGTGTGGTCAATAGACCGTCCTCGGTAGTGGCGTCTCGGATCCCCGGCGTCAGTAGCAATCCAACTAAGGATGATCCTTACTTTTGAAACTGACTATTGAGCCCAGGGGACACATTCTTAATTGAAGACAGAGACTCTGCACATATCGTAAAGGCTAATACCTGGCACTATATCGAACATATATGTTTTCCCAATGGAACAGGACCAATAAGATGAATCCTAACTTAGCGAGGTAATCCCGAAAATATTGATACATGTATGGATGAGGATTTCGGATCAGAAAAACCCAGCTTCTGGAAAATTATTTAGCCCTGAAGAAGTTCTGGTAACGGAACGAAACGCGTTGGCTGGTGTTTGTATGGACTATTAAAGGAACATTGAATTCCATATATTTTTCATCATTATTCACGATTCAGCGTCGGTATGAATGTGAACGGCCTAACGAGTTAATACTCTTCAACGAACTATTGGACATTTAACTTTGTAGCGGTGCTTTTTCATTTATAAAAAATATAGATTATTTCCAACTCTTTGGACATGCCCTTGGGGACAGGGGGCATTTGAAAATTGCACGCCAGTACCTTAGAATCTAGCAATACAAATTATATTGGTGATCTTAGGATTGGTGCTTAGAACAGGAGTGGTCCACTGTCCATAGTTCTGTTACATTACGGTTTCTGGCTCTGATTGTATCCCAGAAACACCTTGGGTCTTTCTTAGCACTTGCCTCTTTTAAGGTGCACCAGAACACTTCTTCCCACTCCTTCTTTGCTCTGGTCAAGGTTCGCTTGTGCTCTTTCCTGGCTTCCTGTATCTTCGATTGGGATTTACCTTTAACGGCCTCAATCAATAATGATTTGGCATGCCTGCATGCAGGTGTATACCAATCATGTTTGCCCCTCGAGCTATAGGATACTGTGTTCTTTCCCTCACACCCCTTTTTTAGGAATATGTCCCCTATGGACCTAAGAGTATTTTCGAAAATGGGTGTCACCCTTCCTGTTACCTGGGAAGGGTCAATGGTATCCAGTTCCATTTGGGTAGTCACAAGTATGTCCTTTATTGTTTTAAGTTTGACTTCATCGGTGGAGATTTTGTTCCACTTTAAACGTCTCCCACAGGTAGAAACTGAAATGTTATGAGTATGTTTAGGGGGATTTTCAGCTGATTCATTAGGCCAAAGGTTTGTTAACGTTAGAGAAAGCGAGTTGTGGTCGCTTTCTACCGTGGGTAGGACTACCATGTCTTGAACAAATCCCCATAGCTCGAGATCTAACAAAATGTAGTCGATCGTCGAAGTATGGTTAGCTCTATTATATGTGGCAGCACCCAGAAGATCTGATGGTGTGCGGCCGTTTACAGCTCTTAGTCCAAACTCCAATGTCAGAGCATTCAACTGAATCGCACTTTGAGTCCATCTTTTGATCGGGGGAATAGTTAAGGCTGGAATGCCCCTTCTGGTGTCATCCTCACCCATATCCAGAATGTCATCTGATGATAGTGGCTCATAGGTGCAGTTGAAGTCTCCTGCAACTAGGGTTTGAGCTCCCTTAGAATTTTCCCTTAGTTCGGTTTCAAGGATGGTTACAATTGGGGACATGGACCCATGCTTGGTGCCTCTAACATAGATGTTAAACAAATCAAGTGTTGGCCCCCTGCGCGTACCTTTTAAGGACAGCCCTAAGATATCTGGAGAGTTGATCTGTTTGGATTTTATACAACAGTTGAGGGAGATGCTAACCCAGGTAAGCAGACCCCCCGAGGGGCGTCCCGTACCATTTTTAGGTCTCGCGTCAGCGAAAGACCTTATGTCGCCCGTTTTCGGGAATGTGGACAGGAGAGGGTGCACGAGCTCAGAGCTGCTCAGTTTTGATCTCGTGAGCGCGCACGGCGCCGTGCCCCTCTCCTGTCCACATTCCCTTGCGCAAACACTCACTCACGCATGCGCACATACACACACTGCATACACACACACACACGCGCACACGCACTTACACTTACACAGACACGCAGGCACCCAGACAGGCAACCCCCTCCTCCTCCCCCACAGTCACACATGCATACACACAGACTCCAAGACACACGCACGCTCACACACATACACAGCCCGCCGCCACGCGCGCGCCCACACATGCCCCCCCCCCGCCCTCGCAGGCCAGCCACAAAGCGAAGCCCCACTCACCGGCAGCAGGACTCTTCCTCCATTCTTCGGCACCGGGGCGCAGGGTAGGCTCCTGCCTGCTCCGGTGCTGCAACCAATCGCGGCTCTTCCGTGGGAGGCGGGGTAGGCTCCCGCCCTCCTACTGCCTGTTTCCGGTTGTCGTGCCGGCCTGCCTGACTTCCTGGTCGCAGGCCGGCAGAGTGACGGCGGTGATTTGCGGTATTTATTTATTTAGTTATTTATGCATTTTTATATAGCGCGGACTTTACCCGAAGGCGGTATTTATTTATTTATGTATTTATGCATTTATTTGTTGGTGCAATTTTATATAGTGCAAACTTGACTCGCTGGTGCACTGCTTTTATTGGGGCAATTTTATATAGTACAAACTTGTTTGATCTTCCCGCCAGTAGGCTACAAAAATTACGGAGGCTAGGGAGAGGCAATAATTGCTAATATCCTGGGATTTAAGGACATTAACTGGTAGCCTCACCCTTCCAACATGGCGCCATCTGCAGCTACAGTGTCTCACCGCGCCTCTACGACAGGCAGGAGGAGGTTGCTGGTAACTTGAGCATTTTAAACGTTAGTCTCCCCTCCAGTCTGCCTGTGTTATTGGGAGCAAATGCGTGTGGAGTGCCCCTTCTCTGCCACTCCTTGCGTCTGATGCCAGGAGCAGGGAGTCAGCGGCGCGTGCTGCAGGTGGTGCACTGTACACCCCAAGTCCTCTTCGGCTGCAGCATGGCTTGGTTTAGCTCCCCGCCTCTGCGGGCATCGCTCGTGCTGGCAGCCCTGATGGTGTTCATTCAAGTGCTGCAATCGCGACTCTGCTTAAAGACCAGAAGGATATCACAGAGCTGGCCCAGGAGCATGCATATGAGACCCCGGGACACTGCATAAACAAACAATGCTATCCGCTCTCTGTTTATTCACTTTTCAGGTATGGGAGATTAAGGGATTAGTCCTGGAATCCCGTCTCTCCATTCATATTCCTTTTTCTTTCCTCCTCAACAGCCATTGCTCAGTATTTCTTCCCTCCCACGCCCCGCCCTCCCCTCTGGTTTCTCCCCTCTGGTTTCTCTCTTCTTGTTGCTCCTCTGAACCGCAGCACATTTGGCGAACTTTAACCCTTTCCCTCGGAGTGTCATGCTGAAGACCCTTGATGATAATATCTGGGTTGCTCCAGATGTTTACTTAAAAGTGAAAATGTGGCTCTTTTACTAAAGCTAAAAACACACAAAAACTCAGGTCAACGAAGAGCAGCAGACGTTGACCGTTCCCGAGCAGGATGGAGAGCAGTGTGCCACTCCCCTGATTTCCATGGGACGAGATTTTATTTTTTAGGTGTGTTACCTACCCCCTAACTCCATGAAGTCAGGGCACCATGTTTCTAGGCCAGCCCATTCTCTTCAAATCATCGTCATTAGGTGAGTCAGCCCAATTGGTTTAGTCGAAGCAACTGGTGACTACAATTCCCATAATGCACCTTGACCAGCACATGAAATGAATGCCAAATTCTAGAAACCTGGTATCCTGATGATGATGATGTAGGGAGGCACCCTAGTTCCCTCCCAGTTACTCTACAGGCGATTTATTTGTTCAAGAGTGCTTGTTACCAGTCCTGGAATAATCCTGTGAAAGGAAAATTGGAATGCCCATGGTGGAATGTGTTCCTTATGTTCGCTAGTAGCTCTGTTTGCAATGCATTTAATTTTTGGCTCGCCTACCTAGACCAATGCTTAGAGAAATGAACTCGAAGAACGCGTGTGACTTTGACGACTGTATGTTGCCTGTTGTATCGATTCTTAAGCGAGCACATGATGCCCAAATGATTGCTAAGCGAGAAAATAAGGTGATAAAAATTATATTGATTATAATGAAGCTGGCGTGTGATAATGACTGTTTGATAATGGTCTTTTATGATGTACAGGGCCGAGGCGCAGCGAGCTGTTGCAGGAAACTAGTAAACAGGAGCTTATATGGAAACACAAAGACCCAGTCAGAGATTACTTCCGGTGTCCCAAAGATACTTGTGTCAGGAGGAGGAGGAAGATTGTAATACCACTATATTTGATGCCTAATAAGACCATGGTGTTTGGGACAGTTAATACCCAACCTAACATAGCAGGCATAGTGTACACCCGGAGGGGCTCTCTTGGCGCTATTGACAAATAACAAATCTTTATTGGTACCCAACTCAGTCATGCTCAATTAACTCACCTCAGAAGGATGAATGACTCCGCCACCATTTGAACTTGTGACTTTTTTTGGACCCATCTTCATTAGTGTTACATCATAGGGGTGTTCGAAGTACAGTCATGTATTTGACATTATCTGGTACTGACAGTATTTGGTAAGGAGCAGTCGGTTCAGTATAAGATATTTAGAACATTAACAACCATCATATCACATCAGGGAGTTCCATACGTTGTCTGCACCAGTCAGCTGGTCACTTATCTACATAATAATATCAGTAGTCATACCTCCACATTATTTTCCCTATGTGGAGCAGCAGGCAGTGTGCAGACCCACAGCCCCTCTCACCTTGCAGCACAACTCACAGTTACATTCTGAGAGTAAGGTAGACTGACCCCCCTCCATCCCTTTGAGCAGAGAGTCTCAGGAGCACTATGTGAAGGACACCAGACACACCTTGTGTACCAGACACCAGTAGTATCATTGATCAGTAGCGGGAGGCTTCCCAACTAGGCCGCTAGGGAGTCTTTGAACAACTAGAGTTCATGCAATACTCTCTCCCAGAGTGCTGCAATGGGAGTACACCTCAATCCCCGCACTTCCTCATGCCGCAAAGTCGTTGCCTCGGCCCTGCTCAAATTGATGGTTGCCGCGCACCAATGTTTCATGTTTTAGAGAGTGTGCGTCTTCCAATGCATTGCTATGGACCTCCGGTTATCAGAAGGGCCAAATCTATGAATCTGTTGGTTACCATATGTACCTTTTTAGGTCAAGCCTGGGCAGTGCATGCACTGCTCTGCGAGGCATATTGTATTGAGGTAGGGACTTGACGCTCCGCCCACTCTCCGCACTCATTTTTCATTGGCTTGTGTCATTGTCCACTGTAAACTGTGGCTGTTCATTGGTCAAAAGGCTTAGTAGTCCCTCCTTAGTATCGCCTTGTCTCATTTTGCAACCTCGGTAGGCTTTAATTACAGCCTCCGAGCACTATTTACTCCAATAGCGTTGTCATGCCTGCTGTTTCAGGCAGAACACACGCTCTTCTAACAGCTTTTTTTGAATTGTTATAGCACACATTTGCAATGCAATATGTCTTGTATTCGCTGAAGTTTACGCTATTGGTATTGTAAATGACAATGCCATTTATTTATCTGCTTTAAAAACAGCACATAAATAAAAGGCATTGTAATTTACAATGTCAAGAGCTCAAACTCTCATAAATGCGAGGCCTATTGCATTGCAAATGCTTGTTTTGTTTTATCGCAGGCACAAAGTATGTGACATAGCCAACACGATGGAGAGGCTCTAAGCTCCAGGTCTCTTGAAACAGGCAGATTTTATGTGCCTGTACCAAGGAATTCCACTCGGGTGACCCCAATTTCCGATGGATACCTGCTAGGTTCCAGCTAAGGATCCTTAGTGCACCCTTAGGACCATGGCTGTTATTTTTGTTTTTACAGGGGATCAAAGCCTCACTTGGAGGCTCACGCACTGGAGTGAATTTAATCAGGGCTTCATTGGATTCTAATGTGTGAGTTGGGGGGGTGCATGCAGTTGTATTTTCCATAGGAATAACCCCTTCCGTAACTAACCTCTGGTCCAGTGACAGAATGTTTGTTCCCTCAGATGTGAGTCAATCCACCTCATCTAGTTTGCAGAACCTAGTCCAGTGTGCATACTGTGTTAAAAAAGGGTCAAAATTATGGATACCTTGCCAGGAGGATTGCCATTGAGGGGTCCTTTGTTGGAACACTTGCTGGTACCCTCTACTCATGGGAATTCGATTTCTTGGTATTTGCCTTTGGTGCATAGATGGATAGAAGTATGAAAGATGTAGGGGGTAGATCTGGGTATTAGTTCCAGAGGACGGTGCATTACATATATATTCCACCGCAGCCATGTCTCTAAAATTAACAGTTATTACATCTCCTGCTATGGTTTTAATACTTCCACCTATAAAGGGAGACAGCCAAAGCTATCAGAGGGTAGTTTTTCGAAACTGTCAGGAAACTTTGCAATATTTACATGTGTCTAAGACTTGCTGGGCACACCATTTGTTTATAAAAATATAAACCTTATTGACCTATGAGTAGTTACCTATGTTTACTCTTTTCACAATCTACGGGGTCTATGTACACAGTTCTCTTTACAGCCAAGATTGTAAATTTAGTTTTCGTAATAGTAGGGTGGGCTTTGGAGTGCAAATAACTTGTGAGTGTAAATTGTATTTAAAAAGAAAATTTACATTCACAAAGCGGTTTAGTTACATGGAGAATTAAGTCAACCTGGTGTAATTTTATGTGTGAACAAACGTGGTCATAAGGGATGGGTGTGATCATTACTGGACAGAGATTATGTTGTAAATCAACATCCACAAAGACAAAAGTATATTTTCACAAACTTTCCCAAGGCAGATTCCCACAATGCATACAGGAAGCACAATGTGTATGTCTTTACAACGCATGCCTTTACCATGCCTGTCTTTTCTACCCAGCCTTTACCCAAAATATATCTTTACAATGCATGCCTTTAACATGCATACATTTACCATGCATGGTAAGTGTATATAGAGTAAGTATATTTAATTTTCCCCCCATGTTTTTATTAAATGTATAAACCCTAAAACGACCCTTGCCTCCCTTTATCACTACCCATCCATAAACATTTAAATACTTCTGTACTTTTATCACTGCCCACACCTAAACCTAAAACTTACCCTGACTTCCCTTTACCACTACCCACCCCTAAACTCTAAAATTACCATTGCCTCCTTTTACTATTTCAAAACCCTAAACCCTAAAAATACCCTCAGCTCCCTTTACCAGTATCCACCCTAAAAACCCTAAACTTTTCCTTACTTCCTGTGGTGTCCTGCGAGTTTTATGGCAGAAACCCGTTTAACTCCAAATTCATGTCTGTAGAGCTGTGACGTAGATGTCTGATCTGAACATAATGAAAGCTTGTGTTAGAATGACGAGTACTAAGTTACACGCAAGTGAATGAAGATGTGTATTACTAAGTTCCGTGTATGGCATATTCTTTAGCTAGTCCCCAGGCTGGGGAAGATACTATGCTTCTCTTTCCCACTACTCACCCCTCAGCCGTAAAGTAACCCTTACCTTCCTTTGCCACTGTCCACTGCAAAAACCCTAAAATCACACTTACTTCCCTTTACCTCTACCAACCCTTAAACCTTACAATTACCCATACTTCCCTGTACCACTACCCACTCTTAACCCAAAAAAACCTCACCTACCTTTACGACAGCTAACACCTACACCCTTATTTTTTTAATAACATGTTAATTATGTTATTTTAAAAACTATATATGCTTACCTGCATGGTAAATACATGCATGGTAAAGGTGCAAATACGTACCTGTGTGATACTTACCTGCATGAAAAAAGCAATTGGTGTGACTAGAGGGGTGAAGATCCCCAGAATAGGAGGGCTGTAAAGGAAGGTGAAAAAGCATTTTAAATTGTACATGTAGTTTGTAAAGTACTTACATATGTGCAAAAGTACATGACTACATTTACGCATGCAGAAATTTTTCTGTATATGAAAGACATTAAACTGATTAAAGAATTCCCAAAATAAATATGGGGAATGGGGAAAATCATGGCACCTGATAAATAACAATACTGTTGGGCATATGATTTGTCAGGTGCAAAAAATAGCACCAATTCTGAGTTTTTGAAGCAGAATATGGGGATTTGGTGCTTAACCCACGAACATACAGAGTACAGTAAATATTGTACACTATTTCTCTGTTAAAGTCCGGCAAGCTTGATCTGCTGAAATGTAATGAAAGGTTAGGTATTTCGTGCACATAGCAATTACTGGGTGGAGTAAAATACCTCCCAACTCAGAATTACGATTGCTGCGCAAAATGAGGATGAGTAGATGTTGAAAAACTCTCACCAACTCTGAATTAAGACAAAAATGTAGGTATCAGTTTCTTAGAATTGGACAGACATTATTTTTATAATTGATAGTTCATAAACACAGCCTGCTCTGTAATGCAGTTTGAACAAGGAGTACATCCTCTGTGGATAAGCGCAATATTCAGCTTGAGTGGCATAAAACAGCATTTCCTGGATCAGATGTGTGGTTAGAGGATCCTACACAAACAAATCAGCACTTTCTTAAAACCTGATAATGAGTTTTGTGGTCCTGGAGCGGGCCCCCATGCCAGCGCCGTGTACCAGGACCGCCAAACTCGACCACCGGCCACTTGCTAGATTACGAGTAATCTTATGGTCTGTCGAGGCTGATGGAGCAATGTTTCATACGTAAAGAAACTTGCTCAGATTCAATCCTCTCAAAATAACATGTAACTTATTAACCAATATGTTTTGTAAGTACAAATAATTGCACCACACGACATATTAGTATCAAGGGGAAGCTTGCTTATGTGCTTTTACAAACAGTAAACCGAGTGTTTAAAAATGGCTGCCGAAAAAGAGGGAACTTTACTGCGCATGCGCCATATCTACGTGGTGTGACGTGTCTGTCGCTTTGGTGGGAAACTCTTGCAGCTGCGCACTAGTATTAAAGATGGCTGCTTTATGCCTCACACACTGATGCACATATTTTCGCATTCTAATGTGTCTCTCTTTGACTTTATTATTAGCACGTATTTGGGCCTGAAGGGTACTGTTAACTCTATTTTAAAAATCCCTGGTCAAGCGCAGTCCAGCACACAGATCCTTGAAGACATAGCATTGAATGACAGCTAATCCTGATTTACTCGCAGTGTTCATGAGAACTTTACCTTATGACACGAAACAAGGGAAGAGAAAGCACAAAACTTTAAATATTGTATATTAAAATGAAATAATATTGGGAACATTGATCAACTTTATTGAATGGAAATTATCTCATACTGGTATGGTGTGATGACATCTTCTCTTTTTCTGACCAATCAAATAAAGGGAATATACGAATTTGCAACACTGTGTGTGGTACATTGCCCTGGAAAATGGTATAACTAAGATAGGCTAAGATAGTTAGTTTGTCCGACTTGTCACAGACGTGTCACTGACCCAAGGTTTGCTGAAGGAGAATCGAGAGCAGAGTGCTGGTCAAGCACTCTGTCAGAAGAATTGGGGTTTGATGAGGGAGAAGATTCGATGTGCCAGTCATGGTTCAAGTGATAGACAGAAAGGGGTGTGATGCTGGCGTTGCAGTTAGCTGAGGTTACCTGTCCTGTTGGCACCTGATTTGTCGGGAGCCCTTCATTCTTTGCCCCAGCCTGTGGCCAAGGTTGGTCCTCGCACCATTCTAGGTAAATATATTCTATGTGGTATGTCCTTGTACCGTTTCTCTCTCTCACCCTTACCAGGTACCAATGTCTAAAACTGTAGCTCTAAAGTCTTGTAGAATTATTGCTTTAATAAATATTTTCTTACTTGAGAAGTCTTTAGTTTCACTATTTTGGCTGATAACTCACAAAATATTGCATAGATAAAGTTTTTAAAACTTACCCGAGTCTGTGGTTATTTCATGAAGGTAAAAGTTATACACTACCTATTATGCGAACACCTTTTGATCTTTAGGACTTAGAGTACGGGTGACAAGGATTGGTAAGTCATGGTGTACAGGTAGAGAGAATACAATTATGATAGGCAGGAAGTTAAGCTGGATTACCGGTTCAAGGTGTGAATAATTATGGGCCCAGGTGAGTATGGTAAACTGAGTTGGTAATCTCGCGCCATCAGTATTTCTTTGGTAGCAGAGTAGTGGTTAGGATTTAGTTAAGCTAGGTAGTTAGTTGCGTATTTATTATATTGAATTTGTATTGATTTTATGTATTAACCAAAAACCCGTTTGTGTTGTTATTCGTTGTCTGGAATTCCCCGGGGATATTGAATAGCAAGTGGTAAATGGAATCTACACTGCAGTGAGGTTGCTTGCCTGATGAAGTAAGTGCAGATAGTTAGGTAGGACTTGAAGCACTGGTTAGGGATTTCCTTGTGTAAAAGTGAGAATAAGTGATAGCAAAGGAGTTCGCTGGTGAAACTTTGGTCTTATATCACCTAGAAAGGGTAAGTCTGAAGTAGTAGCAGGTTCTTTGATGCTTGTGTGAAGAGTAAGCAGAAGAAGTTTTAATCAAAGTGTGTGAAGGGTAAATGGAAAGGATTTACTCGCAGTAAAAGAAATTGTCTTTTCTTTGAATTTAGTCAATCAGGCACAGTAGTGGAGGTTTTTATGTTGTCAATTAATGAAGCGTGCATTTAAATTGAAGAGAAAAGTGAATTGTCGTATTACCTTGCAAAGGAGGGGCCAGTCGCGGGTACTGTACTGACATCACAAAGAGCTGCTCTGGGATTGGTTGAGGCAGCGGGTGTGTTAGCTGAGGTAATATTGTAAAGGAGGGGTGAGTGCAGAGCATGAGAACTCATCTCACAGGAGAAGCTGCGCAACCATTGGTTGGATTTATTTGAAATTTAAATGTTGATTGGTCTTTGAAAATAAGAGACACCCTGGTATTGGAGAAACATTCTAGTAACGTAAACAATTGAATAAATTACAAATAATAGAAATTTCAGTAGAGCGAAACTTTTATGTGGCATCTAGGTCCAAAATTTATAGGAAAGTGCCCTTAGAGAAGATACTTAGGGTTTGCCAAAGAACAACAAATTAGAGGAGGACCCTACACCATGTACGGAGAAAAGAGAAACATGTAATTTTTTCAGAAACGTAAGAACTACTTCAAAAAATATAAAATCATTAGGACGAGAGAAGGAATTATTATTCCACCACCAAAAACACACGCATCATACATGATGATAGAAAGGGGCTACCACACTTGTGTATGGTTAGAAAACTGGATAGAGTACACAAAGGACGATGGCATTCTAGCATTTCCAGAATAAGGTATATTTAATGGGAGAATTTTGCACAATTGATGAACTTACATGAATGAATTAGACCCCAGACCAAGATTAACACAGTATGAAGCATTAGAAGAGTGGGAGATTGAGGCTTTTGACAGAGCTAGACCCAGATGTGACAGAAATTCAAGTAAGTTGTATGGAGACAAGCAACCCTCTCCTAAAACTCCTGTCCTGACCAAACCCATAGTACAACCCAGAAAAGAAAACTTAATAGTTGATGACCAGGCAAGTGAGTGCGAGTCAGTAATTTCCCTGATGAATTTGCCTATTAGAAAACCAGTGGGCGATTCAATCATAAAAAGTACTCCTGGGAATTCTGGAGCGGTAAAGATGAATACGTCCACAGGACCAAGAAGTGCTACTGTAGTAACCTCAGAAGAAATAGAAAGATAGTCCCGAGAAATAGAGAAGCAAAAATCACGTCCAAAAGTATTGGACATTTTCAAATTGAGAGTGGAACTAGAAGAAATGATAGCTGGAAAAGTAGGATTAGAGAGATTGAATACATTCAGTGAAGCGGAAGTTGTTATTCATATGCAGAAGTATCACTCGAAATACAAAAATATTTCATGAGAAATTAATGAATTTGGCCTCTGGTATGGGAATTGACATAGGTAAATCTAAAATATTGCTGAAACCTTACCGAGCTCAATTTTCTGATAAAGATTTGGAAAACATGAATGTGTCAGGACAAAAATTGAAAATAAAAGAATTATTCTCATTATTGCAAAAATGGGGAGACTTAGACAGATGGAAAGCTAGATGGACAAAGAAAAAATAAGAAGCTCAGGCAACTCGAACCACATCCAAGTATCTAATGAAAGAACCAGAAAAGGTTGAAAGGTTGTCCCCAATGAGAGAAGTACCAGGAGGAGGTTATGTGCATATCCCATGGGCCTGACAGGACAAATGATTTCCCAAAACTCAGAGAAAAGCCAGTAGAATGGTATAGGCAAGTCAAAAGGTTTGTGAAAGTTTCAAAAGTGCTGCTAAAAGATTTAGATGGTTTATTCGACATAGTTGTCCCTGCAGATTTATGGACAGAATGTAAAATTACAGTAGATTGGCCCAATGACGAATACCTTAGAGATCCAAAGACAGGAGCCCCGTCAGATGAAGTGATGAAAAAGTATAATCAGGTAATAACTTGAAAGGGAAAGTACCCCCAAAAGAAACAGATTGGACAGAACAACCCAGAACAAAGATGAATCAGTACATGCATATTATGAGCGCCTTTTGCAGGTATTCAAACAGTACAGTGGGTTGGAAACGATCGATAAAAAGTCAAGTATGCAAAATACTGTGGGGAAGAAATTGATAATAGGCGAAAGAAATTACAAAAAAAGTAATATGGGCACAAGTTAAATTAGCAGAACAGCAGGAACTTCAGTTAAGTCAGCAAGCAAATAACCAAGGAAGAGGGGAAGGTCCGTTTGATGGTAGTGGGGGGCAAACCTAGAAACAGATGGAGCTAAGAAGAGGCAAAGAAAAAGTTTCCCTGTCACGGGTGCAGAAAATTAGGGCATTGTAAAAGGGTAAATGAATACAGAATAATAATGTTCAAACTCAAACTTGAATCCACAGACGCAGATTGATGTAGCACAGAGGCAACCATGGCAGGTAATACAAAATCAGTTACCCTCTGCCCCATGCCAGATTTTGTGAGTCAAGCCAAAAACAGTGTGGATACCGGAAATTGGGAGGGAAGTGGAAAGAAAAAAACGGTATCACCACAGTTCCTCTTGCAAGACACATTTTTTGATGAGGATAGTTTCTGACGGTGCCTGGGAGGGGGGTAAGAGGAATGGGTACTTGGCGCATCCTTACCAGTAGATCAGTCAGGTCCATATGTGGAAGGAAAGGTTGAGGAAAATGACATCACCTTCTTGTTGGACACTGGTGCTACCCGTTCTACTGTAATAACAGCAGACATCCCACACCTACCCCTCTTGGGAGAAGCGATCCAAGTAGTGGCCGTTTCTAATAAACAGATTAGGACCCCTGTTACAGAGCCAATGGAAGTACGTATTGGCAATTTTAAAGAAATGCACACATTTGTTGTGTGCGATTCAAGCCCTGTAAACTTGTTAGGGAGGGATTTGTTGTGCAAGATGAGCCGCACAATCTTTTGCACCCTAAGTGGTGTTGAGATTCAGACACCAGATGAAGATGGCATTTACAAAATCATGTTAGCCAAGCAAAAAACTGAGATCAAAAAAATGACCCTAAAAGATTTACCAGAAGAGCTGCAAAATATCGTAAACCCTGATGTGTGGGATTTTACCAGAAAAGAAGTCAGATTAATGGCAAATGTCGATCCAATAAAAGGGAAGGAAAGTGCAGTTTACCCAAATACCCAACAGTACAAAATGAGCCCAGAAATAAAAGCAGGTGTTACAGCAGAAATAGAGCGGTTGGTTGAGTAAGGCATTCTAAAAGAAATAGGGGTGGGCGGAATTTGCGTAATCGCGTTACGTAAATCTCTGTGAAACGGAAAAAAATCTCTGCGAACACGCAGAAATTCCACAAACACGCAGAATTGCTTGTTCGCGATGCTTTTTTACTGCTCGCTATCGCTGTTTGCCTGCTCAAGGGGAAAAATCTCACAAACACTCATTTGAGAATGCGAACAAGCAAAAAATTTCACGAAGTCCCGGAAAGCAAACTTTTGGGCAATTTCGCGTTCTCACTGGAACGCGAAATTACCCAAATTCCGCGAGCGGAACAGAATTTACCGCCCAGGCCTAAAAAGAAATAATGAGCAATCCATGTAATTCACCTATAATTGGCAAAAAGAAACCAGGCAGAAAATATAGGGTCGTACAGGACCTCGCAAAATAAATAAAATGGTTGTCCCATGTTGCCCAGTAGTACCAAATCCAGCAGTAATTTTGTACCAGATACCGTGGGGTGCTGGATGGTTCACTGTAATTGATTTGTGCCATGCCTTTTTCTCCATTCCGTTGCATCCAGACAGTAAATGTTTATTTTTGTTCAAATTTGACGAGCATGTTTATGTCTGGAATCATGCTCCTCAAGGGTACACTGAAAGTCCATAGATTTTTTACCAAATTCTGAAAAAATGTCTTGAATCATTGCTGCCGCTCGGACAGTCTGTTTTGATGCAATACATAGATGGCCTACTGGTCGCGATCAAAACAAGAAATGACTGCATTTTTGATACAATTGCATTATTGAATCATTTGGCGGAAGGAGGACATAAAGTGTCACCTGAAAAATTGCAGTTCTGTACCACCTCAGTCAAGTATCTGAGACACCACATCGAGAGAGGAGTCAGGACAGTGACTTCAGAAAGAATCAAAATAATCAGAAACATGAATTTACCTCAGACGCAGAAGGAAATCAGAATGTTTCTTGGAGTTGTGGGTTACTATAGGCAGTGGATTGTGGGATTTGCAGTCCAAGCTAAGCCATTGATTCAACTGACAAAGAAATGAGCCAAAGATCCAGTAGAATGGAATGAGGGAAGTATGACTGCTTTTCTGAAATTACGCAACTGCCGGTGCGAAGCCCTAGCATTAGGAATGCCAGATTATTCCAAAGAATTTGCATTATTCTGTGATGCGAGAGAAAATTGTGCTCTTTCAGTTTTAACCCAGACACATGGCCTAAGGCGACGTCCTGTGGCATATTTTTCTGCCACTTTGGACCCGGTGGCATCTGCATTGCCAGGATGTTTGAAAGCAGTAGCTGCAACTTGCATGAGCTTAGAACAAAGTGAGTCTATCATAATGTGACAGTATATATTCCACATGCCGTTGTGATTCTGTTAACCAGAACACGCACACAGTACCTAACTCCTAGTCGGCTGACTAAGTATGAGCGAGTCATTCTAGGTGCAGAAAATTTGAAAATAGCCAGATGTACTGTCCTGAATCCAGCCACCCTATTACCTAACTCACCCTTTGAAGAGGTAAGGGAGGAAGTCGAACATGATTGTGTCGACCTCACAGAATACAGTACTAAACTACTCCCAGACATACAGGAAGAACCACTAAAAGAAACAGAATATGAGCTTTTTATAGATGGCTCATGCATGCGACATGAGGAAGGAGGATTGAGTGCTGCTTATGCTGTCTGCACATTGGCTGGTATAGTCGAAGCATCCTATTTGCCAGGAGTCAAGTCTGCACAAGTAGCCAAATTGATTGCTTTGATAAAAGCTTGCAAAATTAGGAAAAATTGGAAAGTAACCATATATACTGATAGTCAGTATGGTTACGGGGTTGTGCATGACTTTGGCCAACTCTGGATGCAAAGAGAGTTCATGACTTCTTCAGGAACCCCTATTACAAATAGACAATTTGTAAAAGAATTACTTGAAGCAATTCAATTACCGAAAGAAGTGGCCGTGGTCAACTGTGCTGCTCACCAATCTGGAAATGACAAAGTGATAAGTGATAGCCAGTAACCGTTATGCTGACCAGGTGGCCCAACATTAAGCCAAGTACAAAATGGCAGTAAACAAGAAAATCGATGTATGTGGAAACAGTTGCCAACTTATGCTGTAGAGGGGGTAAGAACATGGGAGGAAGTGAGAGATCTACAAAATGAAGCAAACAAAAAGAAAAGGAAGGATGGGAGAAAATAGGTTGTCAGAGAAGGTGTCATTTTTTACTTGGATGGGAGACCTGTATTACCAGACTGTATGCTTGCTCCTATGACTAGGATGTACCACGGGGACGCACACATAGGTAGAGATGCAATGATAAGACTGTTCAGACTGGATTGGTTCAATGCGAAGTTCAGGAATATAGCTGAGAGTCTTTGCCAGAGAACCTTAATTTGTCAACAAATGAACCCTGGCAGGAAAACAGTAGTTTGCCCTGGGAACAATGGAAAGGCAGAAGGCCCATTCATAAGACTAACACTTGATTTCATTCAATTACGCGCTTGTCGAGGATTAAAATATGTCCATGTCATTGTCTGCCTGTTTTTCAAATGGGTGGAAGCTTACCCAACACGATGAAACGATAGCTTAACTGTAGCCAAATTCTTGTTGAGAGAGCTCACTCTCCAGTTCGGTTTTCCAGTAATGATTGAATCAGACCGAGGGTCTCATTTTAATAATGAAATAATTTGACTGATCGGTGAAGCCTTTAAAATTGAGCAAATGCTGCACTGTGCATACCGCCCAGAGGCTTCCGGGGTGGTAGAACAACTAAATGGCACAATTAAGTCAAGATTGGTAAAGATATTTGAATACATTAGATTAGAGTGGCCTGATGCTTTACCTCTTGTTCTGCTGGGACTCAGAAGCATTCCAGACAAAAATATAGGCTTGATTTCGCATGAGATACTCATGAGAAGAGCAATGAGGCAGGCATGGGTACCAGGACACAAGCTGATAAATATATTTGATGATTTGGTATTGCAGTACTGCAAAGAGCTGGCTGACCAAGTGCGTTCGACATCTCACCAGCTTGGGGAAGACGCTACAGCCAGACAATCAACTCCAACACATGATCTGAATCCTGGTGATTGGGTAGTGATAAAAGATCCCACCCGATAGTCGTGCCTAGCACCAAGGTGGGGAAAACCACATCAAGTCATATTGGTTACCACCACAGCTGTGAAATGTACAGGCATATCAAACTGGATTCATGCCAGTCATACCAAAAGAGTGACAGAACCTGATGAAGCAGAGGCTGACCATTGTACAGCTGAAGGGTCCCAAGAAATCGATCCAGAAGTAGCTGATGAAGAACAACCTAGCACCAGTCAGGATGAATGGATTTCTGGGATTTATAATCATGGAGAGCGCATACAGTGATCATAATCCCGTGTGTGTGCATCTGGTGGGCAGTAAGTTGAATAGGCAGGTCCATGAATCCTGTGCTGCAGAACTCACTTTTAGTGTGGCACTGACTCTCCCGCTATAGGTGTTCTTAAAGCTTTTGAAGGGATTGTTTCCAAGGTGGGGGTTTTATTATCTGTCCCCGCACAAAGAACGTCATCTGGTGATCCCAAATGGTTTAATCCATTATGCTCCAGAGCTGCCAGAGACTTAAAGGCCGCACTTAAAGCAAAGCTGAGGGATCAACCCCGGATCCGTGCTCTCCGTCTTAACTATAAAAAGTTATTGGCAAGCCATAAGACGGAATTGAAGGAAGCAACCTGGCGGGAATTACTAGATCCAAGCACATTATGCAGTAGTATAAGATTTTGGGGTATTATTAATAGACCCCTTTTTGAAAGGGACAGAGCAGAAGATTTAGGCACCAATATAACGGAAGAGGAATGGTGACCCACTTCAGTCTTATTTTTAAGAGTGCCACAACCTTATCTCGTCCGCAAGCTAGAGATCAAAATAATGCCATGGTTGTATTCACCCAGAGTGAAGTGGAGAACGGTATTGTCGGTCTGTCATGTAATAAGGCGCCAAGTCTGGATGGTATTCCGCCGGACCGTTTCAAATCAAATCCTTCCCTCTGGGCTCCGGTCTTGGTAGCCGTGCTAAATGCGGCAGCTAAGACAGGGTGTCTGGAGTCTTGGGGTACCTCTACAATCGTACCCATGTTTAAAAATGGCGATCATAATAGCACACTGAATTATAGACTGATTTCCATTATCGACTCTGTGGTTAAGGTTGTAGGCGGAGTTGTATTAAACAGATTGGCTGCCTGGACGGAAGATAATATCTCACATCCAATATGGTTTCCGCCCAGGACACTCTACCCTAGCACAATGCCTTAACCTATACCTGATCCTCGGAAAGTATACAGTTGCCCGCAAGGGGACCATCTACATGGCCTTTATGGATCTCTCCTCCACTTTCGATTGTGTCAACCGGGGGAAGATGTGGCAGTCCATGAGGGCCATGGGGGTGGAGGCTAACCTGGTTGACTTTCTGATGGATTTGCATTAGGACACCAAGGCTAACATTAGATTCGCTCAGGATCTCAGGGTTTCTAGGGATTTTAGTACTGAAAGGGGTGTATGGCAGGGGTGCATTGATAGAAACAGGGGCTGATTTCCCATATGTGGGGCGAAGGGATCTGCCCGTTCTGCTCTATGCGGACAACGCGGTTCTCATAGCTCGAACCCCAAGAGGTTTGCAGACTCTGCTTGACACCTTCCGTAGCTTCATGGCAGAATGTTACCTGGCTATAAATAATTCAAAATCCTTTGTAATGCAAGTCGGGTTGCGTCCTAAGAGGCAGTACACCTTTAAGGTGAACTCAGAAAAAGTGCCCATAACTTCAACCTTTTCTTATTTGGGCGTCCTATTGGATGATCATTTGGACTGGGGTGCTTTAGTTCGGAGAAGGAGGTGGGAGGTGATAAGAGCTAACACAGCGATTTTCAACTTTGCCGCAAAAATGGGCAAGCGCCCGATTGCAGCAATGCTGAAAAATTATCAGGCAAAGAGCGTAGTGATTGCCAGCTGTGGTAGTGAACTGTGTGGATATGCAGCATCAGAGGGAATTCAGATGGCAGAAAATAATTTTTTTAAACAACTGCTGGGGGTACCTAAAGGCACCTAATCTAATAGTACATGAAGAGACTGGGTTAACATTCATCTGGGACATACTGGCCATGCGACCATTGCTTTTTTGGCTCAACTGCTGGCTAAACAAAGATCTTGGCCTTAATCACGAGCTACTGATAGAAGTTTCGAGCCTGGACCACATGTTTAATATCCGGTGGTTAAAGTATTTAAAGGGTTGTTTTGGAGAGATGGGGCGCCCGGACCTTCTTTAAGACCTGATCTTATTACCGCAACAGATGCGGCTTTTGTGAAGAAATCTTTTATCTTGCTTAAAAAAATCAAATAGAGATGGGTTAGAATTGTCTAAAACTAGCGTCCGTAAATTTGTGATGCTCAAAACTACCCCAGACATGGTGCCATATCTTCTCTGGCCTTTATCGGCCCACGAGCATTTTTTACTGACCAGGTTCCGAATGAATTATTTCAATTTTTTACTTGCTGTTCCAAAGGGGTGCCATAGAGGACAAGTGTTTGGCTGCGACGGGATCTGCTGCACTTCATGTTTTTTGTAGCTTCTACGAAGCTCCACGGAGGTTCTTTTTAAAATCGCTTTTAAAAAAGTTGCATTTTACTCAGGTCCGCCCAGCCCTTTACTTTTTACAAATACTAAAGCCAGAATGTATCCCATTTGTGGTTGGATTCCTGACGTGCTCTGTGAGGTACAGAAACTGTATGGAACTCTAAAATGTTCTTGTTATCTAATGGTTGTTTTAGCTGCTATCTCCTATGAGGACACATATTCTTCCGTGCTGGCTGTCCTATTTTCTTTGTATATTTAGCACTTTCTTGATCATTGACTATGGTGTACTTATACCCCCTCATATTTTTTTAAATGGCTACCCATGCAGTATGTTTTGAACTGTATATTTGTGCCTTGTGTATTTTAATGAAGATTTGCAACTTTTTATGGTTTTCTACTTTGTAAACCGAATAAAGTATTTTGAATGAATGAATGAATGGATTCCTTTAGTCGACATACCTGAAATAATTGCGAGAACAAGAAGTCAAACATACTTAGATAGACAGAGTGATAGTGAGGACGAGACAGGGATAGAAGAACACACTCAGATTACAGAAATCAAAGCCAATGGTAATTCTGAGGAGGATCAGATAAGGAAAGAACAATATACTCAGATAGAAGAAAACAGCAGCAGCACTCCTGAGTCTGAGGAGGGACAGACAGTTATTAGAGCAAACGTTCAGGCAGAAGACATTACAAGACCTGAGCAGGCCTAGATAGGTATAGAAAAACGGGTTCAGGAAGAAGAAGGTGAACTAAGTCAAAGCCAAACTCTGCAAACTCCTGAACAAGGGCAGATTAGTATAGAAGAACCCGTCCAGGCAGAACAGGAAGGAGCAATAAGCCCTGGACAAGGTCAGATAGAGGGGAAAACAGAAGACAAAAATAAGCAAAGTGTGCCACAACTGAACGAAAACAAAAGAACATCTGAGGAAAATCAAAGTACAGTGGTAGCTAATAGACTCAGAAAAGGTGATACTTGGCCTGGGTTTATAAAAAGACTGAAATATCACCGTAAACCAATAAATGAAGAACCAGAACAAGTAGACAAAGTCACAAGTCAGTCTGGACCATCCACAGAAAAACAAAGAAGGAGGAGTCCACGATTGAAAAGACTGAATAATAAATTTAAGGGTCCTGAATGGACTTACATCATTCTGGAAGATTTTGAGAATTTGGAAATCAGTGATGAAAGTGATGAAGAATGAATTGCTGATCCAATTGACGAAGAAGTGAGACCAACTTGAAATTAATTTCACAGGTTATATTCTGTGTACAAGTTACAAAGAGGGACTGAGTCTCCTTAAGTCAAAATGGCTGATAATAGAGTTACTGGAAACTTGAAAAGAAATTGTATAAAAACATGCTGTAGAATATGCATATGTAGTATATTGATAGTGATGATAGCATGGTAAGGACTGACAGTAGCAATACCTTATTTGATGGCTGCTAATGAACGAAATGACGCTAGTACACATGGAAAGGTGGATAACCTTAAACAAGACAGAGTAGATTTAGAAGCACCAAGTGAGTTAGAATTACACTGTAGTAAATTAGAAAGAAAACAGATTTAAATGTGTTTGCTAATTTGTTAGCACATTATGTAGAAACTATGGAAGTTAGTGATTGCTACGTGTGCATGAAATTGCCCACATCAGTAGCAGAAGGAGCAACATATCCTCATCTACCACTGACATATGGATCAGAAATAGAACGACCTGCCGCTGCTGCTACCAAAGAAATCGTCATTTGTTTTATATTGTTGGAGGCTAGCTCCTTTTTAAACTGTTTGCTACTAAAATTTGCTCAAAATCGTAAATTGTTTTAGAGATCGAATCTTACTCTGATTTTTGTTTAGTGACCCTATGATCCCATCCCTCGCATTGCTTGCACAATAATTGGATTAAAAAACACACATCTCACCATTTCGGCGATTCCCTCGCCGCCTCACGCCCGTCCGCCATCTTGGGTGTGGGCTAGAGACGCTAACACCACGCTTTAGGGGTTAGCGGGCTAGTCTTTGCGAGTGCCTTTTAGCCTGTTACCATAAATAACCATCAGTATGCGGGCGCGCAGCGATCGCGCGCAGCATCGCGCCGGAGGAGCGCCAGAGGAAAGCCCGTCTGTGCCCGTCCGGGCCACGACGGGCCCAGGGGCCACACACTCTGGCCAAATCCGTACTTACTCGCCTGATGCTTTATGGGCATTAAAAACAGACTCCCTCTGTTTAGATGAAGTCACTTTGGCCAACCTTCAAGCGGATGACCTGATGCAGACCACAGATACAGGCTTCAGGACTCTCCCCACATTGACTGTCTGGCAGTCACATGGCCTAAAAATAGCGACACTTAATACGCGCTCTTTGCAAAAGCATTACCTAGAAGTCTTCTCTCTATTGCTGGAGGGAGAAATTGACATTCTTGCCCTCTCAGAGACTTGGCTTGGCCCTGCATCAACGCCAGACATCTTGACTGCCCTACCCCCAGACTATGACGCGATCTGGTATAATCGCCCAAACGACTGCAGAGGGGGAGGTGTGGCATTTTTGTTTAAAAAATGTCTCGTAGTAAAAGAGATTCTAACAGAAAATTGTGCCTGTGCGGAGCTGCTAGGGATTAAAGTCTCGCTCAAATCATCATGCTTCGTAATATTAGTAGTTTATCGTCCGCCACAAAGCTCTCCGGATTTTAATGAGATCCTTTTCGAACTTCTAACGGACCTGGCCACCAGATTTAAGTACCTCCTGGTGGTTGGGGATTTTAATTATCATTGGGACAAAGTACCCAGAGACCCTACTGCGACTGAGTTCGAAGCCAATCTCTCGTTGCTTAACTTACAACAGTTAGTGGTGGGCCCGACTCACGTGAAAGGCCATACACTGGACCTTGTTTGGTCCTCCCTGCCTAATACAGAAATAACAGAGGTTAGTCCCTGCATTTGGTCGGACCACTTCATGATAAAGTGCTGGGTTCCAGGTGACCCTGTACGGGCTGCCCCTAACAAATCACGGAGGAAAATTCGACCCTGGAATAAGGTGAAAGCCGACCTCTTAATCGCGACCCTTCTCTCCTCCATCCCCCCTAAAATGAGTGGTATAGATTTGGACCATGATGCTTGGATACTAAAGACCTGGATGCTCGCCGCTCTGGATATACTTGTCCCCGAGCAGATGGAGAGTACTAGAACTAAAGGGAAGGGAGCGCCATGGTTTGACGCCTCTTTGAAACAGAAGAAGCAAGCCCTTCGCAAGGCAGAGAGAAGGTGGAGACTTCATTACTGTCAAATGGAGGCCGAAATCTTTAAAACCTTGCTCTCTAAATACAAGGCAGATATCCTTGAAAGAAAGGCTGCTTTCTATGAGGGAAGAATTAGGGATGCGATAAACATACAGCGAGAGACCTTTACGATATTAAGGGAACTCACACAACGAGAAGGGAAAATCTCCACGGACGATCAACCAGACTGTGACTCCTTTCAAACCTTCTTCCTTCAGAAGGTACAGGATATTATCACCGACATCAAGACACGGCCAGCTCCAACCATGCTGCCTAGACAGACTGTTCAGGTACCACCTATGACTTTGAACAGTTTCCCCCCCATAGACGACAAATGCCTAGCGAAACTTGTCGGACAGATCAAGTCAGGCTCAAATATTGATCCATGCCCCCCTAAGATTTTTAAAATGGCCCTGCCAGGCATCCAGCCCCAGGTGTTGAGTTTACTAAATAACTCACTGAATACAGGTTATCTGCCAACTCAGATGAAAGAATCCAGGGTCTCCCCACTTCTAAAGAAAGCAGGAATGGATACGAAAGCCTTAAAAAATTACAGGCCTATCTCGCAGTTACCATTTCTAAGCAAGATCCTGGAAAAACACGTTCTCGGCACTCTAGCCGGCCATCTTGAGGAATACCATCTCCTTCATGCCAGACAGGCCGGGTTTCGGCCCCAACATAGCACAGAATTAGTCATGGCCTCGGCCGCCGATGAGCTGAGAGTCAGGGCTGATAATAAACAGCCATGCGCCCTGATTCTCTTAGACTTATCGGCGGCTTTCGATACGGTCAGCCACACCATCTTGCTGGACCGGGTCGCGAAATTGGGGATCTCAGGCCAGGTGCTAAAGTGCTAGAACCCTTCGTGTCGGGTCGAACCCAGAGAGTGCAGTTAGGAGACCAGCTGTCCGGGATCAGTGAGGTGGCCTGGGGTGTGCCCCAGGGGTCGGCTCTATCCCCCCTGCTTTTTAATATCTATTTACAACCGTTGGTGGAGGAGCTCATGCATATGAACTGTGAAGTTTTTAATTACGCAGACGACACCCAGCTATTGGTCCAGTTGGATGACACTAGAGAGGCCCAGGAATCAGTAAGGAGTCTACTCAGCTTCACGGTCAACTGGATGACTAACAATCTGTTGAAAGTGAATGCTGATAAAACGGAGGTGCTGGTGATCAGCAATAAAGAGGATCCGTGGAATGACCTGTATTGGCCTCCTGAGCTGGGAACTACTCCTTCTCCTGGTACTGTGGTAAAAAGCCTGGGATTAAGGATCGATGCGGATCTCTCTATGGCCCCTCAAGTCTCTGCTGTTGTCGGATCCTGCATAGGTGTGTTGAGGCAACTGAGAAAGCTAGTTCCCATCCTATCTATCTCCACCCTGCAATCGATCATATCTGCCACAGTTATCTCGAGACTTGATTATGGCAACGCCCTATATCTTTGCTTGCCACGGAAGCTGTTGAGGAAGCTGCAGGTGGTTCAGAATGATGCAGCTAGGCTGATCTACTCCCTGCCCAGAAACTCGCATGTAACCCCCTGCTTCAAAAGCTGCACTGGCTTCCAGTGAAATTTCGAGTCCAGTTTAAATGTCTCTGTGTGGCCCATAAGGCACTCTTCGGGAAAGCCCCAGAGTACATTAAGCAACGTTTGAAGAGGTATATTCCTGGAAGATCTTTGCGCTCAGGAACAACCTCCAACCTGACTCAACCTAGGTTCAAACTAAAAACCAGAGGAGGCAGGGCTCTGTCTGTGCTTCTCCCGCAACTCTGGAATGAGCTTCCGTCTACCCTGAAGGAGGAATTCCAGCTACTACCCTTCAGAAAAAAACTGAAAACCCATCTATTCAGAAAGGCATTCACAACAGTTTAGGCGGCGAAACAACTGAGGGTTCTTTGGCTACCAGTGTGTTATGTTTTCTGTTAAGCGCTTAGAGACCGGCGGTGATAGGCGTTATATAAATAATCCATAACATAACATAACATAACATATGGTATCTCGTGTAGTTTTTTAGCTAGTTTATTTTACAAAACTGGAAAGTTACAATATTATTATTCTAATCTAGATGTGATTTTTTCTGAAGTTCCTTTACGTAGGAATATGAACCCTGTTCTTAGTACTAGAGATTCAACACAGTTTATGGGTGGATACTTTCTAACAATGAAAACAATAGATATAGCTGAAGCACACAAAGACAACTTAACATGTAAATTACATGAAGAAGAGAAGGTATTTTTGAATTTAGTTGAGAAAAGGAGACAGGATTTCCATAGAAAAGCCACTGGACTGAAATGCCAGATTCCTAAATGGGCTGAAAGTAAAGAATGTACTGCCACTGGCAAGACTCATGCTGCTATGTTGTTGGACTTTGAAAAGAAAGGGAAAATCTGTCTCCATAGAGAATTTTTTTTTAATTATAATAATATTTTCATTGGTTCCAGTGAATGTGAACACAATTTCCTGGTAAATGTGGGTTGGGGTCTAAAAGGGGGAACTGATGCAGTGTTTCCTGGAATCTATTATATTTATGGGAACAAGGAATATTTTAGACTGCCTGATCATTGGTATGGGAGTTGCTATTTTGGAATAGTATTCCCGAAGGTATACCATGTAAAAAGAATCACTGGAAGCAATGAAGAAAATAATGGACTAAAACGTAGTAAAAGAGCTAGTTTTTTAGAAATTGTAGGAGATATATTTAGTGCATTGATACCTTCAGTGGAAGTGATTCTGAATACTCAAAGACTTTGCAAATTATCTACTGGGGTGGATCGCTTATCAACAGACACTGCTGGAGAATTTCTGATGATCAATACCGAACTAGTTGCGGTAAGATCAATGGTTTTACAAAATCGACTTGCTCTTGATGTATTATTGGCAAAAGAGGGAAGAGTCTGTAAAATGTTGAAGGTGCAACATTGTTACACTTATATTCCTGATAAAAGTGTTGAAATTGGAAGGTATGCTAAAAATATTACACATTTGAAAGAAGAATTGAAACCACTGGAGGTTGATAGTGCATGGAAGAGACTAACTAATGGTCTCTCTTCTGTTGGTAGTTGGTTTTCTAACATAGGAAAAAGTATTGTAGGTAGAATACTGATGCCAATAATGGGAATAGCCCTACTTATTTTAGGGATAATTATTTTGAGCAAATGCTGCAGAAACAGAAAGTGGTATGCAGTAAATGACAAGAGGAAGAAAAGAAAATGTGACGAAATTCAACTTGAAGAAATGAAGGGGGATGTTTACAAAACAATGAAAGGGTTTCAAACAATTGGAGAAAGAGAAAATGCTAAAGTAATAGAAGAAATCGAAATAGGAGAGTGCTAAAGTTGGTATCTGGTTCAGTAATTAGTGATGGTGATAAGGCCGGATTTTCTTCTAGATTTTCTTACCAATCTTCAGAATGCTCGGTCGACTGGGTCTTTCTTGTCTACTAAGAAGTGTGAAGGGGAGAACAACAGCAGTCATAACAATCCTTAAAATTTTAGCCAATTAACTCCAACTCAAGAATCACTGACTACCGAATGAAATCTAGGGGTTTTATTACAAAGCCAAAAATAGTTGAACATACAGACACCTCAGCAAAAGGTTTCAGAAATAAACCGGAACTAATACAAACATAATCCTATGCAAGAGCCTCATACGACTCAATATGATGAGCAGAGTTATTTCTAAAAGCATCAGGCAAATAATGACAGTCCCTGCTTGAAGTTTTGACTGCATTCGTTCAAAGGAAAGAAAAGAAAGTTAGTCTGTCCCTACACTAACTCTAAATGACATCCCTACTTAGCATGATCCCCAGGCAAGAGAATACGGTGTCAGCTGTGAAGACTTCCTAAGAAGTACATTCACCTTCCATCAGTGAGTAGCTTAAGCCACTGAGCTCGTTCTAAGATGCTCCTTCTATTATCCTCCCTAGTTCCCTCTAAACCCAGGACCCTAATCCATCTGACCTGGCTAACGAAAAACTGTCTCAAGACTGTTTCTCTTCCCTCGAGGCATTTTCCCTAATACAAAATCACAAAACAGTAGACACGCCTTGATCACTTCCCTTGAGGCAGGTATTTGCTTGTGGATTATTCCAGTTAACTGTCGACGTTGTCCAAAAACCGTTGCTGTGTGCTTGGGTCCCAGGCACCTTCTCCGCTAAATGTTGTATCCTTGCATTCCAAGGCGGGCCCTTTGTTCTCACTCCTACTATCCTAACTCCTAAACAATGGTTCATTCTACCTAACAAACTCCATAGCCTTGCACCTGCAACAGAAATGCATGAGTAGCAACCTTGTACAGTTCTGAGTTACAATTCGAAATTCAACTGTAAAAGGAACCCTTTCCCAAGGAAAATGTGTCAGGTCTACATCTCGAGCCATGATAAGAAAAAAAAATACAGTTATGCCTCTGCTGGCAATTTTATGTCCCAGGCCTTTACACGTTTAAATGCACTTCTAACATAACATAAGAAACAGGTTATTCAAATCACTTTAAAAGCATTGATTCTCATTACAATTTTAAAGCAATATTATTCTCATCATGTTAGAGCATCACACATTTTCATTAATACGCATTTCTACATGTGCAGCTTTAATATGACACGTTAACCTAATGCAACATTTTACACGTAATGCAATAGTTTCTACATTACTTAAAGCATTTACTTAATTAAAACACTACATTAGTCTTCGAATAGAGTGAGAACAACTCTACAATTTGTAACACACTCGATTAGTCCTACATTTCTAATGATCACACTTTAACATAATAATCTAAATATGTGGGTGCTGACTACTGGAGATTATGGTTCACCCCTACAATTTTCTGAACATCATGGCGCTCTATCAGTCTCCCCCTTTGATGACCTGTGTCATCACAAACTACACCATCCTTGGGGAAAGAACTGACCTAAACAGAACTTATCTCCATTCTTCCTCTTCTGAGTAGCTCCATGTTCTTAAGATTCTTGTATTAACTGTCCTGCAGTCTCTCCATTCGCCTCTCTTGCACTCTCAATGACCTGTCCAATCTACTGGATCTATACCACTTGTATGCTCTAATCAAACCCCACAGTCCAATCACACATGCCACAACTATAATGAGAGGATTCAAGACAAAGCCAAGGAACCCTTTTCCAAGGTTCGCAAACCATAGTCCTTATCGATAACATCTCTCCTTCAACCAACACCAACGACTTAGCTGTATTCATCGACAACTCATCTACAACAGTCGCCAACCTTCTAATCTTCACATCATTCAAAATTACTCCCAAGGTTGGTATCATTGTTCCAAAACATCTCCAACCACAGCTGCTGCAGTTTCACCTCGCTTCACTCTTACATTATGTCCTCCTTCTAAGAGTTCTAAATCTTCTGTATGATAAATTTTGGGGAAAATTATTGGTAAATAACACGTACCATACCATTTCTCAGGCAATCGCACATAAGCATTCCTCCCACAAACAAAATACACAGTTGGAATTATCTGCACTACACTTTGCAAAAAGTCCTTTGCATAATACTCCAGTGTAAAAGTGTGATCGCAGGTGGTCTGACCCACATTAACATTCTCATATTATGTCTGTGGTCGACTTATGCACAATTTTCCCTTCTGCAGTTCATCTAGAGCTATCGGACCATAACTCCCCTTCGACTTGTGCAACTTCTCTTCATCTGTCCAATCCACTTTACCTTGTCCTGAATCTCTTAACTGCTTTTGTTTCCTGTATTTATCTTCTACTTGATCTATGAATTTCTTCTCCACGTCTGACAACAGACACGTCAAATTCTGACGATGAGCATAAGCTGTATCCAACTCTTTAGTCGGAATGAAATACGTTCCAAGTCTATCCTCTGATTTGTAATAATCATACTTATTCAAATGCTTATAAGCTGGTACTTCAGGGCGAACTGCATCATAATTCGAAAAGAAATACTCAAAATGGTTTCGACCATAGAAAATGCTAAGCAGCAAACTACAAGAAATACCATATGTCAATGGGAGATGATGACATCTGATACCCTCATCTACTGAAGCAGGCAACTGCATACATACATAACAATCTTTTGCATCCATTGCATCAATATATTCATACAACAACTTTGCATACGCATTAAGCTTAAAATCACCTCTAGACAAATCTGCATGTAACCTACGACTCTCTTCTAGCAGCAAAGCTCTTTTGTCTCCTATTTTGACCTCTTTCTTGCTAGGAGTGGTAGATATAGGGGTTCCTCTACCTCCACTGCCGGCTCATGTGGTGCTAAATATGAAACTACAACTACTAGAATAGTGAAGAGAATCACTCCTCCTACAGTGCCTACTATGCACCTAGCTCTATGGGTAGAGAGACAAAATATCGAAATTAAAATATCGATATACAATAATATCGATGTTTTAATTTCGATGGTATAGAATATCGATGTGCAAAATATTGACAGACAGAATATCGTTTTTAAGGTATGTATGTTACTAATATCGAAATTTACTAATATCGAAATTCTGTTTAGTGTTATGTATTTAATTATGTGTGGCGCCGCGGCCAGGGCGACTGACGCTGGAATCTGGGGATCAGGGTTCTATCCCCGGCTCCGGCGGCAGGTTAGCCCAGCACCATGTGACTCTGGGCAATAGCTTGCTTAATCTTCCCGACGGCCCCCCAGCGCCTAGAGACCCTAACGGGTGATTGTGCGCTATACAAATGTGGATTATTATTTTTATTATTATGTTGTTTATATGTTTGTTAAATATGTTTTTTAATGTATGTTTGAAAATTATTAATTTTGTTTACATTTTCCGTTTTAGTATCAGAGCGGGTTGTGGGTTTATAGGGGAATAGGGTGGGAAGTAATTTAATAACAATTAATTAATTAATATATTTTCTAAAATATTTTTAATTAATAATTAATTGGTAATTAATTAATACTAATTAGTTAATTACATTAATTAGAGTTAATGTGCTAATATATTGAATTGTTTGTTATTGTCAATTAATAATTAATTGGTAATTAATTAATATAAATTAGTTAATTACATTAATTAGAGTTAATGTGCTAATATAATTATTTTTTGTTATTATTAATTAATAATTAATTGGTAATTAATTAATATTAATTTGTTAATTAAATTAATTAGAGTTAATGTGCTAATATATTAAATTTGTTGTTATTGTTAATTAATAATTAATTGGTAATTAATAATTATTAAGTGATTAAATGATGTTATTTATTTATGTGTAGTGGGTTGTGTGTTTATAGGGGAATAGGGTGTGATATAATTAAATGTAATTAATTAAAGAGATTTTATTTATTTATTGGTATTTATTGTTAATTAATTGGTAATTAATATGTGTTAATTAGTTCATTTATTATTACATCAATTTAATAATATTAATTGTTATTAATTGATTAATTGATATTTATTTTAATTTTGTTTTTTGTATGTGTAGTGTGTTGTGTGTTAAAGGGGGAGTAGTGTGGGAAGTAATTTTTACCCCCATGCTATCCAATGCTTTCCCTACTGTTGCACCCTCTGGAGTGGGAATAGTAATTTAACCCCCTATGCTATCCAACGCTTTCCCTACTGTTGCACTCTCTGGAGTGGGAATAGTAATTTTTACCCCTACGCTATCCAACGTTTTCCCTAATGTTGCACCATCTGGAGTGGGAATAGTCATTTTTACCCCTACGCTATCCAACAGTTTCCCTACTGTTGCACCCTTTGGAGTGGGAATAGTAATGTTTCCCCCTACGCTATCCAACGCTTTCCCTACTGTTGCACTCTCTGGAGTGGGAATAGTAATTTATACCCCTACACTATCCAACGCTTTCCCTACTGTTGCACCCTCTGGAGTGGGAATAGTAATTTTTACCCCTACGCTATCCAACGCTTTCCCTACTGTTGCACCCTCTGGAGTGGGAATAGTAATTTTTACCCCTACGCTATCCAACATTTTCCCTACTGTTGCACCCTCTGGAGTGGGAATAGTAATTTTTACCCCTACGCTATCCAACGCTTTCCCTACTGTTGCACCCTCTGGAGTGGGAATAGTAATTTTTACCCCTACACTATCCAATGCTTTCCCTACTGTTGCACCCTCTGGAGTGGGAATAGTAATTTATACCCCTACACTATCCAACGCTTTCCCTACTGTTGCACCCTCTGGAGTGGGAATAGTAATTTTTACCCCTACGCTTATCCGACGATTTCCCTACTGTTTCACTCTCTGGAGTGGGAATAGTAATGTTTACCCCTACGCTATCCAACGCTTTCCCTACTGTTGCACCCTCTGGAGTGGGAATAGTCATGTTTACCCCTACGCAATCCAACGCTTTCCCTACTCTTGCACCCTCTGGAGTGGGAATAGTAATTTAAACCCCTACGCTATCCAACACTTTCCCTACTGTTGCACTCTCTGGAGTGGGAATAGTAATTTTTACCCCTACGCTATCCAACGCTTTCCCTACTGTTGCACCCTCTGGAGTGGGAATAGTAATTTTTACCCCTACGCTATCCAACGCTTTCCCTACTGTTGCACCCTCTGGAGTGGGAATAGTAGTTTTTATCCCTACGCTATCCAACATTTTCCCTACTGTTGCACCCTCTGGAGTGGGAATAGTAATTTTTACCCCTACGCTATCCAACGCTTTCCCTACCGTTGCACCCTCTGGAGTTGGAATAGTAATTTAAACCCCTATGCTATCCAACGCTTTCCCTACTGTTGCACCCTCTGGAGTGGGAATAGTAATTTTTACCCCTACGCTATCCAACGCTTTTCCTACTGTTGCAATATGTGGAGTAAGTATATATATATTAATTTATATGTAGAGTTTTAAATTTATTTTAAATGTATATGTTTTAGTTATTATTTTTTAAATATGTTTCACTGTTTATATTTAATATTTGTAAAATTATATGTCTTTTTAAATTATTTTTACATTATTATTAATACATTTAAAAAAACGATATATTTAATTTCGATATTTTTGTACTACAATATTTTTTTTGTTGATATTTTTGTACTTACATTTATGAAGATATAACTCCGATATTTTTGATGTCGATATTTTTGTGTCGATGCCTCCATGGTCTCAGGACTATGTTCACTTCTTAGTTCAGCCACAGCGCTCGAAAGTTACTTTTTCCTTCTTCAGTTGCTTGAACCTCTTGAACTATTATTATTATTATTATTATTATTATTATAAACCATTTTTATAGCGCGCTCTGCTACTGGGGAGTATCCTGGCGCGGGAGCAAGAAAGGCAAACAGCAAAACATAGGAAGGCCTCTTTAAGTTACACTTTTAAACAGGTGTGTTTTCAGATGTTTTTTAAATGCAGCTACAGTGGGTGTGGAGCGCAGATGAAAAGGAAGAGCATTCCAGGCGCGAGCCACGACCACCGCGATCGACTGACCACCAAGTCTGGCACGTTTGAAACGGGGAAGGGATAGTTGAAACAGAGTGGAGGATCTCAGGGTGCGTGTAGGGACATAGCAAATAAATCTTTTTCTCAAATACTGGGGGCCTTGATTATGGATAGCACGAAACGCCAGAACTAGTGACTTGAACAAGATGCGCTGTGCAACCGGCAGCCAGTGGAGTGTGCGCATCTCAGCGCGAACGCTCTTCCATCTAGGAATGTTGAATAAAAGACGGACTGCCGCGTTCTGGATAATTTGCAGGCGTTTTACCAGGTAAGAAGGGATTCCACTGAACAATGCATTTGCGTAGTCCAACCTGGCCAGTATGAGCGCTCGCGCAACAGACTCCTTAGCCTCCCTTGGGAGCAGAGGAAAGAATTTGCGGAGCATTTTTAAGGTCGCAAAACAGGCGCCAGAGAGTTTTTTAATATGGTGCTCAAATCTTAAATCCTCTCCGAACCAGATGCCAAGATTCTTGGCAGGTCTCCCCATCTCTTTCGGGCCTGGAATGTCAGGAGGCCATACAGTGCTCATGAACGAGGGGGGAAAGGAGCCATAAAAGAGAACCTCAGATTTGTCCTCATTGCACTTCAACTGGGCCTTCGCCAGCCAGCGAAATACAGAGGACAAACACAGATGAACTATAGATGTATCAAGGTTATCATCTGGCCAGGTGAACAGCAATTGGGTGTCATCTGCATACCCTATGATCTTAGCCCCGAACTGTTCTGCTAGATAAACCAGAGAACTACACCTCAGAAGCTGAAAGTCCCCTTTTAATTTTAGTTCCTTATTTACAGCAAACAAGAGACAACCCTAACCCTTCTCCATCCTCTATGGGAAGTCCCTAAGTTTCTTCTTCTTCCACTCGGACCTAGGTTCTCCATTTCAGCTTATTTACAACAAAGTCTCTTTAATCCAAAATAACATTTGCTCCAACAGCTTCTAGAACATGCTGCAAAAGTTCAAGACGAAGCACAATTGATTTGTGAGATGGCACTTCAGTTTCAAACGTAGGAAAAATCAGTCTATTCAAGATGAAATTGCAAATTCTACTCAGATATAGGGGATTCGGAACTGTGATGGTCAGTACTACTTCAATTTCAAATCCTGGTACTAACAACACCACGTCCAATTTCACGTTAGGGCTGGTACTAACCACTGTCACTGCCCTCACTTTCCCCAATCTCAGTACTCCTGGCATCAGTCACAACGTAAGTCCACTTTGGAGGCGTGTACCTTCGGCAAGGCACCCTCGTTCATCTTGATCTCCTCAGACCTCCACGAGCTTGCCCTTCCTCGCCTTCGTCCGACACAAACTCCTCAGACACCGGAGCAAGATCTCTCTCAGAGACCTGTCTCAAGTTCAGTCGCCTCTGTCTCTCCGGCCACTGCTCTTCTGCTCTGCTGTTTCTCCTGCTCTCACTTTGCGCAACCTGCTCACAACTTCTTTCAGCCGAGTCTGACTCTGGACCTTTTTCACAGCAACTTCCACTTCCGGAGGCAGTTTCAGTGTCGCTGTTGTCGTGACCCTCCTCAGATTGGTCTAGTGAGCAACCAGCTCTGTCAGTCACCCTCACAGCTTGGCTTGTCCCCTCCTGTGGCCCTGCCACTTCAGCTGGATTTTCATCTGGGAGAGGAGCTGTTTCTTCCAAAGGTGCTGAATCTCGACGGGTGTGAGAAGCATGCACCCAATTTGGCAATCCTCCACACTTCACTGCAGTGTTGGCCACTAATATAACCTGGTAAGGGCCTCTCCAATGAGAATCCAAGCAGTTTTTTCACACGTGCTCCCGAACCAGCACCTAGTCCCCTGGACTCAGGTCATGACAGAGATCACTTGAAGCCGGAACCACAGCAGCCTGCACCTGATGGGACACAGAACGGATGACATCAGCGAGTCCCTTGCAAAAATCGAGAATCAGATCATCTGTGATGCTAATCAAGGCTGTCGAGGGCACCGCTGGTAACCTCATAGCCCTCCCCATCAGCACTTCATGGGGCGAAAGAGATGTCCTCCTGTCTGGGGTACTGCGCATACTCATTAACACCAAAGGCAAAGCATCAGGCCATTTCAGACACGTAGATGAACACACTTTCACCTTGCGAGCTTTCAAAGTCCCATTGATCTGCTCCACTATCCCAGAAGCCTCTGGACAATAACTACAATGGAGTCTCTGATCAAAATTCAGTGCTGTGCAAAGCATCTTCATGATTTCACTATGGAAGTGTGTTCCGCTGTCTGATTCCAAAGAGGTCGGAATCCCAAATCTAGGAATGAGCTCCCTCAACAGCAATTTTGCCACTTTAAGTTTGTCACACCTATGTGTAGGGTACGCCTCCACCCACCTTGAAAACACACACACCACCACTAGAATGTACCTCAACCTGTTGCACCTAGGCATCTCAATAAAGTCCAACTGCATACAGTTAAAAGGTCCTCCCAATGTGACTCATCGTAACCACAGTTTTCTTTCCAGCGTTCATTTGTTGACATGTAACACATCTTTGACATACAGCTTCTGCCACTCCACGAAATCGTGGGTTGTACCACGTTTGGCTGAACACACACACCATAGCATCTCTTCCCAAATGCACTGAACCATGAATCTGTCTTGCAATTGGGCTCAGCAATTCATCTGGCAACACCGCTCAACCATCACTTGAAACCCAAATGTCAACATCACCTTTCACGCATCCTGAATTGATCCACACATTTTTCTCATGCTCTGAAACATGTTCCTGCAGGCACTTGAGCTCATCCCAAGTATCTGCCATGGCTAACATTATGTTGAACTCGGTTCTTTCTTGGCTTCCTTCTACATGTTTTTCAGTAAAGGAGCAACCCTGTTCGGCACAGAAACGTGCAACTTCGTCCGCATAACGGTTTCCAAGTGACACAAAATCTCTCCCCTTTCCGTGAGCCGTGCACTTTACAATGGCAAAATCCTTGGGGCGCTGTTAGGCCTCTAGAAGCAACCTCACGAACTCCCCGTTTCGGATGGGTGATCCAGACGATGTCATGTCATGACAGGACCATAGCTGTCCGAAATTGTGAACCACACCAAACCCGCACTGGCTGTCAGTGTAAATAATAACTTAGATTTGATCAGTTGCCAAGCAGGCACGAGTCTAAGCAATGATCTCAGCTACCTGAGCTGATTGTACTCCTTCCAGGCACGTGACTTCAACTACTCCTGTGATGGTACATACAGCAAATTCTGCTCTCAACTGACCCACACTGTCTCTTAAGCATGAACCATCAACAAAGAAAATATCATCAGGGTCAGACAATGGTTCATCAATAATGTCAGGTCTCGGCTTGGTGCAAAGTTCAGTCACATCGAGACAATCATGGTCCTCACAATCTTCATCAAGTGTGTTTGGCAACGGCATCAAGGTGGCAGGATTCAAAACAGAACACCTCTTAAGGGTCACATTCTCCGCAGCAAGTATAACCTGCTCGTAGCGTGTGAACCTATTATTGGTCAGGTGCTGTGTCTTGGTCATGGTCATCAACAATTCAACAGAGTATGGAACGTTAACAATTAGCTGGTGACCCATGACAATGCTTTCACACCTTTCAATGCTGACACCCGTTGCAGCAACGGATTTGAGACATTCGGGCGATGCTGAAGCTACTGGATCTATCATAACTGAGAAGTAGGCAACTGGTCTGTGGACACCTCCATGATCTTGTACTAGAACTGATAACGCACAACCTTCTCATTCACAGCAAAACAATGAAAAAGGTTTGTTATAATTAGGCATTCCCAGTGCCAGAGCATGACAAAGGTCCTCTCGCAACTCTAAGAATGCCTTCATACAGTCATTGTCCCATGGTACCGGATCACTCACATCATTGTGCGTCAGTCTCTGCAAAGGCTTTACCTTCAATGAGAAGTTGGCAATCCACTGGTAACAGTAGCCAACCATACCTAGAAACATCCCAACCTCTCTCTGTGTAGATGGCACCATCATACCCATGATTGCTTCAATACTGTCTGGTGACACCTTCCTCTTGCCTTTTTCTATTCGGTGACCCAAATACTGCACCTCATTCAAACAGTATTGTAGCTTGTTTGGTGATACCTTGTTTCCGTTTTCTGCCAAATCATTCAGTAAAGTAATGGTATCAATCATGCATGCATCCTCAATCTCTGATGCAACAAGGAGGTCATCTATGTACTGTACCAGAACAGAGTTCTGTGGCAGCACAAGATTCTCAAGGTTCATTTTCAAGATCTGATTAAAGATTGATGGACTCTCTGTATACCCCTGAGGGATACGACACCATGTTAAACCACAGCTTTCCAGCTTAAACGCAAAAATAAATTGTCTCTCTCTGTGCAATGGTATCAAGAAGAAAGCCTGACAGAGATAAATCACAGTAAACCACTCTGCTTGACATGGGATCTGGAACAGTATTACAGATGGATTCCGTACTACTGGACAACAGGGAACAACTATGTTGTTAACCCTGCGCAAATCCTGCACAATCCTGAATTTCCCACTCGGTTTCTGCAATCCCATAATAGGTGAGTTACATGGACTGACCATTATCTCCTTCAGAATCCCCTGCTTAATCATGGAGTCAATCACAGGTTTGATCCCTGCAATTGTTTCTGGTGCCAAATTGCACTGGGGTGTTCTTGGGAACTCAGCATTCTGCTTGATCTGAATTTTAACTGGCTCAACTCCTTTAATCAACCCTATGTCCTCGCCGGTAAAGTCCCACACTTCCTGTGAGACCGAGTCTCTCAAATCAAGTGGAAGTTCTTCCACTGTCACAACAGGATAAATTTCAATACACAAATGCTGATTTATGACCTTAAAAGCAGCATCGTCATCATTGGTTGGCAATTCCACTCCCTTGGGGATGCAATAAATGGTACAATTGAGTTTACACAGGAGATCCCTCCCTAGTAAACAAACAGGACTCAAATCACACACCACAAACCAATGTTTATCTCGAAACTTTCCTATCTTCACAGTAATTGGTTCCGTCAAAGGGCTTGCTATTTTCCTATTCGCAACTCCTACAACTTGGATTGTTTGTCCCGAGAGGGGTAGGTTGGAGACTACTACAGATCTCACAGTAGAAAGGGTAGCACCAGTATCAACCAAAAAGGTGGTAGGGTGACCATCAACATCCGCTTCCACAAACGGTCCCCTCTGCTCTACCTCCAAGACTGTCCCAAGAGTGCAGTCTTCCTCCCCCCTCAGGCACCGTCATGCCAACGGATCTAGGTAACAATCATCGCTCTCATCGAAGAGAGGCATCTGCTGGTATGTCCGAGTCCCTCACGGGAACCTCGGTGGCTGGGAAACCTGCACTCGCGGATCTGAAGTTCCCCCTTTCATCTATCTGGGCTTCATTACTGTTGTCACTACCTCAGGCGTAGGCACCTAACCTACCTCCTCCTCCTTCTGTAACTGATTCACAGGATTCAGGGGAGACTCACGTCTCCAGTGTCCAACCTGGTGACAAAGGTGACACTCTGTAGTCTTTTTCAAAGTTGCCAAATCTACTCTTGGTTTGGAGTCCTCCCCGTTTTCCTTTTTCTGACCATTCTGTTTCCTTCCCAGCTTACCTCCTCCTGACTGCACTTGACCTCCCTTATCAGCAGCTTGCATCTGGACCAGCATCTATTTGTCCTTAAGCTTTTTATGTTTTGAATCTATTTCATCACTACAATACCTAGAATACCTCATTATCTCATCCAGTGGCTTGTTCTGCCAACAAATCATGTGCTGCTGGATCATAAGACAAATCTCAGGTCTCAACCCTAGAAAAAACTTCAAAACAAACTGTCCAATGTCTTTAGGGTCCATTACATCCAACCCACTGTACTGCTTAAAGATCTGCAACAATCTTTCATAACACTCATGTACTATCTCCTTCGGTTCCTGAACCGTCCGATCTATTTTCACCCAATCAATATCCTGTGGTGATACCTTGGACTTCAACCACGTGATTACCTGTTCGTACTTCCTCATAACAACTGGGGATGGACCGTTTGTGACAACATCTCTGTCTGGTTCAGAAGTGGGCCATTCAATAGCAATCTTACATGCTACAGACAAGGCTCCCGGGACCACAATATCAAACAATGTGTTCAAGTCAATCCACAACACCTTCGAGATCTTAACAAACCTCTCAACCTGTTTGTACCATTCAACCGGGCTTTCCCTCAACTTCGGGAAGTCGTTTGTGAATGCTGCCAAATCACCTCTACTCCAAGGCACATGCACATACCCTCCGTTAGCTACCTCTTGCAAGGGGTAGTTCCCTATTCCTGGTGTTCCCCGTCCTGGAGGAGGTGTCTCTGTCACACTCCTTTTGACACTCTTTTTCTTGGACCATCTTTCTTCCCACTTGTCAAGCCTGATCCACGCTCTCATCCCTATGATCAACTCTCTAATGTGAGTCCTTAGTCCAATTATTCTCTTTTCATCTAAATCTTCATCAGTGTACTGTAACCTCTGGCCACCTTGTAACATTTTCATTTTAGACAAGTCCAGCCCATATCTGTTTGCCAATTCAGTTAATTTCTCATGTGCTGACCTTGCTTTGCAAGTCACATCTTTTGCTACAAACAATAACTCGTCTTGCTCATAAAGGTCCACTCTTTCTATGGACAAGTTCCCTTCAACAATCTCGTCCACTTCTGCTTTTAACATTATTACATCTAACCTCTTTGCCTTTATTACTGCTTTCAGCATGTCTCGACTAGATGAGCTACCCAACTCCCTGCAGTCACTATCTTGTCCTCGGCACCTACCCATTTCAGATGTACCCCTATAACTCGTCCTGTTTTCTGCATTCCCATGATCCCAATCTTCCCTCGACCCAGACACTCTGATTTGCTTCAGGTGAATCCCACATCCTCAGGTGAAGGTCTTAACTCAGCTAAGGATTTTGGCCCCGGACCTCTCAGATCCATGGGTCCACTTGATGAGTCCACCATAGCTGGCAATGGCGTACTCGAGTCTACAGGTCTCAGTGTTTGAACCAATCCACCCACTACACAACTTCCTCCTATGCTAGGATTCCTTTCGGCTTCAGAATATCCGTTCGTCACCGGTTCTGGGTGGTACACTGACACTATGGGACCAATGGTAACCGGTACTTTAAGAGCATCCGGTAACCTCTGAGAACTGACACTCTCTGCTCTCTGCATTTCCCCTATTGAGAGCTTCCCTACTACTTCAGTACTAGGTGGGTCTTGTGGTTCCCTAGTTCCCTCTGTCGGAACTGATTTCTCCCCCACGACCTCCGGATTATATGGAGGTGGTCTCTCAGATAACAACCTTTCTATCAAGCTGTCATCGGTATCACTATCGTCATCCTCAGCACACTTTTTCAGTGTGCCCCCTGACTTGACCAACAGTGGGTACAATGTATTCCCCTCAATTGTCTGTACTCTCCATCTTTTCTCTAATGTATCCCATCTCGCATCTTGCAATGCCTAAAACTGGTCCGGTCTTGGTAAAGGTCACAAAGAACCCATATTCGATTTCAACTGATATAACACTTCCAATCTCAAGGTTCCATATCGGGGAAAGGTCAACTCTATGTAATGAGCTGGAGTATCCTCGGGCGGAGTCTCTCCGCCCCCCCTTCCCTGGGGCTCTAACTTCATTTCTCTTTTAAACAAATCTCTTAATACCTTAAAACAGTTCATGATGAAACCAACATTTCTCTTTCACAGCGCTTGTTTACTTCCTGATGACAATCCACCAATCCCAGCGTGGCTTCACACCAACCACCCTATCGCAGCGCGGCACCTTTTGACGTCACTCGCCCCCGCTCGCTGCAGTTCCCCTTCTTTACAGTCCGTTTCTCACTCACACATACGTCCTATTCACACACTAAAATAACTGCCTGTACGTCCAAGCAATTACTTCGCTGACTGTATGTCCACAGTCTGACTGTACGTCCACAGTCGCGTAATTGTCTCCCGAAAACTGGCAACTGTCTGTCCACGGAACGACCGGACAATCACCTCAACTTATAGGTTTCAAACACGCAGCAACTCACGACCAGCGTCAGTTACTCACACACTCATACATACGTTCCCCCTATCTTAGTCCAGCGGGCAATCGATGGTACCTCGCGATTCCCTTAACAATAGTCAACAATTACTCCGGGTCTCTGCCACACCCAAACCGCTTAAGCCACTCCTTGAGCCTAAGACTTGCGCGGGCTGCATGAGCTCACAGCCTGACCTCCTTTCATACAACAGGCATTCCAACTCCGCAAGACATTACAACACAAAACACCACAACATAAACATCGCAATCTAACAACACAAACCCTATTCATACTCACTCTACACAAACTGCTGCTTTCGCCGCACTGCCAGTCTCCGTCGATTTCCATGAAACGCAGTCTTCTGCCGATAATCCACTGGCCAATCATCACCTGAATTCTACTGGCCTTAGGGAAACTCTTATCCTAATCTAGATCTCCCCTTACTCTAGAGACAACTGTGCTCGGTTGCTACCAACTGATAAGGCCGGATTCTGTTCTAGATTTTCTTACCAATCTTTAGAATCCTCGGTCGGCTGGGTCTTTTTTGTCTGCTAAGAAGTATGAAGGGGAGAACAAAAGCGGTCATAACAATCCTTAATATTTTAGCCAATTAACTCCAACTCAAGAACCACTGACTACCGAATGAAATTTAGGGGTTTTATTACAAAGCTAAAAATAGTTGAACATACAGACACCTCAGCAAAAGGTTTAGGAAATAAACCGGAACTAATACAAACATAATCCTAGGCAAGAGCCGCATATGACTCAATATGATGAGCAGAGTTATTTCTAAAAGCATCAGGCAAATAATGACAGTCCCTGCTTGAAGCATTGACTGCATGTGTTCAAAGCAAAGAAAAGAAAGTTAGTCTGTCTCTACACAAAAACTAAATGACATCCCTACTTAGCATCATCCCCATGCAAGAGAATAAGTGTCAGCTATGAAGATTTTCTAAGAAGTACATTCACCTTCCATCAGTGAGTAGCCTAAACCCCCGAGCTCGTTCTAAGATGCTCCTTCTATTCTCCTGCCTAGTTCCCTCTAAAGACCCTACTCCATCTGTCCTGTCTAACCAAAAACTGCCTCAAGACTGACTCTCTACCCTCTGGGCACTTTCCCTAATACAAAATCACAACACAGTAGACACGCCTTGGTCACTCCCCTTAAGGCAGGTATTAGCTTGTGGATTTTTCCAGTTAACTGTCGAAATCGTCCAAAAACAGGTTGCTGTGTGCTTGGGTCCCAGGCACCTTCTCCGCTAAATGTTGCATCCTCGCATTCTAAGGCGCTACCTTCATTCTCACTCTTACTTTCCTAACTCCTAAACAATGGTTCATTCTACCTAACAAGCTGAAGGGTGCTGTAAACTCCATTTTGAAAACCCCTGGTCATGCGCACTCCAGCACACAGATCCTTGAAGACATGGCATTGAATGACAGCCAAGTCCTGACTTACTCGCGATGTTCATGAGAACTTTACCTTATGACCCAAAAAAAGAGGAAGAGGAAGCACAAAACTTTATACATTGTATATTAAAATGAAATAATATTCCTGGGTCGAATAAAATTAATGGGAAAGTAAATTATGGGTGGGAACATTGATCAACTTTATTGAATGAAATTATCTCATACTGGTATGGTGTGATGACCTCTCCTAGTCTTTCTGACCAATCAAATAAAGGGAATACACAAATTTGCAACACTGGGGGCTGGTACATTGCCCTGGAAAATGGTATAACTAAGGTAGGCTCGGCTAGTTAGTTTGTCCGACTTATCACAGACCTGTCACTGAACCAACGTATGCTGAAGGAGAATCGAGAGCAAAGTGCTGGTCGAGCACTCTGTCAGAAGAATCAGGGTTTGCTGAGGGAGAAGATTCAATGACCCAGTCGGGTCCGAGTGATAGCCAGACAGGGGTGTGACGTTGGCTTTGCACTTAGCTGAGGTTACCTGTCCTAATCTGCACGCACATGTCCTGACATGTTGGCACCTGATTTGTCGGGAGCCCTTCATTCTTTATCCCAGCCCGTGGCCAGGGTGGGTCTTCGTGCTATTCTAGGTAAATATAATCTGTGTGGTATGTCCTTGTACCGTTTCCCTCTCTCACCCTTCCCAGGTACCAATGTCTAAAACTGTAGCTCTAAAGTCTTGCAGAATTATTGCTTTAATAATAATGTTCTTTCTTGAGAAGTCTTTAGTTTCACTATTGTGGCTGTTATCTCACGAAATATTGCATAGATAAAGTGTTTAAAACTTCCCTGAGTCTGTGGTTATGTCATGAAAGTAAATGTTATACACTACCTAGTATCCTAACACCTTTTGATCCTTAGGACTTAGAGTACGGGTGACAAGGATTGGTAAGTCATAGTGTACAGGTATTATTCCTAGAGAGAATAAAATTCTGATAGGCAAGAAATTAAGCTGGATTAACGGTTCAAGTTGGGTTTTTTTTTTTTGGTTTTTTTTTTGTCCTCATACGCCAATAAAGATATTTTCAGTATTGATTATACCGAGAATCTTTATGGAAGCTCTTTCTGCAGACACCCAGTATAAATCTCACGGTACGACCATGTAGACAGTCAGCTCAGTCTCGCACTTTACCAGACCCTTAGACTGATCTTAGGGTGGATCCTTCCGCAAAAAGGCATAATCATTGGACAAAGTTGTTATAATCCATCGAGCCAAATTATACAGGGGGTCCAAAAATGCTTCCTTCTCTTCCATGCTATGCTATCCAGACTAAGAGTATGCCTGATTGCCCTTATCCAATCTGCATATATCGGGACAGTGGTGCTCACCCACAGTTTACATATTTCCCTACGGGCTAAAACAATTAAATACAAAAATAACTTGTAACTGTCTCGAGGTACATTTTCATAATTAGAAGGAATTCCAAAAAAAACTTGTTGCGTACTAACCTGTATTTCATACCCAAAGAGGGCTTTCATACCTTCTTGTATTTCAAACCAAAATTCATTAAGTGCGGGACAAGTCATGAACATATGCAGGTCATCTGCTTTTTCCAAATTGCACTTTGGACAACAGGGAATAGGCCCCTTCGAAAATTTAGCAAGCCTGGCTGGAGACCAATATACTCTATGGAGAGAAAACAAGTGATTCCGCTTTAAATTGGCAGGTGAGACCGTAAGATATAGTAAATCAAAGGATACTTGCCATAAAATCTGCAAGTCGACGTCCGGTACTTGATCCCTCCATAGCTGTTCTGGAAGGGCGAAGTCTCTATCTTCCTCCTCGAGTATTGTCCAATAAAGGACTGATGTTTTGAGTGATCTAGTTGTCTTCATTAAAAGCTCATCCAGAACAGTCTTAACACCTTTATCCCCTGTAACAGCCTGGGTCCAGCTTTTGATTTGTAAGTACTTCAATTTGGATACATTTTTATCCGTAAGAGCAGAAATGTCTTCCCAACTCAAAAGATTTCCTTCAGGCAATAACTGACCCCATGTTCTGATGTTTGCACTCTGCACAGCTATAGATAGTAAGTCTTTAGTCCATTCAGGAGAGCCAGGTGAGTCCCAAATTGGGGCAATAGCGGAGTAATATGGGATATTCAGCGCTCTCCTAACTCTAGCCCCCACATATGCCATGTCTCTAAGAACCTTTAAACGCACTTTTTTAAAGTAGCGCATATCTCCAAACTTAAACAAAAATGCATTAGATCCTCCCTGGATCTCAGATAACATATTTTGAAACATAAAGTCTGTTTCTGTCTCCCCTAGGGTATCAAATAATCTTAGTCCTGCCTTCAATAATAAGGTCCGGGCATATACTCTCAGATCTGGTGCGCATAGACCACCCTTGCTTTTCTTTCTACGGAGCTTTTTCCAGGAAATCCTTATGCCTTTTGAAGCCCAAATAAAGGAGTTCCATTTAGCTTGGATTTTAGTTAGTCTGGCTTCTTTGAAAGTAAGTGGAATATTCTGGAATATATATATTAGTTTGGGTAGCAGCATCATTTTTACTATATTGATTCTTCCGATTAAGGTCAGAGGAAGAAATAACCAGCTTTTTAGGGATTCCGCGATTTCTTTCTCAATTTTTTGCAGATTTTTTTCCGAAAGTTGATTTATGTCCTGCGTAATTTGAATTCCCAGATATCTAATTTGGTGTTTCAAAATTGGAATGGAGTTTGCGCGGGTTATATTCCGGCACATACATTCTGATTTAGATTGGTTGATCAGATATCCAGAGACTTGACCAAACATCTCTGCTGCTTTGTATATAAGAGGGATTGATTTGATAGGGTCAGAAGTGTACAGCATCAGATCGTCGGCATATAAAGCGACTTTTTTAACCCAGTTGTTATGTTTAAAGGGTAGGATGTCTTGGTCTTGTCTGATCTTCTCTGCAAATGATTCCATATATAAATCAAAGAGCAAGGGTGAAAGCGGACACCCTTGTCTTGTCCCTCTTTGGATTAAGTTGTGAATGTTTATGGGCCCTGGTGAGTATGGTAAACTGAGCTGGTAATCCCGCGCCATCAAGGCAAGGCAATGAGAATGCCAAAGCCCAATCCTGCACGGCATGAACAGTAAAGTCCTTGCCGTGCAGGAAAGGGGGTGACTGCATGCAGGCACACCATAGCCCTGATCAACAAGAGTCCCTAAAGGGCCCCCTTTGTTTCCTCAAACCCACAGTTTTCATGGTGGCCTCACTGCCATAATAACTGTCGCAGTGAGGAAACTCCTAATATGCTCAGAGGTGCCACAGCAGCACCGCCAGAATATTAGAGATCCATGATACCTGGCGGTTGCGGTGGCAGGCTTGTGGCTGTACCACAGCTGTATTCCTAATACAGCGGGTGGACCGCTAGTCTGACGGTCCAGGGACTGCCACCATGGGTTTGGCGGTCCGATTGAAAACCCATCTCTAAATCAGGCCCTCAGTCTTAACTTAGTAGGGGTAAAAAAGATTCTAAGTGTGCTTTTCCTAAAATCCAAGTCACACCTAAAATATTCAGGAAATAGTGCTGCCTGCTACCTGCCAAAACTGTGGAAAAACATGCATTTTATCAGTTTCATCAGATGTTGTGCAGGAAATAAACACAAGTGATGGGACAATGTACGTTAAATGACAATTAAATCAAAACATAATTCAGCATTTTCTCAGATTTTCTGGTTCAAGGTATGCAGACTGTGCACACGTGCAGTCAGGAACAAAGGTGTAAGTCAGCTTTTTGTGAGATCTAGTTACATATGCTTGACATGAATAAAGAACTCATGTACCTACAGGACATGCTTGCAAATGAGTTAAACAAATGTTATTTACAACCACGAAAAGGCATAACTCACCCATTTTGCAATTGTTCACTTTTAGGAAATTGGGCCTTTTGCTTCAATATATAATGCTTATTTTTTGCACGCAAACTGCCTTATGACCCGACCTTCATTTTGTGTAGCAACTTGTTTACTATTTGACTAGATTGAAAAACGTCCATTTACAGGCAGTTACAAAACTCTTGTCTCATTTATATTTACGAGGCAAGAGTCCTTATGCAACTCCTAATGATTGGCTGTGAATGCAGGGATGGAGCCCTGGAAGAAACAGTAGGCTTTATCCATCAATTTGGATCCCCTGAGTTCCAGTTGTTTTAAAGCAAATTAAAAGTTGGCATTTTGGTCCAATGTACAAAAAGATAGGTTACAAATAATGATAACAAACGCAAAGAGCTTTTTTAAAGCCGCTGCTGTTTCTTGTAAGAACAACTTAAAAAAATGAAAGGTTTTGTTATTTGGGAAGAAACCCGTCTAGCACTTAGTGGTTCCTTTCTCCACTGCCTTCTCCCACCAATGACTCCTACACAATTTCCAAAGAGGAAGCTACCCAATAGGGACAGCATTCCTCTGTGAAACGGTTACCACTTACTTTGAGGACTCCTAACTTTTCAATGTTTTGTGTTGGCAATTCCTGCCGCTGTGTTGCAAATCATTGATACATGTCAATGAAAATCGTAAAATGGAAGGCAATGGCTCTTTCACGCTCTCACCTATTTGTCATTCGGAGTGAGGTGCAAAACTCATTTCGTGATTTGGAAAGGCTTTACTGAATTTTATAATGGGGTTAGTATAAAATAAAAAGGCAATTCTTCAGTCATAAACCCTGGAATTTTGATAATTGCAGTATTTGTAATTACAAAAATCCTTAGTACAACAGGTCTGATGTAGCGCAAAATCCATTTTAATTAGTATTGGTGCAAAATAATCACATGCATAGACTGCTTCCTCATATAATCGTTTGTCTTGTTAACCTAAGTGTTAGGATCTTGTAATGTAATAACATGAACGTGATGTGTTTTGGCCAAAATGTAGAATACGTGAATAGTTGAATGTAACCAGCAGAAAATATCAAATGAAACACTAGTGTTGTGCAATTGACAATCATTGTATTATTGAATGTGCTTATTAATCATGTTGTTTCATATGCAATTGAACATATTAGCTGTATGTGTCTCAATTGCTATATAACTTCAAAAAGCTCATGTTCCATTTCTTTTATGTTAGCTGAATTTTCTGGGCCTGAAATGCATTTTTCCCTGGAAGCTCTCGGATTAGAATTAATAGTTGAATTTCATATGCATGTTAGATGTTGTTCTTTCTCACTTTGATTTTGCAGGTGGAAGAAGTCTCCTCTTTATTATCTTTGTTTTAGGAGATAGGCAAGGAGAGAAGAGGATACATTGGGAGCTAATGCAAATAATGAGAACTGTTGTATTTTCACACCAGAGAAGGCCTGGAAATCAAGGTTATCGTGTTACTGCTTGGGAGCAATCACCTCATGAAAAGACACCTGTGATTTGGGAGTATTGCAAGTAGGGAAAGAGCCCCACTCCTTCTCTGCCTTTTGGAGAGAGAGCATCTTAGAACGAGCTCTGTCTCAGTAGCTTTATGCTACTCAACCCAACTGAAGTGGAGAGACTTCCTAGGAAGACTCCACACGCTGACACCTTAGGGCCCAATTACGATGTGATTAGGAAAGCATTACCACCTAAGGCCCGATTAGGATGCGGTTAGGAAGGCCTACTAACGCCATTTGTACTTCCGAATCGGATCGGGAACGTGTCTTCCCGATGAGGGCCAGATAATGATGTGGTTAGGAACAAAGGCTCCCAAAGAAGTCAATGGGAGTCCAACCAAATCATATCTGGAAGCATCCCGATGTATCATATACGAGTCAGTCGGAAACGTTTTCCAAACCGATTTGAACTGAAGATTTCCTAACCGCATCGTAATCGGACCCTTAATCTGTCCTGCCCCAGAAAATGCTTAAATAGGAATTACATGTTAGTGCTAGTGCATGGATGGATTAATGCTTTATCTCCATCAACCCTCCATGCAGGGGAATTTGAATTCCTGTTTCTTGATCTTTTCTCTCCTGTTTCTTGAATTAAATGTCTTTTGCATGTTGCACTATCTCAACCTTATTCGTAGATTTGCCTTTATGTTGGTTCCAATGTACTTCTATACTCTTGCCTTAAAGTGTCTGTATGTTCAAATGTTTTTGACTTTGTAATAAATTAATTAACCTTATTTAGCAGTCTGTGGTTATTATGGGCCTAGAGAACTGGAATTGCACCGGTTGACATAGGTAATACATTTCTCTCCCGTCCATGCCCTCATGCTGAGAAAAAGTAGCATTGACTCCAGATTCTAGTGCAGATCTAGAACATGCTTGTTCCGCTCCATCAGACCCCTCTTTTTGGGGGCATGGCCAAGCAGGCCATCATGGTGGACGTGCATTGCTGAGGCACCTCGGCGGGCGCTCCGTCCAGCCATTCCCCTGCTGACTTCGGGGGCGCGGGGCCGGCACCGCAACAAAGTGAATTTTGGGCCGAAATCGGAGCGGACAGTGCCACCAGCGACGCGGCGACAACATGGCGGCCGCACACCCCTCGGCCTAACGTCCGGAGGCTGGGACGTTCCGGTGGCCGTGCACCTGGCGTGACTGGCTCTGAATCCCGCAATCCTTGGCTGCGTGGGCATCACGGCAACCTCTGTCATTGGCAGCTGACCTGGGTGTGAGCGGCGCTGCTGCGCCCCATAGACCGGCGGACAAGTCCCGACAGCCCCCACCATTTGGACACAGCGGGAGGCGCCCCGCGAGTGTCCCGGCTCGCGCACGGCTGGAAGGGGCCGTGAATGTGCATCGCGCTATCGGGAGACGGCTGAGGGGCACTGATCAGCCTTTTGCCCATGCCACAATTCACAGGGAGCGCCCTTGGAGCCGAGACTGCCTGACTCCATCGTGGCGCCCGGCATCAGCAGCGATCCCCCGGAGACGGTCCGGAGGTGCTGGGGGCAGAGGGCCCATGCAGACTGTGAGTAGAAGAGGGCTCCCCCCCAGGGGTCGCTGTATGCCAGGGGTGGCGCCGCACACCTGCCCATCACTGAGGCCCCAACAGTTTTGTGCCTGACCTTAAAATGTCAGCTTAGCTCGCTGCCGTCCACCCAGTCCGGGGCTCCATCATCCCCCCGGCAGCTCACCATCAAGCAGGCACGCCCAAAGAGACTGAAGGGGATCATTCCCGGCAGTGTGTTCACCCTACTCGTCGCTGGAGCCCCTGCGTGCAGGAGAGGTGCTGCGTTGACCCCCTAGCAGACGGGATCTTATAGGGTGCATTTCTGGCGTTCAGTGCAGAGCGGGGGTGAGAAGCGGTGGCCGTCCCCGGATCCCGCAGTTAAGACGCTGAAGCGGGCACCTCCACTGACAGCAGCAACGGGGGTCCGGAACCATCCGTGGCTTCGGTCAGAGGACGGAGCCGCCCTGTACAGAGCCTGCCTGGCCTTTGCCGCACGCGACCCCAGCGCCACACAGACTATTTCAATCGTGCAATGGGGAAACCTAGGTATACGCAGACCACTGTGGTTCCACGGACTGCGCCAGAAAATATGCCACATCACCAGATGGGTGCCACGTCGTCTCCCTCCCCCCCGGACCAGTCAATCTCGGACAAGCTAAACCGCGTCCTTGCCGCGCCATCGAACAATCCCGCGTATCTACGGAGGAACGGCTGGGCGCTCTAGCCATGGACCTCAGCCTTGTCAAAGATGACCACCGGAAACTGACGGACAAGGTCGCCGACGGGAGGAAGATCATAGCGGATCTGCAACCGATGGTGAGAGACCACCAGCAGACGATCGGGGATGTACTGACTTGCCTGTCCACCATAGAGGTGCGCATGGTTGACCTGGAGGGGCGTTCTCGGCGCTGCAACATCCGGGTTCTAGGCCTGCCGGAGGGAGTGGAAAGGCAAGACCCGGTGGGCCGTATGGAAGCATGGATGAAATCCTTCAACCCGGAAGCAGACCGGTCTGCATTCTTCTCCATTGAGCGTGCCCACCGGGTGCCGGCGTGTCAGCCACCTCCCGGAGCGCCGCCGCGCCCAATGTTGGCTAAATTCCTGCATTTCAAGGACCGGGACGCAGTGCTCAGGGCCGCAAGATGATCTGGTCCCCTCGGAGTCGATGACAAACAAGTAATGGTCTTCCCGGACTACGCCAGGGCAGTGCAGCAGCAGAGGTCGCTCTTTCTGGAAGTAAAGCGGTGCCTCAGGGCAAATGACGTTCAATACTCCCTGCTGTTCCCAGCCAGGCTTCGCATCATTTACAATGACTCCACATTGTTTTTCACGTGTGCAGAGGAGGCGAGGGATTGGGTGGAGGTGCACTGCCCACGAATGCCAAGGCCTGGGCCAGAACCTGGACAGAGACGCAGGGCGCCACGGCCCAGGAAACGCAGTCAAACCAGGAAACGCGCTGATAAACCACCTCGAGCACGCAGCCTCAAATCGACTCTGCCGACCTGGAACGCATAATGCAGGAACACAGGGAAGTTCTCCAAACAATCTCATCGCTGCAGGCCTCGCCACGGTCGGACGACCTGTATGGGGCCCCCCGACTATTCTCTTCTGCAGGAGAGGACGACAGCGACGGCACGTCATCCAAGGGAGACTCGGTCACCCTGCCTCGAGTGACTCCCCAGGCGGCAGATTTCATCAGTTAATGGGACACACAGACATACTAGGAGATGTCTCTCAGCCCCGCAGTGCCTCTGATCACTGGCAGTACGCATCCACAGAAGGGGCCTCACCCTCCCTGGATAAGTCAAGGACCCCCCTACATGAATATAACTCACTTCGGGCACGCACACTACATTGCTATACACCTCTCAGAGGTCCATGACGCTCATTAATCCTACATAGCCCGCCACGGACCACCCTCCCATGCACACACCACCACCCCATGGATGTTAATTGTTCGTTGATGCTCTCCTCATTACGGAGGGCTGGTGTGGACGTATCGCTCTCGGCGATAGGTCCCCTGTATTAGGATAGTTTCCCGACCCCAGTTCTTAGTGCCCTTACCCTGATACCCATTACCTCTCACAGGAAGCGCTATGCGATATATGCGTATATTAAGCGACAGCAGGCGCAGATTATAACCCTTCAGGAGACACATCTCACCAGGGAGGAACTGGGTAGACTCCAGAAGAAATGGCGCGGCATGCTCTGCGGGACCACATACTCTGCCTTTGCAAGGGGCACACTAATCTGGATTCGGCCTGTAGTCCCCTTCCGTGAACTTAGCAGGCGGGTGGACCCCGAGGGCTGCTATGTCCTCCTGGAGGGCCTGATCAAACACCGTTCTGGGCTACCCTGACGAATACCTTAGCAGGATACACACAGACCCCGTGGGTACTGGGAGGGGAATACAACTGTTCCTTAGACTTGGCATTAGATAGGTCCCATCCCCCCCAAAACGCTCCCCGGCCCACATGCACACAGCCTTCCGAGCCTGGGTGGCCCACTGGTCCCTCACGGATGCTTGGCGTCATGTCCACCGACCACCAAATTATATTCTTTCCACTCGATACCACACAATTTACGGGTCCGGTTGGACCGTTTTTTATGTGCACAATCTCTCCTGCCGCGCATTACACACACTGATTATTTGGTCAGGGTTGTGTCGGATCATGACGCGCACACAGTATCCCTCTCGTGGCGCCCACCCACACCCACACCGCTGATCCCTACATGGCGCCTCCCCAGGGACTGCCTTCTGGATCCCGTATTCAAAAATGAACAGGCACCATTCGCCACTTCTTTGCAGAAAACAGGGGCAACGCGGCGGGATGTATGACATTACAACGCATGCTTTTACCACGCATGCCTTTACAACGCGGTTTTTACAACGCAAACCTTTACAACGCATAGCGCTTTGGGGAGCTGGATAGTGAATAGTTTAATTTACTATTCCAACTCCAGTCCCCGTGGACACTAGGGAAGGTGTTGGATAGTAAATTAAACGTATTCCCTATCCTAGAGCGCCCCCCAGCGCAATGCGTTGTAATGGTTTGCGTTGTAAAAGTTGCGTCGTAAAGGCACTGCGTGGTAAAAGTTGCGTTGTAAAGGATGTTTCCCACCGCGGCGTCTCGGTCCCTAGAATGGGATGCTTTTAAAGTGGTCTTACAGGGGGCGTGCATCCGGCAAATCACGGGAGTGAAACAGACCTTAGAAAGGGCGGTGCGCGCGGCGGAACAGCTAGTAGCGCACTTATCTAAAGCAGATGATAGGCAGGGGATTCCCCCCACACAACTGGCAGAAGCCAAAACCAAATATGAGGAGGCCTGCGCGGACCTCCGGCGCTATAACTTTCTAGCATACACTACTAGAGCCCACAAGGAGGGGGATCGCGCGGGCGCTCTGCTAGCATGGCTCCTCTGTCAGGACACTCAAACGCCACCGATCACGGGCATCGCAGCGCCACGGGGGATATAGTTTACACACAAGCGGATATTATGTCTGCCTTTTATGACTACTATACACTGTTATACAGGGAGGCAACCCAAGATAGGGGGGTCCACATCCAGCACCTACTAAGCACAGACGCTCTCATCCAACTTACGGACGAGGAGCATACGTCACTCGATGTTCCGATTACGGCGGCGGAGATCAGACTCGCCATACGCCGTCTGGCTGGTAACAAAGCACCGGGCCACAACGGTTTTCCGGTGGAGATCTATGCCACGTTCTCCCAACAGCTGGCCCCCCATCTTGACACGGTCTTCCAAGAGGCGCTAGAGATAGACCTACTTCCCCAATCCATGTGGGAATCCCTCCTTGTGACGTTCCCCAAACCAGAACGGGACCCGCTGCTTTGCACTTCCTACCGGCCCATCACCCTGCTGACCACGGACTGCAAAATCCTAGGGCGAATACTGGCAGACAGATTGGCAGACATTCTTCCCCGGCTGATCCACCTGGATCAGAGTGGATTCGTCCCCGGGAGAAACACCTCTCAGAATCTGCGCCGCTTGTTCCAGGTCCAGGATGGGGTCAGAGATCCGTTCCCGTGGGCAGCCTGTCTAGTCCTGGACCTCGAGAAGGCATTTGATACCCTGGCATTGCAATATCTCTTCGAGGTCCTGCGGAAGGTGGGAGTAGGACCGTACTTCATTGCATGTACACGGTTATTATATTCCGACATCTCCACTAGGGTACGAATAGGCCGCTCGGTCTCCCCTCCCATACCAATTATGCGTGGGACACGCCAGGGTTGCCCCCTGTCCCCCGCCATTTTTGCCATCGCTATAGAGCCGCTGGCGGCCCGACTACGGGAGGTGGGCCACCACTGGGGGATCCCAATAGGGGAACGCATGCATTGCGTCTCCCTTTATGCGGATGACCTCCTCATCTATATCAGAGACTTCACTGCGGACCTTACAACTATCTGCACCACACTCTCAGACTTCGAAAGGGCTGCGGGGCTACGAGTGAACTGGGAGATATCCTCTCTCTACCCCTTGCACCTGAACTTCCAACCCCGAGAAGTTTGTCTAGGGGCAGCCTCTCTAACATGGACGGGGGACCCCCGCGATACTTGGGTATCAGACTCTACCATGAGCCCAAGGACCTCTTGGAGGGAAATCATGTCCGTGCCCTTCGGAACCTTAAAGGTCAAGTGGGCTTCTGGAGAACGCTACCCCTGGCTCCCATCAGGAGGGTAGCCCTGTCCAAAATGATGATGGTGCCCAGTCTGCTTTACTACTTTGCTAATATCCCAGTACTCTCGCCGAGGTCCTTCCTTCGTAAGTTGAACTCGTTACTAATATCCCTGGTCTGGGGACGGGGCCGCAGCAGAGTGGGCGTGTCGATCCTGCAGCTGCCTTGCAACAGTGGGGGGTTGGGGGCCCCGTCCTTCGAAGCCTACTTTCTGGTGGCGCAGCTGCAGTGGCTATCTCGCAGGACGGTGCAGCGGCATTTGTCTGAAACTAAAACCCTGGGTGGGCGGCTGACGGTCCCAGAGCTGACGCGCCTACTACTCCCGGGTACACGGCCCAACCCGACTTATCCAATGCTGGTCCAGGTCGCTAGATCCTGCATGAATCGAGTCCACTGCATGTCCAAGGGGGCGCCAGTGTATTCCCCACTACTCCTCTTGGCGGACCTCCCAGAGGGGAGCGAATTCTACACCGCGAGGGAGCTCCAAGTCTGGACTGACCTCCAGCTCACTGAGATGGAGGCCTTATTTACCGAGGGTCAACTGGCCCCGTTCGTGGTAATGGTCGAGGATAGAGGGCTCCCGGCTGGCCAATTCCTGCGGCATCGGCGGCTGGTGGCGGACTGTAGACGCACGTGGGATCTTTGAAGCAGGGAACCCGCCACTCACCCAGTCTTGCACACAATCCTTCACCTAGGGGTGGGCAGACACCATATCACGTGGATTTACAAGTCCCTCATTGAACTCACCCAGGTATCCCGATCTTTTTTTTTTTTTTTTTTTTTTTTTACTCCTCATCTCACCGTGTCAAGTCTTTGTGGAACATTTACAGCTATGCTCTCTCACTGTGCGCTGCCAAGCTGACCACGCTTTACTTGGGTCACCAGGCCTCATCCCCCTTAGTAACGGGGACATGGTGTAATCATTGGAGTGACCGAATCATTCTTAAGTTTCTACCCCACCTCATTTAAGGGTGCCAGATGTTAGACAGCTTCTCCTCTGCCCTTTCGTATTCCAGTCGAGCCATGCTGAATGATGCTTTTAGCCAGTCCTCACTGCTCGGGGGAAGGCGATCTTTCCATCTTTTACATATTTCCCTCCTTGCCAACAGTATCAAATATAGGAGAAGCCCTTTTTCCTGACATGTAGCTTGCTGGTAGAGGCGTTCATCATCTCCAAAAATAACAAGTGAGGAGTTTACTTTAATTGTAGTACTGAAAAGTCCCGACAAAACCTGTCCTATCTCCTTCCAGTATTGATCCAGCTCTTTGCAATTAATAAACATGTGGATGTCATTAGCCATTAGTTCCTGACAGCTTGGGCATTTTGGTGGGGGGATAGGGGCAAATGTCCCGATTTTGTAGGGGGTGTAGTAAAGCCTATTAATCACAAAAAAAGTGATTCTTCTTCAGACAGGCAGGCTTTATATATTTATATAAGAGCTTCAAAGATGGTTCAAGCATGTCCTCTGCCTGCAGTGCCAATACAGTGTTGTTCCAAATCCCCTCTGCCGGTGGTATTCCCATGTCTACTCCCTCTACTAAATGTTTATACCATGTTGAGATTTCTTTTGGTATCAATGTGGGGGATTGGCTAAGCCTTTCAACTACCTCATTGCTCCCCGTCTCCTCCCGTTCAGCTGTATGCCAGGACACTAATTGGAGATATTTGAACCTTGATAGATCGTTCCCTACCTTCGCCCTCAGATATTCCCATGGGTGTACCCCCTCCTCATCCATTAACTCATTCCACCTCAAAATTTCGGCTCTTTTTATGGGCATGTCCAGAACATCATTTAGACAGTCGGGGGTGCCAGGCGAGTCCCAGATTGGAGATGAAGCTGAAAAGTATCCAATCCCACAGACTACCCTTACTCTGTACCATACCTCCAAAGCCGTTTTTAATATCTTCAGGCGGACCCTTTTGAAGTATTTTGGAGAGCCAAACTTATACAAAAATTCATCATTCCTCCCTTCTACTCTCACCATTTCTTGCAACAATTTACCCCAAGATGAATCATCAGGTCTGGTGAGAAGCATGCGGAGACTCTTGAACTGAAAAGCCACAACATAGAGATTAATATCGGGGAGGGCTAGCCCGCCCTTTAACAACCTTCTTCTAAGTTTTTTCCAAGTTAGTCGTATCCCTTTATCTCCCCACACGAAACTCCCAATTTTACTCTGTCTTTTTTTTACATCCTTCTTAGGGAATAGTAACGGTATAGTTGAAAATAAGTATGAAAGCTTGGGCAGAATAACCATTTTAACTAAATTCACTTTCCCATAGATTGTCAATGGGAGGTTCCTCCATCTACTAAACAGACGGTCTATTTCTTTAGTGGTTCTATCCAGATTTATCTTTGGAATCTGATCTAATTCTCTCACAATGTAGATCCCCAGGTACCTGAACTCCACACTCTCCACTCCTAACCAATGATCTATGTTGCAACACATGACCTCGGTTTTCGATCTATTCGCCATATACCCGGACAGTGCACCGAACTCTGCTGTCAATTCCTCAATACGAGGGATAGCTGTTACTGGGTCGCTTGTGTATAGAACTAGATCATCCGCATAGAGGGCCAACTTGGAGATATACTGCCCAGACTGAAAAGGTGTTATAACAGTGTCGAGCCTAATCGCCTGAGCCAAAGGTTCAATATATAAATTGAACAGCAACGGGGAGATGGGGCACCCCTGTCTGGTTCCTGCTGAATGTGAAACGCTGATGTTAATGCTCCATTTAGAAGGATCCTGGCAGAGGCACCTCTATAGCAGCTTTTAAGCGTATTTATAAATAGTGGGCCAAACCCCATTACCTCTAGGACTTCTCAAAGGTATTTCCAACAAACTTTGTCAAACGCCTTGGCTGCGTCGAGGGCTACCACAGCCAAGGGTTCAGATTTTCCCACTGCAAGGTCGATGTTTCCCAGCAGAAGGTGTATTTGATCTTCAATGTTTCTACCAGCCACAAAGCCCTTCTGATCTTCATGGATTAATTTAGATGTTAATTTGGCCAATCTCCCTGCCAGAATGCCCATAAAGATTTTATAATCTGTATTTAGCAGGGAGATTGGTCTATATGAATCCGCTCTTTGGGGATCCTTCCCAGGCTTCAAAATCAAGACTATTATAGCTTCCTTCCATGAATTTGGGACCATGCCTGTAAGTGAGTAGATTGAGTTGAAAATAGTTTCTAATATTGAACATAGATCGTCTGTTAGATATTTATATATCTCGTTAGGAAGTGCATCTGTCCCGGCAGCTTTTTTGTTTTTTAACTTCTTAATCTGTACTAATATTTCTTCTGCAGTAATGGGGGCATCCAAACTATTTCTTCCCTCCTCAGACAATTTTGGCAGGTTCTTATTACTCAGCCAAGTGCGTATGGCTTCGATGGACGGCTTCACCTCATCTTTATACAAATTTGAAAATAGAGAAAGAAGGCAACTTTGCATATCCTCAATGTTCCTTGATGTAACCCCATTATTATTGATTATTAACTCCTTGATGTCATTCCTAGCACGGTCAGATCTTGATTTCCATGCTAGTAATGCTCATGCCTTTTCCCCATATTCAAAATTATCCATCCTACTTACATCCCACTGGGCTTTGCACTTAGCATCTAAGCGCCCTCTATACAATTGCTTAGCTGATTCTAAATCCATTTCGATCTAAAGAAGTCTTTCATGCTCGCTACTGTGCACATTGATCCTATCTTGCTCTAGCTGACCTATTCTGTTCTCAATTTCCCTTAGTTCCCTCACATCCATTTTGTTCTTAGCACAAACTAATGCATGGAGCTTCCCTCTAAGCCCTGCCTTATAAGAATCCCAAACATTATCAGGAGTGGTAGACCCCATATTAAATGTAAAAAATTCTGAGGTAAATGCTTGTATCGATTGTATAGTCTCTGGACTGGACAAAATAGCCCTCTTTAATGTCCATCTAGACTGCGTCTGTATTGCACTTTTCACAAACACTAACTGTATAGGAGCATGATCTGAAAAGAGACTAGGCATCACTTCTACCTTCTTGATGTCATTAATTGAATGCCTATCTGTGAACATATAATCTATCCTAGAGGCATGTTTAGACCTCTTACTATAAAATGTATGTCCCTGTAGTGAACCATGCTTAGCTCTCAATACATCCTCCAAATCGAGATCATGGATCATATTGCGTAGTGCACGCCGTATCTTTGTTGCCCCTACGTATTTGCTCAAATTGGACCTATCTTTAATGGGGTCTAATAGTACATTAAAACCCCCTCCCAAGATATAAGGTGGTGCCTCTAACATCAATATGGAGGGGGGTACGTTCAGCGCTGTTGATGCAAGTTTACCAATCAGCGTTTTTAGAGTGAGTACAGAGTTTTGTGTGCAGATAGAATTTACAGCTGTAAAACAAATAACTGCTACTGTAGAGAGGCATCACAGGAACGATATCTTAAGGCACCTTTCGGAGAGGGCTGATCGGGCTGATCGAGCTGGTCTATTCAAGTTAGTGGAGTTGTCTAAACTGAAAACATCGGATAAGTTTGTTGCCACTGCATTATTACAGAAAGTGGAATGGATGGATGATGCAATTGTATGCTCAGAGGGGGCCAATGAGTGGGGGGTGTATGACCAAATAAAACCTGAGGCAGTGGAACCTGTGGAAGAGACAGTGGAATCTGTGGGGCAGAAGGGAGGCGCTGCCCAGGCACAAAACTGTGGTGTACGAGTCAACAGGTATGCACTGAGGGCAAGGTTAATACGTGATGCCCGGCAAGAAAACTCAGGATACCCTATGAGACTGTCCCCGCCGATTTCTACTGTAAGGTCGAGCAATAGGCTAGCTAGGCAAGCTAGGCAAGGTAGGGGAAAAATTGATAGCCCGGACAACTGTCCAGAAGAAGCTGTGGCAAGAACAAGAACGCCAAAAAGGAAGACTAGAACTAAGAAAGACGTCCCCCTATATACCAAGGTCACCCCTTCACTGAAAACTTACTATAAAGTAATGACTTCTAGTACCTCTCAGACAACATCCAAACCACTAAAGCCCTCAAAAATACAGACACCCTCACCACCATTGGCCTCAACCCCCCAAATGAATGCCACAAAGCAGGGAATAGGGGCAGAGCAAAAGAAACATTCCCCCGCTAAGGGGGGCAGTGAGAATAAGAGGAAACCTGCAAAAGTCTCCGTGGAAGTCCCTGTAAATAATGAGACAAACAGAGTAGTTGCAATTGAAGGGGCGGATGAAGTGGATGTAGACGAGACTGAGACAGTCAATTCAGACAATCTGTCTATACATCCAGATATGACTCTCTCTAACAAATACTCTGTGCTGATAGATGGTAACACAGAAGAGGGGGATATACCTCATCTCAGTCACCAGTCTCCCAAAAAGCATGAAAGGCCTGAGCTGCAGGGGAGTTTAGCGCGGATTTGTACTAGTGAGTCAGTTGCCACTAAAACGGATGTGACATCTTCAACACTGGCAGATATCCTTCTGACTATGAAGGAGGAAATATCAAATAGGTTTACGGTTTCTGAGAACAATCAGTCTGAGTTGGCTAGCCGGTTTTCGACCTCTGAAGCAAATCAGGCAGCCATTCAGGCCTCCTGTGAGGCCCTAGCAAAAAGGCTAGACGATGTAACATTAAGGACTGAAACACTGGAGAAACAACTACCACTTATAAGGGATTCGGTTCGCTCCACGGATGAAGTAGTTGCAAAGTTGAGTGTACAAAACTGAGTTTAAAAGAGGACATTGAGAGGTTAGAGAATCATTCTAGACGGAACAATTTAAAAATACTCAATGTACCAGAGGCAATGGAAGGAGCCGATCTGAAGGGCTTTGTGATATCAATGCTCAAGGGGACTGTTTTGAAGGGGGACGAGGCGGTCGATTTAACTCAGGAAATACAGAGGGTGCATCGATGCCCCTTTCGAAGAAATCTTGCTAAACAAAAGCCAAGAAAAATGTTGGTAAATTTCTTGACCTACACTGTAAAGGAGCAGATTCTCCTATCAGCACTGAAAGAAAAAATAATTGCATTCAACAGCTCTAACCCGTTTCATTTTCAAATAAGGTCTGATATTTCTCATGTGACTGCCACTAGACAGTGGGAGCTGGGGAAAAGACTGGATGAATTGAATGGTTTGGGGGTCAAGGCACAACTAAAGTTCCCGGCTCATTTATGGGTAATGTGGACTAATCACATGCATTTGGTAAAAACAGGGGAAGAAGCTGATGATTTAATTTTGAGAACCAGGGAAGAACAGAGTACAAAAGGCAAAGAGTAGGTGGTGAAAGGTGTATAGGTTGTGGACAGAAGTTCTCTTTTTCTCTGATCTTTGTATTAGTTTCTCTCTACTTGTAGTTAGGTCTTTCCCATTATATATTTCTATATAGGACTCAGTATGCCCGATTGGTGATATGTGGTAAAACCGTAACATAAAGACCGGTGAATGACAGAACACTATAAAATTAATTGAAAAGAAAACTGCATCCAGGAGAGGGAGCTCAGCCTATTAGGCTCGCCTATTGGAAGGGAGGGTTCCTCATGGGGGGTTAGGGCACAGGGGGAGTTCGTGTGGGGAGGGGGGACAGGGCGAGCACCGGGGGGGGGGCATAGGGATAAAATAAAAAAAATACTCATCTCACTAGAGTTAAGGAATTAAGCCTGTTAGGGAATAGAAAGAGTGATGGGAGAACAAAGTATAGGGAGTAAACAAACCATTTTTATCACTTGGAATGTGAATGGAATGCGGTGTCCCCGTAGACGGAGACTTATTCTAAAACAATTGGAAATATCAAGTGCTCAGATCTTTCTACTACAGGAGACCCATTTGAGTGCAGTTGAAAGTCGATCTATATTCTCTAAGGTCAAATGGATAAAAGACTTTGAGGTTTCACAGCAGACAACACATAATAGAGGAGTAGCTATATTAGTGAAACAAGGCACCTCAGTAACAATTAGGGGGGTACATACAGACTCCTCTGGAAGATGGATAGTTGTTAAAATGTTGTTAAATAATATTGAGGTTGTATGTGCTTCTTTTTACGGCCCTAATGTGGATGATCCATCTTATCTCTTGAAACTACAATCCATATTGATGTTAGGGTATCCCTATCGACTCTACGGCTCAGCTGGGAGGAGGATATAGGACCCAACCTTCATGATGGGGAACGGCGGAAGGCCCTAGAACACCATAAAAAAGTTTCCCGCAACCAACGCTTCAAAAATGTTCAATTTAACATTTTGCACCGCGCTTACCTCACACCGGCACGACTCAAACGTTTTTAGCCGACCTCCCACTTTGAATGCCCCCGCTGTAATACACCAGACGCCCCATTCATTCACATGTTTTGGACATGCCCCAGACTACAAACCCTCTGGGCGACAGTCCTGCGCGCAGTTACTGGCCTCGTGGATCTTCATACATGGGAAGCTTGCACCCTAGGCATTTTCAAGCGTAATAAGCGCAAGAAGGTAGAGACCAAATTTGCGCTCCTGGTCATATTGTTAGTTAAGCGTAGCATAGCGATGCACTGGCGTGCGACGGAGGGCCCCCTCTGGCAGCTTGGTAGGGGGCAGTGAAGAAATGGGCAGCAGCCGAGGAAGACCTTATTCGCTCAGAGGAGGCCCGCGGCATACGTCGCCAACCAGTCTCCCTGGAGTGGGCGACACTCCTTCACGCGTTCCAGCAAGCGCACACGGCAAGTACTACCCCGGCACAGGACCCATGAGCGGCACCAGTTTCCCGCGATGCCGCACCAGTCTGTGTGCGTTCCCCCCTCACCCCAGCAGCCCCCCATTAGGCTCCCATTCTGATGGTGCGACATTGGCTTGCAGACAACACGTAATCCGTACTCAGCGACGCTGACAAGCACCATCTCCAGTTTGACTCCTCATCCTGTTCGACCCCATGCAGCCCTCCCCCTCCCCCTCCAACCCTGTATTTCCCCTGGTCTAGAGGCCTATGGCCCCAGTTAGAACTTGGATTATCATTTCATGGCATCAGTCACGAGAGGAATGGACATGGAGACTGCTGTATAAGTCACTGAACTGTGGTTCCTATTCCACCAATTGTATCCTTAACAACTCCTGATACACTCTTCCTCATCTCCAAATACCACTCCACGATAAGTTCCTTCACTACCACTATGTATACTATCCGCTCTTGCTCAGTATAATGTATCACAGATGCCAATGCTTGCTGTATGTCATACCTGAAATGTAAAATCCAATAAAAGGTTTTATTAAAAAAAAACAGGCCCCTCTTTTTTTTAACACACTTTGAGTTAAAAAATCTTCGAAGAAAGGCTGTCCATGCAAACCTCAAGTGACATACACAAAAAATATTCTGCACAGGTACAGTTTTTTAGAAATTCCTATTGTGAAGTTGCTGGTGGTGAATTTGGCACACCGGACCCACGGAAACCAACTCTCAAACCCTAGAGGAGGGTGGCATTGGTTTTACGACTTGTCAGGATAGTGCTGAATACTGTAAGCTATGATATTTGGGTGTGTTATGTTAATGAGTTCTGGTAATCAGATATTCAGTCACAGTCGTTGGCTTTCTTGACCCTTGCTTTACTTATTCCGTTGTTATGCCAACGGGGAGCAAGCCAAGAGGAGTTGTTTGAGGTCAATGAAGAAAGGTCTTGGCCTGTAATCACGAGCTGCACAAATTAAGATATGTTAGGCATTAAAGAGTTAATAAAAAGAGGGAGGTGGCGGAAAAGATAGCTGGAGTTTCGTGTGAGTGAATTGTGTGACAGAAGGGAGATGAAAGCGAGTGGTCTGCTGAAATATTTACTTGGAGATCTTCCCGAGACAGAGCTTGTTACACAGCGTGATGTGTGGTAAACAGATGCGCAGAAACAGGACGACATAACACAGAGCAGAGGTACGTACATTTTCACGACGGCAAATTAATTACTCGACAGTCAGCGAAAAAACTAACACTGGTTTTTCAGCAGCATGTGTTATTAAAACATGTTTTTTTTTTTAACTGAATGATGGTTTCTCCCTGTGATGTCATTTCTGTAGAACTGTCTATGGGACTGTGGTTGCCACACTCTTTACCCATAACTCTGTTTGAACCTTCCAGAGGATGAATGTCAAATGGTAACTGGCGTAGCTATCAGGAACGCAGCAGGTGCAGTGACACCAGGGCTGAATAATCTGAAGGGGGCATTAAAGCACAATTATTTGGGTCATTCTTCCTGATTGCTTTAGGACCCAGTGAACCCTTACTATACCAGTGACACCTACACTAGGAAGAAACATTCTTTGTACAATTGATATAAATATTTAGAATTGACATACTTAATATATTCTTCACTGGTAAGTTAAAATCATACATTTTAAATTTCTTTTGAAATATTTGCCTCGTCAATTATTCACTTACTAGTCACTAAATACTGTTAGCAAACTACAACCATCTACTGCTTTGAAGGGGCAAAGCACGTGCCGCAGGAGGGCTAGCACAATAAGTCAGGCACACACAGACACACAGAGGCACACACACCCATGCACAGACAGGTGTTCACGGATATGTTTATCCGTGGCACACACGCATTGACAAACCCTTTTTATGAAACGTATTTTTTTATTAGGATGGTTGAACGTTGTAAAGTGTTACAGATCAATTAATGAAATATATTTTCATGATTCATAAATCGCACATGCCATTAAAACACTGGATTAAATCGCATAGTTTAATTGAGTACATCTTTAACAGGAGACACGCACAAGGAAAAGAAATCCAATCATACATAAAAGTTTTTTGTCCCATTTTCGCTTCAACGTTTAGAATGACAGCTTCCATTTCCTAAAAGTGACATATAAGTATCAACCAGTTACCCACTGAGGTTGGGTGTTTACTTTTCCATGCTCGTGTAGTACAAAGTCTAGCATTTACGATCCCAATGAAACCAATTCCCATATTTCACTGAGCAGTGCTCAACTCCATGCTCAACAGAACATCATTAATGTTAAGCTCCATGGAAACGTTCAGCCTATCTGTCAATTTCTAACCAGTAATCATACAACATGGAGCATTTATCAGATATGTGCACATCAGCATCGTCGCTCTGATAACGTGGGCATTTAAAAAACCCTTTGCCCTTCCACTTGGATATCTTATCTTGGGATTAGCATACTAACTATTTTAAATTGCTGTAATTTGAGTCTAACGCACATCAACATGGAAGCTTTGTAAATGCGTGTTCAATTTCGAATGAATTTACAGCAATCCCAACCTTAGAGGAACATTTATGTGCTACACCTTCCAACTCATCCACTCTTAAAGAGGACAGTACACCATAGAAAGCACGAGCAGTGATTTTTGTCTTTAGCTAATAAACAAGTTCTAGCAAATCATTTCTTTCTAGTTTTATATTTACATGCTTGCTATGTTGGAAATCATCCCAGATCTGTGGGTTTTTGAAAAAACTGTATTACAGTATGTCAAACATTTTTTTCAAGTTCCGAAAATGTTCAGTCTTGAAAATGCTAAACACTATTCATAAACAATTGACCAACATTCATCAAAGCATTCTAAACCCACTCATAACATGGGATCTTGAAAGATCAAATAAAAGGAACATGGTCCGTGACTGGCTTCCCGCCCCTCCCAGCTTCCCACACCACACCTTGAAGGATTGACATAAGCAAGTTGTCTTTGGAAGGCGGGGGCTCAGGGACCCCCCAGCCGTATTTATTATACAAAACAATAAAAGTATGAATATCAACATTACATCAATATGTTAGAAAAACAAAATTCATGACATTAGATTACAGTATTGAAGACAAGTATCAAAGGCTAACCTTAACGAAAGTCTAATACAGCGTGTTTCCTATCCGAATCTAACATCCTGCCTGAATTTTGCATTCTAACATTTCTGGCCCGACAGCAAGGTCGCTAACCAGTGTCAAGTCCCACTAACCACGCCCTTACCTACAGGTGCGCATGCGTGACAGGGGACCGCCTACCCCGTCGGAATTGTGAACTCCATTTAACCAACAAGGAGGGCCCTTACACTCTGCGTCATTTGCTGACGTCATGATGTATGTGCGGGGTGGCTACTGGCCTAAGGAAAGCGTGACTCCCTCCCCCGCATTTAAAGCAGCTAGCGGATATTCCTGCCCCAGAAGTTCTTGGAGGGACCAGTGGCCCCTCCCCCTGGGCCGCCCCCTCCGTGGATGGTGACGCCCCCCCTAGGACCTTAAATTGCTGCTCACCGATCATGACCTTACCGCCACAGGCCAGCATTGTTTCCCAACGATCTGGCCCCCCCACAACTCCTGCCTGAAGGTCATCCCTACCTCACAAAGCCCTTCAACCAAGCTAGGATATTATCGCACCGTATTGCATTCCCTGCCTCAGTCAAATGGACCCCATCTTGTAAGTACAAATCATCCCCCCAAATGGTCCCATGTGGGATGGTCTGTAAGTGCGTGGTTTGGAAAAGTTTTTCTAACTTGGTATTGATCCTCTTTACCGAGTGATTCAATGCCCTGACGGAATCACCCCCACGCCACTGCAGCCGCGGTATCAGCTGAGACCAAACTACAGTGCAGTCAGGGAAAACCCTCCTCACCCAACCCGCTGCTGAGATGATCTCTTCCAGGAGGACCCTTCTAACCAGTCTAGCAAGGTCATTCCCTCCCAGGTGAAGAATTACCACCGCCGGTGGTGTTGCATGTTAGGCGACCAACTCTGCAAAGAATCCCCGAAATTGGCTGAGGCAGAGACCCCCCCTCCCAAAGAAGGAGATGGACAATCCTTTGTGCTCTAGCTCCCTTCTACCCTTGCCTGTAAAAAAGACATGTTTAACACGATTCACATATGAATAACCAACAATCCAAACCCTGCCTGACCGCGTCCTGTGTTCCTGATTGTCCACGCCGTGATGAGTCGCCGATGAATCTTGTATCTCCCAGTCTGAACTACAGATGTCATGCAATGCAGGCAATAATGCCGTCAACCTCCCCAAGCATATTGGTTTCCTAGTGTCAGCTGTGCTGCCCTGTAGGCGGCGCCAACCCCTCAAACCCTTACGCACCACAAAGCTATTAGTTGGGTCTTTTACTCCCTTTGCCTGTGCGTAGAAGGAGACAGCTGCCCTATGCCTGTTAGCTGTTGCCACTGAGCGACCCTCCTGGTGCAATCTACCCAGATAATCTGCAAAACTATTCTCCAGAGCCCATTTGGATTCCCAGTCTCGCCCCAAGAAAGTACAATATGAACCAAACGCCCCTTCATACGCTGTCCTTGTCTTGGGGGCTAAGCTAGCAGCCACGAGGTCCTGTAATTTGGGGCACCAATCTGCCAGAGTGCTGACGGGAAGTGTGTCGGTGTAGGCCCTGCTGTTGGAGGATGTTCCCTGAATACCTGCATTTTTTGGCGAGAGAGTGCATCCGCTGCATTATTAAGGACACCTGGCACATGTTTTGCCCTGAATATAACATTCAATTTCAAGCATCTCAACACAATCTCCTTCAAGAGGCGGAGTATGAACCTACAGCGTGCCGCTTGCTGATTAATACAATCCACCACCGTCATGTTGTCTGACCAGAATATCACTGATTTGTTGCGCAGATGTTCCGGCCAGACCATTAATGCAACCCATATGGGGAACAGCTCCAGAAAGCCAATGTTTGTTGTCAACTCACTGTACACCCATTCGTCCGGCCACCTGTAGGTGACCCACTTGTTTCCAAGGATGGCACCAAACCCAACACTTCCAGCAGCATCAGTCCATAAACCTAACTCTGCTGAAGTAGTGGGGGGGCCGGACCACACAACCCTGCCATTGAAGCCCTCCAGGAATGCCATCCATATTTGCATGTCCTGGCGAACCTCAAGTGACAGTCTAGTGCGGTGGTGTTTTTCTCGCAGACCTTTCATCGCCTGCGCAATTGAGCGAGAAAAGGGGCGAGCCATTGGTATCACTCTCAACGTGAAATTCAATTGGCCCACTGTTTCCTGGAGCTGTTGTAAAGAGACCTTCACTCTGGCCAGGCACGCGCGTAGTGCCGCCTTGAATTTTGTCACCTTCTCCTTTGGGGGCCTGAAACAACCCTCCACAGTGTCTATTTCAATGCCCAGAAATTCCAAGCAAGTAGCTGGCCCCACTGTTTTCCCTGGCGCCAGCGGGGCCCCAAGAGCCCGCATGAGCACGCAAAATTCCTGCAGTGCCCGCGCACACTCCTGAGACCCAGCCGTGCCAAGGAAGAGAAAGTCATCCAGGTAGTGCATGACCTGTTGATGCCCGGTTGCCTGCCTCATTACCCATTCCAAGAAGGAACTGAACGTCTCAAAATAGGCATAAGAGATAGAACAACCCATAGGCATGCATTTGTCCATGTAATACTTCCCATCAAACTTGAAACCCAGAAGGTGGTGATCACCCTGATGCACCGGGAGAAGATGAAATGCAGACTCCATGTCAGACTTGTCCATCAATGCCCCTAGACCCAGGCCCCTAAGAAACTCCACTGCTTGGTCAAAAGAGGCAAATTTTACACTGCAGACATTCTCATCTATAGCATCATTCAAGGATGCCCCCCTTGGGGCTGAGAGATTATGAATGAGTCTATACTCGCCTTTCTCTTTTTTGGGGACAACACCAAGTGGGGAACAAACAAAGTTGAGCACTGGCACCTCATCATAGGGTCCTGCTATCCTACCCAGACGTAATTCTTTCTCAATTTTCGCAGCCACTACACCTGGGTTATGCTTTACAGACAGTTGGTTCCTACACTCATTCTTACCTGTGTACCCTCCTGCCGGTATCCTGAAACCCTGAGAAAATCCCTCCTGAAGTAGTTTAGCCGCTGCGTGATCTGGGTATCTGTTCAGCCAGGGAATCATTGCCATGACATCAATGGGAGTGTGTGATACTAAACCCCCCTCTTGTCTATTCAGGTTTCCTTCTCCCACTGGTCCCCTGGTTGCCACCAATAAATGTGTAGGAAGTCTCGGGGTGTGAGGGGTGCCTACACAAGGCACAGGCGTGTTTAAACTTACATGTGCCCGCTGCCCTAGTGCAGGACCGTTTGTTGAAATCCCAACATACACCCTTTTTATCCCCCAACCCTTACCCTTTCCTGGTACCTCACTTCCTTGCGCATGCCGAAAGGGCTGTTGGGGCTTGGACGGGTATATTTTTTGTGCACCAGTTGCCCCCATCGCTGCTGACCCCCCAGTTATCTGGTTGTACCATGGCAGGGAATCCACCATATCCCATGTTAAAGAGGGATTGAATTATTTAGCTTTCCTGAATGAAATGTCATATTCCTTCCACCCGTCCCCCACTTGTTTCTCGCTCCACATGGCAATCCTGCTCTGGTAGCAGGCCATTTCTGCTTGTAAATTGGGTGACCTTTCAGCAGTAATGGCACTGAACACAGAAAAGGCCCTCATCCAGTTAATAAATGTCTCCTCAACTCTGAACTTAACCAACTCTGTTCTCCATTCACTGGGCAACATCCATTCCTTTTGTGACTTGTCATATTCAAGTTCCTTATTATCAATTAGCAAAGAGAATATGTTGATATATTTGCCTGCCCAGATCATCTCTTTCACAGCCTGAGACACATGCTGCGCCAAATTCTCCCTCCTTGAGGGCATAGCACCATCCTCGAGTAATGGCAAAGCCACCTCCTTACCACTGTCACCGACTTGCAATGTAGCACCATCCTTCTTAGCCGTCTGCTCGCTGGAGGAACCTGTGTGGGAGGGAATTGGTGCCAATGGTGCCCCTTCACTCGCCCTGGCCAACTTAATCATCTCAACCAGTTTCAAGGCTTCCGCCGAATGATCTTGGGAAGATGGCAACACCCCCCCCCAACTGTAACCAGGGTAAAACAGCGGCTATCTGGGATGCCAGTTCCACCGGGACACAGCTGGTCGGTGGTGTTGGGACCCCGACGGGGACGGGGGCGATGATCACGGGGGTGACAGGGGCAATGACCCCGAGTGGGGCCACCGGCACCGCTGGCGTAACAGGAGCTGGGTCCGCCGGTGCAATTGGAAGCATTACGGGAGTATCCATAGGCACTACTACTGGCATTCCCTCCCCCTCAGCGGTGTTCCTGGGCACTGTGCCTACACTTTTCTTGGACTTGCCCCTCTTAGGAGGAATGACAAAATCACCTCTAGGCTGTGGCGGATTAATAATCCTTCTTGGCCTGCCTTGTGGTCCCGTAGGGCCATCCAACCTCAGATTAATTTCTGCCACACTCCTACCTAACTCATCCATTTTACCCAGGCGCCTATCCATCGCGGTCATCTAGCGCATCATATTCTGCATCATTTGCTCCATGCGGGCACTCTTATTGACTGCACTCTTATTGACTCGTGGTCCTGGAATTCTAACACAATACCCAATGCACTTTACTCCTAGCCTAACCAAGTATTTGAGTGCACGTGTGCACTTGTACCTTCTTTTTAGATGGGGGATGTGAAGATGGCCGTAAGCACCATACAACTGTGACCACAAACACACCAGCTAGTCTTAGCGTGTGGGCGAGAACCAACCCCTTGTAGGAAGGACTCAAGCCCGGCGGCCCTCCAGAAGCAATGAAGTGCAGGCCCGCCTCACTCCCCTTACCACCGATGTCCTTCGTGTCCCCTGTCCGATGCCGTCCTTAGCGCCCGCGATCTGTTGACTGCACAGGAAGAAGCACCCGAATCAAGAAGCACCGGAATCAAGCTTCCTAGGGGGAAACAGATGTTAATAGAATGCACAAGCTTTTGTATCAAAACAGTTCCAAGGGGACTAAGCACACACTAGCGGGGCTCCAGCCCCTAGGAAATCGAAACAAGGGTCTTAATCACTTATCCAGGCTTTAAAACGCTTTAAAACAGTTAACAAACATGCACTTCCTTATTGGTCTCCCATCCAATGGCTGCCCTGCTGGATCCTGCTTCGCCCCCTTTGTTTTCCCAGATTATAAATGATGATCGAGCTCGAGCTTGCCTGAATCCTTGCTACGGCGTTGCAAGAAGGCACACTACCACATGGGAAATTACGATTGCATACAAACGGTCCCTCAGCTAAAACGGACCTTTGCGACCTCTAACAGAGCAGCGCCCTCTTCCTGCTCCGACTGCCGCCCGAGCCCCGCCCCGCAAAATACCTCGCTCTTGTGCCTGCCGTCCCCCGCCTCACAACGCCGGATATCAACGAAGGTCCTGCAGTCTATACCACGATGGTCCACCGGATCCGTGTGAGCCTGCTACTGCTTCTCAAGCCGAAGGCACCGCCGCCCTGTAACTGCCTCGGGAATCCGACGACACTATTCCTCTTCGAAGCCGAAGGCACCGGGACCTACAGGGGAATAAAATGAAGAAAATTACACGCCCCGAGCGTGGGGCACACGAGGTATGCGGGGAGCGAGCCAGGGACAAAGAGGGCACTCCCCGGGCCTCTTAAGGGGCTACAACATCAGAGGGTCACCGGCCCCACCGGCCCGCCCCCCAGCCGACCCGCCCCCCTGCCCCGGAAGCTGTCCAGCTGCTTCCGGGTCACGGGGGAGGCATCAGCCTATCGGTGGTGGGGGTGCGCCGCGCGTGTCATCGACCCGCGACACACCCCCACCACCGAGCGGCCGGGGGAGGGCGCCGCACCCCCATGTGGGCGGGAGGCCCGAGCGGCCCCCCTTTTCAGAACGTTTCTAAAATATCGTGTAGTAAATAATTGCAGTGATTTTGTAACTTTTGCACCACTCTGCTAATATTTTATAAGCTTCCAGGATGATCTGAAATGTTACTCTTTTAAAGTATTTGGGGTCTGAATGTCGGGAAAGATGCCACCCCCAGCGTCGGACCCAGAAGCCAAATATCCAGTACTATAGTGTCACCTTTATCCAATTAATAACAAAGAACTGTATGAATCGAATGGCTGTTTATGCTCTTTGATACCCTCAAATAAAGCTGCTGATCATGAAATCCCGTCTCCGGAAATAAGAATTTGGAAAGTATATTAGGATCGCTGTAAACAGATAAATAAATTGGGAGGATGGTAATTTTAATAATATTGCAATGGCAACAAGAATTCTAGGTACCAATACAATCGATGTCTCTTTACAATATATTGTTTTTTCACTCCTCATAATTTAACTGAACTATGTGCAGCATGCAGCTAGAGATTTTGATTCTTAAATATGTGTTGATATTAGTGATCCTTTTATTTTTGCCTTCTAGGTTATCATTTAATAGCATCTGTGTTTTATTGGTGCTTAATTTCTACACTGATACTTAGCTAAAATCAGATGCTTCTGCTTCAGTCTATGAGGTTGCCTGCATAGCATTCGAAAAATTACATCATCTGGATAGGCAGTGATTATCACCTTCATCCCATTAATATTAATAGGAGTGCTATCCTTGTTATTCTGTATTTTGGTACAAATAGGGTTTAAGATAAATGGTAAGCAGTAAAGGCCATTCTAGGTAGCTCTGGCATGTGCTTCAGAGCAGTGGTTCCCAAACTTTTGACTCCTGAGGACCCCCACTGAATCACTACTGGAAGCCGGGGACCCCCAAGCAGTTTGTACGATATACATTTCAAAAATTAAAACAGTAATTCGCAAAAAAATACACAAAATAGTACACACCAAGCAAATACTCAAATTACTAAAGTGTTTATTATTTTATACTGAAAACGTATGCAAAAACCAAAACATTTCAATGGGACGGATGGTGCTGCATCTCGGCGACTAACTTTTAATGTCTGGTTTTATTTCGGAAAGTTGAATCCTCAGGTCTGATTCTACTTTTTCCAAACGATTTCTGTATTTATTTTAGATACAAAAGATCTGAGAAAAGCTTTTTCACAATAATATGTGGTGGGGAAAGGAAGTAAAATCTTAAACTCAATACAGAGATCTGGGCCTAAATCCATTGTTTCTTTGCTCCCCATGCCATTCCAGTTTAGACCTGGCCATATGCAAATCAGTCATGACCGTGCGCCCAATGGGAACCGTCCAGCTCGAACTGCCAAGCCAGGTCCAACCTAGACTGGAAACAAGCAGCCTAGGACCGGTTTCGGGGTTTCGCCCCTCATAAGCCAGGATGAAAGCTTGACAGCACATATAATTCACCCAAGGGCTTATGGAAAGTGGGGAAACGGACAACAGCGTGAAAACCCTACTGCTGATCCCAGCTGCATCTATTTTTACCCGCCTGCAAAGTAACAGTAACTGACACTCTGAACATGTGCCTTTCCCCCGCAGCAGCCATAGACCCAAAAGAAACCATAATTCAGCCCTGATGCGCCATTTTCTTGCTCATTTTCTTGCTATAGGTGAGAAGCCATGCCAGCAAAGACGCACCTTCATCTTCTTGAGATCAGACACTGATTTTGTGTAGTGCAGCGTATTAAGTTATTTTAAGTGCATTTGTGCACCTGTAAATGAGCAAAATACAAGCAATACAGATTAGTAAACCGGGTGACAGTTCTCCAGTCGTAACATGAGGTACTTACTTCATTCATGGCAGACGGACTTGGCATTAGTGGCAGGCTTTTAGTTTCTGCCTATTCAAGGAGCAGCATTCATGTTTTTATTTCATGAGCTATGAATGACAATTATTCAGGAAAGGTAAATCTACCTCAGTGACTGAGTCACCCATAGAGAGCAAAATAAAAATAAGCTTGCAGCCCATTGAAGTCATGGGTTCCATTTATTCAGTGATGGGGCGGGGCGGAGCAGGAGGTAGATTAACAAGACCCTTTTAAGTGTGTTTATTAAGACGCACTTCCAGAAAAAGCAATTTGGATTTTTATAGAGTTGTTCACTTTCACTTTGATGAGGCTGATCACATAAAAATGAAACACTTTTTTAATGTGTGCGTTCGCTTTAAACGTATGCATATGTCATCAAGGCAAGGTTTTGTATCTAAGGGGGAAAGTACTTTAGTTTATGAAGGGATGACAATCACGCTGTAACTGCTTTGGGTAAATATGGTTTTCAGAATGAGGCGTACCTGCATAGATTGTGCCATGAATAAACCGTGTTAAAATTCAATAATTTGGACTATACTTCTCGAGTCCAGCTACACTTTACATGAAACTAACCCTGACGGCAGAAATGAACCTCACATATAACAAGCTGATCGCTCATCATATGTTTAGAATCAAACATATGAAAAGGCTGCTGCTAATTCCCCTTGTGTAGCCGTAAAACACTCATGTGTTTATCTTTGATTTCCAGGGTGCCCTCCTGCCGGCCGAGGTGCCTAATGCTGCTCTGCCTTGAAACAAGAGGCACAGCTGTACTCTGCATTCAGTGCAGAAAGTGGAGAGGGGACTTTGCGCTGCAAAACACCCTGGGGCTGGTATAAACACAAGGGGACACGCACTGCAGGGTGAGCGCGACTCAAAGGCAGGCAGGCAGGCAGAATCAAGTAATAAATGAAGGTCAATCACCCTTCAGCTGGCACCTAAAGCTGAAGGGTGATTGGCCAGATTTTATTGTGGTCTTGCTACGTCTGCGCTGTCATTCACTGCTCTTGTGGCGCATGTGAGTTTTGTTTTTCTATGACCATATGATGGGAGGCACTTGAGTCCTGCGGACCCCCTGGGAATGTGTCACGGACCCCTGGGGGTCCGCGGACCACAGTTTGGGAAACGCTGCTTCAGAGGATTGGGAATGGAGAAGAATTTGCACCATAGAGTATGATCTTTGTGCGTGTTTTTTGGTGAAGTCATTGAACCAAATTAAACAATATTTGATCACCAAGCTTTCTCACATTGACCCATAAAAACTGCCCTTAAATTCTATCAAATGCTTTTTTTGCCATCTAAGAGGATCATACCAACCTATTTGCTTAGCACGCTGGCGGCATTAAATAGAGATATTACTGTGTTCGAGTGAATGGTATTACTCCATGAGGGTATAAGGCCATGCTGGTGCAGACAGACAAGCAATCTGATAACTGAGACGAGGCGGTTAGCTAATATTTGAGAATATATTTTAGAACTGGAATTGAGTAGTGATATCCGCCGGTATGATCCTTTTTTGTCTGACAGTTTTCCTTTTTTTTTTTTAAATGCTATTCTGATAGATTTCCAGACGTTGAGTTTATCCAACCTGGGATTGAAACCAGTAATCATTTGAAAGGGTATAGGAGCAAGGTGATCTATGAATGCCTTGCAAAATTCTCCCAGAATACAGTCATCACTTTTAGCATTTCCAGATGGTGAGGATTGCTTGCTTGAGATCTTCCAGAAAAGGAATCTGCATTTGTGTTGACTTTGCTCAGGTATAATCAGTATCATTGGGAGAAGATCATGCCAGTTCATTATTGTATATTTTTTGATAGAAGATCTTTAACAGCTGAATCAGTTCCATAGCTTGCTTGACCATCTCTCTCTCATTCTCCTTAATATTTGTCATAGCTGTCTTTTGCTTTTCCTTAGTTTTATAAGGCAGAGATTTTCCTATCGACCCCCCACATCCATAATCAAGCCTCTTATTGATTTAAGTATATTGGTCGCTTTTTCACTACCTGTTAGACTAATATGGCTTCTACACTCTGTCTCAAAAGAAAGAGTGCGACCCTACTGATCCAAGAGACAGGGTACCTTATATAAATGTATCACAAAACAGTTTCTCTTGGATGAATTCATACATTCACAATATCTCACACTCCACTGTCCCTATACTTCTCACATATCCTCATAATACTCTTAAGATAGCACCCATCACTCAATTATAAATATATGTTTAATATCACATTTAATAAAAACAATTACAATTGGTAGAGAACAATTCATATAAAAACGTTTTTTATAATTACAAACAATCCTAAAATGAATCTCAAATTCATTATAACAGAAAAACATAAAACAAGAGACAAAAAACATGACAAATATATATCATCACAGATGTGTTAATTCAACTGAATCAATGTCACAAAAGCCTGTAAACTCTGTTATACATAGACTTCGAAATTCCTCCAATTTACCAATATACAACAAGAGAAGCATCCGTGTGTTTCGGTGGAAGAAGTATTGTAGAACTACCTTCTTCAGGACAAAAATCTTAATGTCCATCTCAAAGATAAAACAATATAATATGTGCCTGCATAAACACAAAACATAAATCACAATATAATCTTACTCATCACACAGTAAAGTTATATTCATCTAAAATCATTCACCTAATTGGATTTAATACAACTTGAACTCCAAAAGCTGAGATTCTTACATTAAAAAAACAATTACATTTGTTTATAATTGTTCAACTAGCTAACATTATAACCCACTTAATCCCACTTCCAATGCTTACTTCAATCATGCCAGAATCCTCTCATACTGTGATATAGAGGTGAGGTAAATTATTTATTCAAATTTGGGGACGATGAAGAACTCCCACTCAGTAAACCTCCCTCATTCCATTTCCCATGTTGATAATATTAATCATACCTTATAGTATTGATCCACCAGTAGAATTAAGGGATACAGATTACATCCCACTAAGGTTTACACAATGTTATTTAAATATTGGCCAGGGCTGAATTGCCCCCCGTAATACTGTTGGCGAAAACCAGTGGAAATATTAATCTTGAGGAGGACAAGTGTAAAAAATAATCTAATCCCTTCTCACTTCCTAATATTTCAAATGAATGACCCACTGTTACAATTGGGGGTCTCTGGTTGGCACAGGTATGCACTTGTGACAAACAGGGACCCTCTCCTCTAGTCAGGGCAAGGGAACTACCCCTTAAGAATAACCCCTGCTCACCCTTTAGGTTGCGTGGCGCGAGCAGTCAAGGCTAATCCTTAGGGCGCTAAGCCAGTTAAGCATTTATGACCACTTACACACCACAAATGGACACCAGGCGTAAATTATGTATCAAAAATACATAGACTTTATGTAAAAATATACTTCATATGCAGGTTTACTTACAAGACCGTTATAACATTATTAAATGAGGCCACCAGATCTAAAGAGGCACAAGCTCTTCAGGGTTTTGGCAACAAGGTACTCTGGGGTGTCGTTGCGTGCTTCACGCTGGTGATACGGGCCGTCCGAGGCTTAGAAACCGCACCTGAGTCAAATTCCGGCGGGAGGGGTGAAGCACACGGTGAGCAGCCAGGTGAGCGAGGTGACGGAGTGCGGGCGGCCCAGCGGTATTTGAGATGAGCGGCTCGGACTCGAGCGTGGCTCACGGACGGCGGGGGCAGCCAGGCACAAGGGTCACACCCCAAAGAGGGCGCACAGGGGATCACAGCTCCGGCGAGGGAGGGACACAGCAGATCAGCAGGAGACGGACGAAGGCAGGATGAGCCCAATGGTCCTGGGGCTCAGTTCAGTGGGCCAGCTCACTTCCAGGCCCTCGGAGATTGTTTCAGGCACAAAATCTGCAAAGTCCTTTCTGGTCTTTTCCTCTCCTTTCCTTTAGCAAGGCACCAACTGCAGGCCAGTCCCCCAGGTCAGGGACAGTCTTTCCTCCTTCAGCTTCTCTTGGTCCTTCTAGTCGGGCAGAGGTTCTTCGTGGTCAAAACAGGATCTTATGTTTAGGAGCAGGGCTTCTACTTTTATACACAGGTTCTTTTGTCTTTGCAGGCCAGGGGGCCTGAGCCTGGTTCAGCCCAGTTTTGGAGCACTTTGTTTTGGAGACTCTTGCTGTTTCTTTCAGGTGTAGGGCAGAGACATCAGACGCTCCGCGGGAGGTGGAGCCAGCATTGTGGTGGCAGAGTACACCCCAATTCAGAGTCAAGGGGCACTCCTTCCACCTATCCTGGGGGTAATCCCTCTATTCACCACCTAGCAGCCCAGACTGTCTCCTGGAATCCCCAGCCCTGTCACTCACAGAAACCAGACAGCAGATACACATCCTAGCAGAGGCGGGCTGAAATTGTCAGGCAAGCAAATGCTAACTTTCTAAAGGTGGCATTTGCAACACAGAGTATTAAAATAAACTTTACTAAAATAAGTATTTGATTATTCTGAGTTCAGGCATACTAAAATTGACTTTCTACCATGCTCTCAGAGTCTGTTAGGATTATATAGTGTAATAATTCCAGCAGCCCATTCTGTCCTATGGAGAGCAGGTAACCTTACAATAGTGAAAAACGAAAATGGCTGTAATTCACTATTAGGACATGCCACACACATCAGGGCTTGTCCTACCTTATGCTTACAATGCACCCTGCCCTTGGGCCTACCATTGCGGTGAATCAAATGAAGTAAAGGGAAGGTTTAGGGGCTGGCAGGTGGATGCACTCGCCCAGCCAGCATGACAGTACCAGACTGCACGCAGGTTCTGCAATGGCAGACCTTAGACACATTTTACTAGGCCGCTTCTGTGGGTGGCACAACCAGTGCTGCAGGCCCACCAGCAGCATTTGTATTTACAATCCATGGCACTCCTGGTGCACTTTACTGGGGACTGACAGTAAACCAAATAAGCCAATCATGGAATCCAAACAATATAGCATTAATTTACAGTAGGGGGAGCATATGCACTTTAGCACTGGTCAGCGGTGGTAAAGTGCCCAGAGTCATTAAACCAACAAAAACAGGTCAGAGAGAATATTGGAGGAAGACAAAAAGTTCAGGGATGACCCTGCAGAAAGAGCCAAGTCCAACACCCACCTTGGAGGATATGTTCCAATTTGTCTCCAAATTTTACGGAGAAAGAAATATAGTAGGTTCAGGAAGATGCAAGAAACCTAAAAAAAACAACAAGGGTTATGTCCCCATTAGAAAAGTATTTACTATGTACATCATCCAATGTACCTGAAATAAAATCGATATTACATACCTATAACATAAGATTATAGTCCTATCAGCAAGATATATAAGTGGGGACTTCAAAGCCCTCCAATGATTTCAGGAAATTTACAGCTATATCCGACCCATCTGTGTGGTGCTTTCAGGCACCTAAGGGGGTATAGGGATCAAAGATATATAAACCAAAAATCAGAAGGCTCCTCAAGAGTTGTGGAAAAAACACAATATGTCTATCAAAGGAGTCAGCTTATTAAAACTCGTTAACACATCTATTTAGAAACCTTAAGTAAAAGTATTTCTGTGGCATAGTACCACTATCTGGTGATAGAAGCATGTTTACTCCTAGGTCCTAACTGTCACTGACTCGTAATATCCCGTTCGGCGGCAACACACGTCCTTTTGTTTGCAAAACTGGAGAATGAAATCAGAGGCTCCAACCTTCGATTTAAGTATACCCAGGTAGGGATTGTTCTCTACACAATTGTAATTGTTTTACTAAATGTGTTATTAAACAGATCTTTATAATTGATTGATGGGTCCTATCTTAAGAGTATTAAGAGGATATGTGGGATGTATATGGACAGTAGAGTGTGAGATATTCCAAGAGAAATTGTTTTGGGATACATTTATTCTACACACTGCCAGGCATAAACAGAAGCCTTTTTCCCCCATGTCTTGCCGCTGAATAATCTGGCAGGAACCTTTTGTAGAGCTAACATCTCTGCAATAATGTTTTTTTTCCTTTTTACATAACAACCTATTCTTATTGACTACAAACATAATAATCACTTGTATGATATACGCATTGAGAGCATGTCAGCTCCCATACATTAAGTAGGCAACGACGTGCCTCAAGTGCAATCTTTACTCCCCACACCTCACTCGTTTTCTCATGAATCTTGATCCAATAGTTATGGATCTCCGGGCACTCCCACAAAATATGCAAAAACGTTCCAATCATACCACATCCCCTACGGCAATCTGCATTTGAAGCAAGCCCCATCCGACACAACCCTGGACCCGTGGTGTAGGACCGGTGGAGAATCCGAAGCTGCACCAGACGGAGTCTCATGGAAATCGCCACTTCCCGAGGGGAATACACGGCCTCCCCCCAGTCTTCGTCATCCAACACCAAGCCATCAGCAACCCATTGTTCCCGGACTTTCACCAGGGGATCCTCAGTGTGATTGACCAATTTCTTATAAACAAGAGAAATCGCCTTGGCAGGAAGGTACCCATCCAAAATACGATCCTCCAGCGGAGAGGCCACCGGCGGCTTCACATCGCGTGGGATAGCCGCCGCCAGTGCATGCTTAATTTGTAAATAACGATACCGCTCACTCTCATTCAGTTGGTGTCTGGCTTGCAATTCCTCAAACGTCAATATTCCCTTCTTACCTCACATGTCTTGGACCTGCGAGATACCAATCAGGTCCCAGCGATCGAAACCCTTCGACTTAGACAGACCACCCAAAGCTTCCGAGTTCCACAATGGCGTAGCCATTGTTATCCTACCCTCCCATTTGAGAGCACGGTTAGCCTCATGCCACACCCGCGTCGAGACCGATGTCGGACCTAGCAGGGGAAACCTGCCACTTCTAGCATACAGGACCCTAGTGTACTCACCCCCTGGCAACTGGCCACGATCCATGGCAAACCCGGGGTCAGCCGGAGAGCCATAGATTTTATGATTGACAGGGGCTAATTGGGAGGACCAGTAATATTTCCTGATATTGGGCAAACCAATCCCACCATCGTACCAAGTAAACATCAATTTGGACAGTGCAATCCGCGGTTTCCTGCTCCAGAGAAGGTGACCAGAGATGTACCAGTGTTGCGACAACCTTCACCAACCGGTTGGCAAGTAACTTGGCCAGGACCTTGGGCTCCGCATTTAGGAGGGAAATCGGTCGATAGGAGGAGCACTCCAACCGAGGCTTGCCCTCCTTATAAATTACAACGATATTGGCAATGCGTTGGTCATAAGGTAGTACACCACTTTCCCTACTCTCAAGATACATGTCTTTTAGAAACAGGGCCAGACGGTCTGCATGCAGTTTGTAAAGTTCTATAGGGATACTGTTCGGGCCCGAGGCTTTTCCGGAGTGAACTCCCCGGATAGCCATCGCAACCTCGTCATTCGTGATGGCGGAATCCAGAAACTCCCTATGCTCAACTGACAAGACAGGCATTGGAATATCTCGGATGACCTCCGCATTCTCCTCCACTGTGTACTGTCCCGTCGAAGTATAGACCTCCTCGTAGTATCGGGCAAACTCATCCACTATACTTTGTGGATCCGTCGTGACACCCGAGCCCGCAAGCTGCAGCTCAGGCACCAGACGAGACCCCCAGTCACCCTTCTCCAACCACGCAATCAATTTCCCAGCCTTATCACCATGTTCATAAATTCTACTTTGTGTGTTGGCATGTCGCTCCCTCGCCCTATCACGCGCCAGGTGTTTGTATTCGTCTCTGAGGAGACCGAGGCGGTGTACCGCCCCCGGATCACGATCAGTGGCGACCTACCTTTCCAAGGCTGATAGCTCCGCCTCAATCCTGTCGATTTCCACCGTACTCCTCTTTTTCTGCCAGAGATTAGGGAGAGTGCCTCCCCCCTGACTACAGTTTTGTAGGCCTCCCAGAGGGAACAGCCAGAACCGACTGTCCCCGCGTTCTCTCGGAAATAGCTATCCGTAACCCGTACAATTTCCCTTTTGGTAGTAGGGTCTCTCAACCACCAAGCACTAATTAGGTCTATCCTAGCCACATTACTTTGTCCGATTTTCAGTTGAAGACAAATCGGCGAGTGATCAGACACCCCTCTAGCCAGATGACTCACTTCCTGAACAAACCTCGCCTGCGACGCAGGCACCAACACATGATCAATCCTGGAGAAAGAGTGATGTGTCGCAGACACATGTGTATACTCCGAGTCACCGGGGTGCTGGAGTCTCCACCCATCAACCATGCCAGTTGCAGAGACAAAATCCGACAACCATCTACGAGAGGGCAACAACACACAGGAGGGGTACCTGTCGAGCTCACTATCCATCACAGCATTGAAGTCTTCCCCTAACACCATGATACCGATGGGCAATGACAAAAACACCCTGCTCAGGTCGTGAAAGGTGTCTGTCTGCAGCGCGGGGGGAACGTATATTGAAAGGAACGTGACAGGCCTACCCTCCCAGAGCCCCGAGATGCCGACATATCGGCCTCGATTATCAGACCAAGTCGCCTGTATAGTGAACGGAAAGGAGTTCTTCACTAAAATCCCTACTCCTCTAGAACCTGAGGTAAAACCCGCATGAGCCACCAATCTATACCCTCCCCGGTGCAGCACCATACATCGCGTACCCATAAGATGGGTCTCCTGTAACAAAACCACATCTGGGGATCGTCGTCTGATTAGCTGCCCCACCATAGCACGCTTGATCTTATCTCCCAAGCCATTCACATTCCAACTGAGGACTGATATACCCAAGCCCAACCTAACGGAAGCCAAACTCATCCCCCGAGAATTCTGATGCATTCCGTGACACCCATAGCAGACACAGGTCATAAACAAAACAGAAACCAACAATCAAAAAATCCCTAAACCCAACTTTCCAACCCCCCTCCCTGCACCCCTGCATGCATCGTATGCACATCCCCAACTAGCAGTGTGCCTGTCTCCCCAAGACTAACTACGGAATCTAAACATAGAAAACAGAGGAGGACCTTACAACAGGCCACCAACCTCCACAATCCCAACCCGCGATCAGACCCCATCAAGAATGTTCAATAAAAATCCCAAAATTTTAAATATATTGATGGGGGGAAAGAAATCGCCCCAGTCAAACCAGCACCCCGACCACCATAGTCAAATCGACACGAAAATTCATTTTAATTTTTTTCAAAGGGGGTGGGGTAACGTGCAATTGCTTCCGTATCAGTACCAGACCACCCTCCCACCCATCTGTGATGTCAGCGTACCGTGAGGAGGGCTGGCATTACAGATTTCCCACCGGAGTGGCAGGAAGGCGCAGGTGAGTGCTCTCTCCCCCTCCAGTGGGAAAATAAAGCCGAAAACTGCCTCATCCGGTTTTAGGGAGGCCTTGTTTGAAAGGGGACAATCTCCCCTTTCAAATGAGGCCTTCCTGAAACTGTTTCCTGATTGTGAATCGCTGTTTATCTACTGTCAGAAAACCACTAGACCACCAGGGATGTTAGTTTGAGGGGGTTGGCCTTTGTGGTAATGCCCTTCCCCCCCAGAGGATAATTGAAAATAAAAAAGGTGGTTTTCCTCTGGGGCACAATCGCATCAGGAATGAAAACCAACATATTTTTAAAAAATACAAGGGGTCAGCCCTCATTGTTTACAGGCCGATCCCCATTGGTTTATTTGTAGGTTTGACAATTTCATATTCAAGAACCATACCATACTACACTGTACTTTGCAATATCGCATCCCCTCCACGAGTTCAAAGAGTAGATTGGAAGAATGTCACACTTGGGACATATGATAGAATTATTATAAAATGATGGGCCTGAATCATTCCTTTACCACCCCTAGCTTACTACTGAGTTCAGGAGTAGTCCCGCGGTATGACAACAATAAGTCCCAACACCAACTCACATCAAAATCTTTGTGAATCTGACCCAGTAACATGACCCAGTGACATGAAGGCATATGCACCTTTCTCACCTTTCGGGAGTCATGAACGCTTTCTTTTATATAGAGTGCACTGAGTGAATGATGTTTTTTTTTATAAAATAGTCTCCTTCCTTATGATCAAGATTCCCTAAAATTTGCTGTGGGTATGGGTCACTTACTCTTAGAGTACTACTGGATTACAGATAAAGCCAAGATTACTACAAAGAGATATATCATAAACACTATTGGTGTATTTCCTAACAAAGCACAACAAAAGTGTCTCTTGCTTTTAAGTAATACCTGCACTATTACTCAACGACCCTAGCTATTGGTCTTCTATGGTTGAAAGACTGAATAATCTTAGATATTTTCTGGGATTCAAATTTGTCCCTGAAGTGCGCAGAACCGCTGCAACACCCCACTTTTCAAACAATGTGGATTATATTTTTTGTATCTACAGTTTGTTACCACATCCTCTTATTTTGAATCCTATCAATTTCCTCTTTCCGTCTGGAAATGAATACAGATTAGCTGCCAGTTAGCTAGTGGCTGATACATAGAGGGGTTTCTCTGCTACTCATCCAGCCACTGGCTACAATGTTAGCACTTTGCGAAATGTGGCAATTCTATCAACCGCCACATATTTTTATGTGGCTAAGATTCCTTCAAAATATGTTGTGGAAGATTTAATATTTCAAAAGGGCAGTATTTTCATCTGGAAAAACCTACTTTTGTACATTGTTTCACACGTGTTTCATTTTTTAAAAATAGAAAACTTTGGTAATTTCTCAAAGCTTGTAAAGTTACAATAAAAGTAAAAAAAATATTTAGAGTCTTTCCAACGTTGCACACCCCTAGCGATTTGGCCCTTCGAAGAGGGTGGCTGCTTCCTGGTTCGGCCAGTATAAACTTGTAATAGTCCTCTTTTTGATCTCACAACTGTAGGCCCTGGCCCTTAACAAATCTGGGAGTTGTTAAGGGCCTCCTTCTTCAGGTTTTGTCTGCACAGCGCTTGCACTGTACTTCTGAATTCTATTGTGTTTATTATAAATCTTAAAAGGGGCTTATATCACGCCCTTACTTTTAATTTGTTTGTGTGCTTGTCACTTACTTTTACTCCGTTTCTATTGGTTGTAGCATGCTATTTCGTATTGTTCTTTGTGTGTTTTTCTTATCACTGGCATATGGCCAGAGTACACCTTTTCCTCTGCTATGAGCTTTTTTTAAATTGTATTTAAGAGCAAGCACGCTATCTGCACTCCTCGCACACTTGGCTTTTATATATCTGATTACTCTGTTGCTTTTATAATTCAATCTTATCAATTGCAGAGCACTCCAAAGGGATGATAATACTTTTGAAGTTGGGTCTCGTGGCTCAGTCTACTAACACATGCATGCCTGGGATTGGTGTTTTTCTCATGGTCACAGGCTGTGCTTTTGAATTCCAATTGTAGTGGCCGGTAAAATAACTCAGTGAGCTGAGGATCCATCTGGTGATAGTATATACTCAGACAACTCTGTTCCGAAGCACTGAGATGTCATAAGCTATTTCTGTTCTTTGTGTGGTCGGATGTGCAGAGTGCTAATCGCCTGAGCGGGTGTACAAGCCACAGATTACATTTTGTGAGATATGTACTGCTTGTTTGAGTCGCCTTTACTGTCAGGGGATCTTTGGGAAGAACAGCTGTGAACTGCTGCTGGCTTTGTCACTGGGGCTTGTTTTAATTAGGAACAAGCACATTTGCAGGCTCACACATGCATGCCTTTGCCCACTATGCAGCAGCTAAAGCAGATCTAACTTTTGCCGCTGGCAATGGTACATTTTGAGGAAGCGGTGGGAAAACCTGCCGCACCCTCGAGAAAGCCTGGCGCCGCGACCAGACAGCAGAACACATGACAGCCCTCAAGAACGCCACCCACAAACACCACCAGCTGATCCACACCACCAAGAAGACAGCATTCAAAGAACGACTGGACTACAACACCCACAACAGCAAGGAACTCTTAAGCATCGTTAAGGAGCTCTCCAACCCCAGCGCCTGCAACAACGACATCACACCCTCGCAAGACCTCTGCGACTCACTCGCCTCGTTCTTTCACCAAAAGATCGCCAACATACACAACAGCTTCGGCGTACAAACCACGCACCCAACCACCGAACCAGCGCCCCCCACCACCAACCTCTGCACCTGGACCCCTGTCAGCACCAAAGACACCACCCGCCTGATGAACACCATCCACTCCGGATCCCCCGCCGACCCCTGCCCTCACCACATCTACAACAAAGCCGACTCCATCATCGCACCCCAACTCCGGAACATCATCAACAGCTCCTTCGCATCCGCCACCTTCCCGGAGAGCTGGAAACATGCAGAGCTGAGCGCCCTCCTGAAGAAACCCACCGCGGACCCCACGGACCTCAAGAACTTCCGCCGCATCTCGCTCCTCCCCTTTCCAGTCAAAGTCATCAAGAAGACCGTCAACAGACAACTCTCCACCTTCCTCGAGACCAACGGATCCCTCGACCCCTCACACTCCGGTTTCTGAGCAAACCACAGCACCGAGACCGCCCTCATCGCAGCCACCGATGACATCAGGTCCCTGCTCGACAACGGGGAAACTGCTGCCCTCATCCTCCTGGACCTCTCAGCAGCCTTTGACACCGTTTGCCACTGCACCCTGATACAGCGCCTCAGCAACACCGGAATTCAAGGAGCGGCACTGGAGTGGATCATCTCGTTCCTCGCCGGAAGAACCCAGAGAGTCCGCCTCCCCCGTTCTGATCCGCGGCCACCAAAGTCATCTGCGGTGTTCCGCAAGGATCCTCACTCAGCCCCACCCTCTTCAACGTCTACATGAGCCCTCTCGCAACCATCGCTCGCCAACACAACCTCAACATCGTCTCCTACGCCGACGACACCCAGCTGATCCTCTCCCTCACCAACGACCCCGCCACCTCCAAAGCCAGCCTCCAGCAAGGAATGAAAGACGTCGCAGAATGGATGAAGATCAGCCATTTCAAACTGAACTCAGACAAGATGGAAGTCATCATCCTCGGACCATCTCCTTCTGCCTGGGACGACTCCTGGTGGCCCCCTGCCCTGGGCACCGCACCCAAGCCAACGGACCACGCACGCAACCTGGGCTTCTCCCTGGACTCCTCCCTCATGATGACCAAGCAAGTCAACGCCGTCTCGTCCACCTGCTTTAACACCCTGTTCATGCTCCGAAAGATCTTCCGATGGATCCCCACCAAAACCAGGAAGACGGTCACCCAGGCCCTCGTCACCAGCCGTCTGGACTACGGGAACACCCTCTACGCTGGAACCACAGCCAAACTTCAAAAAAGACTCCAGCGCATTCAGAACGCCTCAGCATGACTCATCCTGGACATCCCTCGCCACAGCCACATCTCTGCCCACTTGAAAGACCTGCACTGGCTCCCCGTTAGCAAGAGGATCACGTTTAGACTCCTCACCCACGCACACAAGGCTCTCCACGACGCGGGCCCGAAGTACCTCAACAGCTGCCTCACCTTTACACACCCACCCGCCAGCTCCGATCTGCCAGCCTCGCCCTCGCCGCCGTCCCACGATTCCGGAAATCCACCGTCGGAGGAAGATCCTTCTCCTACCTGGCAGCCAAGACATGGAACTCCCTCCCCACCCGCCTACGGCTGACCCCGGACCATCTCGCCTTCAGGAAACGACTCAAGACCTGGCTGTTCGAGCAGTAGCGACCCCCCCCTCAAGCGCCTTGAGACCCTTACGGGTGAGTAGCGCGCTATACAAATTTTTGTGATTGATTGATTGACAATCATGGGATCTTGTTGCTTATCTTGTTTTCTGTGTATGTTCTCTTATTTTAATGTTTAAAATATATATTTATTGCAGTTTCAACTTCTGTATTATTACAAATTTGTATTATGTTTCATGATAACAACTTTTTTTGTTCTTCCCTAATGTAGTTAGGTGTATATATCATGGTTCAATGTAGTTTTCATATAATGCAGATGAAACCAGAACAGTTAAGCATTAGTGCTTCAGTGGAGTTTACTTTTCAATACCATAGATTCTTCTTGCAAGATATACAATTATTTCAAGCTTATCAGAAAATAAGACATCTACGCCCATGGATGGTGTATTTCACATAAGGAATACTACACACACTGTATTATTTGTTGATCCTTGACAAAGAATCAGCACTACAAAGAATCTCACAATCAGAGAAAAGGCTTCCTAAGTAGTGACTCACTCATTGATAATAATTATAACAATGAAGAGAAGGGCATACTAATAGAGGCATTCCTCTTCAATGGGGCTGCTATTCATAAATCGTTATTGAGTCATTTTTAGAAGAGGTTTGATCTCTCTTTCGGCATACATTCCATTATTCCAGGTATGTATGTCCTTCTGCTTTTCACTTTTCCGTAGTCTGTTGCCTCATCCATTCCCAAAAGGTGACGTTCAAATGAGTTATAATTAGAGTACATAATTTAGGGCCGTAACCACAGGGGTGGTATTTGAAGACTGGGCCAGCCCAATTTGCCCGCCCAAAGGACCGAGACAGCTGGCATAGTATAGTGGTGTGTGAGTTCAGAAGATGAATGAGCAAAAAGAATGCCTTACGTTTTGTTTTTGTCTTGTTACATTTGCTGCATCTTCTGAAAAATTGTTGCTTATTCTTTTGAGCGGAAATGTTGTTGACTTCTCTTTCTTTGACGGTCAAGTGAGAGGATTTTATAAAGTGAACTATATGACAATATTGCTGAGATACAGACATGGCCAGTGGAATTATACGGTGGTGGCTAAATTATGCAGGAATTTTGAATAGACTGATGTGGCAAGAAAACACAAATTATGTGGCTTAGTGCATAACATTTTGTAATTGTATCACTTCATTATTTTGTCTTTTTTTGTACTCAATAGCAAACACCTAAAAAAGATACATAATGGATACAAGATGAGCAGTTCATTACAGTGCATCTTAGTAGTGAATAAAATGCATAATACAAAAGTAAACAGTTTGTTACATTATCAATAGATTAAAAACGTTAGAATCATATTACATCTTCGTAAAATAAAGCACAACAAATACCTCCACACAGACATATTTTGAGATGGACAAATGCACAATTCATTACAAAGCATATTGTATCTGTTTACGATAGAATACATTAGAGCACCTCCCTGTAATAAATATTCCCGAGAGGCAAAAACCTCAGAAAGAACCTAGAAATGAGCTCTAAGACGGTCCACTATGCAAACCAGGAAGTCTAGCAGTGCCCACTAGTTCCAGGATACTCAAACACTATCTAATGTAGGTAAACATAAAGTGCACAGTGCATAGAGTGAAAGAACTCTAAATTCATAGGATATTAAAAAACACCCTTGAGATAAAATATTTATTCTGACCTTTGATCTAATGTGCCAGATTAGCGTGAGAAATTGGGGACTGAGTGAACAATGTTGCACGTACTGTCTGACATACAGATTCTCAAGATGTCTTTATGTCAGGAACCAAGGTTGATAGCTGACAAAATCTAATTATGAAATGAACAAACAGTCAAAGGAACTTTTTTTGTAAACCCCACATTGAGAATAGATGTCTGGAGACGTCAAAAACAATTGGTAGGTGTGCATCAGTTTTCAGAATTCTAAGAGCTTCAGAGCAAAGCGATGTTTGTATATTCCTGCAAAGTTAGGCTAACCATTTGGATTTAGATTTCTTGTTAACTGAGAAGAAAAATAAAGCATGGGCCTCTGTTTTCTCACCTATGTCACAAGATGGACATTTCGGCAATGAGTCATAGCCCTCACCTCTCCAACGTTTAGTGAATAGGTGCAGGGAAAGTGATTCATGCCTACATTGGATGTAAAGTTTCCTTATTAAAGCCGGTTGGACTTAGTCCAAAAAAACTCCAATCTATATGTATCTTTGTGCCATAAAAATCTCGCTGTCAAAGAAGAACTCATCAGGAGGAAAGACAACTTGAACTCATAGCATTTAGCAAGTTCCTGTTTAGTCATAGTCAGGCAGGCCTCAGCGTGTTCATCCCACAGGCTCGCTTTACCCATGCTTTTGAGACTTTCCCTAATTTGATGGAGCCACTGAGGCCTTCCCACCACCAGTGAAGCTAAAATCTCCCCCAGGGCCATTTTGTAAGAGATCAGTTAGTGAGTGGTCCAAAATATTCTCCAAAAGAGAAGGGTCAAAAACACTCCAAAATAGGTCTGAGACCTGGATCTAGTCTAAAGGGGGACCAATGGAATACTGGAGGGGAGACTCAACAGTTGCCTAATGAAGCTATTCTCTATCTGTGTGATGTTGCTTACAGGATTGTGTCCCCAGAGCTCAGCTCATACATAGTAGTGCCTAGAGCTCGCAATTGGCAAATCTCAATAGTGGGGCTAATAGGTTTAAAAAAGGACCACCCTATATACCCTGGAAAGACCAACCGTGTGTTGTGCCAGCTTCAGCCTTTCTTTGGCAATATGGAATGACCAATCCATGTGCTTACTAAATATCCAAACATGGATACCCTCTCCAAGGGAGTGCCATTCAAACTGGGGTTTGGGCTTGTAGAGTGGAATGGGTTGAAGACCATAAATGTGGTCTTAGTCATGTTAATTTCTAAGCCCCTTGATTTGCAGAAAACATTACAATTATCCACTACCCTTTGGATACCCATTGGGGTTTCTGAAAGAAGGAGGGAATCATCTGCAAATATCAACAGGGGTACCTTGATAGAAGTGAGCCTATGTGCCTCATTGTTAATAGTATTCAATGTGTCCATAAGGCCATTAATATACAAACTAAATAATGTCAGTGCCAACACATATCCTTGTCATGCTCCCCTGCTAACGACAATGTTTTCAGAAAGCTCACCCAATTTACCACAACTAATCTGTGCAAAATTATCAAGTAGTCTCTGAATTATATGTCACAGGTAAGAGGGGACTCCCGTATTGGCCAAAACATACTAAAGTAAATCCCTCCTGACTAGATCAAATGCTGACTTTAGAGCTACATATATCAAATAGAGGCTACCACCCTGTAAGATGACAGTTTTCTAATATAAAACATGTAGTGTGAAAACGTGGTCTATCGTGGATGTACGCTGCCTGCTTGAAAATGCTAAGAACCTTATTTTCCTCCATACAATCCTGTAGTGTTTCTAGTGTCACTCGAGAAAATAATTTTTGCTTTGTATCAATTAGACTAATAGGTCTGTAGTTACCAGGCAGCAATGGAGAACATTTCTTACAGATGGGGTTGATTCCCGCCCACCCTTTCACCAGAAATAAGGGATAGGCATCCCCTCCATGATGGCGTTAAAGATTACCCACAAATATGGGCGCCAGACTTCAGGTTCAGAAAGATAATGATCCCCTGGTATTTTATTAATGCCAGGTGCCAAATGAGGGATGATCTCACTAATGGCCGTGAAAGGTTCCACAAAGGTTATCACAGGATAGTCCTTCTCACCATAGGAAAGCAAATCCCTGCTTAACAGACCCTTGCCAATAATTCCGACCACATATTCACCTTGTCCCTTTGGGGTACCATATAGGGACTGGTGGTGCACATTCCACATAGTTGCTGAGATGTTATGCTATATATTGACTCTACCCTCACAGTTCCCAGGCATAACTATACTTCAGAATGCCCTAGAATCCTTACATTTGTTAGTACACTGAAGGAAATCCCATTTTGCTAATTCCCACTCTTTTTTGGCAGAGCTAATGGCCTTTTTATTAGCAATTCTCGCAGTTCGAATCAGACTGCTTTCTTTAGTGTTTAATGCCTCTGATAAAATTAATTTGGCAACTCTACACTGTTTATTAAACTACGAAGATGTATTATTCCTAGGACCCATAGAGTGTGCTTCTACATAAAATACATCCTTTAACTTGCCAACTACCATTGCATGAGTCTCAGTCACCCTTGGTAGTTGACAGACTTTGGCGTCAGATGAAATAGCTTAGTTCAAATCTGTTAGGGAAATAACCATGCCTTATATGCCGTCAATTTAGTCTGGGGACTGCTCAACGCAATACATTGTATTCTGAGTCTGGTGGATATCAGTCTAAATCAACCATCAAACTTATCGGCTTGTGTTGCCGTTGCACTTCAAGTAGGTAGAGCTAGATCAAGGGACAACGCATTGGGGTTGCTATATCACATCTGAGCAGGATTTCCAGATCTAATGCTAAGGACCGTAGCCTTACATCAACAATCATGTAATCTATTAAAGATGAACACCCCACTTGATTAAACGTATGGGCCCCCTGGCTGTCTGACTTAGTGTGTCCATTGCAAGCCCGTAAAGAATAATTCGGAGTAAGGGCGTTAATTTGGAGTGCCAGTGGGGACTATTTCTTAAAGGGGGAAATAGTCACCACTGGGATGGCCTACAACATATCAAGGTATCATCATGATTATTGTCAAGGGGCTCAAAGTGACAATTAAAATTCCCCCCCAACTTTAAATCCCTTTCCGGTAGTTTGGACAAAAAAGTAGCTAGTTGCTCCACAATGGGAGATTCATGACCAATACCCACTGGTCTGGAGTAAACATTGACCAAGAACACATCGACTTTGGGGACGAAGGTTAGTAAAATGTATATAATATCATTGAAAAGAGTCTCTACCATTTTAGCCGCACATGCCTGATGAGTCCCTCCCCGCGTGGGCAACCCCCTTGCCGGTCTGCCCCTCCCTCCTCCGATGGCCACCTTACGAAAGGCTGAATAGCCTGGGCTCCCTTGGCTAACCAAGTTTCTTGCAGCAGACAAATATCATACTGGGCTATACATGACTCCCAATCACTGCACTTCAATTTGCCCTTCAGTCCAGCAACATTCCATTACGCCACTTTAATAAACTATAAAGTTATCATTATGATAGTGTTCTGTGTGTGCAAAACCAAATTGTTATGTGGTAATTAGTGAAGTTTCTATATTTCGGATGTGCTCCAGAGGTAACTCCGGTCCAGTACGTTCAGTCATATATGTCAAGTGTGTATCCTAAAATGAGGATTATAATCACAACATAAAAACAAACTGTTAGATCTGGCGGTCTCTAGTTGGCAATGGTATTCACCTTTGTCCAAATAGGGACCCTTACTTCTAAGTCAGGATAAGGGATTACACTCCTAAATAACCCCTGCTCACCCCCTTGGTAGCTTGGCACGAGCAGACAGGCTTATCTCAGAGGCAGTGTGTTAAGAATTTGTGAATATACACAGTAATACAGTGAAAACACTACAGATGGACACAACACAGGTTTTACAAAAATAAGTATTCTTTATATAGACTTAACACAAGACCAAAAACAACAAAAATCCACAATATTATACTTAAAGTGGAGAACAGCGTTTACAATGCAACTTTTACAACGAAGTACCTTTACGACGCAACCATTACAACGCAACTTTTACAACGACTTGCGCTGGGGGGGCGCTCTAGGATAGGGAATAGTTTTAATTTACTATCCAACACCTTCCCTACTATCCACGGGGACTGGAGTTGGAATAGTAAATTAAACTATTCACTATCCAGCGCCCCCCAACGCAAGTCGTTGTAACGACTTGTGTTGTAAAACTTGCGTCGTAAAGGCATGCGTTGTAAAAGCATGCGTTGTAACGACGTATATCCCTTAAAGTTGACTTAAAGATGATAAACGTTGCTTAGTTCAAGTTGATGATAAATGCAACAAAGTTCTCAACAAAGTACCTGGATGCATAATGCAAACTGAACAAAAGGCTTGCAAAAGGGGAGATGCGTTGGTTCTGTGATCCGGGAGAAAGGATGCGTCGTGCCTCACTGCTTGCGCAGAGTAGGGGATGCATCGTGATCCTTACCGGTGCGGAGGTGATGGGTAGATTCTCGGCCTGCGGGCCCGTTGTGGTGCACAAGATGGCGCCTTGATGCGATTCGATGATCTGGTTGCGATGTGAGAAGATGGAATTACCAGCAAGGAAATTAACAGGGGGAACTGGTGGTAAAGTCTTTTGTCCCTTAGACTTCAGAAGGAGGCAAGCACAAGTTCAAGCCCTTGGAGAATATTCTGTAGATGATGAACGTCCTTAAAAAGTTCATTCTCCTTTCCCTTGGCAATGAAGACAGGCAGTCCAAACTCCTGCATCTTCCTTGGTTCTTCTCCTTGGCAGAAAGGTTTCTTGTTCCCAGAAGTGATCTAAAGTTCTTGGGACAGGGTCCCAATATTTATAACCCAAAATCCTTGTTCTCTGACGGCAGAGAGGCCTCTGCCAAGTCCAAACCAGTTCCTGAGCACTTTGTTGACATGATTCCTTCTCTCCTTTCACAGTGCAGGGCAGAGACATCAGACATACCACAGGAGGTGGAGCCAGCATTGTAGAGGGAAGGCCCAGCCCTATTCAGGTCCCAGGTGCAACTCCTCTCTCCCATCTGCAGATATCTCTATTCACCTCTGGGCTGCCCCAGCCTGTCTCCTGGAATCCCCCAGCCCTGTCACTCACAAACCCAGACAAGGAATACACAACCTGGCAGAGGCAGGCCTGGACACTTAGGCAAGAAAATACCTACTTTCTAAAAGTGGTATTTTCAAACACAGAATATTAAAACCTACTTTACTAAAAGATGTATTTTATTATTCTAAGTTCATGCATATCAAATTCGAATTTTTACCCTGTTCCCTGAGTCAGTTAGGATTATAAGAATGTAATAATCTAACTGCCCATTCTAGCCTATGGAGAACAGAGAACCTTTCAATAGTGACCAATGAAGATGGCAGCAATTCACTCACTATGAGGACATGCTACACACACCAGGGCATGCCCTACCTTATACTTACAATGCACCCTGCCCTTGAGCCTACCATAGGGGTATCTAATATGAAGCAAAGAGAAGGTTGAGGGTCTGGCAAGTGGGTGCACTTGCCAAGTCGACATGGCAGTCCTAGACTGCACAAAGGCCTAGCAATGGCAGGCCTGAGGCACACTTTACAAGCTGCTTCTACGGGTGACACAACCAGTGCTGCAAGCCCACCATCAGCATTTGATTTACAAGCCCTGGGAACACATGGTGCACTGTACTAGGGTCTGACAAGTAAATCAAATAACGCAATCATGGAATCACTAATTAGTACATCAATTTAAAATGCGTAGCACTTGCACTGTGGCACTGAATAGCAGTGGCACAGTGTCCAAAAGCATATAACCAGCAAAAACATATCAAAAGAGGAGGAGGAGGCAATCCGTCAAAAAATGGAAGGGAGACTCACGCCAATGATGCTAGATCTAACACAAACCAATTGGAATGAACGTTTGTTTTAAGAATTTGGGATACTAAACATTTCTCCCATTTGTATGGGCACCTGACTCGACCCCCTCGTCCTGGAGTTGATTACACTATTGGAGGGTTCACCAGGACCAGGTACACAACCCACCCTGCTGTTACCGGTGGCTTCAAAACAACCTTCTATAGAAAGGAATTCTTGACAGTGTGTAACAAAATCCAAGGGGTCTCCCCCCTCGTGGCCTGATCAGCCATTAGACCGGAGTGGGATGGCAAGCATACTGTACCGTAGGGGTTACCATCCATACATGGAGGCCTAGCTGAGCATGATGGATTCTAGCTTGTAACATTGGTGAAGTTTCCCTGCTTCCTTTCCACCCTCCAATGCAGTGATCAAGGTCACCCTCATTAGGCCTTGAAGCATGTCCAACCTTAATCTCGGAGAGTCGATCCACCCCCTCTAGGGCATCAAATTTCTTGGCTACAGGTACCCTGTAGGTCAGGGCACATAACGCCTGACAATCAAAATATTCAAGCTTAATTCACCATTAAGTCTGGATCCATAGAAGTAGCCCAATGGTAAGAGTGTTTAGCCAACCCTGGATCCTGCAAGGATAATTCACCTGACATAAGATTGTAGGCCAGCTGTGAATTCCTAAAATGAATAATGACACAGTCACCCGACCTATCTATGGGACCCTTTCCAATCCAGCTCACCCTATGACCCCAGTCAAGGGGAAAGTTCTCATATCTCTTAGGCCAATCGAAATATTTATTGGTTAGGTCCTCGAGGGATTCCCTCTGAACAGGTTTTAGCTCTGGGACCCCTGATGAGATCACAACGTAAGGGCAGGAAGAAGGAGGAAGATTGATAATTGGGGGTTTTACATTACTGAAATTGCCAGCCTCTGTGGGAACTCCCTCTAGCCCAACTGTGGAATTACTCCTACCTGGTTTTACAGTCAAAAAGTGCCCCTTGAGTTTGTGCCATTTGACATCACAATGCCCCCACAGTTGCTCACACAATTGTTCTCCCATTTGCATTTGTGTTGCTAGCCCCGGGCAAGGCTGCCAGGGGGACAGAATCAGTCAGACAGCCACTATCCATTATGCCCTTTGTCCTCCGGGTCCTACACATAGGACGACCATTCACGATTGTCCCAGCATATCCAGATGGGCTATTAGGTGTGTAAGTTCTGCAAGCAGGACAGACCACCATCCCTATTATCATGCGTAGAAACTGCATTTCCCATGGAGCAAGGTGGAGAAAGTTCATCTCTGCCCCTTCTAGTGGATTTGGGAGTGCAGTGTGCATTATACTTCTTCTTGGTAGCCAGATGTGTCTCCGCATAATTCCCTTCCTCTGTCAATGAACAATTACAGTCCAATCCTGGCCATGGGCCAATAATCCTTCGCTTATCGGGGACCAAGAGAATGTCATTAGCAATATGCTCTGGGCTATAGGATGAGGCAAGCTGGGGGCCCATTGAAGAGCAAAGGATTGCAGAGGTTAGGGGTAGCCGTCTCTCCATTAATTCAATTTCAGTAGCTACCACCCCTATGGCCCTTTGTAACATCCTATCAATCAAAGTGAGTTTTTACTGGGAAGTGTAAGCGACAGGGCCCCTCCTAGGCATTTCTGCTACACCATTGCTTGGGCCAATAGAACAAATTCCCTCAGCACTGACTTTGATGGGAGGAGGCCCAAGACTAGAGTAAAAGGGCTGCCTCAGCCTGAGAAACATATGCAAAAGAAACAATTGATGGACAGAATGCTGGACAATGCAACCATTCACCCCCAGTCACAAGGATATTGGTTAAATCCATCATTCTTTTGCTCACCATACCACCCCAGTTTGGACCCTGCCATATGCAAATCAGTCTTGACCCTGTTCCTTGTGGGAACAGTCCAGCCCGAACTACCAAGCCAGGTCCTCTCTGGACCGTAAACAAGCATCCTGGGACCGGTTTCAGGACATCACCCTTCATCAGCCAGGCTAGCAAAAATCCAGTGGTGTAGTGAGCATGGGACCCACGTCTGGGCATACCCTTCTCATTTACGGCAACTTATGCAAAAGAAAGAATTAATGGACGGAATGCTGGACAATGCAAACATTTACCCCCAGTCACAAGGATCTGGGTTAAATCCATAATTCTTTTGCTCACCACACCACCCCAGTTTGAACCCAGCCATATGCAAAAAAGTCTTGACACTGTTCCTTGTGGGAATAGTCCAGTCCGAACTGCCAAGTTCTTTTTGCATTTGTCACCCGAGTGGGACGGGTATGACCAGGCGTGGGTACTGTGCTCACCATGCCACTGGAGTCAAGTTATCCTGGCTGATGAGGGGTGAAACACCGAAACCGGTCCTAGGATGTTTGTTTTCAGTTCAAGGAGGACATGGCCTGGCAAATCGGGCTGGACTGTTCCCATTGGGCGCAGGGTCAAGACTGATTTACATATAGCTGAGTTCAAACTGGAATGGCATGGGGAGCAAAAAAACGATGGATTTAGGCCCCGATCTCTGTACTGGGGTGAATGTATGACATTGTTCTGCATTCTGTCCATCAATTGTTCTTTTTGCATTTTCCAGCCTGAGTGAGACGGGTATGCCCAGATGTTGGTCCCGTGCTCTCCATGCCATTGGAGTCAAGCTATCCTTTCTGATGAGGGGTGAAACCCCAAAACTGGTCCTAGGATGCTTGTTTCCAGTCCAGGGAGGACCTGGTCTGGAAGTTTGGACTGGACTGTTCCCATTGGGTGCAGGGTCAAGACTGATATGCATATGGCTGGGTTCAAACTCGAATGGCACGGGGAGCAAAAAAACTATGGATTTCAGCCCAGGTCTCTGTACTGGGGTGAATGTATGCCATTGTTCTGCATTCTGTCCATCAATTGCTCTTTTTGCATTTGTCACCCCGAGTGGGTCGGATATGCCCAGACGTGGGATGAAACTTCCCAAACTGTTTCCAGTCCAGGGAGGACCTGGCCTGGCAGTTTGGGCTGGACTGTTCCCATTGGGCGCAGGGTCAAGACTGATTTGCATATGGCTGAGTTCAAACTGGAATGGCATGGGGAGCAAAAAAGCGATGGAATTAGATCCAGATCTCTCTACTGGGGTGAATGTATGACATTGTTCTGCATTCTGTCCATCAATTGTTCTTTCAGAAACAACAATGACCCTTTAGACCAACCAAATATCTAAATAAATCAAACTAAGGCTTTGTACCATTCACCCCAACAGTAGCTCTCTCTGTGCTATGCCCAAGAAACAAACGAAAGAGATGTGGCCCAGCCCAACCTCCTCCGGCCGTTGACGAGCTCAGATGGGCCTAGTATTGGCCTAGTCTTCACCCAGCCACACTCCCGGGCGTGTCCTGTATGTATCCCGTGTTGTGGGCTTGGCGGGGCACTTTTAGCATATTGAGGGTTGCCCCGCCCCTCAGGCGTGCAGTGGTCTGGGGGACCAAGTCCTACACCAGCTGATGCAAGTGGCAAGCTTTGCAGTGTGGCTGTGAAGCAGGGAAGCTGCAGGTAAAAGAACCCCGCGCTGCGGGTTTGGTGATGCACTTTTAGCACATAGAGGCTGGCCCTGTCCCTCAGGCATGCACTAGACTAGGGGACCAGGTCCCACCATGGCCGATGCAAGTGGCAAGCTTTGCGGTGTGCCTGTGAAGGAGGGAAGCCGCTTGTATAAGAACATGTTTATTGATTTTGTCAGAATATAAGTGCGACACTGAAGCGCATGTTTACACTTATGAAGAATGTGTGATTTTTCTTTCCTGTTCTGCTGCCAGCCTCCTATGCCTGTTCAGGGCAGTCACCCACTGCTACCACTCCTTTGACGCCAAAAGTCACATTTTATATCATAATTGCCAATATAACTCTGCTCGGCACCAGATCAGACCCTGATTTACACTCTCTAGATTAGAGCATCCCAATTATCGTTATATTTTACTAGTAAATGAATAGTCACAAGTGCAGTTACCTTGCAGGCACTAGGGTCATGATTTGAACGGTGCAACAGGTGCAGTGGCACAGGGGCCAAAAGGTCTAGGGGGCCCACTGAACACCATTGTTATGACACTGGGGAGATTTAATGTACTGGTCAGGATAAGGATGTTGAGTCGACACCGAGATTCTAACCCAGATCTCCAAGTTTACGACTCTTTCTTTTATTTCACATCTTTATTATAGTCATCTGCAACACAAGCCAATGACAAAGACAATAGATTTTTCATAGGCGAAACCTTTTGACTTGGCCACTGCTTGTTGCTGCTTGCTCCAAGCAAAATGTGTCAGTAGCAGCAGTTGACGGCAATGGGGTATCTGAAGTGACCATAGCCTACATTGGTTTGTCCTACACAGGGAAGACGGCAAAAAATATTAATAAGTGAGATGGGGCTGCTTATATCCCTCTTGATGATACCAGTGGGATCCTATTTAGCCTGATAAGTATTTTCAGTTAAATAGGTAGAATGTTTGATGCATAGTGGTCTTTTGGTATAGCAGAGTTTCACAACATTTTGGTGGAATTTAAGCAAAGCTAGTTTGTTCACATTAAATAATTTACTCTAATACACATACGCAAGTAGTAAGTCCTGGAAATATAAATCCACAGATATTTATTCAACGATCTGTATCACCAAAAAGTAATTGTCACAGTTATTACAATGTTGGCTTTGTTAGTGAGCAGCCTTAGTAGAAATCTCAAAACTGTGGGAAAATTGCAACCAGTAGCCTGCAATGGAAAATGTGCCACAAAATGTAAAATTGCAAACCACGGGCATATTTAGTCCCATGTATAAAAAATCTGCTGTCATTCCTTTAAGTCCTAATAAAGACAGCTCTACAGGCTGTTATCACCTGTTTGTACTAAAATACCACAACCTTTACATAGAAACAGCCTGGTTGTGGCTGGGACATTTGAAATAGGGGATGCAACTTGAGAACAATTGTGATCTTATCAAAATTGGTGTTTCTTAGGTCTGGGCAGAGGTGGCTTTAGCTGTTTCTCAGAGTGCATACCATCAAGATGTACATAAGGGGCAAGTTGTCAAGCCTGCTGAGACATTGATCATTGTAAGCATCAGTCACATGTTGATCAGTCCTCATCACAGCAGTTGGTTGTTGTAACATTCACTGACACCATACAGAGCACACCTATTAACGAACAGTCTTGTTGGAGTAATAGGTATTTTAGTCTGCATAGAGACAGGGGTCCTATTTTTCCTTTGTGCTGTGCAGATGTGGTGACAACTTGATCATAATTTCCCCTAAAGTCCATTGTTTTAGAACGAAATCCATAATACTCTAGCAATGAATGTCTTCTCTCCTGTAATTATGATGAGTACACCTCTCACCACAAGCACATGGTCAGTTGCAATTAGCCACGAAGGAGCAACATTGAAGCTTCAGAAGAGCGATCTCTCTGAATCGGAACTTACCTTGGGCAGCTGAGCTTTTTGGACTCGGGGATTTTGCTGGCCATAGCGCAATCGGCGCTCGCACTTTTACCGGCTGTTGGTCCCCCCGGCCGCCGCGACAGGAACACCACGCGGCCGCCGAGCGGGGGGACTACAGCCCCCACAATCCCTTGCTTGTTGGCTCCGCCCCCTCCCGCCCACTGACGCGCCCGGAAGGCGCTGAAAAGGACAGAGCTCCATCTGGGGAGCGGGCGATCTTTCTGAATCGGAACTTACCTTGGGCAGCTGAGCTTTTTAGACTCGGGGATTTTGCTGGCCATAGCGCAATCGGCGCTCGCACTTTTACCGGCTGTTGGTCCCCCCTGCCGCCGCGACAGGAACACCACGTGGCCGCCGAGCGGGGGGACTACAGCCCCCACAATCCCTTGCTTGTTGGCTCCGCCCCTTCCTGCCCACTGACGCGCCCGGAAGGCGCTGAAAAGGACAGAGTTCCTTCCGCATCGTGGGACGCGCGCGGGCAGCGCCGGGCTAATCCCGGGCAAAGGGCGGGCCGTCTGTTGCCATCCGGGGCCAAACGAGGCCGGGCTGGGCCCATCATTTTATCATTAGGCCAGGACTCCTCGAACTATATTCCAGTAAGCCGCTATTTTCCTCTATATTCCCACATTTGACTTTATTTATTGCTAACGCTGTTTGATCACCTAACTGCTTGATACTAATGTAGTGGTCTATAGTGGTTTAACTAGACTTGTATTAACACACGCACGCACCATGACCTCGCGCGTGTCTAAAGAAAAATCCTCATTAACAGGAGTGACAAGAAGAGGAACATTAGATAATTATATTACCAGGGCTACCTCAGAAATAGACAGAGAAATCGCGCTGGCTGAGCGACGTGCCGAGCGTCGTTTATCTGTCGATCTTCTTAAATACAAGCGCTCATCTTTGGGTCCAACACAATTTGTCACCTCACATCACAACAGCAGACAAACAGAAAATGAGGGGCATGACTTATCTAGCAATGATAGTATCCCACTAATCCTGCAAGATAGAACTTCCACAATTGATACAAACGCATCAGCTTCCTCTTCTAACTCGTTACTAGAGATGGAAGTATTAGCAGGGACGCTTTCACCCACAGTAGAGATTGTCCAAAAAGAGAATAAACGCCGTAAGAATCAAACACGAGCCCAAGGCCCACCACCAAAAAAAAGGAAGAGGGGTGGGGACAGACATGTAGGTAAATGTGCAAAATTATGTACACCGTCAATAGATTTAACTAAGAAGCAAGCTATGAGGGATACATTACCTGGTCCTAAAAACTTATTTCCGGAGCGTTCTTCCTCGGAAGGACTAATGGAGGCTATGGAACACCTCCTAAATTCCCTCTTGCTACCTCTTATAGAGAGAGTTAAGAGGCTGGGAGATCAAATGACTCACTTATTGGAAGCCTCCCACTTACATGAAGAGGCTTTAAAGCAACTTACTTCTCAGAAAAATCAAACTGCATCCAAGTGTCCCACACTGAGACCAACTAAGTCCCACGGGGAATGCCCTCCACTAAAACCAGGGCTCGCCCAGACTGCCCCTGACAGATCGGAGCCGCCCCGACAGCCACCCAGAGAGAAAACTTTAATAGGATCTTCAAACATCCCTAACACTAACAATACAGTACCAACAACGGTAGACCCCATCACACACGGCCCAAAACAACAGTGGACACTATATAGATTTACCCCCTGAAGCAGTTAATTATGTCATCATTCTGACCGGAGTCCCAGTTTTGGCCGAAGGTAGGACAGAACCCCATGCCAACCTTAAAAACAAAGTCATACATTGGCTGTGTACTAACAGACCCCTCCCATCACACATAAACGGAGACATAGTGTCTGTTAGACGATCTAATTGGGTGGGTCCCCGACCAAAAGATATCGAGGGGGATGTTGTGAAAATTAACTTTAGGGACCATAGAGTTGTTACTCATATCACTGACTGGTTCCCGGGGAGAGGTGAAGGAGGCATTTCATCTCGCAATTTGAGCTATTTCTATCCTAAAGCTCTGCTGACCCCCCAAATTTTCCATCAATTCCGTATAGATTCAACACCTCACAACCCCCCAGTTGTAATACTCAAAATTTAACATCGAGACCCGGCTTCACTAAACTTACCTCATTCTTCCCACTCAAACGTACCAATAGGCCCTCTTTCCCTCATTTTAGCAGGCACCACCATATAAATCATAACGCGCGATGGAATATCCCTTTGTACAATCCATTTGAACCACTGTCAAGTCTAGAGGACTTGGATTGACAGCAAATGGTTATACAGGGTCCCCAGCAATTAGTTTTTCCCCCTGGGAACTTAAAAAATCAAAATGGGCGTGGGGGTGAACCCTCATCTGACAGATCTAGCAATATTATTGCATCCGGTGAATCCAACGAAACTATTGAAACAGGAAGGCTTCTTCCCATGCTTCATGGGGAACTAACTATACGATCACCGGACGCCAGGGTACATCCGGACCTTCTATACATTACACCACCTTCCACCCTCAGGGAAAAGGAAATTAGAGACATTGCGATACACAAGCTACCAAATCCTCTTACTACGTCCCACTCAGTTCTGTCCTAGAACGTGGCAGGCCTGGTAAATAAACTTGCTCAACAGTCTTGGCGGGACTTGGTTGATAAATACACCATTTTGTGTCTACGGGAAACTTGGGCCATAGATCCTGCACACTTACTGGGGTATCGGACCTTTCACTCTCCAGCTTTACCATCCTCACATGGTAGAAACAGTGGGGGTTTATGTATATATCTCAGCAATGTGAGCGGGCTTACTGTTTTAAAACACTTTTTGACTGAAAATTATCAGATTTTAATTCTTAGATGGGGCACTTCCGTCAACATGATTCTAATCAACTTTTTTAATAATGTGTCTACCGATTACTTGGATAGAGTTACAAATAATCTGTTCTGTGATGTTTCCTCTATAAAGGAAAGAATAGGAGGGGAGTTTTTCCTGGTCTGGGTGGGTGATTTTAACTGCAACATTTGTCAGGACGGCCCGAAGGGCTTGTGCGTCCTCGGAAACCCTTCTGACGACAACCCGAGTCACTTTGCCCATTCAAGGCAGGGTGGCAACTTGAATAATCTGTTGTTCTATTTTAATCTTACCTTCATGAATGAGTTATGCTCGCCAATCATAGAGTTCCGGCCAACCTATCACGGTAAAGGGTGTAATTCTATAATTGACTTTACCCTTTTCTCCAGAACGTATGCACATTTAATAACTTCATGGGAGACGATAGACGTTATTTATGGAGACCATTACCCAATTTCCTTCTGAATAAAAAAGGCCGAACTAGAGCGGTCCCGGAGGGAAAATAGTACCTCATACCAACAACCGATCACCCTTGCGCGTAAAAACGGTTACACCCTTAAATGGGATAAGGTTGACCCTGCGGGTCTATTACTAAACCTATTATCTAAAATGAGGAAAGAAATTTATATCTGTCTCTCCCCCAGTGATGACCCTTTCATAATTTTGGACTCTTTTTCCAAAATACAATTAACCTTAAAACAACTATTGACTAGATATCATCGCCCAGATTCGCACCACCAGACTGGTTGGTTCGATCATAATTGCACTACTGCATTAAAAACTTTAAAAAAGCCCCCCATGCTACTCCTAGATCCCTGTCTGAGATTCGAGAAGCCAGACGTTTTTATCGTCTAGCAATGAAAAACAGCGAGAAATCATTGAAACAAGAATCATGGCAGGCCTTAATTACTGCCTCCAAAAATAGGGACTCAACCTTATTCTGGAAGGTGGTTAATGCCTCTATCTTTCGTGACAAAAACAATACAGCAGTGATTCATATTGCTATAAATGGTGAAGCTTGGGTCACTCATTTTGAACACCTCTATGATAACGAAACTTCTTCCATACCAGTATCTTCTGCCCTTACCACTACGTCTGGAAACATGGGAAGCGCTTGCAAGGGAGTTTTCCCTTTGGGAATTTCCTTTACCTGTGATGAGGTCAAAATGGCAATAAGGGAGAGTCCTTCGGGTAAAGCGCCTGGCCCGGATGGTATACCAACTGATGTCTTCAAATATGAAATCGACCTCTGGGCCCCACTTCTAACTAACGTTATGAACAGTGCAAACTTGGTTGGGCTAATATCAACTTGGACTGAGGCCATGATGGTCCCTATTTTCAAAAAGGGCGACAGACAAGATCCAACCTGTTATTGGCTTATTTCCCTTCTAGACGCCCTAATGAAGGTGGCCGGTCGCATTATTCTAAAGCGAATCCAACTGTGGGCCGATGAAGGAAACATCATATCTAACTAAATTTGTATCTTTTAATTTCTAAGTACACCCAGGCTAGAAAAGGGAATCTTTTTATTACTTTTATCGACCTAAGCTCTGCTTTTGATTGTGTGGACCACTACCAACTTTGGTCAACACTATCTGACCTGGGGATTGATGAAACAATTTTAAATTTCATCAAGGAACTGTATAGGGGTGCTGGGGCCAGGGTGCGCTTTGGTAAGCAAGGTGAGTGCTCGTCCAAATTTTCTATCAAGAGGGGAGTGACACAGGGGTGCATTCTTGCACCCCTGTTATTCACATTATATATAAACTCTATCGGGGACCACCTGAAGGGTTTCCCCTATGACTACCCTTCATCTCAGGGTCACCCTGTCCCCATACTCCTGTACGCAGATGATGCGGCTATTATGTCGCAAACCAGGTTGGGTCTCCAGTGGGCGGTCACAAAATTTAACACCTATATGAAAGATAAGGGGCTAAAAGTCAACACTACTAAAACATATACTATGGCTTGTGGGCATGGCACCAAGAAAGCACCCTGTCCCATATATCTTTACGTCCTTACGTCAATCTCGGCACCTTTAAGGTATAAATATTGCCGACCTTGCCCTATGCAAACACACGCGTGGTGACAAGACGGAGCAGCCATACTTGCCGAAGCCGAGAGCAGAAGCAGACCCCGCTGGCAGCAGCCCCGCCTTCCTGACGCGCTGAGAGACGCGCTGCTATCTCAAGCCGAGAGACCCAGCACCGGCGCTTTCGGGCAGCCCTCGCAGGCAGCCTGGAATATCGAGAGCAGAGAAAGAGATACCATTCCTCATTCATCCTAACTTCCAGGTACAGAACTGAATAACCCCTCACAGAGAATTCTTTAGTTATTCACTTGGCAAAAACAAACTTGACTTAAACTGTAACTTTCTATTCCCGCCCACGCATTAGACTTAGGTCAGGTACACGGGGTAGGCGTATTTAGAAACACCAGTTGAGTACGTTTAGTCAAATGTATATGTGTATGTAAATATATTTTAATCATTTTAAACATCATATGGCTCAGAAACCATATCAATGTTTTTACAGTATTATTTTATACTATTGCTTTTAATGTATGCACTTTACTTAACTATAAGTATTGCAATAATATCGATCCATTTCTCATGTATGAGAAAAGAGACTGATCAATAAATAACATCTTTTATTGAACACGCCCGTCTCTTCCTTTTCTCTACATTCTGATGAGACTAAGAATGCACGTACTGACTGAGTAAAATAATTGCCTTGTGCTCACACGACTCTCGAGATTGACTCTTGATTAGGGGAGAGCAAAGTTGTCATGTTCTATGGTTGTCAGAAACTAAATCCCTTCTTGTCTAATCAGGGGAGTTAATTCCTTCCTTGAACATTCGAGAAAGTTTCTAGCGAACTCTGAGCTTAGCTGGCAAACCCAAAAATTAAGTCTAGTATCGACAGTAGTAGACCTAGTTAACGTCTGGCCTAGGCCTTTACTGCTGTAGGTACTATTCCAATGCGCAGAGCCTATTGGGAAAATAGGAGCTACACTACATGGCGCCCAACGTGTTTGGAAAGGGCGATAAAACTAACGTAAGACATTTAGAGTAACTCAGTCGTGCTTTCTCACTCAGACCCCTTTTCCCAAATACTCCAAAGACGTCTGGAGTGGGTGAAAGGTTATATCCTCCAAAACCTCGCAGGAGGGAACTCCTATGTATGGTTCTTGGTCAAGTTAACGTTGAAGGATAAACAGTTCCAAAATATTGTGCATCTAATCTTTGTTCCATAAGAAACCTGATCTGCAAACAAACATAATACCATCCTGTCTGTAAAATGGCAGAGAGTGATGATGAAAGAGAGGCAGTTAGATTAGCAACTGAAATCGCAGATGCTGATGCTACCATGCAAGCAGCTGACCCGATTATAACACTCATTCCGGTCATTAAAAGGAGATCTATAACCTTAAAACTTATAGAAAATGGACTGACACCTAGAGGTGGCACAGTCATATTCGTAATTGAGGCACACGAATATCGGCAGACAGAGGTATACTATTCATGGATACATTTTCCGGCAGCAAATGCTGTAACAAAGTACTTCCACTATTACAAAGTAGAGGAACCTCCTGAAACGTACACTCCTTTCGAGGAGGTGGAAGTACCACTCAAATTCCAAGAGCATTTGCTCTTATTTGATGGCGCCCTAAAACATAACAATCACATTACAAGGCTCGGTCCTTTAGGAAGACCAGGAGCAACGTGGCCGGTCTTAGCCGGATACACACCACATCCAGACATCGAAAGAATGCCTGCAGCAGAGCTGTTAATACAGCTAAAACAACTACTAAAAATTCATAGACAATTAGTTCAGTATGTAATGCGGACTTCAACAATTCAGCCAGCGATTAAACTTCCACAGCTGACCCCTCACCAGGGGAACACAAATAAAATTACACCACAGAACATCCAATCCTGCCTAGGTAAAGTTCCAGCTAAACGGGAACAGATACCATTCTGGTTGGCACAGAAAATTACCCAAATAGAGGCGCTGTTTCCTGACACCACCCCATTAGAAAAACACAGGATTCTGACTATATGTCTCCCAATGGGAATCGCACCACACATTGAGGACTGTGACACTTGGGGTACAGTCTTTGCTTCCATCTACACAAAAACGCACGGTGTTCCATCCATTTCGGTAATACCAGATGTGCTAAAACAAATTCAAGATGAATACGGTCCAGAACCTGCTTTAACTCTTGGTATGAAATTACTAAAAGACTTCAAGCAGGTCTCGGCTATATTATTAGCCAACATAAAAGGTGAAGCAGCAAATGTGGCGATCCGCCAGAGGTTAAAAGAGACAGATATAGCAGACCAACCAGCTGAAATTGCCAGAATCATAGAAAAATCCTATGAAGAACTAGGCAGAGATGGTCTAGGTGGAATACCAGTAAAACCGCAACTGACTACAAGTCCAGAAAAAATATTTTTTAATAATAATAATTCACCAAAAAAGAACTGGGATGGAAACAAACAATCCAATCCTAAAGAAAAGAAATTCTAGTCCCGAGGAAGGTCTCCTAGGCGAAGAGAGAAATCTCCAAACCAAAGACAAAGGTCACCGCAGAGTGACCCCTCTGGGAATAGATATAACCTTAGAAATAGGGATAATATTAAAAAACCTGATAGATATCAAGACATTGATACACGTCCCTCTCAATCTTTTCAGACTTCCTCGCAGAAATCGGAAAGAAGAGGACGATCAGAAGAGCACGCCAAGTCCAAAGACAAGGAACCTGCTCAACAAAAAAAGAAATTACAATTTCCAAAAAAGAAGGTAGCCAGTATCAAGGTAGTTAAAAATGCCGAGAATACTGAGGACACAACTGAAAAACGGAGAATGGGCTCAGACAATGCTAGACAGCGCAGCGGAGGTGAGCATAGCTCGCAAAGTCCTTATGAATCATCTGGAGACAGTGGACACGAATGAATACCTTCAAGTGGAAACTGCAGACACCAGAGTTAGCAAGCCCCACAAGATATACGAGATAACATTACGTGTAGAGGGAGATAAGACTAGGAAAATTAGGGGACTATTTTGGGATAACCTCTCAAAGGGTTATGACATCCTTCTAGCTGAAAAAGACTGGCCACCAGAGTTTGTCAGGGAGTGCCCTCATGGCGAAGAAGTAATTATGCCTGCCTTCTCGAATCAAATCCCGATTCATAAAAAATACACACTTGCTAGAAAGTGGGCAGTGGCCTTAGCACCTGCTTTATATAAAAATCATGTAGGATGGGATGAGGACTCCCCTCCTCACAAAATCCAGTTAAAATCACAACCTACTGCACAAAGGCAGTACCCAATTAAGCAAGAAGCTAAAAAACAGGTAAATGAAATACTAGATCAGCTAGAATACCAGGGGGTGATTGAAACTTGCACCTCACAAATGAACAATCCTTTGTTTCCGGTCTCCAAACCAGACAATTCATATCGTCTAGTTTTGGATTACCGACACCTTAACACATGTTGCAAAACCTTTGCAGTGCAAAACTCACACAGTGCTGCACTAATGAATAACATAGTGCGCAAAAAATACAAAACAACCTTGGACATCTCCAATGGATTCTTTTGTCAAAACATAGCACCAGAGAGCAGATATTTAACTGCATTCTCAGTAAATGGCACTCAAAAGCAATTCTGTCGGTTAGCCCAGGGGTACAAGAACAGCCCGGGGGTATTCTCAGCGAGAGTAACAGAATTACTACAACTATATGATGATGAAGCATTATCTTATGTCGATGACATTTACTTAACAGATGATGACTTGGAGACTCACTTGAAAAGGGTGAACACCATAATACTTGGGTTCGCTGCAGAGGGTTACAAATTCAACTTTAAAAAGTCCAGAATTGCCCATCTGACAGTCTTGTACGTAGGATATGAATTATCAAGTATAGCCTGGTTGACAATTTTCTAAGAACTAGAAGAATTAAAAAATCTAAAATATGAAAAGACGTATCCTCTGCCAATCGACATTCTTCCTCTACGACATTACGCCTGTGTAATCTATACAGACGGACATGCTCAACCCTCCGTTTGGGGAGAACATGCATACAATCCCACATGTGAGATTACAAAAGAAGTGTGGCGCGGAGGTAAACTAAGACCTCTATTAACAAAATCACACTCAGTAGAAACTAATTCAGAACTACAAACTGAAATAATAGCATTAAAAATGGCGCTGGATAATGCGGATCGCGAATTCCCGACACTTATAGTGTCAGATTCATATTACTGCGTCAAAGCATATAACAAGGATTTGCAGACATGGATTCAGAACGGTTACAAAGATGACACAGATGCACCAATAAAGCAGAAACTGCTCTGGGAACAAGTAGCTCTTTTGAAAAAAGAACTACCAAAGACTCACGTGACTCACTCACTGAGTCATCAACGTGATGGCGTTCACGTTGTGGGGAATTCATTGGCTGAAGCAGCCGCAGCGGCAGCCACTAAACCGGCTCCCGTAGATCGAAAAAAGCGTACATTAAAATACATTGACGGTGAAACATTGCTGGCGGTGAAAACGTCATCAAACGGCGACTGCTCAGCACTACCGATCAACTATCCACTCAATTATACATACATAATCGATGCAAACTCCGTCCCTTTTGCTCGAATCCCTGGAGTGGGGGATAGAGTGATTCCAAACATGGACAGGAGAAACTTGTTAATCGCAGACGCACACATGGGCGAGGGTCTCAGACACCTTAAATTAAAAGATTCTCTGGAAGAATTACAATCACGGTACTGGTGGCCAGGCATGAGCCTGCATTACACCATGTTTGTAAAAAACTGCCCAAACTGCAACAGAGATCGCAGTGGGGAGAGAAACAGTTTACTACCTCGTCGTATCAAGGCAGATAATATTACCAGCAAAAAGAATGGCTTGCGATTAACATATACAGGCTAGTTTCCACTTATAATGTAGATCACCAGCACTCGGCTGACGTCCGGACTATTATACAAGATTTGCGAGTCTAATTGGCATATACGCTAAGAGCATGTTACGTTCGACCATTGTTTTCACTCAGGCAATCCAGCCTGGGGGGGAAACATGGCCAAATGAGCACAGCCCAGCGGGAATCTTCTCACTTCCTTCCTGAGAGTACTGGATGGTGTAAAGAAAAAACCAAGGCAGAAAGCAATCTATAATGGAAAGGATATTAGGTTCGGGAGCTGGGTGGGTCAAACATCTAATAAGTGTCCAACGTAGTCTAAATAACTTGCCAAGAAATTCTCTGAAGGGATTCAGTCCGTACGAATTATTATTCGGAACTAGGATGTTGATCTCTGACCTTGATAGTCAGACTTCAGTGGTAATAGAAAAAACCTTTGATGTCAAAGACCGTTTGGCTACTTTGCAGGACTTAAACAAAACAAGAAAAGACCTGAGCAACATACAGTTGAAACAACAGCCAACGACCACTGAAGAATCACCACCTGTCCCAGCAAGACCTGTCTGGATTCCAAAAGTCGGGGATCTAGTCAGGGAAAAGATCGCGGTAAAGAAGGAATTTGGGCCTTCTTACAGAAAAGCAGTTCCTGTCTTGTCTGTCAACGGGACAAGATCAGTTGTACTACCGCCACTTGCTGGTAAAAAGGAGAACCGAGTTGTATCCATCGACCTGGTAAAACCACAACATGTGGCCGATAACAAACAGTAGGCCAAGTGGACTCCCAATAAGTAGCAGAACACCAAGGTTTGCTACCAGCACAGAGGTCCTAACAAAAAGGCTCATCACATTCGAAACGCCTAAAGAAGAACAAGAAGGACTATGCAACAATGCAATAGAACTCAGACCTCTTAAAACCCAAATAAAGACAGTTAGCAGAGACACACCAATCTACAATGAAGTGCCGAGTGACAATGCAAAAAACAGAAATCCTGAACCAATTGGAACAATTGACAGAACTGCATCCGGTTACTTCATCAACTTCGATGATTCCTCTGACGGCTTCAGTGAATCAAAGACACAGCCATCATCAAAATCCTTTAAAGACAAAGCGAAGGAACTTTTGAAACAACTGAAAGAAACATATCTGATTTCTCCATGGATTGAATTTTGGGTGGGTTTTGGCGCATTTATCCTCATACTTTGGCTCATCATGGTATTTACTTTGGGACGCTTCATTGAGGGAAAATATGCTAAAATGGACACAGCAAGTCAGAACATCAACTTGATCCTCAAACCACACACATCTTCACACGTCGAGAAAAGAGAACTTTCTTCAGAACTTTCTTCAGCCAACTTCACAGCCAATCCTATACCTGGTGGGGTAGCCTGGGACAACACTGACTATGAAATTTATGGTCCGGTCGAGATCCTGAAATATCCACACCAAATCAAGATCTCCTTGAGTGACTTTGCAAAACCAAACTCATTTGCTGATGATTGGGACTTCGAAAGTATTAACAACATGATGTCTGACTTAGTAATGTCTGCTAAATTTACAAAACATGATTATTTGCAAGGTTCTACAAATTATGATAGTATGTATTGCTATAACCATTATGGTAACCATTTTTTACATAAATCTGCACAACCTAGAAATGTTTTAAATTATAATCAATGGGAACATTGTGCTACACCTCCAAAAGGGAGCTCTAGAACCGTGTATGACAAATATTCATATTTTTCAGGTTTTAACACAAGTAATGCTGAAACATTTTATTTTAAATTGTCAAACAAGACAGGGATGAAAACCATGATAACCAACACAAAATTGATATATTCAGATTCATTCTTTGAAAAAATGAATACTTTTGGATTTGATTATTGGGACAAAAATGTTGATTTGAAAAGTGTTTGGGGTACAAAAGAATGGCAAGTACAGGGTATAGAAGCTTTGTTTAGAGCCTGCATGATCCCAGAACAAATGATATTTTTAAATGACACTGTTCAACAAACCACCTGTCTTGGTTTTGCCAAAATCAAAGATTTAATTAAACCGTCTATTCCAAAGCCAACAATGTTCAGCAATAGCTCTGATACAGATGAAGAGATAGACGTAAACCATATACCAAACCAAAACAGAACACATCCTGATTGGAAACAATGGTTGATCTGGCCCACAGATACAAATTACTGTCAAGATAGATTCCTGAATAAAACACAGGGTTTCAAAATGACCAGGCCAGACCCTAGATATCCCCAAAGACATCACCCAGGGATAATAACAACCTACAGTGTGGGCAAATTATGCCTTCAGTGGCTACAAACTTCCCCACTGCCTGAAATTAAGCAACACCTAACTTTACTTACTGATGGTGCTGACTTGCGTGATTTCATAATGGGACCACGCAAACAGCGTCAAAAGCGTTTCATAGCAGCCTCTGTATATGCAGCATACAATGAGGCCTGGAAGGTTACTCAAATTGAAACAGCAGAAAGAATACGGGAAATTGACCGTATTAATTTGGAAAAATCACTATCTGTAGTGGACAATGGGTTAATGACTCTGTCCTCCAGAATTTTTTCATTGGACAGCATTGTGTCTTCAGCAATCGATATATTATCGCAAGACTTACTGTTATTACAACATGGTCAGTCACAATTGCGTTCCGTTGTACAGCTTGGCTGGACGTTACAAAATCTGCGTTCAGGCTATGTGCCTTGGCGTTTAATCAACACAACGTCACTATTCCAAATCTTTAACCTTACTGATAGACAAATCGGTATGGCGCAAAAGGGTGCTGATTATACAATCTTGAGCATTGAAAAACTAGAAAGATTACCGTTGACAATGTCAGAACGACCTGTCAGTGAATGGATAATCCACGGAATCATAAATATTCCAATCTCAACCTTCAGGTTTCAATACTGCCAAAAATATATACAGGCTGGCATGTACGAGTAATTGGGAAAGGGGTACCTTAAAACAACTTGGAACCTGCCCTATTCACATGCATGTGTCAGTAATAAAGGACAGAAAGTGTTTCTTAGTGGCAACAATTGTGCTATGTCACTAAGCGGCACGCTTCTGTGTAACGGAATTAGTTTGCATGGAGCCTGTGAAGGGAATTCATACAACCTTTCATGTCACCAGCAAGGCGCACCTGCAACCGAAATAGAACCATTCTTTCAAAGACTCTATAATGGGAGTTACATTCTTATTGTAGACCGCACATGTTGTAGTCTTATGCCCGGGACTCCTTATCTAGTCACTACGACGGCGAAGGTCAAGTGCTGTGGACGTTCTTTATTCCCCAGCTCCTTTCCAGACAGGGAGGCAAGGGCATGGCCCAGTTTGAAAATTACTTCTATTCGAATAGATACTTTAAGCAGAATGAAAACAGTGCTTCTTCAGACGCCGACAAGGCTCACGTCATCAAAAGAAACGTATGATCTACAAGTCGCAAGGACGACTGCAGAGATACATACATTATTATCAACTAATTCCCCCGTACATTTCGCGGAAATCCTGAGCGAAATCTTAAATATTTCTGATACCAATGGGATCTCAGGGGTATTTAAGAAAGTATTTTCGATGGCATTAACACCATTCAAAGCCATACTGGGTATTTTTCCAGATTTCGTCCATTCGGTTTTTGGCGGACTTCCCCTGATCCTGGGACTAATTGCAGGAATCCTATTCCTAGTCCTTATTTTTCATTATGGCAACCCATGTCACAGATCAAACTCTCGCGACAATGGAAGATACGATCCTAGCCATTGGATACCGGGACCGGATATCAAAAATCCTGGGACTCTCCCGGCTTAGAGACCTGAACATGACTTGGTTTCTATCATTTCGACCAATGTGGCAAAGGTGTGTTTTACCTGTACTAAGGTGTCTGCTATGCGGAGAAGAATGCGTGTTAGACACCTGTCTGACGCTACAATCGGATGCGCCAGTAGATGCAGATACACTGTTGGTTCCTACCAAGGTGCACGCTTTGTGCTGCCCTCAAAGGCTGCCAATCCTGATGACGGCATTCCTGGAATCTTCACCACTGCGATTGAAGGGTAGTGAAGTTCAAGATGAAAGCAGCATCGAACAGGTACGACCTTCTGTCAGCAATGCGAATCAGAATGTCAATGGAGACAATCATGCGCACGAATGCATGGTTACCCCTATTTCCGACTTAGTGGAACTTTCCCATGAAGCTGTTGACAGTTTTTTCGAAAGCCTGAATGATATGATGTTCTCTCCAGAACAGAAATAGAGACTTTTGAGTAAACTCGCACACGGCGTTCCCTGAATTCGGCCTTCAACTTTAAAAATAAAGTCACATGAACAATTTCACTCCAGCTCACGGACAGCAATATTTTTCAGCAAGCCCCTTAAAATATTTTTCTACATATTTTTCCCCGGGACACTGATCTTCTGCTTAAAGTAAGAAACTATGCCTAGAGAACTAAAATTTCTATTTTTAGATACTTTATAGACTTTAGCTGCTCGCTGGGATGTTCACAAATATTTTATTATGTGATGAAATGGTCTCGAACTTCCTTTCTGTATAGCCATATTAAGAGCCATTTCATGTATATTTCTCATATACCAATAAGCAATAATGCATAACAATGCGTGTTTAATTTTGCATTTAATTCATAGCTTAAGTGCATACAATATATATGACTGCAATTTTTCAGTATATTTGAAAATTTCGAAATGCATTTATGTATTTTGGGGTGGTAAGGTATACACTATACTCTATAGTATGTTGTACTATGTTATACTATGCATAGATTAGTAGATATGACCATAGTTAGCGTGGAGTGGGTGTCGTGTATTTCTATAGGTTCTGAATCAGTCCCCCTATTCCTGACCCTATTCTGGTTAAACTAACTATCAAGTTAACTAACAGTCAGCCCATGAGGCAAGAAAACCCCAATGATGCAGATACCGTTATCTGACGCAGTCACACTACGGCACAGGAACGTGTTATCTGATTAGGTCATAACGCTTGAGATCTAATTAGACAAACGACATTCCTCCAGGCCCTGATAAGGCATACGACGTTCTCATAACAAATCAAACCTATGACAACCTGGAAAATCCGTGCGGCCATTGTTTTGATTTCACAGAGAACTTTAGTAAAGAATGTGCTAACGAGCAAGTCGTATGACATCTTTATTGACGTATCTATGTCCATCCTTACGTCAATCTCGGCACCTTTAAGGTATAAATATTGCCGACCTTGCCCTATGCAAACACACGCGTGGTGACAAGACGGAGCAGCCATACTTGCCGAAGCCGAGAGCAGAAGCAGACCCCGCTGGCAGCAGCCCCGCCTTCCTGACGCGCTGAGAGATGCGCTGCTATCTCAAGCCGAGAGACCCAGCACCGGCGCTTTCGGGCAGCCCTCGCAGGCAGCCTGGAATATCGAGAGCAGAGAAAGAGATACCATTCCTCATTCATCCTAACTTCCAGGTACAGAACTGAATAACCCCTCACAGAGAATTCTTTAGTTATTCACTTGGCAAAAACAAACTTGACTTAAACTGTAACTTTCTATTCCCGCCCACGCATTAGACTTAGGTCAGGTACACGGGGTAGGCGTATTTAGAAACACCAGTTGAGTACGTTTAGTCAAATGTATATGTGTATGTAAATATATTTTAATCATTTTAAACATCATATGGCTCAGAAACCATATCAATGTTTTTACAGTATTATTTTATACTATTGCTTTTAATGTATGCACTTTACTTAACTATAAGTATTGCAATAATATCGATCCATTTCTCATGTATGAGAAAAGAGACTGATCAATAAATAACATCTTTTATTGAACACGCCCGTCTCTTCCTTTTCTCTACATTCTGATGAGACTAAGAATGCACGTACTGACTGAGTAAAATAATTGCCTTGTGCTCACACGACTCTCGAGATTGACTCTTGATTAGGGGAGAGCAAAGTTGTCATGTTCTATGGTTGTCAGAAACTAAATCCCTTCTTGTCTAATCAGGGGAGTTAATTCCTTCCTTGAACATTCGAGAAAGTTTCTAGCGAACTCTGAGCTTAGCTGGCAAACCCAAAAATTAAGTCTAGTATCGACAGTAGTAGACCTAGTTAACGTCTGGCCTAGGCCTTTACTGCTGTAGGTACTATTCCAATGCGCAGAGCCTATTGGGAAAATAGGAGCTACACTACAGGATCATTCTGAAACCAATCCTCAAAGCATGGGGCCACTAGCTTATGTTAGATTGCAACAGTTGGAAAATGTTTCTGTGGCTCAGGCTATATCTAGTTTTTTTTAAATTATTGATTAGGTTCAGAAACTCTAGGTAAAGCTTTTTATTCTCGTACACTTATATAGCTTTTAAAGCATTTTTGTCTTCATCTAACCGGACTTGCCCGCTTTTTAATTAACAATGATATTATCTTTTTGTATTTCTGTGATATTTTGCGATTGTATGTTTTTTCTTAACTTGTATGCTTTTATGAATTCATTCTTGAATATCGAATAAAGCTTTTTGAATTTGAATTTGACTCAGAAGTTACCAAACTAAGGATACAGCAAGGAGCTTTAAGAGTCTCCGATTGGCCTCAGATGTCGATAGACAATAATAGAGGAGCTATGTTATAAGCATGTATGGCTCTGCTCTTAGTGCCTCCTAGGCTCCTCTGTTCTCTAGGGCCCTGTTAAGTATTGTGGACTCTTATCCTACCCTGTAGCAGCTTTAATGGTTAAAATATATGCTGCCTTTCGCTTAAAGTCGCTTTTGGGAATTGCTTGCTTTCCAGTGGTAAAGGCCATCTGTAAATCCCAGCTTGTTTGAGCTAGAGCTTCAACAGAATCACATCTTTCTTGCTGTTGGAAGGGTTTGGATACGTCCTCTGGGAGGGTTCTACTGCTGACCTTGAGCCACTTTTGTAGCGTCGGGCTGTGCTGCACATAAAAAGCCAAGATCTGTTAGTTATTGCTAGTTTATATAAGATCTTCACAACTGTTAAGTACACATTTCCTAACAAAGTTTATTTGGTGGAGTGCATGCAAGACCTGCCAGGTTTACAAGTATGAAGTCCTCTGTGAACAATTTCTCACCTAGCAGTATCCCCTAAAGAAAATGCCTCATGTTGTTCATTCAATTAGAGCTGTTTGAGAGTTTTGCCTTCTGTCAGTATGTCACTGGCTCCCAGTCCCTTAGACACTCTAATTAGACGACTAGTTTTCTCTCTAAGCATGCTTGATATTCCAGAGGTAGCATGGTTGAACTCAATGTTCAGTCCTAGCTACTACTTAGAAGAGAAATACATTCTTATTTACAAGAATGGTGTGGTAATTAGAATGGGAATATGCATAAAATATTAAAGATGCAATCATTTTTTGGGATGGATTTATGGGTCCAAACAGGTTTTTTGTGCTTATGTTGCAAAACAGCATAAAACCTTTTATTGAGTCCTGTGACCAATGTTAAGGTAATGAAGAATAGGGGGTTGGTGGTATTCTTTTGGCATTGTATGGAACTTATATCATTAAACATCCATTTTCTAGTGCCAGACAATGCATAGGAGTTTTAGGTAGAATGTAGCTAACCTTGCCTTTATATATGTGGCCTAAGGATTTGGATGACCCTGTGTTCCTGGGGTAGTACTGTTGTTTCAGCAATGATGGTGGAGAGTCTGCCAAAACGTACTCCCCAAAAACTGATAGACTTTGACCTAAACGTCTACCATCCACACAACCTCAAACACATCTAGAATGCCTGTTCTTGTTAGCTTTAGCATAGCTGGAATTGGTCAGAAAATCGTTATCCTTTGTAAGAGACCCATTGAAGGATCACCATGCTTACTATCATTTTTGATATTACCATATCGATGTAAAGACATAGATTTGATTGCCAATTGTATTCTCAAACTCACACAGTTGAATCTCTCAGTGCCCCCAGACTGATACTCTTTTTTGTGTTCTCCCCGTTATCCCAATGCAACTGTCTCTCTTTCACAGCCACAATTGCAACCACCTCCTCTGTAAGCTTTCAATCATCTTTCCATAGGCACAACCTCCCATTATTTCACAAATTCCCTCTTCTCTTTCCCCATGGTGCCCTACACCTCGGCAGAAGTTGCATGAGTTGCAAATCGGTGTACCTCCAAGCTGCACCCGTGTCCATGAGTTACTCCTAATGTGATGCTCCCTTTGTTCCACCCTACTCCACCAAAGTGCTTCAAATAGTGTGTCTCCATTGTCAATTCACAACTTTAACTGTCCGTCTTTGTGGGCCCTGGTTGCCCTCAATTGTTCACCTCTTTAGGCCCACAGACTGCCGATAAAGGTCTGTGCCCAAAGCCTAATTACACTTTTACTGCACCCTTCAGTCCCACCTTGCCTCCTAGCATCCCCCGAGGCCCCAGTTCCAAATGCCCTCTGCAAGTGCTACAAGTATTGCACCCCACAAACACTTGCACTTCTATGTGACTTCAGTCTATCTCATCTTGCCAATATTCATACTTTTTTCCCCCTTTTGCACCTGTTAGTGGCAATTAGCTTCTGTTTCCATAGTTAACCACAATCCGATTCTTCCTCTACCATGCAAAGGTGCCCTCAAATGTTAATTCTCAGTACTCCCATGCTAGTCCTCAGCCCCCGCAATGTATCTCAACCCCATATGTTCCCAGACACTGATTCCTCTACAAAAATATGCTCAGCACACCCAGCGTAGGGCACTCCTGATGCTTCCATTCCATTCCATTTCTCAGTGTCCCCAGTTAACAAAATATTAGTTACTTAGTTCCCATTGTCAATCTGTTCTCTATGGGCCACATATCACGGCTCTTTTTCTAAACATCAAACATTCTTTTGTGTTTCCCAATTACGCCTAAAACATGCTCTATGGGCGCACCTCAGGCCTAATGCCCCTGTCGAAGTGGCACAAGAGCTCTGCTTCTGCTGTTATGGGCCCTCCCTATGATTTCTCCAACTCCCCTCCATCTGTGAACCCAGTTACACTAGTCTACTGTTATGTTTATGTCCAAGAGAACCCCTCACAATACCCCTATGCATTATTGTACACCCAGGAGACATTTTGTACTACCTTTAGCTGGCCATTTCCCATGTTTCAAAAGCCACCACCAAACACCCTCTGCATTCAACTGCCATCTCTATGTGCCCATCATCATCCCTTTCTGCTGCCCCACAAATATGACATTTCCATGCTCTTCCCCCCAGCTTGTCACTCCAGGTAATCCAATTCATTGCTTCCTCTACCCAAGCATAAATTGCCTATGTGCTCTGCCCAAGTGACCAATTGTCCCTTGTAAAACACTCTATTTGTGCCCCTGTGTGCCACTAATTTGTGCCTTTATACCAGTCTATTTGGTAAGTACCAACAGCCTACCCAGTGTGTCCCAGATGTTTGCTCTTCATTCTTCCTCCCGTCAAGTTTCCTTTCCCAGTCCAAATTGACTAAGGGTCCCAGGCAGCCCACAGTGTACTCAGACTGTCACTGCCTATCCTTCCAAAGACATCCTAAGTGCCCTCCATGCACAACGTACTGTTTCTCTATAGCTCATACAACTATCAGCGGGCAATCAGTCACTACCCATTTCCCCTCAAAATGCACCAGAGATGTTTTACCTTCTTGACCCCTCAATATCCCACGCCAGCAATTTTCTCAACTTTTCTCTTAGCTGTGTGCCATACAGGCTCTGCCCCTCTCCAAGCTGAGCCCTTATTTCCAAGATAGCACGTCTCTGCTTGTACAGGCTTTCTTCAATCCCCAACTCAATGACTTCCCAAAGAGCTTTGCCTTAGTCGTCTAGCCCCAGTTGTGCTGTCATTGTGGTTCCATGATCTGTGCCTTAAGGTATCTTAAGGTATGGACAGGCAATGTACAGCACCCACTTCCTCCTTGAAAAAGGGTCCTGACTCCCTGACAGTATGCACCATTTCACATTGTCATTACCTGCACATCTCTGTGCCTCTAGGCTTTCCCTTTCTCTCTGTCCTCCAGTAGCCCACAAAGCAGTGTTCATCTGGTTAAAAGCTCCAATTGCTGAGTCCTCATTAAAAATATATCTATAGGGGTACCCCTTTATTTTTATTTGTTATAGTTTTATTAACAGTTTTTCAATAAAATCACATTACATCTCATTGTGTTTATTAGGACGACAGTAGTATTGTTGTGTGTCCATAGGACAGACATGCTGTACTTGAAGGGGGTACATGTTGTTGCAGTCCACTTGTCCTTTATGTGAAAGTGATGCCGGGGGGAAACTGGGGAGAAGAAACCCGGGGTATCTTGAGGGGGGGGTCAGGGTGCGAGCTTCATATAGGGCATCTGGGTCATGTCAGCTACATCTAGTAGGTGCGTCACAGCGTTGTTTGCAGGCTATCATTGGACAGTGTTGCTAATAGTAGTATCCGGTGCAGTACGTTGTGGAGTTGTGCATTACGCGTTGGTTGGGATGGTGGGAGCGTTGTCTCGCGTACCCCCGTGTGGAGCTTGTGCATCTGAGTTTGGTGGGTTGCTTTGAAAGGCGCTTGAGTTGGTGCGAGTGTGAAATTGTTTGAACTGGTGGGATAAGAGGGCCCATTCCATAGGTATGGGGTGTTTTTGTTGTCCCCTTACCCCCTTACCTCCTCCTCCCGCAGTGTTTCTTCTTCTGCCGTCGCCCATTTCTGCAGCACACCCACCCACGCATGGCAATACTTCTTTTTGCTAGGAGTGTTGCGAGGGATGCGAAGCAGACAGAGATTTTGTGTGTTTTTGGTCATCGGAAGATTCTGAGAGCGACTGCCTTCCACGTTTGAATATCTATGAGACCTTTGAGTTCTTTGAGTGTCTTGAGGACTACGGCCCAGTACGGTTGTAAGGTGGGGCAGCTCCAGAACATGTGCTGGAATTGCGCATCAGGTGAATGGCATCTGGGACGGTGAATTGGATGTCAAGGTAGAATCGTTGTAGGCGGGCTGGTGTTTGATATGCTCTATGTAGGACATAATACTGTATGTTTTTAAAATGCGCATTCCTATACACATTCTTGTGGAACTCTAATGCCCTTTCCCACTCCCTATCGTGTTATTGACGCTCAAGTTCGTCCTCCCATTTGGCTCGGAGAGCAAGCAGTGGTTTGTTAGTGAGTTCTCCTATGGACTTATACAGCCATGTGACTACGTGCCGGCCTGTACCCATATACAGGATCGTGTGGACAACCGGGTGTGTTGTAGGCTTGCCCGTAGATAAGTCAAAGTGCGTTCGGTAGTGTTCTAGGAGCTGTTGGTGGGTCAAAAACTGTCCCGGGGAAGATTGTAGCCCTCATGAGCTGGGCGTTGGGCCAAAGTTGCCCATCTGTTAAGAGCGATTCAGCCTCTATAATCTCTCTGTCCGTCCACATACGAAGCATAGTAGTCGTAAAGTATTTCTCCCGCTTGGGCCAGCCGACCAGCGGCAACCGTGGGGACAGCACATAGGCAATTTATGCTCTGTCGACATACGGTGGATTCTTTGCATGCATCGACGGGCTACCGACACCTGCAGGGGATAAGTTCACTTGACTTGGTACTTGGTAGCAGCATGCAACGGAGTTCCGGGGTAGGGACCGGGACTCGAGATGTGTACGTTTCACCTGTGTGCCTGCCCGCCGTCCAGTACGACAGCCATTGCAACTGCGCTACCAGAAAATAAGATTCGAAGGAGGGGGCGCCTAGACCTCCTTGTGTGGTGAGCAATTGCAGTTTAGTGAGGGCTATTCGGTGTCTACTTGCCCCCCAAATGAGCGAGCGAAGGAGTGAGTCGAGGTCGCATAAGAAGGCTTTGAGAGGGATAACCGGTAAGTTCTTGAAGTGGTGCAGCATCCGGGGGACGATGATCATCTTAGCTATGGCTACGCGGCCTATCTGGGCCAGCGGGAGATTCTTCCAAAATCCCACCAACGATCTGATGCCGGCCAGCACTTTGCAATGGTTCCCCTCATCCATGTCGGTGGGGGAGTGGTACAGGCGGACACCAAGATAAGGGGGGCAGTTGTGCTCCAGGATAAATTCTTCCCACCAATGTGTACCTCCCGTGGCGCAAGGTTGGGATGCAGTGGATAGATTGTGGATTTGTCTCAGTTTACTTTAAGTCCGGACGCCTCAGCGAACTCCGTCAGGATTGTCCAGATGGGTGTGAGATCCGCGGTAATATCATGGAGATATAGAAGAAGGTCGTCCGCGTACATGGAGACACTATGAATGGTGTCTGCTATGGGAATGCCTCATTCTGGTCCCTCATGGCGCAATCGTATTGCTAGAGGTTCAACCGCCAGGGCCCTTGCCTTATGCCTCTCTCCACCTTAAAGGGGGACGATACATATCGGCCCAATCGAATACGAGATGTAAGGTTGGTGTAGTGAAGCTGTGTGTATGCTAGGAGAGTTGGACCAATTCCTGCGCATTGCAGAACGGCAAAACGGTATGGCCACATGAAGGTATTGAAGGCCTTTTCAAGGTCTAAGATTAAGCAGGCCGCGTTAGAGTGCGTATCCCCCACTTGATCCTGAATGTGAAACAGGTGTCGTATGTTTTGGGACGTATTTCTGCTGGGAACAAACCCACACTGATCTGGGTGAACTAGGGGTCGCAGAATTTGTTCATATCTATCCGCCAGAATTTTCCCCAGTATTTTACAGTCAGCAGAAAGGAGCATGATAGGGCGGTAGGAAGATAATTGCGGCGGGTCACGGTGTGGTTTAAGGAACGTTACAATGAACGACTCGAGGAGGGAGCAAGGCAATTCTCGCCTCTTGAGTGTGGACCCAAACATCTCTACAAGACGGGGAACTAACAGGGAGGAAAAAGTGCTGTAATATTTGAGTGGCAAACCATCTAGGCCAGGTACCTTGTGCCGCGCTAGCGCACGGATCGCCCGGGTGACGTCAGTCGGCGTTATCTTGGTATCTAGTGTGGTTTTCTCTGCTTCCTTAATGTGTCGGATGGGCAGGGGATCGAGAAAGTGGGTGATCGCCTCCTGTCAGAGCTGCGTTGGGGTGCAGTAGATTGTGGTATAGTATTGCTGGAATGCACGTAAGATGTCCGTTTGGGATTGCACTAAGTTACCGGCGGGGTCTATTATCTCAGTGATGGGTTTTGTGTCTGTGTCTTGTTTTGCTAACCATGCTAGGAGTGGGCCCGTTTTGTCTCTCTCCTTGTGCATTCGAGTGGCGTAGACCCTAAAGTTGTATTTATGTAAGTCTGCCATGGCCGCAGGGTATTGTGTTTTGGCCTCCGCCACCTGTTCCGTTGTTGCAGCATTAGCAACCTCTCGTTTTGTGAGGCTTGCTAACTTTTGTTCAGTGGTGGCGAGTGTTCATTCTAGTGTGCATTTCACCCACACTATTTGTTTGATGCATGCTCCCTGAGACACTATCTTAAATGCGTCCCATTCCACCATTTAGGAGGAGGCGGTCCCTGTGTTATTGGTAAAGTAGTCCTTTATGTTTTCTGCATGGTCGTACATGAACACTTGGTCTGTCAGACAGTCACGGGGAAGGCGCCAGGTGGGCACCGGGGGGGCGGAGGGGGCCTCCAATCAATGCGTAAGATATGTGCGTCGTGGTCGGAAATTACGGGACCTAAGTAATCCCTGTGCTGAACTTTGGGGATCAGTGATGGGAAACATATACATCTGTCCAACCGGATACGCAGGTTTTGTGAAATGGAGTGGAACAAGTAGAGTCGTGATAGGGGTTGGTGTGCTCTCCATGCGTCTGTTAGTGACCAGTGTGAGACCCAACATTGAAAGAACTCCATCTGTCTCAGGGCGGGAGAATGTGACGGTGGCGGTGCGACCTGTTCAATGCGATATTGAGCGCGCAGTTATAGTCGCCCCCTAGTATCCATGGGACGTGACTCGGGCTAAAACACCAGTACGGGAATCCCAGAACCTGTCCTGCTCAACATTTGGGGCATATATGCTGCCCAATATGATGGATTGTCCATCTAAGAGCCCCTCTAGTAATGCAAATCTACCCTCTATGTCCACCACTCTCCGGAGCTCCTCTTTATACAGTTTACCAAATAAAATGATATGGCGGACTGATTGTTCCGAGATTCGGTCACATGGGCAAGCAGACAAGTCGCAGAGCTTATATTTTCCTGCTGGGTACCCCACCAACAATGGAATCAGATTCATGCGGAATCTTACGAGAATAAATCTATGCTGTAGACTTGAAATTTCTTCTAGGTAATGATAGGGGTGGAAGACTCGTTTCTTTTAAAAATTTCTTTGATATTTGGAGGCATTTACTTAGATTTTTGTACTGATCCTCCTTGCCTTACTGTGCTCAGGGCCGATAATAGCCCTCTTAGTACTATATGTTCATTTCGGAATCATAGTTCCATAAAACACACATAAATAATTTGAATCATCATAATCCATCACTATACAAATACTCTAAAAAAAGTACCTACGTACTGGTATACAAGCTCAAATTACATACTTTATGTGTCCTGAGGTGCCATCCACCATCAGATGCTTTTTACATACTATCCCTTCATTCCCTTCTGAGGCCTCCACAGTTTCATTCCCTTCTACCCAAGTCCATTGTTAGCCTCCCAAGAACATTCTGTATCTGTCCAACTTGCCATATAGTCATATGTGCTATGTCAAGATGGCTTTCTCCAAGTATTATCAAGCACAATGTCTCCATCCTCAATAACCCACTTTGGGTACCGACATAAAACGAATCCCTATTTGTCCCATATGCATCCCACTGGTCAATAAATCAATCAATCATAGCATTTGTAAAGCGCACTACTTACCCGTAATGGTCTCAAGGCGCTGGGGGGGGGGAGCTGCTACTGCTCAAAAAGCCAGGTCTTGCGGAGTCTTCTGAAGGTCAGCAAGTCTTGGGTCTGCCGTATGTGGATGGGGAGGGTGTTCCAGGTCTTGGCGGCAAGGTAGGAGAAAGATCTGCCGCTGGAGGTTGCTTCTTCGGATGTGGGGGACTGTGGCGAGGGCGAGGTCGGCGGAGCGAAGCTGGCGGGTGGGGGCGTAGAAGCTTAGTCGTCTGTTGAGGTGTGCTGGTCCAGTGTTGTGGAGTGCCTTGTGTGCATGGGTGAGGAGCTTGAAGGTTATCCTCTTGTTGACGGGGAGCCTGTGCAGGTCTCTCAGGTGGGGTGTGATGTGGCTGCGATGAGGGATGTGGAGGATCAGGCAAGCCGAGGAATTCTAAGTGCGTTGATGTCATTTCAGGAGTTTTGCCGAGGCTCCTGCGTAGAGGGTGTTTCCATAGTCCAACCTGCTGCTGACGAGGGCCTGGGTGACGTTCTTCTTGTTTCGGTGGGGATCCACTTGTAGATCTTTTGGAGAAAGCGGAGGGTGTTGAAGCAGGAGGAAGAGACGGCGTTGACCTGCTTAGACATGGAGAGGGTGGAGTCGAGGATGACCCCTAGGTTGCTTGCGTGGTCAGTGGGTGTTGGAGCTTTTCTAGGTGCAGTCGGCCACCAGGAGTCGTCCCAGGCCAAGGGGTTGGATCTGAGGATGAGGACCTCTTTCTTGTCCGAGTTTAGCTTCAGTCGGCTATTTTTCATCCACTCCACGACGGCTTTCATTCCTTCGTGGAGGTTGGTTTTGGCTGTGTGGGGCTCCTTGGTGAGGGAGAGGATCAGCTTGGCGTCATAGGTGTGAGAGATGATGTTGAGGTCGTGCAGTCGGGCGACGTGGGCGAGCAGTGCCATGTAGATGTTGAACAGCGTTGGGCTGAGGGATGAGCCCTGGGGTACACCGCAGATGATCTTGGTGGCTTCGGAGCGGAAGGGGGGGGAGGTGGATGTTCTGTGTTTTGCCTGAGAGGAAGGAGGTGGTCCAGTCAAGGGCCTTCTCTTGGATCCCGGCTTCGTGGAGGTGTGTGCTTAGGGTGCGGTGGCAGTCCGTGTCAAAGGCGGCTGACAGGTCCAGGAGGATGAGGGCCGCGGTTTCTCCGTTGTCTTGCAGGGGCCTGATGTCATCGGTGGCGGCGATGAGGGCAGTTTCAGTGCTGTGGTTGCTGCAGAACCCAGACTGGGACTGGTCCAGGATGCTGTTCTCCTCGAGGTAGCAGGTCAGTTGTTTTTTGACGGTCTTCTGGATGACCTTCGCCGGGAACGGGGGCAGGGAGATGGGCCTGAAATACTTAAGGTCCTTAGGGTCCGCCTTGGGTTTCTTGAGTAAGGCGTTGATCTCAGCGTGATTCCAGCTCTCCGGGAAGGTTGCTGTCTCGAAGGAGATGTTGGTGGCTTTTCGGAGATGGGGTGTGATGGCGGTGCTAGCTTTGTTGTAGATGTGGTTTGGGCATGGGTCTGACGGAGATCCGGAGTGGATGGTGTTCATGATTTAGATGGTGTCATTGTCGTTTATGTTGGTCCTGGAGAGCAGGCGGTCCGTGCGGATGGTGGTCACGGGCGGAGGTCTCAGTGGTTCTCGGGGTGGTCGTGGCGTTGAAGCTGTTGTGGATGTCTGCGATTGTGCGATGGAAGAAGGTGGCAAGCGAGTCACACAGGTCTTGCGAAGGTGGGATGTCGTTGGTGTTGGAGCTGGGGTTGGAGAGTTCCTTCACGATGTTGAAGAGCTCTTTGCTGGTGTGTGCATTGTTGTCTAGGCGGTTTTTAAAGGAGGTCCTTTTGGTGGATCTGATGAGGTGATGGTGTCTGCTTGTGGCGTTCTTGTGAGCTGCGCGGCTATCCAGTGTTTGTTCATGGTGCCAGTTCTTCTTAAGGTTTTGACAGGTTTACTTGGAGGCCTGGAAGTCTTCAGTGAACCAGCTGGATTTCTTGTTGGTGTAGCTGTTGGAGGATTTCTTGAACGGGGCGAGGGTGTTGGCGCAGTCGTCGATCCACTGTCTGAAGTTGCGGGCTGCAATGTTGGGGTCGGTGGGTTCGGCGAGTGGTCTCCGGGCGAGGGTGGTGGTTAGCTGGTCCTCGGTGACTTTGCTCCAGCAGCGGCGAGGGATCTTTTGGGTGCGGTGGTGCGTGGTGGGTTTCCGGAAGGTGAAGTGGATGCAGCGATGGTCGGTCCAGTGGAGTTCGGTGGTGTGGTTGAAGGAGACGTGGAGGCTTGCAGAGAAGATGGGGTCAAGCGTGTGACTGGCGGAGTGGGTGAGTGTTGTGACGAGTTGTCTGAGTCCGAGGTTGGCAAGGTTGTCGATCAGGGTGATGGAGTTGGTGTCGTTGTTGTTCTCAAGGTGGAAGTTCAGGTCCCCGAGGAGGATGTAGTCCGTGGAAGCGAGGGCGTGTGTGCTGACGAAGTCGGCGATGGAGTCGCTGAACTGTGGTCAGGGTCCAGGGGGTCTGTAGATGAGGGTTCCTCTGAGGGTGGTGTTGGGGTCGGTGTGGATCTGGAAGTGCAGGTGTTCGGCGGTGCTGAGGGTGTCGTCGGTGTTGGTCTGGTACCTCTCTTAACATCTCAGGCCAATCATTCCTATCATGCAAGTGATACCAACCCCACTTGCCCCCTTAGGCACTGTGCCTTGAACCCCAGTAATAACCTGCAAACATCCAAATGTGCTTTGCCTCCATCCCAGACTGCCTTTTCTTTTTTATTTTCTTCTCATTGTCCACTTAACACTGTGCTTCCCTGCCATAATTATCATCTTTAAGTGTCTCCAGGTGTCCCATATATATTTGGGTGTCACCGCACACTCTCTAGAACCCTGACAATAACCCTCTCTTATCAGCGGCCCCTTCATAAATGTTTTTCCACGTATCACAATCTAATAATCTCTGTGTACTTCGGAGGCTACTTTTCCATAACCTATACCAAAACTGCCCTCCACAGGTCCCACAAAGATTCAAGTCTTTCATGCCACACCCAGATGCACACTCTGCACAAACCCCCACCAATTACCCTCTGTCTTCTTTAATTTCATTCAGGTACCCCAGTCATATGTGTCTGATACTACTCACATCGGGGAAACATGGCGGCGGCTGGTTGAGCCGCGGCAGCGCTCCGCATATGGGCTCCTGCAGTTTCTTGATATTGGGGGTTTAAACTTACTTTTTTTCGGAGGTTGGCCCTCGTGCTTTTGTCGCAGGACGGAGTGTGGTCTTTCCGCCACTCTTGCTCGCGGAGCTGCGGTCTGGCCAGGTTTCGGTTCTTCTTCTTCGGAATGGCGGCGGCGGCGTCATTCCGCCATACCTCTGACTTCCATGTGTTTGGAGGAGGAGTCTGCTCAGGGAGTTGCAGATTCTGCAGTAGCGGAGACTACAGCATCTGCAGCGCTTGCAGTACCGGCGGGTGTGCCGGTTTTACTGTATCCCGTAGAAGCAGATCAGCCGGCACAGATATCCCCGCGTTTTCCAGCGGGGGGGGGTGGATCTGGTCACTGGCCGCCCTGGAGCTTAGGAGAGGACGCCGTATCCGAGGTGTTCTACCTGGGCGGCATTGCTCTACTGTAGCGTCACAGGCACAGGCACAGGCGGAGCAGTGCGAGGAGGGGGAGATTATTGATGAGAAGCAGCCTCAAGTCCAGCCTCAAGCCCAGCAGCGATGTCATCGCAGACATCGCAGACGCCAGAACAAGAAGCGATCCGGTGGTAACAGTGGTAACAGTGGTGAAGGGAGTAGTGGGGACGACCTAGAGAGCGTGAATTCTGAGGGCACGTCTGTGTCTTTTGGGGAGACTACCCGGGGAGGCAGAGGAAAGGTGAGGGGGAGAGGGCGTACGGGAGGGAAATGTGTAATCACCGGTAAAAAGGAAATAAGTAATACCAAAACATCCCTTTTTCAAAAACTTGAATTCAAAAGCAAACCTCCCGCTTCTAAAGCAGATACAAGTATAAATACAAGCGACCTGAGGGGTTCAACTAGTGTCAGCATTGGAGAGGGGGGTTTGGGCTCAAAAACTCATACTAGCTCCAACAACAATACTGCAGAGGGCACTGACAATAAAAAGTTGTCAACATATTTAACAGCCCAAGTTAAGGCAAAGCGCTCGTATACTCCTAAGTCAGCAAAAAATAAATTAAAGAATTTTGCCACCACTTCAAAAATAACGCCCTCACTGCGTTCTTACTTTAAAGCGGTCCCTCAAGTGGTGCTGTTGGGTAATAACCCCCTCTCCCCTCTTCAGAGTCAGGAGGTAGGGGGTCCTATACCAGAAGTACGGATGGCTTCTAAAGAAGTTGAAGTTGAAGGATTTCCTATGGATGAAACGGCGAGCATGAATGCCCCCACTTCTGATCTTTCACTGGATCCCACTTTAACAGGGGTAGCAGGGGTAGAGGGACCAAATGATGATGACAGCACTTCTGTTATTGCTAAACCTAATGATGACAGCAATATTGTGAACTATAACGAGGATAAGGGCAAGAAAGATAAAGACAGCAATTTGGACCAACTACTCTCCCCTAGGTTGGGAGGGTCTGGTCAAGTCAATCCAGTGGATTATCATATGCCCATTAATTTGGAGCAATCTGTGTCTTCCTTGGCTCTGTTCACCCCCACTAGCCCCCCCATTACCCTTTGCCCCTCCGAGTGTAGCATCAGGTGTGAGCTTGCAGTCGGTTCTTCAAGATGCTGGTTCAACAGCTTCTACCAGAGGCGAGGGAGGCGGGGGAGATCCTAGCATTGCCTATGATACCACTCACGCCTTGAATACTGATCTGGTCACCACATTGCAGGCTTCCTTTCAGGGAATGTTTGCAACTTTGGCTGCGGACATTAAAAAGGGCTTTGAGACCTCTGCATCAAATCAAGCTGACATTCGATGCTTTTGTCAATCTCTGGATAGTAATCTTGGTGCTCTTACTACCAGGACGGAAACTCTAGAAGATTCTGTTACAGAAGTGAACATCAACTTGAGCGCCACGAAAGCAGAACTAGTGAACCTTAGACAAGAGAATCAGAGCTTGTCTGACAGGATGGAGACTTTAGAGAACCATGCCCGGAGGAATAACCTACGAATTCTGAATATACCGGAGAAGTCAGAGGGTTCAGATATTAAACAATTTGTGGTCTCTCTGTTAAAAGAAGCATTACGACTAGACATGTCTGAGCAAGAAATAGCCTTGGATATCCAGCGCATCCACAGAGAGCCCTTTCGAAGGAACCCCCAGAGAACAAAACCTAGAAAGGTTTTGGTTAATTTTCTCACCTATTCTGTTAAAGAAACTATCCTGAATATTGCGCTGAAACAGAAGGTGGTAAACGCTAAGGGGTTCAACTTCCAGATTAGATCGGACTTATCTAGAATCACACTTGATAAGCAATGGGAGCTCGGTAAGAGGTTGGAAGCCTTCAGGAGTCAGGGGGTCGTTGCCCAGTTGGTTTTTCCGGCTGCACTAAGAGTTATGTATAAGAACACTATGCACAACATAAGATCAGTGCAGGCCGCAGACGAGTTCCTGCTGAGCATGGGTAGCATGGGTAGGAGGACGGAGTCTGATAAGTATTTTGGGCTTATTTTCTACTCCATCTGTTCTTTGGTCCATGCTAATTTACTGCTTACTAAAGCTTATTAAAGACTTTGTTAAAAAGTATATAATCTCCTTATATGAAGATATAAAGATATGGAAGAGAAAAACTAGGAGATACATATAAGAGAGTAAAGTGGTGTTGGGTAGGTGGAAAAAAAAAAGACAAAAAAATAAATAAATAAATAAATAAATAAGAAAGGGAAAAAAAAAACGCCTTCACACCGGTTAACACATTCCTGACAAACCTGGTGACAGGATTTATATGTACTTAAGGATTTTATTTAAGGGTTTAATCGCACCTAATCTCACTTAGTTTTTTTTTTTCTTTTTCCCCCAAATTTGGCTGTTGGTCGGTAATGGCAGGGGTCCATAGCGGTGTGCTATCTTTCTGGGAGTCCAGATAGATAAAGAGGGGGTTTCCCGTGGGTGGGGGGGTAGGAGTGGGAGGGGGGTTAGGGGGGGAAATAAAAATTGTCCTCTTAAACGTCCTTTAAAGCACTTTCTAGAGGGGAAAGACAGGAGTCAGCTAATACATAGCACATACATCAGAGTTTGGCAGAATTGGCCCTTGGTTTTTGTAATTTTTTTCCAGTATAATGCATAACCTTCGCATTTTGTCCTGGAACACTAATGGTCTTCGGACTTGTCCAAGAAGAAATAACATTATACAATATCTACGAGATTCTGTTGCGCAAATATTAGTGCTCCAGGAGACACACTTGGCAGAAACTGAAATGCAAAACTTGTTGGGTAAGAACAGATGGATAGATTTCGGGGTTGTCACATCACAAACTTCACATATTAGGGGGGTGGCCATCCTTTTTAAAAAATCTATTAGGGCAAGGCTTGTCTCTAAACAGGTAGACCCCTATGGTCGATGGGCAATAGCTTCAGTCATTATTTTGGGTTCACCATTTATGATAGTAGGATACTATGGCCCGAATCAGGATGACCCTTCAGTCTTGGCCACACTTTTTTCACAACTATATCTATTCCCAGAGCCGGTCATTCTGGCAGGCGATTACAACATAGTCTTGGATCCGATATTGGATAAGTCACCTTCCAATAGATCTATAACTCTATCTAAGACTAGGATGTTTTTGTTAAACAACATGAAGGCATTAAATTACATCGATATCTGGAGGACACTTCATGGGTCTCAAAGGGGGGTCACATTCAAGAACTATAAATTTCATCACCAATCACGGATTGATTTCATTTTGATCAGCCATATTTTGGTTAAACAGGTTAAATCAGTCTCTCATTTACCTTTTCATCTTTCTGACCACTCAGCCATACTTCTTGAGCTTGAGCTTGTATCTAGGCCCTCTCTAAGAAACTGGTCTTTTGATAGATCAATACTCATCTCTTCCGATATCATAGAGGCATTAAATCATGAAGTTAAGTCCTTCTGGGAGATTAATCAGGGGTCTGCCCCTCCTGGGATTACCTGGGATGCATTCAAAGCTACATTAAGGGGTTATCTAACCAATATATCTGCATACAAAAATAAGACCTATAGGGATGCAGTAGCCTCTCTCGAATTGGAGATAGCAGTAGTTCAAGAAGAGATGGATAGGAACCCAGCATCACCAGGGTCCCCATTAGAGGAGTTGCAGGACAGACTAACGGTTTTAAAAGGAGATCTCTCCTCAGTTTTGAGCGCACGGGTTTTAGAGAGATGGGAAGCTAGCAAACGGCCCTATTACTTTGGAATAAGTACGTTCCGCTATTTTTAAAAGCAAAAAGGGCAAGGCCGCAGGACCTGATGGGCTACCTTCCGAAATATATAAAGTAATTTGTCCAACAACTCTTCCCTACCTAACAGACCTGTTTAATAGTATCCTATTGGATGGTGTTCTACCTCCCGCCTCTTGGGACAAGGCCTCTATAACTTTGATTTTAAAACCGGGCAAACTAGCAACTAACTGTGGGTCATATAGGCCAATTTCAATTCTTAGCACAGACTATAACATTTTTGCGTCGGTGCTTGCAAATAGATTGGGAGGGGTAGCAAACAACATTCTGCATCTGAATCAGAAGGGATTTGTAAAGGGAAGGCAACTCTATGAACTGACTTACGACCTTATTGGTGCAATAGATATGGCCACATTAGCATCGCTTCCCTTAGCAGTTTTCACCCTGGACGCTACAAAAGCTTTCGATAGGGTAAACTGGATGTATTTAGCGGAAGTATTGAAAAAGATTAATCTAGGTGATAATTTTAGGCGAGCAGTAAAACTACTATACAAAAACCCTTCTGCTTCACTACTGGTTAACGGGGATCTCACTGAGCCATTTAGTATTACGCGAGGAACCCGTCAAGGGTGTCCCCTCTCCCCACTCTTGTTTGATTTTTATATAGAACCTTTTGCCCAACTAATCCGTGACAATATTAATATAAAACCTTTTATTTTTGAAGGATGGGAGCGGAAAGTCGCACTATATGCGGATGACGTTCTTATCTTTTCATCCGAGTTGAGCTCAGCGTTTCCTACTGTAATATCCATTGCAGAAGAGTTTGGTGCAATATCCGGCTACGAAGTTAATGCATCTAAGACCGATATTATGGTCTGGAATCATCCTGCACCGGGCATAGGGGTACAGCCTAGTTCCACTCTTAGGTATCTCGGTTTAAATATTTATACGGATATTTACAAGATCGCTCCTTTAAATTTTGCTCATGTGGCTAAGGAGGCTCGCAGATCGATGAGAACATGGTCTGCTCTTCCTATTTCCCTGATAGGCAGGTCTAACCTGGTTAAAATGACTATTTTACCTAAGATTATGTTTTTGTTTAATACTATTCCTCTCTTTTTTGATCCATCTTTGACTGCTAAACTTCAAACCGAGATAAACAGATTTATATGGAATAGTCATACGCCCAGACTATCTTGGAAGAAGATAAGACGTTGTCGAGAAAAAGGGGGCCTTGCAGCACCAGATTTGCAGTTTTATGGTTGGGCTTTTCAACTTTCCCATACCAGGATGCTTTTAAAGACCCCCAATAACGTCGGGTGTGGGAAACTATTTCTAGCACTTCTTAAGGGGGAAAAAATCAGGCAGACGAAATTTTTGTTAAAATTTGGTGACCCTAAGTATTTTAAAAAGGTTAAGCTAAAGGTTTTGAGGGATCTTGCTAGAACATGGGGTAATTTTAGACGTACACTCAAACTGGACTATTATCATAGTAGGGCCCCGTTGTGGGACTCTCCAGGCGCGCCGTCTTGGCTTTTGGATAGCCTAGCTCTCTCAGTTAGAGAGGCCGGATTTACATCATGGGGGGACCTGTTTGTTGAAGGAGTTCTACTTTCATGGGAGACTCTGAGTTCAATAATAGGAACTCGCTTCTCAAGACTTAAATACCTTCAAATTCAGAATTGGTCTCAGGCTTATAGTCAAGGTAGGGGTAGGTATAAAATAGGTGCTGAGAGTAATCTAGTAACCCATCTGATTGACAAACCACCTTTCAAAAAAGAGATTACATATTGGTACAACCTTATGTTAGACGAGACTGGTGGCGAATTCTTGCTCCCCCAATCGCTCTGGGAAACATATATCATCAACACCGATGTGGAGGGTCTGTGGCTAAAATCATTTAAGATTCTGGGGGAGACGGTGAAACCTTCCTGGCTTCGTCGTAACCACCTGTTTACACTGCATAGGGTGTACTATTCTCCACTGCGTTAATCAAAGTTTCCCAATAATGCTCTGGTGGCCTGCCCTAGATGCGGTCTGGTTGCCGCATCAGATGTCCATATGTTTTTTGAGTGTTCATTCCTAACACTATTTTGGAATGAAATCTGTGCTTTCCTCTCGTTAGCGATAGGTTTGCAAGTCAGCCCTTGCCCCAAGTTAGTCTTTTTTGGTATTATACCAGAGCTTGATGGTATAAGTAAAAAACTGATCTTCTATGGCTCCTTGTTGGCTAGAAGAGAAATATGTAGACGTTGGAAAGACAAAGCACCTCCTCTCTTTAACGATTGGCGTGCATCCATGCTACAGATGTCCAAATTGGACATGGCTAGAGCGGGTCACCAACATAAGAGGAGATTTTGGCTACTTTTGAACTGTTAACCATGGATCAGAATATCATGTTTTTTTTTCCCATGTCCTATGATTGTGCTGCTTGGAAGGATCGTGTTATTTGATCCCCTTTTTGTTATACACACCCTACATGGGCGACTTGGGTTACGAAATGGGTTGTATATAGCAGTATGCTAGCCCTGCCGGTACCATGTGATGATGATTAAGTAGTAGATGTTTTACACTGCGGGATTCTCCGGTTGGTACCATTAAAATCCCTCTCAGTAAATCTGGGTCAGTGTTCCTGTCATCTCCTCTAATTGTTCGTTACTATATGGTCACCAAGGGCGAATATGAGGACACAAAAAAAAAAAAAGATACTACTCACATCTGTGCCCCCTCAGCCTCAATGGCCAGAACCCCTAGGCATCCTATTGCTCTGTACCACAGCATGGCTCTACCGAAGAATGTCTCCGTTTGTCCTGAGTGCCCCGCATGCTCATCGTGTACCAATGATGCCTCTCCCTATATCCCACCATTTCCCCACACCCCCTCCCTCTGTACCCCTTTCCTCAGTGCCCCACACAGTGCATTTGCTTTCTCCTTGCTCCTATTTAATGTTACTAGATGCCCATAACAATATCCCCCTGCGTCTCCATCCATGATTCATATACCCCCTTTCACTGCCCCTTCCCAAATGTCCCCCTCTAAATACCCTGGTTGCTTGTCCATTCCTCAAATTACCTTAAGCCCATCTTTTGGCTCCAACCCTAGACCATCCATTTTACATTCCCCCTACCCTCTGAACCACCAGTTCACCTCTACTTTCACTTTCCATTTGTGCATGATAAGTGCCTCCTCACTCTGTGTCTCATGAGCCTCCTCTGCAGGTTTACTCAGCAAATATGTTTGCAAAGGCTCCTATTTCCAATGTGACCCAGAAAAGACAGCTCCATTCTAAATGTAGTTGCCATCATCCACACCCAACGTGAACTAAAGTGGTGCTACTTATGTTGGTATAACAAAAGTGGCCTATCACTCCTGAGCATGGTATGGGGAAGTGCAAGTGACCCCCACATGGAGTTAAGTCTGCTGAAACAAAACAAACAAAGTCCCTACACCTGGTGTTTCAAAGACGTAGGAAAACGTGGGCCAGCTCTGATTTATTATTGATGCAACCTACAAGCCTAATGCAAAGTACATATAGGGATCCTAATCCTTCCCACAGACCCAGACCCTTTGTACAATATTATTGTTCGGACCATTCTGCTGAAGTTAAAGATAACACATCAAAAGCCCTAATGGTTGTGCAAGACACACAATATTGGATAACCTTGTGACTATACCATCTATAGCTACAAACATACCCTCTAACCAGGGTAAATCAGAATAGTCTCATCTAAGAGATAATGCCGGTCTGTGGGTAACCCCTTAGCTGATTACCTACATGGTGAATGGGCTTCCTCTGGTGCCCAACTCTTTAACATCTACCCTAGTGTGAAACACCACCCAACCATGACTAATGCTGCAACTAGGAGCCCAATCCTGCTACAGGTTGGTCCTATAGTAGAGCTGCATGTCTGGCACACATGCCGCTGGTTCTTTCCATGGAAGATGCTGCCAACTGTGGGGCATTTTATCAAGGCCCTGCGATAGAATTATCGCTGCTTTAGTGTCCGATTTTGGGCGAAAAGCAGCGATAACTTTATCACACTATCAGCAAGGATACGCTAGCGCGTGTTCCTATGCCTCTCCGCCAGTTTCCTCGACGCCCAGCTTTGCAACGCTAATGATATGCAAAGTGGGCATACCTTACTAGAATAACGTGACGCTAATGATCCTTTCTCCTATTATCAATCTGCTCGCTAACCTGCGTAGCGATGATAATAGTAGCGCTAACCGCGCTTATCGCAGGTTTCATTATGCCTGCTTTTATTACTACTTAGCCATTGTATCCTATGAAAGGTGGCTTGTGAGGATAAGCACAACCTGCCCTATTAACAAGGAATCTCCTATCGCTGTGCTATTATCGCTGGATTTCCAGCGATAATCGCACATTTTGCAGCTATCGCTGGATTTTGTATCGCATTGGAGATACACGTTGCTGATAGCTCGCTATCTCGGCGATATAATCCAGCGATAGCCGGAGATAATTATCCTCGCGGTAAGTGCGCTTACTGACAATTATCGCTGGCTGTTGCTGATATGCCCCTGTGTTCTTTATGCCTTTCAAAGTGTATGTTCTTGATGCCTGCCTAGATTAGCAACCTGATGCCACATGGGGCCCCTTCCCAGCTACAATAAACCATACAAATAAATAAATAAAATGATGTTTGCCTTAAAGCTGTTAAGTTCTGGTTGAAATCGTATAGAAAATGTATGTAATCTTGTAAGCATTTATCATGCACAGATTTCCATATAGACAATGCTTTAAAGTGTTTATCTTTACACAGGTTTACATAGAGCAACAGGCAACATGTCTAGCTGGGGCAAGATACAACGAAGCGGATGGATTTTTCCAACAGTGACCCTCTGTATTAATGGCTTTTTTACTGCACTTCGGCCATTAGAACCTTTCATTACTCCTTATTTAACAAGTGAGATCAAAAATCTGACCCTGGAGGAGGTATGTTTCTATTATGAATTGTGAATAAGCATATCTATATTAGGCTTGACGGCATCAAAAACTGAATTTGACTTATAAAATAGATTATGTTTGGTCTTGACTATGTTCCCCAGGTCAATAATTAACAACTCTTTTTGACCCCAGAATACGTTACATGTTTTGTAAAGGGCCAGGGCAATAAATATTGGCTCACTAGTAGAAGTGATATTTTGCCAACGTTCTCTCATCAATCTGGGCACATTCTATGCTTTTAGAACCAATTGGGTACCCCTTCTGGAGGAGCCCTAGGCGACTGCCTAGTTTTTTCTTTTTGTAGAATTAACCCTGATTTTGCACATAAAGAAGAAATACTCTAATACAGCGGCCCTTAAATTGTTGGCCTCAGTGGATTCCCTGATTCACTATAGAAATCTGGGGACCCTACCTCAGGAATTTCTACAATTTGGATCTCAGAACAATACACACAAATGTGGAAATAAGACTTCATAAAACAGATACATACATTCCCGAGATATTTTATTTATATAACTAATAAAAAAGATACAAAAAACATTTTAATTTTTATGGGAAGGTTGCAACTGTCCAAGATTTGGTTTTACCTCAAAAATATGAAACATATGCTATAGCCTAGAATAAGTGATTCTTAACCTTTTGACCTCAGTGGACCCCCACTGAAACACTATTTGAAACAATGGACTTCCACCGACACAATTTCTACAATGTGAAACTCAAAAAAGACCCCAAAACTACAGAAATACTTAAACATAAAACGAATACAACCATTTAAAATATTTTCTTTAAAACACAAGCAAGAATCAAGATTTCCATTTTAATGGAAATGTTGGAACTTATTATAAGGGCTATGCTAGGCTATTGCATATTGCTTTGTCTTATATGCTTCAAATGCAGGCTCTGCTTTTGTCGGATCGTACTAGCATTTTAATTGGCCTCCAAATGTCTGCACTCCTGTAATTATGCTGCTTCAGTGAATCAAAGTAAGGCTACTAGCCTACGTTTTAGCCTTCAAATTCAAAACTCTTCACATTTGCAAAGTATTTTAACATATTCAATTTTGCTTTTTTAATGTTCATATACTTTATTAATCTGCTAATATTATTTGATTTTCCAAACAAGCACGGACACCCTGAGTTGGGATCCAAGTTGTAAGTGGTTGTCTGCATCGCAGTCTGAGCCATTAAAATTGCTGTTCGAAACAATATTTGTGGAACTATCAGATAGATTCATGAACCCAAATTGCGCTCACAATGGCTGCGAATTCGCAAATGCGAGCGCAATTTGAAGAAAAGGAATTCTTGATAGTGAAAATTCTATAATTGCGAATTCGCTAAACAAAAATTGCGAGTTCGCAAATAAATTCGCAGAATCTTGGAAGAAGCCCATTAGCGAATCGGAATATGCGAGATAGCATGGATTCTGCAAAACAAATTGCGAAATCGCAAATTTATCGCTATTCAAGGAAAATCGCTAAAAGCGAAAATCCCAAAAATCGCAATTTGTGAGGCGCTATTTAAGGAGAACCCAAACCAGGTGGTAACCATTAAGAAAAAAAAAAAAAAAAAACTTTACCAAACTACCAACAGGTGCAGCTCTGACCAAACACACATAAGGGGACGTAGCTGGAGCATGACGACTCTCACAATGCCAGGACTCTACATGGTGGTCATGCGGCGAAGGCTACAGCGAGCAGCACAGAACAGACGCAGGATCCAGGAGCGAATATTCTGCCAGCGGGTCACCCTACTGGGCCAAACTGATGAGCAAATTTACTCTAAGTACCGCCTGAATGGGGCAATGATCATCAAGCTGATCCGGGACCTACACCCCCTGATGCAGCACCCAACAAGGAGGACCAATGCCGTGCCCACCCATGTGCATGTATTGTGCAGCCTGCACCTACTGGCCTCCGGAAGCTTCCAGGGGATAGTCGCTGTTGCAGGGGGGATATCCCAGCCCACCATGTCCCGTTGCCTAAGGAGTTTCCTGGATGCAATGCTGACCCGGCTACACCACTACATCTCATTCCCCACCACCCAACAGGACTTGAATGACACCAAGCTGAAATTATACAACATTGCACAATTCCCACATGTAATTGGATGCATTGACTGTACCCACATCCACATCTGCCCACCAGCACAAACGGAATACATGTACCGCAACCGCAAGTCCTACCACTCCTTCAATATCCAGATGGTGTGCAATGCCAAGACTATCATCACGGACATAGTGGCACAATATCCGGGGAGCACACATGACTCTGGGGTGGTGGTGTTGGAAGCACTGCAGGTGGCTGTGATGGACCGGGTCGTTAGTTGGACTGGGCCTCACCCTCAGTGTCCTCCTGGGTCTCGGCGATGTGCAGGGCCTCGCTATCTGTGCTGGGTTGCTCAACAGCACCTGTAATGTAAAAGGGTGCATGATTAATGTTATGTTTCTTGCACAAGCAATGTTGATACATGCATGCAGGCTTGCTTACCCTGACTGGCTTTTGGATTTACTTTGATTTGACAGGTCTGGCTGTGTTCAGCTAACTGGGGATATATGATTTCACTACAACTACCACAATGCAATGGGTCTTTTCAGGTTTGCATGGCCTGCATTGTTGGGGATGTCATATTGCTAGCTCAGGAGTCATGGGCATTGTTGGGGACAGGGTCGCAGTCGCATGGCACTTACCTTCTGATATTTGGCTGGGTCGGGACGAGTCCAGCTGGATTACCCGCACGCAGGCTTCTGGTGCGATGGTGTCCTTTATGAGGTCCTCCAATCGAGTGTTTGGTGTGGCTACAGGTTCCCCTCCACCGGTGGCCAGTCGCTCCCCAAGCCTCTCGGCAATACGCTCCTTTGAACGGCCTCTCAGGTCATACCAGCGCTTTTTGAGGTCATCAATTGACCGCTGGGTCACCCCGACCGAATTTACTTTAGCGCGGATACGCTGCCAGATCCTGTGCTTGTCTGCCTCTGGCACCCTCCAGGAGTCTTTGCCGAAGAGGCGTGCATGGTCCTAGGTGAACCCCTCAATCAAATACTCGAGTTCAAGTTTTGAGAACTTGAGTTTTCTCTTCCTCTCCTGCCCACTGCTCCCTGCTGCATCCTGGGACATGTTGAGGATTTGTGTCCTGCTGGGGTGCTGCACAGTCAAAGGTTTGGAGCTCTTCAGAATCCTGCTTCCACTCTCTGGCTCTGTGTTCGGTTTGTGGGTGGGGAAAGCCTACTTCCTGGTTGTGATGTCATCAGTGGGCTCGAAATGCGACTTCCCGTTTTTGCGATCTCGCAGTTAGCGAGATCGCAAAATGCGATTTCGCTAATTGCGAGATCGCAATTTCTACATGGAAAAATGCCGATTCTGCAAAATGTAAACGATTGTGGCAAAATCGCAATCGGCAATTGCAACCGATTGCGATTCGCCTTTTTCCATCGCATTTCTACATGAATGCCATTCTGCGAATTTCAAAATGCAAATCGCTATTTCTCGCAAATTGCTAATCTCAGAATGGCACCTTCATGAATCTGGGTGTATGTGAGTTAAAGCAAAAACAAGCCCAGGAGACTGAAATATTACACCAAAGACTGGACAAGATCGAGCAGAATCTTGAACAGTTACCCAAAAGGATGCAAGAAGCGGAACAAAGGACTTCAGACTAAAGGACAGGGGGTTATATGTATGAAGGTACCGATTTGCGATTCTGAAATAGTGATTTTTAAGAAATCGCTATTTCAGAATCGCAAATTGGTATGTATGTACAAATTCGCATTTTCTTAGCGAATTCTTAGTATTCCTTAATTGCGATTAGCAAATTGCGAATCGCAATTAAGGAATACTTTCCCATTCATTTCTATGGGCCAGGAGGCCCATAGGAATGAATGGGAAGGTATTTTCAATTTTGCAATTCGCAATTTGAAAATCGCAAATTGAGAATAATTTCAAGGGTGCAGGGGTGTCCAAAGGACACCCTATTGCACCCCTGAAATATGCATGGGTGCACATGTGGCGCACATACATGCCCTAAGGGCATGTATGTGCATCACATGGCACTTTGAAAAATGATGAAATGTGCAGTTTTCAAAGAATTCGCAACTTACCACCAAATAGAAGTTGGTGGTAATTTGCGATTCCTTAAGGGCATTTTGCAAATTTTTTTTGCTTCATACATTGCATTTAAGGAATCGCAAAATTTGCGATTCCTTAAATGCAATTGCAAAATAAGGAATCGCAAATTTTGCGATTCCTTATTTTGCACCAGATTTTACTTTATACATACCATTTTGCAAATTCGCATTTCCAAAGGCCGAAATTCGGCCTTTGCGAATACGAATTTGCTTCATACATATGGCCCAAGGTCTGGTGTTTTAATAAAGATGTCTTGATTGAGTAAAAGAAGGCTCGCCATTTAGAGAATGAGGTCAAAGAAATGGAGAACCATGCGGGGGGAGTGAGTCTTAGGGGATGCTCAGAATTAACCCCAGCTGATGGATTCATTTTTCAGAAGTATATTTTATTGAAAGCGCCAGCTGATTTGACAATCATGAAGACGCATAGAGCTCCAGCCCATTTGACAGTTGGCATGAAATACCCACAAATAATCCTGGTAACTTTCGCAGAGTTTCGCATCAAAGAGCAGATCCAGGCTGCAGAAATCCACAAGAAATCTTTTACGGTCGAGGACAGTGTTCACATGGGGGTGTTCTCGGATCCTTCAATCACGGCGGCTCAACTTCAAAAATCTTTCCAAGGACTGGCTAGAGATTTTAAACTTTTAGGGGTGTAAGCCTTTCAATCCAGATGTTTAAGCTGAAGGGCCTTGTTAATGGTCAATTTCACTTATTTATGGTGGTTAAGTTCAGGCTCTACTTTCTAAGATCTCAAAAGTTACGATTGTGCTTTTGAAGTCTCGTCCACGAGGTAGATGAGTGAGTGAGAAGTCTCCATTAACAACTATGCAAGGGGGGGGGGGGGTCACTTGAGGGGTGATAGGTACAGCACCAGGGTACCAGTTGAGCTTTGGCAGTCTCCGGGGGAGTGGGACATTTCTGGACCTAAGGGTGGAATAGAAGGTAGGTGTGGTGGCAGTGGGGGTGCGAGTACTTAAAAAGAGCACGAAAAAAGAGCAGGCTTATTGGTTTGAGTTTAACTATGAGTAGAAGCAGCAGGGGAAATAAATGTGTAGGTTTTGGATATCAGGAAATTTGGTGGACAAAAGCCTAAATATTGCAATGTATTAAAGCTATTACTTACAATGTAAATGGACTGGGGAGTATATATATAAATGTGGTGCATTGCTGTAATGGTTGTCTTCATTGAGTATATCTATAGGAAACTAAATTCAAGAGTAATGCCCCAAAGTGCAGTTACCATGAAGGTTCTCTTTAGCATATTTTGCCTCAGTAGGGGTGGCAATGAGGAGCGTTGCAATTTTATTTTCAAACTCGGTTGAGTGGCAGGTGAAGAAACAGCAAGGGATATTAATGGTAGGTGGATTTAGGTGAAGGTTCTAGTCAAAGTTAGGTTTGTTATATTTGTGAATTACTACAGCCTTGTGTCAGATGAACCTCAGTCTCTGGAACAGATCTATAACCTTGCAATGAACTCAGAGAGGTCATTAGTGATGGGTGGAGATTTTAGTTTTATACAAGATTTAAGGAAGGATACCTCAAACAATGCCAAAAGACCTGCTGAAGCCCAAGACGGCCCAGCTATTGAAAATAATGAAGCAGGACTTTGGATCAGTTGATCCTTGGCAGGTGGATTACCCTGAATCCCTGCAGCATACTTGCCATTCACATAGATTTGGCTCAGTCTCTCGATTAGAGTTTTTTCTTATTACATGCACAATGAAATGGGACTCTGTGGAGATTCTGAAAATTCATTTTCTGGCCATTCTATAGTGTCCCTTCAAGTGATACTGGATCCTCTACTAAAAAACAGACAAAGATGGCCAGTCAGCAAATAGTTTTTTCGATAAGATTTGGCTGGAGGGCCTGAGGGGCTTAATAAAATAAATTTTTAAGATACATGTTAACACTGCCTCCAAGTTCCTGTTTTGGGAAAATTGTAGGCCACTTTCAAGGGACAGGTGACAGCTTATGAGGTCATGCAAGCAGCAGTTGAAAACACTATGAAAGAATGTATAGGGACTAAGAGTAAACCAATAGCCCTAGTAAGGCACCTACAAAAAAGAAACAACTGGAAGTGGCAAAACAAGATCTTAAAGGATTTCTTCTTAGTTGAAGACATTTCGGGTGACAGAGCCTTCCAGCTGAAGCAATATAAGGAAAACCAACAGATAGGGAAATATCTGGCCTGGTCAACAAAAATCAAAAAGAACAAGTAGGTGATAGATAAAATCGAGCATCCTGATACCTGTGCTATGGAATTGGAGGAAGTGATTTGGCGAAGAAAGTTGAGCTGTACGAAGTGGCTAGTGTCTTTAAAAATATGGCATATACTAAAGCTAGTGGCAGCGATGGCATCCCTACTGGATATTATAAAGTTTTCGCAACGTATTTTATCCCTTTTTAACCGCTCTGCTTACTCAAATGAGTGAAGGTATAGAAAGCCCTTTTTTTTTTAAAAGGACATATTTATTAGCTTTCTTAAAGGGCTTTGTCATCAGCCCATGGCCAGGGTTGGTCACCACACCATTCTAGGTAACTATAAAGAGAGGGGTTGTCATAATACTGTTTCCTTTTCTCTACGCACCCTTCGTCAGAATACTTATTGATATCTCTTTCCAAATTATTTGCATATGTATGTTTTAATCTACATCACTCTAAATAGAAATTATTGATTTGATGGTTTTCAAAACTTTTAAAGATTTACTTAGATAAAAGAACTTAAACTTTTTCCCTTGAGTTTGTGGTTATTTTATGAAACATTAAATGTTATTTACTGCCTATTTTCTTGCTAACTCCCTTGATCCTTTAGGGCTATAGGTATCGATGACTTGGATGGGTAAGACAAATGGTATAGATCCTGAATGGTAAAATTTTAAAATTGATTGACTGTAAGTTTACCTGTTTAAGTATATGCTTAGTTTTATGGGCCCAGGTGAGTATGTTGAGCAGGTGAGCTTGCGCTCTATCAGTTATTTTAGTAGCAGAGGATGGTTAGGGTTAAGTTAAGATAGGTAGTTTGCTGGTTTAATCAAATTGCATTGTGGATTTTAAAATTATTTTGATTTTTATGTATTAACCAAAACTGTTTGTACCTGTTTTATGTTTTGTCTGGAAACCCGGGGGCTGAATATCAGGTGGTAAATGGAAGCCGCTCTATAGTGAGGTCACTTGTCCAAAGAAGTAAGTGCATGGTTAGGTAAAATCGGAAGCACTGTTTTAGGGACTTTTCTGTATAAATGTGTGAATAATTGATAGCAAAGAGTTTGCTAGAAAACTTTGGTGTGATATCACCTAGAAAGGGTCACACTGAAGGAGTAGCAAGTTCTTCTGAGCTTGATTGACAGCAAAGGGGTTCGCTGGTGAAACTTTGGCCTTACATAACCTAGAAAAGGGTAAGCCCCAGGGAGTAACAGGTTCTCTGATGCTTGTGTGACAGGTAGACGGAAGGGATCTACTTGTATTGTATGAAGAGTAAACGGAAGGGAGTTACTCGTAGTGAAACAAATCTTTTTTTTTCTTTGAATTAGTTACTCAGGCACAGTGGCGAATGTTTTTACATCGTTAATTAATGAAAAATGAACATTTAAAGCGAATAAAAGGAAGTTCTCGTATTACCTTGCAAAGGAGGGGGTCAGTTGCGGAGCTGCGCTGACGTCACTCAGTGCCTCGCTGGTATTGGATGGTACAGCGGGTGTGTAGCTGAGGTAATATTGTAAAGGAGGGGTGAGTACAGGAGCATGAGAACTCGTCTCATGAGAAAAACCGCCTAACCACTGGTTGAATTTATTTGAATTCTAACTGTTGATTTGTCATTGAAAATAAGAAACACATTGGTACTGGAGGTTTCTAGTAAACAAACTGAGTTTCATCACGAAGTAAAACGACATAAAATATATGTGACATTCAGATCCAGGATTCATAGGAAATAGACCAGATAGAAAATATCTAGGATTGGCTAAAGAACAGATGATTAGAGGGAGACCTTACATCATTTACAGAGTTTAAAAAAAAATTTGTCAAGAAAGTTAAAAATGTCTTTAAAAAGAATAAACCGATAAAAACCAGAGAAGGGATTATTATTCCACCACCGAATACGCCCGCATCATACATGATGGTTGAAAGGGGCTATCACACTTGCATATGGTTAGAAAACTGGATAGAATATACAAAAGATGATGGAATTTTGGCATTTCCAGAAAATGGTACCTTTAATGGTAGAGTTTTGTACAATTTAAGAGCAAGCATTAATGAATTAGATCCAAGACCTAGAATAACCCAATATGACGCATTAGAGGAATGGGAAACAGAAGCTTTTGAGCGAGACAGATCTAGAAGTGATTAAAGTTTAAATAAAGTCTATCCCAAATTTCCTAAAAAGACGAGAGATAAACAGATGAAACAATGGAGGCAGTCCATGTTAGTGGAAGGATTATATCCTGTCCGAGCTTTAGAAGAACAAAAAGGGAGTAAAAGAATCGAGAAAACTAAACATTTAATGACATGTACTGATCCAGAAGATGATTACTTGGAGGATTTATTAATGAAAAATCTGCCACCTTATAATGAAGAGCAAAATCAAGTTAATCCTAGTGCTCCGTTCTTAAAGCCACCTTTGGTTCCACAAGTGATACATGAGGCATCATTAGAAAAAGTGTTATAAAAAAAGGAACGAGAAGCAATAAATAAACAAAGAAATTAATTAATTCAGAAAATTACACAATTAAATGTAAGTCCTGAAGCCTTGATGATTCCAGTAACTATAGGTCCTGTTGTTCCCTTATATGGAGATAAACAAACTAGTCCGAGACCTCCTGTTTTAACTACACCTGTAGTGCAGCCAAGAAAAGAAACACTAATAGTGGATGATCAAGCAAGTAAATGTGAGTCAGAAATGTCTTTGATGGATTTACCTATAAGAGAACCAGTACGTAGCTCAGCTAGGAGAACTACACCTGTAAATTCCAGAGAGGTACAAATAGAAACTTCTTCAGGTACGAGAAGTGCTACAGTAGTTACCCCAGAAGAAATTGAAAGATGGTCTCGTGAAATAGAAAAAACAAAATCTCAGCCAAAGACATTGGATATTTTTAAATTAAGAGTTGAATTGGAAGAACTGCTTCCTGAGAATGTGGGGTTAGACCGATTAAATACATTAAATGAAGATGAATTGTTGTTTATATGTCGAAGTATCACTCAAAATACAAAAACATTTCATGAAAAGTTAACGAGTTTGGCAAATTAAATGGGAATTGATATTGGTAAGTTGAAAGTGTTACAGAAACCATATCGAGCTGAATTTTCTGACAAAGATTTGGAAAATATGAATGTATCAGGTCGAAAATTACAGATCAAAGAGTTATTAACACTGTTGCAAAAATGGGGTGATTTAGATAGATGGAAAGCTAGATGGATAATGAAAAAGGAAGAAGCTCAAGGGAAAAGCACTGCATCAGAATATATGTTGAAAGAAACAGATGATTTCCCAAAACTCAGAGAGAAACCTGTAGAATGGTACAGGCAGGTCGAGAGATTTGTAAAAGTCTCAAAAGTGTTATTAAAAGATATCAAAGGGGTATTTTATATTGTTGTTCCTGTCGATTTATGGACAGAATGCAAAATTGCAGTAGACTGGCCAAGTGATGAGTATCCTAGAGACCCAAAAACAGTAGCACCATCAGATGAGGTGATGAAAAAGTATAATCAGGTAATACTGTACTTAAAAGGAAAGGTACCTCCAAAAGAGACAGACTGGACTAGAATAGACAGAACTACCCAGAATAAAGCTGAATCTGTGCATGCATATTATGAATGCCTTTTACAAGTTTTTAAACAGCATAGTGGATTAGAAAACATTGACACTAAAGTCATGATGCATTTTATCTATCGGTTTGTGTCTGGATTAAAACCAGAAATTTCACAATGGATTGAATATCATAAGATCTGCTGGCAGGCCAAACCTATTGATGAAATACTCAAATATGCTAAATATTGTGAAGATGAATTGGACAATAAACAAAAGAATTTAGAGGAATAAGTAATGTGGGCACAGGTAAAATTAGAAGAGCAACAAGAACTTCAAATGAAAAATATTCAGACACAAGGAGATGGAAATGGAGGTTAATCTAGGGGAAAATATAACGGTGATGAAGCTAAAAAGAAATTTCCTTGTCATGGGTGCAGAAAATTGGGGCATTGGAAGAACGAGTGTAAGGCTGCATTAAATAATAATGTACAAAATAATAATTTGAATTCACAGACGCAGAATGAGGTATTGAAAAAGCAACAACAAAAGGTAATACGAAACCAGTCACCATTGGCACCTATGCCAAACCCTGGAAGTCAGCCTACATACAGTGTAGATACAGGGGCGGTGGGTGAGATTTTAAAGTGGTGGGGCGCAAAGTGATTTGCATACAGCACCGTAGCGAGCAAGCGCAGCGAGCGAGCCCGAACCCCAAAAGGGGGGTTTGGGGGGGGTAACCCAGGGATTTTGAAAAAAAAGAAGAAAAATCGTGCATTTTCAAGCAAATTTGAGAAAGCAGGAAGGTTAATAAAGCAATTGTGAAAGTGCAGTTATTACATTAATAGATGGCATAACATAGGTAGCTGCTTATTCAGTATAACCACAGAGCTTCAAACATTCCGTCCTATTATGCTCAGGTGCTGAATTCAGACTATAAGACTTTCATGTCGGCCGTGTGCAACTGCAAGCACAATGCACCGCCCGGGTCAGGATTAGCCTAGGAGGCTGGAATGGCGGGGCCGGACAGGGTCGTCTGGTCTTCTATCTTTTTATGCGTTTTTATATAGCGCAGAGTTTACCCAAAGGCGTCAGAGCGCTTCACAATAGGAACAGTAATGAAACATGAGGAGAAAATTACAAGTGAACAAATTACAAAAGCAAACGTTAAGTTACAAGGGGCAAAAGTGACAATTGTGAGCAAACAAAATACATGAGGTTGCACACGATGCATTACAGGAGGAAAAAGTGACATGTGTGCACACAAGTCCTTAAAAGATGACTGAAGGCAGGGTTTGAATTTTCCAATCCCTGAATTTAAGAGCTTCACATCCACTGTCTGAATGCTTATCTACATGAGTAATTAAACTAATAACAGTGTATAAAAGCAATTACTACGAACGCGTTTTTATTACTAAAGGAACACTTTTGTGAAAAATTTGAATAATGAAATACTGAGCAAAAAGCACTGTTTCTAAACTAATACCTTGCAGTTACCATCCATGCAGTTCCTTAAAGATGGTTCATAATTCATTAAGCAGGTATTTTACAGGTGGTAACCTGAGACCTATCTCACTCAAGAATGTATGCAATGAAAGCAGTAACTCATGAGCTTCCTACGTAAAATACAAATCTGTGACCTGCATGGTGAATGCTTCACTTTGCAGCTGGGACATCACATTTAACTCTGTCTCTTTATACTTTGTATGAGTGAGGCCAGCCTGTAACTAGACTGCACACAGATCTCGCCAGCAAGTGTATTCACCACCAAAGTTATCTTACAGCTACAATGCTCTGGAATTTGTTGGGTAAACAAAGATCTCTCTATACCAGGTGTCTACAGTCTAATCCCAATAAACTATTTTAAAGTGAAGTCTGCTCGAGAGAAAACAAAGTATAATTAGAAGAGGTAATGTATAATACTGCAATATATGGTAGACACTCGAGCACAAGAACAAACATTACGTTTGTAGGCAACGGTGGTGGCACTTGTGCAAGTATCAAAGCAAACAAAATGCCATTACCGCGCAGTCCTCGGCAACACTCACTCGAAAGATCTGCCAAGGTGCCCTTTTTGTCAACTGGAGAGCATCGTTATATTCCCACCCAGCCAGGTAGATTTGTCCACACACGCCCACTGCGTTAATCTGAAGAGGATCAGCACAAAATCTGATAGTCTTTCTGTAGAGCATGATCATCACCCCCATTGGGCACACCATCACCATGCCATGCAAGGCGTAGATGGCAAGGGGTCATCTCTGAAGGGGGACTCTATGCAGGCAGTAGAAGGCAAGGCGTCTTCTTTTCTGGGCAGTGCTGTGCCGAGAGTAGAAGGCAGAGGTCATCTCTGGGGGGCATGCTACGTAGGGAATAAATAGAAGGCATGGGGGGGTGGAGTCTTCTCTAGGGGCTCGGTGAAGTGGTTAGAGAAAAGGGAAGTGCTTTAAATGGGTAGATACTGCCCGGTACTGCGTGCCTGCACTACCTGAATGTGAAGGGTAGAGTATCTGCACCTCTCAGCAGCACTGCTGTAACATATTTAATGTGAGAGCACCGGCACTTCTCAGGAGCAAGCAGGTACTCTAATTAGTGCGTGCTTGCAATTCAATATTTCCAATTCACGCACTGAGGCCTGAACAAGGGGTATTTTCCTATGGAGGTCGTCTGTCACAATTTCTAACATATGTCCATTTGCTGTTTGGAATACATCGCCACAGATTTGACTGGTGGTGCAGTTTACTGACAAACGTGACATGACCGTGGCGTCGAAGATCAACAAGCGACTAACAGCACACAATTACACTTCACAAAAAAGCTGTCTTCTGCCCGGCAGCGTGTGAAATTGGAGTCACCCTTCAGGGCACCATTTAGGACCAGAGCACATGTGTACAGAGGAATCATGAAGACCTTTCGTTGTATCTTTATTTTTACGGTTGGCATAAATGAGCTCCTAAGGGTAGTGGAAGCATGCAGGGCGCAAGCTGTGAAATATTCAACTGAGGCAGCCAGTCCAAGCCAATACTTTCTAAAGTAGATGCATTATTAGGTCTGTGTATCTCTTACCAACATGACCATTCCTACAAGAAGCACCGTTCCTTGCAAACCCAATCAAAGACATGAACATTATAAGCTCAGAGGAACACTCATAGTTGAGGATGTTCTCCGTAGGGGTGGGCGCGGATTTCATAGAATTTCACTTCACAGAGTTGCTAAAAAACTCCCCAAGTTCCACGTGTGAGTGGAGTAATGGGGAAGTAAGAGAAAGCGGCCTCAAATGCGCTGCACTGACTGTACCAATAGCAATTATAAGGCACTGCCTGGCCGATCGCAATATGCCTGCGCAGGACCACAGAAATCGTTTTCAAGTTACCTTACCGTCACGTAGGTAAGGGTGCCGCTCTGTTGTATGACTATGTCCAGTTGTCCACACAATATTGGCATGCTCCAGCAACAGCTTTAGCCAGCATGCATTATCTGTTTTGGTCACTGCAGCTGCACACAACACGACCCTTAGAAGCTGCGTGGAAGACGTGGGCTGTCAGACCTACTGAGAATATCCTCCACTGTCACCAAAGCCCCTGGGGACCAAAAGCGGATATGTGAGAGTGATGCATGTGGGAATTATGGCAGCATGTGCTGAGGATGAGGAAATGCCAGTTATCTGCACTCCGCCACAGTCACCTTGCTCCTTGGCCTTGGCCTTGCTTTATTCTCGAGTCTCGACTTAGTACAGGCCAGGGTTGGACGGATCCCTGTTTTTGAGATGGAGCCAAGGGACGAGCCTTCCATGCAGCAGCCTGGTATATGCATAACTGGGGTATATGCATAACTGGGGGTGGGTTTGTGGCTTCGGTTTCGTTTCGTCACACTCACAGAACGAAACCCTTCCCTGGCTGGTTGTGTCTGTGTGAGTGTGACACTTCTGTGACCCACCCATGCCAATGCCATCCGTGCAGAACGGCGCAGATGGCGGATGATGCACTGCACGTGCGATCAGCTGAGCCACGGGCCGGGCCGGGGTGCGGTGACCGTGGTGGTGGCGCGCAGTGTAGATTGTGTCACAGTCACCCCCAGATGGGGTGACGCCCGGTGCGGTCCACACCGCCCGCACTCCCTAGCCAGTCACGCCATTGTTGAGAGGTTTCGTTTCCGTTTCGGTTTTACCCAGGCCCCCGCTCCGAAAAAACAACTGAACTCAACTGAACTAATGATACTTACTAAAAGAAGAAGTCAATACTTCGTGATGATGAGGACGGCCGACGGGTCGAGCTGGAAAGAAAGGCAACGAACACTGACAGGCAGCAAAAGGCAAGCACAGGCTGCCGGCGGTGATGCGCACACACTGTCTCCACACAAGTCGACTCCACACACAACCACGAGGCGAGTCGGAGTGAACCGGATCCAACGTACGACAGCAGCGCCGCGCGCCAATGGCCAATCACTGCATGACTACAAGAAGTCAGACACAGTGATTGGCCATTGTGCACTGCGACTGAGCCACCCACGCTCGGCATCCAATATGGATTTCCCCTGCTCTGCGGCGCAGTGACCTGCCAATCCTGGATTGGCTTGGAGGGCACACTAACTGCTCGCCCTGTCGCCCTTTTAACACCAGGGATGCCGCACGAATAAACCTGCACCCCCACCTAGTCACTAGCTAATGTGGGGGGACTTAATGCGCATGCTCGGGCAAGTTTCTGCCCCAAGCTGTACATGCGCGTTCTAAAAAGGAGGACTCGTCTCGTCTCGACTCTCGACTCGCCTGAAGTCAATCACACTAGCCCGCCCCCTGTCTCAGTCGGGTGCTGCCCGGCGGCGCTCGGATAAATATCATGAGAAAAGTTATTTAATACACTGTGAGTCAGGAACATTTATTTAAATTATTTTACTTGGCAGCCGCGGGTCCATGGGCTGGTGGGGCTACGCCCCTACGCCCCAATGGACGCACCGTGGCTGTGTAGATACCACAAGTTGGGAAGGAAGTGGTAAAAGGGACACAGTGACACACCAATTTCTTTTGAGGTACTCATACTTTGATGAAGACAGTTTATGACAGTGCCTGAGGGGGGAGGACGAGGAGTGCGTACTTGGCGCATCCTTGCAGGTAGATCAGTCAGGTCCATACATTGAGCGAAAGGTTGAAGGAAATGGTGTTACCTTTCTGTTGGATACTGGCGCTACCCGTTCTACTGTGAGAACAGCAGAAGTTCCAAACCTACCCCTCTTGGGAGAAGCGATCCAAGTAGTGGGCGTTTCTAATAAACAAATTAGTACCCCAGTTACAGAACCAATGGAAGTCAAAATAGGTAATTTTAAAGAAATGCACAAATTTGTTGTATGTGACTCCAGTCCGGTAAACCTGTTAGGTAGGGATTTGCTCTCCAAATTGAATTGCACTATCTTTTGTACACCAAATGGTGTTGAAATTCAAACCCCAGATGAAGATGGAATTTATAAAACCATGTTAGCAAAACAAGAAACTGAAAAACAAAAGTTTACCATAGAAGACTTGCCAAAAGAATTACAACATACGGTAGATCCTAAAGTTTGGGATTTCACGGGAAAAGATGTAGGATTGTTGACCCAGTAAAAGGGATGGTAAAGGAAGGTGCAGTTTACCCACATATTCGACAATACAAAATGAGTCCAGAAATAAAAGCAGGAGTTGCACTAGAAATAAAGCGTCTAGTTGAGGCAGGAATTTTGCAGGAAATAATGAGCAGTACATGTAATTCACCAATGATTGGCATAAAGAAACCGAGCGGAAAGTACAGGGTCTTACAAGACCTTCTTAAAAATATTAAAATTGTTGTCCTATGTTGTCCAGTTGTGCCAAACCCTGCTGTGATTCTGTATCAAATACCGTGGGCAGCAGGTTGGTTTACTGTAATAGATCTATGCCATGCATTTTTCTCCATACCATTACATCCAGATAGCAAGTATCTTTTCTCCTTCAAATTCAACGATCATATCCACGTTTGGAATCGCGTCCCTCAGGGGTACACGAAAGGTCCATCGATTTTTAATCACATTTTGAAAAAGTGCCTTGAATCTCTGATATTGCCTGGACAATCAGTCTTGATGGAATATATAGATGACCTGTTGGTGGAATCTAGGAATCAGAAAGACTGTGTTACTGAAACTATCACTTTACTGAATCATTTAAGTAAAGGGGGACACAAAGTATCACCTGAGAAATTGCAATATTGTACCACATCAGTGAAATATCTGGGGCACCAGATAGAGAGAGGTGTCAGAAGGGTTACTTCTGAAAGAATTAGAATAATTCAAAATATGAATCTACCTCAAACGCAGAAAGAAATCCGAATGTTTCTTGGAGTTGTAGCTTATTGCAGGCAATGGATTGTGGGATTTGCAGTCATAGCAAAACCATTGATACAAATGACAAAGAAAAAAGCAAAACACCCAGTAGAATGGGAGGATGAAAGCATGTCATCTTTTCTGTTATTACAAGATTGTCTGTGTTCAGCACCAGCATTAGGGATGCCTGATTATTCGAAAGATTTTGCATTGTTTTGTGATACACGAGACAATTGTGCACTTTCAGTTCTGACTCAGACCCATGGTCTGATGAGACGTCCTGTTGCATATTTTTCTTCTACACTGGATCCAGTGGCAGCAGCATTGCCAGGATGTCTGAAAGCAGTAGCAGCAACTTGCATGAGTCTTGAGCAAAGTGAGTCCATTATTATGGGACATCCAGTAACAGTATATGTCCCACATGCAGTTGTGATTTTGTTGATCAGGACTAAAACTCAGTACCTAACACCTAGTCGGCTGACTAAGTATAAACAAATTCTTGTAGGTGCAGAAAATGTGACTATTGCTAGGTGAAATATTCTAAACCCAGCAACACTGTTGCCTGATTCGCACTTTGTAGTAGTTAAAGATGAGATTGAACACAGTTGCATTGATCTTACAGAATATTGTACTAAACTTCGCCAAGATATAAGAGAAGAGCCACTAGTAAATTCAGAACATGAGCTATTTGTAGATGGTTCATGCATGCGACATGAAGAAGGAGGCTTGAGCGCTGATTATGCTGTTTGTACTCTATGGGGTCCAGTTGAAGCATCATATTTACCTGGAGTCAAATCTGCACAGGTAGCTGAACTAATTGCATTGACAAAGGCCTGTAAAATTGGGAAACATTTTAAAGTGACTATTTATACTGATAGCCAATATGGCTATTGAGTTGTGCATGATTTTGGCCAACTCTGGATGCAAAGGGAGTTTCTGACTTCATCAGGCACTTCTATTAAAAATAGAAATGTTGTGAAAGATTTGCTAAAAGCAATCCAATTACCAGAAACAGTAGCTGTGGTCAAGTGTGCTGCTCGTCAATCTGGCAACGACATAGTGACATCAGGTAACCAATATGCTGACCAATTAGCTCAATATTGTGCCAAACATAAAATGGCAATAAACAAGAAAATTGAAACAAAAATGGAAACAGCTGCCAACTTATGTTGCTTGAGAAAGTTAAAACGTGGGAAGAAGTGAAAAACTTGCAAAATGATGCCGAACAGGAAGAAAAGGAAGGATGGGCGAAAATAGGATGTTAGAGAAGGTCTGGAGATGGTGTCATTGTTTACCTTGATGGAAGGCCTGTGTTGCCAAACTGTATGCTTGCTCCTATGGCTAGGATGAACCATGGTGATTCTCATCTAGGGCGGGATGCCATGACTAGATTATTCAGACAAACTTGGTTCAATGCAAAGTTCAGGAATGTTGCAGAGAGTCTTTGCCATAGGTGCTTAATTTGCCAACAAATGAATCCTGGGAAGAAAACTGTAATGTTGCCAAGATTGGAAAAGCAGAAGGTCCTTTTATTCGAATTCAGATTGATTTCATCCAGTTACCCCCGTGCAGAAGAATGAAATATGTTCTTGTCATTGTCTGCCTATTTTCAAAATGGGTGGAAGCTTATCCTACACGTAGGAATGATAGCACAACAGTAGCAAAACTACTATTAAGAGAGCTCATACCACGTTTCGGTTTTCCAGTAACAATTGAATCAGACCGAGGAAGACATTTCAATAATGAAATAATTGGTCTAATCTGTGAAACATTTAAAATTGAGCAAAGGCTGCACTGTGCGTACCGTCCAGAGGCCTCTGGAGTGGTAGAGCAACTCAATGGCACAATTAATTCAAGATTGGGAAAGATATATGATCCAACACGATTAGAATGGCCAGAGCTTTATCTCTTGTTCTGATGGGACTCAGAAGCATTTAAGACAGAAAAATAGACTTTAATCCTCATGAAATACTCATGGGAAGAGCAATGAGGCAGGCATGGGTGCCAGGACACAAGCTAATAAATATATCTGATGATTTAGTACTGGAATACTGCAAAGAACTGGCTGACCAAGTGTGTTCTAACTCTCACCAGGTTGGAGAAGATGCTGTCACCAGACAAACCACTCTAGCACATGATCTGATTCCAGGTGACTAGGTTGTGGTAAAAGAACATACACAAGAATCTTGCCTAGCTTCGAGGTGGGGAAGGCCAAAACAAGTGATATTAGTTACCACTACAGCAATGAAATGCGAAGGAATTCCGAACTGGATCCATGCAAATCATACTAAAAGAGTGGCTGAACCTGATGAAACTGAAGCTGAAGGTTGTGCAGCTGAGGAGTCCCAAGAAAGTGATTCTGAAGTTGATGATGAACAACTGAGCACCAGTCAGGATGAATGGATTCCAGTGATTGACATTCCTGCAGATACTGTGAGAACCAGAAGTCAAACTTATTTAGATAGACAGAGTGATAGTGAGGATGAGTCAGGAATAGAAGAACGTACTCAGATTACAGAAATCAAAGTCAATAGTAATTCTGAGGAGGAACAGGTAAGGAGAGATCAATATACTCAGACATTCCAGATACCTGTCACAGTTCCAGAGTCTGAGGAGGGACAGATAGGTAATAGGGCGAAGGCTCGGGAAGAAGAAAAACAAAAGTTCGAGATACCTGAGCAGGATCAGATAGATGTAGAAAAACGGTTCAGGAAGAAGAAAGTGAACCAAATAAAAGTCAATAACAGAACACTCCTGAACAAGGCCAGCTTAGCATCCAGGCAGAAGAAACAGAACCAAGACCTGGACCAAGTCAGATAGAAAGGGATATAGACGACGAAGATGTACAGATTGTGCCACAAGTGAACGAGAATAAAAGAGCAATTGAAGAAAAACAAAGCACAGTGCCAGCTAAAAGACTCAGAAAAGGAGATAAGTGGCCTGGTTTTGTCAAAAGATTGAAATGTCGCCTTAAATCAATAAATGAAGAACCAGAACAAGTAAATGAGATATCAAGTCAAACTGCGCTTTCCACCGAGCAACCAAAAAGGAGGAGTCCACGTTTGAAGAGACTAAATAATAAATTCAGAGGCCCTGAATGGACCTATGTCATCCTTGAAGATTTTGAAAATCTAGAACTGAGTGATGAAAATGATGACAAATTAATTGATGACCCAGCTGACGAAGAAGTAAGACCAAGTTGAAAATTTCACAGGATAAAATTCTGTGAAAAGTCTCAAAGAGGGGCTAAGTCTCCTTAATCAAAAATGGCTGATCATACTGTTAATGGTAAACCAAAAAGAAACTGCTTAAAAACATGCTGTAGAATATGCACATGTAGTGTAGTGATAGTACTCATAGTATGGTTAGGACTGGCAGTAGTTATTCCTTACCTAATGGATAAAAGTGAGAAGAAGAACACTAGTATTCATGAAAAAATAGATGTACCTGAAAATTTAAATATACATGGAAGAATAGATAGTTCTAGATCGCAAAAGGTAGATTTAGAAGCCTCAGATGAGGAAGAATTGCATTACAATAAAGTTAGAAATAGAACACACTTGAACGTATTTGAAAACTTGTTAGTACATTATGTAGAGGCAATGGAAATAAGTGATTGCTATGTTTGTATGAAGCAACCATTGTCTGTAGCAGAAGGCATCACTTATCATCATTTGCCCCAAACTTATGGTATTTCATGTAGTATCTTAGCTAGTTTATTTTACAAGAAAGGACCTTTACAATATTATTATTCTAATTCAAACGTGATTTTCTCTGAACTTCCTATTCATAGTAACCTCAATCCTGTACATACTAAAGGTAATATAGCTCATTATATGGGAGAGCATTTTCTAATAATAGGTACAATAGATATAGCTGAAGCACACAAGAATAATTTAACATGCATTTTACATGAAGAAGAGAAGATATTTTTGAATTTAGTTGAGAAAAGGAGAGAGGATTTCCAGAGAAAAGCTACAGAAAAGAAACGTATAATTCTAAATGGGCAGAAAATAAAGAATGCACCTTGAATGGCAAAACTCATGCTGCTATGTTGCTGGACTTTGAAAAAAAAGGGAAACTCTGTCTCCATAGGGAGAGAACAAGTTATTATAACAATATATTCATTGGTTCTAGTTAATGAGAACACAATTATAAAGTAATTGGGGGTTGGGGTATCAAATATGGAACTGAGCCAGTGTTTCCTGGAATTTATTATATCTGTGGTAACATAGCATATTACAAATTGCCTGATCATTGGTATGGTAGTTGCTATTTTGGAATAGTATTCCCGAAGGTATACCATGTAAATAAAGTCACTGGAAGCAATGAAGAAATTAATGGGCTAATACGTAGTAAAAGACCTAGTTTTTCATAAATTGTAGGTGATATATTTGGAAGCATCACTTACAATGCAACTTTTACCACGCAGTGCCTTTACGACGCAACTTTTAAACGCAAACCATTACAACGCATTGCGCTGGGGGGCACTCTAGGATAGGGAATAGGTTTAATGTACTATCCAACACCTTTCCTACTATCCACGGGGACTGGAGTTGGAATAGTAAATTAAACTATTCACTATCCAGCGCCCCAAAGCACTATGCGTTGTAATGGTATGCGTTGTAAAACTTGCAATGTAAACATGCGTGGTAAAAGCATGCGTTGTAATGTCGTACATCCGATATATTTAGTGCTTTGATACCTTCAGTGGGAGTGGTTTTGAATACTCAAAGAATTTGCAAATTGTCAACAGTGGTGGATCGTTTATCGACTGACACTGCTGAAGGATTGTTATTGATCAATACTGAACTGGTTGCGGTAAGATCAATGGTTTTACAAAATTGACTTGCTCTTGATACATTGTTAGCAAAAGAGGGCGGAGTCTTTAGAATGCTGAAAGCGCTACATTGTTGCACTTACATACCTGACAAAAGTGTAGAACTGAAAGGGTATGTAAGGAATATTACATATTTAGAAAAATAACTTAAACCACTGGAGGTTGATAGTGCTTGTAAGAGACTAACAGATGGTCTCTCCTCTATAGGTAGTTGGTTTTCTAACGTAGGAGAAAATTTGGTAGGTAGAATACTGATGCCAATGGTGAGAATAGCCCTAATGATTTTAGGGATAATGACTTGTTGTAAATATCGCAAGCATAAAAAGACATATACAGTGAATAAGAGAGGAAAGAAAAGAAATAATAACGAAATTGAATTAGAAGAGCATAATGGACATTTGTACAAGAAAGTGAAAGACCTTCATATAAAAAATAAAAATAATTTTAATAGAAGGTTTGAAGAAATTGAGTTGGGTGAAATGTGAAAGTTGGCATCTGTTTCAGTAATTATAAAATATCATCAAAGAAGGGATTGATGGAGCAAGGCTGCACACGTAAAGTGACTTGCTTGTATTCAACCCTCTCGAAAATAATATTAAATGTACTAACTAACATATTAATATTGCATTACACGACATATTAGGGGAAGCTTGACAATGTGCTTTTACTAACTAATATGCTTGCATTAAAATGGCTGCTTCTACGCAGGATTTTCTACTGCGCATGCGTCTGACACACTCATGTGACATGCTTGGTGGGAAACTTTTGCTTTTGCGCACTAGAACTAAGATGGCTTTTCTGTGTCCTAACTTGCAAGAAGCTTGCATCACTGCTTGGCTAAGCTGTTTGTTTTGCCTAAACTTTTAATGCAATAGTTTAAATAAAATAATGGAAATAGAGTAGAAAGAAGTGGTATACAGTGCATTCATTTTATTCTGTGTCTCTGAAACTGTTTCTTTTATATTCTTGCATGTATCGTATTTGGGCTTAAATGTACCTCTGAACTCCATCTTTGGAGAGACTGCGCCTGTGCGAAAGAAACCCCAAGCTGCTGAAGCTGTGGCATTGAACCCATGCCAATCTGACATGGATGACAAGAACTATGAGAAGAGTGAACTCCTCACCCTGCCAGAGGAAGCTGAAATTGAATAATTTGTTGAATGTCTTATTGTTACATTTCACTACCGGGCGGAATAAAAGTACATGGAAAGATAAAGTTATGAGAGGGAACATTTGAATACATGATTGACAAGCTACCTCATATTAATATGGTGTGAGGATTACTCCTCGTCCATTGTCCAATAAAATTGTGGGATTCACAGATTTGCAACATTTGGGGGTGGTACACTGACCTGGAAAATAGTATAACTAGGGTAGGCTTAGCTAGTTAGGTCATCCGACTTGTCCGAATAGCTGACCTGTCACTGACCCAACGCACTCAATAGGTGATCGAGAGCAGAGTTGCTGGCGGAGCACTATGTCAGAAGATTCGATAACCCAATCGGGGTTCTGGGATGGAGTTCGATGACCCAATTGGGGTTCGGCTGTTAGCTGCATAGAGGGGTGTGATGCAGGCGTTGCACTTTAGCTGTGGGTGCCGGTCTTAGCCTGTGGTGTTCCTGTCCTGATCTAATTTGGTCCGTAACCTGTCCTGATTCTGATCTGCACCAGTTTTCTTTCGCGCTGGCACCTGCACTTTGGGATTTTTGTTCTTTGTCATCAGCCCATGGCCAGTGTTGGTCACCACACCATTCTAGGTAACTATAAAGAGTGGGGTTGTCATTATACTGTTTCCTTTTCTCTACGCACCCTTCGTCAGAATGCTTAATGATATTTCTTTCCAAATTATTTGCATATGTATGTTTTAATCTACGTCACTCTAAATAGAACAAGAAATTATGATTTCATGGTTTTCAAAACTTTTAAAGATTTACTTAGATAAAAGAAAAGAACTTAAACTTTTTCCCTTGAGTTTGTGGTTATTTTATGAAATACTGAATGTTATTTACTGCCTATTTTCTTACTAACTCCCTTGATCCTTTAGGACTATAGGTATCGACGACTTGCATTGGTAAGACAAATGGTATAGATCCTGAATGGTAAAATTTTAAAATAGATTGAGTGTAAGTTTACCTGTTTAAATATATGCTTAGTTTTATGGGCCCAGGTGAGTATGTTGAGCAGGTGAGCTGGCGCTCTATCAGAGGAGTAGCGTTAATTAAAATGTCTATTCTCCCACTACTTTTATTTCTTTTTGCAAATTTTTCTTTAAGCATTCCTAGCTCATACTTGAAAGAACTCAATAATATTATTTGGGAAAGTTTATATGCCATTATAAGCAGCCATGGGTAAACATGACAATTTTGCAATTAGATAAAGTTCTGGATGGGTTGACACTACCTCATCTTTTGACTTATTATAAGGCAGCTCTTTTGGACAACATGATTCATCTTTTGATAGCATCTATGGATTTCGATAGCTTCTTAATACATTTTATGATCAAAGAAAGAGCAAATGGCAAAATGTCCTAAAAAGTTGAGATACAAAGTTTTAATATTGTTAGAACTGCGTATGCAGACTTTATTTAGACTCCGCGGAGTTCCAGTATGTCACACTTTTACCCAATTGCATGATCGTGGATATTGGATTACAACGATGGGAAGCTAAGGGGTTCAATGAATTAGGAGACTTTTATAATGTCTTTAATCTAATTTCATGGGACCAAATAACCCAATGATTTGTCAATGATAATTTAATGATGCTGCTTAGTTTTTGGCAAATAGTAGGTTTTCTAAAAGCAAACTAGCAAGTAATGAGGGAAGAAACCCATTTGCTAATTCAACGTTTTTGGGAAAATAAACTCTTTTGAGTTGGGAATTGGTATTGTTTTCTTATAAAATATTCCAATCAAACAGAAATTCCGGAATTTTTGTGCAGAACCGACTGTAGGCTAACCACCAGTGAGTGGCAATATCTCTGCAAGTTGGGGCATAATTCACTCAGAGCAGTACATTTTAAAATAATGTATTTCTTATCAAGTTGGCTAGAATATTATACACCTCATAGGCTGCATAAGATGTTTCCATCTCAACCTAACTAATGTTTCCGATGTAATGCAAGGGACAAAGGCGATTGGGTTGATATCTTATTTACCTGTCCTAGGCTACATCGGTTCTGGGAGGAAGTCTTTTCCAAAATTAGCTGAGGTTTTCAAGCAACAATGCTACCAGAGCTTACATTGGTTTTATTTGGCCCATCGTATCTGGTGAGCGAAATTAATAAATATTCTCATAATTTTATCTTGATAGCAATAGCGGTGGCCCATTGGTTAATTTTGCATTGACGGGAACAAATAATGTCACTACTTTGAAAGTATGGGGTGCAAAATGCATATTTTTGAAGAGGCATATGCAATGCGAGTAGGGGCTCTCCTGAGGCTCTTAGCAATTTTAGGGGTTTGTTGCAAATTGTCCCTTTGTGGATATATATATTCATCAGGCTGTAGTAGTGAGACATTACAGCTATTTGACTACTGTTAAAGATAGACATTTGTGAGAGGCTGGCCTGCAATATGCTGTGACTGTACTCTAATGCAGGTGGGCGACTTGCACCAGTCCAGACAACCCTTATTGTGATTTAAGAGGTCTCAGACAACCTTAGAAAGCTATCCAAGAGGTAGCTGTGGAGAGCAACCTTCAGACTAGTCTTGAAGGAGTGTAAAGCAGCTTGTTTTACCAGAATGCAATCTTATAGTATAGATTAAATGAATTGTAACCACACAAGGTATTTATAAAAAGATGTATTTATTATGTAATACTCTCTAGTACATTCCAGTACTCCTAAACGGAGATATACACAAAGCAGACAATGTCATAGCAAAGAAATCACCGTAAATAGCAGTAATACACAATGGGCCCGGGGGGGACTAAACCATCTACCAAAAAAAGTGGTATAAAGACCACAACTCGAGTCAGGACAATGTCAAGAGAACGCAGAATTGCTGGGATCCCAAGGAACCACCCAAGGGGAGTAGATATGGACCCCACGGAGTGCGTGTGAAGTGTGAGAACACAACCGTGTGCTCTGTACTAGTCTATGTGCGGTTGGAATTTTAAAGTTAAGGGACCCTTCCCAGTGGACTAAGAAGAAACACCATGGAAGACAGAAGGTTGGAGAGCCACCCCACCCTGGGATACTGAGGTACCAAAGTTACCTAACCCAGGGATGATGGGTGCAAGGGTGTGAAGTGGCTTCGGAAACTGCAGTTGAACCCAATGGAGGACTTCGTAGAAAAGCCGCTGCTGGAAGGGAGAAAAGTGTCACTTGGAATCCAAACTTGTATTCTGGTTGAAGGGTACCTGTACGCAGAGGGTACAGAGTCTGGGTCACTTGAGAGTGACCAGGGGCTGGTAGACGAATGGCCACCTATGTCGGGTGCTTCAGGATGATTGATGAGGACCTTGACTCTGCAGCTGTGGGGACCAGGCATTGCCAAGGACAACCAGGAGCTGGATATGAACTGTACTATGAAGGATGTAAAGTGCTGAGGGGTCGGTGTGTCCAGCAGGAGGACCAACAAGCCTTGGCAACAGCAACCCTTGCAGGAAGTCAAGGAAGTGTACGATTCAGACCAGTAGGGTCCCGGAGACTCACTACACACAGGAGAGTCAGGGCAGGCCCCAAGCAATCAGAGGAGCCCAAGGAAGGCAAAGTTGACCCTCAATTGAACCCACAGGCCGGAGGCACAGGAGTTGCAAGAGGACCTCAAGCAGCTTCACAAAACAGAAGGCCACGGAACACTCGAGGTGTGAGGTGGTTGAAGAATTTTATAGGAGAAGATGCCAGAGGTTGGGGCTACTTGAAGCCCACTGCACTTGTCACAGAATTGCCAACAAGCACATGCACTTGCAAAAGTATGTGGTGCACAGGGGTTCGGGTATGTTTATGTTTATGTTTATGTTTTGGCAATTTGTATAGCGCGCAATTACCTGGGGGTGTCTCGGCGCTTAAAGGATTGAAAATGGACAAGTAGAGCGCAGTTAGCAAGTGAACAACCAGGTTTTTAGTTGCTTCCTGAAGCTGAGGAGGGTGGGACTGGTTTTAATGCTGAGGCGGAGGGAGTTCCATAGTCTTGCTGTGGAGATAACAAAGTACCTGTCGCCCCAATTAGCTTTATTTGTTTGTGGGATGTTAAGGAGGTGTGCTGAGGCTGAGGCTGAGCGAAGAGTCCTAGATGATGAAAGTGGATGGAAGGCATGTTTGAGGAACTGCGGGCCAGAGTTGTTATTGGCCTTGTAGGCGATACACAGTGCCTTGAAATTGGTCCGGCTTTTGGTAGCCAGTGGAGCTGGCGGATGAAAGGAGAGATGGAGCTGAATTTAGGGATACCTAAGAGGATTCTTGCTGAGGCATTCTGTATTAACTGGAGTTTGTTTAGAATCTTTTGTTGAGAGTTGAGGAGGAGGGCATTGCAATAATCTGTTCTGGAGAAGATGAGGGTGGTGATCAGGGTTTCTCCCGCTGAGGTAGGGGAGGAGTTTCTTGATTTTCCTCAGTGTGAAAAAGGAGGTGGATACCACAGTATTAACATGGTGGTTGAAGAGCAGTTTGTCGTCGAAGACGACCCCAAGGTTCCTGACTTTTGTTACAGGTTGAGGTGGTGGGCCCATCTCACTTGGCCACCACTGAGGGGACCAACTGGGCTCGAGCTTCCCAAATGTCATGATCTCCGTTTTTCCAGAATTTAATTGTAGACAGTTGGAAGACATCCAGGCGCTGATGGCTAGCATTCCCTGACAGAAATTGGCTGCAACTGTGTCTCCATCGTGGTGGACTGACAGGACCAGCTGGGTGTCATCGGCATAAGTTGTAAGGCTAATGCCATATGACTTGATCACCCTCGCTAAGTCCGAAACATAGATGTTAAATAAGGTCGGACTTAGCGAGGAGCCCTGCGGCACTCCACAAGGAAGGGAAAAGATGGGGGGAACGAATGAACCAAGTTTTACAGCTTGGGTGCGATTGGCCAAGAAGGAGGGGAGGAGATCTTTGGCTTTGTGTGTAATGCCCATAGCTGAGACACGGTCGATCAAGGTGGTGTGATCGACCGTGTCGAAGGCGGCGGATAAATCAAGCAGTATCAGGATTGCCGCCCCGCCTTTGTCCAAGGTCATCCTGATCTCGTCAGCAGCTTTAATGAGGGCCGTCTCGGTTCCGTGTCCTTGCCTGAAGCCAAATTGAGTGTCATCCAGCAAGTGATTAGTGTCAATGAATTCAGATAAGTGTCTATTCATTGTGTTTTCAAAGATCTTGGTCGGAAATGGCAGACATGCAATGGGTCTATAACTGGCTGGAGATGCGGGGTCCAGAGTGGGTTTCTTTAGGAGTGGCTTGATGATAGCGTTTTTCCATACAGAAGGGTAAGAGCCTGTGTGGAATATGGCGTTATAGATGTTGGCTATAGCCGGGGCGATGACCTCTGGAATGAGGTTGAGAATGGACGGTGGACACGGATCCAAGGGTGAGCCTGATTTTATTGTGGAGATTAGATGAGAAATTTGTTCAAGGGGGGCTTGACGAAATTTGGGGAAGGTGGGGGAATCAGAGGTGGAATCTTCTATGGAGGCGTTCTTGGCAGGGCAAGATTGGGGAACGAAGGCAGAGAAGATGGAGGTGACTTTGTCCGATAAGAAATTGGCCAGGGAGTTACAAAGGGCTTGGGAGGTGTCAGGCGGAAGGTCAGGGGGATTAGAAAGATGGTTGACCACCTGAAAGAGTTTTTTTACCGAATTGTTTGCCGAGTTGATTTGGGTAACGTAATAGTTGCTTTTTTCGGAGAATATGAGCTGTTTGTAGTTAACCAACGCGTTCTTGTATGTTTGTTTATCCTGCGGGTTGTAGTGTTTTCCCAATGTCTTTCAAGGTTTCTGCAATATTGTCTTTGTAGCCGAAGGGGTTCAAAGAACCACGGGGCAGAAGGAGTCCTTCGGTTATGGAAAGTGGGCTTAGGGGGGGGCAAGGAACTGAAAGGCGTGTCCAGGTGGGTAAGATAGTTGTTAGATGCTAGTTCTGGGTCAGACTCAGCGTTATTGAGGGAATTTGTCATGGTGGTGGTAAGAAGGGGAATGTCAATGTTTTTCCAGTCCCTGGTAATTGACAGGGAGGCGGGTTTGGCCTGAGTGGGGAAAGGCCTTCTAGATTTGATGTTAAAAAGGACAGCGGAATTATCTGTCCAAGTGAGAGGAATTGGAGTACATACCGCGATGTCAGGATTGTTAGAAAATATCCCGTCAAGGGTGTGGCCAGCTTTGTGCGTGGGTGAGGTGACAAGCTGGCAGAGACCGGCTGCCAGAAAGTCACTGGTGAGAAGGGAAGTGTCCTTATCGGTGAGGGATTCTAAATTAAAATTAAAATCCCCTAGTATGGTATAGTGAGGGGTTCCTGCCGCAGTTTCAAGGAGAATATTAAGGTTTGAGAGGAAGTTGGTTCGAGAACTTGGTTGCCGGTATAGCAGGATGCCAGTAAAGGACTGGTTATTGGAAAGGGCAATGGAAAAGGAGAATGATTCGCAGCCTATGTGGTTAAGGTGTACGGTTTTTATGCGGAAGTGGTCTCTATGAATAATGGCTAAGCCGCCACCTTTTTTTACCGTTCTGTCTTGACGCCTTACACAGAAGCCGTCCGGTAAGGCAGCCCTAAAGTCCGGCCCTGTGGCGTTGTCACCCCAAGTTTCTGTGATGAACAGTAAGTCAAGGGAATGGGCGGAGATCAGTTCTAATATATCTAGTTTGTGTTTTGGGAGAGAGCGCACGTTGACAAGCGCGGCTTGAAGCTGTTTGGTCGGAGCTTGTGAGGGGGGACTATTTTTGCATGAAGTGCATTTGAAAGGGACTCCAACAGGATCAAAATAGAGGGCGAGTGGTGGGCTGTGTGGTACATTGGAGGGTGCCCTGAGTGCTAATAGATCAGCTGAGGTGTACGTGATCCTTGGAGGATTAGGGGATGGGTGAGCCAGACCAGGGGGCATGGCCCTGGGCCCGGTCCCGGCGTGGACGGGCGCAGACGGGCTTGCCTTTGGCGCGCCCGCTGCGCACGTCCGCTGCGCGAGACGCACGGCATTGGCTTATATGGGGGAGCAACTAGAGAGCTGACCTTCGTGTGGGCCGGAAGTGGTATAGGGACACTTCAGGGTTGTGGCGCCAAGTTCCCTCCACACTAACTGAACTTTCAGCGGTGGAACGGGGAACACGCCAGGGCAAAGGCAATGGTTAGTGCAGCACAGTAAAATGGGGACAGTTCAATTCGATTCGAAGTAAAGTAAAATGCAATTTTTAAAATCAATTACAGTGAGAGCATGAGTGAGCTAAAATCGGCTAGGAGGGATCTAATCAGCCCTACCGTCTGTCGAAAGAAGCGGGCACTAAGTCTGGAGTTAGTTTAAAGCGTAAGCCTGACTCGATCTCAGGGGGCGAGTAATCCGAGTAGCGTGCGCTAGTTTGTCAAGATACACTCCAAATGATCTCGTGCTACCGTCCCGTCTTATATGGGGGAGCAACTAGAGAGCTGACCTTCGTGTGGGCCGGAAGTGGTATAGGGACACTTCCGGTTGTAGCACCAAATTCCCTCCACACTAACTGAACTTTCAGCGGTGGAACGGGGAACACGCCAGGGCAAAGGCAATGGTGAGTACAGCACAGTAAAAAGGTGACAGTTCAATTCAAGTTGAAGTAAAGTAAAATGCAATTTTTAAAATCAATTACAGTGAGCGCATGAGTGCGCTAAAATCGGCTAGGAGGGATCTAATCAGCCCTACCGTCTGTCGATAGAAGCGGGCACTAAGTCTGGAGTTAGTTTAAAGCGTGAGCCTGACTCGATCTCAGGGGGCGTGTAATACGAGTAGCGTGCGCTAGTTTGTCAAGATACAACCCAAATTATCTCGTGCTGCCGTCCCGTCTTATATGGGGGAGCAACTAGAGAGCTGACCTTCGTGTGGGCCGGAAGTGGCATGGGGACACTTCCGGTTGTGGCGCCAAATTCCATCCACACTCCGGGTATTGCAGCCTGCACAAGGGATTCTGGCTTCAAACTAAGATAGAGGGCAGCTCGGGCCTTGAGGGATTTAGGAACCCACCTCGTGCATTGCTGGATGCTCCTGAGTCCGTAGGAGCTTGGGATCAGCAGACCAGTCAGCAGTGTTGCGGTGCCTGCGAATGCAGGGAAGTGATTCCCTCCCTCCAAGGGAGATTATCTTTGGATGTCTTGGATGCTCTACAGGTCCAACATAGATCCTGTATGATGTACGTCTCAGACGATGCAGCAAACTGAGAGGGAGACAAATTCAAGCCTAAACGAAGTCCAGAGTGCTCAGACGGTCACAGTGCAGTTTTTTCAGTTATGAATCTCGTCCACAACAAATCTAAGGTCCTACAACCAGGTAAGGCATTAAGTACCCACTGGAGAGGGTTGGAAAGATTCAGGGGACCCTCCCAGGGGAGGGTCTGGACAGGGGGAAGGTTACTCCATGCCCTTTGTCCAGTTTCGTGCCAGTGCAAGAGCCAACGGCTCTCACGACTGGTTTGAACTGGACTATGCACATGGACACCAAATGTGCCCGTCATGCAGAGTTTCAGTCGCTGGTACAAAAGGGGGTGGTGATGGACGGAGCATCTGAACCAATCAAACACTCACACCCAGTCAAAAGATCTGGGTTTAATCCATCACCGTTCTTTAGCCCACTCTGCCACCCCAGTTCAGACATGGCTACATGCAAATCAGTCTGACCCTGTGCCTCATGGGAACAGTCCAGCCCGAACTGCCAAGCCATGCCTTCCCTGTACGGGAAATAAGCTTCCGGGGACCGGTTTCTGGCATTCCAGCCTTCTTCAGCTCGGCATGCTTGAATCCAGTGGCAAAGTGAGCAAGGGACTCACGTCTGAACATACCCTGCCACACTTATGGCGGCCAAACGCTGTACAAAAGGGGGTGGTGGGGTATGCTCAGACGTGAGTCCCTTGCTCACTTTGCCACTGGATTCAAGCAAGCCGGGCTGAAGAAGGCTGGAATGCCAAACACCGGTCCTCGGAAGCTTGTTTTCAGCCCAGGGAAGGCATGGCTTGGCAGTTCGGGCTGGACTGTTCCCATGAGGCACAGGGTCAGACTGATTTGCATATAGCCATGTCTGAGCTGGGGTGGCAGAGTGGGCTAAAGAACGGTGATGGATCAAACCCAGATCCTTTGACTGGGTGTGAGTGTTTGATTGATTCAGATGCTCCGTCCATCACCACCCCCTTTTGTACCGCTTTTGGCCGCCATAAGTGTGGCAGGGATTGCTCAGACGTGAGTCCCTTGCTCACTTTGCCACTGGATTCAAGCAAGCCGGGCTGAAGAAGGCTGGAATGCCAGAAACCGGTCCTCGGAAGCTTGGTTCCGGTCCAGGGAAGGCATGGCTTGACAGTTCGGGCTGGACTGTTCCCATGAGGCACAGGGTCAGACTGATTTGCATATAGCCATGTCTGAACTGGGGTGGCAGAGTGGGCTAAAGAACGGTGATGGATCAAACCCAGATCCTTTGACTGGGTGTGAGTGTTTGATTGGTTCAGATGCTCCGTCCATCACCACCCCCTTTTGTACCGCTTTTGGCAGCCATAAGTGTGGCAGGGTATGCTCAGATGTTAGTCCCTTGCTCACTTTGCCACTGGATTCAAGCAAGCCGGGCTGAAGAAGGCTGGAATGCCAGAAACCGGTCCTCGGAAGCTTGTTTCCGGTCCAGGGAAGGCATGGCTTGGCAGTTCGGGCTGGACTGTTCCCATAAGGCACAGGGTCAGACTGATTTGCATACAGCCATGTCTGAAGTGGGGTGGCAGAGTGGGCTAAAGAACGGTGATGGATCAAACCCAGATCCTTTGACTGGGTGTGAGTGTTTGATTGGTTCAGATGCTCCATCCATCACCACCCCCTTTTGTACCGACTTTCAGTCGCTGGCAAGCGCACCCACCTAGCCCTAATACACTAAATCCTGTCTGGGAGGTGGTCACACCTCCCTGTAACAGGATGCCTATTGTTCTGCCTTCCCCTGCTCAAGCTTGGCTCAGCAGCAGGAGAGCAGAAATGTGTCTCTAGTCGGCAGCAACCACTTTATTTGCCATAAGTTGGCAGGGTATGCTCAGACGTGAGTCCCTTGCTCACTTTGCCACTGGATTCAAGCAAGCCGGGCTGAAGACGGCTGTAATGCCAGAATCCGGTCCTCGGTAGCTTGTTTCCGGCCCAGGGAAGGCATGGCTTGGCAGTTCGGGCTGCACTGGTCCCATGAGGCACAGGGTCAGACTGATTTGCATATGGCCATGTCTGAACTGGGGTGGCAGAGTGGGCTAAAGAACGGTGATGGATTAAACCCAGATCAGTTGACCGAGGGTGAGTGCTTGTATTGTCAATGCTCCGTCCATCATTTCCTTTGGTTTTTCTTTGTTTGCTATAAGTTGGCAGGGTATGCTCAGACATGAGTCCCTTGCTCACTTTCCCACTGGATTCAAGCAGGCCTGGCTGAAGACGGCTGTAATGCCAGAAACCGGTCCTAGGAAGCTTGTTTCCGGTCCAGGGAAGACATGGCTTGGCAGTTCGGCTGGAATGTTCCCATGAGGCACAGGGTCAGACTGATTTGTATATGGCCATGTCTGAACTGGGGTGGCAGAGTGGGCTAAAGAACGGTGATGGATCAAACCCAGATCTGTTGACTGGGTGTGAGTGTTTGATTGGTTCAGATGCTCCATCCATCACCACCCCCTTTTGTACCACCAGGACTAGAAGGCTGGCACTGGGAACCCCAGGAGCCCTACGAGGGACGCTTCTGAGGGGTGTAATCATACCTCCCACACCGGTTACCAGTGTGGGGGTATGATTCCTACATGTTTACCACCAAACACAATAGGGTTTGTTTTAGCAGTTTTAGAGTTGGTCATTACACGGTTGCCTAATGCCCCTCTATATATAGTACATGGTTACTTCACTGACAGCCCGGGAGAATGGACTTCATAGGCTGCAGGAACGTCCTGCTCATGCAGGGGCACCGTCTCACTTAGAACCAAGCACCCTACCCTCAGGATTGTTAAGGACTGATATAGGGGTGACTTATAGGTTTTAAGTGCAGTGACCCATAGATGTTCTAATCCTATATCTTAAGTAAGTGGTGCATGCACCGACTTTCACAGGCTGCAATGACAGGCCTGTAGTTTCATTTTGAATGGTCACTCATGGGTGGCATAATACATGCTGCAGCCCATGGGGTTCCTCTGGTGTACCTATGCCCTGGGTACATGCGTACCATATACTAGGGACCGGAAAGGGTACCCCAGTATTCAATCTGAGGTGTACCTAAGTACATGCATAGCAGTTTTAAGGAGAAAGCATATAGACTGGGGTTGTGATTAGCAGAATCCTAGTCAGACTAGTCAAATATAGCAACACATCAAGCAAAAAGTGGGGGTAACCATAAGAAGCAGATTCTACTTCCCTACACTGTTCATATTTAATAAACATGTATTCTTTAAGGGTTTTTTCGGTTTTTAATACCATTCTCATTATTCCTGCTTTTGTGTAATAAGAAATAGAAAATGGAGCCTTGACTGATTCATGAACTGTATTTTGTGTTGGTGCAATTGTTGAGTATGTAAAACAACTGTACTGAATTAATGAATTTGTATTCACTGTCCATGGAACCGTTGAGGACTTTATCACATGAATGGCTAGATTTTGCAATATTAGCACTTATGCACTTTAGGCTTTAGACTCACTTCTGAATGTTAAACCAGCTGAGGTGAATTTGTTAATTTTATAATTACTGCCTATTGAAAGATCGAATATTCTTAATATGAGCGGCTTGACTGTGCTATTAGCACTGACACACTTTACGTTTCAGATTCACGCTGAAAACTCTGATAAAGTAATGCTGTTATTAGAACCCATATTTGTACATTATTAATCTCTGAGATATGTATTGAATTTAGGAATCTAGGTAGCTTTTATCAGTGCAATTTAGGAATTAATAGATTATTAACTATTTGTTGCACCAGAGCACATTATTGTCTTTTAACATCTATCATGGCTTATCTTGTAACTTTCTCCTGCAATATAGTATGTGACATTTATATTTACAAGTTTTAGAAACAATTATCTTTCTCATGTATATCCTGCTCAATAAAAAAGAAATAAAAAAAAGAGTTGAGATCTATGGACCCCTAGCCCAGTTTAAGAACCGATGTTCTAAAATGAAGGAATTATGGACACACACCCCTACTTTTACATGGTGCAGTATTGACGTCACTATAGGTCGTTTATTGTCAAGACGCATGTCATACTGTCAAGTTAGCAATTTATATCGTTTTAGAGGTAATTGTCATTAAATTAGACAGGTAGCTATGTATCCATTCACTAAAAGATATTAGTCAAAAGGGACTTGGTGGAATAGAGTTATCTTTTCAGCTTCCTAAATAGATTCAAATTCACACATACAATGTTTGTGAAACTGTCTGAAAGCTAAATAACGGTGATGGATCAAGCCCTGATCTTTGGACTGGGTAAGAGTGGTCTGCTTAATTCAGACACTCTGTTCATCACCACCCCCTTTTCTGAATCGTTTTTGGCCACTATAGGTGTGGCAGGGTATACTCAGACATGAGTACCTTGCTCACTTCTCCATCAGGATTCAAGCAAGCCGGGCCGACGAGGCTGAAATGCCAGAAACCGGTCCCCGGTAGCTTGTATCCTTTCTGGTGAAGAATTGGCTTGGTAGTTTGGTCTGCCCTGTTCCCATGATGCACTGGGCCAGGGACAGACTAATTTGCATATAGCCAGGTTCTGAGCTGGGATGGGGCAGTGAGCTAAGTAACGGTGATGGATCAAGCCCTGATCTTTGGACTGGGTAAGAGTGGTCTGCTTAATTCAGACACTCTGTTCATCACCACCCCCTTTTCTGAATCGTTTTTGGCCACTATAGGTGTGGCAGGGTATACTCAGACATGAGTCCCTTGCTCACTGCTCCATCAGGATTCAAGCAAGCCGGGCCGACGAGGCTGAAATGCCAGAAACCGGTCCCCGGTAGCTTGTATCCTTTCTGGTGAAGAATTGGCTTGGTAGTTTGGTCTGCCCTGTTCCCATGATGCACTGGGCCAGGGACAGACTCATTTGCATATAGCCAGGTTCTGAGCTGGGATGGGGCAGTGAGCTAAATAACGGTGACGGATCAAGCCCTGATCTTTGGACTGGGTAAGAGTGGTCTGCTTAATTCAGACACTCTGTTCATCACCACCCCCTTTTCTGAACTGTCTGAAAGAAACACACACATTGTTGCCGTTAAATGAGTCAAGCCATAGAAGTTACAAAGGAAACAAGCTTGACATGTTAACTTTGTACATTTATTAACTGGAAACGAGATTGGCTTTGAATGTGCTTGGGTTGTCATCTTGCAAAGAAAGCAGCTCAAAAGAGTTGCCCAATCATAGTGAATCCAAATAAACTACAAAGACAAGGACAGGTGCTCCTTGGAAATGCTGCAATTATGATCCTTGTACTAAGCTTTTAGTGAAGTGCCGGATCATCATCTTATGGTAAAGGTCTTTACCCATGGATGTCAATTGACCAATATGTCAGGGTGAGCAGAAATTGAATCATAGGCCTGTGATTCCTGATGACATCCCAGGAAATGATGTCACATTAACTTTTAATCTGGTGATATCACAGGAAGTGATGTCCCATGACCTTTAACCCCAACAATATCACAAGAAGTGATACCGCCAAAGCTAGCAAGGATAGCAATAACTACCATAGGGGCAGCCATCAGCTACAAAGGTATAGTCCATTCATCCTTTCAGCCTTCTGAGGTCATCAAATTATCATCATCAAAAATATCTTTATTTGTTTTTTGCTACCATAAAAGATGAATACAGAATACAAGTAATAAAACCTTCAAAAAATAATAATGTCATAAAATTAGTAATAGAAAACATTACATATTAGCACTAGCTATATATTAGCAAAGTGAAATAGACTTAGCAAATATACATAGCAAATCACAAGCACATTCTAACAATTAATAAAAATTGAAGGTTAATCGCCAAAGTGCATCCTACAAATGCAATCTTGATAACATATCACAAAATTAAATATTCCCCAGATCTCATTTTCCTACTAGATTCCTCATACGTACCACAGGAGAAATTAATTTGTAAATTATTAGACAAATGTACTCAGTAATAAGGATTTGGATATAATACAAAAGCCTGCCTACCTTGTCTAATGTTCAAGACTCTTAATAATGGATCAATAGGTTGTGGGTTATAAAAACTATCCACTCTCCCCATAAAATCAAGTTGCTTTTTGACATAACTGAGACATGAGATTTTGTGCACATGACCAAGACTCAAACAGTCTTGAATTATGGCTCTATTGAATGCAGATTTATCATTTGACCAAATAGAATGGCATGGCATGATTTGTGCAATTTGGAGGGGATGGGTTATGGGCACCAGACCTAACTCCATATGACAAAGTATAATCGGCTGGCTGGAAGGTACTGCCAAGAGCCTTCTGAGAAAGGCGTCCTCTGCCGTCTATAGTGATTAAACATTAGAGAAACCCCAAAAACCTGCCCCGCACATGATGGCAGAGCAACAACGTGCTGCATAGATGTTAAGAAGCGCATCAATTGGTTTGGAACCCAATTTCCTTACGAACCTGAATAGTGCCTCAATATTTTGTTCAAAGCGCCATATCTTAACATCTATAAGATGTTGCAAGGAGCCTCTGTGATGAAAGTGAACACCTAAAAAGGGGGAGGTTGGAATATTGAGCAGTTTATCATTGTTGATAAAACAAGACTTTAAAGGGGGGGGCGTGTATTCCCAACAACCATAAAATGTGACTTTGCCGTGGTTTTTTCTACACCCATATCACTCATAGAGTCATTAAATCTATTTAGGAGTTTTGGCAGGCTGATACCTGTGTGAAATCCTTACAAATTCATCTGTATAAAGCAGACCTGGTAGATTTATTTTGCCAACCCGTGGTACTTCAACAGCTCCCTGGTTAACATGGCTTTCAAGGTTGTTGATATATAGAGAAAACAGGAAAGGAGCTAATATGCATCTTTGCCTTACTCCACACCTCATTTGAATTAATGCGGTACGTTTGCCATCTACACTATATCTAATTCTACCAACCACATCTTGATGCATCTGCTCTAAGAAATGGACAGAAGATGTATCTATGCCCATACCCAGAATATTTTGCCATAATTTCCCTTTTTCTACCCTGTCAAACGCCAATGTCAAATCCATAAATGGAGAGGACTGTTCTTAACCAAAGTATTGTTGCTTATGACCAAGTGGAGATTGAGACATTTCTCAACGGTTCCCGGGCCTCTCCTGAAACCATGTATTATGTACGAGAAGTTACCTCTGCTCCTACTCAGGCTTCAAGACTGTCAAGTAAAACCCAGACCATTAATTTACATGTAAAATCAATGTAAGAAATTGTGCAATGACATTTGGGGTTTAACCTGTCTCCTTTTTTAAAGATAGGAATTATAGTCACACAAGACCAAGATTTTGAAGGGCCCATGTTAGCTACACTGCTTAAAGCATGTGTTAGCACTGGGAGCCAGAGATCGGGATTTGCCAGGAAGAGATAAGAATGAACCTTATCATGGCCAGGTCCTTTGTTCCTAATAGTCTGGTGTAAAACTTTGGCAACCTCCTGATATGTAGGCGATGCCATATTCAAACCACTTCCAATTAAACAGTAGTCTTTAATCTCAAGAGGGCAACTAGGTTCACTGTCACTCCTAAAAAAAAACAGCATAAACCTTGACCCATTTGTCTGGAGATTTGTTGGGAGGGATCGTAACATATATACTGGTATTTTGACCATCTTCTGGAAAATTAAGCATTAATAATCTTACAGAAGAAGCTAGAATCCTTACTTATGCTTGCTTCTTGAAATCTTGCCCATGCCTGTTGCCTATTGGTCAACTTGCAGGCCAAGGGAGTCTGTATATATTGAAGTCTGCACAACCTCACCATCCCCAATTCCCTAGGTTTCTGTTTCAAGGACATGATAAGATTTCTATAGGTCCGAGAGCAATCAGTTTTAAGCTATTTGTTGAGCCTTTGGGCTCCCGGTTGTCCAGCATCCTGCAACAATTCATTAATTGTTTGGGTTATATTGTCAAAGGCTTCCACATTCCTATTGGATTGGTTTCACTCTCAAGACAGACTGAAATTTGGTACCTGTTTTGCTGTATTAACTTCTCCAGTACTTTATCAGGATTTACTGATGACCATTTACGCATGAGCCCCTTGTTTTTATTGTAGATGATTGGTTGCATTCAAATATCAGTAAGATTTTTTTTATGTCTCAAAATGAATGGGCAAGGGGAAATGATCAATAAAACATTCTTGACGGATGGAGAAACCTAGAAACTTTGGTCTACAATGCTCCGAAAGAGCAATGAAGTCGATAAGACTACCTTGACCTCTACCTGTGTAAGTTACATGATCTGGAAAAATGAGAGCAATTGTCAAAAAAGGCAAAATTTAGACAGTATAGAATTAAAAATGTCCTCGCAGGGAATATGATCAAAGTGTTATTGAGCCTCATTATCATTTCCCATCAAAATACAAGCAGACGTTTTAGATAGGGGCATAATCTACAATTAAAGTCCCCACTCAATAAAACAAGAAATCCATATTAACATCAGTTAAATGTCTACTAAAGGAGCAATCAAGCATAAAGCTATATCAGTGTTACCAGGAACAAAGTTATTTTGATAAAAAGTAATGATAACCAATGTAACATTTGGTTTGTATAAAATGCTAACAAAATGGGAATGAGGAGAGTCAAGATAAACACTGCCAATCTTTTTATACAATTTCATTGTTATTAGAGTAAGAAGACCACCTCTATGATGAACCTCCAAAGAGTTTCAAGCTGGGGTCAATCAATCAATCAATCAAGGACATTTATAGAGCGCACTACCTACCCGGAGGGTCTCAAGGCGCTTGGGGGGGGGGGGGTGCTGCTACTGCTCGAACAGCCAGGTCTTGAGCTTCTTCCTGAAGGAGAGGTGGTCTTGGGTCAGGCGCAGGTCGGTCGGGAGGGAGTTCCAGGTCTTGGCGGCCAGGTGGGAGAAGGACCTTCCTCCTGTTGTCGTTCTTCGGATGCGGGGGACGGCGGCGAGGGCGTTGCTGGCTGATCGGAGGTGGCGTTTGGGAGCGTAGAAGTTGATGCGGTTGTTGAGGTAGCTCGGGCCTTGATCGTGTAGGGCTTTGTGTGCGTGGGTGAGGAGACGGAAGGTAATCCTTTTGTTGACGGGGAGCCAGTGCAGGTCTCTCAGATGTCCGGAGATGTGGCTGCGTCGGGGGATGGCGAGGATGAGTCTGGCTGAGCCGTTCTGGATCCGCTGGAGTCTCTTCTGGAGCATGGCGGTGGTTCCGGCGTAGAGGGCGTTGCCGTAGTCCAGTCGGCTGGTTACGAGGGCCTGGGTGACCGTCTTCCTGGTCTCGATGGGGATCCACCGGAAGATCTTCCATAGCATGCGCAGGATGTTGAAGCATGACGAGGAGACGGCGTTGACTTGTCTGGTCATGGAGAGGGAGGAGTCCAGGATGAAGCCCAGGTTGCGTGCGTGGTCTGTCGGAGTGGGTGCAGTGCCCAGGGCGGGGGGCCACCAGGAGTCGTCCCAGGTGGAGGGCGAGGAGCCCAGGATGAGGACTTCCGTCTTGTCTGAGTTCAGTTTCAGGCGGCTGGTCGTCATCCACTCGGCTACATCTTTCATCCCTTCGTGAAGGTTGGCTCTGGCAGCGGCGGGGTCGTTGGTCAGGGAGAGGATCAGCTGGGTGTCATCGGCGTAGGAGATGATGTTCAGGTTGTGTTGGCGTGCGATGGGCGCGAGGGGGCTCATGTAGACGTTGAAGAGGGTGGGGCTCAGCGAGGATCCTTGAGGGACACCGCAGATGACTTCGGTGGCCTCTGACTTGTACGGTGGTAGACGGACTCTCTGTGTTCTTCCGTCGAGGAAGGAGACGATCCATTCCAGTGCCTTCTCCTGAATTCCGACGTTGCTGAGGCGCTGCACTAGGGTGCGGTGGCAGACAGTGTCGAATGCCGCGGAGAGGTCTAGGAGGATGAGGGCCGCTGTTTCTCCGTTGTCCATCAGGGCTCGGATGTCATCGGTGGCAGCGATGAGGGCGGTCTCGGTGCTGTGGTTGGCTCGGAAGCCAGACTGTGAGGGGTCGAGGGATCCATTCGTCTCGAGGAAGGCGGCCAGCTGTTTGTTGACGGTCTTCTCGATGACTTTGGCTGGAAACGGGAGGAGCGAGATGGGGCGGTAATTCTTGAGTTCGGTGGGGTCCACTGTTGGTTTCTTTAGTAGAGCGCTGAGTTCGGCGTGCTTCCAGCTCTCCGGGAAGGTGGCGGTGTCGAAGGAGGTGTTGATGATGTCTCGCAGGTGGGGTGCGATGACGGTGTCGGCCTTGTTGAAGACGTGGTGAGGGCAGGGGTCGGTTGGAGATCTGGAGTGGATGGAGTTCATCATGCGGATGGTGTCATCGGTGCTGATCGGAGTCCAGGCGCGGAGGGTGGTGGTGGGCGGCGTTGCTGCGGTCGTTGTGTGCGATGGTTGAATGCTGAAGCTGTTGTGTATGTCCGCGATCTTGTTGTGGAAGTAGGAAGCGAGGGAGTTGCAGAGGTCTTGCGATGGGGTGATGTCGTTGTTTCCGGCGTTGGGGTTGGAGAGCTCTTTCACGATGTTGAAGAGTTCCTTGCAGTTGTGTGCGTTGTTGTCCAGCCGGTCCTTGAATGCAGTTTTCTTGGTGGCGCGGATCAGTTGGTGGTGCTTCCGGGTGGCAAGCTTGAGGGTGGTCTTGTTGTCCGGTGTTGGTTTCCTTCTCCAGACTTTCTCGAGGGCTCGGCAGTTCTTCTTGGAGCTCTTGAGTTCGTCGGTGAACCATGGGGCTTTCTTGCTGCCGGGTCTGCTGGGCGGGGTCCTCAGAGGGGCGAGTTCGTCCGCGCAGTTGCTGATCCACTTCGTGAGGTTGTCGGCGGCCTGGCTGGGGTTCGCTGAGCTGGCGGGAGGGTGCTGACTCAGGGAAGCGGCGAGCTGGTCGGCTGTGATCTTGTTCCAGCTTCTTCGGCCAACCTGTTGCTGGTGGTGGTGGATCGTCGTTCTTCTGAAGGTGAAGTGGACGCAGCTGTGGTCCGTCCAGTGGAGTCCTGTGGCGTGGCTGAAGGCGATGTCTTTGCTGGATGAGAAGACGGCGTCGAGTGTGTGTCCGGCGAGGTGGGTGGGGGTGGTCACCAGCTGCTTGAGTCCCAGGTTTGCAAGGTTTTCCAGCAGGGTGGTGGTGTTGCGGTCGTCGTTGTTCTCCAGGTGGAAGTTGAGGTCCCCGAGGAGGATGTAGTCGGCGGAGAGGAGGGCGTGTGGGCTGATGAAGTCGGCGATGTCTTCGCTGAATTGTGTGCGTGGTCCCGGGGGTCTGTAGATGAGGGTGCCTCTGAGGGTGGTCTTGGGGTTGATGTGGATCTGGAAGTGCAGGTGTTCGGCGGGTGCGATGGTGTCGTCGGTGTTGGTCGTGATGCGGATGGTGTTCCTGTGAATGATGGCGATGCCTCCTCCTGTCTGGTTGACGCGGTCTCTCCGGGTGATCTTGTAGCCGTGGCGATGGCGATGTCGGGCGCTGAGGAGGCGTTCATCCAGGTTTCCGTGAGGAAGGCGACGTCTGGGTCTGTGGTGTCGAGCAGGTTCCAGAGCTCGACGGCGTGTCTGTGGACGGAGCGGGTGTTGAGCAGGATGCACTTCAGGTTGTTGCTGCTGGTGTTCTGCTCGGTGGACGCTGGTGCAGTGCAGGTCCGGATGCAGGAGAACTTGCAGGACTGGCAGATGAAGGGTCCGTGGGTGCGTCTCGAGGTGGCTCGGTAGCAACCAGGGGTTCGGCTGGCGTTGAGTGCGTTGAGGGTGGCGGCGTCGTACGTACGGCGGGTGGGCTGGGGTCTGTGGGGGCCAGGGGTCCTGGCGCTGGGCGCGGTCCAGGCGCGGACGGGCGTAGACGGGCTTACCTTTGGCGCACCTTCGGCGCTCAATCGGTGCTCCCGCTGCGCGCGTCCGCTGCGCGGTCGCTCTGGGGGCGTCATAAGAAGGGAGCGGTGAGGGAGGGTCCGCTGGGGGGCGGGTAGCGCGGGGACCAATCGGCAGGCTGGGGGGCGTGTTCGGGGCTGCTACGGCGGGAAAAACTGTGGCGGTAAAAGCTGGGGGCTCGGCTGGCGGCCCTGCGGCGGTTGGGGCGGCCCTGCGGCGGCTGGGGCGTAGGCTCGGCTTCGGCGTCTGGCAGCAAATGAGGAGGAGCGGCAGGGGGGTGTGGGGGCGACCAGGCCGTGGGCGCAGTGGGGTGGTAATGGATACAACCCCATCTATATATACTACTTCCTGGGCCCAAGTTTCTTGAAGGCACACTATATTAAAACCCTTCACAAGTTCAAGCCAATCATCATTCTTCAATTTATTTGAGAGCCCAGCCACTTTCCAAAATAAACATTTAAAACATTATAAACATTCTTGGGAGCCAAATCTACTGGCCTAGTATTTCCAGAGACTACAGCAGGGATAGAAGCAATGCTTGCAAGAATGTCTGCTACCATTTCTTTACCAGGACCCATTGTCATATTAGTTGCCATCTCAGCACATAAAGGGGCTGTATACATGATTCAGTGGGATTCTAATGACATAACCTTGGGTAACGTCTCCAAAAGTGTAGATACCCTCTGACAATGCTGTCAATCAATTTCTTCCAGGGGGGAAAAATGGTTGTAAGTCAGGGCAGCAAATAACTGAAGCACAGGACGTTCTGTGCGTCGACACGTGGATCATAGTAGAGTGCCCGTTTATAAAAGTGACCCAAGGGTACTGCCATGATACTATCCTTTGAGGGACAAAGCCTAGAAAGTCTTTCCAAGAGGGAACCAGCCATTCTAATGTATCTAAAATTAACAACAGCACAGTCTCCGAAAACATCCTTTGATGCTCTCTTAGCATTATTGATGCTCCTGAATATAGTCTAGCAGCTGTTCCAGTTCGGAGCTCTTTTACCGAGTGTACAACTTTCTTCTTTAGTTGCAGTGTGTCTTCATCTTTCTCATGCAAAAAAGGGGGGGAATTCTTCAGGACTATAACCAGTGGGGTAGCTTCTGTCAGCAAGTTTAGATCTCTTCTAAGAATAGATCTCAATACAGGGGGCTCATTACTGACTGCCCTGTCATTATGTTGAATAGTGTGCCCATGGTCAGTTTGGCTAGGTGCTTCTTTTGGAGCCAGACTCAAATTCCTAATCCCTATATTCAGAAAATTTAAATCAGAATGGGATGAAGCCACAGTGCTAACCGGCTGGCCATCATAAGTAATGGACATGGCTTGTCCTAATTATGTGCAATGGATTGTTTTCGCCGCCACAAATTCAGCTCCTCAGACAATTGAGTTCTAAGGATTAGACTTGGTGCAATTAGGGATATCAATGAAGCATTGATATTGCTAAGACTAGCCATAAGTGGGTCGAAATATTTTTCAAAGACTTCTCCAAAATGTCATTGAACTGAGCATGTGTTAACACTTTAGCTAGAATCAATTAATAAATCAATACATTTGTAGAGCGCGCTACTCACCCATGAGGGTTTTAAGGCGCTGGGGGGGAGGGGAGGGGGGGAGTGCCGCTACTGCTTAAACAGCCAGGTCTTGAGGTGTTTCCTGAATGTCAGGTGGTCCTGGGTCAGTCATAGGTGGGCGGGGAGGGAGTTCCACGTCTTGGCCGCCAGGTAGGAGAATGATCTTCCTGCGGGCGGTGGTTCTGCGGATCCGTGAGACGGTGGCGAGGGCGAGGCTGGCGGAGCAGAGTTTGCATTTTGGAGTGTAGAACGTGAGGCGGTTGTTGAGGTATTCGGGACCTATGTCATGGAGCGCTTTGTGTGCGTGGGTGAGGAGCCTCAACGTGATCCTTTTGTTGACGGGGAGCCAGTGCAGGTCTCTCAGGTGGGCTGTGGCGGGGGATGTCGAGGATGAGTCGTGCGGATGCGTTCTGTATGCGTTGGAGTCTTTTCTGAAGTTTGACTGTGGTTCCTACATATAGGGCATTCTTGTAGTCTAGTCGGCTGGTGACGAGGGCCTGGGTGACCGTCTTTCTAGTTCCGGGAGGGATCCACCGGAAGATCTTATGGAGCATGCGCAGGGTGTTGAAGCATGATGATGAGATGGCGTTGACTTGCTTGGTCATTGTGAGAGAGGAGTCCAGGATGAATCCCAGGTTGCGTGCGTGGTCAGTGGGTGTCGGTGCGGTGCCCAGTTCTGCGGGGCCACCAGGAGTCGTCCCAAGCAGATGGGGATGGTCCGAGGATGAGGACCTTTGTCTTGTCTGAATTCAGTTTCAGACAGCTGAGTTTCATCCATTCAGCGACGTTTTTCATTCCTTCCTGGAGGTTGAGTTTGGCGGTGGCTGGGTCTTTGGTGGAGGAGAGTATCAGCTGGGTGTCGTCGGCGTATGAGATGATGTTGAGGTTGTGTTTGCATGCGATGGTGGCGAGGGGGCTCATGTAGATATTGAAGAGGGTTGGGCTGAGCGATGAGCCTTGGGGTACCCCGCAGATGATCTCGGAAGGGAGGGAGGCAGACTCTCTGGGTTCTGTCGGAGAGGAACAAGGTGATCCAGTCCAGGGCTTTACCTTGTATCCCGGCGTTGTGGAGGCGAGTTATTAGGGTGCGATGGCAGACTGTATCAAAGGCGGCTGAGTGGTCTAGGAGGATGAGGGTGGTAGTTTCCCCCTTGTCGAGTAGGGTCCTGATGTCGTCGGTGGCTGGGATGAGGGCGGTCTCGGTGCTGTGGTTGGCTTGAAATCTGGACTGGGATGGGTTGAGGGATCCATTGGCATCGAGTAAAGCGGTCAGCTGTTTATTGACGATCTTCTCGATCACTTCCGCCGGGAAGGGAAGAAGAGAGATGGGGCGGAAGTTTTTGAGGTCTTTAGGGTCCGCTGTGGGTTTCTTCAGTAGGGCGTTGATCTCTGCATGCTTCCAGCTCTCTGGGAAGGTCGCGGACGCGAGGGAGTTGTTTATGACATTCCGTAGGTGGGGAGTGATGATGGTGTCGGCTTTGTTGAAGATGTGGTGAGGGCATGGGTCAAAAGGAGAGCCGGAGTGGATGGTGTTCATAGCTTGGGCGGTGTCTTCGGTGCTGATGGGAGTCCAATCGCTGAGGGTGGTTGTAGGGGGCGTTGGTTCGGTGGCTGGGGACGGAGTCTGGGCGCCGAAGATGTAGTGGATATCGGTGATCTTGCGGTGAAAGAATGTGGCGAGGGAGTTGCAGAGGTCTTGCGACGGTGTGATGTAATTGCTGTTGGCGCTGGGATTGGAGAGCTCTTTTACGATGCTGAAGTGTTCCTTGCTGTTCCGGGTGGCGTTCTTGAGGGCTGTCATGTTTTCTGTCGTCTGTTTGCGGCGCCAGGTTTTCTCGAGGGTTCGGCAGGATTTCTTCGATTCTTTGAGGTCATTGGTGATCCACGTTGTTTCCCTGTTGCCGGGCTTGCCTGGAGGGTTCTTCAGTGGTGCAAGGGCGTTGGTGCAGTTGACGATCCACTGTGTGAGGTTGCGGGCTATGTCGTTGGTGTCATTAGTGTTGATTGGTGGGTTCTGGCTCAGTGATGTGGTTAGCTGGTCTGCGGTGACTTTGCTCCAGCATCTACGGGGGATCTGTTGCGGGCGGTGGTGGGAGGTGGTCTTCTTAAAGGTGAAGTGGATGCAGCTGTGGTCGGTCCAGTATAGTCCGGAGGAGTGGCTGAAGGCAATGTGGCTGCTGGCAGATGGGGTCGAGAGTGTGGCCGGCATAGTGGGTGGGGGTGTTCAGCAGCTGCTTGAGTCCAAGGTTGGCGATGTTGTCGAGCAGGGCGGTGGTGTTGTTGTCATTTTTGTTCTCCAGGTGGAAGTTCAGGTCCCCTAGGAGGATGTAGTCTGATGAGTCTAGGGCATGTGGGCTGATGAAGTCGGCGATGGCTTCACTGAAATGTGTGCGTGGGCCCGGGGGTCTGTAGACGAGGGTTCCTCTGAGGGTGGTCTTGGGGTTGATGTGGATCTAGAAGTGTAGGTGTTCGGCGGTGGTGAGGGCATCTTCGGAGTTGGTTGTGACGTCGATGGTGTTCCTGTAGATGATGGTGATTCCTCCTCCGGTTTGGTAGCGCGGTCCTTTCGGGTGATCTTGTAGCCGTCCGGGATGGCTATGGCGATGTCGGGGGCAGAGGAGGCGTTCATCCAGGTTTCTGTGAGGAAGGCGACATCTGGGGCTGTTGTGTCGCGTAGGTCCCAGAGTTCGACGGTGTGCTTGTGGACGGAGCGGGTGTTGAGCAGGATGCACTTGAGGTGGTTGTTGTTGTTGCCTGGTCCGGGTGATGGGGTGCTGGTTCGGATGCAGGTGAATTTGCCGGTTTGGCAGGAGAAGGGTCCGTGGTTGCGCTTCGGAGTGGCTTGGTAGCAGGTGGCTGGTCGGCCGGTTTTGAGTGCGTGGAGGGTTGTGGTGTCGTATCTCAGTCGGGTTTCTTGGTTTCAGCGGGGGCCAGGGGTTCTGGCGCTGGGCGCGGTCCAGGCATGGACAGGCGCAGACCGGCTTGCCTTTGGCGCGCATTCGAAGCGCGAGGGAGGGGAGCGGGTGGGGGCAGAGGGGGGCGGGCACAGGGCACTAGGGGGGAAGGAAGCAACAATTAGCCAAACAGTAAACAGTGGCAAAAAGGAAAGGCAGTAACAATGGCAAAAAAGGACAACAGTCCGAGACAGAAGAAAAAAGGACTGCAACAATTACAGGCGAGGACACAGTGGGCAGCGGGACAGCGGCACAGGGGGAACGTGAGACGGCTGAGGGGGTGACCTACCTGGTGACAGGGTCAAAGGTCACTCCCCTCACCACCGCGCGGCCTCCATATGAGGGACTGTGGGAGGAAGGAGCAGCTGGGAGGCGGGAGTCGGGTGGCGAATGGGGCACCAGGGGGGAGGGGCCACAGGGAGGCAGTGGCGGGAAGCGCGAGGGAGGTGAGTGGGTGGGATTTGCAGGGGGCAGGCACAGGGCACTAGGGGAGAAGGAAGCAACAATTAGTCAAACAGTAAACAGTGGCAAAAAGGAAAGGCAGTAACAATGGCAAAAAAGGAAAACAGTCCGAGGCAGAAGAGAAAAGGACTGCAACATTCACAAGCGAGGACACAACGGTCAGCGGGACAGAGGCACAGGGGGACCATGTAGCGGCTGAGGGGGTGACCTACCTGGTGACAGGGTCAAAGGTCAAAGAATCACCCCATCCGATTCAGTCTGGGAAGAGATCAGAGTGTTCCCCCGGGCCAAAATAGTTTTCTTATTAGCTACTGGTAGTTTATGCCGCACAGTAGATTAAATACACCTTTGGACTTTTTCTGGGGGGTGAGCAAGAGATGTCATTTTGGTCCCCTGAACAGGTGTTAGACTCGATCCCTAAGATGCCCTTAAATACACTAGCATTCAAGTCTTAAGGGAGATTTGTATCATTTTTTGTCACACAAGAGGTCTGTAATTCTGTAGGAGTCCCGCCAGATGGACTGCCTTGCAGAGCTTTCTTCGTGGCCCCCAACCTTTCTTTCACACATTTGAATACACTATTGATCACCCCCAATAGCTGTGGTGAGAAAACTAGTGACCATTGCAGACAATGGACTTTCTTTAGTAGTAGGCATAACAGATTTTCTCATCCCCATTTTCCGACTTTTTCCAAGATAAAAGGAGGGTAAAATCACAATCTGTCTTGTAGTCCAGCAATGCAGAAACAGAACAGCAGCATTCTGAGGTCAATAAACTATCAAGTTGGTTAATAAAATTAGCTGCTATTCAGCATAAGATGCCCCAAAGGTGAACATTTGGTTTACAATTGCATTTTGTGTTATGTTATGTATAGTATCAAACACCCAGGCACAGCACTAAATTCACAGGAATAATTGGAAATAAAGTGCCAGGACACAACTATCAGATTCCAGCGCTGCCTGACCTCCCCAAGACTAGCTTAATTATCCAAGATACAGTACACACGCCAAAGCACAAGCATTATTTTAAAAAACACAGTTCCTAGACACAGCTTCCAATGCCCAGGCACAGCACTGATAAACAGGCAGGTCAGATGCACCCAGGCACATAAGTAACTGCTCAGACGCAGCACCACATTTTCAGGCAACAAGCCAAACATCAGAATAAAAGCAATATATGTTGAGACTAAGAGACAGGCTTATACTCCTAGTTACAGGCATCACAGGCCCCTGCTAATCAAGACAAGTCAGGTATAAGTATATCCTCACAATGCTTAGATGCTGTCCTAAATGCTCAGTGCCCAATTGTACGTTTCCTTGCATAGGTGTACCCTCAAAGGTATGTCCAACTTCACTTTTTCACAACTGTATCCTCAGCAATAATTACCAGATAACAGTGGAAGACCATAATGGATTATGTTGACATTTTTTCTGGCTACAGCAATTAAGCAGTGCATCAGTAATCTATGTATGGATTGAGGGCACCATGCCATAGATGCACTAGGAATACAAACACAAATTATTTTCTACCAAAAATACATCGTGTTGAATTCAGGCATAAAGTTGTATTTTTCAGTAGCATGAAATTGAAAGCTGCAATGTCCCATAGGCAAATGGAAGCACTGGGGTGCTTTATAAGATGGAGTCTGTTCTTGTTCCCTTGCTGGAACAAAGTGTGAAGTTAATTCTGGTACCAGTATTCTCATACCTCCAGCACCAACCAGCTCGTACAATAGACCATACAGGGAGGCCACACACAGACATTTTAAGGGCCTAGTAGTGGTCTAGCAGAGGGAACATTATATGCTCTCTCTTTAGTGGTTTCTTTCATGAGTACCACCAACTCCGCAAGCCACCACACCTACCTCATCCGTATTTTCTCCAATATGGTGGTTGTATCAGCACCCAACCCCCTTCTACATCCTCCCTTCTACACCCTTCATTAGTTAAAGCTTTTTTCTCACCCTCCACCTTTCACTCCTTCTTCTCCTTACCCCATATTAGTTAATGAATACTCACTCAAAATCTAAGGCTCTCTAGAGACCTAGCAACACATACAAGGAAGTCATGTACTACTGAGGGGTGAACAACCTTTAAAACGAAACTTTTACAACGCACTACCATTACAACACGGTCATTACAACGCAAACCATTACAATGCATTGCGCTGGGGGCGCTCTAGGATAGGGAATAAGTTTAATTTTCTATCCAACACCTTCCCTAGTGTCCACGGGGACTGGAGTTGGAATAGAAAATTAAACTTATCACTATCCAGCACCTCTAAGCGCTATGCGTTGTAAAGGTTTGCGATGTAAAAACCGCGTTGTAAAGGCAGGCGTTGTAATAGCCTGCATTGTAACGTCATACATCCCTACTGAGGCACTCACATTCCAAGGCTACACCTAGGACTGGGGGTCAACTGAAGAACTACAGTTTAAGAGTAAACATGTTTGGGTTAGAGGTATAATGTGGCAGGGCCAGGCACTGATTTTTCTCCTCTGCCTTTGCATTTATAGTAACTTTATGTTTGTTACAACAGTAAAAATAAAAATAAAAATGTGTCATCTAATGTTACACGCAATACTCTGGAGCAGGCACATTGATCCTCGAAACTATGCATTGGTAGACTGTTTTTAAAAGTGTATATGTTTGTGCAACAAATAATATTAAATATTTATTTTTACATTGGATACAAAACACAAATGCTGAAATATAGTGATTGCAGTTGAAATGAGTTCAATACAACATAAAGAAGTGTGTTTATTAACAAGATCTAGTTATGTCATATTTTGGTGAAAACATACATTTTGGATACAATGGATAATGCTGTTGTCTCTGTTTTCACTCCTGTATTTATCCCCTCCCATCAGGTTCCCCTGTGCATCTTCTCTACCCACATCTCTGTAGAATAAAGATAAGTGATGTACTTTCCTGTTGTGCTCTAAATAAACGTTCTAGTTTACCTAACTGTAACAATTTTCCAAGGTCTTTCCGCAACATCTCCATAGCTCTCTATTCATTTGTGAATCAATTTTGTTAAATGTTGCATATTTTGTTCAAACATCTCCAGATGACAATGACATGGAACAACAGGATGTTTAGAAACTGTACAGTGTGAATGTATAATGGTATTGGCGTGAATTGTGTATAAGAACCCCACAATTCTAACTCTATGGATAAGCAAGATTTCTTCTGCAGCCCTTCATGTTCCATTAGGGATGTTGTCTGTTTCCTTCTGATTTTGATGCTCATTTGAGACTTAAAATCATTTCAGATTTTTCCTAGTCTGTCTAACTCTGCATTTGAGCATTTATGTCATTCTTTTTCTCTATCACTTAATTTTGAGAATTTTGTAATAATACCTTTTAACTTTTCCTCCAGATCTAGAACTACGTTTTTGAGTGGTCCCACTTACTTATTCTAATACTCTGCTAAATTGATTTTGAGAAGGGTGTTTTATGCATGATGTAAATTTTGTGGTGAACGGAAATATTTGGGTTTGGGTCCCTCTACCACAAGTTAGTAGCAGAGGATGGTTGAGTAAGAGCACCTCTTCTTCGTAAGAAGTCCCCCAAATATTTCCTGTTCCTTAATGCCCTTTTTGAGAGAACAGTGGACTTTTTGGAGACTCTACTAGCGGTTCCAGAGGCTGGAGTTTATCAAGGGATCTTACTTGCAGTGTGTAAGTATGAATACGGCAAATTGATTGATGTACGGTGTGTATTTGTGAGGTATGTTGACGTATGAGTTAGTGAGATGAATTGTGATGTGTTTTGTGCAATGTTCGGTTAGGATCATATTTGTGGATTCCTTTTTGCTCAATTATTGGTTAGTTTGGTCATCGGATTCGTTGAAATCCAAGATCTCGAGATAGTGTGGGTTTTTGCTTGTCTGGATAAAGAACTGTGCAGTGCAAGGTGCAGCATGCATATGGACAAGGATCTCTGAACTAACAAGGCTTTTTGTCTGGATTGTGCATTTAGTTTGGGTTGATATATCTTTGCTCCTAAATGCACAGGAGTGAGTATATTAACCAGGACATATTGCCACTGGACAAGGGTCTGCCTAGTGAGACTTGACATTTTAAAATGATGCTTTAAAAAGTGCTGTTTTGTTCCTGTGATTTCTATTGGTTGAGAAGACAACTGGGTTATTTAGTTTAAATTTGATTTAGAAGGTTCTACAATTATATCCAGTCACCATGGAGAAATTGCAATTTGATTAGTTAGTCAGCTTTGTGATTGGTGAAATGTCACCAACAAGTCACACCGGCATTGGTTGGTTGCTGACAGAGCAACGCTGTGATAGGTTGATCTTTGACAGAGCTGTGCTGGGAATGGTTTTTGTTCAGTAGTAAGCGAGCATGCAACTAGCCCAGGTACGACCGCATGGGTAACCTCGCGGTAACCGCGCTGCAAAAATCCGGCGAACACGCAAAAAGTCCCCGCGAATACGCAAAAAGCCCCGCGAACACGCAAAAAAAACAAATGCGCGGAGTTTGCGGACCGCAAATTTGTGTACCGCGAATTAGCAAATTTCGCCCATACTTATTCAGTAGTTTGTTGGGATATTGAGATTGTTTTTGAGCAGAAATATTGGGGAATGCATTAAAAAAGCCTAACCCCACAGGCAATTACAACGTGGTTATGACAACGACCATGTCGTAACAATGCATTCCATTAGACCACAAGTCGGAACGACGACTTGTGTAGGGGTCAGAAGATGTTGGATTTAAAATCCAACACCTTCCCTACTGTTGCACATACTGGAGTTGGAATAGTAAATTATACTATTCCAACATCCAGCACTCCCCTAGACCAAGTTGTTGTCAATTGCGGGGTAATGGTATGCGTTATTACACCGCGTTGTAATTGCCTGCAGGAAAAAAGCAGACGTTGTAAGGAGGCATATTCGTCTGCTATATCAGCTGTTGAAGATCAGAAAATACCTCATGAAGGGACACCTGCATACAAAATAATGGGGGAGTTTGGCTTTTATATTTGTACCTTGATGTCTGAATTGTATAATTATACTGCTTTCAATAAAGATTTGCAGTTTCCTTTAGAGGGTATATTTGACCTTAAAAAGCTGAATTTCCTTAGACACACTATGAACATTATGAAGCCAAAGCCCAGATCTACATTTAAAGTTCAAGTCTTAAATAAATTGTAATCAAATAGCAAGGGAGAAGGATAGAAAAAGAATGTTCAAGCAGGTGAATATATTGTTTAGGCATTGATTAGCAAAAAATTAGGATCAACAAGGAAAATTGGTGAAAATAGAATGCAATGGAAGGGATGAGAGCTTATCCCTGCTAAAGTTAAAGAACCAAATGATCTAAGTAAAAAAAGAGGGTGAGAAATCACATGATTCTGATAAGGAGGATAATTTTTAATGATCTTTTGAATTAAAGTCCTCTTCCGTAAACAGTGAGAGCAACTGGGACGAATGGTTCTAGTTCGAAACCTGACATGGGAATGGGAGAGAATGGCGCCAGTGTGCAAGCTCCTATGACTGAGGTACCAAGTGCACCAACAGAGAAAGCAATGTGCACGCTGACAAGAGTTCTGTGGTACCCCTAGAATTCTTTTATAGACCTTCCCGTCATTGAGAGTCTTCAAGTCTTGTTTCTTAATCCAACTATATCCAGTTCGCAAAAGATGGTTTCCCATTAGGTCTTGATTCATCAAATGTGAGAATGGTCAGGTCTTGCGTCCTAATCCAACTATACTCAGTTCGTAAGAGGTGGTATGCCATTCAGTCTCAAACCGAATAGAAGGGTCTGTCAACCATGTTTCTCCCCAAAGCACACAAGAGGATGAAGATTGACCTAGTCAGTTGATAGGAGCCTCTGGAGCTCTCAGGTGGGAAATTGATGGAATTAATAGGGGGATGAGATTGGGACACAGTTAGTGGTAGGATAGTTGATTTAGAAGGAGCTGTATCATATAAGTCAAAGACAGGGAGTAGAGGTTATTAAGAAATTTAGCTGGAATTTTACTGGGATGATAAGTAAACTGAAAAATAAGGATTTGGAGCACCATGTTTCATTTTTATTTGGAAGGTTTTAGTATTATTCCTGCTCCTGCCATTCCACCCAAGAAAAGGAAGGTGAAGGGCGGCATTGAGATTGTTATCTCGAATAGTATGCATGGTAGATCAAGTTATAAATGTCACAAGTCTGTTATGACTGGAAAGGGTGAAGCAAATCATGATAATCAATTTTTATAATAATAACTTTCACAATTCCTGTAGTGATTCGGTTTTGGAATTAGAAAACAAATAGGAAACATTTTTAAATACTATTGTGCTGATATTTATATAGTTTGAGTTATTGATTTTAATATAGAGTGCTGCACTTGGAATGCCAGGGGAAACTGCATCATGTTTGGCACTTATGATGAGATTTTCCACTTTTCCCACTCAAGGTATGGAAAAGCCATAAATAATTCTTAAATCAAGTAGAATTTTCTTTCTGCTTCAAGTTTTTCCAGCACCACTGAGATGAGGTGTCTCTCTTTTGTGGGGAATGGTACAAGTGTTACTATCGATTTCATAAAGGTGTCAGTTCCCATTTCAGGGATTTTCTGGATCCCTCATCCTGTTTGAGAGATCATGAACCCTTTACTGTGGTTTTGACATTACGGTTGAGAAGGAGGAGCTGTCACTATTGGAGGAGGTTCTAGTAGTGAGCAGAAGGAATGGTGATGCTATGTAATGGAAAAAGATTGAGACTGAACTCTGTAAATTGGCTTGATGAGCTTGCATGGAAACTTGGTAGACACTTATTTGGATGAGAATGCTCCAGGGACTACTACATTTTAGTATTTTGCCTCTTTGACATTAAATATAAAGGCAGTTCTAATGGGAACCCCACAGATGGTAATTGGGCCTGGTTTGACTCAGCATGTAGTAAATCATATAAAGCCCTCATGCAAATACTTAGTATCGTGGTTCAGAGGGAAAAGGGGGCCATTAAAGAGTGCAGGTCCCATTATAAGGAAATAAAAACTTAGGGATGAGGCATAGGAGGCTCTAATAGAAGCAAGTAGGCAGTCTGATAATGTTGCGTTTTGGATCATTATTAACAATTCTTAAGTACTACACTAGAGATAATTATCCTGCCTGAGGAGTAGGTGACTCATTTTTCTGTGCTACATTTACTTTAGAGCTGGTCAATTTGGCTTGTAGGTCAGAAAAGGATGTTGAGGGCTGTGTGTGGACAACGATGGTGTTTAGTAATGCCTTTCAACTTGAGAAAGTTATTACTACACTCAATAGGTGCCTTGGGACAACCCCGCCCCCCCCCTTTCCCCCCTCCCAAGACCTGATGGGGTGTCATTAGATCTTGTGCTGGGATGTATTGACTTATGGGAACCCTGCTCATTAATGTTTTAAACACAGTCTAAAAAATGAGTCCTCCTTTGTCTTAGGGAGAAGTCATCATCGTCCCTAGTATTATATATTTAAGAAAGGGAATAAAGCCAACCCATCCTGTTCGGGCTAGTTTTGCTCTTATATTCTTCCCTTAATGTGGCCTGAGGGATTCTTTTGTCTCTACTAGAAGATTGGGCCTTGGAAAATAATGTAGTATGCAATGTTGATATGTTCAATGTTCACTCCGGCAGGGTGTCATGCTTCCTCATAGGGCTTGCTCCTCATCAGCCCGGCGCTGCAATGCCTGACAGGAACACTATGAGGGGCTCTTTGTAGGAAATCAGGAATCATTTTGAATGTCTATGCCTTCAGATCTAGTCATGCAGCAAAATATCAGAAACAAAATGCCATATATTGCATTGTACCAATAGAATCCATTGATTTTGAATGGTTCTGAATGATGATTCAGTGGGGAGCTATTCACAATGACAATGCCTGAGGGGTTGAAAGATTGCATACTTGAAGCAGTTCTAGAGGTAGACCAAAGTGGCCCATATGTTGACAAAGAAGTCAATGGGCATCCTATTTCATTTTTTATTGAGATGGAGCTAGTCATTTCATAGTTTGTTCTGTGGAAGTTCCAAACCATTCCCTCTCAGGACAAGAAGTCCAAATTGCAGGTATGAGTCATAAACAGATTGTTAATCAGGTTAAAGCAGATGTCTCAGTTAGAATTGTTCAAACAAAAAAAATGGCAGTTCATTTTGTGTGATTCAAGTCCTGTGAATTTGTTGGGAAGAGACTTGTGCAAAATTAACTGTGTGATTTTTTGTGACGCACCGGTGGCGCAATGGGCTTGCCCATATTTACAAGACCACATAAAGGCACCCTGTAAGGGGCCCTTTCACGCATTACTTTGCAAAAAGGGGCATTCCATGGGTGTTGCTGTGTGTGTTCTCAGGCAAAATCCATGGAACTTGACACATTCCCCGAATTTCAACACTTTATAAAACTGGGAATGCGTCAGAATCAGAAACACTTTATTTTTCATAGTTTTTTCCTCTTTTGATGCGTGCTGCAATCTTCAGCAGGCATAGAAAGAGGAAAATGCCATTATTGATTGTTTTTGTTCCAGGAAGGTGTACCTTCCTGTACAAAAACAATCATTCCTGTAGCAAAGTCACACTTGCAAAATGATACAAGGGTGTCTTCCCTGGCACATGGAGCCAATTGTGCGCTTGCACTGGGCAAAGCACAGGGATGTGTGGTGTTGTTAATACGATGCATCCCTGTGCATTGAAAATGAAGCAGCACAGTGGAGCAAAATGGCTTGAGGCACTGCACGCATCATTTCCCTATAGATGAGATCTTCAGTGTTTCAAATAAAATCGCAAGAAACTAAAGTTCAGTTATTCCTGGCTTTAACAAAGGAAGACCTGCCTCTGCATTTAAGACATATTGTCAAAGGTTAAGTATGGGATTACTAAGGAAAAGAGATTGGATTGATAACAAGGTTTGAACCACGTTTAAATAAACATAAGATCTGATGCTATTTTCACTAGAACTAAACCGTATAGACTTTCAAAAGTAACAGTTGCTGGGCATTCTATTCTTGGGCATGATTCGGACGGCCCCCAGCCATCCTGCGCACACACACACCGCGCCACATGACGTCTAGGGGCTGTCATGAGCACGGAAGGGGTTAAAGGAATGAAGCCACTGACTGAAAAAAGATTGAGCAAGGAATCCTCCAGGAGGTACTTGGTAGTCCTTGTAACTTTCCTGTGATAGGATTTGTTTTAAAAACTAGTGGTAATTGGCACATAGTTCAGGACCGGAGAAAAATTAATAACATTGTCATCCTATGTTGTCCTGTGATACTGAATTCAGCAGTAATATTATTCCAAACTCCAAACAGGTGCAGAGTGGTATACAGTCATTGACTTATGACAAACTCTCTTCTCAGTCCCTTTGCATGAAGAGAGCCAATATTGCTTTCTGTATCAATTTCAGAATAAAGCTCTTGTGTGGTGTTGAATTTCACAATGGTGTATGGAAAGTTCTTCATTTTTTGGTCAAATACTTAAGAAAGATCTAGAAAATGTGAAGGTGCCTTGCAATTCAATCCTAGTTCAAAATATAGATGACATCTGAGTGGCATCTAAGCCAAAGGAAGACTGTAAATGTGATACTATTGCCTTCTTAAATCATTTAGCTTATAGTGGACATTAGGTCTCCCCCCAAAAAATACTGTAATACAGAAGTGATCTATCATGGAAACCATATTGAAAAAGGTGTGAGGAGAGTCTCAAAATAACCATTTTCTACAATTCTGAAAATGAGACAACCAACCACCCAGAGGGAGGTTCGTAAATTCCTTAGAATTATTTCCTACTGTTCTCAGTGGATTCCAAACTTTTCCATCATTGTGAAATCTTTAATAAATCTAACCCACAGTGACATACAAGATCTGGTACAATTTGACAAAGAATGAACCAAAGCATTTAAAGAATAGAGAGGGAGTCAGTGCCATGCACCAGTACTGGGAATGCCAGACTATAATCTAACAATTTTTCTGTACTGTCATGAAAAGAAAGCATGTTCTTTATCAAATTTTGGCACAGACATATGGTGGTTCAACGCATCCAATTGCACATTTTTCAGCTGTATTTTGTCCAGGATCTGGAAGTCTTCCAGCAGGCTGGAAATCATTTACAGCTGTTTGTTTTGCTATTAAACAAAGTGAGGGAATAGTGTTGGGTCATACAATAATTGTATATGTCCTTCACTCTGTTGAGACCTTATTAACAAGAACTGGAACACAGCATTTGACCAATAGTGGACTGACCTATTATGAACAGGTCATGCTTGAAACTGATGGCATGCTTATTAGAGGATGCAATTCACTGAACCCAACAACACTGCTTCCTATTTCAGACAGGTGCTGTGAAGACAGGAAGGGTAAATAAATGGATGAGCCAAAGCATCACTGCATAGCAGCTATAGAGGTATGTACCAAACCAAGACCAGGTGTCAAGGAAACTCCAAAGATTGGAAATGGATGATCTGACATTATTTGTGAATGGTTCTTGTTTAAGAGACCAATATCGAACATTAAGAGCAGCCTGGGATGTTCCTTTTCCGAGTCCGTGGAAGCATCTTTTCGGACGAATGTACCCTCAACAGTGGTGGCAGAATTAGTAGCATTGACTAGAGTTTGCTGCTTTTCAGAAGAAATGAATAATAACAATTTATACAGACAGCCATTATGGTTTTGTAGTGCTGTATAATTTTGTCAAGTGTGGTCACAGAATAGCTTTACGACCTCTTTTGGAGCTCCTATTATAAATAGTGTACACTTTTTGGATTTGTTGAAAGTAATACAACAGCCAGAAGACATTGCAGTTGTCAAGTGTGTGTCCCATAAGGCAGGAAATTATTCAGTCATATTTGGTAACAAGTATGTGGACCAGAGGCGGTATTACACAAAGTGCTCCGGGGGCTCAATGGGCATTTGCGCCAGCTCTGCATGCCCCTGGGTCACTTTCGTATAATAGAAGGGGCCACAGACACTTGAACATCCCCTTCTGCAATAGAAATAGCCCTGGCACCCATATAGCGCTAGCACTATCATTAGCGGGCGTTCCATACCGAGCCCTAATTGACACAATATATAAATGGTCACTTATTCATTCCAGAATGATTATCTTGGGTGATTTTGACCTCTGGGAAAATGGGAATTCTGGCCTTACCTTGAGAGAAATAATACAAGCATGTGAGAATATTAACGTGGATCAACTGGTACGACAACCAAGACATCAGGGAGGTCATGTATTAGACCTACTATTCGCAAAGCACACGGAAGTAGATATGGGAGAAATATAACTGTTGAGCTGGATGGATCCTTTTTTATTGCAATTCCTGCTAATACTTCCTAAAACGAGTAATAGAATCTCTCATTCGAGTGATATACGACAGGGAAGGGATTGGGCTAAATTGGGGAACAGTAAACAACTCTAGTTATGTCCTAAAAACAGCCCTTTTGACACTAATAAATCTGTGGAAGAAAACTATCTTAATTTCCATTACCAGATTAATCACATGCTTGATCAACTGATCCCAATGAAAAACTTAAAAACAGGGATAAACCATCAGCCCCATGGTATAATGTGGAGCTAAAGGCACAAAGGAAAATATGTAAACTGGCAGAGAGGAAATGGAGGAAATGCTATAAGGAAAGCGACAAACCAGCCTTGAAAATAGCAAGGAATTCATATAAAGGAGCAATTACTAAGGCTAAAGCTGAATATTATGAGAAAACTATCTTATAGGCACCCAACAGGGTTAAAGCCATAATTAATTTAGTGAAGGATTTATCCAAACCTGAATGTGTGAAAAATAAGATTGTAGCTATGCAAGGACTTTGTAATGATCTTGCAGTGTTCTTCGAGGAAACAATTAACAAAATCAAAGATGCCCTTGATTCCAACAAAGGAACAGAGATGGATAATAGAAATGGATCATCAATACTAGCGACAGAATGGATACAGGAGGAGGGAGTAGATAAAGCCAACCTGGCAGTATTGGATCAGTTTGCTATCCCTACGATGGAAGAGTTCAGTAAAATAGCACTTAGTGTCTCCTCAGGATCTCCACTAGACCCACTTTCGCATAGGCAGTGGAAAGAATTCAATATAGAGCGTTTCCCTTGACTTTATAGAATTTGCTGCCAGTCCCTCACTCATGGTCCCCGGTTGCTGGAAGAAGGCTATGGTGACCCCCCTATTGAAAAAAGACACACTTGATCCTCTCTGTCCCTTTAACTATAGACCCATCTCTCTTTTGCCCTACCCAGTAAAGATTTTGGAGTGACTAGTTAGTAAAGCCCTATCATCATTTTTTTTTGTCAAATCTTTTTTATCTCACCCCCAGAACAGGGAGGAGCATTGAGGAGACTAGGACACAGCGTTAAGCCTACAACCCAAGAGGGCCGGCTGCGTTATGGCATGATAATCGGGAATACCAGTAAAGATGCTCATTCGAAAAGATTTGTACACAGCGCTTCACCTACTACCCCTCAGGGCCGGTCGTGTCATACTCAGTCAACATGCTCTGTGTAGTCTCCGCCTAAAATGACTCGGTCCCATGAACATCTGGGACCATTAAACCCAAAGGGTTAGAACTATAAGACCAAGAGGGTCCGAACTTTAGTAGAGTGACAGGAAAGAGGACAGTGGAGTAGAGAAGACAGTAGGAGTAAGCAAGTAGAAAGGATCAGGAAAGAGAGAAGTCGCAGAACGCCAAGAAGGGGAGCCGTGGGGGGGGGAGTGGTAGGGCGTCGCATCAGTTGGTTGAGCAGCTAGTGTCAGGGACAGTATTCAAGGCCTCACACACCAAGACCTCACGCCAGCAATCTGCCCAGATCAGGGGGAGCCACTGCATCCTCTACTAATCGCAGCGCCCGGAGTTTAGGGGGCATATGACGCGAATGCTCTACTGCGCATAGGTATTTCACCAGGGGCGGCCACACCGCTTTGAAGCGCACATCGCGGGCCTGCAGCCGGGCTGTGAGAAGTTCCATTGTCATGACATGCCAGAGGCGCACAAACCACGCAGTGATGGGTGGAGCTTCCACTTTTTTCCAGTATAAGGCAATGAGCTGCCTGGCAGCTCCCAGCATTTGAAGCGCCAGTGCCCATTCGCTCCGGGTGAGAGCCTTCAACCCTGCAGGCTTGTTACCCAGTAGCAGTGTACAAGTGGCTTCAGGCAGAGGAAACCCCAGTACCCCCCTGATGTGACTTAAGACCTCCTTCCAGAAGATGGTCAACGAGGGGCATGTCCACCATATATGCAGGAAGTCCCCAGTCGCAGCCCGACACCTCCAACACACAGGGGAGGCGTTCGGAAACATTCTATGCAACCGCTGCGGTGTGTAGTACCACTGAGTCATCATTTTGTATGCATGCTCCTGTTGCGAGACACTACGGTAGATTCGAGGTATGTCACGCCATAGTCTGGACCACTGTGCCGGAGCAATGTCTACTCCCGAGATAAAGCGCCAGCGTTGCTGATACGTCTGGGAGGGTGGAGCAGACGGGTGTTGTAAAATCTGATACATTTTAGAAATCAGACCCTTCGTTTCCGTGAAGGAGCGAGCTAGCCGCTCAAATGGGGTAAAGGCACGCGAGGCCGCCTGATACGTACCCTCTGCTAGCACCCAGTGATTCAGTTGGGTGTATTGCAGTCCTGCCGCGGGTGGCACTCGGAACTCTTCCCTGCAGTCCGCAAAAGTCTTGAGGGAGCCTCCACAGAACAGGTCCGCGAGCACCCTACAGTTGCCCTGAGGCCATTTACGGAAAGCCCCAGGCCGATGCGCCGGGGGAAAACACAGGTTCCCTTCAATAGGGGTGTGTGGCGACGGAAAGATCGTGAGGCCCTCATGCACCGTTATCTTGTCCCAGATCTCCAGCACCGTTTTCGTGGGTACCGCCAAGTATGCACTCGGAGATCGCCCCGTCCTAGGCTTCCACGCTAGATCCCAAATGGTGCGCCTGGTCACGGCCCTGTCCATGTGGAGCCATCCCTTTTCCCTCTCCGTCACACCCCACTCCAACACGTACCGAAGGTGGGCAGCCCAATAATACTCCACTAGGTTGGGACAGGCCAGTCCCCCCCGATCCCGAGGCGCCATCAGAAGAGCTTGAGAGAAGCGAGGCCTCTTCCCCTCCCAAATGAAGTTGGTTAAGTCCTGTTGGAGGCCTCTTATATATCGGTATAGGGGTAGGAAGACATTGAAATAAATACAGAATTTTGGGCAGAATGGACATCTTGACGGCGTTGAGTCTGCCCAGCCAGGACGGTACAAGCGGTCTCCACCGCCGTAGGTCCTCTAGGACCGATCGCCGACATTCTCTCCAGTTTGCTTGTGTCCAGCTGCCCAGCGAAGTGGTCAACTGCAGGCCCAGGTACCGGATGTGCTGGGTCGACCATCTATAAGGGGTCAGCTGCTCTAAGTGGGGGATGTCCGATTGCGGAACAGTGAGGCTAAGTGCCCAGGATTTGCTGTGATTAATTTTCAGGCCAGAAGCACGCTCAAAAAGGCACAGTGCTGCATGCACTGCCGGCAGGGACTCTCGGGGCTGTGTGAGCGCAAGGATAAGGTCGTCTGCAAAGAGCGCTACTTTGTTGTCTTGGCCGCCTAGAGGGACTCCATGGATGTTGGGGTCCCACCGTATCATATCCGCCAGTGGCTCTACTGCCAGGGCGAACAGTAGGGGCGACAAAGGGCAGCCCTGCCTGGTACCCCTCCCGATATCGATTGGTTCCGTGAGTTGCCCATTCACCCGTATCCTGGCCCGCGGCGCAAGGTATGGAGCCATGAGCCTAGTAATCATCTTCGGGCTGAACCCCACCCTGCAGAGTACCGCCCGTAGAAAAGACCAGTCCACCCGATCAAATGCCTTCTCTGAGTCCAGCGAGAGAAGGCAAGCCGGGATCTTCCAGTGATGAGCCTTCCCCACCAGGTGGGCAATCCTGCGGACGTTGTCTGCTCCCTGACGGCCCTGGATGAAGCCCACTTGATCAGGGTCGATCAAGCCCGGCATATGAGGACCCATTCGCTTCGCTAGCTATTTGGTGTAGATCTTAAAGTCCGTGTTCAGCAGGGCTATCGGGCGGTACGACGCGCACAGTGAGGGATCTTTCCCAGGTTTCGGGATCAGGGCAATTTCCGCTAGTCCCATGTCAGGGGATGGACCCACCTCCTCAGTAAAGGAGTTGAACAAGCCTAAAAGGTAGGGGCCTAACTGTGCGTGATACATGCGATAGAAGGATAGGGGAAGCCCGTAAGGCCCTGGCGTTTTCCCCATGGGGAGTTCACGGACCGCCGAAACAATCTCCTCTAGCATAATCGGTTCTTCCAGTGGCTTCGCATGCTATGGGTGCAGTGTCGCGCCCCCATAGCGCTCCAGCACCTCCTCCACCAGCTCGGAAGGCGGTTTATCCTCCGTGTATAGCGCCGCATAGTAGTCCCGAAAAGCCCGGCACTTATCCTTTGCCGCCATAACTCTGGAGCCATCGGGCAGTCGAACATTCGCGATTTGTGCTTTCGCAGCTCAGGCCCTCAGCCTCCTCGCCAACAACGTCCCCACCTTGTCTCCCCCTTCAAAGTACCTTTGTTTCAGTGCCAGGAGGGACTTCTCTGCCTTGTTTGCGTGCAGTAACCGGAGCTGCCCTCTAAGATTAGCGAGCTGCCGTCTCGTGTGCCGAGTAGAGTAGCCCTGGTCTTGTAGTTCCGCCGCCTTCAGGTCTCCCGCAAGTTTATATTCCAGTGCTCGCGCCTCGCGTGCCCTTGCAATTAAGAGGGATGTGATATGCCCCTGTATGGTAGCCTTGAAGGCGTCCCAGACCACCGTAAAGGGCGTTTCAGGAAGGTCATTGTTCTCGAAGTAAGAGACAATGGCCTCCCTAATGCTCTCCACATCCTCCGCATCCCGAAGGACACTCGGCGGGAGGCACCATCTCCGTTCCCGGGCCGGACAAGCGGCCGGATCCTGCAGCAGCAACTCAACGTGGGCGTGATCAGAGAGGGAGATATCCGACATGTCGACCTCTAAAGTGTCGCGGAGGAGATCACTGGAGGCAAAAAGATAATCTATGCGAGAGTAAGATCTATGGACATGCGAGTAGTACGAGTACTCTCTCTTGTCAGGAGAGAAGTAACGCCAGGTGTCAAACAACCCGAGGTCCGCCAACTGTTGGCGTAGAGCCGCCGACATTGCCCCCGCACCGCTGAAGGAGTTGTCACTCCGGTCCATCATAGGGTTCCGCACCAAGTAAAATCCCTTCACAGAATGAGCGACGAGCCGTCCTGTGGCACCTGTCCCCCTAGGAGGTCCCGAAGGTAACGGTCCTGCGCCTGATTAGGGGCATAGACATTGCACAGCGTGATGCGGTGTCGCCCAATTTCCACCTCCACTCGAAGAAAGCGTCCATCACCACCCCGGTGGGGTCTGCCCCCCGCCTGATGCTAGTCCTGCACAAGATCGCCACTCCCGCGGTCTAAGTGTCAGCCGCAGCCCAAAACTGAAGCGGGTATTTAGGGTGTGCCATGCGCGCAGTGTCAGCCTGCAAGAGGTACGTCTCTTGGAGGAAGATGATGTCAGGGTGCTGCCGCAGAAGATAGTGCCACACCTGCTTACGCTTATTAGGCGAGTTAAGGCCCTTTACATTAAGCGTCAGGATCTTCAAGGGGCTAGGAGTATTTACTGCCATATCAGGATCTTACCGCCAACCAACCGCAATTTCGCAACAGCCATCCCGCACAGCCCATGCGCACCACAGCCATTCACTCGCACTATCCCGCTCCAACCCCACTTCCAATGCCCCCGCCCCGCACCCCCTAGGGAAGAAAAAGAAGAAAGAGAGTAGAATAGAGGGACACAAGGAAAGTTAAAGACAGAAAGAGAGAGAAAGAGCAGCCAGAGGTGCCGCTCGTCAAGAACCAACAACTGCGGCCAACAGGGCCTCACAACACTATCCCCGGTACAGAGCATCCTACACCCACAGGTTTGGATGCGCTCTGGGATGTAACTCCCTCAGGGACAGTCAATGAGGGGTTGTGGCGGTCTTGGAGAGTCTGTATCCAGAGAGCTCCCGCAAGCACCCCGCTCAGCACATCAGGAGCCAGGGCGATATGATAGGAGTCACCGAACTTAAGTGTAGGACCCCCCATTACTAGGAAGAAGAGAAATGCAAGCGTTCCGTAGATCAGGGCGTCGGGGAATGCCCGCCACGTTCTTCTTTATCCCCCTCGAGGGTCCGGATATGAGCGATGATGTCCTGCTTGGCCTGTGAGGGCGATCGCTCAGCGTCAGACGGCGTGAGATGCTGCCTGCGCACTGTAGTTCATGAGGGCTTGGCCGCCTTCCTCTCCCGCCTACGAGACGGAGTCGGGCTCGTCGGCGGGGTCGTCTGCAATCGGATGACTTGCGCCGCTTCCGTGTAAATTTCTATGACTCTACGCTTGGATTCCCACTGGAATATAAGTGCGAACGGGTGACCCCACTGGTATGCTATGCCCATATTGCGCAGCTTTTCGGTTACCGGCCAGAAGGCCCTTCTTCTCTTCAGGGTGTTTGGCGCCAAGTCCTAAAAAATCTGGATTTTGTGGCCCCTGTACCGGAGGTCCGGCTTATCCCGCGCAGCTCTCCAGATCGCCTCTTTTTCAGTGAAGAAATTGACCCTCGTCAGAATGTCCGGTAGGAGTCCCGGCCTGCCCGCCGGGGCGGGCACTCGGTGTGCCTGATGAAGAGCCGGTGGGGAAGCCTTCTCGTCCCCCCCAGATCTCATGGAGGAGCTGCGTCACGTAGCCCATGACGTCTTCCCCTTCGTCTCCAAGTGGAATTCCACGTATACGGAGGTTGTTGCGGCGACTGCTGTTCTCCAAGTCCTCCTGCTTCACTTGGAGCTCGATGTTCTGCTCCTCAAGGATCGCCAAGCGCTGCCAGAGGTGCTCCTGGTCTTCCGTGCGTACATCCATTGTCCGCTCCAGCCCGTCGACTCGGTCCCCGAGCTCCGTGACCTCCTTTCGCAACTCCTCAACGCAGGTGTGCACTTCAGTTCGCAACGATCCAATCTCCATTTTCAGTTCCGACATGAAGGTGGACATGAACGCCTGAGTGACCGGTGGGGATTCCTCAGCAGTCCGCGACGACCCTTCCCCGGCAGCCGCCGCCCCCGTCTTCCCCCACATCGCAACGACAGTATTGTCCTTGGGGGCCGCTGACGACTCAGCCTTGTTCCCTTTGTTGGAGCGTGTCATCGCTAGTGTCAGCTGCTGTCAGCTGGGAGGCTCCCTCACTCCCCCCGGTGTCACTAAGGCCAGACGGGTGCACCGAGGCCTATATATCAGAGGCTGAAGCAAGGGTCCGCTCCCGCACCCGCAAATCCAGCAAGCCCTCTCCTCCACCCCAAGCACGCAAGTCCACAGTTCAAAAGCGCTAGCGCTGCTCGCAGAACCCAGGAGGCACCGGAGCAAAGGGGGAGACCCGGCCAAACGCTACCCCAGCAGGAAAGGTCACCGGCAATGTCCCCGATCAGGGGGGTGCAGGCCCCGATCGGTTCCTACCTATGACCATAACAGTGGTCTCGCCGCGATGCCCCAGTCACTCCTGCAGACACCACTGCGAGCACTCAACTGACCAACCGCCCACTTATAGGACCAGGATGTGACGAACAGGGGGTGAAGTGTAGTCAATGTCCACAGGACCACTCCTCTCTAAAGTCCTCACTCTCAGTCCCCAGGTTTCCACCGGGCAGTCCCACCGTAACAAGGGAAGATGGCGGTCTGCACTGTCCACCGCCTCGTCGCTCCCCGCAGCCCACCTGGATGCCTGACGCCACCTCAGGCAATGACCCGAGGCAGCATCGCTTCAGAGGCACAGTCCTCCCTGCAACAGGCGTCTGCCATTCCCGGCCCCTCCACCAACGATCTGGGCCCCCAGAGAGCCGCCCACGCTGAAGGTCGCACAGAAGCCCGCAAGGCAGCGGGCAGCCGCCCCAGGGGATTAGCCCGGCCCGGACCACCACCTGCTATGGCCCAGGTCACCGGCCACCAGCGGATCCCCCGGCAGCTCCGCCTCAGTCCGTACGTTATTCCTTACAACAAGTCCGCCCCTGGCCGGAGTCACAGCCCAGAGAGAAGCAGCTCTCCCACAAGGGCCTCCAAGACGTCCAGGCTCGCGCCTCAGGGCCTCAGGCTCCCAAAATGGCGGGTCACAGCTCTCACACCTCCCAAGGGGAAGCGCTCCCGACCACGAGGCTGACCGCGCAGCCCCTCAGTCTCAATGGCAAAAGGCAAGCCACTCTCTCACCACCACCCTGCTCTCAGGCCTCGCCTCTTTCCTCAGTGACCAAGTTCTCCTCAGCACACAGGGCCACAGACCGCCCCCGCAGCGGTCGCTCAGCACGCCAGATCTCACCTCCGGGTCGGGCCCCCGGAGAGCCGTACCACCACGGGTTCCGCAGCTCCCTGACGACGGGGACCCCAACTGCACAGACACTGCAGGGCCTCGCAATCGGCCAGGCCAGCGTCACCAAAGCTCACCTCCAGCTCCCGGGCTCACAAGATGCCTTCGTCGCCCCCAGTAGCCGGCCTCTCTGGTCCAGTGCGGGGGAAGCGCCCTCCGGTGCGTCGCCACAACGGCCTCACCAGCACTGCTCCAGCGCCGTCCCGCTCCACAGAGAGGGGGGGGAAGCCGATCAAGCAGCCACTCCTCCCCAAGCCGGCAGGAGAAAGTCTTTGATCAGGGTGCCCGCAGTCTCGGCCGCCAGCCGCCGCCGTGAACCGCCTCACCGGGACAGTGATCCGCAGGTCCCCACCGGCGCTACAACAGGTGCCCCCCTGTCACCAGAATCCCGCCTCAACAGTCGGGCCCAGGCACAGCCCCCACAGGGGGCCACAGACCCTTCAAGGCCCAGCAGCAGTCAGGGGAGGGCACAGCCCACAGGAGGGATGAAAGTGGCGGGTCCGTCCACGATCCCGATAGAGCCCCAGAAGGCAGGGAGGGCTAGTTCTTCGCAGGGTCCGCGGCAAGGTCCTCAGCCCAAGCTGTCACAGCCTGGAATGCACACCAGCTACCGGGGGTCCGCCTCTCGCCTCCCGCGTATCGGCAGAGCCTCAGAGCGCAGGGCTCAAGATGGCGGCCACACCAGCAGGGCCGCTGCGCCATTTCTATTTGGCGACCGCCGTCGCCTCGCGGGGTCACGGTCACCTCATCTCCTGCAGCACTGGACTCCGCAGGACAGCAACACCACCCGGATGGCAGGTAAGGGCCCCTGCTCCGCAGTAATTGCCTATGAAAGCGGTGGGCGGCGGGAGCTCCGCCGGAGCACGTCTCACCTCATCGCTGTCTAGGCCACACCCCCTATCATCATTTTAATAAGAAAATCATCTATTAGATGAGTTACAATTTGGGTTCCGGCCTACACATGGCACTGAGACAGCTTTGGTCCCATTCCTAGGTGAGCTAAGAATGTGGGCTGATACCGGCCAAGCAGTCATATTGGTGTTACTCGATATGTCGGCCGCTTTTGATACGGTTAATCATCACATTCTATTGAAAAGGCTTAAGGAATCCTGATTTGACGGTTTGGTGCTCAATTGTTTCAGTCATATCTTTCAGGAAGACAGCAGGCAGTAACCATTCCACCTTTTGTGTCAATAAATCACTCCATGCAGCACAGAGATCCCCAGGAATCAGCAATTAGCCCAGTGTTATTTAACATATACCTGCACCCGCTTATCTCTATCATTAAATCCTTCGGAATTAAGGTAGTGAATTATGCGAACGATACACAGCTTGTCTTCTCACTAGAAGGATCTCAAGCAATATCAATGGAGAGATTTCATGAGTGTATGTTAAGAACAACAGAATGTCTCAGAGACAATTCACTACAATTTAATAGAGATTAAACTGAAATTGTACACTGTACAGTGAGCAAGATTTCTCGCTCACTCCCAGTTGATTTCTGTCCTACCCCGACAGACAACCCACTGATTCCATCTAAGTCTGTGCGTAATTTGGGGGTTGTATTTAACAGTCAGAGCCTTTACGGAAAATACTACCACTACTGTCTGCCTCCGCTAGGTCACAGGTGGTGAGGAGTGTCATCTTTAGCAGACTGGATTACTGTAATGCCTTGCTACTTGGAGTCCCAACATTGCTAATTAAAAAGCTACAGAGAATTCAGATAATTGTAGCCAACCTGGCTTTAAAAGACAGCACAGGTCCTCGGCATCTTTTGCTATGAAGGATCTACATTGGCTACCAATTTTGCAGGGAGTGCAATTTAAAGCACTCTGTATTGTCCATGGGGCACTACATAAAGTTGGAATCTTCGCTCATCAACTGCAAAACAGGTGTCTACAGCCAGATTTAAAAATACACGGCTGGGAGGCAGATCATTTAGCTCTGCACCCTCACGTCTGTGTAATAAATTACCATTTGACCTCAGACAAACTGAGAATCTGCTGAATTTCAGAAAGAAGTTGAAAACATGGCTCTTTCCTAGAGATTAGCTAGGCTTATCTTTGTCTTCAGTCATTTTAGCTTGTAAGACTGTAACCAAGTCTGCGTCAGGATACCCGTTGGGTGATAGTGCGCTATATAAGTCCTCAATACAATACAATACACTTTCCGTGTTTATGCAGGGCAGACCTTTTGAAAGAGGCACCCTTGCTCAAACAAGGAAATATGTCATATTCTTAATACAAAACATTGTGCATTACTAGATGAAACAGCGTTCCAAGAAAATAAGAATCTTGATTTATTAAGTATAAGTACCACACAAAATGCAGCATACGTTAATTGTTTCTTTATGAATTCTATTCAGACTTCTTTGAATAAGTTAAGGCATTTTCAGATTTTTCAGATAAGGAGAATAATATGCGAAAAATTGACATAAAATAAAAATTACCAAGATCTGTATAGCTATGCTGAGAACAAATAATCTTCCCAGTTGAAATGTTGTATCAAATTGATATAGAAAGTACCTGGACAGAGAGAGGCATGCAGGTAAATATTGTATATTGTGCATATTTATAAAATACTGGCAACATATTGGATTCAGAAAGGTAGCTGAAGACATATGTGTTTGACATGCCAGAGAAATAATCAGGGAAAGATGACCCTAACAATGATAGATCATATTGGCAAATCGAAGGACCCATTTATGAGAATTCAGACAAACTTTGTAGAGATGCCTCTATATAATGGTTTGAAATACATCTTAATCGTTGTGTGATTGTTCTTGAAATGGGTGGAGGCCTATCTTCTTTGAACATCAGATATCCTTATGATTGTAAAATCTTTGTTGAAGCAGATGATTCCTGGGCTTGGGCTCTCAACTGCTATTGAGACAGATCTTGGTACTTGGTTTTTAAAAAAGGTTTTGGAGGGTATCCGCACAGCATTCCAGATTAAACAGACGTTCCATTGTAGTTACTGACCTCTATCTTCAGGATCAGAAGATAGGACTGATGGTACTCTCATGAACAAACTGCCCAAAGTATGTGCTTCAACTGGTTTCAAGTGGCCCAAATCACATCTTGTTGTCCTGATAAGCAAGAGAAGCATTCCTGACAAAAAGACTTGTTTATTGCCCATGAGGTGATCATGGGAAGGGCAATGAGGCTTGCATACAACCCTTCAGATGCAGTAGTTCCCTGACTATTGACATTGTACTAGATCACTGCAAAAATCTGGCTCATATGGCGACATCTGTCTCTCACCAGCCGAAAGTGGCAACAGAAGAAGCAAGAGACGTTACCTGTCATAATCTCAAGCCAGGACATTTGATAGCGGTCTGAAAACAAGTCAGGAAATGTTTTGGGATATAAGGTGGAGTGGGCCCTTGCCAGTGATATTGACGTCCAATACTAATCTGAAATGTGCTGCCATGGATTTACACTGATCAATGGAAAACAAAACAAGCAATAGAAGAAGTGGTATAGACAACTACAGAATCAGCTACAAAATCACAGAATTATACACAAGTAGGTGGAGTTCAAACTCACTATAAAGTGTGCAGCGTGGATCCAGATGGGGTGATAATTTTGGAACTGGTGAATAAATACATGAAATTATTAGGTTTGAGGTCAGTGGAATTTCTGATGAAGAACCTAAAACGCCTAATACCCAGTGATCTGAGTGAAGGGCTGTTATCGTGTAAAATTCAGAAGCATGAGTCTTACGCCCTCGCCTGTCAAGTCACTTATCTGTGCCCTTGCTCCCCACCCCCAGTACCTCCATCATATGCATATACCTTGTCCCCCTCCATGTGCACATCCTTTGTGAATTGTCCCCTATTTTAATGGGACCTCCAAGTTCCTCCTATGGCCCTGGTGCATTTTCCCCTCTGGGCTGTACTCTTTCAACCCCAGTTTGACCAAATTCCACACGATCTCGTGGGATCTCATGAGATTTCGGCTGCGTCAAGTTACCAGCAGCCATTTTATCTGTACCGGTATACCGCATATAAACGCTTGACTTTTTCATTCTGAACTTGCTACTTACCTGAGCCAACGTGTCTCACAGAGGTCTTCATTCCAGCGGATCTTTTCTGCTACAACCAGGGCTCCTCTACATCTGAAAGAAAGACTCCAACAACAATAATGTTGAGGTCAGTGTTTAAACACCTTTTTTCCTGATCAGCAAAGGTACAAGGTCATTCTTCTCCCATGCACATGGCTGGAGTCAAGCATCAGACCTCTCGTAAATAACTTGAGTTATAGAAGTACACTCCAGATGATGACCAGAACAATTTTGAATCATAAAACACTGCTGCTCAATAGTAGCCATCTGAGAGACTTTGTTACCAGGGACTTTGTTTCTAGATAAATAGTAGAGATGTGAGAGACATTGGTAACCCAGAGATATGCTGCTAATTTCTAGACCTTGCTGCAAGCTGCAGACATTGAAAATACCTTGACCTTTTGACAACTCGAGAGTTTGGCGAATTCCCTGTTGGGTGAGTGTAACTCAAAAGTCTGAAATGTCCGTGAGTATAGTACGGAGGATTGAATGTCAAATTTTAACCTGTTAGGTCTATTTCCTTTAGAGTGTTAAAGTCACAAGCACAAGGGAGATCACGCTCACAATTGAGACTGGGTACATCCCAACCTAATCACGAATCGCCAAGAGGGAGACACAAAGAGACTCTTTCTTTCTCTTTTCCCAAAACTCCCTTCCCCTTTTGGGACAACTGCAAGCGCAAGATTGTAAGCAGCATTGATAGTTGTGCTCGAAGGGGTCGGGGGACTATCATCGTTCCTGCAGAGACCCTGGACATTGCAGGTGGGTGGTGAAGCCTTATGAGTGGCATCAAAAAGCAGTAGTCTCTAATGCAAACAATGACAAAATGCAGTTGAAAATCACTCAAAACCCTAGAGGAAGAATACAGTATGCAGTATATTATATTGGAAAAGCTGATCAAAGTGCAAGTTAAAGTTCTTCAGAGAGTAAAGAAACTCTGACAAAGACAGTTGGTAAACAAAGTAAAGCTGATGAAAATAGTCCAAGTAAAATAACTTGTAAAATAAAACATTGTCAACTAGGAAAGTTTTAAGGACCACTAGATTGTGAAACTAGCAGGAGTGTATCTCTAGCTACGGTCTCAGAGGAAGAAGAAGGTGAGGAACCACAGCTGGAAAGTTACAAATCAGTGATTCAATGTCAGCACAAGTTTGAAAGTGAAATTGGAAATGAAGAATAACCACCTTGAATTGACTGTTGAGATACAAAAAAAATCAAAAAACAGTTGTTGACTAAAGAGAAAAGACTAAAGCACAGACTTGAATTTAACTTTTGAAAATAGCTGAGAAAATTGTTTTTGTATCTTAAAAAAATAATTTAAAGAAATAAGAAGAAATCTGTTATTGTGTAAAACATATTTTTACTGCCTTTGAAATTTTTTAAGTGTCACGATCATTTCTTTGACTCAATTTGAAGATGGAGTACAACAATGGCATAAAATTGTAGGGTTAGTGATAATGTTAACAATGTTATGAGTCTAAGTGGGAATGTTATTGTGCTTACTAACTTCAATATAATCAGTGGTTTGCAAGATTGTGAGCAATTGGTAGGAAAGGCTTTATGAGAACAGATAAAGGAATAAGAATAATTTAGGTTGTCAGTTTTGCATGTTAGGTTTAGGATCTGTATAACTCAACAATTGGGATTTTATGCCATTATTATTCTTATTGCTTGATTTTGAGATTTCCATAATAAAATCCTAGAACTTTTCCTCAAATTTGGAACTCAGCTATTTAGTGGTCCAATTTACTTCATTAATTACTCTGCTAAACTGATGTTGGGAAGGTATTTCTACGCGAGTTTAACCTGAAGCAGAATCGACTGATGTCAATTTTGGGGTGATCTAAATTTTGGGGTGTCTCACATATTGGGGCTTGGGGTTCTGCTTCCACAGCATTACAGGGCACTAGAAACCCCCCATTATCTACAGGGCTTTAGAACCATTCTGAGGCCTAAAGTGGTACTACAAAAGCAACACATTATTATCTAATGATGTGACTCCTGGATCAAAATCTGACTCAAGATGCCTGAGAAGAATTCTGCAGTCAGAGCTCAGACCGGGCCCTTCCAACCATTGTGGCAATGTGAGAACCATAAGTGCCTAAATGGACAGGTGGTGATTCAACACACTGAACTTGTAGTGATATCACTTCAGGGACTTGAAGATTCATTTATTTGGAGTCTGTGTCTCACCTTCTGACCTGAACAATTTAGCCACTACAAATATTTTATGACTACCCTACCATGTGCTGATGGTTGCGGGAAAAGAAACAACCTGAAACTCGATTTGATCTTGCCAGAGCAACATGTTTTGATTTTTGAGTATCAATGTGGTCCAGTAACAAGGTGAACAATTCCAACGTTCAGTCACTGGGGTACATTTGCCAGACATTGACTAATAGAAAGGAGGCCAGTAAGCAATATAAAATTTGATAATGTTCAACTTTCCCTGGGACCTTCAGAGGTTGAAAGTTTGCTCTAAAAAATACAAGCATGATGTTACCTGCCCTTATCCTCCTAGGGCATGTGACCTGAGTGCACAGGTATTGGGAGGATGTTCTACCTCATACTATTTCTCTGCCTGAAAATATGCTCCTGCATGCAAGAGGAAACATGCAAACACATCACTAGTCTTTATTAAATGGTTGAAAAACAAGCCATTCCCTATATTTCCTTTTCAGCAAAATACATTACTCACCAAGCCCTTTCTGATCCTGGCATCTGAACAGATACTAGAGGTCGAATGGCACCTGAGGGGTAGCAAAGGGCAATCAGGGGTTTCAGCCGTGACCCCTGTTGACCCCTGAATGAGGTTCTTGTCTACAACTGTGGTAGATTGTACATTTGGAAGATTGTGCAACTGGTTACATGTAAGCGTTGTTAGTCAGTGAAGCACTTTAACACCCTGCCGGTAGAGAAGTGCTACATAAAAACCAACAATAAATAAAACATTCAAATACACACATTCATTCACAGTGGGTCAGTTGTATGTCTGATGAGAGACTAGATTAGTGTTTAAGGGGAAAATGTTGCAAAGAATGATGTTCTCTACACTTGGAGCCTCTGTCATTCTCTCCTGGGTAGAGCTAACCCAGTTTCAGCACTATAACACAATGTGTTTCATCGCTGTTAGCATTATACTGCACCAAGTAGCCACTCTCCAGTGTGCAACTTTGAGAGACAGCATTTTTGCCACACAAAAACTGAGTTGTATCTGGTTACTTTGTATTATATAGGGAAGGCATTGCAAAGGATGTTTGTAACTATGAAGCTTGCAAAAATAGTGACTCTCTTTCTCTGGCTACTTAATTCTATCATTCTTAGGGCTTGGCAAACCAGCCTTATATTTTCAAATGTAATTTTTTACGTACTAAAATATAATGTATTGTATTCCTAAATGCCCTTCTCTGGATGATGAAGACATAGAATCACTGACAAAATGTTGTGGGAATGAAATGGTGCCTAAAATATTGTTGACAACAGTATCGTGCTCCTCTACTTATAATAGTAAGTACCATTTTCCAGAAAAAAATATAGACAATAATATAATCCTCAAATATCAAATTTTTGACCTAAATAGAGTTTAAAGTAGTAAATAGCAAATATTTTAATATATGCATTTAATATATTGTAAATTAAATAAATTCCACTAACATGTATTACCATATGTAAAAATATACGTATATAAATATATATACATATATGTGTGCTTGCGTTTATAAATACATAAATATCATAATCTATATACATATATATATATATATTAGCAACACACGGTTCAAATCCTTCAGAACCGCTCCTCAATTAAGGACACTCAGGTCGTTCTTTGTAGTCCCATATTCACATTTTATTCAAAAGCGTTCCTCACACAAATCAAGTCAACAAACGCGTTTCGGCGTTGCCGCCTTCGTCAGTGTTGACTGACTGGGAAATTTTTTTGTTTAAATAAAGTTTTACCATGACATCAAGTCACATGATTAAAAACAACAACATAAAAGAAGGCACATCAATTTTATTCATTGTTGTGTGGTGGCCATCTTGTAATGTCTATGTACATCAACATTTTTCATTTGAAAGTATAAATCATGGTATTTTTCACATACCTACAATTATAATTAATTCAAATATTATATCATACTTGTAAATCGGTAAATCTATAGTCAATCAAGCCCTGAATGGGCCATTAGATCCATCAGATCCATTTCATAGTACAACATTATAGATGTACTTATAGTTGGCCTGTGCCTAACTCGTCACATATATTTCAATGATACTGCCCTGAATGGGCTCGTGACTTCTCTAGACCGGAGATTTAGTTTTGCTACAGGATATTTTTCCAAACCAGGTTTCAAATTCAGTGGGAAGAGGAAAAGCAAGGGGGGGAGAGGTAGGGTGGATGGGGGTGATGATTGCTCATTGCACCATCAGGATTCAAGCAAGCCGGGCCGACGACGCCTGAAATGGCAGAAACCGGTCCCCGGAAGCTTGTTTCCTTCCCAGTATAAGAATTGGCTTGGTAGTTTGGTTTGCCCTGTTACCATCATGCACTGGGACAGGGACAGACTAATTTGCATATAGCCAAGTTCTGAGCTGGGATGGTGCAGTGAGCTAAGGTGATGGATCAAGCCCTGATCTTTGGACTGGGTAAGAGTGGTCTGCTTAATTCAGGCACTCTGTTCATCACCACCCCCTTTTCTGAATCATTTTGTCCACCATAAGCGTGGAAGGGTTTACTCAGATGTGAGTCCCTTGCTCATTGCACCATCAGGATTCAAGCAAGCCGGGCCGACGACGCCTGAAATGGCAGAAACCGGTCCCCGGAAGCTTGTTTCCTTCCCAGTATAAGAATTGGCTTGGTAGTTTGGTTTGCCCTGTTCCCATCATGCACTGGGACAGGAACAGACTAATTTGCATATAGCCAAGTTCTGAGCTGGGATGGTGCAGTGAGCTAAAAAACGGTGATGGATCAAGCCCTGATCTTTGGACTGGGTAAGAGTGGTCTGCTTAATTCAGGCACTCTGTTCATCACCACCCCCTTTTCTGAATCATTTTGTCCACCATAAGCGTGGAAGGGTATACTCAGATGTGAGTCCCTTGCTCATTGCACCATCAGGATTCAAGCAAGCCGGGCCGACGACGCCTGAAATGGCAGAAACCGGTCCCCGGAAGCTTGTTTCCTTCCCAGTATAAGAATTGGCTTGGTAGTTTGGTTTGCCCTGTTCCCATCATGCACTGGGACAGGAACAGACTAATTTGCATATAGCCAAGTTCTGAGCTGGGATGGTGCAGTGAGCTAAAAAAACGGTGATGGATCAAGCCCTGATCTTTGGACTGGGTAAGAGTGGTCTGCTTAATTCAGGCACTCTGTTCATCACCACCCCCTTTTCTGAATCATTTTGTCCACCATAAGCGTGGAAGGGTATACTCAGATGTGAGTCCCTTGCTCATTGCACCATCAGGATTCAAGCAAGCCGGGCCGACGACGCCTGAAATGGCAGAAACCGGTCCCCGGAAGCTTGTTTCCTTCCCAGTATAAGAATTGGCTTGGTAGTTTGGTTTGCCCTGTTACCATCATGCACTGGGACAGGGACAGACTAATTTGCATATAGCCAAGTTCTGAGCTGGGATGGTGCAGTGAGCTAAGGTGATGGATCAAGCCCTGATCTTTGGACTGGGTAAGAGTGGTCTGCTTAATTCAGGCACTCTGTTCATCACCACCCTCTTTTCTGAATCATTTTGTCCACCATAAGCGTGGAAGGGTATACTCAGATGTGAGTCCCTTGCTCATTGCACCATCAGGATTCAAGCAAGCCGGGCCTACGACGCCTGAAATGGCAGAAACCGGTCCCCGGAAGCTTGTTTCCTTCCCAGTATAAGAATTGGCTTGGTAGTTTGGTTTGCCCTGTTCCCATCATGCACTGGGACAGGAACAGACTAATTTGCATATAGCCAAGTTCTGAGCTGGGATGGTGCAGTGAGCTAAAAAACGGTGATGGATCAAGCCCTGATCTTTGGACTGGGTAAGAGTGGTCTGCTTAATTCAGGCACTCTGTTCATCACCACCCCCTTTTCTGAATCAAATTTGCATTCTCGGCATGAGCTACATATATATATATATTACCTACTGGTGGTCGCCAGTAGGTAGTTATAGTTAGGACCTAGTTTCCAGAGGATATCGGCAACATTCTATTTGGAATAACTTTGGTGCCGGTGGACGAATCTTCACAAAATTCTCCAAGAAAATGGCCTGCTCCGCTCCGCTCCTTCCCTGAAACTTTGGAGTTGATTCGTCAAGCGCGGGATGAGAAAAAAGGGGGTCCCAAAATGTGTTTTCCTATGCAATTTTCAATAGGACCTTTACCCAGGGCTACAGCCCGAACGGCTGAATGGAATTACACCAAATTTGGCAAACAGGTAGAGTTCGGTTAGCAGATTACCCTTTTTGTTAAATGGTGTAAATCCTTTCAGTAGTTCCTGAGAAAATCAAAAGTAAAATCATAGATATATCTATAGACGAAGTACCGTACGCGTACCTTTCCGAGCACGAGCTTTATGCTAATTGGCTGTCAACACTCCAAACCAGGAAGTGTTGGCAGCCATCTTGTGCCTTGGTAGAACCGAGGCACAAGAAAGCAGCAAAAGAAACACGAAAAACACGCAAATGGGGCAGGGTAGAAACACCCTGACCCCCTAGGCCTGCTCAGGGGGTCCAACAAGGACCCCCAAAGCCCAAAAACTAATTTTTTTTTTAAATCGCGGGATACACGTAGGTACGCGTACACTGTGGAAAAAAAAACCCGCTCTGCTTTTTTTCAAATTATCCCCCGGGGGACCAAATCCCAGGGGCATAATGAAAAAAGTGTGGGGGGGCCAATCCCCCCACACTGCCCCGGGGACCGCCACCCCCTGGGCAAAGTAATTATGATAGCAGGGGGCACATGGCACCCCCGCAGCCCCAGGGACCGCCACCCCCCGGGTCTTGGATATGTATAATGGGGGGTCTCTAAGGCCCCCTGAGCCCCGGGGACCGCCACCCCGGGGCTTTTTTGTAAAGTATGCGGGGGGGCTCATGGCCCCCCTTACAGCCCCAGGTACCACCCCCCGGGGCTTTGTTTTTAATTTTTAAAAAAACCTGTGAGGGGAGCTCAAGCTCCCCACATGCCCTGGGGACCCCCCCCCCCGGGGCTTTACAATTGTTGGGTGGCGGGCCACGCGGCCCCCCTCCTAGAGCCCTCGATGGCTCTGGGGAACGCCACCCCCCAGGGCCAGCTCCTGCAGTGTCCTGGGGTGCCCACCCCCGGGACACTGCTGTTTGCTATGGTAGCGCCCTACCATAGCAAACTGCTTTGGTTTTTGAAACCTGCTCTCTCTTTCAAAAATCAAAGCTGATTGCTTTTCTGCAAGGGTAGCAGCGTGTTAGCTGCTCCACATGCAGAAAAGCAATGCTGGCTCCCGCAGGATGTGGGGAGCCGGCAGGGACTGTGGGGGGCTTGGGGAACCCCCACGGCCCCCAACGAGGATGGCCAGGCCCCAGGGATGGGGTCCCAGGGGCCAGAAGTGGCCATGGGAGGGGGGGCAAAGCAGCTCCCCTCCTAATTAAAAATGTTTTTTAAAAAGGCCCATGCCCCAGCCATCCTGTGCTCGGGAGACCGAGGCACAAGAAATCTGAAAAACAATTGTGTAGAACACAGAAGGGGGGCAGGGTAGAAACACCTTGACCCCCTAGGCCTGCCCAGGTGGTCCCACAAGGACCCCCAAGGCCGAGAAAATGTTTTTTAAAAACCCGGTCTGTTTTTTTTCAAATTACCTCCTGGGGGACCAAATCGCGGGGGCATAGTGATAAAGAAGTGTGGGGGGCCCCAATCCCCCCCCACACTGCCCCGGGGACCGCCGTCCCTCAGGGCAAAGAAATGCAACCCCCTGGCGCATACTGGAGGCTCCTGGTGGGCTAGTTGGCCCCCAGGGACCCCCAGTATGCAAGGGGAATTAGATCCCCCTCTGCAAACATGCCAGGGGGCTGCGTTGCAGAGAGGTGTAAAAAGGGGCATAGCCTCATTACACCTCTCTGCAATGCAGCCCACTGGCGCATACTGGAGGCCTCAGGTGGGCTAGTTGGCCCCCAGTGACCCCCAGTATGCAAGGGAATTAGTTTCCCTTCTGCAAACGTGCCATGGGGCTGCGTTGCAGAGAGGTGTAAAAAGGGGCATAGCCTCATTACACCTCCCTGCAATGCAGCCCCCTGGCGCATACTGGAGGTTCCAGGTGGGCTAGTTGGCCCCCAGCGACCCCCAGTATGCAAGGGGAATTAGTTACCCCTCTGCAACCGCGCCAGGGGGCTGCGTTGAAGAGAGGTGTATAAAGGGGCATAGCCTCATTACACCTCTCTGCAATGCAGCCCCCTGGTGCATACTGGAGGTTCCAGGTGGGCTAGTTGGCCCCCAGGGACCCCTAGTAGGCAAGGGGAATTAGTTCCCCCTCTGCAAACGCACCCGGGGGCTGCGTTGCAGAGAGGTGTAAAAATGGGTGTGGCCTCATTACATCTCTCTGCAATGCAGCCCCCTGAGAATACTGAAGGTTCCTGGTGGGCTAGTTGGCCCCCAGGGACCCCCAGTATGCAAGGGGAATTAGTTTCCCCTCTGCAAACGCGTCAGGGGGCTGCATTGCAGAGAGGTGTAAAAACATTATTTTTCAATTTATATTAAAAATATGTAATGTAATTTAAAAATAAAATATCTAAAAATAAATAATTTAAAATAATGTAGTAAATCAGTATAAAAAATATAACAATTAATACATTTAAAGATTATCATTTACAAAACCATTGAAATTCACTGAAAAAAAACATAGGTTTCAGCCATGTTATAGTTAGGAATGACCATTTAAAAATCCTTTGAAATTCCCCCGTTATAGTTAGTTGTACTCACTATAACTCGCGCACCCGCAATCCACTGCTGATGATGTCACATATTACATCATTCATGACATGGTCAGTGACATCACTGATGACATCACTGATGACATCTCAAATGACATCACTGATGACATCACTGATGAAATCATCCTTGTGAAAGAGTGGCAGACCTCCTCTCAGCGTAATATAACCCTTGATACACACATTCAAAAATAGAAACTACAATTTTCAAAAAAATGGAGATACCAATTCAAGTTAGAACAACCTATTCAGTAATTCCAAAATCTACATACACATCCAGTCATTCACTAACAGTTCTATATGGACACTCATACATATACTCACTCATCATATGTACTCATACACCTAAACATCTTATTACACACGGACACTCATCTATAGAGTTACTCACACACAAACTCAGAAGAATCCTGTGGCTGCTGTTCTGCCATTTTGATATGAGAAAAGCTGGAACAAAGCAGAGATCCTTCTCTCAGGAAACTAAAAGAGATAGTGAGGGAAGTGGGTGGGGTTTTTCAAGATTCTGGAAAAGAAACTACTATAAACCAAACAAAAGTGTTGTTTTCATGTCACATGATTTTAGGTGCACGCAACGCGTGCGCACGCATGCGTGCATGTTGCGCGACCATCGCATTTAAATGACGTTTTACCAGATTTTCGTAAAAGCTTTTAAAAACATGAAAAGGAGGCAGGGAAGAGACTCCCAGACCCCCTAGGCCTTTTCATGGGGTCCCTGAAGGACCCGGAAGGGCAAAAAAAACATTTTATATATTTTTTTAAATCGCGAGGCGCGCGCACGTTGCTCGCACCCTCGAGGCAGAACTGAGTCAAAATCAAAAGTGGAGAACATGAAAAGGGGGAAGGGTAGAGACTCCCTGACCCCCTAGGCCTTCTCAGGGGGTCTCTGAAGGACCCCGAAGGGCAAAAAAAACTCTTTTTTTTTTTAAATCACGAGGTGCATGCACGTTGCGCGCACGTTGAGAAAAAAAAAATAATTGACACATTTGACTGTTTATATTTTGATTGAAGATGTAGACTATACTGTTTAACTTTATCCAAATCATAAAAACTAGCTGTGCCATTGCATATTACAGGATACAGTCAATGTATTACAATTTACAAAGGCAGTTTGTTGGAAAATAAATATATAAAAAAATATAAAAATTGATACTGAAATTAGCATTTTAAAAACTTTTGAAATTCACTGAAAAAACCATAGGTTTCACACACGTTATATTTAGGAATTAGCATTGAAAAAACCTTAGAAATTCACAGAAAAACCATAGGTTTCACACACATCATAATTAGGAATTAGCATTTAAAAAACCTTGCAAATTCACTGAAAAAAACATAGGTTTCAGGCTTGATATAGTTAGGATTTAGCATTTAAAAAACCTTTGAAATTCACTGAAAAAAATATAGGTTTCAGGCCTGATATAGTTAGGAATTAGCATTTAAAAAACCTTCACTGAAAAAACTGTAGATTTTTAGGGGTGTTATAGTTAGCTGGACATTTCACTCATACAAAACCATTGAAATTCCTCCAATATAGTTAGTTGTACTAACTATATCTCGCGCGCCCGCAATCCACTGCTGATGATGTCACATATTACATCATTCATGACATGGTCAGTGACATCACTGATGACATCTCAAATGACATTACTGATGACATCATCCACGTGACAATACACCTCATCCTACACTAGTATAACCTTTCGTCACTCACTGTAAAATACAGAGTACCATATTTAAATCCATTGACACACCAATACAAGTTTCTAAAAAACCACTCAGTGATTCCTAGATCTATACACACATCTAATCACTTACCTACAGATTCACTCATACATGCAGTCAATGATCAATAGAACACTATCAAATATACTTATACACCTATATCGACATTACACACCAGCACACATCCTATTCACTTATAAAGTCATCCTATTCACTTATGCAAACAATGGATCATACTTACATTTACTTAGCTATACACTTATACAAACACCACTTTATCTATTCATATGGACAGTAAATTATACTTAGTGTGTTATAAAATCACTATTACAGGTATACAGTTATCTATACAGTCACGCATACAATCAGTGAGTCTTACGTATTCTTATTTATAAACAACAACTGACACATACATTGCCTTTGATTTTTCTACTTTGTTGGACATGTACCATTAAGAGAGATATTTGCTCATCACCACACCCATAAAGATATTCACTCACCCAAGCAACTGTTATAACATGTAGTCTTAACGTCATATACCTACTAAATCAACAATTCACACATCTTTGGGCAGTCACACACCTCCCACTGAACCACACACACATTCACTCTCCCATACAAATATTTAGTTAACTAATCAATAAATAATATGGACTTTCGAATAGCTAGTAAACAACTGGAGTAGTTTTTACAACAACTGACAAAGTGATACAGATGTTCACACAGTTTAGTCACTATCCAATATATTTAGAGAGACACTTTAAATTAGTCAAGTAAACAGTCAATCACACTGCTACTAAATCCTCCATCCAGATACTTATATATATTTTTTTTTTAAGTTTGAATATCTTTATTCGGCAATTTGTCACCATAAAAGAGTACATATACATAACATTTCAAAATACCATTAAAATTATGTAATTTACAATAAAAAACACCACATTCGTCAATTTACTAGCATTAATTACGTCCTCAGCTTATGGAACTTCCGGAGTGTAGTTTCAATAAGCGGGAACGTGTCATCCAAACACTTCCCAAAAATTTTGCCACCCCACAGATCATACTGGCTGATGAAGAATCTGTAGAGAGGACACGTAGTGCCTGGCTATGGCACCTCAGCCCTAGTTCCCTACAGACGGGTTTCAACCAGAATTTCCGCGCCCCTTTATAGGCTGGGCAGGCAAAAAACAAGTGAGCCACCGATTCCTTAGGAGCCGCACAGCCGGGGCATGCACGCAAGCGGGCATCTGTGTTCGACCATCTCGCCGTAAAGTCATGAACCGGGAGCGTCCCATATCGCAATTTTAGGTACAGTGCACGATCCATTGGTTTAGTTATTAAGTCGAGAAAGGGTTCCAATTTTCGCACACACTTAATTGACAAAAATTGGTCAGTAAGTGAACCCACATTCGTAAGCCTCGTAGCGTTACTCTGTACCCAATCCCAGTATAGTTTTTTTATAACATCTTTGGGTGGTGGTAATTGCGACTCCCATGCCTCTCTTAGACCCAAGCTAAAAGCCAAATCTTTCAGATTATTTAGCCATCCTATTTTTTTACCTGTGTCCAGTAGTAATAGTTCATCCAGCCCTTCTGCATACTTAGCGAGCTCCTCAGTTCTTCTTAGGCGGGACCAGAATAGCAACGGGCGTAGCCTCACCAAGTCCTTTACTGTTTTCCTGCCCAGATCTAATCTTAGTGGGATCATTGGGGTGGAAACGGGGAGAGCTACCACATTCCTAAAAAAATTGTTTTCCGCTCTCATCAAATCCGAAACCCCTTCGAACCCCCAAAGTTCGGAGCCATAGAGTGCTGCAGGAAGGATCTGTCCCTCATAGATGGTCATAGCTGGGGAGACCGGTTTACTGGTTGATTCACGGATCTCCTTCAGCGTCACCCCGGATACTCTACGATGGTTTAATAACATTTTGGAAAGATGATCCTTCCAGGTCATGCGGCTGTTAATCCGGACACCAAGATAGTCAAAAGACTCGACCAGCTCGAGGGGGGCATTGTTGAGCACAAAATTATTTTTGAATCTTTTTGAGGGTGCAAAAGCCATCAATTTGGTTTTTGATGTATTGATTATTAAGCCTCGTGTAGTGCAGAAGGAGCTAAACCGGTTCAAGAGTTTTTGTAAGCCCACCGGGGATTTGGAAATTAATAGGGTGTCGTCAGCGAAGAGAAGTGTGGGGATTCTCTCCCCCGCCAGGGATGGGGCATCCGAATCCTCCCCCTTTAGATGGTCAACCACTCCATTTACGAATAGGGAGAAGAGGGTCGGAGCCATGACACAGCCCTGTCGTACTCCTCTCCGCACTGGGATCCTGTCAGTTAGTTGCCCCTGGGATCCCCATCTAACCCTCGCATAGTTCCCCTCGTGCAGCTTTACGATTAGGCTCAGAAGACCACTGGGAAAACCCATCTCTCCTAGAATTTCCCAAAGTTTTGTACGAGGGACCAGGTCGAATGCAGTTTTGAGGTCGATGAATGCCATATACAAACTGCCTTTCATGATGGTAACCGCCTTCCAATGGATGGCAAAAAGGCGAAAGACCTGGTCCATCGTACCTACCTTCCTTCTGAACCCCGCTTGTAAGTGGGAGAGGATACTAGCCTCCTCTATCCAGTCGCCTACTCTTGAAATGATGACCCTGCCGACCACTTTCTGGATTATGTCTATCAGACTGATGGGTCTGTAGTTCGCAGGGTCATCTCTGGCCCCCTTCTTATACACCGTGACTACCTCGGCCCCTTTCCAAGAATCTGGAACCTGATGTCCCCTCGTAATCAGATTCATTAATATTGCAATTAGTTTGGCCCAGGCCTCTGGCTCCGCCATCAACAGATCTCCAGGGATCCCATCCTGCCCGGCGGCTTTCTTAGGGGTTAGGTGTCTAATCGCCATCACTACTTCTGCGGTTGAAAATAAAAGGACATTATCATCTACGAGGTCCCCTTCACCCAGGCTATTCACCCCATGACTAGTTATTTCCTCCAAGTCTCCATATAGGGATGAAAAATGAGTAAACCATTGCTGGCAAGTTATATGATCAGCCAATGGTTGCGATTTGCTCTGCCTTGTTCTATTAACCAATTCCCAAAAAAGGTTCGGGTTCCTACTACTCACAGCCTTGGAAAGATCCTGCCAGTGCTGTTCCTCCCACTCCCGTTTGGCCAATGATAATGCTTTCAGATAATCCTTCCTGGCCGCTCTAACCAGTAAAGGGTCCCCTGAAAGCAGAGCTTTTGTCAATTTTTTCCTTTTGCTCTTACAATGATCATTATACCATGATTTACATAGAGTAGGGGGTATAGCAGGAGCCCTATTACTTTTCCCCTTCGAGATAAAAAATTGGCCAATTTGATCTATTGTGGTTTTATAGGCAGAGTCAAGGGAGGGGTGATGGCAATTGACGGTCCGATTTTCATCAACCCAGATTTCTAAGTTGGAAGACAATCCCTCAACCATCGCTTTGATGCTTCCTATATCGCCCTCATTAAGCTTGGCCTTATCCCATTTCAACCTACGGTTATTGTTAAATGGGATGACTTCTTTAGTTGTTTTTAAGGTGACAATTGCTCGCCTATCATTCAGAACACCCCAATTGAACTTGCAACACAGGGGGTTGTGATCGCTATCCTGGCTTGGGACGACCTCCATATCAATTAGGTCCGGCCAGAACCCAACATCCATTAGGATGTAATCGATTCGGGACGGGCCCGAGAGTCTATTAAAGGTCAAAGCCCCTAACTGATCAGACATAGTCCTACCATTAAGGGCTCTTAATTTGTGGTCCCTTGTCAGTGCATTAATTTGTATGGCCCTAGGTGACCACTTCCTAATAGGGGGCAATGAAAGAGTTGGGATGGACCATTTTGCATCCTCTTCTTCGATTCCTAAGGGGTCGTCTCCAAGAAGGGGTTCGAATGTACAGTTAAAATCACCCCCCACAAGAATTTTAACTGAGCAGGGGCAATTGGCTAAAGCCGAATCCAGGGCTGATAAGGTCAAAGAGGGAGAGTCACCCTGTGTCCCTCTCGCGTAAACATTAAAAAGGTCAAGCCTGGCAACATCCTCCCGTCCTCTTGCTGAAAGGTGGAGTATATCATTACACTCCACAGTATGGCTTGTGACCACCCAGTTCAGATCTATTTTTATCCAAACTATGAGACCGCCCGATGGTCTACCCTTCCCCTTACTTACTGCGGGGACAGAGTGGGTAGTATACCCCGATTTATGTAGAGGAACAAAACTCCATGTCTCCTGGAACAGGCAGACATCAAACTGTTCAATAAGTGTGTGCCACTCCGGGATTTCTAGCTTCCTCTTTAGCCCAGCAATATTCCAAGAAAGGAGGTTTATTATCCGCCTTCCTCTAGGCTTAAAAGTGTGACCCACCTTGGGCAAACTCTCGTTAACCACCCTAATCAAAGGGCTCCCCCCCTCCTGGGCCAATAAAGTGGGGGAAGCAAGGCAACCAACCATACTCATCACGGGCCCGGCTAGACTAGAATCCTCAGTTATGGCATTGGTGGTCGCCATATGTTCTATGGGTAGACTAACCTCTTCAGTAACTATGCTACCCCAAGGTGAACGAGAATCCGCATCCCCAGGGAGTTCATTATCGTTTTCATTATCATTTTCCCCCCCCCCCTGCCCCCAACTTCAATCACAGTCTTCCAGCCCTGACAGCTGGGAAAACCGATTGTAGGTATCCAACGGGGTAAAGGGTCTCAGGTGGTTCATACTGGAGCCCTGGTTCGGCATAGATCTATGGGGGGCCATGGACCAGGCGGAATGTAGATCAGGCGCCCTAGTAAACTGATGCCCATACTGGGAATAATTATTAGTATAGGGTAGCGTAAGGGACGGCCTTTAAGATTGTGATTTGTTTGAATTTGTATAGTTGGTGACTTCTGACCTGGGGTAAAAGTATGTTAAAGCCCGTGGGACAATACAGGTTTCCCCATTCCCAGGTGGCCAATTTAGGATGTAATCAACTGCCCGGGGGTCTCTAAAATTAACCACCACTAGGTCCCCCTCGATGTCTTTAATTCTACTCCCCAGCCAGTTAATCCGTCTGACATGAACTATGTCCCCATCTATGTTGGGTGCTATCGGCCTGCGTAGCCGCAACCAATGGATAATTTTGTTCTTGAGATCGACATATCCCTCCTTCTTATTTTCAGTTAACTGCGGGACCCCCGTTAAAATCACCACGTAAGGCACAGCTTCTGGGGGAATCTCTACTTGTGGGACCCTTTTATGAGGTATTCTACTTTTTCCACCATCCCCGTTTGCGATCTGATTGTTACTCGACGAAGCCTTTAGGGATGATTTGGTGGGGCCCGCTCCCGATTCAGTCGCTGGTGCTTTTGGTTGTATAGGCGCCGGCGTATTATGAATTGGGGGCACAGCTCCACCCTGAGGCTGACAGGTTTGTTTAGTCAGAGCAGGGGTAGAGGAAGTTTTAGATTCCCTTTGTGGTATAGTAGGAGGGGGTATGGGGTGCACCGCCACACTTCCTTTATTTTTAGTAAGGATAGACATACTAGTTATGGCGGCCTCCAATATGGTTAACCTAATTTCCACCTTTTTAATAGACTCATTGATGGGTAGAAGGAGAGTTCTCAACAAAAATTCCAAATTCCCTGACACTGTGGGGGGAAGTAGTGGTGAAGTAATAGGTGGGGTGACTCTATTGATGTTATCAGGAGCCTCATCTTGTATGGTTGCTAAAGATGGAAAATGAACCGGTGAGACAGCTACCTGTGGTGTATAATCCTGCTCTACTATTGGAAGAGTCTCAGTTATAATCGGAGTTTTTGACCCTTTACCGAAATCAGCGTGCAGTGTTTTTGCTTTACCTGATACCACCCTTTGTTTCCTCCTTTTTTTACTAGGGGGAGGTCGGTGGGTCTGGGCTGCAGGGAATGACTTAACTTCCTGCTTCCTAGATTTAGGTGTAGTAGCCACAAGATTACAACTAGCAGTGGGTGAAACAATTATAATATTGTCCGTGGGCAAACAAGGAGTGGCTACAAAGTCACGAAACAATAGGGGGACTCCATCTTGACTTACGTTATCCTCACTTAGCACATTCGAATCCCCCTCCCGGTTCAGTTCAAGTAAACTATCAGTGAGGGGTCTAAGTTTCATATTCTCAACAGAGCGACGCCGCTCTGCCCTGCGCTCTGCTAGGATAGAATCCTTTTCACCCTCGCTCCTCTTGGGAAAGTAATTCTCCAGGGAACCGTTACGTAATCTGGATTTTTTACCTGGGGTTTCTTCTTCTGTTGCCATGTCCAAGATGTAATGAACAATGTCTTCCGGACTGCAAGGAAAGAGGTCAGGCCCAGCCCGGCCTCCTCCGGCCCCGGACGGCCACAGACGGTCCCGCCCTTGTCCCGGGCTTCTCCCGGCGCCCTCCCGCGCGCTCCCGCGCAGCGGGAAAGACTGCTTCTTTTGAAGATGTACAAAGGTGAACTAGGGGGCGTGGCCGGCAGGGAGAGGAGCCCAGCTGACACGGGCGCGCGGGGACTCCTGGAACTCAGAGTCCACCCGCTCTACCCTCGCAGCCCTGCCGGTGTCCCAACAAGCCCCAGGCAAAGTTCCACACACTGCTAAAACCGCGAAGCGGGACCCGCGCAGCGGGTCCGGCGAGCAGCAGCGGCTTAGCAGGCAGGATTCAGCAGAGGTCCGTGGCGTGGCGAGAGTCCAGGTAGTTTCCCGCTGGTGTGGGGGTTGGAGGTAATTAAGTACCGCTGTGTTAGGGGCGCGGCCGGCAGGGAGAGGAGCCCAGCTGACACGGGCGCGCGGGGACTCCTGGAACTCAGAGTCCACCCGCTCTACCCTCGCAGCCCTGCCGGTGTCCCAACAAGCCCCAGGCAAAGTTCCACACACTGCTAAAACCGCGAAGCGGGACCCGCGCAGCGGGTCCGGCGAGCAGCAGCGGCTTAGCAGGCAGGATTCAGCAGAGGTCCGTGGTCCGAGGTCCGTGGCGTGGCGAGAGTCCAGGTAGTTTCCCGCTGGTGTGGGGGTTGGAGGTAATTAAGTACCGCTGTGTTAGGGGCGCGGCCGGCAGGGAGAGGAGCCCAGCTGACACGGGCGCGCGGGGACTCCTGGAACTCAGAGTCCACCCGCTCTACCCTCGCAGCCCTGCCGGTGTCCCAACAAGCCCCAGGCAAAGTTCCACACACTGCTAAAACCGCGAAGCGGGACCCGCGCAGCGGGTCCGGCGAGCAGCAGCGGCTTAGCAGGCAGGATTCAGCAGAGGTCCGTGGTCCGAGGTCCGTAGCGTGGCGAGAGTCCAGGTAGTTTCCCCTCTGCAAACGCGCCAGGGGGCTGCGTTGAAGAGAGGTGTATAAAGGGGCATAGCCTCATTACACCTCTCTGCAATGCAGCCCCCTGGTGCATACTGGAGGTTCCAGGTGGGCTAGTTGGCCCCCAGGGACCCCTAGTAGGCAAGGGGAATTAGTTCCCCCTCTGCAAACGCACCCGGGGGCTGCGTTGCAGAGAGGTGTAAAAATGGGTGTGGCCTCATTACATCTCTCTGCAATGCAGCCCCCTGAGAATACTGAAGGTTCCTGGTGGGCAAGTTGGCCCCCAGGGACCCCCAGTATGCAAGGGGAATTAGTTTCCCCTCTGCAAACGCGTCAGGGGGCTGCATTGCAGAGAGGTGTAAAAACATTATTTTTCAATTTATATTAAAAATATGTAATGTAATTTAAAAATAAAATATCTAAAAATAAATAATTTAAAATAATGTAGTAAATCAGTATAAAAAATATAACAATTAATACATTTAAAGATTATCATTTACAAAACCATTGAAATTCACTGAAAAAAAACATAGGTTTCAGCCATGTTATAGTTAGGAATGACCATTTAAAAATCCTTTGAAATTCCCCCGTTATAGTTAGTTGTACTCACTATAACTCGCGCACCCGCAATCCACTGCTGATGATGTCACATATTACATCATTCATGACATGGTCAGTGACATCACTGATGACATCACTGATGACATCTCAAATGACATCACTGATGACATCACTGATGAAATCATCCTTGTGAAAGAGTGGCAGACCTCCTCTCAGCGTAATATAACCCTTGATACACACATTCAAAAATAGAAACTACAATTTTCAAAAAAATGGAGATACCAATTCAAGTTAGAACAACCTATTCAGTAATTCCAAAATCTACATACACATCCAGTCATTCACTAACAGTTCTATATGGACACTCATACATATACTCACTCATCATATGTACTCATACACCTAAACATCTTATTACACACGGACACTCATCTATAGAGTTACTCACACACAAACTCAGAAGAATCCTGTGGCTGCTGTTCTGCCATTTTGATATGAGAAAAGCTGGAACAAAGCAGAGATCCTTCTCTCAGGAAACTAAAAGAGATAGTGAGGGAAGTGGGTGGGGTTTTTCAAGATTCTGGAAAAGAAACTACTATAAACCAAACAAAAGTGTTGTTTTCATGTCACATGATTTTAGGTGCACGCAACGCGTGCGCACGCATGCGTGCATGTTGCGCGACCATCGCATTTAAATGACGTTTTACCAGATTTTCGTAAAAGCTTTTAAAAACATGAAAAGGAGGCAGGGAAGAGACTCCCAGACCCCCTAGGCCTTTTCATGGGGTCCCTGAAGGACCCGGAAGGGCAAAAAAAACATTTTATATATTTTTTTAAATCGCGAGGCGCGCGCACGTTGCTCGCACCCTCGAGGCAGAACTGAGTCAAAATCAAAAGTGGAGAACATGAAAAGGGGGAAGGGTAGAGACTCCCTGACCCCCTAGGCCTTCTCAGGGGGTCTCTGAAGGACCCCGAAGGGCAAAAAAAACTCTTTTTTTTTTAAATCACGAGGTGCATGCACGTTGCGCGCACGTTGAGAAAAAAAAAATAATTGACACATTTGACTGTTTATATTTTGATTGAAGATGTAGACTATACTGTTTAACTTTATCCAAATCATAAAAACTAGCTGTGCCATTGCATATTACAGGATACAGTCAATGTATTACAATTTACAAAGGCAGTTTGTTGGAAAATAAATATATAAAAAAATATAAAAATTGATACTGAAATTAGCATTTTAAAAACTTTTGAAATTCACTGAAAAAACCATAGGTTTCACACACGTTATATTTAGGAATTAGCATTGAAAAAACCTTAGAAATTCACAGAAAAACCATAGGTTTCACACACATCATAATTAGGAATTAGCATTTAAAAAACCTTGCAAATTCACTGAAAAAAACATAGGTTTCAGGCTTGATATAGTTAGGATTTAGCATTTAAAAAACCTTTGAAATTCACTGAAAAAAATATAGGTTTCAGGCCTGATATAGTTAGGAATTAGCATTTAAAAAACCTTCACTGAAAAAACTGTAGATTTTTAGGGGTGTTATAGTTAGCTGGACATTTCACTCATACAAAACCATTGAAATTCCTCCAATATAGTTAGTTGTACTAACTATATCTCGCGCGCCCGCAATCCACTGCTGATGATGTCACATATTACATCATTCATGACATGGTCAGTGACATCACTGATGACATCTCAAATGACATTACTGATGACATCATCCACGTGACAATACACCTCATCCTACACTAGTATAACCTTTCGTCACTCACTGTAAAATACAGAGTACCATATTTAAATCCATTGACACACCAATACAAGTTTCTAAAAAACCATTCAGTGATTCCTAGATCTATACACACATCTAATCACTTACCTACAGATTCACTCATACATGCAGTCAATGATCAATAGAACACTATCAAATATACTTATACACCTATATCGACATTACACACCAACACACATCCTATTCACTTATAAAGTCATCCTATTCACTTATGCAAACAATGGATCATACTTACATTTACTTAGCTATACACTTATACAAACACCTTTTTATCTATTCATATGGACAGTAAATTATACTTAGTGTGTTATAAAATCACTATTACAGGTATACAGTTATCTATACAGTCACGCATACAATCAGTGAGTCTTACGTATTCTTATTTATAAACAACAACTGACACATACATTGCCTTTGATTTTTCTACTTTGTTGGACATGTACCATTAAGAGAGATATTTGCTCATCACCACACCCATAAAGATATTCACTCACCCAAGCAACTGTTATAACATGTAGTCTTAACGTCATATACCTACTAAATCAACAATTCACACATCTTTGGGCAGTCACACACCTCCCACTGAACCACACACACATTCACTCTCCCATACAAATATTTAGTTAACTAATCAATAAATAATATGGACTTTCGAATAGCTAGTAAACAACTGGAGTAGTTTTTACAACAACTGACAAAGTGATACAGATGTTCACACAGTTTAGTCACTATCCAATATATTTAGAGAGACACTTTAAATTAGTCAAGTAAACAGTCAATCACACTGCTACTAAATCCTCCATCCAGATACTTATATTTATATATCCACTCATTCATCAATGCAAATTGCTATATATATATACATATTTAAATACCAAAGCAAACCACATTCACTGGATGACCATGTCATGAATGATGTAATATGTGACATCATCAGCAGGGGATTGCGGGTGCGCGAGATATAGATAGTACAACTAACTATATCGGAGGAATTTCAATGGTTTTGTGTGAGTGAAATATCCAGCTAACTATAACACCCCTAAAATCTACAGATTTTTCTGTGAATTTCTAAGGGTTTTTTAAATGCTAATTCCTAACTATATCAGGCCTGAAACCTATGGTTTTTTCAGGTGTGCTGAAGAATCAGTTGGTGTATGTGTACCTGTGTGGATGATTCAGTGGGTGTGTGACATTGTATATGTGACTGATTAGGTGTCTGAGTGAATGTATCTGTGAGAGGCTAAGTTGTGTGAATGTCTCTATCAGTCTGTCAGTTAGTTTTAAAGTGGCTTTATGGGTTGGTGAGTGGGTAGGTGAGTGGCTGTAGGGGTGATTCATAGGTTATCTGAGTACCTATATGGGTGTACAAGTATCTGGGTGTGTGAGGGGGTGTGTGAGTGCCTGCATGGATGGTTGAATGTGAGAGTCAGTGGATATATGGGCTTGTGAGTATATGTGTGAGGGGCTGTATGAGTCAGTGAGTATGTATATGGTATGTCAGGGAGTGAGTGCATGTGTCAGTGGTATATGGGTGAGTAACTGGATATGTGAAATGTAGTATAGGTGAGTGATGGGGTATATGAGTGACTGTATGGGTGAGTGTGTGATTGTGTCAGTAACTGTATAGGTGAGTGAGTACATGCTAGTATCTGTCTGAGTAAGTGAGCTAGTCTGTGTGTAACTGTAGGGGTAAGTTAGTGACTATGTGATTGTATGGGTGAGTGAGTAGGTGTGTAAGTAGCTCTATGGGTGACTGACTCAGTGTGTGAGTGACTGTATGGGTGTGCGAGTGGATATGGTAATGGCTATATTAGTGAGTGAGTGGGTGTATGAGTAACTGTGTAAGTACTGGTATGGGTGTGTGAATATGTTTGAGAATGGTATTGTGGAAGTTGGAGTGTATGTGTGAAAGTTGATTTGGGGGTGTGAGTGGCTGCATCAGAGATTATGTGGATTATGTCATCACTGATGTCATGAGTGATGTCATTTGGGATTTAATCAGTGATGCCATCATTGATGTCACTGACCATGTCATGAGTAATGTAGTGTGTGAAGTCATAAGCAGTGCATTGCTGGGCACAAGTGACAGTTAGCTCACCTAATTATAACTGCTGAATTTCTATGGTTTGTGCAAGTGAAATGTCAGCCTAACTTTAACATCACTGTAACCTTTGGTTATTTTAGTGAATGTCTTAGGTTTTTTAAATTCTATTAGCTAACTATAATGTTCCTGTAACCTTTGTTTTTTTCAATGAATTTCTAAGGTTTTTTAAATGCTAATATCTAACTATAATGTACCTGTAACCTTCACTTTTTTTATTGAATCTCAATGGTTTTTTAATTAGTAGTCAGGTTTGCAGAGATGTGGAGAAAGGGGGCTGGGCCTCAGCCCAGCTCTCTGGACTCCCGCTGTGTAGGACTTGCAGGGGGTACCAGGATGGCTTTTTGGCCCCCAAGGTCCCTCAGGAGTAAAGTGGACTTCACACCCCAATGACTAGTGCACCACAAGCCGTGTTTGCAGAGTGGTGGCGAAAGGTGGCGTGGCCTCCAAAGACCTCTTAGAAATCCCACTGTGTGAAACTTACTGGAGTTAACAAGAGGGGTACTTGGGCTCCAAAGATGTCCTTGGGGGACAACTACCTCTCCTGTTACCTCCAGTTAGTCCCACACAGCAGGCTTACTGAAACCTCTAGGATGCCATGCCCCCTTTCTCCACCACTCTGCAAATGCACCTCTTGATGCTCTACTAGTTAGGGATGAAGTCCCCTTGACTCTTGAGGGCCTTGCGGGCCAACTAGCCCTCCTGTTACCTCCAGTAAGGCCCACACAGGTAGACTGCTGAGAGCTCATCAGAGCCCACACCCCCTTTCTTCACCACTCTGAAAACTACTTGTTGGGGGAAGAAGTTAACTTTAGGCCTGAGGGCCCGACGAGGCCAGGAAACCTCATCACCCCACCAACAGTGCACTGAGGGACATGTTTGCAGAGTGGTGGAGAAACAGGGGCGTGGCCCTTGACCCCCACTCAGCAATCCCACAGTGTGGGACTTACTGGGGGTAACAGGAGGTCTTGTTGGCCCATAAGGACCCTCATCAGCTAAGGGGACTTCATCCTCCACCAGGAGCGCATCAGGAGGCTCATTTGCAGAGTATTGGGGAAAGGGATCATTTTGGGCCCTGGGGACTACACATCCGTGGCCTGCCCCTTTTTAATTTATTTTCATTAAAGAAAACAACATGTGGCCCCCCCTTGCAGGCTGATTTCAGTCCCAGGGCCCCATCCCCATGGGGCCTGACCTTGATTAATTTTTTTTATAATGGAAAGGGAGGGGGCTCGAGTGCCCCGATAGTTTTTGGCCCCAGGCACCCCTCCCCAAGGGCCTGCCCTTTTCCTATTTAATAATTTTTATTTTAGAAATGGAGGGCTACCGTGCATACCCACTCCTGGGTAATTTTCAGCTCCGGGAATCCAATCCCTCAGGGCCCTCCACATTTTTTTTAACATATGGGAGGTGGGCCACACAGTCCCTCCTGGGCCTAGTTTGGCCCCGGGAGCCCCATTCCCCGGTCCTGGTCTGTACTCTGGGTGCCCTGGTCCCAACCCAGGGCACCCACATTTTCCACATTGGGGACAGGAAGAGGAGCCTCAAGGTCACAACAGTCCCTTTGGGCTCCCCAAGTTCTGCTGGAGCTGGCATTGTTTTGGGATCCAGGGAGCTGATGACATGCAGCTCCCTGAATCCCAAAGCAATGTTTGTTTCCCTGCTAACTTCACAGCAGGCTGGTAAACAGATGTTGCTCTGATTTCAGCAAGCAAAAACATTTTTGTTCTGGCTTGCTGAAAGCAGATCAGGTTTGCTATGGCTTGGTGGGAGTGGTGCATCCGCCAAGCCATAGCAAACTGCGATGACCCTGGGGTGGGCACCCCGGGACGTTGCTGGAGCCAGCCTTTCTTCAAATTTGCCCCAGGGAGCTGGTGGTACCTGGGGCCAGGGGTCCACTATGGACCCCCTTCATTGTTCTCTTTTTGTGCTCTGGGGAGTTGGCGGTCCCCGGGCTGCAGGGGGGCCACAGCTTTCCCTTCATTATTTTTTAATGTCATCTCTTCCCTGAATATAATTATATACCTGCCTGGGGAGGTGGCGGTCCCCGTGGCTTTGACCAGACTATAGAGGGGGGCCCATGCGCCCTCATATATTTTAATAATGCCCACCCTGTTGCTGAATCTAAATGAAGTTTGGACCTGGGGGAAGTCCACTCCCCCCCCAGAGGTCCAAAGATTTGTCAAACATCACCAGTGATTGGCAAATGATAAAAAAAATGCTCTACCTATGGAAACTACATCCTAATTATAATTATCTACTGGCGATACCATTAGGTTTTATATATAAATATATATATATATATATAAATTCATTGCAGAACCCAAAATTTTGCAAGGAGCCACACGAATGCTGTCATCTGCTCTTTCCTTTATTGCATCTTGCCAGCAACGAACAAACCACAGGAGCAGTATTACCATCTTTAAATAGTGCCAAACGCGTTTCAGGACTGGAGGTCCTTTCATCAGTAGCTTCTCGGAGGCACTAGGGAAACAATTTTCAAAGCGCTTTTTCCTTCATTATATACCTCCCGCCCCGATGGGCGTGGCTACAAGCACTCTGGGAGATGAAGTCCGCTTCTACCATCAACCCCAGTGGGTGTTTCTCACCGTGTCTTTTGTCCATAATTGATTCGATGCTTGCGCCCGTGGTAGTCTTTGCCTTGCTTTGTAGATGCAATATGAGCTGAAGCAAACTCCTCTCTGCTTAGGAGTCGGCTTTATGTTCGTCCCGTAAATGCGGCAGTCATTGAACACCGCTTCAGACCCACCGGAGTAGTGGGCTCCTTCCCCGACCCTGGATAAGGCTGTCACGAATAAATTCATTGCAGAACCCAAAATTTTGCAAGGAGCCACACGAACGCTGTCATCTGCTCTTTCCTTTATTGCATCTTGCCAGCAACGAACAAACCACAGGAGCAGTATTACCATCTTTAAATAGTGCCAAACGCGTTTCAGGACTGGAGGTCCTTTCATCAGTGGCTTCTCGGAGGCACTAGGGAAACAATTTTCAAAGCGCTTTTTCCTTCATTATATACCTCCCGCCCCGATGGGCGTGGCTACAAGCACTCTGGGAGATGAAGTCCGCTTCTACCATCAACCCCAGTGGGTGTTTCTCACCGTGTCTTTTGTCCATAATTGATTCGATGCTTGCGCCCGTGGTAGTCTTTGCCTTGCTTTGTAGATGCAATATGAGCTGAAGCAAACTCCTCTCTGCTTAGGAGTCGGCTTTATGTTCGTCCCGTAAATGCGGCAGTCATTGAACACCGCTTCAGACCCACCGGAGTAGTGGGCTCCTTCCCCGACCCTGGATAAGGCTGTCACGAATAAATTCATTGCAGAACCCAAAATTTTGCAAGGAGCCACACGAACGCTGTCATCTGCTCTTTCCTTTATTGCATCTTGCCAGCAACGAACAAACCACAGGAGCAGTATTACCATCTTTAAATAGTGCCAAACGCGTTTCAGGACTGGAGGTCCTTTCATCAGTGGCTTCTCGGAGGCACTAGGGAAACAATTTTCAAAGCGCTTTTTCCTTCATTATATACCTCCCGCCCCGATGGGCGTGGCTACAAGCACTCTGGGAGATGAAGTCCGCTTCTACCATCAACCCCAGTGGGTGTTTCTCACCGTGTCTTTTGTCCATAATTGATTCGATGCTTGCGCCCGTGGTAGTCTTTGCCTTGCTTTGTAGATGCAATATGAGCTGAAGCAAACTCCTCTCTGCTTAGGAGTCGGCTTTATGTTCGTCCCGTAAATGCGGCAGTCATTGAACACCGCTTCAGACCCACCGGAGTAGTGGGCTCCTTCCCCGACCCTGGATAAGGCCGTCACGAATAAATTCATTGCAGAACCCAAAATTTTGCAAGGAGCCACACGAACGCTGTCATCTGCTCTTTCCTTTATTGCATCTTGCCAGCAACGAACAAACCACAGGAGCAGTATTACCATCTTTAAATAGTGCCAAACGTGTTTCAGGACTGGAGGTCCTTTCATCAGTGGCTTCTCGGAGGCACTAGGGAAACAATTTTCAAAGCGCTTTTTCCTTCATTATATACCTCCCGCCCCGATGGGCGTGGCTACAAGCACTCTGGGAGATGAAGTCCGCTTCTACCATCAACCCCAGTGGGTGTTTCTCACCGTGTCTTTTGTCCATAATTGATTAGATGCTTGCGCCCGTGGTAGTCTTTGCCTTGCTTTGTAGATGCAATATGAGCTGAAGCAAACTCCTCTCTGCTTAGGAGTCGGCTTCATGTTCGTCCCGTAAATGCGGCAGTCATTGAACACCGCTTCGGACCCACCGGAGTAGTGGGCTCCTTCCCCGACCCTGGATAAGGCCGTCACTAATAAATTCATTGCAGAACCCAAAATTTTGCAAGGAGCCACACGAACGCTGTCATCTGCTCTTTCCTTTATTGCATCTTGCCAGCAACGAACAAACCACAGGAGCAGTATTACCATCTTTAAATAGTGCCAAACGCGTTTCAGGACTGGAGGGCCTTTCATCAGTGGCTTCTCGGAGGCACTAGGGAAACAAGGGAAACAATTTTCAAAGCGCTTTTTCCTTCATTATATACCTCCCGCCCCGATGGGCGTGGCTACAAGCACTCTGGGAGATGAAGACACAGTGAGAAACACCCACTGGGGTTGATGGTAGAAGCAATAAAGTAAGAGTGAAGGACACAGAAAGGGAAATAAAGTAATGTAGAAGGACAAAAAGAGGGAAAAAGAAATAGAAGGAGAGCAAATTACTAAGAGTAAGGCAGATACATTCAGTGACAGAGAGGAAAAGAAGAAGAGAGAAATAAACTGAAGGTAAGAAAGATACTAAAAGAATGTGAGTTAGCAAAACTAAATCAGAAAACAGGAGTAAGTAAAAAGGGAATGACTGAGAGGGAAAGGAGTCTGATTGAGGATGCATTTACAAGAATGAGTAATGGAAGATGACTGAGAGTGTGTGAAGGGGAGTCACAGAGTGAAGGGATGAAGGGAGAGAGGATAATATAGAAGGATTGAGGGAAAAGGAGTGAGGAAGTTAGTAGACAGAGGGACTAAGGGAAGGACTGAGTGAAGTGGAGTACAATGGGTGAGGAAAGGAAAATGAGTAAGGGAGCAAAAGAAGGAAAGAGAGGGGAAGAGGACTAAAGCAGCGGAACAGAGAGAATGAGAATTTAAATCACACAATACAAACTATAGAATAACTTGCACAACATGTTACATAGTTTATTTTTGCTGTTGTCAGAATATATTGAATTTCACTAAAAATAGTGACTTCAAACTACTCATGACATGACAGCGGGGAAAAAAAACACAATCTAAATGATTGTGTTTAAAAAAAACATATGTTATGTTATGTTATGTTATGTTAATAACATTTATTAGGCGCAACAGCTGCCCCAGCGAAGGGGCGTCCTGGCGCCTGATCATATGCAACAACACAACAGATCAGAGCTGACAGAGGGGGATATTAGCCCACAGAGATGAACAAGTGGGTTTTGATGGCCCTTCTAAAAAGGGTCAAGCTGTTGAGGGCCCGAATATGAACAGGAAGGGAATTCCATAAGTCTGCCGCCAGCACGCGGAAGGAACGTCCTCCCATCCTGCTAAGCCTGAACCTAGGCTTGTTCGCCAGATACTGGGCTTCGGATCTGAGGGATCGCGTGGGGACATAAGAAGAAATAAGGCCTGTCAAGGCCGGAGGAGAAGAAAGCTTTAAAATCTTAAATGCCAGACAGAGAACCTTGAATTTGATTCTCTGTCTGACCGGAAGCCAGTGCAGAGAGGCCAAGACAGGAGAGACAGTACATCGTCTCGGGAGACCTACAATGGCCCGTGCAGCAGCATTCTGCACCCTCTGGAGCCTCGTCGCCTCAGCCTGATTGACTCCAAGGAGCAAGGCACTCCCGTAGTCTATCCGTGAGAGGATAGAGGCCTGAACCACCAGTTGACGTGTGGGAGGGTCGAAAAATTTGAGAACTGGTCTAAGTCCTCGCAGAATGCCATAGCAGGTGGCTGCTGTCTTCTTTGTATGGCTGGCAAAGGAGAGGTTAGAATCCAGCCATACCCCCAGATTTTTTACTTCTTCCACTGGGATAGGCATCGCCCCCAGTTCGAGAGGCCACCACTGGTCTCCCCAGAGTTCCGCCTGCTTCCCCACAATCAGGACCTCGGTCTTTTTTGCATTAAGCTGTAAGCAGTTGTTACGCATCCAGCTAGCCACAGCTATCAGTCCTGCCCGGAATCTGGGCGCAGTCACCTCAGGGTCCCCACTGAGTGTCACCGCCAGCTGCGTGTCGTCGGCATACGATGTCATCGTAAGGCCATATTGCCTGACGACAGCAGCCAGCGGTTTCACATACAAGTTGAATAATGTGGGGCTGAGGGCCGAGCCCTGAGGGACTCCCAGTTCCAGAGAATGGCACGAGGACTGGCCAGGTGGAATGGCTACTTTAAAAGACCGGTCCGAGAGGAATGAGCGGAACCACTTAAGAGCCTTCCCGACAATCCCCACTTCCTCCAGACGCCGCAGCAAAATGTCATGAGACACCGTGTCGAACGCGGCGCTCAGGTCTAACAATAGGAGCGCCGCGGTCTGCCCCGCGTCTAGCACTGATCGCAAGTGCTCAATCATAAAGAGCAAAGCCGTTTCAGTGCTATGTTGAGCACGAAACCCATTTTGAGTCTCGTCAAGGATGTTGTTACGCGAGAGGTGGGCAGACAGAATGGTATTCACGTGTGCCTCCGTAACCTTGGCGGTCCAAGGCAGGAGGGAGATGGGCCGGTAATTCTCCGGGAGCAGGGGGTCAGAATTCGGTTTCTTCAAGATGGGTTTGACCACAGCCTGCTTCCAGGGTAATGGCACCACGCCCTCACTGAGGGAAAGATTGATTAGTTCCATAATAGGCTCACGACAGAGAGGCGGGAGAGAGGCGAAAAACTCCGGTTTCAGAGGATCTGAGGGAGAGCCAGATTTAATTTTAAGGCTCAGAGTATCGAATACCTCATTGGACATACTCGGCAGGATTGACAGAGTTTCAGGCACCAAGACCTTACAAATCACATATGTACACTAATCTTTGATTCACTTACTTTTCTTTTAAGCCAAATAGTACATCATGAAGGTCCTTTTCGTTGGAAAATACTCTACTGTTCTCTAAAACTTCCATTTCATCGACTTTCTATAAGAAAAGCTCCAAGAACATGTGAAATATTTTTTTTTTTTTTTTTTTTTTTATTTGCGTCATGGGAAGCAACAGACGAAAACATGATTAAAAATGAAACAAAAACATAAACATCAAATAATAAAATAATAAAGAAGTGAAAATAGTGATAAAAAAAGAAAATAGTTTTTATGACATAATCAGTCCCCACATTTTATCTATTTTCCGTTTTCTATGCATGCCTCTTGTAGTAGCGAGAGAGTGCTCCATCTTATAGATTTCATTAACTAGACTCCACCATTCCATTACCATCGGTGGGTTTTTTTGGACCCAGATTCTCGCAATAATTAACCTAGCACAGGAAATTAGAATATTCAGCAAGTCACATAACAAACTATTAGCCCCTGAAACACCCACAAGTATATCCGTCAAAGAAAAAACAATAGGGCTTGCTAATCTAGTAGAAATAATTTTAGTAACACCATTCCAAAATTCAGTAAGATGTTGGCAAGAGAAAAACATATGAACAATATCAGCCCCACTTAAATCACATTTAGGACATTTCGTGCGTTCACTAAAATTATTATTTACTGCCCATTTGAGAATCCTGTCCGGTGTATAATACAACTGGCATATTGTTTTAAATAACTGTAATTTAAGATTTTAAGACTGAACAGACAGATTGAGACTATTTAAAGATGAAGTAATCAAATCTGGTGATACATTCAAAGCCAATTTGGCAGTCCATTTTAGTAATATCATTTACATTATAGCCAGAGAATATTTTGTAATCAATACTAATCGAAGCTTTATCTGCTTCTCTATAAATACATTTCCAGACCTCAGATTCTGATACATTGATAAGTCCTAACTTCCGACAGAAGTAATCCCTAATCTGGTAGTATTTGAACCTAGCCCCTTCTGACAGATTATAGCAAACTTTCAAACTTTCAAATGCCAAAAAGCCATTATGACCATATAAGTCGCCCAATATGTTAATACCACCTTCTGATAGTAAGCGGCCCCCTGGGTCCTGAAAATTTTCGGGTAAACCCGGATTAAGCCATAAAGGAGTTTTATAATGAAATAGAGTTACTTTGCTTTTAGTTAGGATAGAGCGCCATATGTTGACTGTGTCTCGTATCGTCTTAAATTTAACCCGTTTAAAATAATTGGGGTCATTTAGTCTGTAGAAAAACATATTTTCTGTTGTAAAAGCTTTATTTCGATACGTAAATATCTTAAAAGCAATACATACAAAAATACATTCTCAAGGCCTATAGTAACATACAATTGTGAGTTTTAAAATAATCAAGTATAATACAATAAATAGTTAAAAAGAGAATTAAATTGAAATGGCAAGCCTTTTGGCACGAATCACCCATGCCCATTTTAAAAACTTTGAAACACCACAAACAATGGAGGGGGATGTATCAGTCAATAAAATGCGGAGTGCCACCAGATGCTGTTGTGTACCTAGGAGCCTGCACAATGGTATTAGCCAGCGCCTCCTTGGAGCACGATAGTCCGGACATTCGAAGAAAAAATGTGCCACCTTCTCCACCAGTGTCGAGCACATAGCACAGAAGGATGAGGACTGGGAAGATGAAGATCTCCACCTGGACACCAAGTTGCCCAAGGGTAGGGTGCCCACTCTGAGTTTGAAATAGAGAGCCCTGTCCAGTGGTATGGAGATTAGATCCAGGTAAGGCTCAAATGCAGCCACGTCTTTAATTCTCAGGAATGCTGCGGTCGAGTTGCAGTGGCGAGGATTGCGAATGAGTTTAGAGGCTATCCAGTCCCAATATAGCTTCTTCAGGGTGGCTTTTGGAGGAGCAGAACGAGTAACCCAGGATTCTTCTAAACCCAGCTCCACCAGTAGGCTCTTAACGTCCCTTAGCCATTTAATTCGATGCCATCCCTCCATTGCAATTACCTCAGACAGACCTGCTGCATCAGAGGCTAGTTCCGGGACCCTTCACAAGCGGGCCCACAAAAGCAGAGGCCGTAACCGCGCCTGGTCCGCGATTGGTTTGCAGCCCAAGTCAAGAAGCACTGGGACTGTCGGAGTGCTCAATGGGAGAACCAAGAGTTCTTTCAAGAATTTGCTTTCTGACTTGGCTAATACCTCCAGGTTTGTGGTGCCTCACAACTCCGACCCATACAGTTCGGCAGCGACTCCTCTAGCTTTGTATATATCTATAGCCGGGGAAATACAATGTTTGTGGGATGAGCGGTGTTCCCTGAATAGGGCACCAGTGACCCTTTTGTGGCTAAGTAACATCTTTTGGATATGAGGGGTCCAGCTCATAGAATTGCTGAGGCGAATCCCCAAATAGTCAAACTCACGGACCCTCTCCAGGGGAACAGTATTTAGAACCGGAGGGGGCCCTAGCTTTTTGGGAGGATTCATGGTCAGGAATTTGGTCTTATCTACGTTAATTATCAGGCCCCTAAGGGAGCAGAACTCCTGGAAGCGGGTGAGGAGCTTTTGGAGACCCCGAGGTGTCTTTGCAATGAGCAGGGTATCGTCAGCAAAGAGCAGGGTGGGGATCCGAGTGCCCGCCAGGGACGGAGCATCTGCTGGTTCCTTAAGCAGATGCTCAACCACACCATTCACATACAATGAGAATAGTGTGGGAACCAGCACACACCCCTGCCGGACACCCTACACACTGGAATCCTGTTGTTTTTCTCCCCATTCTTGCCCCACCGCACCTGTGCATAATTGTGTGAATGAAGTTTAATCAGAAGCGACAGGATGTATGGGGGCAGCCCCTGCAAAACCCTCCACAACTCCTCCCTAGGTACTAGGTCAAAGGCAGTCTTCAGGTCAATAAAGGCCTAATAAAGACTGCCCTTGCCCAGCATCACCACCTTCCAGTACAGGAGCATCAACCTAAAGGCCTGTTCAATCGTCCCCGTACCTGAACGGAATCCCGCCTGGAAGTTAGACAGTATTTTGTGATCATCTGCCCATTGAAGGACCCTCCCCAAAATCACCTTCCCTGCCACCTTTTGGGAAGAGTCAATGAGGCTGATGGGCCTGTAGTTAGCGGGGTTGTCCCGACACTGCTTTTTGAATATCGGGACAACCTCCGCCCCCTTCCAGGAATCAGGTACTAGTGCGCCCTTCATGATTGCGTTTAATAATGTAGCGATCAATTGACCCCATTCCTTGGGATTGGCACGAAGCAAGTCGCCGGGTATCCCATCCGGCCCCGCAGCTTTTAAAGGGACCAGAGACTTGATTACAGCCTCCACCTCCCTCTCAGTAAAGTCATCATTGCCACTAACCATTATGTCATCCTCCCAGGAAAAGGACTCACTAAGGTCCCCTTCGGGTTGAGAATACAGGGCCTCGAAGTGATTGTACCAGAGCTGGCAGGGATGTTACATGTAACCAGCGAAACATCTGGCCTATTCCTATTTCTGATCAAACTCTAAAAGCCCCTTGCATCCTTTCCCTTGCTTGCAGCCAAAAGATCTTCCCAAAACTTCTCCTCCCACTCCCTTTTTGCTGCCTTTATGGTGAGAGAATAGTCCTTCCTTGCTGCTCTAACTGCTAGTGGGGATTTAGATTTAACAGCCCCTATCAAGGCCTTTTTCAAGGTCCTGCATTTGGTCGTATACCATTCCTGTCTAGTCCAGGATTTATTCCTGTTAGTCATACCCGAGGCACTGCTAGGCGAGATGAAAAGCTTGCTCAGTGGCCCAATTAGGCCACAAAAGACCTGCGTGGCCTCCTTAGGTGCACTAAGCAATGAGCCCAAATTGCTCTGGGCTGCAGCCAGCAGGGCCCCTATGGCAGTTAACTTCTCACTGGACAGGGCGATTTTAGGCCATTTTAACCGCCTCCCACAGTTAGATACACTGATCGTCTGGGGATTGGGTGCCAACAGTGATTGTTGAGACCCAACCTTACCCCTTAGCCACTCCGGAGACAAGACAAGAGAGAGAAGATTATGATTGCTCTCAATGCTCTGGATAATCTCCATGTCGCTCAGGGTGCTCCATAAACATACGTCGAGAAGAATATAATCTATTCTCGACGTATGGTTGGGCCTATTGTATGTGTGTGCGCCCTTCAGATCAGCTTTGGACCTCCCATTTACCGCCCTCAGATCGAATTCCAAATTGAGTGCGTTGATCTGCAACGCCACTTGCGACCACTTTTTAATGGGGGGCAGAGCCAGGGCCGGAATCCCCTTCCTCGCATCCTCCTCTTCTATGCCTAACATGTCATCAAGGCCTAGGGGCTCGAACGTGCAATTTAGATTGCCCGCCACCATAATGCAAGATTTTCTCGGCCATTGCCTTAGGAGATCTTCCAAAAGTGCAATGGTGGGCGATTGTACTCCTCCCCTAGTACCTCTAGCATAGACATTAAAAATGTCTAAGAGGGGGGGGCGTGGCCGGCGATCGACCAAGATGGCCGCTGTTGGACAGGCCCCACGAAGGGCTCGCTCCCTTCCCGCACGACAGGGCCCAGACACCGGCTCTCCGGGGGCTACCCGCAGAAGCAACCCGCAACCCGTCCCCTCCGGGACGCCTGCTCCCGGATATCTCTGTGTCACGGGCCCGGGCCCCCGTCAGCCCCATTGCCCGGCCCAGCCGCCATCTTGGACACTGCACCACGCGGCCGCGTTGCCTCAGCTCGACCCCAACCCTGGGCCCGGCCAGGCCCCGCCATCCCGGCACCACCATCCATCCAGGAGATGAACGGACCACTTGGCAGGCTAATGGGAGAAAGAAGTGTCGATGGCTCTCCCCCGCCAGGTGCCGATCGCCCCCAGCCTCCCCGGGTGCTGGCTCCACCCCCCTGCTGGGTGTCTGGACTCCCTCATCCCGGACCTCCCGACCTCCCAGTGCGAGGGTCCGGACATCAAAGGGCGCCAGACCTATAACCGAGGCAGCCCCAGAGCAGGAAGGCAGTTGTATCCTGGAGTCGAGAGACACCGAGAAGAACTCATCCTTGACGGACTGCTGGCGCTGCCGCAGCCCTGCCTTGTGAACTATCGTCCTGCCTGCTGGCGCTGCCGCGGCCTTCTGCAACCTTCATCCTCGTGGGACCTGCTGGCGCTGCCGCGGCCCGTTGTACCTTCCATCCTCGTTGGGACCTGCTGGCGCTGCCGCGGCCCGTTGCCACCTACGATCTCTTCGGGACCTGCTGGCGCTGCCGCGGTCCGACCCGTCCGACCACCGAGCTCGAGGATTGTGAGCTACCGCCGTTTCACCTCAGTACCCGTAGGTACCAAGACTGTCCCGCTACCCCCTTCCCCTACTAGAGACTAGAATTGAGAGGATCATCGTGTCCTGATCTCCTTGTATCGTACTACCTTACTTCAAGAACTGCCTATAAAAGGTGTTACTCTGATCTTCGTGTGGTGTCCATCTGTGGGGGGAAGTTACTTGTCTGTACGATCGCTAGAGACGGCCCTCACCGGAGGCCTCTCCCCTTCTGCTCGGCCGACCCTCCAGGTCCCCGTCTAACATTGGTGGCCAGCGGCGCGATCCGAACCAACGCGTAAACCGTACAGAGAGTAACTCACCCTACGACTAATCCACAATGACGACCAGAGAGAGCGGATCTGCAGAGAAATTCCAGATGGAAAAACTGGAAGAGTACAACCACCGAGAGCTAAAACAATTTTGCATAGAACTAGGCATTGCCACCACCGGTCTGAGCACGAAAGAGGACTTCAAACACGCCCTAGAATCCTGGGCAGAGACAAATATCGCCGGACCCCGGGACCCCGAAGCCCCGGAAACAAACACCACTCTGACGGAAGAAAGGAGAACGGATCTCTCCCGGGAAGAGATCCGAGAACGAGAGAAAAATAGACTACACGAGTTAGAGCTGGCACGGCTCAAATTAGACGGAGAATTGAAACTGGCAGAACAAAAGATGAACTTAGAACACTTACGGCTCCAAGAAGAGCGAGAGGAAAAGCAGAGACAGAGAGAACTCGAAGAAAAAAAACTGGCATACGAACACGAGTGCAAGCTAGCGGAGATAGAAATGCGCAAACAGAACAAAGACCTAGGGGTGCCCGAGCAACCGCGCCCCCCAGGTACTACCGAACAGAAGGTCCACATCCCCATGGATGTGGTCCGTGAATACTATCGGAATGACGACATACAGCAGTGGTTCAAGGCCTACGAGATCGCCATGACTGCCCACCGGATCGCTCGAAGTGACTGGGGAGCCGGTCTATGGGGGAGATTCGTCAATGAAGGCCGGGATGCCCTGCTGCAGCTTCCGGACCATCAAATGACGTCCTATGACCACATGAAGGCCGCCCTCCTCAGTCGATATGGGCTGACGCCCGAGATGTACCGCCAGAGGTTCCGCAACTGCACCCGGATCCCGGGTACAACCTGGATAGAATATGTAAACTATTTCAGCCGAGCCTTCGAGGGATGGATCAAGGGTAGCAACGTAACAACCTACGAACAGCTCTTCAACCTCATTGTGTGGGAGCACCTCTCCACCAACTGCTTCGTCGAGCTCAGGCAGCACCTCCTCGACAGTAAATTGACTGACCCACGGCAGCTCGCCGCCGAGGCTGACCGATGGGAGAGCACCCGAGTGACCCGGAGTGGGCCAAACGAGCAGAACAGAACCAACCAAGGTCATCATCGTCCCCGAGGAGGAGGAGGAGGACAGGGCCGGGGCCGAGACGCCGTCCCGGCCGCTCCCGTCAACAACACCCCGCCCCCGGCCGGCCGGGGCAACCCCCCGATGCGCCCGGGGTTCCGAGCCAACGTTACGTGTCATCGATGCCAGCGAGTCGGCCACTACGCCAGTGACCCGACCTGCCCAAAGAACCAGACCCCCGGACCCCGCCAGGTGGCTGCCGCCGCCCTAGGAGAAGAGCAAGTCTCCGAAGAGCCTGAAGAGTATGAGCAGGAGCAGCCCGAGTGGGAACCTGCCGCCATGACCCTGGCCTGCCTAGGGGGAAGAGACCTGATCCCGCGGGCTCCCCTACCAGCCAACACCAGGAAATACAGCCAGTGGGTGAACATAAATGGGCGTAAGGCCGAAGCCCTGCGTGACACAGGGGCCAGTGTGACGGCCGTCCGTTGTCACCTGGTGACCCCAGAACAAATCCTGCCAAACGTTCTTTGCCCCGTCCGATCGGCTGACAATTCGGAGAGCCTGTGTCGGATGGCCTGCGTCCCCTTCGAATGGGGAGGAGTCTCCGGTATGTTAAAAGTGACTGTCCGCGACGATGCCCCCGTGGACTGCCTCCTGGGGAACAATCTCGAGAGTTCCCCGTGGGCAGCCGTTGAAAGAAGAGAGCACCTGGGGATGTTAGGCCTCCCGGGCTGGGCGTGCGTAACAACCCGGTCCATGGCCGCCGACACCATCCCTAGATCTGAAGAACCCGAATGGCCAGCACCTCCTCCCCCGATCGCTTCAGAGGGAGACTCCATCCCTGCGGACACCCCGGAACAAACCCCCGAAGAGCCCGCTCAGCCCCAAGACCTCCCGGACCTGGCTCAGTGGCGTCAGGAAGGGGGGCCCACCCAAGAACAATTCCGGCAAGAGCAAAAGACATGTCCCTCCCTCGAGGGACTGCGACAGCAAGCGCTCGCCCAGGGCACAGGAGACACCGCAGGGGCCCACTGGATCTATTGGGACAATGACCTACTGTACAGCGAACAAAGAATAGCGGAGCTGGGGGCCAGTCGAGTGCTGGTGGTGCCCCTCCGTTTCAGAGACTTCCTTCTGAACTTGGCCCATGATGTACCCCTGGCTGGACACTTGGGGCAAGACAAAACATACAACCGCCTGCTGACTCACTTTTACTGGCCGAAAATGAGAAATGACGTCTCCACCCACTGCCGGTCCTGCCCGACCTGCCAGGCCAGCGGGAAGAGCGGCCGCAAGCTCAAGGCACCTCTTCAACCATTCCCCGTTGTGACCACCACGTTCGAAAGGGTGGGAATAGACATTGTGGGGGCCCTGGACCCCCGAACAGCACAAGGGCATCGATTCATCCTGGTCCTGGTGGACCACGCCACCCGCTATCCTGAGGCGGTTCCCCTTCGAACTGTAACAGCACCAGTAGTAGGTCGAGCCTTAATGGGGATCTTCTCTCGAGTGGGCTTCCCCAGGGAAGTCGTCAGCGAGAGGGGCACGAACTTTATCTCCAAATATATGAAATCCCTATGGCAACAGTGCGGAGTCACCTACCAATTCACAACCCCCTATCACCCGCAAGGAAACGGACTGGTCGAGCGATTCAACCGCACTCTCAAGGGGATGATCATGGGGCTGGAAGAACCCCTACGCTGCCAGTGGGACGTGCTACTCCCGTGCCTCCTCTTCGCCTACCGAGAAGTCCCCCAGAAGTCCCTCGGCTTCAGCCCTTTCGAACTCCTGTACGGACACCCTGTTCGCGGGCCTCTCAGCCTAGTTAAAGAAGAGTGGGAAATGGCCCCCCTGAAGACCCCTCCAGACGTCTACAAGTACCTCCTGACCCTCCGTAATCAGACCCGGCGATTCAGAGAGCTCGCCAAAGCCAATCTTGAAGCCAGTCAGGAGGACATGAAGAAGTGGTACGATCAACATGCCTCCTCCATCGAATTCGAGCCGGGCCAGCAGGTATGGGTGATGTCCCCCATCGAACCTTGTGCCTTACAGGACAAATGGACGGGGCCCTTCAAGGTGATCGAGCGTAAGAGCCCCGTCACCTACCTCATCGACATGGAATCCCCCCGGAACCCCCTCCGGGTCCTCCACGCCAACAGACTCAAACCCCACTTCGTGCGCTCGGAGCTCAGCCTGCTGATGGCTACAGACAGTGGGGCAGAAGAGGACTCCGAGCCCCTCCCTGACCTACTGGGGGCTGGGGAAAAAGATGGTTCGGTGGACGGGGTCCAACTCTCCGAGGCTCTGACCCCGGAGCAGCGCCAAGACTGTCGGGCCCTCCTGCTACAATTTGCAAACCTATTCTCCCTCACACCCGGGGTCACCCCCTGGTGTCTGCACGACGTGGACACTGGCGACAGTCCTCCTATCCGACACCGGCCGTACCGGGTACCAGATCGGGTACGCACCTGCATCCAAGAAGAAGTCTCCAAGATGCTCGCACTCGGAGTCATCGAACCCTCTGACAGCCCCTGGGCCAGCCCGGTTGTACTGGTCCCCAAAGCTGCGGCCCCGGGCACCACACCCGAGCTCCGGTTCTGCGTCGACTATCGGGGTCTGAACGCTGTCACCCGAACCGACGCTCACCCCATCCCCCGAGCCGACGAACTAGTTGACCGCATGGGGGCGGCCCGCTACCTAAGCATCTTCGACCTAACGGCGGGCTACTGGCAGATCGGCCTCACCCCCAGGGCACAAGAACAATCCGCTTTCTCCACCCCGGATGGACACTACCATTTCAGAGTGATGCCATTCGGCATGAAAAACGCTCCAGCCACGTTTCAACGACTTGTGAACCAGGTATTGGCGGGCCTCGAAGAGTTCAGCGCCGCATACCTGGACGACATCGCGGTGTATAGCCGCCACTGGTCAGACCACCTCGGCCACCTCCGAGGGGTCCTGCAGGCCCTCCAACAGGCCGGCCTCACAATCAAGGCCAGCAAGTGCCAAATCGGCCAGGGGTCCGTGACCTACCTCGGACACCAAGTGGGGAGCGGTCTGGTGGCCCCCCTCCAGCTCAAGATCGCTGCCATCCAGTCCTGGTGCCCCCCCGTAACCCAAACCGAGGTCCGAGCCTTCTTGGGGCTCACCGGATACTATCGGCGGTTCGTAAAGGACTATGGCAGCATTGTGGGGCCCCTCACAGAACTCACATCCAAGACCAACCCAAAAACAGTCAACTGGACTCCCGACTGTCAAGTGGCCTTCGAGAGGCTGAAGGCCGCCATGTGCTCCGCTCCTGTGCTCCAGGCCCCCGACTACAGCCGTGAGTTCATCGTCCAGACGGATGCCTCAGACCATGGCATCGGGGCCGTCCTCTCCCAACTGAACCCCGAGGGAGTCGACCAACCAGTGGCCTTCATCAGCAGACGCCTCCTGCCCCGAGAACAGCGCTGGAGCACCATTGAGCGAGAGGCCTTCGCAGTAGTATGGGCCCTCAAGAAGCTCCGGCCTTACCTCTTCGGAACCCACTTCCGGGTACAAACAGATCATCGGCCCCTGCAATGGCTAATGCAAATGCGGGGGGAGAACCCCAAACTATTGCGATGGTCCATCTCCCTGCAGGGGATGGACTTCACTGTGGAGCATCGCCCTGGCCAAGACCACGCCAACGCGGATGGCCTGTCCCGCTTTTTCCGCCTCGACGAGGAGAGTCCCCAAGAGGATGGGTGACTCTCCCCGCCTTCAGCTGGGGGGGACGCATGTTGGACAGGCCCCACGAAGGGCTCGCTCCCTCCCCGCACGACAGGGCCCAGACACCGGCTCTCCGGGGGCTACCCGCAGAAGCAACCCGCAACCCGTCCCCTCCGGGACGCCTGCTCCCGGATATCTCTGTGTCACGGGCCCGGGCCCCCGTCAGCCCCATTGCCCGGCCCAGCCGCCATCTTGGACACTGCACCACGCGGCCGCGTGGCCTCAGCTCGACCCCAACCCTGGGCCCGGCCAGGCCCCGCCATCCCGGCACCACCATCCATCCAGGAGATGAACGGACCACTTGGCAGGCTAATGGGAGAAAGAAGTGTCGATGGCTCTCCCCCGCCAGGTGCCGATCGCCCCCAGCCTCCCCGGGTGCTGGCTCCACCCCCCTGCTGGGTGTCTGGACTCCCTCATCCCGGACCTCCCGACCTCCCAGTGCGAGGGTCCGGACATCAAAGGGCGCCAGACCTATAACCGAGGCAGCCCCAGAGCAGGAAGGCAGTTGTATCCTGGAGTCGAGAGACACCGAGAAGAACTCATCCTTGACGGACTGCTGGCGCTGCCGCAGCCCTGCCTTGTGAACTATCGTCCTGCCTGCTGGCGCTGCCGCGGCCTTCTGCAACCTTCATCCTCGTGGGACCTGCTGGCGCTGCCGCGGCCCGTTGTACCTTCCATCCTCGTTGGGACCTGCTGGCGCTGCCGCAGCCCGTTGCCACCTACGATCTCTTCGGGACCTGCTGGCGCTGCCGCGGTCCGACCCGTCCGACCACCGAGCTCGAGGATTGTGAGCTACCGCCGTTTCACCTCAGTACCCGTAGGTACCAAGACTGTCCCGCTACCCCCTTCCCCTACTAGAGACTAGAATTGAGAGGATCATCGTGTCCTGATCTCCTTGTATCGTACTACCTTACTTCAAGAACTGCCTATAAAAAGTGTTACTCTGATCTTCGTGTGGTGTCCATCTGTGGGGGGGAAGTTACTTGTCTGTACGATCGCTGGAGACGGCCCTCACCGGAGGCCTCTCCCCTTGTGCTCGGCCGACCCTCCAGGTCCCCGTCTAACAGCCGCGTTCTGGTGAGGCTCCGAGGGTGAGACCGTGGCCCAGTATTAATCCGTCTACTTATCCTGTCAAGCAGTGACCCAGACGCAACGACGAGATAGCGGAGGTGATTTGGCGTGCAGCGACCCCTCTCCGAGCTCGCCACGACACCGGAGCCCTGAGCTACGTCGTGTGAGGGACTGCGGCCTGCATCGGCGCCAGAAGTACCGGCCTCAATTTGGAGGAACGACCGAGGGGGCGCATTCGCGACCATCGTGTGGAGGCGCGGGGCTGCATTAGACGTCTGGCGGCGGGTGAGTGTTGACTCGGCTGACAACCCCGCCCCCCCCTGCCCGACATCACCTCTTAGAGGAACACGCGGGGAGGGATCGCTGCTCCCCCCCCCACCGGAGGGACTGTGCCCGAGACGCCGGTGACTGCTACTAACACCAGGCCCGGCCGTGGCCTGACTCACGACCCTGGCGGCCCACCACAGCCCGCAGCAGCGGACTTCACTCCTGCTTCCACATCGGCGGCCAGCACACGCGCCTAGCAGAGGGTCCCCACCTTCCCCCTTGCTGACCAGTGACACAACGACCGCAATAGAAGCCTGGGACTGGTGTCCCGGAGAGGCGCCTGACGACGTGTGGGGGGACAGGCTTTGCCCTCCTGGCTAACCGACCCAACTCCGGACTGCTGCGCATCCCTTCGCCTGCACCGGTGTGACCCGGAGCGGCGCCCACCCCCCTTGAACCACAATGGGCGGCAGGGACAATCGTGGGACCCAGCAAAGCAAATTATATAAATTTGCTTACGCAAAGGACATTCCCCCGCTGCCGGAGCAAAAAAGAACCAGCGTAAAGGGTGCAGAGGGTGGCGCGTTTTCGGCCATAACCCTGGAAGACATCATGGCGGCCCTGACGCAGGTGCAGACCACGGTTGGGTCCATCTCAACGGATGTCACACTTCTGCGGGCTGATCTACAAAAGATGTCAACGAGGGTCTCAGCAGTGGAACAGGTCACTACGACACTTACCTCGGACACGGCGTCGCTGTTGAAAAGGGTGGCGCGATTGGAGGAGGACAATAAGTTCCTGGCAGACAAGATGGATGACCAGGAAGGGCGCTCCAGGCGCAATAATATCCGCCTTATTGGCCTGCCAGAATCGGAAGGGGGGCCCGCCATGGACCTATATGTGGAAGACCTAGTTAGGAATGTGCTGCAGCCAAAAGGCCTCTCCAAGTTCTTCTCGGTGGTGCGGGCGCACAGGGTCCCGGGGGGGCGTCCACGCTCCGGGGCGCGACCAAGACCCGTTATAGCGCGCATATTCAATTTTAGGGATCGAGATGCCATCCTGCAAACGGCGAGGGTCGCGCCGCCCATACGTATACAGAACTCGGAAGTTTTAATTTTCCCTGACTACACGACGGCGGTGGCGGAGAAACGGAGAAGTTTCATCGAGGTGAAAAAAACATTGCGATCTCGTGAGTTGCCATACTCCATGCTCTTCCCGGCGCGCCTCAGGGTGGTGGCTGAGAAAAAAACTTGGTTCTTTGACACGCCGGAGGAGGCACACGACTGGCTCGAAGGATGGAGACCGGCGGAGGGCTCTGGCAAGCAGACGACAGGCGAAGAAGACAAGAACAACCCGACGAGCATGAATTGACGGACAAGAGGAGAAGGCCGAGACCGACCCAACTGAGGACTCTGGTGACTGACTCCTGCTGCATTAAGGGAAGTGTCTATACCTTTTTAGGTCTCGTGACCTACAATGCGCGCAAGCGCATTGAGGGATCGAGAATTCAAGTGCTCGACATCCTCGTCAAACCAAGGGCTTCGTTCCTTGCAGTTTTCTTGAAGTTCACGTGGCCACAGGCACGCGCTTTTGGGCCATAAACTCTGTTCCCCACAGCCTTACATTCATTTCTCCTCCCCCTCCCCAGCCAGCTTCCCCCAGGCCGTAGCAGCACTCCTCCCACACTCCCATACTTCAAAGGCTTATCACTTCACACGGCCGCAGGCCGTGCAACCAGAGCACTTCAGTTGGTGCGCAGCCCCCCTCCCAGCACTGCCTTGTTACTCTCGGCAGCCAACTTTTGTTTCATCGTGGAACAAACCTCACTGATAACTATCGTCTATTGTAGCGAACAACACCAGGTTCAACTTGTGACTTCAGGCGCTACACGCATCTTTGCAGGGTGTGTGCACAACCTAACACCATTTTTTGTAGCTACCTTTACGAGTATCATTGGGTATTACAACCCTGTCTACGTGCCTTGAAGTAGCATCCTGATGGCTTAAGGCGCTTGCTCACAAGTCGGCACTCGATGCACTCTCTTATCTTCTCCTTCCTGCTACCCAGGCTCCGCATTTCACCCATTGAGATAACTTTAGAGCAGCATAAAAGGGTATACAAACAAAGTAATGTAACTAAACAGAACATATATTCTTAACTAAATGTGGCATATACATGGATAATATATGGAACGTATGTAAGCATAACATACCATATGTAGAGTGCAGAGTGCAGATTCAGAGTGCAGTGTGCAGAGTGCAGATTGTGAGTGCAGATTGTGAGTGCAGATTCAGAGTGCAGATTCAGAGTGCAGATTCAGAGTGCAGATTCAGAGTGCAGATTCAGAGTGCAGATTGTGAGTGCAGATTGTGAGTGCAGATTTAGAGTGCAGATTTAGAGTGCAGAGTGCAGATTCAGAGTGCAGATTCAGAGTGCAGATTCAGAGTGCAGATTCAGAGTGCAGATTGTGAGTGCAGATTTTAAGTGCAGATTGTGAGTGCAGATTCAGAGTGCAGATTCAGAGTGCAGATTCAGAGTGCAGATTCAGAGTGCAGAGTGCAGATTCAGAGTGCAGATTCAGAGTGCAGAGTGCAGATTCAGAGTGCAGAGTGCAGATTCAGAGTGCAGATTCTGAGTGCAGATTCAGAGTGCAGAGTGCAGATTCAGAGTGCAGATTCAGAGTGCAGATTCAGAGTGCAGATTTAGAGTGCAGATTCAGAGTGCAGATTCAGAGTGCAGAGTGCAGATTCAGAGTGCAGAGTGCAGATTCAGAGTGCAGATTCTGAGTGCAGATTCAGAGTGCAGAGTGCAGATTCAGAGTGCAGATTCAGAGTGCAGATTCAGAGTGCAGATTCAGAGTGCAGATTGTGAGTGCAGATTCAGAGTGCAGAGTGCAGAGTGCAGATTTAGAGTGCAGATTTAGAGTGCAGAGTGCATATTTAGAGTGCAGAGTGCAGATTCAGAGTGCAGAGTGCAGATTCAGAGTGCAGATTCAGAGTGCAGAGTGCAGATTCAGAGTGCAGAGTGCAGATTCAGAGTGCAGATTCAGAGTGCAGAGTGCAGATTCAGAGTGCAGAGTGCAGATTTAGAGTGCAGATTTAGAGTGCAGAGTGCAGATTCAGAGTGCAGAGTGCAGATTCAGAGTGCAGATTCAGAGTGCAGAGTGCAGATTCAGAGTGCAGATTCAGAGTGCAGATTCAGAGTGCAGAGTGCAGATTCAGAGTGCAGATTCAGAGTGCAGATTCAGAGTGCAGAGTGCAGATTCAGAGTGCAGATTCAGAGTGCAGATTCAGAGTGCAGAGTGCAGATTCAGAGTGCAGAGTGCAGATTCAGAGTGCAGAGTGCAGATTCAGAGTGCAGATTCAGAGTGCAGATTCAGAGTGCAGAGTGCAGATTCAGAGTGCAGAGTGCAGATTTAGAGTGCAGATTCAGAGTGCAGAGTGCAGATTTAGAGTGCAGAGTGCAGATTTAGAGTGCAGATTGTGAGTGCAGATTCAGAGTGCAGAGTGCAGATTCAGAGTGCAGATTTAGAGTGCAGATTTAGAGTGCAGATTCAGAGTGCAGAGTGCAGATTTAATGTGCAGATTTAGAGTGCAGATTTAGAGTGCAGATTCAGAGTGCAGATTCAGAGTGCAGATTCAGAGTGCAGAGTGCAGAGTGCAGATTTAGAGTGCAGAGTGCAGATTTAGAGTGCAGAGTGCAGATTTAGAGTGCAGATTGTGAGTGCAGAGTGCAGATTTAGAGTGCAGAGTGCAGATTTAGAGTGCAGAGTGCAGATTTAGAGTGCAGATTGAGAGTGCAGAGTGCAGAGTGCAGATTTAGAGTGCAGAGTGCAGATTTAGAGTGCAGAGTGCAGATTTAGAGTGCAGATTGTGAGTGCAGAGTGCAGATTTAGAGTGCAGAGTGCAGATTTAGAGTGCAGATTGTGAGTGCAGAGTGCAGATTTAGAGTGCAGAGTGCAGATTTAGAGTGCAGAGTGCAGATTTAGAGTGCAGATTTAGAGTGCAGATTTAGAGTGCAGATTGTGAGTGCAGATTCAGAGTGCAGATTCAGAGTACAGATTCAGAGTGCAGATTCAGAGTGCAGATTCAGAGTGCAGATTGTGAGTGCAGATTGTGAGTGCAGATTCAGAGTGCAGAGTGCAGATTTAGAGTGCAGAGTGCAGATTTAGAGTGCAGAGTGCAGATTTAGAGTGCAGATTTAGAGTGCAGAGTGCAGATTTAGAGTGCAGAGTGCAGATTTAGAGTGCAGAGTGCAGATTTAGAGTGCAGATTCAGAGTGCAGAGTGCAGATTTCGAGTGTAGATTCAGAGTGCAGAGTGCAGATTTAGAGTGCAGAGTGCAGATTTAGAGTGCAGATTTAGAGTGCAGATTCAGAGTGCAGATTCAGAGTGCAGATTCAGAGTGCAGATTCAGAGTGCAGATTGTGAGTGCAGATTGTGAGTGCAGATTCAGAGTGCAGATTCAGAGTGCAGATTCAGAGTGCAGATTCAGAGTGCAGATTCAGAGTGCAGATTCTGAGTGCAGATTCAGAGTGCAGAGTGCAGATTTAGAGTGCAGATTTAGAGTGCAGATTTAGAGTGCAGAGTGCAGATTTAGAGTGCAGAGTGCAGATTCAGAGTGCAGAGTGCAGATTTAGAGTGCAGAGTGCAGATTTAGAGTGCAGATTCAGAGTGCAGAGTGCAGATTCAGAGTGCAGATTTAGAGTGCAGATTCAGAGTGCAGAGTGCAGATTCAGAGTGCAGATTTAGAGTGCAGATTCAGAGTGCAGAGTGCAGATTTAGAGTGCAGATTCAGAGTGCAGAGTGCAGATTCAGAGTGCAGATTCAGAGATCAGAGTGCAGATTCAGAGTGCAGAGTGCAGAGTGCAGAGTGCAGATTTAGAGTGCAAATTTAGAGTGCAGAGTGCAGATTTAGAGTGCAGAGTGCAGATTTAGAGTGCAGATTGTGAGTGCAGAGTGCAGATTTAGAGTGCAGAGTGCAGATTTAGAGTGCAGATTCAGAGTGCAGAGTGCCGATTTAGAGTGCAGATTCAGAGTGCAGAGTGCAGATTTAGAGTGCAGAGTGCAGATTTAGAGTGCAGATTGTGAGTGCAGATTCAGAGTGCAGATTTAGAGTGCAGATTCAGAGTGCAGATTCAGAGTGCAGATTGTGAGTGCAGATTCAGAGTGCAGAGTGCAGAGTGCAGATTTAGAGTGCAGATTTAGAGTGCAGAGTGCAGATTTAGAGTGCAGAGTGCAGATTTAGAGTGCAGATTTAGAGTGCAGAGTGCAGATTCAGAGTGCAGATTCAGAGTGCAGATTTAGAGTGCAGAGTGCAGATTTAGAGTGCATAGTGCAGATTTAGAGTGCCGAGTGCAGATTTAGAGTGCAGATTCAGAGTGCAGAGTGCAGATTTAGAGTGCAGAGTGCAGATTTAGAGTGCAGAGTGCAGTTTTAGAGTGCAGATTGTGAGTGCAGATTCAGAGTGCAGATTCAGAGTGCAGATTCAGAGTGCAGATTCAGAGTGCAGATTCAGAGTGAAGATTCAGAGTGCAGATTCAGAGTGCAGATTCAGAGTGCAGATTGTGAGTGCAGATTCAGAGTGCAGAGTGCAGAGTGCAGATTTAGAGTGCAGATTTAGAGTGCAGATTTAGAGTGCAGAGTGCAGATTCAGAGTGCAGATTTAGAGTGCAGATTCAGAGTGCAGAGTGCAGATTCAGAGTGCAGATTTAGAGTGCAGATTCAGAGTGCAGAGTGCAGATTTAGAGTGCAGATTTAGAGTGCAGAGTGCAGATTTAGAGTGCAGATTTAGAGTGCAGATTCAGAGTGCAGAGTGCAGATTCAGAGTGCATATTCAGAGTGCAGATTCAGAGTGCAGATTCAGAGTGCAGATTCAGAGTGCAGAGTGCATATTCAGAGTGCAGATCCAGAGTGCAGATTCAGAGTGCAGATTTAGAGTGCAGATTCAGAGTGCAGAGTGCAGATTTAGAGTGCTGAGTGCAGATTTAGAGTGCAGATTGTGAGTGCAGAGTGCAGATTTAGAGGGCAGAGTGCAGATTTAGAGTGCAGAGTGCAGATTTAGAGTGCAGATTCAGAGTGCAGAGTGCAGATTTAGAGTGCAGATTCAGAGTGCAGAGTGCAGATTTAGAGTGCAGAGTGCAGATTTAGAGTGCAGATTGTGAGTGCAGATTCAGAGTGCAGATTCAGAGTGCAGATTCAGAGTGCAGATTCAGAGTGCAGATTGTGAGTGCAGATTGTGAGTGCAGATTGTGAGTGCAGAGTGCAGATTCAGAGTGCAGAGTGCAGATTCAGAGTGCAGAATCAGAGTGCAGATTCAGAGTGCGGAGTGCAGATTTAGAGTGCAGATTCAGAGTGCAGAGTGCAGATTTAGAGTGCAGAGTGCAGATTTAGAGTGCAGATTGTGAGTGCAGAGTGCAGATTTAGAGTGCAGATTCAGAGTGCAGAGTGCAGATTTAGAGTTCAGAGTGCAGATTTAGAGTGTAGATTGTGAGTGCAGAGTGCAGATTTAGAGTGCAGAGTGCAGATTTAGAGTGCAGATTGTGAGTGCAGAGTGCAGATTTAGAGTGCAGAGTGCAGATTTAGAGTGCAGAGTGCAGATTCAGAGTGCATAGTGCAGATTCAGAGTGCAGATTTAGAGTGCAGATTCAGAGTGCAGAGTGCAGATTCAGAGTGCAGATTTAGAATGCAGATTCAGAGTGCAGAGTGCAGATTTAGAGTGCAGATTCAGAGTGCAGAGTGCAGATTTAGAGTGCAGATTTAGAGTGCAGATTCAGAGTGCAGATTCAGAGTGCAGATTCAGAGTGCAGAGTGCAGATTCAGAGTGCAGAGTGCAGATTCAGAGTGCAGATTCAGAGTGCAGAGTGCAGATTCAGAGTGCAGATTCAGAGTGCAGATTCAGAGTACAGAGTGCAGATTCAGAGTGCAGAGTGCAGATTCAGAGTGCAGACTCAGAGTGCAGATTCAGAGTGCAGAGTGCACATTCAGAGTGCAGAATGCAGATTTAGAGTGCAGATTCAGAGTGCAGAGTGCAGGGTTCGAGTGCAGAGTGCAGATTTAGAGTGCAGATTGTGAGTGCAGATTGGGAGTGCAGATTCAGAGTGCAGAGTGCAGATTCAGAGTGCAGATTTAGAGTGCAGATTCAGAGTGCAGAGTGCAGATTCAGAGTGCAGAGTGCAGATTCAGAGTGCATAGTGCAGATTCAGAGTGCAGATTTAGAGTGCAGATTCAGAGTGCAGAGTGCAGATTCAGAGTGCAGATTTAGAATGCAGATTCAGAGTGCAGAGTGCAGATTTAGAGTGCAGATTCAGAGTGCAGAGTGCAGATTCAGAGTGCAGATTTAGAATGCAGATTCAGAGTGCAGAGTGCAGATTTAGAGTGCAGATTCAGAGTGCAGAGTGCAGATTTAGAGTGCAGATTTAGAGTGCAGATTCAGAGTGCAGATTCAGAGTGCAGATTCAGAGTGCAGAGTGCAGATTCAGAGTGCAGAGTGCAGATTCAGAGTGCAGATTCAGAGTGCAGAGTGCAGATTCAGAGTGCAGATTCAGAGTGCAGATTCAGAGTACAGAGTGCAGATTCAGAGTGCAGAGTGCAGATTCAGAGTGCAGACTCAGAGTGCAGATTCAGAGTGCAGAGTGCACATTCAGAGTGCAGAATGCAGATTTAGAGTGCAGATTCAGAGTGCAGAGTGCAGGGTTCGAGTGCAGAGTGCAGATTTAGAGTGCAGATTGTGAGTGCAGATTGTGAGTGCAGATTCAGAGTGCAGAGTGCAGATTCAGAGTGCAGATTTAGAGTGCAGATTTAGAGTGCAGAGTGCAGATTTAGAGTGCAGATTTAGAGTGCAGATTTAGAGTGCAGAGTGCAGATTCAAAGTGCAGATTCAGAGTGCAGATTCAGAGTGCAGAGTGCAGAGTGCAGAGTGCAGATTTAGAGTGCAGATTTAGAGTGCAGAGTGCAGATTTAGAGTGCAGAGTGCAGATTTAGAGTGCAGATTGTGAGTGCAGAGTGCAGATTTAGAGTGCAGAGTGCAGATTTAGAGTGCAGAGTGCAGATTTAGAGTGCAGATTCAGAGTGCAGATTGCAGATTTAGAGTGCAGATTCAGAGTGCAGAGTGCAGAGTGCAGATTTAGAGTGCAGAGTGCAGATTTAGAGTGCAGAGTGCAGATTTAGAGTGCAGATTTAGAGTGCAGATTGTGAGTGCAGATTCAGAGTGCAGATTCAGAGTGCAGATTCAGAGTACAGATTCAGAGTGCAGATTCAGAGTGCAGATTCAGAGTGCAGATTGTGAGTGCAGATTCAGAGTGCAGAGTGCAGATTTAGAGTGCAGATTTAGAGTGCAGAGTGCAGATTTAGAGTGCAGAGTGCAGATTTAGAGTGCAGATTTAGAGTGCAGAGTGCAGATTTAGAGTGCAGAGTGCAGATTTAGAGTGCAGAGTGCAGATTTAGAGTACAGATTCAGAGTGCAGAGTGCAGATTTAGAGTGCAGATTCAGAGTGCAGAGTGCAGATTTAGAGTGCAGAGTGCAGATTTAGAGTGCAGAGTGCAGATTTAGAGGGCAGATTTAGAGTGCAGATTGTGAGTGCAGATTCAGAGTGCAGATTCAGAGTGCAGATTCAGAGTGCAGATTCAGAGTGCAGATTCAGAGTGCAGATTGTGAGTGCAGATTGTGAGTGCAGATTCAGAGTGCAGATTCAGAGTGCAGATTCAGAGTGCAGATTCAGAGTGCAGATTGTGAGTGCCGATTCAGAGTGCAGAGTGCAGAATTTGAGTGCATATTTAGAGTGCAGAGTGCAGATTTAGAGTGCAGAGTGCAGATTTAGAGTGCAGATTTAGAGTGCAGAGTGCAGATTCAGAGTGCAGAGTGTGGATTTAGAGTGCAGAGTGCAGATTTAGAGTGCAGAGTGCAGATTTAGAGTGCAGAGTGCAGATTCAGAGTGCAGAGTGCAGAGTCAGAGTGCAGATTTAGAGTGCAGATTCAGAGTGCAGAGTGCAGATTAAGAATGCAGATTTAGAGTGAAGATTCAGAGTGCAGAGTGCAGATTTAGAGTGCAGATTCAGAGTGCAGAGTGCAGATTTAGAGTGCAGATTCAGAGTGCAGAGTGCAGATTTAGAGTGCAGATTCAGAGTGCAGAGTGCAGATTCAGAGTGCAGATTTAGAGTGCAGATTCAGAGTGCAGAGTGCAGATTTAGAGTGCAGATTTAGAGTGCAGAGTGCAGATTTAGAGTGCAGATTTAGAGTGCAGAGTGCAGATTCAGAGTGCAGATTCAGAGTGCAGATTCAGAGTGCAGATTCAGAGTGCAGATTGTGAGTGCAGATTGTGAGTGCAGATTCAGAGTGCAGATTCAGAGTGCAGATTCAGAGTGCAGATTCAGAGTGCAGATTCAGAGTGCAGATTCTGAGTGCAGATTCAGAGTGCAGAGTGCAGATTTAGAGTGCAGATTTAGAGTGCAGATTTAGAGTGCAGAGTGCAGATTTAGAGTGCAGAGTGCAGATTCAGAGTGCAGAGTGCAGATTTAGAGTGCAGAGTGCAGATTTAGAGTGCAGATTCAGAGTGCAGAGTGCAGATTCAGAGTGCAGATTTAGAGTGCAGATTCAGAGTGCAGAGTGCAGATTCAGAGTGCAGATTTAGAGTGCAGATTCAGAGTGCAGAGTGCAGATTTAGAGTGCAGATTCAGAGTGCAGAGTGCAGATTCAGAGTGCAGATTCAGAGTGCAGAGTGCAGATTCAGAGTGCAGAGTGCAGAGTGCAGAGTGCAGATTTAGAGTGCAAATTTAGAGTGCAGAGTGCAGATTTAGAGTGCAGAGTGCAGATTTAGAGTGCAGATTGTGAGTGCAGAGTGCAGATTTAGAGTGCAGAGTGCAGATTTAGAGTGCAGATTCAGAGTGCAGAGTGCCGATTTAGAGTGCAGATTCAGAGTGCAGAGTGCAGATTTAGAGTGCAGAGTGCAGATTTAGAGTGCAGATTGTGAGTGCAGATTCAGAGTGCAGATTTAGAGTGCAGATTCAGAGTGCAGATTCAGAGTGCAGATTGTGAGTGCAGATTCAGAGTGCAGAGTGCAGAGTGCAGATTTAGAGTGCAGATTTAGAGTGCAGAGTGCAGATTTAGAGTGCAGAGTGCAGATTTAGAGTGCAGATTTAGAGTGCAGAGTGCAGATTCAGAGTGCAGATTCAGAGTGCAGATTTAGAGTGCAGAGTGCAGATTTAGAGTGCATAGTGCAGATTTAGAGTGCCGAGTGCAGATTTAGAGTGCAGATTCAGAGTGCAGAGTGCAGATTTAGAGTGCAGAGTGCAGATTTAGAGTGCAGAGTGCAGTTTTAGAGTGCAGATTGTGAGTGCAGATTCAGAGTGCAGATTCAGAGTGCAGATTCAGAGTGCAGATTCAGAGTGCAGATTCAGAGTGAAGATTCAGAGTGCAGATTCAGAGTGCAGATTCAGAGTGCAGATTGTGAGTGCAGATTCAGAGTGCAGAGTGCAGAGTGCAGATTTAGAGTGCAGATTTAGAGTGCAGATTTAGAGTGCAGAGTGCAGATTCAGAGTGCAGATTTAGAGTGCAGATTCAGAGTGCAGAGTGCAGATTCAGAGTGCAGATTTAGAGTGCAGATTCAGAGTGCAGAGTGCAGATTTAGAGTGCAGATTTAGAGTGCAGAGTGCAGATTTAGAGTGCAGATTTAGAGTGCAGATTCAGAGTGCAGAGTGCAGATTCAGAGTGCATATTCAGAGTGCAGATTCAGAGTGCAGATTCAGAGTGCAGATTCTGAGTGCAGAGTGCATATTCAGAGTGCAGATCCAGAGTGCAGATTCAGAGTGCAGATTTAGAGTGCAGATTCAGAGTGCAGAGTGCAGATTTAGAGTGCAGAGTGCAGATTTAGAGTGCAGATTGTGAGTGCAGAGTGCAGATTTAGAGGGCAGAGTGCAGATTTAGAGTGCAGAGTGCAGATTTAGAGTGCAGATTCAGAGTGCAGAGTGCAGATTTAGAGTGCAGATTCAGAGTGCAGAGTGCAGATTTAGAGTGCAGAGTGCAGATTTAGAGTGCAGATTGTGAGTGCAGATTCAGAGTGCAGATTCAGAGTGCAGATTCAGAGTGCAGATTCAGAGTGCAGATTGTGAGTGCAGATTGTGAGTGCAGATTGTGAGTGCAGAGTGCAGATTCAGAGTGCAGAGTGCAGATTCAGAGTGCAGAATCAGAGTGCAGATTCAGAGTGCGGAGTGCAGATTTAGAGTGCAGATTCAGAGTGCAGAGTGCAGATTTAGAGTGCAGAGTGCAGATTTAGAGTGCAGATTGTGAGTGCAGAGTGCAGATTTAGAGTGCAGATTCAGAGTGCAGAGTGCAGATTTAGAGTTCAGAGTGCAGATTTAGAGTGTAGATTGTGAGTGCAGAGTGCAGATTTAGAGTGCAGAGTGCAGATTTAGAGTGCAGATTGTGAGTGCAGAGTGCAGATTTAGAGTGCAGAGTGCAGATTTAGAGTGCAGAGTGCAGATTCAGAGTGCATAGTGCAGATTCAGAGTGCAGATTTAGAGTGCAGATTCAGAGTGCAGAGTGCAGATTCAGAGTGCAGATTTAGAATGCAGATTCAGAGTGCAGAGTGCAGATTTAGAGTGCAGATTCAGAGTGCAGAGTGCAGATTTAGAGTGCAGATTTAGAGTGCAGATTCAGAGTGCAGATTCAGAGTGCAGATTCAGAGTGCAGAGTGCAGATTCAGAGTGCAGAGTGCAGATTCAGAGTGCAGATTCAGAGTGCAGAGTGCAGATTCAGAGTGCAGATGCAGAGTGCAGATTCAGAGTACAGAGTGCAGATTCAGAGTGCAGAGTGCAGATTCAGAGTGCAGACTCAGAGTGCAGATTCAGAGTGCAGAGTGCACATTCAGAGTGCAGAATGCAGATTTAGAGTGCAGATTCAGAGTGCAGAGTGCAGGGTTCGAGTGCAGAGTGCAGATTTAGAGTGCAGATTGTGAGTGCAGATTGTGAGTGCAGATTCAGAGTGCAGAGTGCAGATTCAGAGTGCAGATTTAGAGTGCAGATTCAGAGTGCAGAGTGCAGATTCAGAGTGCAGAGTGCAGATTCAGAGTGCATAGTGCAGATTCAGAGTGCAGATTTAGAGTGCAGATTCAGAGTGCAGAGTGCAGATTCAGAGTGCAGATTTAGAATGCAGATTCAGAGTGCAGAGTGCAGATTTAGAGTGCAGATTCAGAGTGCAGAGTGCAGATTCAGAGTGCAGATTTAGAATGCAGATTCAGAGTGCAGAGTGCAGATTTAGAGTGCAGATTCAGAGTGCAGAGTGCAGATTTAGAGTGCAGATTTAGAGTGCAGATTCAGAGTGCAGATTCAGAGTGCAGATTCAGAGTGCAGAGTGCAGATTCAGAGTGCAGAGTGCAGATTCAGAGTGCAGATTCAGAGTGCAGAGTGCAGATTCAGAGTGCAGATTCAGAGTGCAGATTCAGAGTACAGAGTGCAGATTCAGAGTGCAGAGTGCAGATTCAGAGTGCAGACTCAGAGTGCAGATTCAGAGTGCAGAGTGCACATTCAGAGTGCAGAATGCAGATTTAGAGTGCAGATTCAGAGTGCAGAGTGCAGGGTTCGAGTGCAGAGTGCAGATTTAGAGTGCAGATTGTGAGTGCAGATTGTGAGTGCAGATTCAGAGTGCAGAGTGCAGATTCAGAGTGCAGATTTAGAGTGCAGATTTAGAGTGCAGAGTGCAGATTTAGAGTGCAGATTTAGAGTGCAGATTTAGAGTGCAGAGTGCAGATTCAAAGTGCAGATTCAGAGTGCAGATTCAGAGTGCAGAGTGCAGAGTGCAGAGTGCAGATTTAGAGTGCAGATTTAGAGTGCAGAGTGCAGATTTAGAGTGCAGAGTGCAGATTTAGAGTGCAGATTGTGAGTGCAGAGTGCAGATTTAGAGTGCAGAGTGCAGATTTGGAGTGCAGAGTGCAGATTTAGAGTGCAGATTCAGAGTGCAGATTGCAGATTTAGAGTGCAGATTCAGAGTGCAGAGTGCAGAGTGCAGATTTAGAGTGCAGAGTGCAGATTTAGAGTGCAGAGTGCAGATTTAGAGTGCAGATTTAGAGTGCAGATTGTGAGTGCAGATTCAGAGTGCAGATTCAGAGTGCAGATTCAGAGTACAGATTCAGAGTGCAGATTCAGAGTGCAGATTCAGAGTGCAGATTGTGAGTGCAGATTCAGAGTGCAGAGTGCAGATTTAGAGTGCAGATTTAGAGTGCAGAGTGCAGATTTAGAGTGCAGAGTGCAGATTTAGAGTGCAGATTTAGAGTGCAGAGTGCAGATTTAGAGTGCAGAGTGCAGATTTAGAGTGCAGAGTGCAGATTTAGAGTACAGATTCAGAGTGCAGAGTGCAGATTTAGAGTGCAGATTCAGAGTGCAGAGTGCAGATTTAGAGTGCAGAGTGCAGATTTAGAGTGCAGAGTGCAGATTTAGAGGGCAGATTTAGAGTGCAGATTGTGAGTGCAGATTCAGAGTGCAGATTCAGAGTGCAGATTCAGAGTGCAGATTCAGAGTGCAGATTCAGAGTGCAGATTGTGAGTGCAGATTGTGAGTGCAGATTCAGAGTGCAGATTCAGAGTGCAGATTCAGAGTGCAGATTCAGAGTGCAGATTGTGAGTGCCGATTCAGAGTGCAGAGTGCAGAATTTGAGTGCATATTTAGAGTGCAGAGTGCAGATTTAGAGTGCAGAGTGCAGATTTAGAGTGCAGATTTAGAGTGCAGAGTGCAGATTCAGAGTGCAGAGTGTGGATTTAGAGTGCAGAGTGCAGATTTAGAGTGCAGAGTGCAGATTTAGAGTGCAGAGTGCAGATTCAGAGTGCAGAGTGCAGATTCAGAGTGCAGATTTAGAGTGCAGATTCAGAGTGCAGAGTGCAGATTAAGAATGCAGATTTAGAGTGAAGATTCAGAGTGCAGAGTGCAGATTTAGAGTGCAGATTCAGAGTGCAGAGTGCAGATTTAGAGTGCAGATTCAGAGTGCAGAGTGCAGATTTAGAGTGCAGATTCAGAGTGCAGAGTGCAGATTCAGAGTGCAGATTTAGAGTGCAGATTCAGAGTGCAGAGTGCAGATTTAGAGTGCAGATTTAGAGTGCAGATTTAGAGTGCAGAGTGCAGATTTAGAGTGCAGATTTAGAGTGCAGAGTGCAGATTCAGAATGCAGATTCAGAGTGCAGATTCAGAGTGCAGAGTGCAGATTCAGAGTGCAGAGTGCAGAGTGCAGATTTCGAGTGCAGAGTGCAGATTTAGAGTGCAGATTCAGAGTGCAGAGTGCAGATTTAGAGTGCAGATTCAGAGTGCAGAGTGCAGATTTAGAGTGCAGATTCAGAGTGCAGAGTGCAGATTTAGAGTGCAGATTGTGAGTGCAGATTCAGAGTGCAGATTCAGAGTGCAGATTCAGAGTGCAGATTCAGAGTGCAGATTCAGAGTGCAGATTCAGAGTGCAGATTGTGAGTGCAGATTCAGAGTGCAGAGTGCAGAGTGCAGATTTAGAGTGCAGATTTAGAGTGCAGAGTGCAGATTTAGAGTGCAGAGTGCAGATTTAGAGTGCAGATTTAGAGTGCAGAGTGTAGATTCAGAGTGCAGATTCAGAGTGCAGATTTAGAGTGCAGAGTGCACATTTAGAGTGCAGATTCAGAGTGCAGAGTGCAGATTTAGAGTGCAGAGTGCAGATTTAGAGTGCAGAGTGCAGTTTTAGAGTGCAGATTGTGAGTGCAGATTCAGAGTGCAGATTCTGAGTGCAGATTCAGAGTGCAGAGTGCAGATTTAGAGTGCAGATTTAGAGTGCAGAGTGCAGATTTAGAGTGCAGATTTAGAGTGCAGATTTAGAGTGCAGATTCAAAGTGCAGAGTGCAGATTCAGAGTGCAGATTCAGAGTGCAGATTCAGAGTGCAGAGTGCAGATTTAGAGTGCAGATTCAGAGGGCAGAGTGCAGATTTAGAGTACAGAGTGCAGATTTAGAGTGCAGATTGTGAGTGCAGAGTGCAGATTTAGAGGGCAGAGTGCAGATTTAGAGTGCAGAGTGCAGATTTAGAGTGCAGATTCAGAGTGCAGAGTGCAGATTTAGAGTGCAGATTCAGAGTGCAGAGTGCAGATTTAGAGTGCAGAGTGCAGATTTAGAGTGCAGAGTGCAGATTTAGTGTGCAGATTGTGAGTGCAGATTCAGAGTGCAGATTCAGAGTGCAGATTGTGAGTGCAGATTGTGAGTGCAGATTGTGAGTGCAGAGTGCAGATTCAGAGTGCAGAGTGCAGATTCAGAGTGCAGAGTGCAGATTTAGAGTGCAGATTGTGAGTGCAGAGTGCAGATGTAGAGTGCAGATTCAGAGTGCAGAGTGCAGATTTAGAGTGCAGATTCAGAGTGCAGATTTAGAGTGCAGAGTGCAGATTTAGAGTGCAGATTCAGAGTGCAGAGTGCAGATTTATAGTGCAGAGTGCAGATTTAGAGTGCAGATTCAGAGTGCAGAGTGCAGATTCAGAGTGCAGATTTAGAGTGCAGATTCAGAGTGCAGAGTGCAGATTCAGAGTGCAGATTTAGAGTGCAGATTTAGAGTGCAGATTTAGAGTGCAGAGTGCAGATTTAGAGTGCAGATTTAGAGTGCAGATTCAGAGTGCAGATTCAGAGTGCAGATTCAGAGTGCAGATTCAGAGTGCAGAGTGCAGATTCAGAGTGCAGAGTGCAGATTCAGAGTGCAGATTCAGAGTGCAGATTCAGAGTGCAGATTCAGAGTGCAGAGTGCAGATTCAGAGTGCAGATTCAGAGTGCAGATTCAGAGTGCAGAGTGCAGATTCAGAGTGCAGAGTGCAGATTCAGAGTGCAGAGTGCAGATTCAGAGTGCAGATTCAGAGTGCAGATTCAGAGTGCAGATTCAGAGTGCAGAGTGCAGATTCAGAGTGCAGAGTGCAGATTAAGAGTGCTGATTCAGAGTGCAGAGTGCAGATTTAGAGTGCAGAGTGCAGATTTAGAGTGCAGATTGTGAGTGCAGATTCAGAGTGCAGAGCGCAGATTCAGAGTGCAGATTTAGAGTGCAGATTCAGAGTGCAGAGTGCAGATTTAGAGTGCAGATTTAGAGTGCAGAGTGCAGATTCAGAGTGCAGATTCAGAGTGCAGAGTGCAGATTCAGAGTGCAGAGTGCAGAGTGCAGAGTGCAGATTTAGAGTGCAGATTTAGAGGGCAGAGTGCTGATTTAGAGTGCAAAGTGCAGATTTAGAGTGCAGATTGTGAGTGCAGAGTGCAGATTTAGAGTGCAGATTCAGAGTGCAGATTGTGAGTGCAGATTGTGAGTGCAGATTGTGAGTGCAGAGTGCAGATTCAGAGTGCAGAGTGCAGATTCAGAGTGCAGAATCAGAGTGCAGATTCAGAGTGCAGAGTGCAGATTTAGAGTGCAGATTCAGAGTGCAGAGTGCAGATTTAGAGTGCAGAGTGCAGATTGTGAGTGCAGAGTGCAGATTTAGAGTGCAGATTCAGAGTGCAGATTTAGAGTGCAGAGTGCAGATTTAGAGTACAGATTCAGAGTGCAGAGTGCAGATTTAGAGTGCAGATTCAGAGTGCAGAGTGCAGATTTAGAGTGCAGAGTGCAGATTTAGAGTGCAGAGTGCAGATTGTGAGTGCAGAGTGCAGATTTAGAGTGCAGATTCAGAGTGCAGATTTAGAGTGCAGAGTGCAGATTTAGAGTACAGATTCAGAGTGCAGAGTGCAGATTTAGAGTGCAGATTCAGAGTGCAGAGTGCAGATTTAGAGTGCAGAGTGCAGATTTAGAGTGCAGAGTGCAGATTTAGAGGGCAGATTTAGAGTGCAGATTGTGAGTGCAGATTCAGAGTGCAGATTCAGAGTGCAGATTCAGAGTGCAGATTCAGAGTGCAGATTCAGAGTGCAGATTGTGAGTGCAGATTGTGAGTGCAGATTCAGAGTGCAGATTCAGAGTGCAGATTCAGAGTGCAGATTCAGAGTGCAGATTGTGAGTGCCGATTCAGAGTGCAGAGTGCAGAATTTGAGTGCATATTTAGAGTGCAGAGTGCAGATTTAGAGTGCAGAGTGCAGATTTAGAGTGCAGATTTAGAGTGCAGAGTGCAGATTCAGAGTGCAGAGTGTGGATTTAGAGTGCAGAGTGCAGATTTAGAGTGCAGAGTGCAGATTTAGAGTGCAGAGTGCAGATTCAGAGTGCAGAGTGGAGATTCAGAGTGCAGATTTAGAGTGCAGATTCAGAGTGCAGAGTGCAGATTAAGAATGCAGATTTAGAGTGAAGATTCAGAGTGCAGAGTGCAGATTTAGAGTGCAGATTCAGAGTGCAGAGTGCAGATTTAGAGTGCAGATTCAGAGTGCAGAGTGCAGATTTAGAGTGCAGATTCAGAGTGCAGAGTGCAGATTCAGAGTGGAGATTTAGAGTGCAGATTCAGAGTGCAGAGTGCAGATTTAGAGTGCAGATTTAGAGTGCAGATTTAGAGTGCAGAGTGCAGATTTAGAGTGCAGATTTAGAGTGCAGAGTGCAGATTCAGAGTGCAGATTCAGAGTGCAGAGTGCAGATTCAGAGTGCAGAGTGCAGATTTAGAGTGCAGAGTGCAGATTTAGAGTGCAGATTCAGAGTGCAGAGTGCAGATTTAGAGTGCAGATTCAGAGTGCAGAGTGCAGATTTAGAGTGCAGATTCAGAGTGCAGAGTGCAGATTTAGAGTGCAGATTGTGAGTGCAGATTCAGAGTGCAGATTCAGAGTGCAGATTCAGAGTGCAGATTCAGAGTGCAGATTGTGAGTGCAGATTCAGAGTGCAGAGTGCAGAGTGCAGATTTAGAGTGCAGAGTGCAGATTTAGAGTGCAGAGTGCAGATTTAGAGTGCAGATTTAGAGTGCAGAGTGTAGATTCAGAGTGCAGATTCAGAGTGCAGATTTAGAGTGCAGAGTGCAGATTTAGAGTGCAGATTCAGAGTGCAGAGTGCAGATTTAGAGTGCAGAGTGCAGATTTAGAGTGCAGAGTGCAGATTTAGAGTGCAGAGTGCAGTTTTAGAGTGCAGATTGTGAGTGCAGATTCAGAGTGCAGATTCAGAGTGCAGATTCTGAGTGCAGATTCAGAGTGCAGAGTGCAGATTTAGAGTGCAGAGTGCAGATTCAGAGTGCAGATTTAGAGTGCAGATTCAGAGTGCAGAGTGCAGATTCAGAGTGCAGATTTAGAGTGCAGATTCAGAGTGCAGAGTGCAGATTTAGAGTGCAGATTTAGAGTGCAGATTGCAGATTTAGAGTGCAGATTTAGAGTGCAGATTTAGAGTGCAGATTCAAAGTGCAGAGTGCAGATTCAGAGTGCAGATTCAGAGTGCAGATTCAGAGTGCAGAGTGCAGATTTAGAGTGCAGATTCAGAGGGCAGAGTGCAGATTTAGAGTGCAGAGTGCAGATTTAGAGTGCAGATTGTGAGTGCAGAGTGCAGATTTAGAGGGCAGAGAGCAGATTTAGAGTGCAGAGTGCAGATTTAGAGTGCAGATTCAGAGTGCAGAGTGCAGATTTAGAGTGCAGATTCAGAGTGCAGAGTGCAGATTTAGAGTGCAGAGTGCAGATTTAGAGTGCAGAGTGCAGATTTAGTGTGCAGATTGTGAGTGCAGATTCAGAGTGCAGATTCAGAGTGCAGATTCAGAGTGCAGATTCAGAGTGCAGATTCAGAGTGCAGATTGTGAGTGCAGATTGTGAGTGCAGATTGTGAGTGCAGAGTGCAGATTCAGAGTGCAGAGTGTAGATTCAGAGTGCAGAGTGCAGATTTAGAGTGCAGATTCAGAGTGCAGAGTGCAGATTTAGAGTGCAGAGTGCAGATTTAGAGTGCAGATTGTGAGTGCAGAGTGCAGATGTAGAGTGCAGATTCAGAGTGCAGAGTGCAGATTTAGAGTGCAGATTCAGAGTGCAGATTTAGAGTGCAGAGTGCAGATTTAGAGTGCAGATTCAGAGTGCAGAGTGCAGATTTATAGTGCAGAGTGCAGATTTAGAGTGCAGATTCAGAGTGCAGAGTGCAGATTCAGAGTGCAGATTTAGAGTGCAGATTCAGAGTGCAGAGTGCAGATTCAGAGTGCAGATTTAGAGTGCAGATTCAGAGTGCAGATTTAGAGTGCAGATTTAGAGTGCAGAGTGCAGATTTAGAGTGCAGATTTAGAGTGCAGATTCAGAGTGCAGATTCAGAGTGCAGATTCAGAGTGCAGATTCAGAGTGCAGATTCAGAGTGCAGAGTGCAGATTCAGAGTGCAGAGTGCAGATTCAGAGTGCAGATTCAGAGTGCAGATTCAGAGTGCAGATTCAGAGTGCAGAGTGCAGATTCAGAGTGCAGATTCAGAGTGCAGATTCAGAGTGCAGAGTGCAGATTCAGAGTGCAGAGTGCAGATTCAGAGTGCAGAGTGCAGATTCAGAGTGCAGATTCAGAGTGCAGATTCAGAGTGCAGATTCAGAGTGCAGAGTGCAGATTCAGAGTGCAGAGTGCAGATTAAGAGTGCTGATTCAGAGTGCAGAGTGCAGATTTAGAGTGCAGAGTGCAGATTTAGAGTGCAGATTGTGAGTGCAGATTCAGAGTGCAGAGTGCAGATTCAGAGTGCAGATTTAGAGTGCAGATTTAGAGTGCAGATTCAGAGTGCAGAGTGCAGATTTAGAGTGCAGATTTAGAGTGCAGATTTAGAGTGCAGAGTGCAGATTCAGAGTGCAGATTCAGAGTGCAGATTCAGAGTGCAGAGTGCAGATTCAGAGTGCAGAGTGCAGAGTGCAGAGTGCAGATTTAGAGGGCAGAGTGCTGATTTAGAGTGCAGATTTAGAGGGCAGAGTGCTGATTTAGAGTGCAAAGTGCAGATTTAGAGTGCAGATTGTGAGTGCAGAGTGCAGATTTAGAGTGCAGATTCAGAGTGCAGATTGTGAGTGCAGATTGTGAGTGCAGATTGTGAGTGCAGAGTGCAGATTCAGAGTGCAGAGTGCAGATTCAGAGTGCAGAATCAGAGTGCAGATTCAGCGTGCAGAGTGCAGATTTAGAGTGCAGATTCAGAGTGCAGAGTGCAGATTTAGAGTGCAGAGTGCAGATTTAGAGTGCAGATTGTGAGTGCAGAGTGCAGATTTAGAGTGCAGATTCAGAGTGCAGAGTGCAGATTTAGAGTGCAGATTCAGAGTGCAGATTTAGAGTGCAGGGTGCAGATTTAGAGTGCAGAGTGCAGATTTAGAGTGCAGATTCAGAGTGCAGAGTGCAGATTCAGAGTGCAGATTTAGAGTGCAGATTCAGAGTGCGGAGTGCAGATTCAGAGTGCAGATTTAGAGTGCAGATTCAGAGTGCAGATTTAGAGTGCAGATTTAAAGTGCAGAGTGCAGATTTAGAGTGCAGATTTAGAGTGCAGATTCAGAGTGCAGATTCAGAGTGCAGATTCAGAGTGCAGATTCAGAGTGCAGAGTGCAGATTCAGAGTGCAGAGTGCAGATTCAGAGTGCAGAGTGCAGATTCAGAGTGCAGATTCAGAGTGCAGATTCAGAGTGCAGAGTGCAGATTCAGAGTGCAGATTCAGAGTGCAGATTCAGAGTGCAGAGTGCAGATTCAGAGTGCAGAGTGCAGATTCAGAGTGCAGAGTGCAGATTCAGAGTGCAGATTCAGAGTGCAGATTCAGAGTGCAGATTCAGAGTGCAGAGTGCAGATTCAGAGTGCAGAGTGCAGATTTAGAGTGCTGATTCAGAGTGCAGAGTGCAGATTTAGAGTGCAGAGTGCAGATTTAGAGTGCAGATTGTGAGTGCAGATTCAGAGTGCAGAGTGCAGATTCAGAGTGCAGATTTAGAGTGCAGATTTGGAGTGCAGATTCAGAGTGCAGAGTGCAGATTTAGAGTGCAGATTTAGAGTGCAGATTTAGAGTGCAGAGTGCAGATTCAGAGTGCAGATTCAGAGTGCAGATTTAGAGTGCAGAGTGCAGATTTAGAGTGCAGAGTGCAGATTTAGAGTGCAGAGTGCAGATTTAGAGGGCAGATTTAGAGTGCAGATTGTGAGTGCACATTCAGATTGCAGATTCAGAGTGCAGATTCAGAGTGCAGATTCAGAGTGCAGATTGTGAGTGCAGATTGTGAGTGCAGATTTAGAGTGCAGATTCAGAGTGCAGATTCAGAGTGCAGATTCAGAGTGCAGATTCAGAGTGCAGATTGTGAGTGCCGAGTCAGAGTGCAGAGTGCAGAATTTGAGTGCATATTTAGAGTGCAGAGTGCAGATTTAGAGTGCAGAGTGCAGATTTAGAGTGCAGATTTAGAGTGCAGAGTGCAGATTCAGAGTGCAGAGTGTGGATTTAGAGTGCAGAGTGCAAATTTAGAGTGCAGAGTGCAGATTTAGAGTGCAGAGTGCAGATTCAGAGTGCAGAGTGCAGATTCAGAGTGCAGATTTAGAGTGCAGATTCAGAGTGCAGAGTGCAGATTAAGAATGCAGATTTAGAGTGAAGATTCAGAGTGCAGAGTGCAGATTTAGAGTGCAGATTCAGAGTGCAGAGTGCAGATTTAGAGTGCAGATTCAGAGTGCAGAGTGCAGATTCATAGTGCAGAGTGCAGATTTAGAGTGCAGATTCACAGTGCAGAGTGCAGATTCAGAGTGCAGATTTAGAGTGCAGATTCAGAGTGCAGAGTGCAGATTCAGAGTGCAGATTTAGAGTGCAGATTCAGAGTGCAGATTTAGAGTGCAGATTTAGAGTGCAGAGTGCAGATTTAGAGTGCAGATTTAGAGTGCAGATTCAGAGTGCAGATTCAGAGTGCAGATTCAGAGTGCAGATTCAGAGTGCAGATTCAGAGTGCAGAGTGCAGATTCAGAGTGCAGAGTGCAGATTCAGAGTGCAGAGTGCAGATTCAGAGTGCAGAGTGCAGATTCAGAGTGCAGATTCAGAGTGCAGATTCAGAGTGCAGAGTGCAGATTCAGAGTGCAGATTCAGAGTGCAGATTCAGAGTGCAGAGTGCAGATTCAGAGTGCAGAGTGCAGATTCAGAGTGCAGAGTGCAGATTCAGAGTGCAGATTCAGAGTGCAGATTCAGAGTGCAGAGTGCAGATTCAGAGTGCAGAGTGCAGATTTAGAGTGCAGAGTGCAGATTTAGAGTGCAGATTTAGAGTGCAGAGTGCAGATTCAGAGTGCAGAGTGTGGATTTAGAGTGCAGAGTGCAGATTTAGAGTGCAGAGTGCAGATTTAGAGTGCAGAGTGCAGATTCAGAGTGCAGAGTGCAGATTCAGAGTGCAGATTTAGAGTGCAGATTCAGAGTGCAGAGTGCAGATTAAGAATGCAGATTTAGAGTGAAGATTCAGAGTGCAGAGTGCAGATTTAGAGTGCAGATTCAGAGTGCAGAGTGCAGATTTAGAGTGCAGATTCAGAGTGCAGAGTGCAGATTTAGAGTGCAGATTCAGAGTGCAGAGTGCAGATTCAGAGTGGAGATTTAGAGTGCAGATTCAGAGTGCAGAGTGCAGATTTAGAGTGCAGATTTAGAGTGCAGATTTAGAGTGCAGAGTGCAGATTTAGAGTGCAGATTTAGAGTGCAGAGTGCAGATTCAGAGTGCAGATTCAGAGTGCAGAGTGCAGATTCAGAGTGCAGAGTGCAGATTTAGAGTGCAGAGTGCAGATTTAGAGTGCAGATTCAGAGTGCAGAGTGCAGATTTAGAGTGCAGATTCAGAGTGCAGAGTGCAGATTTAGAGTGCAGATTCAGAGTGCAGAGTGCAGATTTAGAGTGCAGATTGTGAGTGCAGATTCAGAGTGCAGATTCAGAGTGCAGATTCAGAGTGCAGATTCAGAGTGCAGATTCAGAGTGCAGATTGTGAGTGCAGATTCAGAGTGCAGAGTGCAGAGTGCAGATTTAGAGTGCAGAGTGCAGATTTAGAGTGCAGAGTGCAGATTTAGAGTGCAGATTTAGAGTGCAGAGTGTAGATTCAGAGTGCAGATTCAGAGTGCAGATTTAGAGTGCAGATTCAGAGTGCAGAGTGCAGATTTAGAGTGCAGAGTGCAGATTTAGAGTGCAGAGTGCAGATTTAGAGTGCAGAGTGCAGTTTTAGAGTGCAGATTGTGAGTGCAGATTCAGAGTGCAGATTCAGAGTGCAGATTCTGAGTGCAGATTCAGAGTGCAGAGTGCAGATTTAGAGTGCAGAGTGCAGATTCAGAGTGCAGATTTAGAGTGCAGATTCAGAGTGCAGAGTGCAGATTCAGAGTGCAGATTTAGAGTGCAGATTCAGAGTGCAGAGTGCAGATTTAGAGTGCAGATTTAGAGTGCAGATTGCAGATTTAGAGTGCAGATTTAGAGTGCAGATTTAGAGTGCAGATTCAAAGTGCAGAGTGCAGATTCAGAGTGCAGATTCAGAGTGCAGATTCAGAGTGCAGAGTGCAGATTTAGAGTGCAGATTCAGAGGGCAGAGTGCAGATTTAGAGTGCAGAGTGCAGATTTAGAGTGCAGATTGTGAGTGCAGAGTGCAGATTTAGAGGGCAGAGAGCAGATTTAGAGTGCAGAGTGCAGATTTAGAGTGCAGATTCAGAGTGCAGAGTGCAGATTTAGAGTGCAGATTCAGAGTGCAGAGTGCAGATTTAGAGTGCAGAGTGCAGATTTAGAGTGCAGAGTGCAGATTTAGTGTGCAGATTGTGAGTGCAGATTCAGAGTGCAGATTCAGAGTGCAGATTCAGAGTGCAGATTCAGAGTGCAGATTCAGAGTGCAGATTGTGAGTGCAGATTGTGAGTGCAGATTGTGAGTGCAGAGTGCAGATTCAGAGTGCAGAGTGTAGATTCAGAGTGCAGAGTGCAGATTTAGAGTGCAGATTCAGAGTGCAGAGTGCAGATTTAGAGTGCAGAGTGCAGATTTAGAGTGCAGATTGTGAGTGCAGAGTGCAGATGTAGAGTGCAGATTCAGAGTGCAGAGTGCAGATTTAGAGTGCAGATTCAGAGTGCAGATTTAGAGTGCAGAGTGCAGATTTAGAGTGCAGATTCAGAGTGCAGAGTGCAGATTTATAGTGCAGAGTGCAGATTTAGAGTGCAGATTCAGAGTGCAGAGTGCAGATTCAGAGTGCAGATTTAGAGTGCAGATTCAGAGTGCAGAGTGCAGATTCAGAGTGCAGATTTAGAGTGCAGATTCAGAGTGCAGATTTAGAGTGCAGATTTAGAGTGCAGAGTGCAGATTTAGAGTGCAGATTTAGAGTGCAGATTCAGAGTGCAGATTCAGAGTGCAGATTCAGAGTGCAGATTCAGAGTGCAGATTCAGAGTGCAGAGTGCAGATTCAGAGTGCAGAGTGCAGATTCAGAGTGCAGATTCAGAGTGCAGATTCAGAGTGCAGATTCAGAGTGCAGAGTGCAGATTCAGAGTGCGGATTCAGAGTGCAGATTCAGAGTGCAGAGTGCAGATTCAGAGTGCAGAGTGCAGATTCAGAGTGCAGAGTGCAGATTCAGAGTGCAGATTCAGAGTGCAGATTCAGAGTGCAGATTCAGAGTGCAGAGTGCAGATTCAGAGTGCAGAGTGCAGATTAAGAGTGCTGATTCAGAGTGCAGAGTGCAGATTTAGAGTGCAGAGTGCAGATTTAGAGTGCAGATTGTGAGTGCAGATTCAGAGTGCAGAGTGCAGATTCAGAGTGCAGATTTAGAGTGCAGATTTAGAGTGCAGATTCAGAGTGCAGAGTGCAGATTTAGAGTGCAGATTTAGAGTGCAGATTTAGAGTGCAGAGTGCAGATTCAGAGTGCAGATTCAGAGTGCAGATTCAGAGTGCAGAGTGCAGATTCAGAGTGCAGAGTGCAGAGTGCAGAGTGCAGATTTAGAGGGCAGAGTGCTGATTTAGAGTGCAGATTTAGAGGGCAGAGTGCTGATTTAGAGTGCAAAGTGCAGATTTAGAGTGCAGATTGTGAGTGCAGAGTGCAGATTTAGAGTGCAGATTCAGAGTGCAGATTGTGAGTGCAGATTGTGAGTGCAGATTGTGAGTGCAGAGTGCAGATTCAGAGTGCAGAGTGCAGATTCAGAGTGCAGAATCAGAGTGCAGATTCAGCGTGCAGAGTGCAGATTTAGAGTGCAGATTCAGAGTGCAGAGTGCAGATTTAGAGTGCAGAGTGCAGATTTAGAGTGCAGATTGTGAGTGCAGAGTGCAGATTTAGAGTGCAGATTCAGAGTGCAGAGTGCAGATTTAGAGTGCAGATTCAGAGTGCAGATTTAGAGTGCAGGGTGCAGATTTAGAGTGCAGAGTGCAGATTTAGAGTGCAGATTCAGAGTGCAGAGTGCAGATTCAGAGTGCAGATTTAGAGTGCAGATTCAGAGTGCGGAGTGCAGATTCAGAGTGCAGATTTAGAGTGCAGATTCAGAGTGCAGATTTAGAGTGCAGATTTAAAGTGCAGAGTGCAGATTTAGAGTGCAGATTTAGAGTGCAGATTCAGAGTGCAGATTCAGAGTGCAGATTCAGAGTGCAGATTCAGAGTGCAGAGTGCAGATTCAGAGTGCAGAGTGCAGATTCAGAGTGCAGAGTGCAGATTCAGAGTGCAGATTCAGAGTGCAGATTCAGAGTGCAGAGTGCAGATTCAGAGTGCAGATTCAGAGTGCAGATTCAGAGTGCAGAGTGCAGATTCAGAGTGCAGAGTGCAGATTCAGAGTGCAGAGTGCAGATTCAGAGTGCAGATTCAGAGTGCAGATTCAGAGTGCAGATTCAGAGTGCAGAGTGCAGATTCAGAGTGCAGAGTGCAGATTTAGAGTGCTGATTCAGAGTGCAGAGTGCAGATTTAGAGTGCAGAGTGCAGATTTAGAGTGCAGATTGTGAGTGCAGATTCAGAGTGCAGAGTGCAGATTCAGAGTGCAGATTTAGAGTGCAGATTTGGAGTGCAGATTCAGAGTGCAGAGTGCAGATTTAGAGTGCAGATTTAGAGTGCAGATTTAGAGTGCAGAGTGCAGATTCAGAGTGCAGATTCAGAGTGCAGATTTAGAGTGCAGAGTGCAGATTTAGAGTGCAGAGTGCAGATTTAGAGTGCAGAGTGCAGATTTAGAGGGCAGATTTAGAGTGCAGATTGTGAGTGCACATTCAGATTGCAGATTCAGAGTGCAGATTCAGAGTGCAGATTCAGAGTGCAGATTGTGAGTGCAGATTGTGAGTGCAGATTTAGAGTGCAGATTCAGAGTGCAGATTCAGAGTGCAGATTCAGAGTGCAGATTCAGAGTGCAGATTGTGAGTGCCGAGTCAGAGTGCAGAGTGCAGAATTTGAGTGCATATTTAGAGTGCAGAGTGCAGATTTAGAGTGCAGAGTGCAGATTTAGAGTGCAGATTTAGAGTGCAGAGTGCAGATTCAGAGTGCAGAGTGTGGATTTAGAGTGCAGAGTGCAAATTTAGAGTGCAGAGTGCAGATTTAGAGTGCAGAGTGCAGATTCAGAGTGCAGAGTGCAGATTCAGAGTGCAGATTTAGAGTGCAGATTCAGAGTGCAGAGTGCAGATTAAGAATGCAGATTTAGAGTGAAGATTCAGAGTGCAGAGTGCAGATTTAGAGTGCAGATTCAGAGTGCAGAGTGCAGATTTAGAGTGCAGATTCAGAGTGCAGAGTGCAGATTTAGAGTGCAGATTCAGAGTGCAGAGTGCAGATTCATAGTGCAGAGTGCAGATTTAGAGTGCAGATTCACAGTGCAGAGTGCAGATTCAGAGTGCAGATTTAGAGTGCAGATTCAGAGTGCAGAGTGCAGATTCAGAGTGCAGATTTAGAGTGCAGATTCAGAGTGCAGATTTAGAGTGCAGATTTAGAGTGCAGAGTGCAGATTTAGAGTGCAGATTTAGAGTGCAGATTCAGAGTGCAGATTCAGAGTGCAGATTCAGAGTGCAGATTCAGAGTGCAGATTCAGAGTGCAGAGTGCAGATTCAGAGTGCAGAGTGCAGATTCAGAGTGCAGAGTGCAGATTCAGAGTGCAGAGTGCAGATTCAGAGTGCAGATTCAGAGTGCAGATTCAGAGTGCAGAGTGCAGATTCAGAGTGCAGATTCAGAGTGCAGATTCAGAGTGCAGAGTGCAGATTCAGAGTGCAGAGTGCAGATTCAGAGTGCAGAGTGCAGATTCAGAGTGCAGATTCAGAGTGCAGATTCAGAGTGCAGATTCAGAGTGCAGAGTGCAGATTCAGAGTGCAGAGTGCAGATTAAGAGTGCTGATTCAGAGTGCAGAGTGCAGATTTAGAGTGCAGAGTGCAGATTTAGAGTGCAGATTGTGAGTGCAGATTCAGAGTGCAGAGTGCAGATTCAGAGTGCAGATTTAGAGTGCAGATTTAGAGTGCAGATTCAGAGTGCAGAGTGCAGATTTAGAGTGCAGATTTAGAGTGCAGAGTGCAGATTCAGAGTGCAGATTTAGAGTGCAGATTCAGAGTGCAGAGTGCAGATTTAGAGTGCAGATTTAGAGTGCAGATTGCAGATTTAGAGTGCAGATTTAGAGTGCAGATTTAGAGTGCAGATTCAAAGTGCAGAGTGCAGATTCAGAGTGCAGATTCAGAGTGCAGAGTGCAGATTTAGAGTGCAGATTCAGAGGGCAGAGTGCAGATTTAGAGTGCAGAGTGCAGATTTAGAGTGCAGATTGTGAGTGCAGAGTGCAGATTTAGAGGGCAGAGAGCAGATTTAGAGTGCAGAGTGCAGATTTAGAGTGCAGATTCAGAGTGCAGAGTGCAGATTTAGAGTGCAGATTCAGAGTGCAGAGTGCAGATTTAGAGTGCAGAGTGCAGATTTAGAGTGCAGAGTGCAGATTTAGTGTGCAGATTGTGAGTGCAGATTCAGAGTGCAGATTCAGAGTGCAGATTCAGAGTGCAGATTCAGAGTGCAGATTCAGAGTGCAGATTGTGAGTGCAGATTGTGAGTGCAGATTGTGAGTGCAGAGTGCAGATTCAGAGTGCAGAGTGTAGATTCAGAGTGCAGAGTGCAGATTTAGAGTGCAGATTCAGAGTGCAGAGTGCAGATTTAGAGTGCAGAGTGCAGATTTAGAGTGCAGATTGTGAGTGCAGAGTGCAGATGTAGAGTGCAGATTCAGAGTGCAGAGTGCAGATTTAGAGTGCAGATTCAGAGTGCAGATTTAGAGTGCAGAGTGCAGATTTAGAGTGCAGATTCAGAGTGCAGAGTGCAGATTTATAGTGCAGAGTGCAGATTTAGAGTGCAGATTCAGAGTGCAGAGTGCAGATTCAGAGTGCAGATTTAGAGTGCAGATTCAGAGTGCAGAGTGAAGATTCAGAGTGCAGATTTAGAGTGCAGATTCAGAGTGCAGATTTAGAGTGCAGATTTAGAGTGCAGAGTGCAGATTTAGAGTGCAGATTTAGAGTGCAGATTCAGAGTGCAGATTCAGAGTGCAGATTCAGAGTGCAGATTCAGAGTGCAGATTCAGAGTGCAGAGTGCAGATTCAGAGTGCAGAGTGCAGATTCAGAGTGCAGATTCAGAGTGCAGATTCAGAGTGCAGATTCAGAGTGCAGATTCAGAGTGCAGATTCAGAGTGCAGAGTGCAGATTCAGAGTGCAGATTCAGAGTGCAGATTCAGAGTGCAGAGTGCAGATTCAGAGTGCAGAGTGCAGATTCAGAGTGCAGAGTGCAGATTCAGAGTGCAGATTCAGAGTGCAGATTCAGAGTGCAGATTCAGAGTGCAGAGTGCAGATTCAGAGTGCAGAGTGCAGATTAAGAGTGCTGATTCAGAGTGCAGAGTGCAGATTTAGAGTGCAGAGTGCAGATTTAGAGTGCAGATTGTGAGTGCAGATTCAGAGTGCAGAGTGCAGATTCAGAGTGCAGATTTAGAGTGCAGATTTAGAGTGCAGATTCAGAGTGCAGAGTGCAGATTTAGAGTGCAGATTTAGAGTGCAGATTTAGAGTGCAGAGTGCAGATTCAGAGTGCAGATTCAGAGTGCAGATTCAGAGTGCAGAGTGCAGATTCAGAGTGCAGAGTGCAGAGTGCAGAGTGCAGATTTAGAGGGCAGAGTGCTGATTTAGAGTGCAGATTTAGAGGGCAGAGTGCTGATTTAGAGTGCAAAGTGCAGATTTAGAGTGCAGATTGTGAGTGCAGAGTGCAGATTTAGAGTGCAGATTCAGAGTGCAGATTGTGAGTGCAGATTGTGAGTGCAGATTGTGAGTGCAGAGTGCAGATTCAGAGTGCAGAGTGCAGATTCAGAGTGCAGAATCAGAGTGCAGATTCAGCGTGCAGAGTGCAGATTTAGAGTGCAGATTCAGAGTGCAGAGTGCAGATTTAGAGTGCAGAGTGCAGATTTAGAGTGCAGATTGTGAGTGCAGAGTGCAGATTTAGAGTGCAGATTCAGAGTGCAGAGTGCAGATTTAGAGTGCAGATTCAGAGTGCAGATTTAGAGTGCAGGGTGCAGATTTAGAGTGCAGAGTGCAGATTTAGAGTGCAGATTCAGAGTGCAGAGTGCAGATTCAGAGTGCAGATTTAGAGTGCAGATTCAGAGTGCGGAGTGCAGATTCAGAGTGCAGATTTAGAGTGCAGATTCAGAGTGCAGATTTAGAGTGCAGATTTAAAGTGCAGAGTGCAGATTTAGAGTGCAGATTTAGAGTGCAGATTCAGAGTGCAGATTCAGAGTGCAGATTCAGAGTGCAGATTCAGAGTGCAGAGTGCAGATTCAGAGTGCAGAGTGCAGATTCAGAGTGCAGAGTGCAGATTCAGAGTGCAGATTCAGAGTGCAGATTCAGAGTGCAGAGTGCAGATTCAGAGTGCAGATTCAGAGTGCAGATTCAGAGTGCAGAGTGCAGATTCAGAGTGCAGAGTGCAGATTCAGAGTGCAGAGTGCAGATTCAGAGTGCAGATTCAGAGTGCAGATTCAGAGTGCAGATTCAGAGTGCAGAGTGCAGATTCAGAGTGCAGAGTGCAGATTTAGAGTGCTGATTCAGAGTGCAGAGTGCAGATTTAGAGTGCAGAGTGCAGATTTAGAGTGCAGATTGTGAGTGCAGATTCAGAGTGCAGAGTGCAGATTCAGAGTGCAGATTTAGAGTGCAGATTTGGAGTGCAGATTCAGAGTGCAGAGTGCAGATTTAGAGTGCAGATTTAGAGTGCAGATTTAGAGTGCAGAGTGCAGATTCAGAGTGCAGATTCAGAGTGCAGATTTAGAGTGCAGAGTGCAGATTTAGAGTGCAGAGTGCAGATTTAGAGTGCAGAGTGCAGATTTAGAGGGCAGATTTAGAGTGCAGATTGTGAGTGCACATTCAGATTGCAGATTCAGAGTGCAGATTCAGAGTGCAGATTCAGAGTGCAGATTGTGAGTGCAGATTGTGAGTGCAGATTTAGAGTGCAGATTCAGAGTGCAGATTCAGAGTGCAGATTCAGAGTGCAGATTCAGAGTGCAGATTGTGAGTGCCGAGTCAGAGTGCAGAGTGCAGAATTTGAGTGCATATTTAGAGTGCAGAGTGCAGATTTAGAGTGCAGAGTGCAGATTTAGAGTGCAGATTTAGAGTGCAGAGTGCAGTTCCAGAGTGCAGAGTGTGGATTTAGAGTGCAGAGTGCAAATTTAGAGTGCAGAGTGCAGATTTAGAGTGCAGAGTGCAGATTCAGAGTGCAGAGTGCAGATTCAGAGTGCAGATTTAGAGTGCAGATTCAGAGTGCAGAGTGCAGATTAAGAATGCAGATTTAGAGTGAAGATTCAGAGTGCAGAGTGCAGATTTAGAGTGCAGATTCAGAGTGCAGAGTGCAGATTTAGAGTGCAGATTCAGAGTGCAGAGTGCAGATTTAGAGTGCAGATTCAGAGTGCAGAGTGCAGATTCATAGTGCAGAGTGCAGATTTAGAGTGCAGATTCACAGTGCAGAGTGCAGATTCAGAGTGCAGATTTAGAGTGCAGATTCAGAGTGCAGAGTGCAGATTCAGAGTGCAGATTTAGAGTGCAGATTCAGAGTGCAGATTTAGAGTGCAGATTTAGAGTGCAGAGTGCAGATTTAGAGTGCAGATTTAGAGTGCAGATTCAGAGTGCAGATTCAGAGTGCAGATTCAGAGTGCAGATTCAGAGTGCAGATTCAGAGTGCAGAGTGCAGATTCAGAGTGCAGAGTGCAGATTCAGAGTGCAGAGTGCAGATTCAGAGTGCAGAGTGCAGATTCAGAGTGCAGATTCAGAGTGCAGATTCAGAGTGCAGAGTGCAGATTCAGAGTGCAGATTCAGAGTGCAGATTCAGAGTGCAGAGTGCAGATTCAGAGTGCAGAGTGCAGATTCAGAGTGCAGAGTGCAGATTCAGAGTGCAGATTCAGAGTGCAGATTCAGAGTGCAGAGTGCAGATTCAGAGTGCAGAGTGCAGATTAAGAGTGCTGATTCAGAGTGCAGAGTGCAGATTTAGAGTGCAGAGTGCAGATTTAGAGTGCAGATTGTGAGTGCAGATTCAGAGTGCAGAGTGCAGATTCAGAGTGCAGATTTAGAGTGCAGATTTAGAGTGCAGATTCAGAGTGCAGAGTGCAGATTTAGAGTGCAGATTTAGAGTGCAGATTTAGAGTGCAGAGTGCAGATTCAGAGTGCAGATTCAGAGTGCAGATTCAGAGTGCAGAGTGCAGATTCAGAGTGCAGAGTGCAGAGTGCAGAGTGCAGAGTGCAGATTTAGAGGGCAGAGTGCTGATTTAGAGTGCAGATTTAGAGGGCAGAGTGCTGATTTAGAGTGCAGAGTGCAGATTTAGAGTGCAGATTGTGAGTGCAGAGTGCAGATTTAGAGTGCAGATTCAGAGTGCAGATTGTGAGTGCAGATTGTGAGTGCAGATTGTGAGTGCAGAGTGCAGATTCAGAGTGCAGAGTGCAGATTCAGAGTGCAGAATCAGAGTGCAGATTCAGAGTGCAGAGTGCAGATTTAGAGTGCAGATTCAGAGTGCAGAGTGCAGATTTAGAGTGCAGAGTGCAGATTTAGAGTGCAGATTGTGAGTGCAGAGTGCAGATTTAGAGTGCAGATTCAGAGTGCAGAGTGCAGATTTAGAGTGCAGATTCAGAGTGCAGATTTAGAGTGCAGGGTGCAGATTTAGAGTGCAGATTCAGAGTGCAGAGTGCAGATTTAGAGTGCAGAGTGCAGATTTAGAGTGCAGATTCAGAGTGCAGAGTGCAGATTCAGAGTGCAGATTTAGAGTGCAGATTCAGAGTGCGGAGTGCAGATTCAGAGTGCAGATTTAGAGTGCAGATTCAGAGTGCAGATTTAGAGTGCAGATTTAAAGTGCAGAGTGCAGATTTAGAGTGCAGATTTAGAGTGCAGATTCAGAGTGCAGATTCAGAGTGCAGATTCAGAGTGCAGATTCAGAGTGCAGATTCAGAGTGCAGAGTGCAGATTCAGAGTGCAGAGTGCAGATTCAGAGTGCAGAGTGCAGATTCAGAGTGCAGATTCAGAGTGCAGATTCAGAGTGCAGAGTGCAGATTCAGAGTGCAGATTCAGAGTGCAGATTCAGAGTGCAGAGTGCAGATTCAGAGTGCAGAGTGCAGATTCAGAGTGCAGAGTGCAGATTCAGAGTGCAGATTCAGAGTGCAGATTCAGAGTGCAGAGTGCAGATTCAGAGTGCAGAGTGCAGATTTAGAGTGCTGATTCAGAGTGCAGAGTGCAGATTTAGAGTGCAGAGTGCAGATTTAGAGTGCAGATTGTGAGTGCAGATTCAGAGTGCAGAGTGCAGATTCAGAGTGCAGATTTAGAGTGCAGATTTGGAGTGCAGATTCAGAGTGCAGAGTGCAGATTTAGAGTGCAGATTTAGAGTGCAGATTTAGAGTGCAGAGTGCAGATTCAGAGTGCAGATTCAGAGTGCAGATTCAGAGTGCAGAGTGCAGATTTAGAGTGCAGAGTGCAGATTTAGAGTGCAGAGTGCAGATTTAGAGGGCAGATTTAGAGTGCAGATTGTGAGTGCACATTCAGATTGCAGATTCAGAGTGCAGATTCAGAGTGCAGATTCAGAGTGCAGATTGTGAGTGCAGATTGTGAGTGCAGATTCAGAGTGCAGATTCAGAGTGCAGATTCAGAGTGCAGATTCAGAGTGCAGATTCAGAGTGCAGATTGTGAGTGCCGATTCAGAGTGCAGAGTGCAGAATTTGAGTGCATATTTAGAGTGCAGAGTGCAGATTTAGAGTGCAGAGTGCAGATTTAGAGTGCAGATTTAGAGTGCAGAGTGCAGATTCAGAGTGCAGAGTGTGGATTTAGAGTGCAGAGTGCAAATTTAGAGTGCAGAGTGCAGATTTAGAGTGCAGAGTGCAGATTCAGAGTGCAGAGTGCAGATTCAGAGTGCAGATTTAGAGTGCAGATTCAGAGTGCAGAGTGCAGATTAAGAATGCAGATTTAGAGTGAAGATTCAGAGTGCAGAGTGCAGATTTAGAGTGCAGATTCAGAGTGCAGAGTGCAGATTTAGAGTGCAGATTCAGAGTGCAGAGTGCAGATTTAGAGTGCAGATTCAGAGTGCAGAGTGCAGATTCAGAGTGCAGATTTAGAGTGCAGATTCAGAGTGCAGAGTGCAGATTTAGAGTGCAGATTTAGAGTGCAGATTTAGAGTGCAGAGTGCAGATTTAGAGTGCAGATTTAGAGTGCAGAGTGCAGATTCAGAGTGCAGATTCAGAGTGCAGATTCAGAGTGCAGAGTGCAGATTCAGAGTGCAGAGTGCAGAGTGCAGATTTAGAGTGCAGAGTGCAGATTTAGAGTGCAGATTCAGAGTGCAGAGTGCAGATTTAGAGTGCAGATTCAGAGTGCAGAGTGCAGATTTAGAGTGCAGATTCAGAGTGCAGAGTGCAGATTTAGAGTGCAGATTGTGAGTGCAGATTCAGAGTGCAGATTCAGAGTGCAGATTCAGAGTGCAGATTCAGAGTGCAGATTCAGAGTGCAGATTCAGAGTGCAGATTGTGAGTGCAGATTCAGAGTGCAGAGTGCAGAGTGCAGATTTAGAGTGCAGATTTAGAGTGCAGAGTGCAGATTTAGAGTGCAGAGTGCAGATTTAGAGTGCAGAGTGTAGATTCAGAGTGCAGATTTAGAGTGCAGAGTGCAGATTTAGAGTGCAGATTCACAGTGCAGAGTGCAGATTTAGAGTGCAGAGTGCAGATTTAGAGTGCAGAGTGCAGTTTTAGAGTGCAGATTGTGAGTGCAGATTCAGAGTGCAGATTCAGAGTGCAGATTCAGAGTGCAGATTCTTAGTGCAGATTCAGAGTGCAGAGTGCAGATTTAGAGTGCAGATTTAGAGTGCAGAGTGCAGATTCAGAGTGCAGATTTAGAGTGCAGATTCAGAGTGCAGAGTGCAGATTCAGAGTGCAGATTTAGAGTGCAGATTCAGAGTGCAGAGTGCAGATTTAGAGTGCAGATTTAGAGTGCAGAGTGCAGATTTAGAGTGCAGATTTAGAGTGCAGATTTAGAGTGCAGATTCAAAGTGCAGAGTGCAGATTCAGAGTGCAGATTCAGAGTGCAGATTCAGAGTGCAGAGTGCAGATTTAGAGTGCAGATTCAGAGGGCAGAGTGCAGATTTAGAGTGCAGAGTGCAGATTTAGAGTGCAGATTGTGAGTGCAGAGTGCAGATTTAGAGGGCAGAGTGCAGATTTAGAGTGCAGAGTGCAGATTTAGAGTGCAGATTCAGAGTGCAGATTTAGAGTGCAGGGTGCAGATTTAGAGTGCAGATTCAGAGTGCAGAGTGCAGATTTAGAGTGCAGAGTGCAGATTTAGAGTGCAGATTCAGAGTGCAGAGTGCAGATTCAGAGTGCAGATTTAGAGTGCAGATTCAGAGTGCGGAGTGCAGATTCAGAGTGCAGATTTAGAGTGCAGATTCAGAGTGCAGATTTAGAGTGCAGATTTAAAGTGCAGAGTGCAGATTTAGAGTGCAGATTTAGAGTGCAGATTCAGAGTGCAGATTCAGAGTGCAGATTCAGAGTGCAGATTCAGAGTGCAGAGTGCAGATTCAGAGTGCAGAGTGCAGATTCAGAGTGCAGAGTGCAGATTCAGAGTGCAGAGTGCAGATTCAGAGTGCAGAGTGCAGATTCAGAGTGCAGATTCAGAGTGCAGATTCAGAGTGCAGATTCAGAGTGCAGAGTGCAGATTCAGAGTGCAGAGTGCAGATTTAGAGTGCTGATTCAGAGTGCAGAGTGCAGATTTAGAGTGCAGAGTGCAGATTTAGAGTGCAGATTGTGAGTGCAGATTCAGAGTGCAGAGTGCAGATTCAGAGTGCAGATTTAGAGTGCAGATTTGGAGTGCAGATTCAGAGTGCAGAGTGCAGATTTAGAGTGCAGATTTAGAGTGCAGATTTAGAGTGCAGAGTGCAGATTCAGAGTGCAGATTCAGAGTGCAGATTCAGAGTGCAGAGTGCAGATTTAGAGTGCAGAGTGCAGATTTAGAGTGCAGAGTGCAGATTTAGAGGGCAGATTTAGAGTGCAGATTGTGAGTGCACATTCAGATTGCAGATTCAGAGTGCAGATTCAGAGTGCAGATTCAGAGTGCAGATTGTGAGTGCAGATTGTGAGTGCAGATTCAGAGTGCAGATTCAGAGTGCAGATTCAGAGTGCAGATTCAGAGTGCAGATTCAGAGTGCAGATTGTGAGTGCCGATTCAGAGTGCAGAGTGCAGAATTTGAGTGCATATTTAGAGTGCAGAGTGCAGATTTAGAGTGCAGATTTAGAGTGCAGAGTGCAGATTCAGAGTGCAGAGTGTGGATTTAGAGTGCAGAGTGCAAATTTAGAGTGCAGAGTGCAGATTTAGAGTGCAGAGTGCAGATTCAGAGTGCAGAGTGCAGATTCAGAGTGCAGATTTAGAGTGCAGATTCAGAGTGCAGAGTGCAGATTAAGAATGCAGATTTAGAGTGAAGATTCAGAGTGCAGAGTGCAGATTTAGAGTGCAGATTCAGAGTGCAGAGTGCAGATTTAGAGTGCAGATTCAGAGTGCAGAGTGCAGATTTAGAGTGCAGATTCAGAGTGCAGAGTGCAGATTCAGAGTGCAGATTTAGAGTGCAGATTCAGAGTGCAGAGTGCAGATTTAGAGTGCAGATTTAGAGTGCAGATTTAGAGTGCAGAGTGCAGATTTAGAGTGCAGATTTAGAGTGCAGAGTGCAGATTCAGAGTGCAGATTCAGAGTGCAGATTCAGAGTGCAGAGTGCAGATTCAGAGTGCAGAGTGCAGAGTGCAGATTTAGAGTGCAGAGTGCAGATTTAGAGTGCAGATTCAGAGTGCAGAGTGCAGATTTAGAGTGCAGATTCAGAGTGCAGAGTGCAGATTTAGAGTGCAGATTCAGAGTGCAGAGTGCAGATTTAGAGTGCAGATTGTGAGTGCAGATTCAGAGTGCAGATTCAGAGTGCAGATTCAGAGTGCAGATTCAGAGTGCAGATTCAGAGTGCAGATTGTGAGTGCAGATTCAGAGTGCAGAGTGCAGAGTGCAGATTTAGAGTGCAGATTTAGAGTGCAGAGTGCAGATTTAGAGTGCAGAGTGCAGATTTAGAGTGCAGATTCAGAGTGCAGAGTGCAGATTTAGAGTGCAGATTCAGAGTGCAGAGTGCAGATTTAGAGTGCAGATTCAGAGTGCAGAGTGCAGATTCAGAGTGCAGATTTAGAGTGCAGATTCAGAGTGCAGAGTGCAGATTTAGAGTGCAGATTTAGAGTGCAGATTTAGAGTGCAGAGTGCAGATTTAGAGTGCAGATTTAGAGTGCAGAGTGCAGATTCAGAGTGCAGATTCAGAGTGCAGATTCAGAGTGCAGAGTGCAGATTCAGAGTGCAGAGTGCAGATTTAGAGTGCAGAGTGCAGATTTAGAGAGCAGATTAAGAGTGCAGAGTGCAGATTTAGAGTGCAGATTCAGAGTGCAGAGTGCAGATTTAGAGTGCAGATTCAGAGTGCAGAGTGCAGATTTAGAGTGCAGATTGTGAGTGCAGATTCAGAGTGCAGATTCAGAGTGCAGATTCAGAGTGCAGATTCAGAGTGCAGATTCAGAGTGCAGATTCAGAGTGCAGATTCAGAGTGCAGATTCAGAGTGCAGATTGTGAGTGCAGATTCAGAGTGCAGAGTGCAGAGTGCAGATTTAGAGTGCAGATTTAGAGTGCAGAGTGCAGATTTAGAGTGCAGAGTGCAGATTTAGAGTGCAGATTTAGAGTGCAGAGTGTAGATTCAGAGTGCAGATTCAGAGTGCAGATTTAGAGTGCAGAGTGCAGATTTAGAGTGCAGATTCAGAGTGCAGAGTGCAGATTTAGAGTGCAGAGTGCAGATTTAGAGTGCAGAGTGCAGTTTTAGAGTGCAGATTGTGAGTGCAGATTCAGAGTGCAGATTCAGAGTGCAGATTCAGAGTGCAGATTCTGAGTGCAGATTCAGAGTGCAGAGTGCAGATTTAGAGTGCAGATTTAGAGTGCAGATTCAGAGTGCAGAGTGCAGATTAAGAATGCAGATTTAGAGTGCAGATTCAGAGTGCAGATTCAGAGTGCAGATTGTGAGTGCCGATTCAGAGTGCAGAGTGCAGAATTTGAGTGCATATTTAGAGTGCAGAGTGCAGATTTAGAGTGCAGAGTGCAGATTTAGAGTGCAGATTTAGAGTGCAGAGTGCAGATTCAGAGTGCAGAGTGTGGATTTAGAGTGCAGAGTGCAAATTTAGAGTGCAGAGTGCAGATTTAGAGTGCAGAGTGCAGATTCAGAGTGCAGATTCAGAGTGCAGATTCAGAGTGCAGATTCAGAGTGCAGATTCAGAGTGCAGATTGTGAGTGCCGATTCAGAGTGCAGAGTGCAGAATTTGAGTGCATATTTAGAGTGCAGAGTGCAGATTTAGAGTGCAGAGTGCAGATTTAGAGTGCAGATTTAGAGTGCAGAGTGCAGATTCAGAGTGCAGAGTGTGGATTTAGAGTGCAGAGTGCAAATTTAGAGTGCAGAGTGCAGATTTAGAGTGCAGAGTGCAGATTCAGAGTGCAGAGTGCAGATTCAGAGTGCAGATTTAGAGTGCAGATTCAGAGTGCAGAGTGCAGATTAAGAATGCAGATTTAGAGTGAAGATTCAGAGTGCAGAGTGCAGATTTAGAGTGCAGATTCAGAGTGCAGAGTGCAGATTTAGAGTGCAGATTCAGAGTGCAGAGTGCAGATTTAGAGTGCAGATTCAGAGTGCAGAGTGCAGATTCAGAGTGCAGATTTAGAGTGCAGATTCAGAGTGCAGAGTGCAGATTTAGAGTGCAGATTTAGAGTGCAGATTTAGAGTGCAGAGTGCAGATTTAGAGTGCAGATTTAGAGTGCAGAGTGCAGATTCAGAGTGCAGATTCAGAGTGCAGAGTGCAGATTCAGAGTGCAGAGTGCAGAGTGCAGATTTAGAGTGCAGAGTGCAGATTTAGAGTGCAGATTCAGAGTGCAGAGTGCAGATTTAGAGTGCAGATTCAGAGTGCAGAGTGCAGATTTAGAGTGCAGATTCAGAGTGCAGAGTGCAGATTTAGAGTGCAGATTGTGAGTGCAGATTCAGAGTGCAGATTCAGAGTGCAGATTCAGAGTGCACATTCAGAGTGCAGATTCAGAGTGCAGATTCAGAGTGCAGATTCAGAGTGCAGATTCAGAGTGCAGATTGTGAGTGCAGATTCAGAGTGCAGAGTGCAGAGTGCAGATTTAGAGTGCAGATTTAGAGTGCAGAGTGCAGATTTAGAGTGCAGAGTGCAGATTTAGAGTGCAGATTTAGAGTGCAGAGTGTAGATTCAGAGTGCAGATTCAGAGTGCAGATTTAGAGTGCAGAGTGCAGATTTAGAGTGCAGATTCAGAGTGCAGAGTGCAGATTTAGAGTGCAGAGTGCAGATTTAGAGTGCAGAGTGCAGTTTTAGAGTGCAGATTGTGAGTGCAGATTCAGAGTGCAGATTCAGAGTGCAGATTCAGAGTGCAGATTCTTAGTGCAGATTCAGAGTGCAGAGTGCAGATTTAGAGTGCAGATTTAGAGTGCAGAGTGCAGATTCAGAGTGCAGATTTAGAGTGCAGATTCAGAGTGCAGAGTGCAGATTCAGAGTGCAGATTTAGAGTGCAGATTCAGAGTGCAGAGTGCAGATTTAGAGTGCAGAGTGCAGATTTAGAGTGCAGAGTGCAGATTTAGAGGGCAGATTTAGAGTGCAGATTGTGAGTGCACATTCAGATTGCAGATTCAGAGTGCAGATTCAGAGTGCAGATTCAGAGTGCAGATTGTGAGTGCAGATTGTGAGTGCAGATTCAGAGTGCAGATTCAGAGTGCAGATTCAGAGTGCAGATTCAGAGTGCAGATTCAGAGTGCAGATTGTGAGTGCCGATTCAGAGTGCAGAGTGCAGAATTTGAGTGCATATTTAGAGTGCAGAGTGCAGATTTAGAGTGCAGAGTGCAGATTTAGAGTGCAGATTTAGAGTGCAGAGTGCAGATTCAGAGTGCAGATTTAGAGTGCAGATTTGGAGTGCAGATTCAGAGTGCAGAGTGCAGATTTAGAGTGCAGATTTAGAGTGCAGATTTAGAGTGCAGAGTGCAGATTCAGAGTGCAGATTCAGAGTGCAGATTCAGAGTGCAGAGTGCAGATTTAGAGTGCAGAGTGCAGATTTAGAGTGCAGAGTGCAGATTTAGAGGGCAGATTTAGAGTGCAGATTGTGAGTGCACATTCAGATTGCAGATTCAGAGTGCAGATTCAGAGTGCAGATTCAGAGTGCAGATTGTGAGTGCAGATTGTGAGTGCAGATTCAGAGTGCAGATTCAGAGTGCAGATTCAGAGTGCAGATTCAGAGTGCAGATTCAGAGTGCAGATTGTGAGTGCCGATTCAGAGTGCAGAGTGCAGAATTTGAGTGCATATTTAGAGTGCAGAGTGCAGATTTAGAGTGCAGAGTGCAGATTTAGAGTGCAGATTTAGAGTGCAGAGTGCAGATTCAGAGTGCAGAGTGTGGATTTAGAGTGCAGAGTGCAAATTTAGAGTGCAGAGTGCAGATTTAGAGTGCAGAGTGCAGATTCAGAGTGCAGAGTGCAGATTCAGAGTGCAGATTTAGAGTGCAGATTCAGAGTGCAGAGTGCAGATTAAGAATGCAGATTTAGAGTGAAGATTCAGAGTGCAGAGTGCAGATTTAGAGTGCAGATTCAGAGTGCAGAGTGCAGATTTAGAGTGCAGATTCAGAGTGCAGAGTGCAGATTTAGAGTGCAGATTCAGAGTGCAGAGTGCAGATTCAGAGTGCAGATTTAGAGTGCAGATTCAGAGTGCAGAGTGCAGATTTAGAGTGCAGATTTAGAGTGCAGATTTAGAGTGCAGAGTGCAGATTTAGAGTGCAGATTTAGAGTGCAGAGTGCAGATTCAGAGTGCAGATTCAGAGTGCAGATTCAGAGTGCAGAGTGCAGATTCAGAGTGCAGAGTGCAGAATGCAGATTTAGAGTGCAGAGTGCAGATTTAGAGTGCAGATTCAGAGTGCAGAGTGCAGATTTAGAGTGCAGATTCAGAGTGCAGAGTGCAGATTCAGAGTGCAGATTCAGAGTGCAGATTCAGAGTGCAGATTCAGAGTGCAGATTCAGAGTGCAGATTGTGAGTGCAGATTCAGAGTGCAGAGTGCAGAGTGCAGATTTAGAGTGCAGATTTAGAGTGCAGAGTGCAGATTTAGAGTGCAGAGTGCAGATTTAGAGTGCAGATTTAGAGTGCAGAGTGTAGATTCAGAGTGCAGATTCAGAGTGCAGATTTAGAGTGCAGAGTGCAGATTTAGAGTGCAGATTCAGAGTGCAGAGTGCAGATTTAGAGTGCAGAGTGCAGATTTAGAGTGCAGAGTGCAGTTTTAGAGTGCAGATTGTGAGTGCAGATTCAGAGTGCAGATTCAGAGTGCAGATTCAGAGTGCAGATTCAGAGTGCAGAGTGCAGATTTAGAGTGCAGATTTAGAGTGCAGAGTGCAGATTCAGAGTGCAGATTTAGAGTGCAGATTCAGAGTGCAGAGTACAGATTCAGAGTGCAGATTTAGAGTGCAGATTCAGAGTGCAGAGTGCAGATTTAGAGTGCAGATTTAGAGTGCAGAGTGCAGATTTAGAGTGCAGATTTAGAGTGCAGATTTAGAGTGCAGATTCAAAGTGCAGAGTGCAGATTCAGAGTGCAGATTCAGAGTGCAGATTCAGAGTGCAGAGTGCAGATTTAGAGTGCAGATTCAGAGGGCAGAGTGCAGATTTAGAGTGCAGAGTGCAGATTTAGAGTGCAGATTGTGAGTGCAGAGTGCAGATTTAGAGGGCAGAGTGCAGATTTAGAGTGCAGAGTGCAGATTTAGAGTGCAGATTCAGAGTGCAGATTTAGAGTGCAGGGTGCAGATTTAGAGTGCAGATTCAGAGTGCAGAGTGCAGATTTAGAGTGCAGAGTGCAGATTTAGAGTGCAGATTCAGAGTGCAGAGTGCAGATTCAGAGTGCAGATTTAGAGTGCAGATTCAGAGTGCGGAGTGCAGATTCAGAGTGCAGATTTAGAGTGCAGATTCAGAGTGCAGATTTAGAGTGCTGATTTAAAGTGCAGAGTGCAGATTTAGAGTGCAGATTTAGAGTGCAGATTCAGAGTGCAGATTCAGAGTGCAGATTCAGAGTGCAGATTCAGAGTGCAGAGTGCAGATTCAGAGTGCAGAGTGCAGATTCAGAGTGCAGAGTGCAGATTCAGAGTGCAGATTCAGAGTGCAGATTCAGAGTGCAGAGTGCAGATTCAGAGTGCAGATTCAGAGTGCAGATTCAGAGTGCAGAGTGCAGATTCAGAGTGCAGAGTGCAGATTCAGAGTGCAGAGTGCAGATTCAGAGTGCAGATTCAGAGTGCAGATTCAGAGTGCAGATTCAGAGTGCAGAGTGCAGATTCAGAGTGCAGAGTGCAGATTTAGAGTGCTGATTCAGAGTGCAGAGTGCAGATTTAGAGTGCAGAGTGCAGATTTAGAGTGCAGATTGTAAGTGCAGATTCAGAGTGCAGAGTGCAGATTCAGAGTGCAGATTTAGAGTGCAGATTTGGAGTGCAGATTCAGAGTGCAGAGTGCAGATTTAGAGTGCAGATTTAGAGTGCAGATTTAGAGTGCAGAGTGCAGATTCAGAGTGCAGATTCAGAGTGCAGATTCAGAGTGCAGAGTGCAGATTTAGAGTGCAGAGTGCAGATTTAGAGTGCAGAGTGCAGATTTAGAGGGCAGATTTAGAGTGCAGATTCAGAGTGCAGATTCAGAGTGCAGATTCAGAGTGCAGATTTCTGAGTGCAGATTGTGAGTGCAGATTGTGAGTGCAGAGTGCAGATTCAGAGTGCAGATTCAGAGTGCAGAGTGCAGATTCAGAGTGCAGAGTGCAGAGTGCAGATTTAGAGTGCAGAGTGCAGATTTAGAGTGCAGATTCAGAGTGCAGAGTGCAGATTTAGAGTGCAGATTCAGAGTGCAGAGTGCAGATTTAGAGTGCAGATTCAGAGTGCAGAGTGCAGATTTAGAGTGCAGATTGTGAGTGCAGATTCAGAGTGCAGATTCAGAGTGCAGATTCAGAGTGCAGATTCAGAGTGCAGATTCAGAGTGCAGATTCAGAGTGCAGATTCAGAGTGCAGATTGTGAGTGCAGATTCAGAGTGCAGATTTAGAGTGCAGATTTAGAGTGCAGAGTGCAGATTTAGAGTGCAGAGTGCAGATTTAGAGTGCAGATTTAGAGTGCAGAGTGTAGATTCAGAGTGCAGATTCAGAGTGCAGATTTAGAGTGCAGAGTGCAGATTTAGAGTGCAGATTCAGAGTGCAGAGTGCAGATTTAGAGTGCAGAGTGCAGATTTAGAGTGCAGAGTGCAGTTTTAGAGTGCAGATTGTGAGTGCAGATTCAGAGTGCAGATTCAGAGTGCAGATTCAGAGTGCAGATTCTGAGTGCAGATTCAGAGTGCAGAGTGCAGATTTAGAGTGCAGATTTAGAGTGCAGATTCAGAGTGCAGAGTGCAGATTAAGAATGCAGATTTAGAGTGAAGATTCAGAGTGCAGAGTGCAGATTTAGAGTGCAGATTCAGAGTGCAGAGTGCAGATTTAGAGTGCAGATTCAGAGTGCAGAGTGCAGATTTAGAGTGCAGATTCAGAGTGCAGATTCAGAGTGCAGAGTGCAGATTAAGAATGCAGATTTAGAGTGAAGATTCAGAGTGCAGAGTGCAGATTTAGAGTGCAGATTCAGAGTGCAGAGTGCAGATTTAGAGTGCAGATTCAGAGTGCAGAGTGCAGATTTAGAGTGCAGATTCAGAGTGCAGAGTGCAGATTCAGAGTGCAGATTTAGAGTGCAGATTCAGAGTGCAGAGTGCAGATTTAGAGTGCAGATTTAGAGTGCAGATTTAGAGTGCAGAGTGCAGATTTAGAGTGCAGATTTAGAGTGCAGAGTGCAGATTCAGAGTGCAGATTCAGAGTGCAGATTCAGAGTGCAGAGTGCAGATTCAGAGTGCAGAGTGCAGAATGCAGATTTAGAGTGCAGAGTGCAGATTTAGAGTGCAGATTCAGAGTGCAGAGTGCAGATTTAGAGTGCAGATTCAGAGTGCAGAGTGCAGATTTAGAGTGCAGATTGTGAGTGCAGATTCAGAGTGCAGATTCAGAGTGCAGATTCAGAGTGCAGATTCAGAGTGCAGATTCAGAGTGCAGATTGTGAGTGCAGATTCAGAGTGCAGAGTGCAGAGTGCAGATTTAGAGTGCAGATTTAGAGTGCAGAGTGCAGATTTAGAGTGCAGAGTGCAGATTTAGAGTGCAGATTTAGAGTGCAGAGTGTAGATTCAGAGTGCAGATTCAGAGTGCAGATTTAGAGTGCAGAGTGCAGATTTAGAGTGCAGATTCAGAGTGCAGAGTGCAGATTTAGAGTGCAGAGTGCAGATTTAGAGTGCAGAGTGCAGTTTTAGAGTGCAGATTGTGAGTGCAGATTCAGAGTGCAGATTCAGAGTGCAGATTCAGAGTGCAGATTCTGAGTGCAGATTCAGAGTGCAGAGTGCAGATTTAGAGTGCAAATTTAGAGTGCAGAGTGCAGATTTAGAGTGCAGAGTGCAGATTCAGAGTGCAGAGTGCAGATTCAGAGTGCAGATTTAGAGTGCAGATTCAGAGTGCAGAGTGCAGATTAAGAATGCAGATTTAGAGTGAAGATTCAGAGTGCAGAGTGCAGATTTAGAGTGCAGATTCAGAGTGCAGAGTGCAGATTTAGAGTGCAGATTCAGAGTGCAGAGTGCAGATTTAGAGTGCAGATTCAGAGTGCAGAGTGCAGATTCAGAGTGCAGATTTAGAGTGCAGATTCAGAGTGCAGAGTGCAGATTTAGAGTGCAGATTTAGAGTGCAGATTTAGAGTGCAGAGTGCAGATTTAGAGTGCAGATTTAGAGTGCAGAGTGCAGATTCAGAGTGCAGATTCAGAGTGCAGAGTGCAGATTCAGAGTGCAGAGTGCAGAGTGCAGATTTAGAGTGCAGAGTGCAGATTTAGAGTGCAGATTCAGAGTGCAGAGTGCAGATTTAGAGTGCAGATTCAGAGTGCAGAGTGCAGATTTAGAGTGCAGATTCAGAGTGCAGAGTGCAGATTTAGAGTGCAGATTGTGAGTGCAGATTCAGAGTGCAGATTCAGAGTGCAGATTCAGAGTGCAGATTCAGAGTGCAGATTCAGAGTGCAGATTCAGAGTGCAGATTGTGAGTGCAGATTCAGAGTGCAGAGTGCAGAGTGCAGATTTAGAGTGCAGATTTAGAGTGCAGAGTGCAGATTTAGAGTGCAGAGTGCAGATTTAGAGTGCAGATTCAGAGTGCAGAGTGCAGATTTAGAGTGCAGATTCAGAGTGCAGAGTGCAGATTTAGAGTGCAGATTCAGAGTGCAGAGTGCAGATTCAGAGTGCAGATTTAGAGTGCAGATTCAGAGTGCAGAGTGCAGATTTAGAGTGCAGATTTAGAGTGCAGATTTAGAGTGCAGAGTGCAGATTTAGAGTGCAGATTTAGAGTGCAGAGTGCAGATTCAGAGTGCAGATTCAGAGTGCAGATTCAGAGTGCAGAGTGCAGATTCAGAGTGCAGAGTGCAGAGTGCAGATTTAGAGTGCAGAGTGCAGATTTAGAGTGCAGATTCAGAGTGCAGAGTGCAGATTTAGAGTGCAGATTCAGAGTGCAGAGTGCAGATTTAGAGTGCAGATTCAGAGTGCAGAGTGCAGATTTAGAGTGCAGATTGTGAGTGCAGATTCAGAGTGCAGATTCAGAGTGCAGATTCAGAGTGCAGATTCAGAGTGCAGATTCAGAGTGCAGATTCAGAGTGCAGATTGTGAGTGCAGATTCAGAGTGCAGAGTGCAGAGTGCAGATTTAGAGTGCAGATTTAGAGTGCAGAGTGCAGATTTAGAGTGCAGAGTGCAGATTTAGAGTGCAGATTTAGAGTGCAGAGTGTAGATTCAGAGTGCAGATTCAGAGTGCAGATTTAGAGTGCAGAGTGCAGATTTAGAGTGCAGATTCAGAGTGCAGAGTGCAGATTTAGAGTGCAGAGTGCAGATTTAGAGTGCAGAGTGCAGTTTTAGAGTGCAGATTGTGAGTGCAGATTCAGAGTGCAGATTCAGAGTGCAGATTCAGAGTGCAGATTCTGAGTGCAGATTCAGAGTGCAGAGTGCAGATTTAGAGTGCAGATTTAGAGTGCAGATTCAGAGTGCAGAGTGCAGATTAAGAATGCAGATTTAGAGTGAAGATTCAGAGTGCAGAGTGCAGATTTAGAGTGCAGATTCAGAGTGCAGAGTGCAGATTTAGAGTGCAGATTCAGAGTGCAGAGTGCAGATTTAGAGTGCAGATTCAGAGTGCAGATTCAGAGTGCAGAGTGCAGATTAAGAATGCAGATTTAGAGTGAAGATTCAGAGTGCAGAGTGCAGATTTAGAGTGCAGATTCAGAGTGCAGAGTGCAGATTTAGAGTGCAGATTCAGAGTGCAGAGTGCAGATTTAGAGTGCAGATTCAGAGTGCAGAGTGCATTTTCAGAGTGCAGATTTAGAGTGCAGATTCAGAGTGCAGAGTGCAGATTTAGAGTGCAGATTTAGAGTGCAGAGTGCAGATTTAGAGTGCAGATTTAGAGTGCAGAGTGCAGATTCAGAGTGCAGATTCAGAGTGCAGAGTGCAGATTCAGAGTGCAGAGTGCAGAATGCAGATTTAGAGTGCAGAGTGCAGATTTAGAGTGCAGATTCAGAGTGCAGAGTGCAGATTTAGAGTGCAGATTCAGAGTGCAGAGTGCAGATTTAGAGTGCAGATTCAGAGTGCAGAGTGCAGATTTAGAGTGCAGATTGTGAGTGCAGATTCAGAGTGCAGATTCAGAGTGCAGATTCAGAGTGCAGATTCAGAGTGCAGATTCAGAGTGCAGATTGTGAGTGCAGATTCAGAGTGCAGAGTGCAGAGTGCAGATTTAGAGTGCAGATTTAGAGTGCAGAGTGCAGATTTAGAGTGCAGAGTGCAGATTTAGAGTGCAGATTTAGAGTGCAGAGTGTAGATTCAGAGTGCAGATTCAGAGTGCAGATTTAGAGTGCAGAGTGCAGATTTAGAGTGCAGATTCAGAGTGCAGAGTGCAGATTTAGAGTGCAGAGTGCAGATTTAGAGTGCAGAGTGCAGTTTTAGAGTGCAGATTGTGAGTGCAGATTCAGAGTGCAGATTCAGAGTGCAGATTCAGAGTGCAGATTCTGAGTGCAGATTCAGAGTGCAGAGTGCAGATTTAGAGTGCAGATTTAGAGTGCAGAGTGCAGATTCAGAGTGCAGATTTAGAGTGCAGATTCAGAGTGCAGAGTGCAGATTCAGAGTGCAGATTTAGAGTGCAGATTCAGAGTGCAGAGTGCAGATTTAGAGTGCAGATTTAGAGTGCAGAGTGCAGATTTAGAGTGCAGATTTAGAGTGCAGATTTAGAGTGCAGATTCAGAGTGCAGAGTGCAGATTCAGAGTGCAGATTCAGAGTGCAGATTCAGAGTGCAGAGTGCAGATTTAGAGTGCAGATTCAGAGGGCAGAGTGCAGATTTAGAGTGCAGAGTGCAGATTTAGAGTGCAGATTGTGAGTGCAGAGTGCAGATTTAGAGGGCAGAGTGCAGATTTAGAGTGCAGAGTGCAGATTTAGAGTGCAGATTCAGAGTGCAGAGTGCAGATTTAGAGTGCAGATTCAGAGTGCAGAGTGCAGATTTAGAGTGCAGAGTGCAGATTTAGAGTGCAGAGTGCAGATTTAGTGTGCAGATTGTGAGTGCAGATTCAGAGTGCAGATTCAGAGTGCAGATTCAGAGTGCAGATTCAGAGTGCAGATTTCTGAGTGCAGATTGTGAGTGCAGATTGTGAGTGCAGAGTGCAGATTCAGAGTGCAGAGTGCAGATTCAGAGTGCAGAGTGCAGATTTAGAGTGCAGATTCAGAGTGCAGAGTGCAGATTTAGAGTGCAGAGTGCAGATTTAGAGTGCAGATTGTGAGTGCAGAGTGCAGATGTAGAGTGCAGATTCAGAGTGCAGAGTGCAGATTTAGAGTGCAGATTCAGAGTGCAGATTTAGAGTGCAGAGTGCAGATTTAGAGTGCAGATTCAGAGTGCAGAGTGCAGATTTATAGTGCAGAGTGCAGATTTAGAGTGCAGATTCAGAGTGCAGAGTGCAGATTCAGAGTGCAGATTTAGAGTGCAGATTCAGAGTGCAGAGTGCAGATTCAGAGTGCAGATTTAGAGTGCAGATTCAGAGTGCAGATTTAGAGTGCAGATTTAGAGTGCAGAGTGCAGATTTAGAGTGCAGATTTAGAGTGCAGATTCAGAGTGCAGATTCAGAGTGCAGATTCAGAGTGCAGATTCAGAGTGCAGATTCAGAGTGCAGAGTGCAGATTCAGAGTGCAGAGTGCAGATTCAGAGTGCAGAGTGCAGATTCAGAGTGCAGATTCAGAGTGCAGATTCAGAGTGCAGATTCAGAGTGCAGAGTGCAGATTCAGAGTGCAGATTCAGAGTGCAGATTCAGAGTGCAGAGTGCAGATTCAGAGTGCAGATTCAGAGTGCAGATTCAGAGTGCAGATTCAGAGTGCAGATTCAGAGTGCAGAGTGCAGATTCAGAGTGCAGAGTGCAGATTTAGAGTGCTGATTCAGAGTGCAGAGTGCAGATTTAGAGTGCAGAGTGCAGATTTAGAGTGCAGATTGTGAGTGCAGATTCAGAGTGCAGAGTGCAGATTCAGAGTGCAGATTTAGAGTGCAGATTTAGAGTGCATGTTAGACGGGGACCCTGAGGGTCGGCCGGATACTGAGGGAGAGATCCCCGAGTGGGACCGTCTCCTGCGATCGTACAGACAAGTTACCTCCCTCCCCACAAACAGGCACCACACCAAGTTGAGTTCAATGCTTTATATAAGGTTCTTAAGGCAAGGATATCAGCGATACAGGATATCTCGGACCCGGGGGTCCTCTCACTTCTAGTCTCTGTAGGGAAAGAGGGGGTAGCGGGACAGTCTTGGTACCGGATCGGTACAGGTAGTGGTAAGAGGCGAGCTCACAATCCTCGAGCTGGAGTGTCTGTGGATCGGGCCGCGGCAGCGCCAGCAGGCCAAGATAATAATCTCCCTAGGTAGGGGGCCGCGGCAGCGCCAGCAGGCCAAGTCGATGGTTTCACGAGGCAGAGGGCCGCGGCAGCGCCAGCAGGCCAAGTCGATGGTTTCACGAGGCAGAGGGCCGCGGCAGCGCCAGCAGGCCAAGACGATGGTTTCACGAGGCAGAGGGCCGCGGCAGCGCCAGCAGGCCAAGACGATGGTTTCACGAGGCAGAGGGCCGCGGCAGCGCCAGCAGGCCAAGACGATGGTTTCACGAGGCAGAGGGCCGCGGCAGCGCCAGCAGGCCAAGACGATGGTTTCACGAGGCAGAGGGCCGCGGCAGCGCCAGCAGGCCAGTCACAGATGAGTTCTTCTCGGGTCTCTCGACTCCAGGATACAACTGGTTTCCTGGTCTGGTCCTGCCCCAGTTATAGGTCTGGTCCCCTTTGATGTCCGGACCCTCGCGCCTGGGGGGCCGGGAGGTCCGGGATGAGGGAGTCCAGACACCCAGCAGGGGGGTGGAGCCAGCGCCCAGGCGGCCGGGGGTGATCGACACCTGGCGGAGGAGAGCCGTTGACGATTCCTTTCTCCCATTGACTCGCCAAGTGGTCACTCTGCCTCCCGGGGGGAGGTTGGTGCCTCGATGTCGGGCCCGGCCGGGCCCAGGGTGAGGGTCGAGTTGAGGCCACGCGGCCTCGTGCTGTAGTGGCCCAAGATGGCGGCTGGGCCGAGGCCGTGGTGTGGATGGTGACCCGGGCCAGCTGGGTTCGGAGCTGGTGTCTTGTGGGTGAGGAATTGCAGTGTACTTCGGGTGGTCGTCGGGGACTCTGGCTGGGGATGCAGGGGGAGCCAGGGTCCAGGTCCCATTGCGGGGAGGGGGCAGCCCGACCATGCGGCCTGTCCAACATGCGTCCCCCCCAGCTGAAGGCGGGGAGAGTCAGCCATCTTCCTGGGGACTCTCCTCGCTGAGGCGGAAAAAGCGTGACAGGCCGTCGGCGTTGGCGTGGTCCTGGCCTGGACGATGTTCCACCGTGAAGTCCATCCCCTGCAGGGAGATGGACCAGCGTAGCAGCTTCGGGTTCTCCCCCCGCATTTGCATCAGCCATTGCAGGGGTCGGTGGTCTGTTTGCACCCGGAAGTGGGTGCCGAAGAGGTATGGCCGGAGCTTCTTGAGTGCCCAGACTACAGCGAAGGCCTCTCTCTCAATGGTGCTCCAGCGCTGCTCTCGGGGCAAGAGGCGTCTGCTGATGAAGACCACCGGATGGTCGACCCCCTCGGCGTTGAGTTGGGAGAGGACGGCCCCCACACCATGGTCGGAGGCGTCCGTCTGCACAATGAATTCCCGGCTGTAGTCGGGAGCCTGGAGCACGGGGGCCGTGCACATGGCGGTCTTTAGTTTCTCGAAGGCTGATTGGCAGTCCAGGGTCCAGTTGACGGTTTTGGGGCCCTTTTTGGAGGTGAGCTCTGTGAGGGGCCCCACGATGCTGCCATAGTCCTTCACGAACCGCCGGTAGTATCCGGTGAGCCCCAGGAAGGCCCGGACCTCCGTTTGGGTCGTAGGGGGTTGCCAGGCCTGGATGGCAGCAATCTTGAGTTGGAGAGGAGCCACTAGCCCGCTTCCCACTTGGTGTCCCAGGTAGGTCACGGACCCTTGGCCAACCTGGCACTTGCTGGCCTTGATGGTGAGCCCGGCTTGCTGGAGGGCGTGTAGAACCTCCCGCAGGTGGCGGAGGTGGTCGGTCCACTGGTGGCTGTACACAGCAATGTCGTCCAGGTAGGCGGCGCTGAAGTCTTTCAGGCCCGCCAGTACCTGGTTTACCAGCCGTTGGAACGTGGCCGGGGCGTTTTTCATGCCGAAGGGCATGACTTTAAAGTGGTAGTGCCCGTCTGGGGTAGAGAAGGCGGATCGTTCTTGGGCCCGAGGGGTGAGGCCGATCTGCCAGTAGCCCGCTGTTAGGTCGAAGATGCTCAGGTAGCGGGCGGCCCCCATCCGGTCAATTAGCTCGTCGGCCCGGGGGATGGGATGAGCGTCGGTCCTGGTAACTGCATTCAGCCCCCGATAGTCCACGCAGAACCGGAGCTCAGGGGCAACGCCCGGGGCGGCCGCCTTGGGAACCAGGACGACTGGGCTTGCCCAGGGACTGTCTGAGGGTTCGATCACTCCTAGGGTCAGCATCTTGGACACCTCGGTCTGGATGCAGGCTCGTACCCGGTCTGGTACGCGGTATGCCCGGTGTCGGATAGGAGGGCTGTCCCCGGTGTCCACATCGTGGAGGCACCAGGGGGTGACTCCGGGGGTGAGGGAGAACAGGGAGGCGAACCGCCTCAGGAGCGTTTGGCAGTCTTGGCGTTGCTCCGGGGACAGGGCCTCGGAGAGCTGGACCCCTTCCACTGAGCCATCCTGCTCGAAGGCCCTCAGTAAGTCCGGAAGGGGTTCGGAGTCTTCTTCTGTCCCATTATCGGTAGCCATCAGGAGGCTGAGTTCGGATCGCACAAAATGGGGTTTTAGCCTGTTGGCATGGAGGACCCGTAGGGGGTTCCGGGCAGTCTCCATGTCGATTAAATAGGTGACGGGCCCTTTGCGTTCGATTACCTTGAAGGGCCCGGACCATCGGTCTTGGAGTGCACAGGGTTCAACCGGGGACATCACCCAGACCTGTTGTCCCGGTTCGAACTCAATGGAGGACGCGTGCTGATCGTACCACCTCTTCATGTCCTCCTGACTGGCCTCGAGATTGGCTTTGGCGGTGTCTCGGAACTGCCGGGTCTGGTTGCGGAGAGCCAGGAGGTACCTGTAGATGTCCGGGGGAGTTTTCTGGGGAGGCTGCTCCCAACCTTCCTTGACTAGGCTGAGGGGGCCCCGGACGGGGTGCCCGTACAGGAGTTCAAATGGGCTGAAGCCGAGGGACTTCTGCGGGACCTCCCGATAGGCAAACAGGAGGCAGGGAAGTAGCACGTCCCACTGGCGTCGAAGGGGTTCTTCTAGGCCCATAATCATCCCCTTGAGGGTGCGGTTGAACCTCTCGACCAGTCCGTTTCCTTGCGGGTGATAGGGGGTCGTGAATTTGTAGGTGACCCCGCATTGTTGCCAGAGGGACTTCATATATCTGGAGATAAAGTTCGTGCCCCTGTCACTGACGACCTCCCGGGGGAACCCCACCCGGGAGAAGATCCCCATCAGGGCCCGGCCCACCACGGGGGCCGTCACGGTCCGAAGAGGGATGGCCTCGGGATAGCGGGTGGCGTGGTCTACAAGGACCAGGATGAACCGGTGTCCTTGGGCTGTTCGAGGGTCGAGGGGCCCCACAATGTCTATTCCCACTCGTTCAAACGGGGTGGTGACGACAGGAAAGGGTTGTAACGGTGCTTTGATTTTTCGGCCACTTTTTCCGCTGGCCTGGCAGGTGGGGCAGGCCTTGCAGTGGTTGGTGACATCCTTCCGCATGTGGGGCCAGAAAAAATGGGTCACCAGGCGGTCGTAGGTTTTATCCTGCCCCAGGTGTCCGGCAAGGGGGACATCGTGGGCTAAGTTCAGGAGGAAGCCTCGGAAGCGAAGGGGCACCACCAGCACCCGACTGGCCCCTAGTTCTGCAACTTTCTGCTCGCTGTAGAGCAGGTCTTGGTCCCAGTAGATCCAGTGGGCCCCCGAGGTATCCCCGGTGCTCTGGGCCAGGGCTTGCTGCCGGAGTCCTTCGAGAGAGGGACAGGTTTTCTGTTCGGCCCGGAATTGTTCCTGCGTGGGGCCTCCCTCCTGCCGCCATTGTGCCAGGTCAGGGACGTCCCGAAGCTGGTCGGATCCTTCTTCGGTTTGGGTCAATGGACTGGCTTCTGGGGCGGCCTCCTCGGGGATGAGCGCGGGAGGAGGTTCTGGCCACTCGGGCTCTTCTGGGCTGGGGACCGCGCGGGCGGTCATGGACCTGGTCGTGACGCAGACCCATTCGGGGAGGCCGAGCATCCCCAGGTGCTCCCTCCGTTCGACAGCTGCCCAGGGAGAGCTTTCAAGGTCGTTTCCTAGGAGGCAGTCCACGGGGGCATCATCGCGGACAGTTACTTTTAACATCCCTGTTACTCCTCCCCACTCGAAGGGGACGCAGGCCATGTGGCATAGGCTTTCGGAATTGTCGGCTGATCGGACAGGGCAAAGAATGTTCGGCACGATTTGGTCTGGAGTGACGAGGTGGCGTCGGACCGCCGTTACACTGGCCCCGGTGTCGCGGAGGGCTTCCGCCCGGCGGCCATTAATGTTGACCCATTGACCGTACTTCTGGGTGTTGGCGGGAAGGGGGGCCCGCGGAATCATGTCTCTCTCCCCTAAGCAGACCAGTGCCATGGCGGCGGGTGCCCATTCAGAGGGATCGGTCTCGTACTCTTCCTGGTCTTCCGGGATTAGTTCTTCCCCTAGGGCCGCCGCTGCAACTTGGCGGGGGGTAGTGTTCGGATTCTTTGGGCAATTGGGATCACTGGCGTAGTGGCCGGGTCGCTGGCACCTGTGGCACGTAATGTTGGCCCGGAAACCGGCCCGGACGGCAGGGCTTCCTCGGCCAACCGGGGTCGAGGGGTTTCTGGGGGGTGACGAGGGGACGGGGTCTCTCCCCTGACCCTGACTTCCTCCTCCCCCTCGGGGGCGATACGGTCTGGATAACTCGCTGGGTGCGTTCCTGCCAACTCGGGTGCTTTCCCACCGGTCGGCTTCGACGGCTAGTTGTCGAGGGTCGGTTAGCTTACTGTCCAGGAGGTGTTGCCGGAGCTCCACGAAGCAGTTGTTCGACAGGTGCTCCCATACGATAAGGTCAAAGAGTTGTTCGTAGGTGGTTACTTTGTTGCCCTTGATCCACCCCTCGAAGGCTCGGCTAAAAAAGTTCACGTACTCCACCCAAGTTGTACCCGGAATCCGTTTGCAGTCGCGGAACCGTTGGCGGTACATCTCCGGTGTGAGCCCGTATCGAGTGAGGAGGGCGGCCTTCATGTGGTCGTAGGAGGTCATCAGCTGGTCCGGGAGTTGTAGCAGGGCGTCCCGCCCTTCGTTGACAAACCTCCCCCATAATCCGGCTCCCCAATCGCTTCGGGGAATCCGGTGGGAGGTCATTGCCACCTCATAGGCTTTAAACCACTGCTGTATATCATCGTTCTTGTGGTATTCCCGGATGACATCTTTGGGGATGTGAACCTTGGGTTCGGTCGAGGCAGACGGGGTCGGTCGTTCGGGGAGCCCGATGTCTTTATTCTGTTTCTGGACCTCCAGTGTTTTGAGATTGCGCTCATGTTCGTACTCTAGTTTCTTTTCCTCTAGCTCTCTCTGTCTTTGCTTGTCTTCTCGCTCTTCCCTGAGCCGTAAGTGTTCCAGGGTTATTTTTTGTTCTGCCAGCTTGAGTTCTCCATCCAAGCGAAGTCGGGCTAGTTCTAATTCGTGGAGTCTGGTTTTTTCTCTTTCTCGGATCTCTTCCAGGGAGAGACCCGCTCTTTCTTTAGTTGGTGCGGGGCTCGTCTCGGTTGTTTGTGTTCGGGGTACGGCCGTACCCGTTTCCGCCCAGGCTTCTAGGGCTCGTTTGAAGTCTTCCTTCGTACTCAGACCCGTGGTTGGGAGACCAAGTTCCATGCAATATTGCTTCAGTTCTCGGTGGTTGTAATCTTCCAATTTTTCCATCTGGAATTTCTCCGTTGTTCCGCTCTCTGTTGTCATGGTGGTCGTGTGTCGTGGGTCGGGTGACTTTCTGTACGATTATGCGTAGGTTCGGATCCCGTCGCTGGCCACCAATGTTAGACGGGGACCCTGAGGGTCGGCCGGATACTGAGGGAGAGATCCCCGAGTGGGACCGTCTCCTGCGATCGTACAGACAAGTTACCTCCCTCCCCACAAACAGGCACCACACCAAGTTGAGTTCAATGCTTTATATAAGGTTCTTAAGGCAAGGATATCAGCGATACAGGATATCTCGGACCCGGGGGTCCTCTCACTTCTAGTCTCTGTAGGGAAAGAGGGGGTAGCGGGACAGTCTTGGTACCGGATCGGTACAGGTAGTGGTAAGAGGCGAGCTCACAATCCTCGAGCTGGAGTGTCTGTGGATCGGGCCGCGGCAGCGCCAGCAGGCCAAGATAATAATCTCCCTAGGTAGGGGGCCACGGCAGCGCCAGCAGGCCAAGTCGATGGTTTCACGAGGCAGAGGGCCGCGGCAGCGCCAGCAGGCCAAGTCGATGGTTTCACGAGGCAGAGGGCCGCGGCAGCGCCAGCAGGCCAAGACGATGGTTTCACGAGGCAGAGGGCCGCGGCAGCGCCAGCAGGCCAAGACGATGGTTTCACGAGGCAGAGGGCCGCGGCAGCGCCAGCAGGCCAAGACGATGGTTTCACGAGGCAGAGGGCCGCGGCAGCGCCAGCAGGCCAAGACGATGGTTTCACGAGGCAGAGGGCCGCGGCAGCGCCAGCAGGCCAGTCACAGATGAGTTCTTCTCGGGTCTCTCGACTCCAGGATACAACTGGTTTCCTGGTCTGGTCCTGCCCCAGTTATAGGTCTGGTCCCCTTTGATGTCCGGACCCTCGCGCCTGGGGGGCCGGGAGGTCCGGGATGAGGGAGTCCAGACACCCAGCAGGGGGGTGGAGCCAGCGCCCAGGCGGCCGGGGGTGATCGACACCTGGCGGAGGAGAGCCGTTGACGATTCCTTTCTCCCATTGACTCGCCAAGTGGTCACTCTGCCTCCCGGGGGGAGGTTGGTGCCTCGATGTCGGGCCCGGCCGGGCCCAGGGTGAGGGTCGAGTTGAGGCCACGCGGCCTCGTGCTGTAGTGGCCCAAGATGGCGGCTGGGCCGAGGCCGTGGTGTGGATGGTGACCCGGGCCAGCTGGGTTCGGAGCTGGTGTCTTGTGGGTGAGGAATTGCAGTGTACTTCGGGTGGTCGTCGGGGACTCTGGCTGGGGATGCAGGGGGAGCCAGGGTCCAGGTCCCATTGCGGGGAGGGGGCAGCCCGACCATGCGGCCTGTCCAACAGTGCAGATTCAGAGTGCAGAGTGCAGATTTAGAGTGCAGATTTAGAGTGCAGATTTAGAGTGCAGAGTGCAGATTCAGAGTGCAGATTCAGAGTGCAGATTCAGAGTGCAGAGTGCAGATTCAGAGTGCAGAGTGCAGAGTGCAGAGTGCAGAGTGCAGATTTAGAGTGCAGATTTAGAGGGCAGAGTGCTGAATTAGAGTGCAAAGTGCAGATTTAGAGTGCAGATTGTGAGTGCAGAGTGCAGATTTAGAGTGCAGATTCAGAGTGCAGATTGTGAGTGCAGATTGTGAGTGCAGATTGTGAGTGCAGAGTGCAGATTCAGAGTGCAGAGTGCAGATTCAGAGTGCAGAATCAGAGTGCAGATTCAGAGTGCAGAGTGCAGATTTAGAGTGCAGATTCAGAGTGCAGAGTGCAGATTTAGAGTGCAGAGTGCAGATTTAGAGTGCAGATTGTGAGTGCGGAGTGCAGATTTAGAGTGCAGATTCAGAGTGCAGAGTGCAGATTTAGAGTGCAGATTCAGAGTGCAGATTTAGAGTGCAGGGTGCAGATTTAGAGTGCAGATTCAGAGTGCAGAGTGCAGATTTAGAGTGCAGAGTGCAGATTTAGAGTGCAGATTCAGAGTGCAGAGTGCAGATTCAGAGTGCAGATTTAGAGTGCAGATTCAGAGTGCGGAGTGCAGATTCAGAGTGCAGATTTAGAGTGCAGATTCAGAGTGCAGATTTAGAGTGCAGATTTAAAGTGCAGAGTGCAGATTTAGAGTGCAGATTTAGAGTGCAGATTCAGAGTGCAGATTCAGAGTGCAGATTCAGAGTGCAGATTCAGAGTGCAGAGTGCAGATTCAGAGTGCAGAGTGCAGATTCAGAGTGCAGAGTGCAGATTCAGAGTGCAGATTCAGAGTGCAGATTCAGAGTGCAGAGTGCAGATTCAGAGTGCAGATTCAGAGTGCAGATTCAGAGTGCAGAGTGCAGATTCAGAGTGCAGAGTGCAGATTCAGAGTGCAGAGTGCAGATTCAGAGTGCAGATTCAGAGTGCAGATTCAGAGTGCAGAGTGCAGATTCAGAGTGCAGAGTGCAGATTTAGAGTGCTGATTCAGAGTGCAGAGTGCAGATTTAGAGTGCATGTTAGACGGGGACCCTGAGGGTCGGCCGGATACCGAGGGAGAGATCCCCGAGGGGGACCGTCTCCGGCGATCGTACAGACAAGTACCCTCCCTCCCCACAAACAGGCACCACACCAAGTCGAGTTCAAGGCTTTATATAAGGTTCTTAAGGCAAGGATATCAGCGATACAGGATAACTTGGACCCGGGGGTCCTCTCACTTCTAGTCTCTGTAGGGAAAGGGGGTAGCGGGACAGTCTTGGTACCGGATCGGTACAGGTTGTGGTAAAAGGTGAGCTCACAATCCTCGAGCTGGAGGGTCTGTGGATCGGGCCGCGGCAGCGCCAGCAGGCCAAGGTGATAGTCTCATAAAGCAGAGGGCCACGGCAGCGCCAGCAGGCCAAGTCGATGGTTTCACGAGGCAGAGGGCCGCGGCAGCGCCAGCAGGCCAAGACGATGGTTTCACGAGGCAGAGGGCCGCGGCAGCGCCAGCAGGCCAAGACGATGGTTTCACGAGGCAGAGGGCCGCGGCAGCGCCAGCAGGCCAAGACGATGGTTTCACGAGGCAGAGGGCCGCGGCAGCGCCAGCAGGCCAAGACGATGGTTTCACGAGGCAGAGGGCCGCGGCAGCGCCAGCAGGCCAAGACGATGGTTTCACGAGGCAGAGGGCCGCGGCAGCGCCAGCAGGCCAAGTCACGGATGAGTTCTTCTCGGGTCTCTCGACTCCAGGATACAACTGCCTTCCTGGTCTGGCCCTGCCCCAGTTATAGGTCTGGTCCCCTTTGATGTCCGGACCCTCGCGCCTGGGGGCCGGGAGGTCCGGGATGAGGGAGTCCAGACACCCAGCAGGGGGGTGGAGCCAGCGCCCAGGCGGCCTGGGGTGATCGACACCTGGCGGAGGAGAGCCGTTGACGATTCCTTCTCCCATTGACTCGCCAAGTGATCACTCTGCCTCCTGGGAGGATGGTGGGGCCTCGATGTCGGGACCGGCCGGGCCCGGGATTAGGGTCGAGTTGAGGCCACGCGGCCTCGTGCTGCAGTGCCCCAAGATGGCGGCCGGGTCGATGTCGTGGGGTAGATGGTGACCCGGGCCAGCTGGGTCCGGAGCTGGTGTCTTGTAGTGGAGGGATTGCAGGGTACTTCGGGTGGTCGTTTGTGGACTCTGGCTGGGGATGCAGGGAGAGCCAGGGTCCTGGTCCCATTGCGGGGAGGGGGGACAGCTCGAACATGCGGCCTGTCCAACATGCGTCCCCCCCAGCTGAAGGCGGGGAGAGTCAGCCATCTTCCTGGGGACTCTCCTCGCTGAGGCGGAAAAAGCGTGACAGGCCGTCGGCGTTGGCGTGGTCCTGGCCTGGACGATGTTCCACCGTGAAGTCCATCCCCTGCAGGGAGATGGACCAGCGCAACAGCTTCGGGTTCTCCCCCCGCATTTGCATCAGCCATTGCAGGGGTCGGTGGTCTGTTTGCACCCGGAAGTGGGTGCCGAAGAGGTATGGCCGGAGCTTCTTGAGTGCCCAGACTACGGCGAAGGCCTCCCTCTCAATGGTGCTCCAGCGCTGTTCTCGGGGCAAGAGGCGTCTGCTGATGAAGACCACCGGATGGTCGACCCCTTCGGTGTTGAGTTGGGAGAGGACGGCCCCCACACCATGATCGGAGGCGTCCGTCTGCACAATGAATTCCCGGCTGTAGTCGGGAGCCTGGAGCACGGGGGCTGTGCACATGGCGGTCTTTAGCTTCTCGAAGGCTGATTGGCAGTCCGGGGTCCAGTTGACGGTTTTGGGGCTCTTTTTGGAGGTGAGCTCTGTGAGGGGCCCCACGATGCTGCCATAGTCCTTCACGAACCGCCGGTAGTATCCGGTGAGCCCCAGGAAGGCCCGGACCTCCGTTTGGCTCGTAGGGGGTTGCCAGGCCTGGATGGCAGCAATCTTGAGTTGGAGAGGGGCCACCAGCCCGCTTCCCACTTGGTGTCCCAGGTAGGTCACGGACCCTTGGCCAACTTGGCACTTGCTGGCCTTGATGGTGAGCCCGGCTTGCTGGAGGGCGTGTAGAACCTCCCGCAGGTGGCGGAGGTGGTCGGTCCACTGGTGGCTGTACACAGCAATGTCGTCCAGGTAGGCGGCGCTGAAGTCTTCCAGGCCCGCCAGTACCTGGTTTACCAGCCGTTGGAACGTTGCCGGGGCGTTTTTCATGCCGAAGGGCATGACTTTAAAGTGGTAGTGCCCGTCTGGGGTAGAGAAGGCGGATCGTTCTTGGGCCCTAGGGGTGAGGCCGATCTGCCAGTAGCCCGCTGTTAGGTCGAAGATGCTCAGGTAGCGGGCGGCCCCCATCCGGTCAATTAGCTCGTCTGCCCGGGGGATGGGATGAGCGTCGGTCCGGGTAACTGCATTCAGCCCTCGATAGTCCACGCAGAACCGGAGCTCAGGGGCAACGCCCGGGGCAGCTGCCTTGGGAACCAGGACGACTGGGCTCGCCCAGGGACTGTCTGAGGGTTCGATCACTCCTAGGGTCAGCATCTTGGACACCTCGGTCTGGATGCAGGCTCGTACCCGGTCTGGTATGCGGTATGCTCGGTGTCGAATAGGAGGGCTGTCCCCGGTGTCCACATCGTGGAGGCACCAGGGGGTGACTCCGGGGGTGAGGGAGAACAGGGAGGCGAACTGCCTCAGGAGCGTTTGGCAGTCTTGGCGTTGCTCCGGGGACAGGGCCTCGGAGAGCTGGACCCCTTCCACTGAGCCATCCTGCTCGAGGGCCCTCAGTAAGTCCGGAAGGGGTTCGGAGTCTTCTTCTGTCCCAGTATCGGTAGCCATCAGGAGGCTGAGTTCGGATCGCACAAAATGGGGTTTGAGCCTGTTGGCATGGAGGACCCGTAGGGGGTTCCGGGCAGTCTCCATGTCGATTAAATAGGTGACGGGCCCCTTGCGTTCGATTACCTTGAAGGGCCCGGACCATCTGTCTTGGAGGGCACAGGGCTCAACCGGGGACATCACCCAGACCTGTTGTCCAGGTTCAAACTCAATGGAGGACGTGTGCTGATCGTACCACCTCTTCATGTCCTCCTGACTGGCCTCGAGGTTGGCTTTGGCGGTGTCTCGGAACCGCCGGGTCTGGTTGCGGAGAGCCAGGAGATACCGGTAGATGTCCGGGGGAGTTTTCTGGGGAGGCTGCTCCCAACCTTCCTTGACTAGGCTGAGGGGGCCGCGGACGGGGTGCCCGTACAGTAGTTCAAAGGGGCTGAAGCCGAGGGACTTCTGCGGGACCTCCCGATAGGCAAACAGGAGGCATGGAAGCAGTACGTCCCACTGGCGTCGAAGGGGTTCTTCTAGACCCATAATCATCCCCTTGAGGGTGCGGTTGAATCTCTCGACCAGTCCGTTTCCTTGCGGGTGATAGGGGGTCGTGAATTTGTAGGTGACCCCGCATTGCTGCCAGAGGGACTTCATATATCTGGAGATAAAGTTCGTGCCCCTGTCACTGACGACCTCCCGGGGGAACCCCACCCGGGAGAAGATCCCCATCAGGGCCCGGCCCACCACGGGGGCCGTCACAGTCCGAAGAGGGTTGGCCTCGGGATAGCGGGTGGCGTGGTCTACGAGGACCAGGATGAACCGGTGTCCTTGGGCTGTTCGAGGGTCGAGGGGCCCCACAATGTCTATTCCCACTCGTTCAAACGGGGTGGTGACGACAGGAAAGGGTTGTAATGGGGCTTTGATTTTTCGGCCACTTTTTCCGCTGGCCTGGCAGGTGGGGCAGGCCTTGCAGTGGTTGGTGACATCCTTCCGCATGTGGGGCCAGAAAAAATGGGTCACCAGGCGGTCGTAGGTTTTATCCTGCCCCAGGTGTCCGGCAAGGGGGACATCGTGGGCTAAGTTCAGGAGGAAGTCTCGGAAGCGAAGGGGCACCACCAGCACCCGACTGGCCCCTAGTTCTGCAATTTTCTGCTCGCTGTAGAGCAGGTCTTGGTCCCAGTAGATCCAGTGGGCCCCCGAGGTATCCCCGGTGCTCTGGGCCAGGGCTTGCTGCCGGAGTCCTTCGAGAGAAGGACAGGTTTTTTGCTCGGCCCGGAATTGTTCCTGCGTGGGGCCTCCCTCCTGCCGCCATTGTGCCAGGTCAGGGACGTCCCGAAGCTGGTCGGGTCCTTCTTCGGTTTGGGTCAATGGACTGGCTCCTGGGGCGGCCTCCTCTGGGATGAGCGCGGGAGGAGGTTCTGGCCACTCGGGTTCTTCTGGGCTGGGGACCGCGCGGGCGGTCATGGACCGGGTCGTGACGCAGACCCATTCGGGGAGGCCAAGCATCCCCAGGTGCTCCCTCCGTTCGACAGCTGCCCAGGGAGAGCTTTCAAGGTCGTTTCCTAGGAGGCAGTCCACGGGGGCATCATCGCGGACAGTTACTTTTAACATCCCTGTTACTCCTCCCCACTCGAAGGGGACGCAGGCCATGTGGCATAGGCTTTCGGAGTTGTCGGCTGATCGAACAGGGCAAAGAATGTTCGGCAAGATTTGGTCTGGAGTGACGAGGTGGCGTCGGACCGCCGTTACACTGGCCCCGGTGTCGCGGAGGGCTTCCGCCCGGCGACCATTGATGTTAACCCATTGACCGTACTTCTATGTGTTGGCGGGAAGGGGGGCCCGCGGAATCATGTCTCTCTCCCCTAAGCAGACCAGTGCCATGGCGGCGGGTGCCCATTCCGAGGGATCGGTCTCGTACTCCTCTTGGTCTTCCGGGATTATTTCTTCCCCTAGGGCCGCCGCTGCAACTTGGCGGGGAGTCGTGTTCGGATTCTTTGGGCAGTTGGGATCACTGGCGTAGTGGCCGGGTCGCTGGCACCTGTGGCACGTAATGTTGGCCCGGAAACCGGCCCGGACGGCAGGGCTTCCCCGGCCAACCGGGGTCGAGGGGTTTCTGGGGGGTGACGAGGGGCCGGGGTCTCTCCCCCGACCCTGACTTCCTCCTCCCCCTCGGGGGCGATACGATCTGGATACTTCGCTGGGTGCGCTCCGGCCAACTCGGGTGCTTTCCCACCGGTCGGCTTCGGCGGCGAGTTGTCGAGGGTCGGTTAGCTTGCTGTCCAGGAGGTGTTGCCGGAGCTCCACGAAGCAGTTGTTCGACAGGTGTTCCCATACGATAAGGTCAAAGAGTTGTTCGTAGGTGGTTACTTTGTTGCCCTTGATCCACCCCTCGAAGGCTCGGCTAAAAAAGTTCACGTACTCCACCCAAGTTGTACCCGGAATCCGTTTGCAGTCGCGGAACCGTTGGCGGTACATCTCAGGTGTGAGCCCGTATCGAGTGAGGAGGGCGGCCTTCATGTGGTCGTAGGAGGTCATTAGCTGGTCCGGGAGTTGCAGCAGGGCGTCCCGCCCTTCGTTGACAAACCTCCCCCATAATCCGGCTCCCCAATCGCTTCGGGGAATCCGGTGGGAGGTCATTGCCACCTCATAGGCTTTAAACCACTGCTGGATATCATCGTTCTTGTGGTATTCCCGGATGACATCTTTGGGGATGTGAACCTTGGGCTCGGTCGAGGCAGACGGGGTCGGTCGTTCGGGGAGCCCGAGGTCTTTATTCTGTTTCTGAATCTCCAGTGCTTTGAGATTGCGCTCATGTTCGTACTCTAGTCTCTTTTCCTCTAGCTCCCTCTGTCTTTGCTTGTCTTCCCGCTCTTCCCTGAGCCGTAAGTGTTCCAGGGTTATTTTTTGTTCTGCCAGCTTGAGTTCCCCATCCAAGCGAAGTCGGGCAAGTTCTAATTCGTGGAGTCTGGTTTTTTCTCTTTCTCGGATCTCTTCCAGGGAGAGATCCGCTCTTTCTTTAGTTGGTGCGGGGCTCGTTTCGGTTGTTTGTGTTCGGGGTACGGCCGTACCCGTTTCTGCCCAAGCTTCTAGGGCTCGTTTGAAGTCTTCCTTTGTGCTAAGACCTGTGGTTGGAAGTCCAAGTTCTATGCAATATTGCTTCAGTTCCCGGTGGTTGTAGTCTTCCAACTTTTCCATCTGAAATTTTTCCGTTGTTCCGCTCTCTATTGACATGGTTGTTGTGTGTGGTGGGGCGAGTGACTTTCTGTACGATTATGCGTAGGTTCGGATCCCGTCGCTGGCCACCAATGTTAGACGGGGACCCTGAGGGTCGGCCGGATACCGAGGGAGAGATCCCCGAGGGGGACCGTCTCCGGCGATCGTACAGACAAGTACCCTCCCCCCCCACAAACAGGCACCACACCAAGTCGAGTTCAAGGCTTTATATAAGGTTCTTAAGGCAAGGATATCAGCGATACAGGATAACTTGGACCCGGGGGTCCTCTCACTTCTAGTCTCTGTAGGGAAAGGGGGTAGCGGGACAGTCTTGGTACCGGATCGGTACAGGTTGTGGTAAAAGGCGAGCTCACAATCCTCGAGCTGGAGGGTCTGTGGATCGGGCCGCGGCAGCGCCAGCAGGCCAAGGTGATAGTCTCATAAAGCAGAGGGCCGCGGCAGCGCCAGCAGGCCAAGTCGATGGTTTCACGAGGCAGAGGGCCGCGGCAGCGCCAGCAGGCCAAGACGATGGTTTCACGAGGCAGAGGGCCGCGGCAGCGCCAGCAGGCCAAGACGATGGTTTCACGAGGCAGAGGGCCGCGGCAGCGCCAGCAGGCCAAGACGATGGTTTCACGAGGCAGAGGGCCGCGGCAGCGCCAGCAGGCCAAGACGATGGTTTCACGAGGCAGAGGGCCGCGGCAGCGCCAGCAGGCCAAGTCACGGATGAGTTCTTCTCGGGTCTCTCGACTCCAGGATACAACTGCCTTCCTGGTCTGGCCCTGCCCCAGTTATAGGTCTGGTCCCCTTTGATGTCCGGACCCTCGCGCCTGGGGGCCGGGAGGTCCGGGATGAGGGAGTCCAGACACCCAGCAGGGGGGTGGAGCCAGCGCCCAGGCGGCCTGGGGTGATCGACACCTGGCGGAGGAGAGCCGTTGACGATTCCTTCTCCCATTGACTCGCCAAGTGATCACTCTGCCTCCTGGGAGGATGGTGGGGCCTCGATGTCGGGACCGGCCGGGCCCGGGATTAGGGTCGAGTTGAGGCCACGCGGCCTCGTGCTGCAGTGCCCCAAGATGGCGGCCGGGTCGATGTCGTGGGGTAGATGGTGACCCGGGCCAGCTGGGTCCGGAGCTGGTGTCTTGTAGTGGAGGGATTGCAGGGTACTTCGGGTGGTCGTTTGTGGACTCTGGCTGGGGATGCAGGGAGAGCCAGGGTCCTGGTCCCATTGCGGGGAGGGGGGACAGCTCGAACATGCGGCCTGTCCAACAGTGCAGAGTGCAGATTTAGAGTGCAGATTGTGAGTGCAGATTCAGAGTGCAGAGTGCAGATTCAGAGTGCAGATTTAGAGTGCAGATTTGGAGTGCAGATTCAGAGTGCAGAGTGCAGATTTAGAGTGCAGATTTAGAGTGCAGATTTAGAGTGCAGAGTGCAGATTCAGAGTGCAGATTCAGAGTGCAGATTCAGAGTGCAGAGTGCAGATTCAGAGTGCAGAGTGCAGAGTGCAGAGTGCAGATTTAGAGTGCAGATTTAGAGTGCAGAGTGCTGATTTAGAGTGCAGAGTGCAGATTTAGAGTGCAGATTGTGAGTGCAGAGTGCAGATTTAGAGTGCAGAGTGCAGATTTAGAGTGCAGATTCAGAGTGCAGAGTGCAGATTTAGAGTGCAGAGTGCAGATTTGGAGTGCAGATTTAGAGTGCAGATTTAGAGTGCAGATTGTGAGTGCAGATTCAGAGTGCAGATTCAGAGTACAGATTCAGAGTGCAGATTCAGAGTGCAGATTCAGAGTGCAGATTGTGAGTGCAGATTGTGAGTGCAGATTGTGAGTGCAGATTCAGAGTGCAGATTCAGAGTGCAGATTCAGAGTGCAGATTCAGAGTGCAGATTCATAGTGCAGATTGTGAGTGCAGATTCAGAGTGCAGAGTGTAGAGTGCAGATTTAGAGTGCAGATTTAGAGTGCAGAGTGCAGATTTAGAGTGCAGAGTACAGATTTAGAGTGCAGAGTGCAGATTTAGAGTGCAGAGTGCAGATTTAGAGTGCAGATTCAGAGTGCAGAGTGCAGATTTAGAGTGCAGATTCAGAGTGCAGAGTGCAGATTTAGAGTGAAGATTTAGAGTGCAGAGTGCAGATTTAGAGTGCAGATTTAGAGTGCAGATTGTGAGTGCAGATTCAGAGTGCAGATTCAGAGTGCAGATTCAGAGTGCAGATTCAGAGTGCAGATTGTGAGTGCAGATTCAGAGTGCAGATTCAGAGTGCAGATTCAGAGTGCAGATTCAGAGTGCAGAGTGCAGATTCAGAGTGCAGAGTGCAGATTCAGAGTGCAGAGTGCAGATTCAGAGTGCCGATTTAGAGTGCAGATTCAGAGTGCAGAGTGCAGATTTAGAGTGCAGATTCAGAGTGCAGAGTGCAGATTTAGAGTGCAGATTCAGAGTGCAGATTCAGAGTGCAGATTCAGAGTGCAGAGTGCAGATTCAGAGTGCAGAGTGCAGATTTAGAGTGCAAATTTAGAGTGCAGAGTGCAGATTTAGAGTGCAGAGTGCAGATTTAGAGTGCAGATTGTGAGTGCAGAGTGCAGATTTAGAGTGCAGAGTGCAGATTTAGAGTGCAGAGTGCAGATTTAGAGTGCAGATTCAGAGTGCAGAGTACAGATTTAGAGTGCAGATTCAGAGTGCAGAGTGCAGATTTAGAGTGCAGATTTAGAGTGCAGAGTGCAGATTTAGAGTGCAGATTCAGAGTGCAGAGTGCAGATTCAGAGTGCAGATTCAGAGTGCAGATTCAGAGTGCAGAGTGCAGATTTAGAGTGCAGATTCAGAGTGCAGATTGTGAGTGCAGAGTGCAGATTTAGAGTGCAGATTGTGAGTGCAGAGTGCAGATTTAGAGGGCAGAGTGCAGATTTAGAGTGCAGAGTGCAGATTTAGAGTGCAGATTCAGAGTGCAGAGTGCAGATTCAGAGTGCAGATTCAGAGTGCAGATTCAGAGTGCAGAGTGCAGATTTAGAGTGCAGATTCAGAGTGCAGATTGTGAGTGCAGAGTGCAGATTTAGAGTGCAGATTGTGAGTGCAGAGTGCAGATTCAGAGTGCAGAGTGCAGAGTGCAGATTTAGAGTGCAGATTTAGAGTGCAGAGTGCTGATTTAGAGTGCAGAGTGCAGATTTAGAGTGCAGATTGTGAGTGCAGAGTGCAGATTTAGAGTGCAGAGTGCAGATTTAGAGTGCAGATTCAGAGTGCAGAGTGCAGATTTAGAGTGCAGAGTGCAGATTTGGAGTGCAGATTTAGAGTGCAGATTTAGAGTGCAGATTGTGAGTGCAGATTCAGAGTGCAGATTCAGAGTACAGATTCAGAGTGCAGATTCAGAGTGCAGATTCAGAGTGCAGATTGTGAGTGCAGATTGTGAGTGCAGATTGTGAGTGCAGATTCAGAGTGCAGATTCAGAGTGCAGATTCAGAGTGCAGATTCAGAGTGCAGATTCATAGTGCAGATTGTGAGTGCAGATTCAGAGTGCAGAGTGTAGAGTGCAGATTTAGAGTGCAGAGTGCAGATTTAGAGTGCAGAGTGCAGATTTAGAGTGCAGAGTGCAGATTTAGAGTGCAGAGTGCAGATTTAGAGTGCAGATTCAGAGTGCAGAGTGCAGATTTAGAGTGCAGATTCAGAGTGCAGAGTGCAGATTTAGAGTGAAGATTTAGAGTGCAGAGTGCAGATTTAGAGTGCAGATTTAGAGTGCAGATTGTGAGTGCAGATTCAGAGTGCAGATTCAGAGTGCAGATTCAGAGTGCAGATTCAGAGTGCAGATTCAGAGTGCAGATTGTGAGTGCAGATTGTGAGTGCAGATTCAGAGTGCAGATTCAGAGTGCAGATTCAGAGTGCAGATTCAGAGTGCAGAGTGCAGATTCAGAGTGCAGAGTGCAGATTCAGAGTGCAGAGTGCAGATTCAGAGTGCCGATTTAGAGTGCAGATTCAGAGTGCAGAGTGCAGATTTAGAGTGCAGATTCAGAGTGCAGAGTGCAGATTTAGAGTGCAGATTCAGAGTGCAGATTCAGAGTGCAGATTCAGAGTGCAGAGTGCAGATTCAGAGTGCAGAGTGCAGATTTAGAGTGCAAATTTAGAGTGCAGAGTGCAGATTTAGAGTGCAGAGTGCAGATTTAGAGTGCAGATTGTGAGTGCAGAGTGCAGATTTAGAGTGCAGAGTGCAGATTTAGAGTGCAGAGTGCAGATTTAGAGTGCAGATTCAGAGTGCAGAGTACAGATTTAGAGTGCAGATTCAGAGTGCAGAGTGCAGATTTAGAGTGCAGATTTAGAGTGCAGAGTGCAGATTTAGAGTGCAGATTCAGAGTGCAGAGTGCAGATTCAGAGTGCAGATTCAGAGTGCAGATTCAGAGTGCAGAGTGCAGATTTAGAGTGCAGATTCAGAGTGCAGATTGTGAGTGCAGAGTGCAGATTTAGAGTGCAGATTGTGAGTGCAGAGTGCAGATTTAGAGGGCAGAGTGCAGATTTAGAGTGCAGAGTGCAGATTTAGAGTGCAGATTCAGAGTGCAGAGTGCACATTTAGAGTGCAGATTCAGAGTGCAGAGTGCAGATTTAGAGTGCAGAGTGCAGATTTAGAGTGCAGAGTGCAGATTTAGAGTGCAGATTGTGAGTGCAGATTCAGAGTGAAGATTCAGAGTGCAGATTCAGAGTGCAGATTCAGAGTGCAGATTCAGAGTGCAGATTCAGAGTGCAGATTGTGAGTGCAGATTGTGAGTGCAGAGTGCAGATTCAGAGTGCAGAGTGCAGATTCAGAGTGCAGAATCAGAGTGCAGATTCAGAGTGCAGAGTGCAGATTTAGAGTGCAGATTCAGAGTACAGAGTGCAGATTTAGAGTGCAGAGTGCAGATTGTGAGTGCAGAGTGCAGATTTAGAGTGCAGATTCAGAGTGCAGAGTGCAGATTTAGAGTGCAGATTCAGAGTGCAGAGTGCAGATTTAGAGTGCAGAGTGCAGATTTAGAGTGCAGATTTAGAGTGCAGAGTGCAGATTCAGAGTGCAGAGTGTAGATTTAGAGTGCAGAGTGCAGATTTAGAGTGCAGAGTGCAGATTTAGAGTGCAGAGTGCAGATTCAGAGTGCAGAGTGCAGATTCAGAGTGCCGATTTAGAGTGCAGATTCAGAGTGCAGAGTGCAGATTAAGAGTGCAGATTTAGAGTGCAGATTCAGAGTGCAAAGTGCAGATTTAGAGTGCAGATTCGGAGTGCAGAGTGCAGATTTAGAGTGCAGATTCAGAGTGCAGAGTGCAGATTTAGAGTGGAGATTCAGAGTGCAGAGTGCAGATTCAGAGTGCAGATTTAGAGTGAAGATTCAGAGTGCAGAGTGCAGATTTAGAGTGCAGATTTAGAGTGCAGATTTAGAGTGCAGAGTGCAGATTTAGAGTGCAGATTTAGAGTGCAGAGTGCAGATTCAGAGTGCAGATTCAGAGTGCAGAGTGCAGATTCAGAGTGCAGAGTGCAGAGTGCAGAGTGCAGATTTAGAGTGCAGATTTAGAGTGCAGAGTGCAGATTTAGAGTGCAGAGTGCAGATTTAGAGTGCAGATTGTGAGTGCAGAGTGCAGATTTAGAGTGCAGAGTGCAGATTTATAGTGCAGAGTGCAGATTTAGAGTGCAGATTCAGAGTGCAGAGTGCAGATTTAGAGTGCAGATTCAGAGTGCAGAGTGCAGATTTAGAGTGCAGATTCAGAGTGCAGAGTGCAGATTTAGAGTGCAGATTCAGAGTGCAGAGTGCAGATTTAGAGTGCAGATTCAGAGTGCAGAGTGCAGATTTAGAGTGAAGATTTAGAGTGCAGAGTGCAGATTTAGAGTGCAGATTTAGAGTGCAGATTGTGAGTGCAGATTCAGAGTGCAGATTCAGAGTGCAGATTCAGAGTGCAGATTCATAGTGCAGATTGTGAGTGCAGATTTAGAGTGCAGAGTGCAGATTTAGAGTGCAGAGTGCAGATTTAGAGTGCAGAGTGCAGATTTAGAGTGCAGAGTGCAGATTTAGAGTGCAGATTCAGAGTGCAGAGTGCAGATTTAGAGTGCAGATTCAGAGTGCAGAGTGCAGATTTAGAGTGAAGATTTAGAGTGCAGAGTGCAGATTTAGAGTGCAGATTTAGAGTGCAGATTGTGAGTGCAGATTCAGAGTGCAGATTCAGAGTGCAGATTCAGAGTGCAGATTCAGAGTGCAGATTCAGAGTGCAGATTGTGAGTGCAGATTCAGAGTGCAGATTCAGAGTGCAGATTCAGAGTGCAGATTCAGAGTGCAGAGTGCAGATTCAGAGTGCAGAGTGCAGATTCAGAGTTCAGAGTGCAGATTCAAAGTGCCGATTTAGAGTGCAGATTCAGAGTGCAGAGTGCAGATTTAGAGTGCAGATTCAGAGTGCAGAGCGCAGATTTAGAGTGCAGATTCAGAGTGCAGATTCAGAGTGCAGATTCAGAGTGCAGAGTGCAGATTCAGAGTGCAGAGTGCAGATTTAGAGTGCAAATTTAGAGTGCAGAGTGCAGATTTAGAGTGCAGAGTGCAGATTTAGAGTGCAGATTGTGAGTGCAGAGTGCAGATTTAGAGTGCAGAGTGCAGATTTAGAGTGCAGAGTGCAGATTTAGAGTGCAGATTCAGAGTGCAGAGTACAGATTTAGAGTGCAGATTCAGAGTGCAGAGTGCAGATTTAGAGTGCAGATTTAGAGTGCATAGTGCAGATTTAGAGTGCAGATTCAGAGTGCAGAGTGCAGATTCAGAGTGCAGATTCAGAGTGCAGATTCAGAGTGCAGAGTGCAGATTTAGAGTGCAGATTCAGAGTGCAGATTGTGAGTGCAGAGTGCAGATTTAGAGTGCAGATTGTGAGTGCAGAGTGCAGATTTAGAGGGCAGAGTGCAGATTTAGAGTGCAGAGTGCAGATTTAGAGTGCAGATTCAGAGTGCAGAGTGCAGATTCAGAGTGCAGATTCAGAGTGCAGATTCAGAGTGCAGAGTGCAGATTTAGAGTGCAGATTCAGAGTGCAGATTGTGAGTGCAGAGTGCAGATTTAGAGTGCAGATTGTGAGTGCAGAGTGCAGATTCAGAGTGCAGAGTGCAGAGTGCAGAGTGCAGATTTAGAGTGCAGATTCAGAGTGCAGAGTGCAGATTTAGAGTGCAGATTCAGAGTGCAGAGTGCAGATTTAGAGTGCAGAGTGCAGATTTAGAGTGCAGATTTAGAGTGCAGAGTGCAGATTCAGAGTGCAGAGTGTAGATTTAGAGTGCAGAGTGCAGATTTAGAGTGCAGAGTGCAGATTTAGAGTGCAGAGTGCAGATTCAGAGTGCAGAGTGCAGATTCAGAGTGCAGATTTAGAGTGCAGATTCAGAGTGCAGAGTGCAGATTAAGAGTGCAGATTTAGAGTGCAGATTCAGAGTGCAAAGTGCAGATTTAGAGTGCAGATTCGGAGTGCAGAGTGCAGATTTAGAGTGCAGATTCAGAGTGCAGAGTGCAGATTTAGAGTGGAGATTCAGAGTGCAGAGTGCAGATTCAGAGTGCAGATTTAGAGTGAAGATTCAGAGTGCAGAGTGCAGATTTAGAGTGCAGATTTAGAGTGCAGATTTAGAGTGCAGAGTGCAGATTTAGAGTGCAGATTTAGAGTGCAGAGTGCAGATTCAGAGTGCAGATTCAGAGTGCAGAGTGCAGATTCAGAGTGCAGAGTGCAGAGTGCAGAGTGCAGATTTAGAGTGCAGATTTAGAGTGCAGAGTGCAGATTTAGAGTGCAGAGTGCAGATTTAGAGTGCAGATTGTGAGTGCAGAGTACAGATTTAGAGTGCAGAGTGCAGATTTATAGTGCAGAGTGCAGATTTAGAGTGCAGATTCAGAGTGCAGAGTGCAGATTTAGAGTGCAGATTCAGAGTGCAGAGTGCAGATTTAGAGTGCAGATTCAGAGTGCAGAGTGCAGATTTAGAGTGCAGATTCAGAGTGCAGAGTGCAGATTTAGAGTGCAGATTCAGAGTGCAGAGTGCAGATTTAGAGTGAAGATTTAGAGTGCAGAGTGCAGATTTAGAGTGCAGATTTAGAGTGCAGATTGTGAGTGCAGATTCAGAGTGCAGATTCAGAGTGCAGATTCAGAGTGCAGATTCATAGTGCAGATTGTGAGTGCAGATTCAGAGTGCAGAGTGTAGAGTGCAGATTTAGAGTGCAGATTTAGAGTGCAGAGTGCAGATTTAGAGTGCAGAGTGCAGATTTAGAGTGCAGAGTGCAGATTTAGAGTGCAGATTCAGAGTGCAGAGTGCAGATTTAGAGTGCAGATTCAGAGTGCAGAGTGCAGATTTAGAGTGAAGATTTAGAGTGCAGAGTGCAGATTTAGAGTGCAGATTTAGAGTGCAGATTGTGAGTGCAGATTCAGAGTGCAGATTCAGAGTGCAGATTCAGAGTGCAGATTCAGAGTGCAGATTCAGAGTGCAGATTGTGAGTGCAGATTCAGAGTGCAGATTCAGAGTGCAGATTCAGAGTGCAGATTCAGAGTGCAGAGTGCAGATTCAGAGTGCAGAGTGCAGATTCAGAGTGCAGAGTGCAGATTCAGAGTGCCGATTTAGAGTGCAGATTCAGAGTGCAGAGTGCAGATTTAGAGTGCAGATTCAGAGTGCAGAGTGCAGATTTAGAGTGCAGATTCAGAGTGCAGATTCAGAGTGCAGATTCAGAGTGCAGAGTGCAGATTCAGAGTGCAGAGTGCAGATTTAGAGTGCAAATTTAGAGTGCAGAGTGCAGATTTAGAGTGCAGAGTGCAGATTTAGAGTGCAGATTGTGAGTGCAGAGTGCAGATTTAGAGTGCAGAGTGCAGATTTAGAGTGCAGAGTGCAGATTTAGAGTGCAGATTCAGAGTGCAGAGTACAGATTTAGAGTGCAGATTCAGAGTGCAGAGTGCAGATTTAGAGTGCAGATTGTGAGTGCAGAGTGCAGATTCAGAGTGCAGAGTGCAGAGTGCAGATTTAGAGTGCAGATTTAGAGTGCAGAGTGCTGATTTAGAGTGCAGAGTGCAGATTTAGAGTGCAGATTGTGAGTGCAGAGTGCAGATTTAGAGTGCAGAGTGCAGATTTAGAGTGCAGATTCAGAGTGCAGAGTGCAGATTTAGAGTGCAGAGTGCAGATTTGGAGTGCAGATTTAGAGTGCAGATTTAGAGTGCAGATTGTGAGTGCAGATTCAGAGTGCAGATTCAGAGTACAGATTCAGAGTGCAGATTCAGAGTGCAGATTCAGAGTGCAGATTGTGAGTGCAGATTGTGAGTGCAGATTGTGAGTGCAGATTCAGAGTGCAGATTCAGAGTGCAGATTCAGAGTGCAGATTCAGAGTGCAGATTCATAGTGCAGATTGTGAGTGCAGATTCAGAGTGCAGAGTGTAGAGTGCAGATTTAGAGTGCAGATTTAGAGTGCAGAGTGCAGATTTAGAGTGCAGAGTGCAGATTTAGAGTGCAGAGTGCAGATTTAGAGTGCAGATTCAGAGTGCAGAGTGCAGATTTAGAGTGCAGATTCAGAGTGCAGAGTGCAGATTTAGAGTGAAGATTTAGAGTGCAGAGTGCAGATTTAGAGTGCAGATTTAGAGTGCAGATTGTGAGTGCAGATTCAGAGTGCAGATTCAGAGTGCAGATTCAGAGTGCAGATTCAGAGTGCAGATTGTGAGTGCAGATTGTGAGTGCAGATTCAGAGTGCAGATTCAGAGTGCAGATTCAGAGTGCAGATTCAGAGTGCAGAGTGCAGATTCAGAGTGCAGAGTGCAGATTCAGAGTGCAGAGTGCAGATTCAGAGTGCCGATTTAGAGTGCAGATTCAGAGTGCAGATTTAGAGTGCAGATTCAGAGTGCAGAGTGCAGATTTAGAGTGCAGATTCAGAGTGCAGATTCAGAGTGCAGATTCAGAGTGCAGAGTGCAGATTCAGAGTGCAGAGTGCAGATTTAGAGTGCAAATTTAGAGTGCAGAGTGCAGATTTAGAGTGCAGAGTGCAGATTTAGAGTGCAGATTGTGAGTGCAGAGTGCAGATTTAGAGTGCAGAGTGCAGATTTAGAGTGCAGAGTGCAGATTTAGAGTGCAGATTCAGAGTGCAGAGTACAGATTTAGAGTGCAGATTCAGAGTGCAGAGTGCAGATTTAGAGTGCAGATTTAGAGTGCAGAGTGCAGATTTAGAGTGCAGATTCAGAGTGCAGAGTGCAGATTCAGAGTGCAGATTCAGAGTGCAGATTCAGAGTGCAGAGTGCAGATTTAGAGTGCAGATTCAGAGTGCAGATTGTGAGTGCAGAGTGCAGATTTAGTGTTGGACAGGCCGCATGGTCGGGCTGCCCCCCCTCCCCGCAATGGGACCTGGACCCTGGCTCCCCCTGCATCCCCAGCCAGAGTCCCCGACGACCACCCGAAGTACACTGCAAATTCCTCCACCACAAGACACCAGCTCCGGACCCAGCTGGCCCGGGTCACCATCCACATCACGGCCTCGGCCCAGCCGCCATCTTGGGGCACTGCAGCACGAGGCCGCGTGGCCTCAACTCGACCCTCACCCTGGGCCCGACCGGCCCCGACATCGAGGCACCAACCTCCCCCCAGGAGGCAGAGTGACCACTTGGCGAGTCAATGGGAGAAGGAATCGTCAACGGCTCTCCTCCGCCAGGTGTCGATCACCCCCGGCCGCCTGGGCGCTGGCTCCACCCCCCTGCTGGGTGTCTGGACTCCCTCATCCCGGACCTCCCGGCCCCCAGGCGCGAGGGTCCGGACATCAAAGGGGACCAGACCTATAACTGGGGCAGGGCCAGACCAGGAAGCCAGTTGTATCCTGGAGTCGAGAGACCCGAGAAGAACTCATCCGTGACGTGGCCTGCTGGCGCTGCCGCGGCCCTCTGCCTCGTGAAACCATCGTCTTGGCCTGCTGGCGCTGCCGCGGCCCTCTGCCTCGTGAAACCATCGTCTTGGCCTGCTGGCGCTGCCGCGGCCCTCTGCCTCGTGAAACCATCGTCTTGGCCTGCTGGCGCTGCCGCGGCCCTCTGCCTCGTGAAACCATCGTCTTGGCCTGCTGGCGCTGCCGCGGCCCACTGCCTCGTGAAACCATCGCCTTGGCCTGCTGGCGCTGCCGCGGCCCTCTGCCTCGTGAAACCATCGTCTTGGCCTGCTGGCGCTGCCGCGGCCCTCTGCCTCGTGAAACCATCGTCTTGGCCTGCTGGCGCTGCCGCGGCCCTCTGCCTCGTGAAACCATCGACTTGGCCTGCTGGCGCTGCCGCGGCCCTCTGCTTTATGAGACTATCACCTTGGCCTGCTGGCGCTGCCGCGGCCCGATCCACAGACCCTCCAGCTCGAGGATTGTGAGCTCGCCTTTTACCACTACCTGTACCGATCCGGTACCAAGACTGTCCCTCTACCCCCTTTCCCTACAGAGACTAGAAGTGAGAGGACCCCCGGGTCCAAGTTACCCTGTATTGCTGATATCCTTGCCTTAAGAACCTTATATAAAGCCTTGAACTCGACTTGGTGTGGTGCCTGTTTGTGGGGAGGGAGGGTACTTGTCTGTACGATCGCCGGAGACGGTCCCCCTCGGGGATCTCTCCCTCGGTATCCGGCCGACCCTCCGGGTCACCGTCTAACATTGGTGGCCAGCGACGGGATCCGAACCTACGCATAATCGTACAGAAAGTCACTCGCCCCACCACACACAACAACCATGTCAATAGAGAGCGGAACAACGGAAAAATTTCAGATGGAAAAATTGGAAGACTACAACCACCGGGAACTGAAGCAATATTGCATAGAACTTGGACTTCCAACCACAGGTCTTAGCACAAAGGAAGACTTCAAACGAGCCCTAGAAGCTTGGGCAGAAACGGGTACGGCCGTACCCCGAACACAAACAACCGAAACGAGCCCCGCACCAACTAAAGAAAGAGCGGATCTCTCCCTGGAAGAGATCCGAGAAAGAGAAAAAACCAGACTCCACGAACTAGAACTTGCCCGACTTCGCTTGGATGGGGAACTCAAGCTGGCAGAATAAAAAATAACCCTGGAACACTTACGGCTCAGGGAAGAGCGGGAAGACAAGCAAAGACAGAGGGAGCTAGAGGAAAAGAGACTAGAGTACGAACATGAGCGCAATCTCAAAGCACTGGAGATTCAGAAACAGAATAAAGACCTCGGGCTCCCCGAACGACCGACCCCGTCTGCCCCGACCGAGCCCAAGGTTCACATCCCCAAAGATGTCATCCGGGAATACCACAAGAACGATGATATCCAGCAGTGGTTTAAAGCCTATGAGGTGGCAATGACCTCCCACCGGATTCCCCGAAGCGATTGGGGAGCCGGATTATGGGGGAGGTTTGTCAACGAAGGGCGGGACGCCCTGCTGCAACTCCCGGACCAGCTAATGACCTCCTACGACCACATGAAGGCCGCCCTCCTCACTCGATACGGGCTCACACCTGAGATGTACCGCCAACGGTTCCGCGACTGCAAACGGATTCCGGGTACAACTTGGGTGGAGTACGTGAACTTTTTTAGCCGAGCCTTCGAGGGGTGGATCAAGGGCAACAAAGTAACCACCTACGAACAACTCTTTGACCTTATCGTATGGGAACACCTGTCGAACAACTGCTTCGTGGAGCTCCGGCAACACCTCCTGGACAGCAAGCTAACCGACCCTCGACAACTCGCCGCCGAAGCCGACCGGTGGGAAAGCACCCGAGTTGGCCGGAGCGCACCCAGCGAAGTATCCAGACCGTATCGCCCCCGAGGGGGAGGAGGAAGTCAGGGTCGGGGGAGAGACCCCGGCCCCTCGTCACCCCCCAGAAACCCCTCGACCCCGGTTGGCCGGGGAAGCCCTGCCGTCCGGGCCGGTTTCCGGGCCAACATTACGTGCCACAGGTGCCAGCGACCCGGCCACTACGCCAGTGATCCCAACTGCCCAAAGAATCCGAACACGACTCCCCGCCAAGTTGCAGCGGCGGCCCTAGGGGAAGAAATAATCCCGGAAGACCAAGAGAAGTACGAGACCGATCCCTCGGAATGGGCACCCGCCGCCATGGCACTGGTCTGCTTAGGGGAGAGAGACATGATTCCGCGGGCCCCCCTTCCCGCCAACACACAGAAGTACGGTCAATGGGTTAACATCAATGGTCGCCGGGCGGAAGCCCTCCGCGACACCGGGGCCAGTGTAACGGCGGTCCGACGCCACCTCGTCACTCCAGACCAAATCTTGCCGAACATTCTTTGCCCTGTTCGATCAGCCGACAACTCCGAAAGCCTATGCCACATGGCCTGCGTCCCCTTCGAGTGGGGAGGAGTAACCGGGATGTTAAAAGTAACTGTCCGCGATGATGCCCCCGTGGACTGCCTCCTAGGAAACGACCTTGAAAGCTCTCCCTGGGCAGCTGTCGAACGGAGGGAGCACCTGGGGATGCTTGGCCTCCCCGAATGGGTCTGCGTCACGACCCGGTCCATGACCGCCCGCGCGGTCCCCAGCCCAGAAGAGCCCGAGTGGCCAGAACCTCCTCCCGCGCTCATCCCAGAGGAGGCCGCCCCAGAAGCCATTCCCTTGACCCAAACCGAAGAAGGACCCGACCAGCTTCGGGACGTCCCTGACCTGGCACAATGGCGGCAGGAGGGAGGCCCCACGCAGGAACAATTCCGGGCCGAACAGAAAACATGTCCCTCTCTCGAAGGACTCCGGCAGCAAGCCCTGGCCCAGAGCACCGGGGATACCTCGGGGGCCCACTGGATCTACTGGGACCAAGACCTGCTCTACAGCGAGCAGAAAATTGCAGAACTAGGGGCCAGTCGGGTGCTGGTGGTGCCCCTTCGCTTCCGAGACTTCCTCCTGAACTTAGCCCACGATGTCCCCCTTGCCGGACACCTGGGGCAGGATAAAACCTACGACCGCCTGGTGACCCATTTTTTCTGGCCCCACATGCGGAAGGATGTCACCAACCACTGCAAGGCCTGCCCCACCTGCCAGGCCAGCGGAAAAAGTGGCCGAAAAATCAAAGCACCATTACAACCCTTTCCTGTCGTCACCACCCCGTTTGAACGAGTGGGAATAGACATTGTGGGGCCCCTCGACCCTCGAACAGCCCAAGGACACCGGTTCATCCTGGTCCTTGTAGACCACGCCACCCGCTATCCCGAGGCCATCCCTCTTCGGACTGTGACGGCCCCCGTGGTGGGCCGGGCCCTGATGGGGATCTTCTCCCGGGTGGGGTTCCCCCGGGAGGTCGTCAGTGACAGGGGCACGAACTTTATCTCCAGATATATGAAGTCCCTCTGGCAGCAATGCGGGGTCACCTACAAATTCACGACCCCCTATCACCCGCAAGGAAACGGACTGGTCGAGAGATTCAACCGCACCCTCAAGGGGATGATTATGGGTCTAGAAGAACCCCTTCGACGCCAGTGGGACGTACTGCTTCCATGCCTCCTGTTTGCCTATCGGGAGGTCCCGCAGAAGTCCCTCGGCTTCAGCCCCTTTGAACTACTGTACGGGCACCCCGTCCGGGGCCCCCTCAGCCTAGTCAAGGAAGGTTGGGAGCAGCCTCCCCAGAAAACTCCCCCGGACATCTACCGGTATCTCCTGGCTCTCCGCAACCAGACCCGGCGGTTCCGAGACACCGCCAAAGCCAACCTCGAGGCCAGTCAGGAGGACATGAAGAGGTGGTACGATCAGCACACGTCCTCCATTGAGTTCGAACCTGGACAACAGGTCTGGGTGATGTCCCCGGTTGAGCCCTGTGCCCTCCAAGACAGATGGTCCGGGCCCTTCAAGGTCATCGAACGCAAGGGGCCCGTCACCTATTTAATCGACATGGAGACTGCCCGGAACCCCCTACGGGTCCTCCATGCCAACAGGCTCAAACCCCATTTTGTGCGATCCGAACTCAGCCTCCTGATGGCTACCGATACTGGGACAGAAGAAGACTCCGAACCCCTTCCGGACTTACTGAGGGCCCTCGAGCAGGATGGCTCAGTGGAAGGGGTCCAGCTCTCCGAGGCCCTGTCCCCGGAGCAACGCCAAGACTGCCAAACGCTCCTGAGGCAGTTCGCCTCCCTGTTCTCCCTCACCCCCAGGGTCACCCCCTGGTGCCTCCACGATGTGGACACCGGGGACAGCCCTCCTATTCGACACCGAGCATACCGCGTACCAGACCGGGTACGAGCCTGCATCCAGACCGAGGTGTCCAAGATGCTGACCCTAGGAGTGATCGAACCCTCAGACAGTCCCTGGGCGAGCCCGGTCGTCCTGGTTCCCAAGGCAGCTGCCCCGGGCGTTGCCCCTGAGCTCCGGTTCTGCGTGGACTATCGAGGGCTGAATGCAGTTACCCGGACCGACGCTCATCCCATCCCCCGGGCAGACGAGCTAATTGACCGGATGGGGGCCGCCCGCTACCTGAGCATCTTCGACCTAACAGCGGGTTACTGGCAGATCGGCCTCACCCCTAGGGCCCAAGAACGATCCGCCTTCTCTACCCCAGACGGGCACTACCACTTCAAAGTCATGCCCTTCGGCATGAAAAACGCCCCGGCAACGTTCCAACGGCTGGTAAACCAGGTACTGGCGGGCCTGGAAGACTTCAGCGCCGCCTACCTGGACGACATTGCTGTGTACAGCCACCAGTGGACCGACCACCTCCGCCACCTGCGGGAGGTTCTACACGCCCTCCAGCAAGCCGGGCTCACCATCAAGGCCAGCAAGTGCCAAGTTGGCCAAGGGTCCGTGACCTACCTGGGACACCAAGTGGGAAGCGGGCTGGTGGCCCCTCTCCAACTCAAGATCGCTGCCATCCAGGCCTGGCAACCCCCTATGATCCAAACGGAGGTCCGAGCCTTCCTGGGGCTCACCGGATACTACCGGCGGTTCGTGAAGGACTATGGCAGCATCGTGGGGCCCCTCACAGAGCTCACCTCCAAAAAGAGCCCCAAAACCGTCAACTGGACCCCGGCCTGCCAATCGGCCTTCGAAAAGCTAAAGACCGCCATGTGCACGGCCCCCGTGCTCCAGGCTCCCGACTACAGCCGGGAATTCATTGTGCAGACGGACGCCTCCGATCATGGTGTGGGGGCCGTCCTCTCCCAACTCAACGCCGAAGGGGTCGACCATCCGGTGGTCTTCATCAGCAGACGCCTCTTGCCCCGAGAACAGCGCTGGAGCACCATTGAGAGAGAGGCCTTCGCCGTAGTCTGGGCACTCAAGAAGCTCCGGCCATACCTCTTCGGCACCCACTTCCGGGTGCAAACAGACCACCGACCCCTGCAATGGCTGATGCAAATGCGGGGGGAAAACCCAAAGCTGTTGCGCTGGTCCATCTCCCTGCAGGGGATGGACTTCACGGTGGAACATCGTCCAGGCCAGGACCACGCCAACGCCGACGGCCTGTCACGCTTTTCCCGCCTCAGCGAGGAGAGTCCCCAGGAAGATGGCTGACTCTCCCCGCCTTCAGCTGGGGGGGACGCATGTTGGACAGGCCGCATGGTCGGGCTGCCCCCCCTCCCCGCAATGGGACCTGGACCCTGGCTCCCCCTGCATCCCCAGCCAGAGTCCCCGACGACCACCCGAAGTACACTGCAAATTCCTCCACCACAAGACACCAGCTCCGGACCCTGCTGGCCCGGGTCACCATCCACACCACGGCCTCGGCCCAGCCGCCATCTTGGGGCACTGCAGCACGAGGCCGCGTGGCCTCAACTCGACCCTCACCCTGGGCCCGACCGGCCCCGACATCGAGGCACCAACCTCCCCCCAGGAGGCAGAGTGACCACTTGGCGAGTCAATGGGAGAAGGAATCGTCAACGGCTCTCCTCCGCCAGGTGTCGATCACCCCCGGCCGCCTGGGCGCTGGCTCCACCCCCCTGCTGGGTGTCTGGACTCCCTCATCCCGGACCTCCCGGCCCCCAGGCGCGAGGGTCCGGACATCAAAGGGGACCAGACCTATAACTGGGGCAGGGCCAGACCAGGAAGCCAGTTGTATCCTGGAGTCGAGAGACCCGAGAAGAACTCATCCGTGACGTGGCCTGCTGGCGCTGCCGCGGCCCTCTGCCTCGTGAAACCATCGTCTTGGCCTGCTGGCGCTGCCGCGGCCCTCTGCCTCGTGAAACCATCGTCTTGGCCTGCTGGCGCTGCCGCGGCCCTCTGCCTCGTGAAACCATCGTCTTGGCCTGCTGGCGCTGCCGCGGCCCTCTGCCTCGTGAAACCATCGTCTTGGCCTGCTGGCGCTGCCGCGGCCCTCTGCCTCGTGAAACCATCGCCTTGGCCTGCTGGCGCTGCCGCGGCCCTCTGCCTCGTGAAACCATCGTCTTGGCCTGCTGGCGCTGCCGCGGCCCTCTGCCTCGTGAAACCATCGTCTTGGCCTGCTGGCGCTGCCGCGGCCCTCTGCCTCGTGAAACCATCGACTTGGCCTGCTGGCGCTGCCGCGGCCCTCTGCTTTATGAGACTATCACCTTGGCCTGCTGGCGCTGCCGCGGCCCGATCCACAGACCCTCCAGCTCGAGGATTGTGAGCTCGCCTTTTACCACTACCTGTACCGATCCGGTACCAAGACTGTCCCGCTACCCCCTTTCCCTACAGAGACTAGAAGTGAGAGGACCCCCGGGTCCAAGTTACCCTGTATCGCTGATATCCTTGCCTTAAGAACCTTATATAAAGCCTTGAACTCGACTTGGTGTGGTGCCTGTTTGTGGGGAGGGAGGGTACTTGTCTGTACGATCGCCGGAGACGGTCCCCCTCGGGGATCTCTCCCTCGGCATCCGGCCGACCCTCCGGGTCCCCGTCTAACATTTAGAGTGCAGATTGTGAGTGCAGAGTGCAGATTTAGAGGGCAGAGTGCAGATTTAGAGTGCAGAGTGCAGATTTAGAGTGCAGATTCAGAGTGCAGAGTGCACATTTAGAGTGCAGATTCAGAGTGCAGAGTGCAGATTTAGAGTGCAGAGTGCAGATTTAGAGTGCAGAGTGCAGATTTAGAGTGCAGATTGTGAGTGCAGATTCAGAGTGAAGATTCAGAGTGCAGATTCAGAGTGCAGATTCAGAGTGCAGATTCAGAGTGCAGATTCAGAGTGCAGATTGTGAGTGCAGATTGTGAGTGCAGAGTGCAGATTCAGAGTGCAGAGTGCAGATTCAGAGTGCAGAATCAGAGTGCAGATTCAGAGTGCAGAGTGCAGATTTAGAGTGCAGATTCAGAGTACAGAGTGCAGATTTAGAGTGCAGAGTGCAGATTGTGAGTGCAGAGTGCAGATTTAGAGTGCAGATTCAGAGTGCAGAGTGCAGATTTAGAGTGCAGATTCAGAGTGCAGAGTGCAGATTTAGAGTGCAGAGTGCAGATTTAGAGTGCAGATTTAGAGTGCAGAGTGCAGATTCAGAGTGCAGAGTGTAGATTTAGAGTGCAGATTTAGAGTGCAGAGTGCAGATTTAGAGTGCAGAGTGCAGATTCAGAGTGCAGAGTGCAGATTCAGAGTGCAGATTTAGAGTGCAGATTCAGAGTGCAGAGTGCAGATTAAGAGTGCAGATTTAGAGTGCAGATTCAGAGTGCAAAGTGCAGATTTAGAGTGCAGATTCGGAGTGCAGAGTGCAGATTTAGAGTGCAGATTCAGAGTGCAGAGTGCAGATTTAGAGTGGAGATTCAGAGTGCAGAGTGCAGATTCAGAGTGCAGATTTAGAGTGAAGATTCAGAGTGCAGAGTGCAGATTTAGAGTGCAGATTTAGAGTGCAGATTTAGAGTGCAGAGTGCAGATTTAGAGTGCAGATTTAGAGTGCAGAGTGCAGATTCAGAGTGCAGATTCAGAGTGCAGAGTGCAGATTCAGAGTGCAGAGTGCAGAGTGCAGAGTGCAGATTTAGAGTGCAGATTTAGAGTGCAGAGTGCAGATTTAGAGTGCAGAGTGCAGATTTAGAGTGCAGATTGTGAGTGCAGAGTGCAGATTTAGAGTGCAGAGTGCAGATTTATAGTGCAGAGTGCAGATTTAGAGTGCAGATTCAGAGTGCAGAGTGCAGATTTAGAGTGCAGATTCAGAGTGCAGAGTGCAGATTTAGAGTGCAGATTCAGAGTGCAGAGTGCAGATTTAGAGTGCAGATTGTGAGTGCAGATTCAGAGTGCAGATTCAGAGTGCAGATTCAGAGTGCAGATTCAGAGTGCAGATTGTGACTGCAGATTCAGAGTGCAGAGTGCAGAGTGCAGATTTAGAGTGCAGATTTAGAGTGCAGAGTGCAGATTTAGAGTGCAAAGTGCAGATTTAGAGTGCAGATTTAGAGTGCAGAGTGTAGATTCAGAGTGCAGATTCAGAGTGCAGATTTAGAGTGCAGAGTGCAGATTTAGAGTGCAGAGTGCAGATTTAGAGTGTAGATTCAGAGTGCAGAGTGCAGATTTAGAGTGCAGAGTGCAGATTTAGAGTGCAGAGTGCAGTTTTAGAGTGCAGATTGTGAGTGCAGATTCAGAGTGCAGATTCAGAGTGCAGATTCAGAGTGCAGATTGTGAGTGCAGATTCAGAGTGCAGAGTGCAGATTTAGAGTGCAGATTTAGAGTGCAGATTCAGAGTGCAGATTTAGAGTGCAGATTCAGAGTGCAGAGTGCAGATTCAGAGTGCAGATTTAGAGTGCAGATTCAGAGTGCAGAGTGCAGATTTAGAGTGCAGATTTAGAGTGAAGAGTGCAGATTTAGAGTGCAGATTTAGAGTGCAGATTTAGAGTGCAGATTCAAAGTGCAGAGTGCAGATTCAGAGTGCAGATTCAGAGTGCAGATTCAGAGTGCAGAGTGCAGATTTAGAGTGCAGATTCAGAGGGCAGAGTGCAGATTTAGAGTGCAGAGTGCAGATTTAGAGTGCAGATTGTGAGTGCAGAGTGCAGATTTAGAGGGCAGAGTGCAGATTTAGAGTGCAGAGTGCAGATTTAGAGTGCAGATTCAGAGTGCAGAGTGCAGATTTAGAGTGCAGATTCAGAGTGCAGAGTGCAGATTTAGAGTGCAGAGTGCAGATTTAGAGTGCAGAGTGCAGATTTAGTGTGCAGATTGTGAGTGCAGATTCAGAGTGCAGATTCAGAGTGCAGATTCAGAGTGCAGATTGTGAGTGCAGATTGTGAGTGCAGATTGTGAGTTCAGAGTGCAGATTCAGAGTGCAGAGTGCAGATTCAGAGTGCAGAATCAGAGTGCAGATTCAGAGTGCAGAGTGCAGATTTAGAGTGCAGATTCAGAGTGCAGAGTGCAGATTTAGAGTGCAGAGTGCAGATTTAGAGTGCAGATTGTGAGTGCAGAGTGCAGATTTAGAGTGCAGATTCAGAGTGCAGAGTGCAGATTTAGAGTGCAGATTCAGAGTGCAGATTTAGAGTGCAGAGTGCAGATTTAGAGTGCAGATTCAGAGTGCAGATTTAGAGTGCAGAGTGCAGATTTAGAGTGCAGATTCAGAGTGCAGAGTGCAGATTCAGAGTGCAGATTTAGAGTGCAGATTCAGAGTGCAGAGTGCAGATTCAGAGTGCAGATTTAGAGTGCAGATTCAGAGTGCAGATTTAGAGTACAGATGCAGAGTGCAGAGTGCAGATTTAGAGTGCAGATTTAGAGTGCAGATTCAGAGTGCAGATTCAGAGTGCAGATCCAGAGTGCAGATTCAGAGTGCAGAGTGCAGATTCAGAGTGCACAGTGGAGATTCAGAGTGCAGAGTGCAGATTCAGAGTGCAGATTCAGAGTGCAGAGTGCCGATTCAGAGTGCAGATTCAGAGTGCAGATTCAGAGTGCAGAGTGCAGATTCAGAGTGCAGAGTGCAGATTCAGAGTGCAGATTCAGAGTGCAGATTCAGAGTGCAGAGTGCAGATTCAGAGTGCAGAGTGCAGATTTAGAGTGCTGATTCAGAGTGCAGAGTGCAGATTTAGAGTGCAGAGTGCAGATTTAGAGTGCAGATTGTGAGTGCAGATTCAGAGTGCAGAGTGCAGATTCAGAGTGCAGAGTGCAGATTTAGAGTGCAGATTTAGAGTGCAGATTCAGAGTGCAGATTCTGAGTGCAGATTCAGAGTGCAGAGTGCAGATTTAGAGTGCAGATTTAGAGTGCAGATTCAGAGTGCAGAGTGCAGATTAAGAATGCAGATTTAGAGTGAAGATTCAGAGTGCAGAGTGCAGATTTAGAGTGCAGATTCAGAGTGCAGAGTGCAGATTTAGAGTGCAGATTCAGAGTGCAGAGTGCAGATTTAGAGTGCAGATTCAGAGTGCAGATTCAGAGTGCAGAGTGCAGATTAAGAATGCAGATTTAGAGTGAAGATTCAGAGTGCAGAGTGCAGATTTAGAGTGCAGATTCAGAGTGCAGAGTGCAGATTTAGAGTGCAGATTCAGAGTGCAGAGTGCAGATTTAGAGTGCAGATTCAGAGTGCAGAGTGCAGATTCAGAGTGCAGATTTAGAGTGCAGATTCAGAGTGCAGAGTGCAGATTTAGAGTGCAGATTTAGAGTGCAGATTTAGAGTGCAGAGTGCAGATTTAGAGTGCAGATTTAGAGTGCAGAGTGCAGATTCAGAGTGCAGATTCAGAGTGCAGATTCAGAGTGCAGAGTGCAGATTCAGAGTGCAGAGTGCAGAATGCAGATTTAGAGTGCAGAGTGCAGATTTAGAGTGCAGATTCAGAGTGCAGAGTGCAGATTTAGAGTGCAGATTCAGAGTGCAGAGTGCAGATTTAGAGTGCAGATTCAGAGTGCAGAGTGCAGATTTAGAGTGCAGATTGTGAGTGCAGATTCAGAGTGCAGATTCAGAGTGCAGATTCAGAGTGCAGATTCAGAGTGCAGATTCAGAGTGCAGATTGTGAGTGCAGATTCAGAGTGCAGAGTGCAGAGTGCAGATTTAGAGTGCAGATTTAGAGTGCAGAGTGCAGATTTAGAGTGCAGAGTGCAGATTTAGAGTGCAGATTTAGAGTGCAGAGTGTAGATTCAGAGTGCAGATTCAGAGTGCAGATTTAGAGTGCAGAGTGCAGATTTAGAGTGCAGATTCAGAGTGCAGAGTGCAGATTTAGAGTGCAGAGTGCAGATTTAGAGTGCAGAGTGCAGTTTTAGAGTGCAGATTGTGAGTGCAGATTCAGAGTGCAGATTCAGAGTGCAGATTCAGAGTGCAGATTCTGAGTGCAGATTCAGAGTGCAGAGTGCAGATTTAGAGTGCAGATTTAGAGTGCAGAGAGCAGATTCAGAGTGCAGATTTAGAGTGCAGATTCAGAGTGCAGAGTGCAGATTCAGAGTGCAGATTTAGAGTGCAGATTCAGAGTGCAGAGTGCAGATTTAGAGTGCAGATTTAGAGTGCAGAGTGCAGATTTAGAGTGCAGATTTAGAGTGCAGATTTAGAGTGCAGATTCAAAGTGCAGAGTGCAGATTCAGAGTGCAGATTCAGAGTGCAGATTCAGAGTGCAGAGTGCAGATTTAGAGTGCAGATATAGAGGGCAGAGTGCAGATTTAGAGTGCAGAGTGCAGATTTAGAGTGCAGATTGTGAGTGCAGAGTGCAGATTTAGAGGGCAGAGTGCAGATTTAGAGTGCAGAGTGCAGATTTAGAGTGCAGATTCAGAGTGCAGAGTGCAGATTTAGAGTGCAGATTCAGAGTGCAGAGTGCAGATTTAGAATGCAGAGTGCAGATTTAGAGTGCAGAGTGCAGATTTAGTGTGCAGATTGTGAGTGCAGATTCAGAGTGCAGATTCAGAGTGCAGATTCAGAGTGCAGATTCAGAGTGCAGATTTCTGAGTGCAGATTGTGAGTGCAGATTGTGAGTGCAGAGTGCAGATTCAGAGTGCAGAGTGCAGATTCAGAGTGCAGAGTGCAGATTTAGAGTGCAGATTCAGAGTGCAGAGTGCAGATTTAGAGTGCAGAGTGCAGATTTAGAGTGCAGATTGTGAGTGCAGAGTGCAGATGTAGAGTGCAGATTCAGAGTGCAGAGTGCAGATTTAGAGTGCAGATTCAGAGTGCAGATTTAGAGTGCAGAGTGCAGATTTAGAGTGCAGATTCAGAGTGCAGAGTGCAGATTTATAGTGCAGAGTGCAGATTTAGAGTGCAGATTCAGAGTGCAGAGTGCAGATTCAGAGTGCAGATTTAGAGTGCAGATTCAGAGTGCAGAGTGCAGATTCAGAGTGCAGATTTAGAGTGCAGATTCAGAGTGCAGATTTAGAGTGCAGATTTAGAGTGCAGAGTGCAGATTTAGAGTGCAGATTTAGAGTGCAGATTCAGAGTGCAGATTCAGAGTGCAGATTCAGAGTGCAGATTCAGAGTGCAGATTCAGAGTGCAGAGTGCAGATTCAGAGTGCAGAGTGCAGATTCAGAGTGCAGAGTGCAGATTCAGAGTGCAGATTCAGAGTGCAGATTCAGAGTGCATATTCAGAGTGCAGATTCAGAGTGCAGAGTGCAGATTCAGAGTGCAGATTCAGAGTGCAGATTCAGAGTGCAGAGTGCAGATTCAGAGTGCAGAGTGCAGATTCAGAGTGCAGATTCAGAGTGCAGATTCAGAGTGCAGAGTGCAGATTCAGAGTGCAGAGTGCAGATTTAGAGTGCTGATTCAGAGTGCAGAGTGCAGATTTAGAGTGCAGAGTGCAGATTTAGAGTGCAGATTGTGAGTGCAGATTCAGAGTGCAGAGTGCAGATTCAGAGTGCAGATTTAGAGTGCAGATTTAGAGTGCAGATTCAGAGTGCAGAGTGCAGATTTAGAGTGCAGATTTAGAGTGCAGATTTAGAGTGCAGAGTGCAGATTCAGAGTGCAGATTCAGAGTGCAGATTCAGAGTGCAGAGTGCAGATTCAGAGTGCAGAGTGCAGAGTGCAGAGTGCAGAGTGCAGATTTAGAGTGCAGATTTAGAGGGCAGAGTGCTGATTTAGAGTGCAAAGTGCAGATTTAGAGTGCAGATTGTGAGTGCAGAGTGCAGATTTAGAGTGCAGATTCAGAGTGCAGATTGTGAGTGCAGATTGTGAGTGCAGATTGTGAGTGCAGAGTGCAGATTCAGAGTGCAGAGTGCAGATTCAGAGTGCAGAATCAGAGTGCAGATTCAGAGTGCAGAGTGCAGATTTAGAGTGCAGATTCAGAGTGCAGAGTGCAGATTTAGAGTGCAGAGTGCAGATTTAGAGTGCAGATTGTGAGTGCGGAGTGCAGATTTAGAGTGCAGATTCAGAGTGCAGAGTGCAGATTTAGAGTGCAGATTCAGAGTGCAGATTTAGAGTGCAGGGTGCAGATTTAGAGTGCAGATTCAGAGTGCAGAGTGCAGATTTAGAGTGCAGAGTGCAGATTTAGAGTGCAGATTCAGAGTGCAGAGTGCAGATTCAGAGTGCAGATTTAGAGTGCAGATTCAGAGTGCGGAGTGCAGATTCAGAGTGCAGATTTAGAGTGCAGATTCAGAGTGCAGATTTAGAGTGCAGATTTAAAGTGCAGAGTGCAGATTTAGAGTGCAGATTTAGAGTGCAGATTCAGAGTGCAGATTCAGAGTGCAGATTCAGAGTGCAGATTCAGAGTGCAGAGTGCAGATTCAGAGTGCAGAGTGCAGATTCAGAGTGCAGAGTGCAGATTCAGAGTGCAGATTCAGAGTGCAGATTCAGAGTGCAGAGTGCAGATTCAGAGTGCAGATTCAGAGTGCAGATTCAGAGTGCAGAGTGCAGATTCAGAGTGCAGAGTGCAGATTCAGAGTGCAGAGTGCAGATTCAGAGTGCAGATTCAGAGTGCAGATTCAGAGTGCAGAGTGCAGATTCAGAGTGCAGAGTGCAGATTTAGAGTGCTGATTCAGAGTGCAGAGTGCAGATTTAGAGTGCAGAGTGCAGATTTAGAGTGCAGATTGTGAGTGCAGATTCAGAGTGCAGAGTGCAGATTCAGAGTGCAGATTTAGAGTGCAGATTTGGAGTGCAGATTCAGAGTGCAGAGTGCAGATTTAGAGTGCAGATTCAGAGTGCAGATTCAGAGTGCAGATTCAGAGTGCAGAGTGCAGATTCAGAGTGCAGATTTAGAGTGCAGATTTGGAGTGCAGATTCAGAGTGCAGAGTGCAGATTTAGAGTGCAGATTTAGAGTGCAGATTCAGAGTGCAGAGTGCAGATTTAGAGTGCAGAGTGCAGATTTGGAGTGCAGATTTAGAGTGCAGATTTAGAGTGCAGATTGTGAGTGCAGATTCAGAGTGCAGATTCAGAGTACAGATTCAGAGTGCAGATTCAGAGTGCAGATTCAGAGTGCAGATTGTGAGTGCAGATTGTGAGTGCAGATTGTGAGTGCAGATTCAGAGTGCAGATTCAGAGTGCAGATTCAGAGTGCAGATTCAGAGTGCAGATTCATAGTGCAGATTGTGAGTGCAGATTCAGAGTGCAGAGTGTAGAGTGCAGATTTAGAGTGCAGATTTAGAGTGCAGAGTGCAGATTTAGAGTGCAGAGTGCAGATTTAGAGTGCAGAGTGCAGATTTAGAGTGCAGATTCAGAGTGCAGAGTGCAGATTTAGAGTGCAGATTCAGAGTGCAGAGTGCAGATTTAGAGTGAAGATTTAGAGTGCAGAGTGCAGATTTAGAGTGCAGATTTAGAGTGCAGATTGTGAGTGCAGATTCAGAGTGCAGATTCAGAGTGCAGATTCAGAGTGCAGATTCAGAGTGCAGATTCAGAGTGCAGATTGTGAGTGCAGATTGTGAGTGCAGATTCAGAGTGCAGATTCAGAGTGCAGACTCAGAGTGCAGATTCAGAGTGCAGAGTGCAGATTCAGAGTGCAGAGTGCAGATTCAGAGTGCAGAGTGCAGATTCAGAGTGCCGATTTAGAGTGCAGATTCAGAGTGCAGAGTGCAGATTTAGAGTGCAGATTCAGAGTGCAGAGTGCAGATTTAGAGTGCAGATTCAGAGTGCAGATTCAGAGTGCAGATTCAGAGTGCAGAGTGCAGATTCAGAGTGCAGAGTGCAGATTTAGAGTGCAAATTTAGAGTGCAGAGTGCAGATTTAGAGTGCAGAGTGCAGATTTAGAGTGCAGATTGTGAGTGCAGAGTGCAGATTTAGAGTGCAGAGTGCAGATTTAGAGTGCAGAGTGCAGATTTAGAGTGCAGATTCAGAGTGCAGAGTACAGATTTAGAGTGCAGATTCAGAGTGCAGAGTGCAGATTTAGAGTGCAGATTTAGAGTGCAGAGTGCAGATTTAGAGTGCAGATTCAGAGTGCAGAGTGCAGATTCAGAGTGCAGATTCAGAGTGCAGATTCAGAGTGCAGAGTGCAGATTTAGAGTGCAGATTCAGAGTGCAGATTGTGAGTGCAGAGTGCAGATTTAGAGTGCAGATTGTGAGTGCAGAGTGCAGATTTAGAGGGCAGAGTGCAGATTTAGAGTGCAGAGTGCAGATTTAGAGTGCAGATTCAGAGTGCAGAGTGCACATTTAGAGTGCAGATTCAGAGTGCAGAGTGCAGATTTAGAGTGCAGAGTGCAGATTTAGAGTGCAGAGTGCAGATTTAGAGTGCAGATTGTGAGTGCAGATTCAGAGTGAAGATTCAGAGTGCAGATTCAGAGTGCAGATTCAGAGTGCAGATTCAGAGTGCAGATTCAGAGTGCAGATTGTGAGTGCAGATTGTGAGTGCAGAGTGCAGATTCAGAGTGCAGAGTGCAGATTCAGAGTGCAGAATCAGAGTGCAGATTCAGAGTGCAGAGTGCAGATTTAGAGTGCAGATTCAGAGTACAGAGTGCAGATTTAGAGTGCAGAGTGCAGATTGTGAGTGCAGAGTGCAGATTTAGAGTGCAGATTCAGAGTGCAGAGTGCAGATTTAGAGTGCAGATTCAGAGTGCAGAGTGCAGATTTAGAGTGCAGAGTGCAGATTTAGAGTGCAGATTTAGAGTGCAGAGTGCAGATTCAGAGTGCAGAGTGTAGATTTAGAGTGCAGAGTGCAGATTTAGAGTGCAGAGTGCAGATTTAGAGTGCAGAGTGCAGATTCAGAGTGCAGAGTGCAGATTCAGAGTGCAGATTTAGAGTGCAGATTCAGAGTGCAGAGTGCAGATTAAGAGTGCAGATTTAGAGTGCAGATTCAGAGTGCAAAGTGCAGATTTAGAGTGCAGATTCGGAGTGCAGAGTGCAGATTTAGAGTGCAGATTCAGAGTGCAGAGTGCAGATTTAGAGTGGAGATTCAGAGTGCAGAGTGCAGATTCAGAGTGCAGATTTAGAGTGAAGATTCAGAGTGCAGAGTGCAGATTTAGAGTGCAGATTTAGAGTGCAGATTTAGAGTGCAGAGTGCAGATTTAGAGTGCAGATTTAGAGTGCAGAGTGCAGATTCAGAGTGCAGATTCAGAGTGCAGAGTGCAGATTCAGAGTGCAGAGTGCAGAGTGCAGATTTAGAGTGCAGATTTAGAGTGCAGAGTGCAGATTTAGAGTGCAGAGTGCAGATTTAGAGTGCAGATTGTGAGTGCAGAGTGCAGATTTAGAGTGCAGAGTGCAGATTTATAGTGCAGAGTGCAGATTTAGAGTGCAGATTCAGAGTGCAGAGTGCAGATTTAGAGTGCAGATTCAGAGTGCAGAGTGCAGATTTAGAGTGCAGATTCAGAGTGCAGAGTGCAGATTTAGAGTGCAGATTGTGAGTGCAGATTCAGAGTGCAGATTCAGAGTGCAGATTCAGAGTGCAGATTCAGAGTGCAGATTCAGAGTGCAGATTGTGACTGCAGATTCAGAGTGCAGAGTGCAGAGTGCAGATTTAGAGTGCAGATTTAGAGTGCAGAGTGCATATTTAGAGTGCAAAGTGCAGATTTAGAGTGCAGATTTAGAGTGCAGAGTGTAGATTCAGAGTGCAGATTCAGAGTGCAGATTTAGAGTGCAGAGTGCAGATTTAGAGTGCAGAGTGCAGATTTAGAGTGTAGATTCAGAGTGCAGAGTGCAGATTTAGAGTGCAGAGTGCAGATTTAGAGTGCAGAGTGCAGTTTTAGAGTGCAGATTGTGAGTGCAGATTCAGAGTGCAGATTCAGAGTGCAGATTCAGAGTGCAGATTGTGAGTGCAGATTCAGAGTGCAGAGTGCAGATTTAGAGTGCAGATTTAGAGTGCAGATTCAGAGTGCAGATTTAGAGTGCAGATTCAGAGTGCAGAGTGCAGATTCAGAGTGCAGATTTAGAGTGCAGATTCAGAGTGCAGAGTGCAGATTTAGAGTGCAGATTTAGAGTGCAGATTTAGAGTGAAGAGTGCAGATTTAGAGTGCAGATTTAGAGTGCAGATTTAGAGTGCAGATTCAAAGTGCAGAGTGCAGATTCAGAGTGCAGATTCAGAGTGCAGATTCAGAGTGCAGAGTGCAGATTTAGAGTGCAGATTCAGAGGGCAGAGTGCAGATTTAGAGTGCAGAGTGCAGATTTAGAGTGCAGATTGTGAGTGCAGAGTGCAGATTTAGAGGGCAGAGTGCAGATTTAGAGTGCAGAGTGCAGATTTAGAGTGCAGATTCAGAGTGCAGAGTGCAGATTTAGAGTGCAGATTCAGAGTGCAGAGTGCAGAGTGCAGATTTAGAGTGCAGAGTGCAGATTTAGTGTGCAGATTGTGAGTGCAGATTCAGAGTGCAGATTCAGAGTGCAGAGTCAGAGTGCAGATTGTGAGTGCAGATTGTGAGTGCAGATTGTGAGTTCAGAGTGCAGATTCAGAGTGCAGAGTGCAGATTCAGAGTGCAGAATCAGAGTGCAGATTCAGAGTGCAGAGTGCAGATTTAGAGTGCAGATTCAGAGTGCAGAGTGCAGATTTAGAGTGCAGAGTGCAGATTTAGAGTGCAGATTGTGAGTGCAGAGTGCAGATTTAGAGTGCAGATTCAGAGTGCAGAGTGCAGATTTAGAGTGCAGATTCAGAGTGCAGATTTAGAGTGCAGAGTGCAGATTTAGAGTGCAGATTCAGAGTGCAGAGTGCAGATTTAGAGTGCAGAGTGCAGATTTAGAGTGCAGATTCAGAGTGCAGAGTGCAGATTCAGAGTGCAGATTTAGAGTGCAGATTCAGAGTGCAGAGTGCAGATTCAGAGTGCAGATTTAGAGTGCAGATTCAGAGTGCAGATTTAGAGTACAGATGCAGAGTGCAGAGTGCAGATTTAGAGTGCAGATTTAGAGTGCAGATTCAGAGTGCAGATTCAGAGTGCAGATCCAGAGTGCAGATTCAGAGTGCAGAGTGCAGATTCAGAGTGCACAGTGGAGATTCAGAGTGCAGAGTGCAGATTCAGAGTGCAGATTCAGAGTGCAGAGTGCCGATTCAGAGTGCAGATTCAGAGTGCAGATTCAGAGTGCAGAGTGCAGATTCAGAGTGCAGAGTGCAGATTCAGAGTGCAGATTCAGAGTGCAGATTCAGAGTGCAGAGTGCAGATTCAGAGTGCAGAGTGCAGATTTAGAGTGCTGATTCAGAGTGCAGAGTGCAGATTTAGAGTGCAGAGTGCAGATTTAGAGTGCAGATTGTGAGTGCAGATTCAGAGTGCAGAGTGCAGATTCAGAGTGCAGAGTGCAGATTTAGAGTGCAGATTTAGAGTGCAGATTCAGAGTGCAGATTCAGAGTGCAGATTCAGAGTGCAGAGTGCAGATTCAGAGTGCACAGTGCAGATTCAGAGTGCAGATTCAGAGTGCAGAGTGCAGATTTAGAGTGCAGATTCAGAGTGCAGAGTGCAGATTTAGAGTGCAGAGTGCAGATTTAGAGTGCAGAGTGCAGATTTAGAGTGCAGATTGTGAGTGCAGATTCAGAGTGAAGATTCAGAGTGCAGATTCAGAGTGCAGATTCAGAGTGCAGATTCAGAGTGCAGATTGTGAGTGCAGATTGTGAGTGCAGAGTGCAGATTCAGAGTGCAGAGTGCAGATTCAGAGTGCAGAATCAGAGTGCAGATTCAGAGTGCAGAGTGCAGATTTAGAGTGCAGATTCAGAGTACAGAGTGCAGATTTAGAGTGCAGAGTGCAGATTGTGAGTGCAGAGTGCAGATTTAGAGTGCAGATTCAGAGTGCAGAGTGCAGATTTAGAGTGCAGATTCAGAGTGCAGAGTGCAGATTTAGAGTGCAGAGTGCAGATTTAGAGTGCAGATTTAGAGTGCAGAGTGCAGATTCAGAGTGCAGAGTGTAGATTTAGAGTGCAGAGTGCAGATTTAGAGTGCAGAGTGCAGATTTAGAGTGCAGAGTGCAGATTCAGAGTGCAGAGTGCAGATTCAGAGTGCAGATTTAGAGTGCAGATTCAGAGTGCAGAGTGCAGATTAAGAGTGCAGATTTAGAGTGCAGATTCAGAGTGCAAAGTGCAGATTTAGAGTGCAGATTCGGAGTGCAGAGTGCAGATTTAGAGTGCAGATTCAGAGTGCAGAGTGCAGATTTAGAGTGGAGATTCAGAGTGCAGAGTGCAGATTCAGAGTGCAGATTTAGAGTGAAGATTCAGAGTGCAGAGTGCAGATTTAGAGTGCAGATTTAGAGTGCAGATTTAGAGTGCAGAGTGCAGATTTAGAGTGCAGATTTAGAGTGCAGAGTGCAGATTCAGAGTGCAGATTCAGAGTGCAGAGTGCAGATTCAGAGTGCAGAGTGCAGAGTGCAGAGTGCAGATTTAGAGTGCAGATTTAGAGTGCAGAGTGCAGATTTAGAGTGCAGAGTGCAGATTTAGAGTGCAGATTGTGAGTGCAGAGTGCAGATTTAGAGTGCAGAGTGCAGATTTATAGTGCAGAGTGCAGATTTAGAGTGCAGATTCAGAGTGCAGAGTGCAGATTTAGAGTGCAGATTCAGAGTGCAGAGTGCAGATTTAGAGTGCAGATTCAGAGTGCAGAGTGCAGATTTAGAGTGCAGATTGTGAGTGCAGATTCAGAGTGCAGATTCAGAGTGCAGATTCAGAGTGCAGATTCAGAGTGCAGATTCAGAGTGCAGATTGTGACTGCAGATTCAGAGTGCAGAGTGCAGAGTGCAGATTTAGAGTGCAGATTTAGAGTGCAGAGTGCATATTTAGAGTGCAAAGTGCAGATTTAGAGTGCAGATTTAGAGTGCAGAGTGTAGATTCAGAGTGCAGATTCAGAGTGCAGATTTAGAGTGCAGAGTGCAGATTTAGAGTGCAGAGTGCAGATTTAGAGTGTAGATTCAGAGTGCAGAGTGCAGATTTAGAGTGCAGAGTGCAGTTTTAGAGTGCAGATTGTGAGTGCAGATTCAGAGTGCAGATTCAGAGTGCAGATTCAGAGTGCAGATTGTGAGTGCAGATTCAGAGTGCAGAGTGCAGATTTAGAGTGCAGATTTAGAGTGCAGATTCAGAGTGCAGATTTAGAGTGCAGATTCAGAGTGCAGAGTGCAGATTCAGAGTGCAGATTTAGAGTGCAGATTCAGAGTGCAGAGTGCAGATTTAGAGTGCAGATTTAGAGTGCAGATTTAGAGTGAAGAGTGCAGATTTAGAGTGCAGATTTAGAGTGCAGATTTAGAGTGCAGATTCAAAGTGCAGAGTGCAGATTCAGAGTGCAGATTCAGAGTGCAGAGTGCAGATTTAGAGTGCAGATTCAGAGGGCAGAGTGCAGATTTAGAGTGCAGAGTGCAGATTTAGAGTGCAGATTGTGAGTGCAGAGTGCAGATTTAGAGGGCAGAGTGCAGATTTAGAGTGCAGAGTGCAGATTTAGAGTGCAGATTCAGAGTGCAGAGTGCAGATTTAGAGTGCAGATTCAGAGTGCAGAGTGCAGATTTAGAGTGCAGAGTGCAGATTTAGAGTGCAGAGTGCAGATTTAGTGTGCAGATTGTGAGTGCAGATTCAGAGTGCAGATTCAGAGTGCAGATTCAGAGTGCAGATTCAGAGTGCAGATTGTGACTGCAGATTCAGAGTGCAGAGTGCAGAGTGCAGATTTAGAGTGCAGATTTAGAGTGCAGAGTGCATATTTAGAGTGCAAAGTGCAGATTTAGAGTGCAGATTTAGAGTGCAGAGTGTAGATTCAGAGTGCAGATTCAGAGTGCAGATTTAGAGTGCAGAGTGCAGATTTAGAGTGCAGAGTGCAGATTTAGAGTGTAGATTCAGAGTGCAGAGTGCAGATTTAGAGTGCAGAGTGCAGATTTAGAGTGCAGAGTGCAGTTTTAGAGTGCAGATTGTGAGTGCAGATTCAGAGTGCAGATTCAGAGTGCAGATTCAGAGTGCAGATTGTGAGTGCAGATTCAGAGTGCAGAGTGCAGATTTAGAGTGCAGATTTAGAGTGCAGATTCAGAGTGCAGATTTAGAGTGCAGATTCAGAGTGCAGAGTGCAGATTCAGAGTGCAGATTTAGAGTGCAGATTCAGAGTGCAGAGTGCAGATTTAGAGTGCAGATTTAGAGTGCAGATTTAGAGTGAAGAGTGCAGATTTAGAGTGCAGATTTAGAGTGCAGATTTAGAGTGCAGATTCAAAGTGCAGAGTGCAGATTCAGAGTGCAGATTCAGAGTGCAGATTCAGAGTGCAGAGTGCAGATTTAGAGTGCAGATTCAGAGGGCAGAGTGCAGATTTAGAGTGCAGAGTGCAGATTTAGAGTGCAGATTGTGAGTGCAGAGTGCAGATTTAGAGGGCAGAGTGCAGATTTAGAGTGCAGAGTGCAGATTTAGAGTGCAGATTCAGAGTGCAGAGTGCAGATTTAGAGTGCAGATTCAGAGTGCAGAGTGCAGATTTAGAGTGCAGAGTGCAGATTTAGAGTGCAGAGTGCAGATTTAGTGTGCAGATTGTGAGTGCAGATTCAGAGTGCAGATTCAGAGTGCAGATTCAGAGTGCAGATTGTGAGTGCAGATTGTGAGTGCAGATTGTGAGTTCAGAGTGCAGATTCAGAGTGCAGAGTGCAGATTCAGAGTGCAGAATCAGAGTGCAGATTCAGAGTGCAGAGTGCAGATTTAGAGTGCAGATTCAGAGTGCAGAGTGCAGATTTAGAGTGCAGAGTGCAGATTTAGAGTGCAGATTGTGAGTGCAGAGTGCAGATTTAGAGTGCAGATTCAGAGTGCAGAGTGCAGATTTAGAGTGCAGATTCAGAGTGCAGATTTAGAGTGCAGAGTGCAGATTTAGAGTGCAGATTCAGAGTGCAGAGTGCAGATTTAGAGTGCAGAGTGCAGATTTAGAGTGCAGATTCAGAGTGCAGAGTGCAGATTCAGAGTGCAGATTTAGAGTGCAGATTCAGAGTGCAGAGTGCAGATTCAGAGTGCAGATTTAGAGTGCAGATTCAGAGTGCAGATTTAGAGTACAGATGCAGAGTGCAGAGTGCAGATTTAGAGTGCAGATTTAGAGTGCAGATTCAGAGTGCAGATTCAGAGTGCAGATCCAGAGTGCAGATTCAGAGTGCAGAGTGCAGATTCAGAGTGCACAGTGCAGATTCAGAGTGCAGAGTGCAGATTCAGAGTGCAGATTCAGAGTGCAGAGTGCCGATTCAGAGTGCAGATTCAGAGTGCAGATTCAGAATGCAGAGTGCAGATTCAGAGTGCAGAGTGCAGATTCAGAGTGCAGATTCAGAGTGCAGATTCAGAGTGCAGAGTGCAGATTCAGAGTGCAGAGTGCAGATTTAGAGTGCTGATTCAGAGTGCAGAGTGCAGATTTAGAGTGCAGAGTGCAGATTTAGAGTGCAGATTGTGAGTGCAGATTCAGAGTGCAGAGTGCAGATTCAGAGTGCAGATTTAGAGTGCAGAGTGCAGATTTAGAGTGCAGATTTAGAGTGCAGATTCAGAGTGCAGATTCAGAGTGCAGATTCAGAGTGCAGAGTGCAGATTCAGAGTGCACAGTGCAGATTCAGAGTGCAGATTCAGAGTGCAGAGTGCAGATTTAGAGTGCAGATTCAGAGTGCAGAGTGCAGATTTAGAGTGCAGAGTGCAGATTTAGAGTGCAGAGTGCAGATTTAGAGTGCAGATTGTGAGTGCAGATTCAGAGTGAAGATTCAGAGTGCAGATTCAGAGTGCAGATTCAGAGTGCAGATTCAGAGTGCAGATTCAGAGTGCAGATTGTGAGTGCAGATTGTGAGTGCAGAGTGCAGATTCAGAGTGCAGAGTGCAGATTCAGAGTGCAGAATCAGAGTGCAGATTCAGAGTGCAGAGTGCAGATTTAGAGTGCAGATTCAGAGTACAGAGTGCAGATTTAGAGTGCAGAGTGCAGATTGTGAGTGCAGAGTGCAGATTTAGAGTGCAGATTCAGATTGCAGAGTGCAGATTTAGAGTGCATATTCAGAGTGCAGAGTGCAGATTTAGAGTGCAGAGTGCAGATTTAGAGTGCAGATTTAGAGTGCAGAGTGCAGATTCAGAGTGCAGAGTGTAGATTTAGAGTGCAGAGTGCAGATTTAGAGTGCAGAGTGCAGATTTAGAGTGCAGAGTGCAGATTCAGAGTGCAGAGTGCAGATTCAGAGTGCAGATTTAGAGTGCAGATTCAGAGTGCAGAGTGCAGATTAAGAGTGCAGATTTAGAGTGCAGATTCAGAGTGCAAAGTGCAGATTTAGAGTGCAGATTCGGAGTGCAGAGTGCAGATTTAGAGTGCAGATTCAGAGTGCAGAGTGCAGATTTAGAGTGGAGATTCAGAGTGCAGAGTGCAGATTCAGAGTGCAGATTTAGAGTGAAGATTCAGAGTGCAGAGTGCAGATTTAGAGTGCAGATTTAGAGTGCAGATTTAGAGTGCAGAGTGCAGATTTAGAGTGCAGATTTAGAGTGCAGAGTGCAGATTCAGAGTGCAGATTCAGAGTGCAGAGTGCAGATTCAGAGTGCAGAGTGCAGAGTGCAGAGTGCAGATTTAGAGTGCAGATTTAGAGTGCAGAGTGCAGATTTAGAGTGCAGAGTGCAGATTTAGAGTGCAGATTGTGAGTGCAGAGTGCAGATTTAGAGTGCAGAGTGCAGATTTATAGTGCAGAGTGCAGATTTAGAGTGCAGATTCAGAGTGCAGAGTGCAGATTTAGAGTGCAGATTCAGAGTGCAGAGTGCAGATTTAGAGTGCAGATTGTGAGTGCAGATTCAGAGTGCAGATTCAGAGTGCAGATTCAGAGTGCAGATTCAGAGTGCAGATTCAGAGTGCAGATTGTGACTGCAGATTCAGAGTGCAGAGTGCAGAGTGCAGATTTAGAGTGCAGATTTAGAGTGCAGAGTGCAGATTTAGAGTGCAAAGTGCAGATTTAGAGTGCAGATTTAGAGTGCAGAGTGTAGATTCAGAGTGCAGATTCAGAGTGCAGATTTAGAGTGCAGAGTGCAGATTTAGAGTGCAGAGTGCAGATTTAGAGTGTAGATTCAGAGTGCAGAGTGCAGATTTAGAGTGCAGAGTGCAGATTTAGAGTGCAGAGTGCAGTTTTAGAGTGCAGATTGTGAGTGCAGATTCAGAGTGCAGATTCAGAGTGCAGATTCAGAGTGCAGATTGTGAGTGCAGATTCAGAGTGCAGAGTGCAGATTTAGAGTGCAGATTTAGAGTGCAGATTCAGAGTGCAGATTTAGAGTGCAGATTCAGAGTGCAGAGTGCAGATTCAGAGTGCAGATTTAGAGTGCAGATTCAGAGTGCAGAGTGCAGATTTAGAGTGCAGATTTAGAGTGCAGATTTAGAGTGAAGAGTGCAGATTTAGAGTGCAGATTTAGAGTGCAGATTTAGAGTGCAGATTCAAAGTGCAGAGTGCAGATTCAGAGTGCAGATTCAGAGTGCAGATTCAGAGTGCAGAGTGCAGATTTAGAGTGCAGATTCAGAGGGCAGAGTGCAGATTTAGAGTGCAGAGTGCAGATTTAGAGTGCAGATTGTGAGTGCAGAGTGCAGATTTTGAGGGCAGAGTGCAGATTTAGAGTGCAGAGTGCAGATTTAGAGTGCAGATTCAGAGTGCAGAGTGCAGATTTAGAGTGCAGATTCAGAGTGCAGAGTGCAGATTTAGAGTGCAGAGTGCAGATTTAGAGTGCAGAGTGCAGATTTAGTGTGCAGATTGTGAGTGCAGATTCAGAGTGCAGATTCAGAGTGCAGATTCAGAGTGCAGATTGTGAGTGCAGATTGTGAGTGCAGATTGTGAGTTCAGAGTGCAGATTCAGAGTGCAGAGTGCAGATTCAGAGTGCAGAATCAGAGTGCAGATTCAGAGTGCAGAGTGCAGATTTAGAGTGCAGATTCAGAGTGCAGAGTGCAGATTTAGAGTGCAGAGTGCAGATTTAGAGTGCAGATTGTGAGTGCAGAGTGCAGATTTAGAGTGCAGATTCAGAGTGCAGAGTGCAGATTTAGAGTGCAGATTCAGAGTGCAGATTTAGAGTGCAGAGTGCAGATTTAGAGTGCAGATTCAGAGTGCAGAGTGCAGATTTAGAGTGCAGAGTGCAGATTTAGAGTGCAGATTCAGAGTGCAGAGTGCAGATTCAGAGTGCAGATTTAGAGTGCAGATTCAGAGTGCAGAGTGCAGATTCAGAGTGCAGATTTAGAGTGCAGATTCAGAGTGCAGATTTAGAGTACAGATGCAGAGTGCAGAGTGCAGATTTAGAGTGCAGATTTAGAGTGCAGATTCAGAGTGCAGATTCAGAGTGCAGATTCAGAGTGCAGATTCAGAGTGCAGAGTGCAGATTCAGAGTGCACAGTGCAGATTCAGAGTGCAGAGTGCAGATTCAGAGTGCAGATTCAGAGTGCAGATTCAGAGTGCAGAGTGCCGATTCAGAGTGCAGATTCAGAGTGCAGATTCAGAGTGCAGAGTGCAGATTCAGAGTGCAGAGTGCAGATTCAGAGTGCAGATTCAGAGTGCAGATTCAGAGTGCAGAGTGCAGATTCAGAGTGCAGAGTGCAGATTTAGAGTGCTGATTCAGAGTGCAGAGTGCAGATTTAGAGTGCAGAGTGCAGATTTAGAGTGCAGATTGTGAGTGCAGATTCAGAGTGCAGAGTGCAGATTCAGAGTGCAGATTTAGAGTGCAGAGTGCAGATTTAGAGTGCAGATTTAGAGTGCAGATTCAGAGTGCAGATTCAGAGTGCAGATTCAGAGTGCAGAGTGCAGATTCAGAGTGCACAGTGCAGATTCAGAGTGCAGATTCAGAGTGCAGAGTGCAGATTTAGAGTGCAAATTCAGAGTGCAGAGTGCAGATTTAGAGTGCAGAGTGCAGATTTAGAGTGCAGAGTGCAGATTTAGAGTGCAGATTGTGAGTGCAGATTCAGAGTGAAGATTCAGAGTGCAGATTCAGAGTGCAGATTCAGAGTGCAGATTCAGAGTGCAGATTCAGAGTGCAGATTGTGAGTGCAGATTGTGAGTGCAGAGTGCAGATTCAGAGTGCAGAGTGCAGATTCAGAGTGCAGAATCAGAGTGCAGATTCAGAGTGCAGAGTGCAGATTTAGAGTGCAGATTCAGAGTACAGAGTGCAGATTTAGAGTGCAGAGTGCAGATTGTGAGTGCAGAGTGCAGATTTAGAGTGCAGATTCAGATTGCAGAGTGCAGATTTAGAGTGCAGATTCAGAGTGCAGAGTGCAGATTTAGAGTGCAGAGTGCAGATTTAGAGTGCAGATTTAGAGTGCAGAGTGCAGATTCAGAGTGCAGAGTGTAGATTTAGAGTGCAGAGTGCAGATTTAGAGTGCAGAGTGCAGATTTAGAGTGCAGAGTGCAGATTCAGAGTGCAGAGTGCAGATTCAGAGTGCAGATTTAGAGTGCAGATTCAGAGTGCAGAGTGCAGATTAAGAGTGCAGATTTAGAGTGCAGATTCAGAGTGCAAAGTGCAGATTTAGAGTGCAGATTCGGAGTGCAGAGTGCAGATTTAGAGTGCAGATTCAGAGTGCAGAGTGCAGATTTAGAGTGGAGATTCAGAGTGCAGAGTGCAGATTCAGAGTGCAGATTTAGAGTGAAGATTCAGAGTGCAGAGTGCAGATTTAGAGTGCAGATTTACAGTGCAGATTTAGAGTGCAGAGTGCAGATTTAGAGTGCAGATTTAGAGTGCAGAGTGCAGATTCAGAGTGCAGAGTGCAGATTCAGAGTGCAGAGTGCAGAGTGCAGAGTGCAGATTTAGAGTGCAGATTTAGAGTGCAGAGTGCAGATTTAGAGTGCAGAGTGCAGATTTAGAGTGCAGATTGTGAGTGCAGAGTGCAGATTTAGAGTGCAGAGTGCAGATTTATAGTGCAGAGTGCAGATTTAGAGTGCAGATTCAGAGTGCAGAGTGCAGATTTAGAGTGCAGAGTGCAGATTTAGAGTGCAGATTCAGAGTGCAGAGTGCAGATTTAGAGTGCAGATTGTGAGTGCAGATTCAGAGTGCAGATTCAGAGTGCAGATTCAGAGTGCAGATTCAGAGTGCAGATTCAGAGTGCAGATTGTGACTGCAGATTCAGAGTGCAGAGTGCAGAGTGCAGATTTAGAGTGCAGATTTAGAGTGCAGAGTGCAGATTTAGAGTGCAAAGTGCAGATTTAGAGTGCAGATTTAGAGTGCAGAGTGTAGATTCAGAGTGCAGATTCAGAGTGCAGATTTAGAGTGCAGAGTGCAGATTTAGAGTGCAGAGTGCAGATTTAGAGTGTAGATTCAGAGTGCAGAGTGCAGATTTAGAGTGCAGAGTGCAGATTTAGAGTGCAGAGTGCAGATTGTGAGTGCAGATTCAGAGTGCAGATTCAGAGTGCAGATTCAGAGTGCAGATTGTGAGTGCAGATTCAGAGTGCAGAGTGCAGATTTAGAGTGCAGATTTAGAGTGCAGATTCAGAGTGCAGATTTAGAGTGCAGATTCAGAGTGCAGAGTGCAGATTCAGAGTGCAGATTTAGAGTGCAGATTCAGAGTGCAGAGTGCAGATTTAGAGCGCAGATTTAGGGTGCAGATTTAGAGTGAAGAGTGCAGATTTAGAGTGCAGATTTAGAGTGCAGATTTAGAGTGCAGATTCAAAGTGCAGAGTGCAGATTCAGAGTGCAGATTCAGAGTGCAGATTCAGAGTGCAGAGTGCAGATTTAGAGTGCAGATTCAGAGGGCAGAGTGCAGATTTAGAGTGCAGAGTGCAGATTTAGAGTGCAGATTGTGAGTGCAGAGTGCAGATTTAGAGGGCAGAGTGCAGATTTAGAGTGCAGAGTGCAGATTTAGAGTGCAGATTCAGAGTGCAGAGTGCAGATTTAGAGTGCAGATTCAGAGTGCAGAGTGCAGATTTAGAGTGCAGAGTGCAGATTTAGAGTGCAGAGTGCAGATTTAGTGTGCAGATTGTGAGTGCAGATTCAGAGTGCAGATTCAGAGTGCAGATTCAGAGTGCAGATTGTGAGTGCAGATTGTGAGTGCAGATTGTGAGTTCAGAGTGCAGATTCAGAGTGCAGAGTGCAGATTCAGAGTGCAGAATCAGAGTGCAGATTCAGAGTGCAGAGTGCAGATTTAGAGTGCAGATTCAGAGTGCAGAGTGCAGATTTAGAGTGCAGAGTGCAGATTTAGAGTGCAGATTGTGAGTGCAGAGTGCAGATTTAGAGTGCAGATTCATAGTGCAGAGTGCAGATTTAGAGTGCAGATTCAGAGTGCAGATTTAGAGTGCAGAGTGCAGATTTAGAGTGCAGATTCAGAGTGCAGAGTGCAGATTTAGAGTGCAGAGTGCAGATTTAGAGTGCAGATTCAGAGTGCAGAGTGCAGATTCAGAGTGCAGATTTAGAGTGCAGATTCAGAGTGCAGAGTGCAGATTCAGAGTGCAGATTTAGAGTGCAGATTCAGAGTGCAGATTTAGAGTACAGATGCAGAGTGCAGAGTGCAGATTTAGAGTGCAGATTTAGAGTGCAGATTCAGAGTGCAGATTCAGAGTGCAGATTCAGAGTGCAGAGTGCAGATTCAGAGTGCACAGTGCAGATTCAGAGTGCAGAGTGCAGATTCAGAGTGCAGATTCAGAGTGCAGATTCAGAGTGCAGAGTGCCGATTCAGAGTGCAGATTCAGAGTGCAGATTCAGAGTGCAGAGTGCAGATTCAGAGTGCAGAGTGCAGATTCAGAGTGCAGATTCAGAGTGCAGATTCAGAGTGCAGAGTGCAGATTCAGAGTGCAGAGTGCAGATTTAGAGTGCTGATTCAGAGTGCAGAGTGCAGATTTAGAGTGCAGAGTGCAGATTTAGAGTGCAGATTGTGAGTGCAGATTCAGAGTGCAGAGTGCAGATTCAGAGTGCAGATTTAGAGTGCAGAGTGCAGATTTAGAGTGCAGATTTAGAGTGCAGATTCAGAGTGCAGATTCAGAGTGCAGATTCAGAGTGCAGAGTGCAGATTCAGAGTGCACAGTGCAGATTCAGAGTGCAGAGTGCAGATTCAGAGTGCAGATTCAGAGTGCAGATTCAGAGTGCAGAGTGCCGATTCAGAGTGCAGATTCAGAGTGCAGATTCAGAGTGCAGAGTGCAGATTCAGAGTGCAGAGTGCAGATTCAGAGTGCAGAGTGCAGATTCAGAGTGCAGATTCAGAGTGCAGATTCAGAGTGCAGAGTGCAGATTCAGAGTGCAGAGTGCAGATTTAGAGTGCTGATTCAGAGTGCAGAGTGCAGATTTAGAGTGCAGAGTGCAGATTTAGAGTGCAGATTGTGAGTGCAGATTCAGAGTGCAGAGTGCAGATTCAGAGTGCAGATTTAGAGTGCAGATTTAGAGTGCAGATTCAGAGTGCAGAGTGCAGATTTAGAGTGCAGATTTAGAGTGCAGATTTAGAGTGCAGAATGCAGATTCAGAGTGCAGATTCAGAGTGCAGATTCAGAGTGCAGAGTGCAGATTCAGAGTGCAGAGTGCAGAGTGCAGATTTAGAGTGCAGATTTAGAGTGCAGATTGTGAGTGTAGATTCAGAGTGCAGATTCAGAGTACAGATTCAGAGTGCAGATTCAGAGTGCAGATTCAGAGTGCAGATTGTGAGTGCAGATTGTGAGTGCAGATTCAGAGTGCAGATTCAGAGTGCAGATTCAGAGTGCAGATTGTGAGAGCAGATTCAGAGTGCAGAGTGTAGAGTGCAGATTTAGAGTGCAGATTTAGAGTGCAGAGTGCAGATTTAGAGTGCAAAGTGCAGATTTAGAGTGCAGATTTAGAGTGCAGAGTGCAGATTTAGAGTGCAGAGTGCAGATTTAGAGTGCAGATTCAGAGTGCAGAGTGCAGATTTAGAGTGCAGATTCAGAGTGCAGAGTGCAGATTTAGAGTGCAGAGTGCAGATTCAGAGTGCAGATTCAGAGTGCAGATTGTGAGTGCAGATTGTGAGTGCAGATTCAGAGTGCAGATTCAGAGTGCAGATTCAGAGTGCAGAGTGCAGATTCAGAGTGCAGAGTGCAGATTCAGAGTGCAGAGTGCAGATTCAGAGTGCAGATTTAGAGTGCAGATTCAGAGTGCAGAGTGCAGATTTAGAGTGCAGATTCAGAGTGCAGAGTGCAGATTTAGAGTGCAGATTCAGAGTGCAGAGTGCAGATTCAGAGTGCAGATTCAGAGTGCAGAGTGCAGATTCAGAGTGCACAGTGCAGAGTGCAGAGTGCAGAGTGCAGATTTAGAGTGCAAATTTAGAGTGCAGAGTGCAGATTTAGAGTGCAGAGTGCAGATTTAGAGTGCAGATTGTGAGTGCAGAGTGCAGATTTAGAGTGCAGAGTGCAGATTTAAAGTGCAGAGTGCAGATTTAGAGTGCAGATTCAGAGTGCAGAGTGCAGATTTAGAGTGCAGATTCAGAGTGCAGAGTGCAGATTTAGAGTGCAGAGTGCAGATTTAGAGTGCAGATTCAGAGTGCAGATTCAGAGTGCAGATTCAGAGTGCAGATTCAGAGTGCAGAGTGCAGATTCAGAGTGCAGAGTGCAGATTTAGAGTGCTGATTCAGAGTGCAGAGTGCAGATTTAGAGTGCAGAGTGCAGATTTAGAGTGCAGATTGTGAGTGCAGATTCAGAGTGCAGAGTGCAGATTCAGAGTGCAGATTTAGAGTGCAGAGTGCAGATTTAGAGTGCAGATTTAGAGTGCAGATTCAGAGTGCAGATTCAGAGTGCAGATTCAGAGTGCAGAGCGCAGATTCAGAGTGCACAGTGCAGATTCAGAGTGCAGATTCAGAGTGCAGAGTGCAGATTTAGAGTGCAGATTCAGAGTGCAGAGTGCAGATTTAGAGTGCAGAGTGCAGATTTAGAGTGCAGAGTGCAGATTTAGAGTGCAGATTGTGAGTGCAGATTCAGAGTGAAGCTTCAGAGTGCAGATTCAGAGTGCAGATTCAGAGTGCAGATTCAGAGTGCAGATTGTGAGTGCAGATTGTGAGTGCAGAGTGCAGATTCAGAGTGCAGAGTGCAGATTCAGAGTGCAGAATCAGAGTGCAGATTCAGAGAGCAGAGTGCAGATTTAGAGTGCAGATTCAGAGTACAGAGTGCAGATTTAGAGTGCAGAGTGCAGATTGTGAGTGCAGAGTGCAGATTTAGAGTGCAGATTCAGATTGCAGAGTGCAGATTTAGAGTGCAGAGTGCAGATTTAGAGTGCAGAGTGCAGATTTAGAGTGCAGATTTAGAGTGCAGAGTGCAGATTTAGAGTGCAGATTCAGAGTGCAGAGTGCAGATTTAGAGTGCAGAGTGCAGATTTAGAGTGCAGATTTAGAGTGCAGATTGTGAGTGCAGATTCAGAGTGCAGATTCAGAGTGCAGATTCAGAGTGCAGATTCAGAGTGCAGATTCAGAGTGCAGATTGTGAGTGCAGATTGTGAGTGCAGATTCAGAGTGCAGATTCAGAGTGCAGATTCAGAGTGCAGAGTGCAGATTCAGAGTGCAGAGTGCAGATTCAGAGTGCAGAGTGCAGATTCAGAGTGCAGATTTAGAGTGCAGATTCAGAGTGCAGAGTGCAGATTTAGAGTGCAGATTCAGAGTGCAGAGTGCAGATTTAGAGTGCAGATTCAGAGTGCAGAGTGCAGATTCAGAGTGCAGATTCAGAGTGCAGAGTGCAGATTCAGAGTGCACAGTGCAGAGTGCAGAGTGCAGAGTGCAGATTTAGAGTGCAAATTTAGAGTGCAGAGTGCAGATTTAGAGTGCAGAGTGCAGATTTAGAGTGCAGATTGTGAGTGCAGAGTGCAGATTTAGAGTGCAGAGTGCAGATTTAAAGTGCAGAGTGCAGATTTAGAGTGCAGATTCAGAGTGCAGAGTGCAGATTTAGAGTGCAGATTCAGAGTGCAGAGTGCAGATTTAGAGTGCAGAGTGCAGATTTAGAGTGCAGATTCAGAGTGCAGATTCAGAGTGCAGATTCAGAGTGCAGAGTGCAGATTCAGAGTGCAGAGTGCAGATTTAGAGTGCTGATTCAGAGTGCAGAGTGCAGATTTAGAGTGCAGAGTGCAGATTTAGAGTGCAGATTGTGAGTGCAGATTCAGAGTGCAGAGTGCAGATTCAGAGTGCAGATTTAGAGTGCAGAGTGCAGATTTAGAGTGCAGATTTAGAGTGCAGATTCAGAGTGCAGATTCAGAGTGCAGATTCAGAGTGCAGAGCGCAGATTCAGAGTGCACAGTGCAGATTCAGAGTGCAGATTCAGAGTGCAGAGTGCAGATTTAGAGTGCAGATTCAGAGTGCAGAGTGCAGATTTAGAGTGCAGAGTGCAGATTTAGAGTGCAGAGTGCAGATTTAGAGTGCAGATTGTGAGTGCAGATTCAGAGTGAAGCTTCAGAGTGCAGATTCAGAGTGCAGATTCAGAGTGCAGATTCAGAGTGCAGATTGTGAGTGCAGATTGTGAGTGCAGAGTGCAGATTCAGAGTGCAGAGTGCAGATTCAGAGTGCAGAATCAGAGTGCAGATTCAGAGAGCAGAGTGCAGATTTAGAGTGCAGATTCAGAGTACAGAGTGCAGATTTAGAGTGCAGAGTGCAGATTGTGAGTGCAGAGTGCAGATTTAGAGTGCAGATTCAGATTGCAGAGTGCAGATTTAGAGTGCAGATTCAGAGTGCAGAGTGCAGATTTAGAGTGCAGAGTGCAGATTTAGAGTGCAGATTTAGAGTGCAGAGTGCAGATTCAGAGTGCAGAGTGTAGATTTAGAGTGCAGAGTGCAGATTTAGAGTGCAGAGTGCAGATTTAGAGTGCAGAGTGCAGATTCAGAGTGCAGAGTGCAGATTCAGAGTGCAGATTTAGAGTGCAGATTCAGAGTGCAGAGTGCAGATTAAGAGTGCAGATTTAGAGTGCAGATTCAGAGTGCAAAGTGCAGATTTAGAGTGCAGATTCGGAGTGCAGAGTGCAGATTTAGAGTGCAGATTCAGAGTGCAGAGTGCAGATTTAGAGTGGAGATTCAGAGTGCAGAGTGCAGATTCAGAGTGCAGATTTAGAGTGAAGATTCAGAGTGCAGAGTGCAGATTTAGAGTGCAGATTTAGAGTGCAGATTTAGAGTGCAGAGTGCAGATTTAGAGTGCAGATTTAGAGTGCAGAGTGCAGATTCAGAGTGCAGATTCAGAGTGCAGATTGCAGATTCAGAGTGCAGAGTGCAGAGTGCAGAGTGCAGATTTAGAGTGCAGATTTAGAGTGCAGAGTGCAGATTTAGAGTGCAGAGTGCAGATTTAGAGTGCAGATTGTGAGTGCAGAGTGCAGATTTAGAGTGCAGAGTGCAGATTCATAGTGCAGAGTGCAGATTTAGAGTGCAGATTCAGAGTGCAGAGTGCAGATTTAGAGTGCAGATTCAGAGTGCAGAGTGCAGATTTAGAGTGCAGATTCAGAGTGCAGAGTGCAGATTTAGAGTGCAGATTGTGAGTGCAGATTCAGAGTGCAGATTCAGAGTGCAGATTCAGAGTGCAGATTCAGAGTGCAGATTCAGAGTGCAGATTGTGACTGCAGATTCAGAGTGCAGAGTGCAGAGTGCAGATTTAGAGTGCAGATTTAGAGTGCAGAGTGCAGATTTAGAGTGCAAAGTGCAGATTTAGAGTGCAGATTTAGAGTGCAGAGTGTAGATTCAGAGTGCAGATTCAGAGTGCAGATTTAGAGTGCAGAGTGCAGATTTAGAGTGCAGAGTGCAGATTTAGAGTGTAGATTCAGAGTGCAGAGTGCAGATTTAGAGTGCAGAGTGCAGATTTAGAGTGCAGAGTGCAGTTTTAGAGTGCAGATTGTGAGTGCAGATTCAGAGTGCAGATTCAGAGTGCAGATTCAGAGTGCAGATTGTGAGTGCAGATTCAGAGTGCAGAGTGCAGATTTAGAGTGCAGATTTAGAGTGCAGATTCAGAGTGCAGATTTAGAGTGCAGATTCAGAGTGCAGAGTGCAGATTCAGAGTGCAGATTTAGAGTGCAGATTCAGAGTGCAGAGTGCAGATTTAGAGTGCAGATTTAGAGTGCAGATTTAGAGTGAAGAGTGCAGATTTAGAGTGCAGATTTAGAGTGCAGATTCAAAGTGCAGAGTGCAGATTCAGAGTGCAGATTCAGAGTGCAGATTCAGAGTGCAGAGTGCAGATTTAGAGTGCAGATTCAGAGGGCAGAGTGCAGATTTAGAGTGCAGAGTGCAGATTTAGAGTGCAGATTGTGAGTGCAGAGTGCAGATTTAGAGGGCAGAGTGCAGATTTAGAGTGCAGAGTGCAGATTTAGAGTGCAGATTCAGAGTGCAGAGTGCAGATTTAGAGTGCAGATTCAGAGTGCAGAGTGCATATTTAGAGTGCAGAGTGCAGATTTAGAGTGCAGAGTGCAGATTTAGTGTGCAGATTGTGAGTGCAGGTTCAGAGTGCAGATTCAGAGTGCAGATTCAGAGTGCAGATTGTGAGTGCAGATTGTGAGTGCAGATTGTGAGTTCAGAGTGCAGATTCAGAGTGCAGAGTGCAGATTCAGAGTGCAGATTCAGAGTGCAGAGTGCAGATTTAGAGTGCAGATTCAGAGTGCAGAGTGCAGATTTAGAGTGCAGAGTGCAGATTTAGAGTGCAGATTGTGAGTGCAGAGTGCAGATTTAGAGTGCAGATTCAGAGTGCAGAGTGCAGATTTAGAGTGCAGATTCAGAGTGCAGATTTAGAGTGCAGAGTGCAGATTTAGAGTGCAGATTCAGAGTGCAGAGTGCAGATTTAGAGTGCAGAGTGCAGATTTAGAGTGCAGATTCAGAGTGCAGAGTGCAGATTCAGAGTGCAGATTTAGAGTGCAGATTCAGAGTGCAGAGTGCAGATTCAGAGTGCAGATTTAGAGTGCAGATTCAGAGTGCAGATTTAGAGTACAGATGCAGAGTGCAGAGTGCAGATTTAGAGTGCAGATTTAGAGTGCAGATTCAGAGTGCAGATTCAGAGTGCAGATTCAGAGTGCAGATTCAGAGTGCAGAGTGCAGATTCAGAGTGCACAGTGCAGATTCAGAGTGCAGAGTGCAGATTCAGAGTGCAGATTCAGAGTGCAGATTCAGAGTGCAGAGTGCCGATTCAGAGTGCAGATTCAGAGTGCAGATTCAGAGTGCAGAGTGCAGATTCAGAGTGCAGAGTGCAGATTCAGAGTGCAGATTCAGAGTGCAGATTCAGAGTGCAGAGTGCAGATTCAGAGTGCAGAGTGCAGATTTAGAGTGCTGATTCAGAGTGCAGAGTGCAGATTTAAAGTGCAGAGTGCAGATTTAGAGTGCAGATTGTGAGTGCAGATTCAGAGTGCAGAGTGCAGATTCAGAGTGCAGATTTAGAGTGCAGAGTGCAGATTTAGAGTGCAGATTTAGAGTGCAGATTCAGAGTGCAGATTCAGAGTGCAGATTCAGAGTGCAGAGTGCAGATTCAGAGTGCACAGTGCAGATTCAGAGTGCAGAGTGCAGATTCAGAGTGCAGATTCAGAGTGCAGATTCAGAGTGCAGAGTGCCGATTCAGAGTGCAGATTCAGAGTGCAGATTCAGAGTGCAGAGTGCAGATTCAGAGTGCAGAGTGCAGATTCAGAGTGCAGAGTGCAGATTCAGAGTGCAGATTCAGAGTGCAGAGTGCAGATTCAGAGTGCAGAGTGTAGATTTAGAGTGCTGATTCAGAGTGCAGAGTGCAGATTTAGAGTGCAGAGTGCAGATTTAGAGTGCAGATTGTGAGTGCAGATTCAGAGTGCAGAGTGCAGATTCAGAGTGCAGATTTAGAGTGCAGATTTAGAGTGCAGATTCAGAGTGCAGAGTGCAGATTTAGAGTGCAGATTTAGAGTGCAGATTTAGAGTGCAGAATGCAGATTCAGAGTGCAGATTCAGAGTGCAGATTCAGAGTGCAGAGTGCAGATTCAGAGTGCAGAGTGCAGAGTGCAGATTTAGAGTGCAGATTTAGAGTGCAGATTGTGAGTGCAGATTCAGAGTACAGATTCAGAGTGCAGATTCAGAGTGCAGATTCAGAGTGCAGATTGTGAGTGCAGATTGTGAGTGCAGATTCAGAGTGCAGATTCAGAGTGCAGATTCAGAGTGCAGATTGTGAGAGCAGATTCAGAGTGCAGAGTGTAGAGTGCAGATTTAGAGTGCAGATTTAGAGTGCAGAGTGCAGATTTAGAGTGCAAAGTGCAGATTTAGAGTGCAGATTTAGAGTGCAGAGTGCAGATTTAGAGTGCAGAGTGCAGATTTAGAGTGCAGATTCAGAGTGCAGAGTGCAGATTTAGAGTGCAGATTCAGAGTGCAGAGTGCAGATTTAGAGTGCAGAGTGCAGATTTAGAGTGCAGATTTAGAGTGCAGATTGTGAGTGCAGATTCAGAGTGCAGATTCAGAGTGCAGATTCAGAGTGCAGATTCAGAGTGCAGATTGTGAGTGCAGATTGTGAGTGCAGATTCAGAGTGCAGATTCAGAGTGCAGATTCAGAGTGCAGAGTGCAGAGTGCAGATTCAGAGTGCAGAGTGCAGATTCAGAGTGCAGAGTGCAGATTCAGAGTGCAGATTTAGAGTGCAGATTCAGAGTGCAGAGTGCAGATTTAGAGTGCAGATTCAGAGTGCAGAGTGCAGATTTAGAGTGCAGATTCAGAGTGCAGAGTGCAGATTCAGAGTGCAGATTCAGAGTGCAGAGTGCAGATTCAGAGTGCAGAGTGCAGAGTGCAGATTTAGAGTGCAAATTTAGAGTGCAGAGTGCAGATTTAGAGTGCAGAGTGCAGATTTAGAGTGCAGATTGTGAGTGCAGAGTGCAGATTTAGAGTGCAGAGTGCAGATTTAAAGTGCAGAGTGCAGATTTAGAGTGCAGATTCAGAGTGCAGAGTGCAGATTTAGAGTGCAGATTCAGAGTGCAGAGTGCAGATTTAGAGTGCAGAGTGCAGATTTAGAGTGCAGATTCAGAGTGCAGATTCAGAGTGCAGATTCAGAGTGCAGATTGTGAGTGCAGATTCAGAGTGCAGAGTGCAGATTTAGAGTGCAGATTTAGAGTGCCAAGTGCAGATTTAGAGTGAAGATTTAGAGTGCCGAGTGCAGATTTAGAGTGAAGAGTGCAGATTTAGAGTGCAGATTTAGAGTGCAGAGTGCAGATTCAGACTGCAGATTCAGAGTGCAGATTTAGAGTGCAGAGTGCAGATTTAGAGTGCAGAGTGCAGATTTAGAGTGCAGATTCAGAGTGCAGATTTAGAGTGCAGAGTGCAGATTTAGAGTGCAGAGTGCAGTTTTAGAGTGCAGATTGTGAGTGCAGATTCAGAGTGCAGATTCAGAGTGCAGATTCAGAGTGCAGATTGTGAGTGCAGATTCAGAGTGCAGAGTGCAGATTTAGAGTGCAGATTTAGAGTGCAGAGTGCAGATTCAGAGTACAGATTTAGAGTGCAGATTCAGAGTGCAGAGTGCAGATTCAGAGTGCAGATTTAGAGTGCAGATTCAGAGTGCAGAGTGCAGATTTAGAGTGCAGATTTAGAGTGCAGATTTAGAGTGCAGAGTGCAGATTTAGAGTGCAGATTTAGAGTGCAGATTCAGAGTGCAGAGTGCAGATTCAGAGTGCAGATTCAGAGTGCAGATTCAGAGTGCAGATTCAGAGTGCAGAGTGCAGATTTAGAGTGCAGATTCAGAGTGCAGATTTAGAGTGCAGAGTGCAGATTTAGAGTGCAGATTGTGAGTGCAGAGTGCAGATTTAGAGGGCAGAGTGCAGATTTAGAGTGCAGAGTGCAGATTTAGAGTGCAGATTCAGAGTGCAGAGTGCAGATTTAGAGTGCAGATTCAGAGTGCAGAGTGCAGATTTAGAGTGCAGAGTGCATATTTAGAGTGCAGAGTGCAGATTTAGAGTGCAGATTGTGAGTGCAGATTCAGAGTGCAGATTCAGAGTGCAGATTCAGAGTGCAGATTCAGAGTGCAGAGTGCAGATTCAGAGTGCAGATTCAGAGTGCAGATTCAGAGTGCAGATTGTGACTGCAGATTCAGAGTGCAGAGTGCAGAGTGCAGATTTAGAGTGCAGATTTAGAGTGCAGAGTGCAGATTTAGAGTGCAAAGTGCAGATTTAGAGTGCAGATTTAGAGTGCAGAGTGTAGATTCAGAGTGCAGATTCAGAGTGCAGATTTAGAGTGCAGAGTGCAGATTTAGAGTGCAGAGTGCAGATTTAGAGTGTAGATTCAGAGTGCAGAGTGCAGATTTAGAGTGCAGAGTGCAGATTTAGAGTGCAGAGTGCAGTTTTAGAGTGCAGATTGTGAGTGCAGATTCAGAGTGCAGATTCAGAGTGCAGATTCAGAGTGCAGATTGTGAGTGCAGATTCAGAGTGCAGAGTGCAGATTTAGAGTGCAGATTTAGAGTGCAGATTCAGAGTGCAGATTTAGAGTGCAGATTCAGAGTGCAGAGTGCAGATTCAGAGTGCAGATTTAGAGTGCAGATTCAGAGTGCAGAGTGCAGATTTAGAGTGCAGATTTAGAGTGCAGATTTAGAGTGAAGAGTGCAGATTTAGAGTGCAGATTTAGAGTGCAGATTCAAAGTGCAGAGTGCAGATTCAGAGTGCAGATTCAGAGTGCAGATTCAGAGTGCAGAGTGCAGATTTAGAGTGCAGATTCAGAGGGCAGAGTGCAGATTTAGAGTGCAGAGTGCAGATTTAGAGTGCAGATTGTGAGTGCAGAGTGCAGATTTAGAGGGCAGAGTGCAGATTTAGAGTGCAGAGTGCAGATTTAGAGTGCAGATTCAGAGTGCAGAGTGCAGATTTAGAGTGCAGATTCAGAGTGCAGAGTGCATATTTAGAGTGCAGAGTGCAGATTTAGAGTGCAGAGTGCAGATTTAGTGTGCAGATTGTGAGTGCAGGTTCAGAGTGCAGATTCAGAGTGCAGATTCAGAGTGCAGATTGTGAGTGCAGATTGTGAGTGCAGATTGTGAGTTCAGAGTGCAGATTCAGAGTGCAGAGTGCAGATTCAGAGTGCAGATTCAGAGTGCAGAGTGCAGATTTAGAGTGCAGATTCAGAGTGCAGAGTGCAGATTTAGAGTGCAGAGTGCAGATTTAGAGTGCAGATTGTGAGTGCAGAGTGCAGATTTAGAGTGCAGATTCAGAGTGCAGAGTGCAGATTTAGAGTGCAGATTCAGAGTGCAGATTTAGAGTGCAGAGTGCAGATTTAGAGTGCAGATTCAGAGTGCAGAGTGCAGATTTAGAGTGCAGAGTGCAGATTTAGAGTGCAGATTCAGAGTGCAGAGTGCAGATTCAGAGTGCAGATTTAGAGTGCAGATTCAGAGTGCAGAGTGCAGATTCAGAGTGCAGATTTAGAGTGCAGATTCAGAGTGCAGATTTAGAGTACAGATGCAGAGTGCAGAGTGCAGATTTAGAGTGCAGATTTAGAGTGCAGATTCAGAGTGCAGATTCAGAGTGCAGATTCAGAGTGCAGATTCAGAGTGCAGAGTGCAGATTCAGAGTGCACAGTGCAGATTCAGAGTGCAGAGTGCAGATTCAGAGTGCAGATTCAGAGTGCAGATTCAGAGTGCAGAGTGCCGATTCAGAGTGCAGATTCAGAGTGCAGATTCAGAGTGCAGAGTGCAGATTCAGAGTGCAGAGTGCAGATTCAGAGTGCAGATTCAGAGTGCAGATTCAGAGTGCAGAGTGCAGATTCAGAGTGCAGAGTGCAGATTTAGAGTGCTGATTCAGAGTGCAGAGTGCAGATTTAAAGTGCAGAGTGCAGATTTAGAGTGCAGATTGTGAGTGCAGATTCAGAGTGCAGAGTGCAGATTCAGAGTGCAGATTTAGAGTGCAGAGTGCAGATTTAGAGTGCAGATTTAGAGTGCAGATTCAGAGTGCAGATTCAGAGTGCAGATTCAGAGTGCAGAGTGCAGATTCAGAGTGCACAGTGCAGATTCAGAGTGCAGAGTGCAGATTCAGAGTGCAGATTCAGAGTGCAGATTCAGAGTGCAGAGTGCCGATTCAGAGTGCAGATTCAGAGTGCAGATTCAGAGTGCAGAGTGCAGATTCAGAGTGCAGAGTGCAGATTCAGAGTGCAGAGTGCAGATTCAGAGTGCAGATTCAGAGTGCAGAGTGCAGATTCAGAGTGCAGAGTGTAGATTTAGAGTGCTGATTCAGAGTGCAGAGTGCAGATTTAGAGTGCAGAGTGCAGATTTAGAGTGCAGATTGTGAGTGCAGATTCAGAGTGCAGAGTGCAGATTCAGAGTGCAGATTTAGAGTGCAGATTTAGAGTGCAGATTCAGAGTGCAGAGTGCAGATTTAGAGTGCAGATTTAGAGTGCAGATTTAGAGTGCAGAATGCAGATTCAGAGTGCAGATTCAGAGTGCAGATTCAGAGTGCAGAGTGCAGATTCAGAGTGCAGAGTGCAGAGTGCAGATTTAGAGTGCAGATTTAGAGTGCAGATTGTGAGTGCAGATTCAGAGTACAGATTCAGAGTGCAGATTCAGAGTGCAGATTCAGAGTGCAGATTGTGAGTGCAGATTGTGAGTGCAGATTCAGAGTGCAGATTCAGAGTGCAGATTCAGAGTGCAGATTGTGAGAGCAGATTCAGAGTGCAGAGTGTAGAGTGCAGATTTAGAGTGCAGATTTAGAGTGCAGAGTGCAGATTTAGAGTGCAAAGTGCAGATTTAGAGTGCAGATTTAGAGTGCAGAGTGCAGATTTAGAGTGCAGAGTGCAGATTTAGAGTGCAGATTCAGAGTGCAGAGTGCAGATTTAGAGTGCAGATTCAGAGTGCAGAGTGCAGATTTAGAGTGCAGAGTGCAGATTTAGAGTGCAGATTTAGAGTGCAGATTGTGAGTGCAGATTCAGAGTGCAGATTCAGAGTGCAGATTCAGAGTGCAGATTCAGAGTGCAGATTGTGAGTGCAGATTGTGAGTGCAGATTCAGAGTGCAGATTCAGAGTGCAGATTCAGAGTGCAGAGTGCAGAGTGCAGATTCAGAGTGCAGAGTGCAGATTCAGAGTGCAGAGTGCAGATTCAGAGTGCAGATTTAGAGTGCAGATTCAGAGTGCAGAGTGCAGATTTAGAGTGCAGATTCAGAGTGCAGAGTGCAGATTTAGAGTGCAGATTCAGAGTGCAGAGTGCAGATTCAGAGTGCAGATTCAGAGTGCAGAGTGCAGATTCAGAGTGCAGAGTGCAGAGTGCAGATTTAGAGTGCAAATTTAGAGTGCAGAGTGCAGATTTAGAGTGCAGAGTGCAGATTTAGAGTGCAGATTGTGAGTGCAGAGTGCAGATTTAGAGTGCAGAGTGCAGATTTAAAGTGCAGAGTGCAGATTTAGAGTGCAGATTCAGAGTGCAGAGTGCAGATTTAGAGTGCAGATTCAGAGTGCAGAGTGCAGATTTAGAGTGCAGAGTGCAGATTTAGAGTGCAGATTCAGAGTGCAGATTCAGAGTGCAGATTCAGAGTGCAGATTGTGAGTGCAGATTCAGAGTGCAGAGTGCAGATTTAGAGTGCAGATTTAGAGTGCCAAGTGCAGATTTAGAGTGAAGATTTAGAGTGCCGAGTGCAGATTTAGAGTGAAGAGTGCAGATTTAGAGTGCAGATTTAGAGTGCAGAGTGCAGATTCAGACTGCAGATTCAGAGTGCAGATTTAGAGTGCAGAGTGCAGATTTAGAGTGCAGAGTGCAGATTTAGAGTGCAGATTCAGAGTGCAGATTTAGAGTGCAGAGTGCAGATTTAGAGTGCAGAGTGCAGTTTTAGAGTGCAGATTGTGAGTGCAGATTCAGAGTGCAGATTCAGAGTGCAGATTCAGAGTGCAGATTGTGAGTGCAGATTCAGAGTGCAGAGTGCAGATTTAGAGTGCAGATTTAGAGTGCAGAGTGCAGATTCAGAGTACAGATTTAGAGTGCAGATTCAGAGTGCAGAGTGCAGATTCAGAGTGCAGATTTAGAGTGCAGATTCAGAGTGCAGAGTGCAGATTTAGAGTGCAGATTTAGAGTGCAGATTTAGAGTGCAGAGTGCAGATTTAGAGTGCAGATTTAGAGTGCAGATTCAGAGTGCAGAGTGCAGATTCAGAGTGCAGATTCAGAGTGCAGATTCAGAGTGCAGATTCAGAGTGCAGAGTGCAGATTTAGAGTGCAGATTCAGAGTGCAGATTTAGAGTGCAGAGTGCAGATTTAGAGTGCAGATTGTGAGTGCAGAGTGCAGATTTAGAGGGCAGAGTGCAGATTTAGAGTGCAGAGTGCAGATTTAGAGTGCAGATTCAGAGTGCAGAGTGCAGATTTAGAGTGCAGATTCAGAGTGCAGAGTGCAGATTTAGAGTGCAGAGTGCATATTTAGAGTGCAGAGTGCAGATTTAGAGTGCAGATTGTGAGTGCAGATTCAGAGTGCAGATTCAGAGTGCAGATTCAGAGTGCAGATTCAGAGTGCAGAGTGCAGATTCAGAGTGCAGAATCAGAGTGCAGATTCAGAGTGCAGAGTGCAGATTTAGAGTGCAGATTCAGAGTGCAGAGTGCAGATTTAGAGTGCAGAGTGCAAATTGTGAGTGCAGAGTGCAGATTTAGAGTGCAGATTCAGAGTGCAGAGTGCAGATTTAGAGTGCAGATTCAGAGTGCAGAGTGCAGATTTAGAGGGCAGAGTGCAGATTTAGAGTGCAGATTCAGAGTGCAGAGTGCAGATTTAGAGTGCAGAGTGCAGATTTAGAGTGCAGATTCAGAGTGCAGAGTGCAGATTTAGAGTGCAGATTGTGAGTGCAGAGTGCAGATTTAGAGTGCAGATTTAGAGTGCAGATTTAGAGTGCAGATTCAGAGTGCAGATTCAGAGTGCAGATTCAGAGTGCAGATTCAGAGTGCAGAGTGCAGATTCAGAGTGCAGGTTCAGAGTTCAGAGTGCAGATTCAGAGTTCAGAGTGCAGATTCAGAGTTCAGAGTGCAGAGTGCAGATTCAGAGTGCAGATTCAGAGTGCAGATTCAGAGTGCAGATTCAGAGTGCAGAGTGCAGATTCAGAGTGCAGAGTGCAGATTCAGAGTGCAGATTCAGAGTGCAGAGTGCAGATTCAGAGTGCAGAGTGCAGATTCAGAGTGCAGATTCAGAGTGCAGATTCAGAGTGCAGAGTGCAGATTCAGAGTGCAGAGTGCAGATTCAGAGTGCAGTTGCAGAGTGCAGTTGTAGAGAGAACTCAGCAGCACCACCACAGCATCACTCAGCAGCACCACAGCATCACTCAGCACCACCACAGCATCACTCAGCACCACCACAGCATCACTCAGCACCACCACAGCATCACTCAACACCACGACAGCATCACTCAGCACCACCACAGCATCACTCAGCACCACCACAGCATCACTCAGCACCACCACAGCATCACTCAGCACCACCACAGCATCACTCAGCACCACCACAGCATCACTCAGCACCACCACAGCATCACTCAGCACCACCACAGCATCACTCAGCACCACCACAGCATCACTCAGCACCACCACAGCACCACTCAGCACCACCACAGCATCAATCTGTGCAACCATTCAACAACAACTGGTTCAATTATGTTCTCTCAATGTTTCAAGCTTTATTACAAATGTCACAAAAAGATGTTATTTCTCTTCTGTTCTTGGATTTTCATCACAATAAAATACACTGAACATAATCTTCACAAACGTTATTTACAAAACTTTAAGCTATTGCCAATATAAATTACAATCACTTTTATTTAAGTATTAATTATTTTAAAAAATTAAAAGCCGTTGCTATTTGTAATATCAATACATCTAAGTCACGTAAATACAAAACATGTTGCATTACAAATGCTATAGTCGTCACATGTGCGAAAGTTATAACTATTGGCATTGAAAATGACAAAGCTATTAATTTAGCTATTTTCAAAATCAACACAAAAATAAAAAAAATTGTCATTTACAAGACCAATAGCTCAAACTTTCATAATGCGAGACCTATTGCATTGCAAATGCTTGTTATTTCTTCTTTTGCTGAGAACTGTAGCAGATGCGTCAAACTCGTCCTTATGGACACTCACCTTCCTTGGTGTACTACTGAGACTTTACAAATGTACTGGGACTCTGACACTGTTGCGGGCTACTGGTCCCCCTTGTACTTTCACCCCCCCCTTACGCTCTTGTAAGCAACGTTGTCTTTTGACCGGGGTAGTAAGCACTCTGCTGAGTTGGGGTGGTGGGCAGTTTGGAGTCCGCGAAGCAGGGAGGCAGGGAGGGGGGAGGGAAGCGGGGAATGTTTTATGTTGTTAGTTGTGGTTTTGGTTGCTGCGATACACTTAACTACACTGATTGGCATGATGTTGGGAACCACAGAAACGAATATTTGTCTACTGAGCACACTGATTCAGGATGATGGGGGTTGACACACTCTTGGTTCAACGGAGGGGTGGGACTACTGTGACACTGTCTCTGTCGATACTCTCCTGGAATGTCCGGGGCCTTGGGGACAAAGTCAAGCGAGGTCTGGTCCTGAAAAACATCAAAAGCATCCTACAGGAAACGCACCTCACTGGCGCGGCTATAAAAGCTATGGATCGCTGGGGTTTCCAGATGATGGCACACTCTGAGTTCACCTCTGGGTCCAGGGGAGTCGGCGTTTTAGTGAAGAAACAATTCCCCCTACTCGTACAGTCTGTCAGGTTAGATACGGCGGGTAGATTTGCCGCTATACACGCACAGTGGGAGGGAAAACCCATTAACATCGTCTCCGTATACATTCCACCTACACTACAGGCAGCAGCCCTAGCAGACCTTAGCGCTTTTATACTTGGGCTCCCTGAGGGAGGTTTGCTTCTGGGGGGAGATTTCAATCTGGTAGCTGATAGCCTGCATGATAGGGTCCCCCCGAAACTGGCGCCAGCTGGCGCAACGCGACTGGCTGGCTTCATGACTGCGATGGGACTAGAAGACCAGTGGAGGAAATACAACACCCAGGGCCGACAATACACATACCACTCAGGCATCCATAATACTCTCACCAGGCTCGACTATTTTCTTAGCTCCCCGGGAGGTCCTGGTACTGTATCCAGGGTAGAGATAAGGCCACGAGGTATTTCAGACCACTCCCCACTGCTACTTACCTATACGCATCACCAACCCACATGGCGTCGGATTTATCCTATCCGCGCAACATACCTTCACAATTCTAAGGTCAGAAAGGAGCTGAGGGTGGGAACCAAACAGTACTTCCGGGACAACACGGGTTTGGTGTCCTCGGCTGCCATTCTGTGGGAGGCCTATAAAACGGTACTTCGGGGATGTGCGATAGTCTCCATCACAGCGCTTAAGCGGGAGGGACAAGCGGAACTGTTAGCCCTAGAAACAGCGGTGGCGGGAGCTGAGGCGCAGCATGCGGCGGATCCAAACCCCACTACAGCGCACACTTTGCAAATAGCACTACAACGTCACAAAACATATTTAACAGAGGAAGTCAAATTGCAACTGTCTGCCACAAGACACAGGGTTTACGAGATGGGGACAAAGCAGGCAAATTGCTGGCCTGGCTGGACAGACGGGACAGACGAGACAGGTGGATAGCGCAACTGACGGTAGAGGGAGGTGTCCCCATTAGAGATCCCAGTGCAATAGTGCAAGCACTGGCTACTCACTACGAAACGGTGTACGCGTCCGCATCCATGATCTCGGAAGACGAGGCATACACTTACATCAAAGATCTCAAAATGCCAGTGTTGACTGAGGAGGAGACACGGGCCTTAGACGTAGACTTAACGACAGAGGAGATACAACTGGCGATTAAAGCCCTACAGACGGGTAAAGCGCTGGGACCCAATGGGATACCAGTAGACTTCTATAAGCAACAGGCAGAAACACTCGCACCGCACTTGCTACATATGTTCAAGGATAGCCTGGAGACAGGTGAACTCCCGTTAGATCAGCGAACGGCCACAATTGTGGCGATCCTAAAACCCTGGAAACCAGCCGACCAATGTACGTCGTACCGCCCGATTTCCCTCATTAACGTGGAGGCCAAAATACTTGCAAAACTGTTGGCGCATCGTCTCACGCCTCATCTGACTAAACTCATACATAAAGATTAATCCGGATTTATGCCGGGCAGAAACACGGCGCTTAACCTGCGCAGAGTCCACGGTGCGCTAGCGCGAGCGAAGTATCTGTTAGAGCCCGCGGTGATATTATCCCTTGACGCCCATATGGCGTTTGACACAGTTCACTGGCCCTTTTTATTTGCAGTACTACGTCACTTCGGTTTCGGCCCGAAATTCTGCTCCTGGATCCGTCTGCTTTATGCACGACCGATGGCACATGTAGCTGCTAATGGCCACAGCTCGGCGGACTTTCCCTTACATAGAGGCACGCGCCAGGGCTGTCCACTCTCCCCGTTACTGTTCGCCATGGTCCTGGAACCGTTGGCCGAATGGATAAGGTGGGAACCCACGATCAGTGGTATCCGCTGGACGGATGACTGGGAAGATAAAATATCCTTATACGCCGACGATGTGCTGATATATCTCACCGCTCCCAAGCGCTCGATTAACACATTATTGGATGTTTGCACGATCTACGGTCGAGCCTCCGGCTATTCGATCAACTGGTCCAAATCCACCATGCACCTACTGCGCGGTCCTGCACCGCGCTTGCCGGACACCTGCCCGCTGCGGATCTCGGTCGCCGGGTTTAAATATTTAGGGATATACATTACAGCTGACCCTACTTCCTTCCACACACAAAACCTACAGCCCCCTCTTGACCGCCTCAAACGTGACATTCGACACTGGGAATCGCTACCACTGACACTGCTAGGTAAGGCTGCCCTGTTCAATATGATGGCCCTTACCCGCTTCCTCTATGCTCTAGAAAACACACCCTACCCTGTCCCTCCCGCATGCTTCAAAACCATCGCGGCGCAAGTCTCGGTGCTACTGTGGGGCTCTAAACCTGCTCGAATAGCGCAAGCCAAGCTCACGCGTGGCTGGTACGACGGAGGCATAGCGCTCCCAGATGTTAACCTTTACTACTGGGCGTCACAGTTGAAGATTGTTAATCAATGGCTTCATCTTCCCCAGTCTGAGCCGGCCCTAAAGGCGGACATGGCGCAGTTGGGATTCTCTGGAATGCTGGGTCCCCTGTACGATAAATCGCTAATCACATCGAAGATCAGCCCACTGCGGCACACACTCACCGTGTGGCACGCAGCGCTGCACAGGCTGAAATGGCGAGGAGTGCTGACACAGCTCACCCTGTTATGGGACGTAAAACAACTTGGACAATTGAGGCAATCCAAGGGCTTCGACCGTTGGGATGCAATTGGCATCTCGACCATTGGAGATCTCTGGCAGAGAGGGCAAGTGCTACCTTTCGAAACGCTGCAACACCAATATGAGCTGGCGCTGACTGAACGCTTCAGATATACACAGATACGTCATGCCTTGACAACAGTGTTCGAACCTGGTACGAATATCCCAGAGGCATCCCCACTAGAGGACAGGCTGCTGACTGACTTTATGCCCTCAAAAGCGACCTCTCTAACTTACAGAAAACTTGTAAACAATCTGCCTGACCCCCTAGAGGCCTTGCGGAGGAAATGGGTACATGACTGTGGCGACATGGACGACACGGAGTGGCGGGAGGTGACTTCATCTCCAAAAGAAATAGGTGTCCCCGCGCGTTTTCGCCTGGTACAACTCCGTATATTGCACAGGTCATATTACACAAGGGATGCACTGCACAAGATGAAAAGGATTACACACCCATACTGTCTGAGGGGATGCGGGGAAATAGGTAGCTTCTACCACACGATATGGGAATGCCCCCGAATCGCGCACTATTGGGCTCAAGTGATGCGCACCATGTCACAATCTGAGGAACTCTCCATACTTCCTGACCCCAAGCGATGCCTCCTGAACATATGGGAGCCCAACGACCTCACACTATATGGTCAGAACTGGATGACAATAGGTATGATGATAGCAAAAAGGAATATAGCACAGAGGTGGGGCGGGGGGGTGCCACCTTCCATAGCGATCTGGAGACAAGACATGGACGCTGCGATGATTGCAGAACGGGCTGTGTATCGAAACAGATGTCCCAAGAAATGGAAAAGGGTCTGGGGGACGTGGAATAAATACAGAGGGGACATTTGCGACCCACCTTCTGATACAGACAGCACTAGCTCTGATACCGAATAATACGGCTCCACCCAGGGTGAGCTCAACAACCCTTGCTTTGCCATGTATAACAGTAAGCTCCTGTGTTAATGATGTAATTACACGGATTTTTGGTCCCAAACTGCGATGCCTAACACATTTTATATTTGCAGGTAACACTGTATCGCAATGTTTTAAAAATGCTAATAAAAATATTTTCAAAAAAAAAAAATGTCTAAGAGCAGGCAACCCCGAGAATCCCTCAACGTAATGTTGAGGATATCAGGAGAGTTTGTGGGGTGTTCCTCCACCCTGCAATCCAGGGAGACAGCAACCCAAATGAGGAGGCCATCCGAAGGCCGCCCCCTCCCTGCCAAGGACGTAACAGCTGGAACAAAATGGGACGAATAACCCACCTTATGGCAGGGCTCCATAGCCCATGTCTCCTGGAAAATGCAGATGGAATATCCCTCCACAAGGGCGTTCCAGTCAGGCAACTCCAACTTCCTGTCGATTCCCGCAATTTTCCAGCTGAAAATCCTGAGAACTGGATCCGTCACAGCTGAAACACCACCAGAGTCGAGGTCACTTCCACCCGCCAAAGGGTCCTGGATCGCAAGGCTGCTGACCCCACCTTGCCCCTCTGGAACCTGATTGCTCTCTTGCATGGGAGTGGGGATTACTATGCTGGGGGAGGGAATGACATGATTCCTAGTCAGCCCTCTCGGATCAGAGTCACCAACAGATTTGCCGGCTCCGGGGGCCTCCCCAAAGTTGATTTCGTATCAATATCCCGGTGGTCTCCACCCAGGCGATGACCAGACTGCCTGGGGATAGAATAGAGGTTTAGCAGGGAAATCAGAACCAAAACAGTGAGAGCTATTACTCCGTCCCGTGCAGAAATCTCGGCCGGTCGGGGTTGAGACTATTCTTGGATAGAAAAATGTTAAGTCCACTATGCCGATTCCCTGCCCCCCAGGATTAGGTTTGTAGTCACAGATAGTTTGTGCTACTCTTCTATCCCTAATATTGACCACCACGCAGTCTCCTTCCGCTTGCTTGTGTCCGTAACCCACCCAATCAACACTTCTGGCACCTATAATTTGACCATCAAGACCCCTCGAAAGGGGTCTGTTGGACTTAAGCCAGTGCATTGTTTTGTTTAGTAAAGCTGGGGGGGATTAATTTTGACCAGCCTTCAGTGTGGGTACATTTATAAGGACAACAACATACGGGTGGCAGTCTGGGGGCAAGTTCACTGGAGGAGATTTTGGCGCAGCTTTGGCAGCTACGACTTTATGGGCAACGTTTGATGGTTGTGTTTGCGGGTATGTAGGAGCAGGGTTGATAGGCAAAGTTTTGGCTGGACAGGCCTGAGAAGTATCTTTGCCTTTGCCCGTCCCCTTTGGGATTCCCTTTGTTTTAACAGGGCCACTACCCCCTGGCAGCTCAACCCGACCCGGCTTCGCACCCGGCGCTTTAGGGGGCTTTGGGATACTGGGAAGAGCTTGTGCTTTTCGACCAGCGCTCCCCGGGGGAACCTCCAGCGGCACTACGGGTGCAATGTCGGTCGGCTGAGGGGTTGCCACAATAGCCACAGGGGATGCGACAGGCAAAGCCTGCTGCGACACCATAGATTTACTATTTTCAGAGGACCCTCCCTGCCCCTCCTCCCTTAACTTAGAGTGCAGTTTGATGAGTGCTTTCAGCGAGAAGAAGCTATCTAGGGTTGATTGTTCAAACCTGTCTAGCCTATCTCCCAACCCTGTTACTCTATCGACAATCGGAGACAGCAGTGTTTTCAACAGCTCCTCGATTTGTACAATGGTAGTCAAAGTCTGGTGGGCAGGAAAGGGAGGTGCACTTACATTCTCTGAGGTGGGACCCATCCCCTTAGTAAAAGAAGAGGAATTTGTTGTGCATTTGGAACCTAAGCCCTTGGAACCCTGCTTCCATGCTTTCTTGAACAGTTTCAAGGAACTTCCTTTACACGGGCTAGCAATCCTTTTCCTTTTCCTTTTTATGAGTGCCGGGATCTTAGGGACCGACAGCGGTTTGCCCAGAGACTTAGAATTTTCCGGCAGGGCCGGATATAGCAGCAGGGGAAACAATAGGAGGCAGTGCCTCAATACCGTCAACCTCAGGAGGGGGAAAAGATGATGCAGCCAGGCTCTCCAATCTGTCCATACTAGCCCTCAGTGAAGCAAGCCGCGGTTCGTCAGAAATGTGAGGAGAGGATAAAGGGGGGGCAGAATTGCTTATGGGTGACTCAGCCAGAGCTTTAGAGCCCAAGGATGATCTCTTAGACGGGTGGAGCTCCTGCGAAAGTCACCGCTCCGTCATAACTATCTCCTTCTCAATAACGGCTGCAACCCGTGTAATAAATTTATCCATGGTGCCTATAACACCGCTTGGACACACTTCGCCCCCTCCCCTCAAGCTCTTCCTTGAGCGGGTAGGCATTAGCTCGAGCTATAAAGGAAGAGCAGGTACTCTCACTGCTGTTAGTGGGTCCACCCACACTGTAGTGAGTTACCGATGTTAGAGGTGTGGCCCAGCCCAGCCTCAGACAGCCCCTGACTGCCACAGACTGCCCGCCCTTTGCCCGGGCTTCGCTCGGCGTTCCGCTCACGTTCCGCTACGCGCCGAAAGTGATATTAAATAGGTAGCGTTGCGGGCGGGGGGCGTGGCTTCGAGGGGGCGCGGCCAAGATCTCCGTGGCTGTGCAGGGACTCCTGGTCTAACGAGTGCCTGCCTCTCACCGCCCTTCACAAACTCGCCAAAAGATCCTCCACTCCACCCAAGTCCTGGATATCAGCAACACCAAACAGCGCGTCAAGCCCCTCGCCTCTGACCGCGTTGTGGCACTCGCGAAGCGGGTGCGGCGAGTAGTAGCGGTATTGGCGGTATCCCTCTGCCATGAGGGATAGAGGGCAGCCCAGGAACAGCGTCAGGTGAGCTCTCCCACCGTGGACCTTGCTTCACTCACTTTTGATTCTCAGCTGGGCGGGGGGGCGTGGCTTCGAGGGGGCGCGGCCAAGATCTCCGTGGCTGTGCAGGGACTCCTGGTCTAACGAGTCCCTGCCTCTCACCGCCCTTCACAAACTCGCCAAAAGATCCTCCACTCCACCCAAGTCCTGGATATCAGCAACACCAAACAGCGCGTCAAGCCCCTCGCCTCTGACCGCGCTGCGGCACCCGCGAAGCGGGTGTGGCGAGTAGTAGCGGTATTGGCGGTATCCCTCTGCCGTGAGGGATAGAGGGCAGCCCAGGAACAGCGTCAGGTGAGCTCTCCCACCGTGGACCTTGCTTCACTCACTTTTGATTCTCAGCTGGGCGGGGGGCGGGGGGCGTGGCTTCGAGGGGGCGCAGCCAAGATCTCCGTGGCTGTGCAGGGACTCCTGGTCTAACGAGTCCCTGCCTCTCACCGTCCTTCACAAACTCGCCAAAAGATCCTCCACTCCACCCTAGTCTTGAATATCAGCAACACCAAACAGCGCGTCAAGCCCCTCGCCTCTGACCGCGTTGTGGCACCCGCGAAGCGGGTGCGGCGAGTAGTAGCGGTATTGGCGGTATCCCTCTGCCGTGAGGGATAGAGGGCAGCCCAGGAACAGCGTCAGGTGAGCTCTCCCACCGTGGACCTTGCTTCACTCACTTTTGATTCTCAGCTGGGCGGGGGGGCGTGGCTTCGAGGGGGCGCGGCCAAGATCTCCGTGGCTGTGCAGGGACTCCTGGTCTAACGAGTCCCTGCCTCTCACCGCCCTTCACAAACTCGCCAAAAGATCCTCCACTCCACCCAAGTCCTGGATATCAGCAACACCAAACAGCGCGTCAAGCCCCTCGCCTCTGACCGCGCTGCGTTCGCGGGTGCGGCGAGTAGTAGCGGTATTGGTGGTATCCCTCTGCCGTGAGGGATAGAGGGCAGCCCAGGAACAGCGTCAGGTGAGCTCTCCCACCGTGGACCTTGCTTCACTCACTTTTGATTCTCAGCTGGGCGGGGGGCGTGGCTTCGAGGGGGCGCGGCCAAGATCTCCGTGGCTGTGCAGGGACTCCTGGTCTAACGAGTCCCTGCCTCTCACCGTCCTTCACAAACTCGCCAAAAGATCCTCCACTCCACCCTAGTCCTGGATATCAGCAACACCAAACAGCGCGTCAAGCCCCTCGCCTCTGACAGCGCTGCGGCACCCGCGAAGCGGGTGCGGCGAGTAGTAGCGGTATTGGCGGTATCCCTCTGCCATGAGGGATAGAGGGCAGCCCAGGAACAGCGTCAGGTGAGCTCTTCATATTTGCATCTACCTCTAGCAAAAATCTATGAAAATATAAACATTTATCAGGGATCAACAAACTACGATATCGGGTCAAAAAAGCAGACCAATAGTAAAGTTTAAAATCTGGAAGGCCGAGTCCTCCTTGATTAAATGGGAGTTTAAGAAAAGGCATGGCACGGCGTGCTTTCTTATAGCCCCAAATAAAGCTACTGATAGCACCGTCTAATCTTTGAAAATAGGAGTTATTAACTCGTAGAGGTATAGAGCAGAAAAGGTATAGATAATTGGGTAATATTTTCATTTTAACCAAATTTATTCGGCCAATAATACTTAGCTGTAATTTGTGCCATTTCTTAAATGAAATCACTGTCTCTTTTAGTAATGGTTCATAATTTAATGCCATAATTAAATCAATATTCGAAGAGATTTTTACTCCCAAGTACGTTGCATCGGCGCAGCTCCCCATCACTGAAGCAGAAAGCTGATGATTCTAAACAATTTGAGTTTTACTTGCATTAAGGCGATAGCCAGAGACTAAGCCAAAATTTGTTGCTTCTTTTACTTCTTTTATAATACCTTTCATAGCTTCAGATACATTGGTGGAGTAAACTGCGACATCGTCCGCGTATACTGTTATATCAAGAAGATTTGAGCCATTTGAAAAAGGGCATATAAGGGGTTGTTTCTGAAGTGCGATCAGAAAAGGTTCCATTCCTAAAGCAAATAAAAGGGGGGATAAAGGGCACCCTTGCCTTGTCCCTTGTTTAATAGAAAAAATAGAAGAGCATTTCCCCAAATAACAAACCTTACCTAATGGCTTTTCGTATAGCGATTCAACCCATTTAAAAAATTTGCCTTTTATACCAAAGGCCTGTAGAGCCGCCCATAAGAAGTCCCACCCCACTCGGTCAAATGCTTTCTCTGCATCTAATAAAATCATACCGAGTGGGGTGGACAGAGTCCGTGCCAAATCAAATGCAGATATGGCCATATTAATATGTGCCGTAGTATCTCTTTTTGGGATAAACCCATGCTGTTGAGGTGACACCAGGTGAATCATTAAAGGAGCCAGCCGAGTTGCCAGTATTTTAGCAAAAAATTTTGCATCGCTATTAATAAGCGAAATAGGTCTATAAGACCCTCTCTCCAAAGGTGGTTTGCCTTTTTTTAAAAAAAATAATAATTTGGGTAGAGTTCCATGATTTTCAGGCATGCTCCCCATTTGCAATTGCTTGGATGACTTATTGTAGCAGCAATACCATTTCTTCAATACAGTTCTTATATAATTCCAACGGAATAGAGTCCTCTCCCACAGCTTTACCATTTGCTAGAGAGTTTATTGCAATTTTAATTTCCGCCTCAGTGATATCAGCCCGTAATTGTCCGGCTTGTTCAGTTTCCATTGATTTAACCCTGTTTACCGTTAGGTATCTTTGGATGTTATCTTCCATAGCTGTAGTTTCCGGAGTATAAAGATCTTGGTAAAACGATGCAAATTGTTCCAATATTAATTTAAGATCCTGAAATATCTGGTTATTATCCCCTCTAATTTCCTTAATAATATTCTGGGCACGTTCTTCAGCTACCTTATAAGCTAAGATTTTGCCAATCTTTTCAGCATTTTCATATTGATTAAGTTGATATTTTTTAATTTTATTAATACTTTTTTCCCAAAAGTGGTTTTTCATAGCCGTATTTAATTCAATCAACTTAAAGTTTAACACATCCAAAGTCGTTCCCCCATTTAATAGAACTTCAGATATTTGATGTTCAATATTAAGTATTTCATTTATCATTTGTTCATTTTGGCATTGACGCGTTTTATTTTGTCGCCATATAAATTGCTGTGTAAACCCTCGTATGCTTGCCTTACAAGCATCCCATATTATCAAGCATGGAGCTGAATACATGTTGATATCTATGAATTCTTTTATATGTTCTCTCAATTGATTTACAAAATTAATATCTGAAAAAAGATATCTAGGAAACGAAAAAAGGCGGGGAATAGATCTTTTTGTTGTCATTCTAAATGTCAATAAAATAGGATTATGATCCGAAGTTACTCGTGGGCATATAGCTAAAGTGCTAGTTTCAAGAATAGAATCAGTAACCCAGATCATATCAATGCGAGAGCATAGTTTATGCGAGGAAGAGTAATATGTGTAACCAGCAACATTGGGGTATAAACATCTCCAGGCATCCTTAAGTAAATGAATTGCTGCAATATCCAAAATTGCCGCCCTAGTCTTCCTCATACGTTGAAAAGAGCCTTGTCTAGTTGTATCTAAATTATAGTTCATAATGCAATTAAAATCCCCAAGTACTATATGCTCCCCATCCCATGCAAGCAATTCGATATTAATTTGATCAATGATTTTTGGTTCATCCTGATTTGATGCATAGACCCCGCAGATAGTATATTTACCGCCTTCCAATATTATCTGTACAATTGCCCATCTACCAGCCTTATCTGTTAGTGTTCTATTTATTTCGACCCTAAGTAATTTATGTTTTAATATTGCAACCCCCGAATAGAAGCATTAAATTCAGTGCATACCATAACATCATATCCCAGTTGTTTAAGTAGTTTTTTATCCTTGTATGCTATATGAGTTTCAGTAATAACCACTATTTGGGGGTTGTACATCTTAAGTTCCTCATATACAAGATTTCTTTTAATCCGGCTATTTAAACCCGCCACATTCCATACTAAGTATTTTATTTGAGACATTGTGTATAATACATATCCCTATCCTTCAAGCTCCAACATAAGATCATATCCTTCATGCTGTATCTACAGATTAATTGCTTGCTAAACCCCATGATGCCTTTTTGCCTCACCCCCCAAGAAAAATCACCCACCACCCCTCCAAGCACCATCCTGTCCCACCCCTTTCCCACCCAATAACTACCTGAAGGTGCCCCCCTTAAACCGGCTGCAGTTGTCTTGGCGGCTGAAGAGCGGAGTCAGCTAGCTCGAGGTTTCCCGAGCATTCGTTCTATAATCTCAAAATAAAACTGCGTAAAGTAGTCAATATATTTTTATGCTTTTTATATTTTTATGCTTTATACTATATTGAGACGCAATAAACCCATAGAGAAAATTACTAGGAGTTCCCTATATAAACACCCGTATTTCATTCATGAGTACAAATGTCCCGTCACCTGTATAACTTTATTCAAAGAAGAAGAAAAAAAAAGAAAGCCAAAATCTAGTATATATATATATAGTAGCCAGCAGCGTTATTCAGTGTTCGGCATTTCCAGTTTTCCAATTGGCCAGTGCACGTTCCACCTCATTTTCTTCCAGAAAGTAATATGAGCGGCCATTCCTAATTACTTTCGGCATATTCCTTTGTAAATCCTGTATTCACACCAATCCCAAGATCTGAAGTTATAAAACGATTGAGTCTGTCAGATTTTGTCAATTAATAGTATTAGCAGAGAGAAATGTATTAGTGGTTTCATGCCCTTCTGCTGATACCAATGAGGGAGTTGCAGTAGAAAAAGCAAGGGGGCGGGTTGAAGCAGAAGCAGAAGTAGATTGTAAGCTTTGAGCAGCAGTAATTACATCAACTACTTGTACAGTATCCACAGTACCTATTGGAACCATCATTGAATTAGAGCCATTTATGCCCCCAGTTGATTCAGCTGTATCAATCGGGCTATTTCCTGAGAGTCTCAGAGCCATGGATTTAACACCGCCCTTAGCTTGTACCCATTGTCTGATAGGGCTATTTTCAGCCAGTGCCTTCATAGTAGCATTTTTAGATTTATTTACCACTTTCTTAATCTTGCTCTTGATTTTCCCCTTTTTAATACTAATGGTTTTATCTTTGATTGAGGCTAAAGGTGTGTTATTTCCTATATCAGAGAGATCACAACACTCCGCATCTGTCTCATCACCGTACTCAGTCCCAGAAGTTTCCTTTAGTTCTCTTATTCCCTCTGATTCCATGTTAAACCCACGGAGCGGCGTATCATCCGTTAAAACAGTTGTGCCTTGTGCCGATTGCGTAGATCGTTTGTCGCTTACATTATTATCTGTTGCAGTTTGGGTTAAATTAAGTTGAGCCGTGGAAGCAGGTGAGGGGATACCTGCTATAGTTTGTATATTAGAGGCAGATTCATCTGTCGAGACACACTCATTTAAAGTATTAATCAGCTTTAAAGCATCATTAATATTATTCCCTTTAGCTCCTATAGCAGCATTTGTTTTTTGGTTCTGATCCTTTACCACAATGTTGCCATCTCCCAAAAGCATCAATGAGTTATTTGCAGTTCCTAGTAACAAAGTATCATCAGGTACAGCATTAGTCTTAGACGGATTGGGCGCATTAGGAGAATGAGCAATTGATTTACTGACAGCCGCCGCTCTCTCCCCCAGTCTCTCACCCAGTCTCTCTTGCTTGCCCATTACTTTCTTACTTGTATCCTGGGCCATCTCGAGTGCAGCCGTTTGGACCTCCAATGTTGCTGGCACACTAGCCAAGTTTCCAGCAGGGGCAGATTCCGTTGTGCCGGTCGGCAATGCTTGTTTGGCTGCCGTTGTTGTTCGAGTACTCCGTCCTGGAGGCTTCGGTGCCATCCCTCTGTATCGTTTCGCAGACACCGCCGTTGATGAGCGGGGGCGTCGATGAGCTGGCAGACCAAACCAGCTGGCGGCCGACCAACCCCGCGAAGCGACGGACGCCAGCCGCTGCAATTGAATGGAGCAGAGCAGCCCCCGCACTCAGCTCTCAATCAGCCAAAATTGCTGCGTTCACCCAGGCTCCGCCGCCGTCTCAGCCACTTCCGAAGGTAGGGAATTTTAAACCGCGGCTGCAGCGTGTTATTCCTCCTAGGGCAGCTCGGCGTTACTCCGTGAAACCAGCTCCGTCAAAGGGCACGCTCGTTATCAGCTGCAGCCACAGCCAGTTTAACATGAATTTGCCACCATCCAATTGCCCGGTTAGTTACTTTCATCAATAGCAAATATGCAGCTTTCCAAGTACATAGCCCGGGTCCTCAGCTAGCACTCCTCCGCAGTGGCGGTGTCAGTCCGCCATCTTGGACCAGCAATGAAATATTTTTCAATGTTTTCATTTGCTTCTTGTGTTCAGTCATGACTCTTTGCTTATTCCTTCACTTTTCCATAAGGCCAAATAGTGTCAGATGTATCAGTATGTTTTCAAATAACTCAAAACAAAGTCGTAAATTACCGTTTTCCCAACGTTCTGAAAGAAAAGCTCCTACAACATTTTCACAATGTTTAAATATGCATATTTCCATCTCTGGCTCACTGTTATTCAACATTTCCTATAATACTGATATCACTTACTATGAGATCCATTTACAGTACCTATATGACAACTAAAAGTTTTATATTATCTTGAACACTTTTACTCACAATATAATTTTGAACAGCAGACTAACTTTTATAAACTGCTCCCGTCTTCATAGGCCAATTACCTTTACTTAAATTTTGGTTCTAAAAACACTAGGTATGATTTTTTTAAGTCAAAAGGCAAACGTTCTTTGAAAGTCAAATGAGTATCATTACAGGTAGTCCAACCTTTTCGACATTTTAAATAAATTGTATAATGCCCTGATGTTGTTGAAGGACCGTCATGATAAATAATAGCTACAGTTGCAAAAGTTCTTCCTGAAATTGATAACTGAGAAGCCACGAAATTTTTAATAGAAGTTGTCAATTTAGTTCCATCAGGTCTACATCGTTGGAACATTAAAATGACATACTGACCATAATTTTGTATAAATAATGTGGACAGCATTGTAGACTTACATTGGGTACACACCATATTGTGATCAGCTGCTTTAACTAGATTATTAAAAGGCACTGATTTGCAGTCTGGTAAAGTCAAATATATAAATCTTTCGGTGTCTATTGCAGTAGTACTTGATAAACTACAGTTGTCGCAGTCATGCTGCCATTGATAAGAAAGGCTAAAAAGATTTCTTATATCTACTCCTTCATCTTCCAATACATCAAACATATAAATTAAAAATTCCTGATAATCTTGCTGAATATTCTGTGAAAATTGTTTTTGACCAGAACATATGTCTAAAAGATTTAGAATTTCTGAAACACTTTCTATTTTTGCTCTATCACTGCTACATTTCTCAAACACAGAATTCAACAAACAACAGAATCTTTGATCCCGATGTTCAACAATCTGTTCTTGTAAACTTTGAAGAAAAAAAACAACATTAACCACTACATTAGCATAGCAGTTGACACCAGAACTGTTTTCAAACTGAAATCCAACAACATCTTCAACAGAATCATTTTTCTTTCTGCTTACAATTACAGTTTCATCTACTTTTTGTCTTTTTGCTACTACCTCACTGCAATTATTCTCATTTCTTCTTTTTCGGCCTACCACACGTTTTTCAAACAGAGGATATTAAGGCAAATGTGGAGCATACTCTCTTCTTAACCTATTGTATTCTTTAACACAATCTAGATCTGCACAAATCTTTGTTTCATCACACTCAATTAAGTACAATCCTGATAAAGTTCTGACTTGTGATAATGCCACATATGCCATACCCCTCTTTAAACACAGAACTTCCAATGTTCACCAAAGCGCTATCTACACTTAAACCTTGAGATTTATGAATTGTCACTGCATATGCCAAACAAACAGGAAACTGTTTTCGGCGAACATATAAGTCTTTCACAAGCAAAAATCTAGCAGAACAACGACAAATTTGTTCTATTTCGTCAATGCCATCAAATTAAATTTTTAAAATTTCAATTCCATCTCTATTTTTGTAATTCACAAAATCAACAACATGACCCATTGCTCCATTTACCAGGCCTCTTTCAACATTTAAATTCCTTCTCAAAATGATACGACAATTTAAACACACATTCAGAGTCTTTTCAAAACCAGCAGTTTTAGATATAGTCTTCTCTAATGAATTTTGATTTTAAATTTTCAGACAAAATAATTGTTGCTCCCATATGCTCTATTTTATCTATAGCTTCCAGTTTCACTATCTCTTCATTTTCTAACTTTAACATTTTGTTGTTGAAGATGGAACATTCTTGCAGAGTTGGCATCAAACATATCCCAGATTTGTTCTCATTAATTTTCTTAAAAATATTTTCTGGAAGAATGTTTTCATTTGGGTACAAATTTGAAATTAATCGTGCATGTAACGCTTCTTTCCCATGCTCACTTACTTTTCCGATTCTTACATCTTGTACAATATTTTTATAATCTTCATCCTTTGCCTGTCGCATATTTTGGAGTAGTACTGCATATTTGAAATGTAACCATATATTAACGTTTCCAATGCTTCCTAGGCACTTCCTGGTATCTTCATGCGTGACCATTTTAAACACTGGTTGTCCTTTCACTGGAGTCAACTGCAGTAGATCTCCAAAAACAATAATGTGTTTCCCTCCAAATAACATATCATACTCTGTGCTAAGAATTTCTTGCATTCTCAAATGCACAAAAGCAAGCATTAGATTTGAGACCATGCTTACTTCATCAATGATACGAAGTTTCATTTTCTTCAGGACTCTGGAAACTTCGGAACACGCATCTCCAGATTGCTTGTGGTATTGCAATTTGTTATCATGCTCAGCTGGTAGCATCAGTAAACGATGTAAAGTAATCCCTTTAATGTTATGTGCTGCCAGCCCAGTTGCAGCGGTAACAACACAAGATAGCGGTGATTCAGTCCTTTTCTGCAGATAAGTTGCAATTGCTTTAATCAGAAAACTTTTTCCAGTTCCCGCTTCTCCACTCACGTACAGTTGGACAGGCTTAAATGATGTACATGAGCACTCTTTTTTCTCATGACTGAATCCATGTTCAATCTGTTCTGTGACTTCGTCATATATCTGTTTCTGCTCAAGGTTAGTTGTTTCACCAAATCTTCTAAGTTAACTACATCATCTTGAGCTTGTTCCATAGCTCTTTCCACCTCATCCATGGCAGTGGCAGCTTCATTTTGGATAATTGGTCCTCCTAGTGGATCCTGACTCAATGAAGTAGAACTCTGACTGTCTTGAGAACTGTCTCTAGCAATCTCTACAGCAATTGTGGCTTCTTGCTCTATTTCTTCGTTCAACATTTGCAGATAATTTGGAAAAACAGGATATTCTATGGTATCCTTGGTTGCAGTTAAAGAATCTTCGTAACAGAGAAAATCTCCAAGTAGTTCCTCTTCTGTACGCCACGGCTTAAAGTGTGGCAAAAGAGCTAAATAATAAAGTTCCCTTTTCTCTGGATTTTCGCAACTCAATTTTCGATGATTAATCAAATGGCCTTTTCTCTGCTTCACTAGACATCCTTCACACCCAATGACAGCATATATTCCATTATTGATATCTTCTCTGATGTTCCTCTTATAAATATAGTTTTGCAGCACTTCATACAAACAACTGTTCTCAAGATGACTACTTCTATTTGGATAGTATGTATCCAACATGTTTGTCTTCAAAATATCTGTACTGTTTGGTTCTTTCTCCGCCAAATACTCAATTTCTTGTACAGATTTCAAAACTCGGTTTCATGTTGTAGCAAGACCTAGACTTGCCCAAATAATTGTTCTAGACTTGGCGTAGAGACTTGCTGATGATAACCGATCAGAACATTCATATGCTCCAATTTCTCGATGCGACAACATCTTCAGACTGAAACTGTATAATTTTTTACTTATACTCTTTTCATGTCAAATGTCTTCCCACATTTCCTTCAGTTCTGTCTTTTCTTTTTTTGTGATGTAAGACGTCAGTCAAAATATCTTTATTCGATTTAGTTAAAAATCATACAAAGAGATAAAAACATTTCATACACTTTAAAATATGTACAATACAAACTATTTACAAATCATTTACAGTGACAAAATAAATCATACAAGTCAGAGCATATATAGGATTAATAAAAAGGAGAAAAGGCCAATTTTAGTTCATATAGTATTACACCAGGATCAAGTATCTTAATTAACTCAGTTTTAAAAGGGGCCATTGGTCTGCAATATATGTTTTTTGGTTCTAGCTGCAGCCACCAAGAAATTAGCCATACAAAATGTGGTACGTATGTTGTTCAGTGATTGTAGGTAGAGCAGGGCTGGTCTCACTTGTGTGAAGCTAGCCTCCTTAAAAACCGGTAACAGGTGTTTTTTCCTTGGCTCTAAATAAAACCCACAAAACATAACAAAGTGCATGGTATCTTGGGTGGAAAAATGATCACAACAACAGGGGGGTGCTAGTTCAGGTTTTTCCCATGTTTTAAAATTGCCCAAATAAAAATGTAACAAATTAAACCTGAACTTAATTAGAAGGAACCTATGGAATGGGATCGTAACGAAACCAAGATAAGGTACTAATGCAAATGAATTTACAAGCAAATAATGTCTCCTCACTGCTGGTTTCGCTAATTCCTTTTCCTCGCGACATGCTCTTGCCCTCCCCATGAATTGCTTTTTAACAATGTCAATATCCTGGGTCTTGATGTCCCGAGGGCAAGTAAAGAGCTCTGGTCGTCCCAGGTCTGAAAACGCCTTCATCAGATAGGCCAACCATGGGACCCTTTTAAAATGGTCTAAAGACAAAACGTCAGCCATTATCTTATGGTTGAGTGGCAGATCTTCATTAAGCCAAGTCTTCAACCAGAAGATCAGGGGTGCCATGTTCAGCCCATCAGTGAGGAAGTCTAAGCCCACCTCCATATGTATGGAATAAGTCGGTGTAGACTGAGGGACAGACAGGAGGGTCCGTATAAATCTGTTCTCCGCTTTCTGAATTGGTTCCAAATTTACATAACCCCAAAGGGGTGAACCATATGAGGCCAGAGCGACTGATTTGCTTTTATAGATTTTCAGGAGCGCTTTCATGGGCTTAGCGCCTAGCCTGCCCGCAAAACTCATGAGGGCTGCCGATGATCTAATCACCGCCAGCCTCTTTGCCCTCACCTGAGGTCCCCAGGATCCTCTCAGATCGAAGAGAACCCCCAGGTAGGGGAAAGTGGAGACTCTGTAGACGACCTCGCCCTTACACTCAAACATTTTTATTTTCCTCTTGCTACTTTGTCGCCCTACAACCATGGTATGGGACTTATTTGTGTTTATTTTTAGGTCCAGCTGGTCCATGAATGTACCAAAAGCGTCTAGTAAGCGTGGGAGGCAGACGCCAGTGCGAGCAATCAGCACGGCGTCGTCCGCATACAGGAGCGTGGGGATTTTAACTGCTCCTGCACACGGTACATCACCCTCGACCTCCTCCAGGTAGGCGCCCAGTCCGTTTATATAAATGGTAAAAAGCAGGGGGGCTAAAATACAGCCCTGCCTAACCCCCCGCATGGACTTAAAGCGGGACGTGCACCTTCCTTCATTGGTGACCCGCACCGCAGCAAAAAGCTCTTGATGTAGAGACGCCGTGAATTTAACCAATGCCTCATCAATCCCCATCTTCAGCAGGGTCATCCATAACTTAGACCTGTTCACCAGGTCGAAGGCCGAGGAGAGGTCCATAAATGCTAAAAACAAGGACCCCCCCTTGGCCACCGTGTATTTTGAGATCAACAGGTGTAAGTTAGAGCACTGCTCAACCGTACCCTTCTTCTCTCTAAACCCATACTGTAGCTCAGCCAGCCCTCCACAGCTCTCTACATTATCCCTCAGTTTGGTCAGGAGGACTCTGCCTAAGATCTTTACTGCAGAGTCCAAGAGGGATAACACCCAGGATCATCCCGCTGTCCCTTCTTAAAAATAGGGACGATGTAAGACGTCACATATCGAGCCACAGCAATAGGGTTGTCAGCAACGAACTGAATATCCATGTTAGCATTCCACATGGACAAAATCACTGGGTTGTAGTCGTTGATGTACTTGGACTCTTCGTTTCTTTTTAAATTGTATGTATTTTTGGGCGATTTCCTCGTCACAGTATGTCGCAGAGAAGACATCAAATTATTTACTCTTCCTTTAGCAATCACTGGTCGTGGAAACCCGAAACGACATTTTGTGTAGAACTTTTCCTTGTTTCTGAATTTTTGACGACAGTACTTTCCACAACGATGGGATTGAAAGCGTAAAACTTGTTGCCTTAAACTGTTTTCTTCAGTAGTTTTCGGAACAGCACATGTTGAATACTCTTCAAAGAAGCTCATCACTGTCTCATCCGAATCTGTTCCAAATTTGGGTGCATCTTTAATCCTCTCGCTTGATACTCCTTTCTCCAAAAGAAATCCAAAACCTCTCCAAGGGGAGGATTTTTTTTGTTGGTAATAAAACACATCATAGCTTCAAATCTATGATTGAAATATCTGCATACATTCACTGGATCCAAATAACACAGTTCTCCAGGAGTTTGGAATTCTATATTTTGTATATTTGTATTTGCCTCTTGTAGAAATTGAAGTAAGTCGTCCCATGCATACTCAGCACAGCTAAGAGTGAGGAACCATGTAGGAGTTCCTAAGTTTCTTAGCATACATTTCAATTCCCCATGACGACGGTACCAATACTCGTTTGTACCACGCTGACATGCCATGAGATTGATTAGATGAGATTCCAAAATATTATCTTGCAGATTGACTTTCTCCATAAAGTCCCTCACCAAAACATTTTGCAGATGTGCTCCACTTTTCAGGATAAGGTTTTCTGCGTAAGAAAGCCCAGACAAGTCACTTTCATACAGTAGATGAAACAAATATGGAATGCATTGACGAAAACTTGGATCTTCAGCATATAATCTTAAAGTTCGATATTCAGATGCAGGAATTTGAAGTGGTCGATCGTCATATCGTCCACCTCGACCTGTTGGAAATAAATGTGGAAAATAACGAGCTTCCAAACTTTCTTCCCATACACTAATGGGACTTCCTTTTGCTGCTTTCATTTGAAACAAGTCAATTGCATTCCCAATTACTTCTTTGGAATGCAAAGGATGAACAGTATAATGTTCATATATTTCTTCACTTCTAGACACATCAACTTTTTCAATTTGGCCAGCTGAACAATCACTGTCTTCATCTGCAGCTGTTTCCTCTGCTCCAACACATACATGTTTGTAGTACTCATTGTTTTTGACCAAATACAACGTTGCCTTTTTAACTTTCCTAACATCCACTAAATCTTGCCAGATTTTCTTACTCTTTGTCGGAACCCCATTAACTAGAATAACCAGAGGTTCCTCTTCCACTTTCTCTACACCAATTGTATCAATATTTTTCTTCAAATCTAGAGGCAAATAAACAACTCTTCCCTTTAATCCTCTCTGTAAATCTGAAGGAGGCAATTTCCCTATCTTAGGCTCCATGCGAACAATTGCCTGAAAAGGATGGACACATTGAATCAAAATAGACTCATATGTATTTAAATCCATCAATTCAGGAGGAATGTCTACCAACTCAAGATTATTATGAACAGCTCTAGCAGGCATTCTGTTTTTATTTAATTTATTATAACAATATTTACAAATACGCTGATCAGAACTCAAATCAAAAGAATTCTCCACCAACAAATAAGTTGCAAAATCCTTCCACTCATAATTATTTATCTTTTCACTTTTTACGTATAAATCAACTAATCTAGTTTGATGCTTATAATGAGTTCGTCGACAACACACACAAGTAAAATTAGGCCTTTCACTTGATTTCACCTTAAACCTGGTAATTTCCTGGTCAAACTTTTCTCTACTTGAAATCTGTACATTGTCTTCCACATTACCTTGAATTTCTGTGTCAATTTCTACACTGTCCTCTTTTTCACCAAAATAACAAATCTCAATTTCTTCACAAATCTTTTTCACATCTAATTCAGTTCCATGCAAAAGAGCACTGTTTAATTGTTTAAGCTTAAGTGCTGGACTTTTTGCATAATACAACCTTCTCACTAATTTCCTCATTTTGTTATGATGCACTGCTAACATCCTAAAATTATGAAAAACACTCTGACAGACTTTTCTAGAAAGACAAGCCAGTGAATGCCCTTGCAAACCTGTGTTTTCTCTCACTCTGCAAGGATCTAAGTCTTGCAACATCTTCATTTTCTGTTTTAGACTTTTCTTACTATATGTACGTAAGAAATTACGAAACAAATCCATTGAATCCTGTCGCACACTACAAATACTACTACACTTCCAAGTGTACACAGGACCCTTAGTACGTCTCCCTAAAACTTCATCAGTTAACACCTCTTCTGCATCTCTAGGCACAAGTTTCTCTTTTTCAATCGGACAACCGTCTTTCACCTCACATGCTGGACCACTGGTGTCAACTGCATGCACTAAGTCATTCTCCTGGAAGTAACTCTCCTCATTAAAAAATGGCTCACAACTTGAACTATGCATCCATTCTCCAGAAAATATTTTACAAAAATTAGTCCGATTAATTACTCTTTTGCATCTACTGTTTGATTTGAAAACATCAATTGTCTTGTTAAGTGTCCTAATTCTATTGATTATTAAAATAAATAATTATTTCTTAACTTCAAAAGCCTGATCAACAATCTTCTCTACACTTTTCTTTTTCTTATAAAAAGCAGCTCTCTGTTTACCTTTCCTAATGTTTTTTAACAAATTTAAAACCACCCTATTGCGAAACATTCGTTTACGAATGTCCCTAAATTTATTCTGCCTTCTATTCCTATACATATTATTCTCTCCTGCTCCAGTAGTAACATTTTTGGGGGGCCTCTCCTTCCTTTTCAAGTTTGCTCTCTCCTTCTCTTTATTCACATTCTCATCAACATTTTTTTTTTATCTACATATGTTCCGTAAGAAAGACTTAGTTGTCTTACCAGGAGCTTTTTTCCTGTTTTTTGAAGTATTTGTTGTAGAGGAGTGCTGTAATTCCGTTGCTGTTTTTGATTTTTTCCGCTTGGCATCTTTTCTTCTCCTCTGCCTTGAGGGCATATTTCCTTACTATTGAAATCTTGATTTCAATCTGTGGTAAAGAAAAAAATAACACATTATAGACCACTATTACCAAACAACAAAGCACTGACAATAAGCAAACGATATAAACACTAGTTTACAACATATTTAAGTTTATATCACAGCAACTATGTAACTAGGAGTAAGACAGAGAAAAAGAGCTAGAGGAACTAACACAAAAAGACAGAGAGAGTCAGACAAAGAAACAGGTTGAGGGAGTAAAACATAGAGAAGGAGTAAGACAGAGAGAGTGTATAATATGTTGTAAGACAGAGAAAGAATGTAATAGGGAGAGGGAGTAAGTCAAAGAAAGGGATAAAGGGAGTAAGTCAGAAAAAGGGTGTAACAGGGTGGAAGACAGAGAGAAGGTGGAAGAGGATGTAAGACAGAGAGAGGGTGTTAGAAGGTGACAGGATGTAAAAGAGACTAAAACAGAGAAGGCTGTAAAAGGGAGAGAGAAAGAGTAAGTTTGAGAGAGGGTGTAAGAGGAAGTAAATCAGAGAGAGGATGTAACAAGGAGTATGTCAGACAGAGGGTGTAACACGAACAGAGGAAGAGAATAAAAAAGTCAGAAAGAGGGAGAGAGGGTATAAAACAGACAAATGATGTAATAGGGAGTAACTCTGGGAGAGAATGTTACAAAGAGAAAGGTTGTAAGACGTAGTAAATCAGGAAGAGGGTGTGAGAGAAAGTATGACTTACAAATTGCTGTAAAAAATAGAAAGAGGGAATAAATTAGAGACAGGGTGTAAGAGAAAGTAAGTCAAAGAAAGAGTGTAACAGAGTGTAACACAGAGTCAGGATGTAAAAAGGAATAAGTCAGAGAGAGGGTGTTAGAAGGGGACAGGTGCAAAAATAGAGTAAGTCAGGAAGAGAATATAATAGAGACTAATACATTGTTGATAATCCTTGGTAAAGAAATGTTAGTGCATAAAGGAATTGTATTTTCTAAATGAGTGAGGTTTCAGTAGTGTAATCAAATGCTTATACATATGACCTATGCTCTGTTTTGTAAATGTTATTTAAAAAAAGATTTCGGGCACATGAATTGGTTTTACATTATTGACAAGGATTAGATAGTATCTGCATGATTAAAAATATATATAAGCACATTTCACAATCATGTCACCTGTGTTTCCTCAGATTAGTAAGCAGATTGTGCAGATGAGGTGAGGCCTGTCCAGGGGTGCAAAGGAGGTGAGGCATGTGTCCATGAGTGCAGTGGAGAGGACTGACCTCCTCTGACCCTTGGACAAGCCTTACCTCATCTGTGTCCTCTGGACAGGCCTCAATGTATTGGGTATAATTGATGGTAACTGGGTGCAGATGAGGTGAGGTGTGTCCAGGGGTGTAGATAAGCTGAGGCCTGTCTAGGGATGCAGATGAGTTGAGGTCTATTCAGGGTTGCAGATGAGGTGAGGATTATCCAGGGGTGCAGAGGAGGTGAGGCCTGTGTTGAAGAGTGTAGTGGAAGAGAGGTCTGTCCAGGGGTACAAAGGAGGGGAGGCCTGTGTCTAAGAGTGCAGTGGGGGATAGGCTTCATGAAGTCTAGTCCACTGCACTCTTAGACACAGGCCTCACCACCTATGCTCCCCAGGAAAGGCCTCTCTCCCACTACAGTCTTGAACACAGGCCTCACCTCCTCTGTACCTCTGGACATGCCTCACCTCATCTGCACAATCTACTTCCTAATCTGAGGTAACACAGGTGACATCATTGTGAAAGGTTCAAATATATTTATTTAATCATGCAGACACTATGTATTCCTTCTCAAAAATGTAAAAGCCATTAATTCTCCCAAAAATTGTTTTTCACATCACATTTAAGAAACACAGCACAGGTCCTATGTACAAGCATTCCATGTCACTACTGAAACCTCGCTATTTCACAAAATACAAATCCTCTATCTTGCAAATGTTGATACCAAGCATTATCAAAAAACATGACACAAACCAACAGCAAAGAAGCTCAATGTGCTTCCTAATCTGAGGTAACACAGGTGACATCATTGTGAAAGGTTCAAATGTATTTCTTTAATCATGCAGACACTATTTATTCCTTCTCAAAAATGTAAAAGCCATTAATTCTCCCAAAAATCGTTTTTCACATCACATTTAAGAAACACGGCACAGGTCCTATGTACAAGCATTCCATGTCACTACTGAAACTTCACAATTTTACAAAATACAATTTCTCTATCTTGCAAATGTTGATACCAAGCATTATCAAAAAACATGACACAAACCAACAAGAAAGAATTTCAATCTGCTTCCTAATCTGAGGTAACACAGGTGACATCATTGTGAAAGGTTCAAATATATTTATTTAATCATGCAGACACTATTTATTCCTTCTCAAAAATGTAAAAGCCATTGATTTGCCCTAAAATCGTTTTTTAAATAACATTTTAGAAACAGAGCGCAGGTCCTATGTACAAGCATTCAATTTCACTACTGAAACCTCACTATTTCACAAAATACAAAACCTCTATTTTGCAAATGTTGATACCAAGCATTATCAAAAAACATGACACAAACCAACAGCAAAGAAGCTCAATGTGCTTCCTAATCTGAGGAAACACAGGTGACATCATTGTGAAAGGTACAAATATATTTATTTAATCATGCAGACACTATTTATTCCTTCTCAAAAATGTAAAATTCATTCATTTTCCCCAAAATCGTTTTTCACATCACATTTAAGAAACACAGCTCAGGTCCTATGTACAAGCATTCCATGTCACTAGTGAAACTTCACAATTTTACAAAATACAATTCCTCTATCTTGCAAATGTTGATACCAAGCATTATCAAAAAACATGACACAAACCAACAGCAAAGAATTTCAATCTGCTTCCTAATCTGAGGTAACACAGGTGACATCATTGTGAAAGGTTCAAATATATTTATTTAATCATGCAGACACTATTTATTCCTTCTCAAAAATGTAAAAGCCATTGATTTGCCCCAAAATCGTTTTTTAAATAACATTTCAGAAACAGAGCGCAAGTCCTATGTACAAGCATTCAATTTTACTACTGAAACCTCACTATTTCACAAAATACAAATCCTCTATCTTGAAAATGTTGATACCAAGCATTATCAAAAAACATGACACAAACCAACAGCAAAGAAGCTCAATGTGCTTCCTAATCTAAGGTAACACAGGTGACATCATTGTGAAAAGTTCAAATAAATTTGTTTAATCATGCAGACACTATTTATTCCTTCTCAAAATTTTTAAATTCATTCATTTGTCTCAAAATCGTTTTTTAAATAACATTTTAGAAACAGAGCGCAGGTCCTATGTACAAGCATTCAATTTCACTACTGAAACCTCACTATTTCACAAAATACTATTCCTCTATCTTGTAAATGTTAATACCAAGCATTATCAAAAAACATGACACAAACCAACAAGAAAGAAGCTCAATCTGCTTCCTAATCTGAGTTAACACAGGTGACATCATTGTGAAAGGTTCAAATTTATTTCTTTAATCATGCAGACACTATTTATTCCTTCTCAAAAATGTAAAAGCCATTAATTTTCCCCAAAATCGTTTTTCACATTACATTAAAAAAAAAACACAGCACAGGTCCTATGTACAAGAATTCCATGTCACTACTGTAACTTCACAATTTTACAAAATACAATTCCTCTTTGCAGCAACAACTTTTTAGCAAGCATTTTAAAAAAACATGACACAAAGCAACATTAAAAAACCACAATTTGCTTCCAAATCTTCTCTGTAGAGTATACAAGTCTCTATCTATATTAAATGAATCATTACTCACCTTTACAAATGCTTTGGGAGATTGAGAACAGTGTCAGATACACACACCAATATTTCTTTAGCAGAGCAAAAGGTATGTACTCCAGGCACTGCAACCATGAATGGCACAGAAAACCTCTAATTCTACACACATATCCCTCATGTTAACCAATTAAAAATCTTCCCTCTCTATTTTCAAACCAACACCCTTCCCCCCCTCAGCCCTTTCTACCTGTTACCATAGCAACTACCTCCTCACTGAGCTCTCAGGTTTAAAAGTTTATTCTACAATGTTGCAAATGAACTCAGCAAGGATGTTTGACCTCTCAATACACCAGCTTATCCGGTGCAATGTTTCTTTAAATGACTTTTTCTTAACCATTCAAATTACTTCTTTCACAGAACAGAACCATGCACCCTAACTTTCAGTTTTCAACTATCTGAATCCACCAATCATTGCTTGTGATTCAAGAGCACTGAAACGCCACAGTTTTTTTTTACACACTCCTACTGTTCCAACATCCATTTCATTCCCACACTTCATCTGACTGCACCAGAACCTCCTCTTACCATGTATTCTGTCTGGATTATTGGACATAGCTACATCCACTGGGCTCAAAGGTATGCAGCTACCAGAAATTTTCACAACCTTGATTTACCAAATATAGACATCAAGTGGATTGGCCATAGAGGATTGAGATGTCATCAATTAATACCATTGGTGAAAACCTTTTTGCATCTGCCACACCCCCACCTCATAATTCTGCACTGTGGTGGAAATGACTTAGGCACTTTGACTGGGGTAGGTCTGGAAATGCTTTTAAAGGACACCTTTGAGCAATTGATGGCACTTTTTCCTCAAACTGCCTTGGTATATTCCAACATATGCCAAAGACAGAAATGGAAGTGGTCCAACCAATTTTGTCCACAATTTGAGAAAGCACGGAAACATGTGAATAAATCTGTTTCTGCTTACATGAGAGACTATGGAATGGGTTCAATATACAACAATAACTTGCGTTACAACATGCAAGATATCTACAGAGGAGATGGTGTGCACTTCTCAGATGAGGGGAATAGAATATTCCTCCTCAATTTAAGACAGTGCATTGGAACCTACTTGTAGCTACCTAAATCGGCCACAGAACCCAAAAGCTCTTTTCAGGGCTACCCTACCTCTGATCACTCAAAATGATTATTTTACTCTAACTTTTTTCACTGTTTTTCACCAAAGTACGCTCCCCGGTACGCTCCTCGGTACGCTCCCCCCCCCCCCCCCCGAAAAATATTTAAAAAAAAAATAAATTGGGGCCTATATGGGCCTCCTAAGCCCCCCTCAGAAAACCTAGGGGGTCAGGGGGTGTCAACTGTGCCCCCTTTTACCCATTCCCAACGTTGTTTGTCCTCCATCTTGTGTCTCAAATCTACCGAAACACAAGATGGAGGACTCCCGTAGCGCTGCCGGTACGCGTACCGGGGCGCGCACCGGTAGGCGCTCCCAACATTTTTTTAAAGTTAATTTACATAAAAACCACTGGAGAGACTTTCACCAAATATAGAATAGGCCCTACTACATACCAGTCCCTACCATTTTCCCAAATTTGGTGGAATTCCATTGAGCCATTTGGGCTGTAGCCCTGTCTAAATATCCTGAGGTAAATTACATGACAAAAACACATATGAAGTGTTAGAATTTACAACCAATTAAAATGTTACTTTCATTTTCTACTTTTTTTTCTGACATTTGATTGGTTATGTACATGAATATAAATGAAAAATGAGAGGGAAACACGGCCATTTTGACTACAACTACCTAAGGTACATCTTTAAAGGATTTTCTCATTTATCTTCATCACCTTTCTATAAGGTAAGTTGTTAATTTGTAAGGGGCACTTTAAGTTAATTTGTAAAAACGTTTTCTGATAGTTATTTACTGTCCCTCTGTTATAGTTATAGATTGAGATAGGCTTCTCTGTTATAGTTATAGATTGAGTTAGGCTTCTCTGGTATAATTATGAATTTACTTAGGCTTCTTCACATGCACTTTTTTATATTTCTACTTCCTGCCTGATACCATACACTGCCCAAAGATAACTTCACTGTTAAAAACTCAGAAGTACCTGTCTGAACTTAAACCCAACAGTGCCCTAACTCTACTGATATTTTTTTAATGCAATTTACAACAAGAAAATGCAAGGACAACAAAACAAATGTAATATTTCTTTCGAAATTGTTGTGGAGAACAATCCTGAGGAAGAGATTGATGACTTAGACTTTTTGGATCAGTCTCTGGACCAAGAGTTACTTAATTGTGTGGAAGAAATATAATCATGGAATCCAAATGAGGACATTCCTGATAATGTAATGTTGGAAGTTCTTTTAAATTTTGAAAAATCACAACAATACATTTGTATTTAATAATTAAAAATTGTTCGAGACAATATTCATTTTTATATGTAATTCATGAAATAGTACCAAAATGAATATAATATAAAGTAAGACTTATAGTATACTGTGCAACTTTTTTGTGTTACATAGTAATTTTGCTCATAGTTACTTCCTTTCTCCCACTATATTATCTCCAATGTGTATTTGACATCTCTTTTTCATCTCCTGCCTCCATGTTGTTTCTGCTTTCCTGACAGACTATGGTATAGATTCTATATACCACAATAACTTCTGTAACAACATGCAAATTATCTACAGAGGAGACGGTGTACATTGAATTTAAGACTCTGCATTGGTACCCACATGCTGGTACTTAAATCACCCACACAACACAACAACTCTATGCAAAGCTACCCTACCTCTAAGCACTTTAAATTATTATTTTACTGTTTCACTGGGTTTTCCCCTTGGTATGCTCCCCGTTTTTGCCCCACGGGGCCCTTTTATGGCCCCCACATCAAACCTAGGGGGTCAGGGAGGGTCTACCCTGCCCCCTTTTGGTCATTTCCCCCTTTGTTTTTGCCACCTCTTGTGTCTCGATCCTACCAAGACACAAGATGGCGGCCACTCCGGACTGTTTGGAATGTTGACAGACACCCGAGAGCCAATCAGCTTTCCGCTCGCGAACTCGCGTTACGCGCTGGTACACGCCCCGGTGCGCGTACCGGGGCGCGCTTATAGATATATATATTTTTTTGAACCGAAATTACTCAAAATCCTCTGGAGCACATATCTTGAGACATAGCAAAGGCACATCGGGCTACCAGTCCCTACAATTTTGCCAAGTTTCCTGGGAATCCATTCAGCCGTTCGGGTTAAAAGTGAGTCAAACCGCCCTATGGAAATTAACATGGGGAAAACATGTTTTGGGACCCCCTTTTATCTCGGCCCCCGCTTAACAAATCCCCGCCAAACTTTCAGGGAAGGAGCGGACCAGAGCAGGCCATCTAATTTGAGAAATTTGCGAAAATTCGTCCACCGGCGCCAAAGTTATTCCCAATAGAATGTTGCGGATTTCCTATGGAAACTAGGTCCTAACTATAACTACCTACTGGCGACCGCCAGTAGGTAATATATATATATATATATATATATATATATATATTTTGTCATCCAAAGTGCCTGTGCTTTCGGGGACGCACACGACATTTCTCCGCCCTGCGGGCTATCAATCAGCTTGCTTTCCGCTCTCCATTATTTAAAACCTGCCCGACGCGTTTCTGGGAACCTTTTCCCGTCATCAGGGGCTGCCGTCAAGGAATAATGTTCACACACAGGTATTTGCCAGACATTGATTTATTAGCCACACCCCTGGTAGGCTGTTCGAGGCCATCACTTCCAAACGAGTTGGAGGTTCGAGCACAGGACTCCACATGTACAGCGTGCTGAACCGTAATACCCAGCCTACTATAGGTAATTGAGGAGCATCACTTGCCAAAGAATTTTTAATGCAACAGCCACGCACCGAACAGACTACGCATCCCAGAAACACTTGGTATGACGAGGTACTAAACAATACGCCTACCAGGGGTGTGGCTAATAAATCAATGTCTGGCAAATACCTGTGTGTGAACATTATTCCTTGACGGCAGCCCCTGATGACGGGAAAAGGTTCCCAGAAACGCGTCGGGCAGGTTTTAAATAATGGAGAGCGGAAAGCAAGCTGATTGATAGCCCGCAGGGCGGAGAAATGTCGTGTGCGTCCCCGAAAGCACAGGCACTTTGGATGACAAAATTCTTACCGGCCGCCTGGTCGGGGGGAGAGCACCATCAGCTGTTGCAGCGTTCACCCTTTGCAGCAGTTCGAGGCCATCACTTCCAAACGAGTTGGAGGTTCGAGCACAGGACTCCACATGTACAGCGTGCTGAACCGTAATACCCAGCCTACTATAGGTAATTGAGGAGCATCACTTGCCAAAGAATTTTTAATGCAACAGCCACGCACCGAACAGACTACGCATCCCAGAAACACTTGGTATGACGAGGTACTAAACAATACGCCTACCAGGGGTGTGGCTAATAAATCAATGTCTGGCAAATACCTGTGTGTGAACATTATTCCTTGACGGCAGCCCCTGATGACGGGAAAAGGTTCCCAGAAACGCGTCGGGCAGGTTTTAAATAATGGAGAGCGGAAAGCAAGCTGATTGATAGCCCGCAGGGCGGAGAAATGTCGTGTGCGTCCCCGAAAGCACAGGCACTTTGGATGACAAAATTCTTACCGGCCGCCTGGTCGGGGGGAGAGCACCATCAGCTGTTGCAGCGTTCACCCTTTGCAGCAGTTCGAGGCCATCACTTCCAAACGAGTTGGAGGTTCGAGCACAGGACTCCACATGTACAGCGTGCTGAACCGTAATACCCAGCCTACTATAGGTAATTGAGGAGCATCACTTGCCAAAGAATTTTTAATGCAACAGCCACGCACCGAACAGACTACGCATCCCAGAAACACTTGGTATGACGAGGTACTAAACAATACGCCTACCAGGGGTGTGGCTAATAAATCAATGTCTGGCAAATACCTGTGTGTGAACATTATTCCTTGACGGCAGCCCCTGATGACGGGAAAAGGTTCCCAGAAACGCGTCGGGCAGGTTTTAAATAATGGAGAGCGGAAAGCAAGCTGATTGATAGCCCGCAGGGCGGAGAAATGTCGTGTGCGTCCCCGAAAGCACAGGCACTTTGGATGACAAAATTCTTACCGGCCGCCTGGTCGGGGGGAGAGCACCATCAGCTGTTGCAGCGTTCACCCTTTGCAGCAGTTCGAGGCCATCACTTCCAAACGAGTTGGAGGTTCGAGCACAGGACTCCACATGTACAGCGTGCTGAACCGTAATACCCAGCCTACTATAGGTAATTGAGGAGCATCACTTGCCAAAGAATTTTTAATGCAACAGCCACGCACCGAACAGACTACGCATCCCAGAAACACTTGGTATGACGAGGTACTAAACAATACGCCTACCAGGGGTGTGGCTAATAAATCAATGTCTGGCAAATACCTGTGTGTGAACATTATTCCTTGACGGCAGCCCCTGATGACGGGAAAAGGTTCCCAGAAACGCGTCGGGCAGGTTTTAAATAATGGAGAGCGGAAAGCAAGCTGATTGATAGCCCGCAGGGCGGAGAAATGTCGTGTGCGTCCCCGAAAGCACAGGCACTTTGGATGACAAAATTCTTACCGGCCGCCTGGTCGGGGGGAGAGCACCATCAGCTGTTGCAGCGTTCACCCTTTGCAGCAGTTCGAGGCCATCACTTCCAAACGAGTTGGAGGTTCGAGCACAGGACTCCACATGTACAGCGTGCTGAACCGTAATACCCAGCCTACTATAGGTAATTGAGGAGCATCACTTGCCAAAGAATTTTTAATGCAACAGCCACGCACCGAACAGACTACGCATCCCAGAAACACTTGGTATGACGAGGTACTAAACAATACGCCTACCAGGGGTGTGGCTAATAAATCAATGTCTGGCAAATACCTGTGTGTGAACATTATTCCTTGACGGCAGCCCCTGATGACGGGAAAAGGTTCCCAGAAACGCGTCGGGCAGGTTTTAAATAATGGAGAGCGGAAAGCAAGCTGATTGATAGCCCGCAGGGCGGAGAAATGTCGTGTGCGTCCCCGAAAGCACAGGCACTTTGGATGACAAAATTCTTACCGGCCGCCTGGTCGGGGGGAGAGCACCATCAGCTGTTGCAGCGTTCACCCTTTGCAGCAGTTCGAGGCCATCACTTCCAAACGAGTTGGAGGTTCGAGCACAGGACTCCACATGTACAGCGTGCTGAACCGTAATACCCAGCCTACTATAGGTAATTGAGGAGCATCACTTGCCAAAGAATTTTTAATGCAACAGCCACGCACCGAACAGACTACGCATCCCAGAAACACTTGGTATGACGAGGTACTAAACAATACGCCTACCAGGGGTGTGGCTAATAAATCAATGTCTGGCAAATACCTGTGTGTGAACATTATTCCTTGACGGCAGCCCCTGATGACGGGAAAAGGTTCCCAGAAACGCGTCGGGCAGGTTTTAAATAATGGAGAGCGGAAAGCAAGCTGATTGATAGCCCGCAGGGCGGAGAAATGTCGTGTGCGTCCCCGAAAGCACAGGCACTTTGGATGACAAAATTCTTACCGGCCGCCTGGTCGGGGGGAGAGCACCATCAGCTGTTGCAGCGTTCACCCTTTGCAGCAGTTCGAGGCCATCACTTCCAAACGAGTTGGAGGTTCGAGCACAGGACTCCACATGTACAGCGTGCTGAACCGTAATACCCAGCCTACTATAGGTAATTGAGGAGCATCACTTGCCAAAGAATTTTTAATGCAACAGCCACGCACCGAACAGACTACGCATCCCAGAAACACTTGGTATGACGAGGTACTAAACAATACGCCTACCAGGGGTGTGGCTAATAAATCAATGTCTGGCAAATACCTGTGTGTGAACATTATTCCTTGACGGCAGCCCCTGATGACGGGAAAAGGTTCCCAGAAACGCGTCGGGCAGGTTTTAAATAATGGAGAGCGGAAAGCAAGCTGATTGATAGCCCGCAGGGCGGAGAAATGTCGTGTGCGTCCCCGAAAGCACAGGCACTTTGGATGACAAAATATATATATATATATAGTGATCCAAGGATTCCAAGAGAAAGGAATTCAGGCGAGCCCACAGCAGTTGCAACAAGTACGTTTTTTATTTTTGGCAGAAAAGACGACGCGTTTCGACCACGTTCGTGGTCTTGGTCACATGATCCATGTCTCCAAAAGTGCAGTTATTTATAGGTGAGTTTACACATAGTCATGTTCATAGACATAGAAAACATAGGTTTGTAAATCTGTTCATGTCACAAAACATTGAAAAAGAGGTGCTTTTTAGAGGTACAGTACACGTTTTCTTAAGCATTTTGTTATATTGTGCGTGACATTATTTATAGATATGTTGCATCACATATTTATCAGATAACATGACAGTGTGCACAAAAACAAACATCAGATACCGCGTCACAGGCACCAAACATAGTAGTAGGACTATGCTTTACATATGTAGCGGCCATATTGGAGTGTTCAAAGTAAAGTATTTGAACACGTGTAATGCAACAAATTTGAAACCATAGTAAAATGCATTTGCTTTCATCACTCTCATTACAATAAAACACAAATGTGTGTCAACCGAAAGGAAATATCGCCACAATTGTTAGAAAAATGCACAAGTGAGTAACAACAGAAAAGAATTGTCTTTTGCTCTAATAAGTGATGTGCCTGGTGCTCAATTTCTGCGTACCCTCGCAGTATCCTTAACTCCCATTCTTGAGATGTACTGGCAAGTGTCTAGGATACATGCACAGTGCGGCTATACCAGAATAACTCCCTGTGTAGTTTAAAGGTATACCAGTGCGCTCATGTGTGGTGTAATCTAATACAATGCAAAGCGCTTGAATTTGAAATTGAAGATGTGCTCTGTTTATCATTCAAAAAGCGCTACGGGAGCACAATTGTAAATCGTAGATGTTGTTAAGATAGTAATTGACCTGGTGCCCAATCAATAAAGCGTATATTGTAATTACGGGAGCCCAAATGTCGACATTTGATGTTTGATGGGGGTCCAGCGGGGCCCTGTAGCCTGGGGACCGCCATTCCTTGGTGCTACAAAATAAATGGGTGAGGGAGCTCAAAGGTTTGTCTAAGCCCCGAGGATTACCACCCACTGGGGCTTTTATATTTTGAGAGGGGGGCCGTTTGGTTTCCATTCCGGAGCAGTCGAAAGCCTTGGGGAACACCACCCCCTGGGAGCGGCTCTTGCTGTGTCTCGGGGTGTCTACCCCCGGGATACTGCTATTTGGTATGGCAGGGTGGGAGTCGAGGTTCCTGTTGTGTCATAGCAAACTTGAGGGCATATTAACAAGTGCCATTTGGCTGCAATTTTAAAAAAAAAGCCAAAAATGCTGTGAAAATTATATTGCCCTATTTGGTGATGCTAAGATGCATTAATGCATGTTAGCAGCGGGTTTGCTAAGGGCTCGCCTCGTATCTCCAATGAGTTGCAATGTAAGTGTTCTCAGTGGCAAGGCAGGTGTTTCTATGAGAATATAAAAAGGAAGAGGGAGGTATGACAACACTGTTGTATTTACAAGGCGGCCCTGGATTTAGGGACCAATAGGAAAACTCTCGGTAATTGCGGTTTATGTCGGATCCTCACATCTGTTCTGAAGTAGACTTTTTTTTGAAAATCTGTTTATTAGCAGGGTAGTCAGAGCATTTGCACAGAGTCAGTAACATAGTACACATTCAGAATTAAGGCAGCTCCATCGATCTCAGCAAAAGCGTGAATAATATACATTTTAACTTTGTTGTGTTTCAGTCAATCAAACAATCCCTGTAAGAAGTACAGAAATCCCACCCTCCACCCACAGAAAAAGTCCCACCCTAGACACTCCCATTGTGCGTATGTATATAGCAATTAGTACCAGGGCGCACCCAACAGGCAGATCGATTCCAATATGCGTAGTTTTGCATTTTTACACAACTAGACAGTGGCATAAGCAATAGTATCACGGGGTACCCCGTATCACAATTTAGTGCAGCATGTTCGTGCGAGGCTTATGGAGGTCCATCAACAGCTACACATAGTACAGTTTACGGTATTGAAATATCAGACTCTTCATCAAGTTCTGAAGTAGACTTAAGCATGTTTAATATGCGAGGTGGATTGATATGTTGAGTCCCGGCACGTGGTGAAAGGCACACCAGTGACAGAAAGGTGAGCTGCGGATATTCTTTTCAGTCACTCTTTCACTTCCTCTCTCCTTTGATGAAGAAATGACGCACAATGTCATCTTCCTTTTTATCAAACAGGTTGTGTTTCACAAATTGCCGTCCCCCCAACACCTCCAAAGCTCAACGTTCAAGGATTCTGTGATGATGTGACTGAAAAGAATATTCGCAGCTCACCTTTCTGTCACTGGTGTGTCTTTCACCACGTGCCGGGACATAATGCACCCTGAAGCTCTACATCTAAAAGATAGTAAAAAAAAGATGTTATGTCTGGTAATTATTACTATCTTAATGTGGAGTAGAATTACATCGCCCTTTCACACACCTTCCCTCCCGCATTTAAAAAACAACTATTTGTACAGTTCCAACTTTTGTAATAGTATAGTAGTAATGTTTTTTAATAAGTTGTGAAAGCAAATGGTGCGCAGTGATATACGTGGTTTTGATCATCACGAGCGACGGACATTTGACCGATTATAAAAACTTTCCCTCTATTGGAAAAAAATACAAATGCAAGAAGATACGGTATATAGGACTGCGTACGCCTAAATCGATGTGTCGCCTTTTTCTATCCAGTCTGCTGCACCCCATCTACTCCCTGCCCTGCGCACCCAGGCCTCACTGCTCACCTTCTACATCATGCCAGTCCCGTTCTGCCACCAAGAAATCCCACATATGGTGCTGCGTCTTGATATCGCTATGGCTAAGGACATACTCGTGCTCCCATCATCATTGCAGGTTGCTCACCCACTCAGTCCTTGCGGTACCACTAACTCAGTGACCAAAGAGGCCACGCACGTAGTTGTGGGCCCCCCTGCTTGGTGGTTCGGGCCTACATGAGGCGCCCAAACCATTAGGACGCGCCATCACACCCCTTCGGATGGGAGAAACACTGAAATGGCGTAGAGCATGTGTGCACCGTCTTTTTTATTGGTAAGGTCACGTGTGTAGTGACGTATGTGCTTGATGGGTGTGGTGTGGGTGTATACCAGCCATGAGGGAGTGTGTGTGTGCCGTTCTGACAACTACACCTAGAAGTAAGAAATCACTACAATGGAAATCTGGGCCATGTACGTACCGTTGTTGTATTTTCCTGGAAGCGGAAGTGGAGTGGGCTGAACTGACGTGGCCAGTGTTGCGCGAGGCTGTGAACGATGACTCCGTAACTATGGGCGTATTTCCATTGTGAGCTATATGAAAAATCTACTGATTTGGGTGTCCATGTTGTAGTGCTGCTGTCACCCGGGTCTTACACGAAAATGTGTCATTATGTCTGTAAAGTCCCACAATATGGCTACCATGGAAGGTACTGACCCTATATTCATCCATAGATGCACACATAAAAGATGGTGGACATGACGCATTTCTGCAAATATGAATGTTTGTTGTACATTCAGTGAAGTGTTGTAGCTGTAGTAATACAGGGCTGTGAAAGGTTTAGGTTACAATTTATGGCACATGAAGTACAGATAATATATATACGTATGTGGTCATTCAGGTATATTGTCGAACTTGGTGCTGGAAATCATTGTTCGAGGCTCGGAGTCGCGTCCACATCCTGTTATTGTAGAGTAATGACGCAACGTGTGCGTGAAAATGTACTGTACATACGGTGGTCATGTGAATTGTTGATATAGTTTTAGGTCGAATTCGCGCTATATAAATATGCTAAAAAAAAGAAATAGTACACATTTATAAATTGACTATAAGGTTTCTTTGCAGTATTGTAATGATCCACTTTGTATGTTCGTATTTGTAGAATGAGTGGGAGAAAGGTATATAATCGAAGTTTTTGTTATTGGCAGAGGTAAGTTGGTTGAATACGCTGTTTACAGCACAATATAATGCGGTAGGGCGCAGGAGCAGCATTTAACAAACATAATAAGTGCACAGACACAGATAGATAGTTGAAGTGGGTACGGGCACGTGTGCTCGACTCCATTTTATTACGTTGCTGTTGGTAACATGTAGAATAGTAATCATGACATCATACACAGATATTCAAACATAAACCGTTTATGACTTCTGCTGTACATAGGTAGGAGCACTATATGTGAAATAATACATAGAAGATTCAATTGTAAAGGGTTCATGAGTTGTGGTGCACCAAGGTAGGATCGGTTTGTGTGGAGCCTGTGATGATACGTGGTTCAGGCAGAACGCATTGGAAAGAATGTCTTTTGGATACTGAATTTTGCCTTAATAAGGCCACATTGCGATTATTTATAGTGCACTGAGTTAGTGGTACGTCTGGTGCTCAGCGTGTGCTCACCCTGTGATGATGTGTGGTTCGAGCGGTCTATACTCAAAGCATTGAGTGTTGCATACTGGACTGCATGAACTTTGAGGGGAAAAAACTACCATCAATAGTTATCAATTGCTCTGCAAACTAGGTCTACTGATTGCTCCCCATAACAAATTAAACAATTGCATTTCACACAGTGCATTCTAACTTTCTCAAAATGGGGAAGTATGTCTGGTGGCAATGTTGAAGGTGATGCCTCAGAGGTACTTGGTATTGCCGGGGTGGAGGTACATTTTGGCGCAGGATTCTACATTCCTCGTGAACATAGTTCACAGGAAGCAGGGATTAAAGGTGCTTGCTCATACTAGCAGTGCCACAATAGTATTTTTTGTCTGTGCCCTAAATAAATCAAGGCTAAATTCCCTACTGTCTGTAGTGTAGATACAAAGCTGAATTCAAGTTGTGAACCCTCCTGTGCGCAGTGTACATCGAAACCACTAGTCAGCACAGTTATGGAAGAATGCTTTTTTTCACTTATTTTTGCAAAATCTGAATAAATACAGTATAATTGTCTCTGCATTAAGTAAATCAAGGCTGAATTTCCTACTGTGTAGATGCAAAGCTGAATTCAAGTTGTAAACCCTGCTGTCCGCAGTGTAGATCTTAGGGTGGACTGCATCATCTGTAATCATGATTGAAATGGAAGATATAACATGTATAGAATACATTGTTGAAATATGTATGTTTCAGGGACATTATAGTTCAAATTGTGACCTGTGCTGTCCTTAGTGTAGACTGACATTAAGGGGTCGATTATGATGGCGGACGGACCTGAGTCCGTCCGCCACCATAGAGTAGGAGGGAACCTCCGCATGGCCTGCGGAGTTCCCTCATGTGCAATTAGGATGTGACCACCACCCTGGCGGTCACATCCTCTATTTTTACCATTGCGGCGGGTGCGGCTTCAAGCTGCATCCGCCGCAACGGTAAAAATGCATACATTGCATTTGTATGCAGAAAGCGGCAGGCACTGTGCGGTGCCTGCCAATTTCTGCATACAAATGCAGGGGGGTACCATAGGTACCCCCCATGTGAACCCCCTACCCCCCCTTCACCCAGGGGGCCCGCAACAGACCCCCGCAGTGAAGTTACACATGCTTTTCCACGGCGGAAAACCCGCCGCGGAAAAGCATTTTGCACAGCCCATCCTAATATGGCTGACGTTGTCTGAGAGACACCGTCACCATATTGGAGCTTTTCCGCCGCGGTTGTAAGCCAACAGCGGCGGAAAAGCTGCGGACGGAAACCAGGACCCACCAGCCATCCTAATGTGGCGGTGGGTCTTTGGTGGGTCCGCAGAGGATTTTCCGAATCCTCCGGGCCGGTGGTGGCTTCCGCCGGCCCGGAGGCTGCGGAAAATCCTCCATCGTAATAGGCCCCTAAGTGTGTCTTTGCACTTGCAGCGTAAATTTTATTATTCAACTAAATCTATAAGTGATATAAAAGAAGTTTTTGAAAGAAGCATACTAAAGGGATATTGTATAGATTTTATAGGTTTGCACTGAGTTAGTGGTACCTGAAACAACAAGGTTCTGTGGAGCCTGTGATGATGCGTGTTCTGGGTAGGCTGCACTGATAGTAATGGTTTTTGTCTTGTGAATTCAGTCTTAGTAACGCCACGCAACAATGATTTTTCGTGCACTGGGTTACTAGTACCTTTGGCGCTTAGCGTTTACGTATCCTGATGCGTGGTCGGGGGCACAGTATTTGGAGTAATGTGTTTTGTCGATTGGATTCTGCATGAATTCCATTTAAAAGAGACAGTATGTCTCACTGTGACATAAAACTGTTCACTCTTCTTTGCGATGATTTATGGTGCACTGAGTTAGTAGTATCTTTGGCGCTGTGCTTGTACGTATCCTGCGATAATGCGTAGTGCAGGGGGCTGCACTGGGAGAAATGTTTTTTGCCTAGTGAACTCTGCCTTAATAAGACTACGGGGAGATGACTTGTGATGCAGGGAGTTAGTGGTACCGAAAGAACTCAGAGTGTGCGCACCCTGCGATGATTCGTGGTTCGGGAAATTGCAGTGGTATAATGTCTCTTGTCTACTGGAATGCATCATGTACAATCGCCATTCTACCTGAATTGTGAGCCCTCACAATGTAGATCAAAGGCAGTAGTCATCACTGACATCAAGAAATTCTTTTTGTTGTATCTTTTAACAAAATCTTAGGACATAAAGTACAATTATCTCTACCTTAAAAAAATCAAGGCTAAATTTCATGCTGTTCGTAGTATAGATTCAAAGCTGAAGTCAAGTTGTGAACCCTGCTTTCCGCACTGTAGATCAAAGGCAGTAGTCAGCAGAGATATCGACAAATGATTTTTGTCACTTATTTTAACAAAATCCGAACACATACAGTATAATTGTCTCCGCAATAAATAAATCAAGGTTGAATTCCTTACTGTCTGTAGTGTACATGCAACGCTGAATTCAAGTTGTGAACCCTGCTGTCCGCAGTGTAGATCAAAGGCAGTAGTTGACACAGACATCAAGGAATGCTTTTTTTGTCACATACATAAATCTGAGGACACAGTACAATTGTCTCTGCCTTAAATAAATCGAGACTGAATTTAATGTTGTCTGTAGTGCTGATGCGCCACTGGTATCAAGTGGTAAGCTCTGTTGATCGCAGTGTACATTTGAAGGCAGTAGTCAGTATAGCTATTGAGGAATGTTTTTTGTGGCATCCTTTAACAAAATTGGCTCTGCCTTACATAAATCAAGGCTAACTTGATTGCTCTCCGTAGTGTAGATGCAACGCTGAATTCAAGTTGTGAACCCTGCTGTCCGCAGTGTAGATCGAAGGCAGTAGTTGACACAGACATCAAGGAATGCTTTTTTTGTCAAATACATAAATCTGAGGACACAGTACAATTGTCTCTGCCTTAAATAAATCGAGACTGAATTTAATGTTGTCTGTAGTGCTGATGCACCACTGGTATCAAGTGGTAAGCTCTGTTGGTCGCAGTGTACATTTGAAGGCAGTAGTCAGTATAGCTATTGAGGAATGTTTTTTGTGGCATCCTTTAACAAAATTGTCTCTGCCTTACATAAATCAAGCCTAACTTGAATGCTCTCCGTAGTTTAGACGGAAAGCTGAATTCAAGTTGTGAACCCTGCTGACCACAGTGTAGATCGAAGGCAGTAGTTGACACAGACATCGAGGAATGCATTTTGTCACTTATTTTAACAAAATCTGAAGACATATAGTACAATTGTCTCTGCATTAAATATATCAAGGCTAAATTTCCTACTGTCCATACTTTAACAAAATCTGGTGCCATAGTACAATTGTCTCTGCCTTAAACAAATTGAGACTGAATTCAATGTTGTCTGTAGTGCTGATGCGCAACTAGTATCAAGTTGTAAACTTTACTGACCGCACTGTAAATCGAAGGCAGTAGTCAGCACAGATATCGATGAAGAATTGTTGTCACTTATTTTAACAAAGTCTGAGGACATAGAGTAGAATTGTCTTTGCCTTACATAAATCAAAGCTAACTTCAATGCTGTCCGTAGTGTAGATCCAAAGCTGAATTCAAGTTGTGAACCCTGCTGTCCGCAGTGTAGATCTCAGGCAGTAGTCGATTCAGACATAAGTCTGTGGTGCTGTGGAGCTGAGTTCACAATGGGCCTGTATCGAGGAGGCACGTGGTCATGGCGGCAGCCACGTGGCAGGGTGAGGACCTTCGCTGCAACAGAAGTCTTTTCTCTTTGCAGAAGTGAACCACGCCCAAGGCGTAGGCTAAATATTTATACTCTTACACTGGAGTTACATACGTTGGATTTGCCCACTCTGCTTCTGCTGCAAGGCGGTGGGGAGACAACACAGCTACATGACTGAGATATTCCCCAGAGTCTGAGATAATATGGTTGCGTCCACTGTGCAGCACACTACAGGTATCAAAACTATATTTTGACATGGAAAAGTTTTTTTTTCTATAGTGAGTTGTGTATAGCATATCACCGGTACACTTGGGATTCTGTAAATTATTGTTGATGTGCGAATTTACTCCCTTATACATATTTGGTTGTCACATCTCTCAACCTTTCAGCTATTGTGCGTTTGAGAGGATATGGTATCTTGGGAAGGTCCGTTGAGTTCCACCATCATGAGCAGAGCACCCATCCGCTGAGTTCTGCAAGTTCCTAGGATATATATATATATATATATATATATATATATATATTACCTACTGGCGATAGCCAGTAGGTATATATAGTTAGGATTGTTTTCCATAGGGAAATCGCAACATTCTATTGGGAATAACGTTGGCGCCGGTTGAGGAATCTTCCTGAAATTTTCCTTAACTTTGCCTCGCGGCGCTCCGCTCCTTCTCTGAAAGTTTGGGGGGATTGGTCAAGCGGGGGCCGAGATAAAAGGGGGTCCCAAAACGTGTTTTCCCCATGTTAATTTCCATAGGGCGGTTGGACTCACTTTTAGCCCGAACGGCTGAATGGTTTTCCACCAAACTTGGCAAAATTGTAGGGACTGATAGCCCGATGTGCCTTTGCTATGTCTCAAGATATGTGCTCCAGTGGTTTTTACGAAAATTAACTTTGAAAAAATATATATTGGGCTACATTGGGCTATATATATGTTAGAGCCCAAATGTAGCCCAATGTAGCCCAATGTAGCCCAAAGATGGCCACCAGAGACAAAAAAAAACAAATGTAGCCCAAATAGCAGCCAGATGTAGCCCAACTATAGCCCAATGACAGAATGTCCCAGAGTGTTCTAAAGAACAACTAGAGCGCTAACAGTCTTATTTATGACAAAAGTATGGCACACCTGAAGTCATCTTGATTGGAATAAAGTGTTAACACTTAAAACATTCAATTTGCAAAGGAACAAAATGAGGGGGTTCATTTTTCCATAGAAATTATGATTAGTGCTGAAGAAAGAAAAATTAGGGCACATTTTGAGTGACTTCTCAAATCCTCTTATATTTCATTAAAAAAATTCTGATATGCAGTCTCCCAAGATGGCCACCAGAGACAAAAGAGCCCAAATGTAGCCCAAATATCAGCCAGATGTAGCCCAACTATAGCCCAATGACAGAATGTCCCAGAGTGTTCTAAAGAACAGCTAGAACGCTAACAGTCTTACTTATGACAAAAGTATGGCACACCTGAAGTCATCTTGATTGGAATAAAGTGGTAACACTTAATACATTTAATTTGAAAAGGAACAAAATGAGGGGTTGCATTTTGCCATAGAAATTTTATATATATATATATATATTCACTGAAAAAACCATAGGTTACACACCAGTTATAGTTAGGAATTAGCATTTAAAAAACCTTTGAAATTCACTGAAAAAACCATAGGTTTCACACCAGTTATAGTTAGCTGGAAATTTTACTCGCATAAAACCATTGAGATTCCCACGTTATAGTTAGTTGGACTCACTATAACTTGCACGTCTGCAGTGCACTGCTGATGACGTCACATATTACATCACTCATGCATCTATTTAAATATTTAAGCATTACTCGCTAATATATGTATTCACTAAGATACACTTAATAAGCCAGTTAACCAATCCATTTTTTTTAAAAACACTGAAAAAACCATAGGTTTCAGGCCTTATATAGATAGGAATTAGCATTTAAAAAACCTTTGAAATTGACTGAAAAAACATAGGTTTCAGGCCTTATATAGTTAGGAATTAGCATTTAAAAAACCTTTGAAATTCACTGAAAAAAACATAGGTTTCAGGCCTTATATAGTTAGGAATCAGCATTTAAAAAACCTTTGAAATTCACTGAAAAAACCATAGGTTTCAGGCCTTATATAGTTAGGAATTAGCATTTAAAAAAACCTTTGAAATTCACTGAAAAAACCATAGGTTTCAGGAGTTATATAGTTAGGAATTAGTTTTTAAAAAACCTTTGAAATTCACTCAAAAAACTATAAGTTTTAGTGGTGTTATAGGCTGGACATTTTACTCATACAAAACCATTGAAATTGCTCCTATATAGTTAGTTGTACTAACTATATTTCGCGCACCCGCAATCCACTGCTGATGATGTCACATATTAGATCATTCATGACAGTCAGTGACATCACTGATGACATCTCAAATGACATCACTGATGACATCACTGATGACATCATCCACATGACAATCACATACACCTTTTCATACACTATTACAATTTTTTATCACTGTTTGTAAAATACAGAGTATCATATTTAAATCCATTGTCACAGCAATACAAGTATCTAAAAATCCACTCAGTGATTCATAGATGTATACACACATCTAATCACTTACCTATGGATTCACTCATACATGCTGTCAATGAACAATAGAACATTATCAAAAATACTTATACATCTATATCGACATTAAACAACAGCACGCATCCTATTCACATATGAAGTCATCCTACTCACTTATGCAAACAATGGATCATACTTACATATTTACTTAGCAAAACACTTATACAAACACCACTTCTTCTATTCATTTAGATAGTAAGTCATACTTAGTGAATTATAAAATCATTATTACAAGTATACAGTTATCCATACAGTCACTCACACAATCATTGTGTCTTATGTATACTTATTTATATACAACAACTGACACATACACTGCCTTTTATTTTTCTAGTTTGTTGGACCTGTACCTTTGAGAAATATATTTGCTCATCACCACGCCCATAAAGAGATTCCCTCACCCAAACTGTTAGAACATGTAGTTTTAACTTCATATATCTACTGAATCAACTATTCACACATATTTGGACAGTCACACACCCCCCGCCGAACCACACACACTTTCACACTCCCATACAAATACTCAGTTAACTAATCAATAACTAATATAGATTTCACATAGCTAGTAACCAACTGTAGAATCAGTTTACAGACAAAGTGATACAGATATTCACACAGTTTAGCCACTATCCACTATATTTAGTGAGACATTATAAATTGGTCAAGTAAACAGTCAATTACACTGCTACTAAATCCTCCATCCAAATATTTATTTATATATATCCACTCATTCTTCAATGTAAATTGCTATATATATAATGCATATTTAAATAACGAAGCAAACCACATTCATTGGATGATGTCATCAGTGATGTCATCAGTGATGTAATTTGAGAAGTCATCAGTGATGTCACTGACCATGTCATGAATGATGTAATATGTGACATCATCAGCAGTGGATTGCGGGTGCGCGAAATATAGTTAGTACAACTAACTATATAGGAGCAATTTCATTGGTTTTGTATGAGTAAAATGTCCAGCTAACTATAACACCACTAAAACGTATAGTTTTTTTAGTGAATTTCAAAGGTTTTTTAAAAACGAATTCCTAACTATATAACTCCTGAAACCTATGGTTTTTTCAGTGAATATATATATATATATATATATATATATATATATTCACTGAAAAAACCATAGGTTATAGACCATATATAGTTAGGAATTAGCATTTAAAAAACCTTATTTTACTCACACAAAACCATTGAAATTCCATATATAGTTAGTTGCACTAACTATATATCGCGCACCCGCAATCCACTGCTGATCATGTCACATATTACATCATTCATGACATGGTCAGTGACATCACTGATGACATCACTGATGACATCTCAAATGACATCACTGATGACATCACTGATGACATCTCAAATGACATCACTGATGACTACATCCAGTGACTGTATAATTCTGTAAAGTTAAAATATGTCTTACATATTGAAGAATGAGTGGATGTATAAGTGTCTTGATGAAGGATTTAGTAGGGGCATGGCTGACTGTATGAGTGACTGATTAAATGTGTCTCACTGAGTGCATGGGTTAGTGACTAAACTGTCTTAATTTGTGCATCATTATGTCTGTTGTTCTGTAAACTGCTGCATGTGTTGATCATTAGCTATATGATTAACTGTATGGGTTATTGATTGGTTGCCCAAGCATTTGTATGGGAGACTGAGTGTGTGTCTGGGTGGCTGGGAGGTGTATGACTCTCTGCATAGATGTGTGAGCAGTTGATTGACTAGATGTATGGGTTCAAAAGTGCATGTGGAAACAGCTGTATGGGCGGTTGACTGTGTGCATGAGTGTATTGGTGAGTGAATGGATATCTCAGTGCTACATGTCAAAGTAAGTACATATGTAAAACACAGTACATGTGAGAGTTGACATATATAAATAACTGTGCATAAGAGCCAGTGAATGTGTGAGTGGCTGTATGGATCATTGTGAACTTGTATCCAGGATTGTATAAGTGAGTAAATATGTTTTAGTATATGTTTGAATAAGTAAGGTGTGTATAACTGTATAGTTGAGGAAATGGAGGTGTGATTGATTCTTTGCATGACTGACTAAGTGTCTGAGTAACTCCATGGATGAGTGACAGTCTATGAGTGTCTGTTTACACTGAGTGTATCTAAGGTTATATTAGAGTCTGAAGAGGTTCATCGTATTATCACATGAATGATGTCATCAGTGATGTGATCAGTAATGTCAAATGAGATGTCATCAGTGATGTCATTTGAGATGTCATCAGTGATGTCATCAGTGATGTCATTTGAGATGTCATCAGTGATGTCATCAGTGATGTCACTGACCATGTCATGAATGATGTAATATGTGACATGATCAGCAGTGGATTGCGGGTGCGCGATATATAGTTAGTGCAACTAACTATATATGGAATTTCAATGGTTTTGTGTGAGTAAAATAAGGTTTTTTAAATGCTAATTCCTAACTATATATGGTCTATAACCTATGGTTTTTTCAGTGAATTTTCAAGGTTTTGTAAATGCTAATTCCTAACTATATATGGTCTATAACCTATGGTTTTTTCAGTGAATTTCAATGGTTTTTTAATAGCAAATATCATAAGCTGTCGAATGTCAAGTACGTGGTAAGTGAAAACATTTTCGTGTTTATGCACACTGATCTGCTTTGAATGGTGCCCCCCCCCTCATTTCTATTAGGAGTACTCTCTCTTTGCAGATAGTGAAAGGTAGTTAACGCAGGCCTTTGCCCCCGTTGTAATCCGTCGTGCCTGCTTCTCTCTCCATTTGATTGATTGTTATCCAAGTATTTACTGTTTTAGAATTAGTTCTCTTTGGTTCATTCTCTATTTACAAACAAACACAGAGTCGCAATACTCTGTTTAGTCTTTGCAGATAACGAAAAATCGTGTAAAAAAAAAGAAAAGGAATCGAGCAAAATCAGTAGGCCACTAATGGGATCTCTTTTTGACCTCGCTAAAATAGAAACATTAGGAACAACCCCTCATGACAAATACAAAACTAGTGAGATGAACTGAACTCCACACAATGATGGCTGCAAAACAGCTCGGCTCCGCCACCCACCCCGCCCAAAATAACGATAAAGAGCGGCTGCCATGATTGGTTGCGGAATGGCCACGACGGAGCTACGAAATGGTGCTGCTCTCATGCTAACCCCAGCTTCAGTCTGAAACATCCAGAAACACTGTAGACTACCAATTCGATCAGTTCCAGTAGCGCCCCAATGTAACCCGGTAGAGAAGAACTAGCCCTCCCCTCTTTGACTGATGGTTCTTGTTGCCTGTCCCTTCTGTTGTCATTTAACAGAACTATTTAGCCTGCTGAAAGGGGTTGTGTTCCGACCGCTGGTTGGTGGAGACATTTTGACTATATTCTGGACCTGCGTTGTCGCGTAATGCGTCATATGACGCGCCGCGTTAGCGCATCCGGAAGTCATCCGGGGCGCGCAGCGCGTAACGTAAGCATAACAAGTCATGTGACTTGTTAATAAAACTTTTCATTGGTTCATTTTACTTTTCTTATTGTAATGATGAAAGGCTTGGTCATATGACCTAAAAATTACGCTTTTCATTACTTCCGAACATTATTTTTTCTTAAATATATGTTATAATGTTCCAGGCTAATGTACTTTCCCGGAAATTTTACAACTGTCCTGCAAGTAAAATATATTCTTTTTTCGAGAAAAAGAGCGTTTCTTCGTCCCATGACGGAGCCGTTGAGCAAAAGAGGGTCGACCTGCTGTCTTAGTCGCCGATACGCCTGAATATGAGATTCTTATCGATCACTTTATGTTGCAGGAATACAAAACACAACAGCCCTTGACCATTTATCTTTACTGCGTTCCTTCGTATTATACCTTTTACCCTTCATGTAATTGGTCTGCTTTATTTCACTTGCCTTTTAATGATTCTAAAACAGTGACTATTATTAAAAACTTTACCAATGTATATACTACTACCATGTTTTCTTTTAAAAACCTTTATTGTGAAAATTTCATTATACAAATACGAGCCTATAACCACGTGGGCCTGCCACGGAGCAAACTGTAATCGTATATGATGAATAGACATTTACACTGTAGAGGAACGTAACGGGCGGGCCATTAGGTTGCAAGAACTAAGGTGTCTAACAGTTACGGAATCGGTGGACGTACATTTTATAATTAAAATACGACAGGGCCAGTTACAATAAAATTATCTAGATATACATTTGCGGGCAAGTACCATGGGTGACGTTAATTCGAACTTTCAACAGTACAGTAATCAATAACACATCAGAACTTAATATCAATAGGGATGTCGAAATATTCAATCAATTCTCGTCCCCGCCCGCCATGTGCTTCAAAACTGCATACGTATCTCGTGATTTCAAGGTTCTGCAACCAGTACACAACAAGGAGTTACGAGTCCCATTTATTCCGGCGCCATTTTGGGCGAGGACGGGCAGGTCCAGGATATAGTCAAAATGTCTCTACCAACCATCGACTATGATGATGTTCATATGCTGTATTTATTAGAGTAACACTCATCTGTCCACATGAAATTAATTTGCCACAATCTAAACATGTCATTTTAATCTTTCCAAAGTTCTTCTAAATATTTGGGACCGTTTCCCTTGCCTCTGAAGCTCTCAGTGCCACTTCTTTGATGAATGTACTAGCAGGTCAGGGGTTCTCCTCCAAATCTCTCTTTTATGCAGCACTATAATTAATTGGTGCCACCTCTCCATATGACGATGCATGGTATAGTTACCACAACTATATTTTTTTTCGGTTCCTCTGGAGAGTTCATCGTGGCAGATGAAGCGTGTAACGTACCGGGCATTTACCTTTTTTTGCATGTACAGGAAAGGAAAAAAAAATCGAGCGTCCGAGTTCTAAGGTGTCCCAGGGCCATTTTAGTGGACCAGGCCCAAATCCAAAGAACAGGCCGCCATTTTGAGAGTCCTCTTGCAGCCGCCTGTCGCTGTAGCATCAAGAGCAGCCAAAACTCAGCTGAATGGCAACTGAAACGGTAAAGGGTCGCCCCACTACAGCAGACGAGCCTCCACCTAGGAAGGCCCATTCACGCCGGCTCCCCCCCCCCCTTCGGGCACCCCACGCCGTTATTCGGAGCAGTATTGTAGGATGGCCACACCAGTGCGGCAACTTGCTAGACATCACCTCGGTGGTAACCGAATCTCAACGCCTTGTGGTGTCTTCTATTCAGAAAACATTGTTATGCTGCCTTCGACCTATTCGCCGCAAGTGCGCACACAACTCAACTGCATAGCTTGCTAGACACCACCTCGGTGCCATCCGGATCTTGGAATGTCAGCGCCTTTTGGTGTCTTCTCTTCAGAAAATATTGTTGCGCTGCCTTTGGCCCCATTCGCACATCAGTCCGCTACTGACGCCATCTCACAGGCTAATGGGGCGCCCCACGCCGACTTTCAGCATTGTAGGATGACCACACCAGTACAGCAACTTGCTAGACATCACCTCGGTGCCATCCGGATCTCGGCGCCCCACTGCAGATGAAGTGCCTCTCAACTATGAAACCACCACGGTGACATCCGGATCTTGGCGCGTTGTGCTGCCTTCGGCCTATTCGCACATCGGTCCGCTACTGACGCCATCTCACAGGCTAATGGGGCGACCCACGCCGAGTTTCAGCATTGTAGGATGACCACACCAGTACAGCAACTTACTAGACATCACCTCGGTGCCATCCGAATCTTGGCATCTCAACGCCTAGTGGTATCTTCCATACAGAAAATATTGTTACGCTGCCTTTGGCCCCATTCGCACATCAGTCCGCAACTTAGACATCACCTCGGTGCCATCCGGATCTTAGCATCTCAGCGCCTTGTGGTGTCAGTCAGAAAATATTGTTGCGCTGCCTTTGGCCCCATTCGCACATCAGTCCGCTACTGACACCATCTCACAGGCCAACAGGGCGCCCCACGCCGACTTTTACCATTGTACGATGGCCACACCAGTGCCACAACTTGCTAGACACCACCTCGGTGCCATCCGGATCTTGGCATCTCAGCGCCTTGTGGTGTCTTCAAATCAGAAAATATTGTTGCGCTGCCTTTGGCCCCATTCGCACATCGGTCCGCTACTGACGCCATCTCACAGGCCAACGGGGCGCCCCACGCCGACTTTCAACATTGTAGGATGGCCACAGAAGTGCGACAACTTACTAGACACCACCTCGGTGCCATCCGGATCTTGGCGCGTTGTGCTGCCTTCGGCCTATTCGCACATCGGTCCGCTACTGACGCAAACTCACAGGCCAACGGGGCGCCCCACGCCGACTTTCAGCATTGTAGGATGGCCACACCAGTGCACCTTACTAGACACCACCTCGGTGCCATCCGGATCTTGACGCGTAGTGAAGCTGCAGCAGCTGCAAATAAGCTTCAGACAGTGCTACAACCGCTGCTCAGAACTCTCAACTATGACACCACCTCGGTGCCATCCGGATCTTGGCATCTCAGCGCCTTGTGGTGTCAGTCAGAAACTATTGTTGCGCTGCCTTTGGCCCCATTCGCACATCGGTCCGCTACTGATGCAAACTCACAGGCCAACGGGGCGCCCCACGCCGACTTTCAGCATTGTAGGATGGCCACACCAGTGCGGCAACTTGCTACACACCACCTCGGTGCCATCCGGATCTTGGCATCTCAGCGCCTAGTGGTGTCTTCTATTCCGAAAATATTGTTGCGCTGCCTTCGGCCCCATTCACACATCGGTCCGCTACTGACGCCATCTCACAGGCCAACGGGGCACCCCACGCCGACTTTCAGCATTGTAGGATGGCCACACCAGTGCGGCAACTTACTAGACACCACCTCGGTGCCATCCGGATCTTGGCGCGTTGTGCTGCCTTCGGCCTATTCGCACATCGGTCCGCTACTGACGCAAACTCACAGGCCAACGGGGTGCCCCACGCCGACTTTCAGCATTGTTGGATGGCCACACCAGTGCGGCAACTTACTAGACACCACCTCGGTGCCATCCGGATCTTGGCGCGTTGTGCTGCCTTCGGCCTATTCGCATATCGGTCCGCTACTGACGCAAACTCACAGGCCATCGGGGCGCCCCACGCCGACTTTCAGCATTGTAGGATGGCCACACCAGTGCTGCAACTTGCTGGACACCACCTCGGTGCCATCCGGATCTTGGCGCGTTGTGCTGCCTTCGGCCTATTCGCACATCGGTCCGCTACTGACGCCGCCTCACGTGCCAACGTATTTTCTCCGCATTTTATACCCTATGCCGCATAACAGGTCATGTGACTTGTTTATAAAACTTTTCATTGGTTCATTTTACTTTTGGTTTCCTAATGATGGAAGGCTTGATCATATGACCTAAAAACAACACTTTTCATTGGATGAAAACTTTTTTTTTTTCCCAAACGATGAAAGCCCCACCTTGTTTCTGGATGTTTCAGACTGAAGCTGGCGTCAGCATGAGAGCACCACCATCTCGTAGCTCCGTCGTGGTCATTCCGCGAGCAATCATGGCAGCCGCTCCCCACCAGAAGCCTGCAGGAGTCGGGGCTCCCAAAACTTTTGATGAATTCTCAAGGCGGAGGGGACGCTTTCGAGAATGGGGTCCAAGACCTAGCAGACAAGCGTCCGATTTCCAAGGTGTCCCAGGGCCATTTCAGTGGACCAGGCCCAAAAAGGAAACAGCCTGCCGCCATTTTGAGAGTCCTGTGACAGCCGCCTATCGCTGCACCGCAAGAGTGGGCGCAACTCAGCTGAATTGCGGCTTTTGACACAGTGGACCAAAAACGGACGGAATGGCAACTGAAACGGTAAAGGGGCGCCCCACTACAACAGATGACACTCCACCTGGAGAGGCCCGTTCACGCCGCCTCCCCCGGGGCGCCCCACGCCGTTATTCGGAGCAGCATTGTAGGATACCAAAACCAGTGCGGCAACTTACTGGACATCACCTTGGTGCCATCGTTTTGCTGCCTTGGAACTATTCGCACAACAGTTTGCTACTGATGACCCACCCCCCGCGACGCCCCACGCCGTTATTTGCTGGGTGGCAACTTACTAGACATCACTTTCGTGTCATCTAGATTTCAACGCGTTCTGCTGCCTTGGAACTATTCGCACAACAGTTTGCTACTGATGACCCACCCCCCGCGACGCCCCACGCCGGAAATCTGGACGTTGTGCTGCGTTGGGACTATTCGCACAGCCGACCGCTACTTCGTTGTTTTTCCCTAAAAATGTTTATATGTTATTACTATTTTTGTTTTCTTGTATATATTTATAAATTATTAAAGTTTTATAATCTTACTACTTTGTCGGAGTGCTATATATTTTTAATGTGACACATAATTGTAAAAACTTTGATGTACAAAGAGTCATCCCTGGAATCTTCCGCTTCAGGCTCGGTCCCCTCCCCAATCACAATACAGGATGGTTTTCAGATAATAGCAACGCTTCTGCTGTGACGGATCTCATCGAGTGTGGGCCTTGATCTACTATAACTCCTTTGAAGAGGGGTGATTCTTTACAGCTGTGGCCATAAACTACATCTGCAGGGCTAGCTGATACCCTAGGACCAGCCTGGACAATCGGACACAGAGGAAAAGGAGTGTCAGAGGGTGCGGTAGTGAATAGGGCGAAAGGGAGGTGTCGGGCGGGCACAGGGTGTGATTCTCAGGGAAGAGCAGCGCAGATGGGGGGAGGTTTATTACCCATGCATAAGACAGAGAGCGAGGGTGACCACTGCCTGGGGGAGATGCTTGCGAGGGTGGGGAGCCATGCTAAGGATCGACAGCGTGCACAGAGTGGGTCTGGTCAAGGCATCTAAAATGGCTGCCGTGCACGACAAAAGTGTGGCATTTGAAAAAAGACAAGATGGCGCAGACAATGTTTTTCAACACTTCCTGATTTCCTTCGAATCGAACGTTAACAGACGTTGGGGCATATTACCAAAGTTAAGCGATATTTATCCCTAACGATGCTTAGCAACGATTTTTTTACCGCTAAGCATCGTCAGAAATTATCGCAGATAAACCTTGCTATTATCAAGGTTTATCGCAAATACGATAAAAAACGACCGCAATGCATTAATATCGCTGAAAACTCAGCGATATTCATGCATTACCGAGCTAATGCTCTTAGCCATGTTATCCACCTCCCATTGGATAACATGGCTAAGAACTGCTCAGGGCAGGTGCTAGCTTTTGGAGATATTCGCGCTTATCTCGAATATTTCCAAAAGTTGATAATAGGAGATAGCGATGTTAGCGACTGTTTCCAGTCGCTAACATCTTGGCATGCCCACTTTGCATGTCATTAGTGATAAATATCACTCACATGCAAAGTGGGGCCCAAGATGGTCGCTATCTCCTACTAGCCGTCGCTAACTGGTGTTAGCAACAGCTAGGTAATACAGATATAATTTTATCTCCGCGAAGCGGAGCGCTGTTACAGATATATATCTTGTTTTTGAACGTTAATTTCTCAAAATGCACTGAAGCACATATATTGAGACCTAGCAAAGGCACATCGGGCTACCAGTCCCTAATATTTTACCAAGTTTCGTGCAAATCCATTCAGCCGTTCGATTATTATTATAATTTTTTTTTTTTGCCCCGCGGGGCCCTTTTAAAACCTCCACATCAAACCTAGGGGGTCAGCGAGGATCTACTATGCCCCCTTATGGTCATTTGCCCCTTCGCTTTGGCCTCCTCTTGTCTCTCGATCCTACCGAGAGACAAGATGGCGGCCGCTACGGACTGTTTGGAATGTTTACAGACACCGGAGAGCCAATCAGCTTCGCTTCGCAAAGCTCCGTAACGCGAAAAGTACGCGAAGCGGTGCGCTGTTACAGATATATATCTTTTTTTGAACGTTAATTTCTCAAAATCCACTGGAGCACATATATTGAGATCTAGCAAAGGCACATCGGGCTACCAGTCCCTACAATTTTGCCAAGTTTCGTGCAAATCCATTCAGCTGTTCGATTATTATTATTTTTTTTTTTTTTGCCCCGCGGGGCCCTTTTAAAACCTCCACATCAAGCCTAAACGGTCAGGGAGGATCTACTATGCCCCCTTATGGTCATTTGCCCCTTCGGTTTGGCCTCCGCTTGTCTCTCGATCCTACCGAGAGACAAGATGGCAGCCGCTACGGACTGTTTGGAATGTTTACAGACGCCGGAGAACCAATCAGCTTCGCTTCACAAAGCTCCGTTGCGCGAAAAGTACGCGTACTGGAGCGCTGCCCGGTCCGCTGTTACAGATATATATCTTTTTTTAAACGTTAATTTCTCAAAATCCACTGGAGCACATATATTGAGACCTACAAAAGGCACATCGGGCTACCAGTCCCTACAATTTTGCCAAGTTTCGTGCAAATCCATTCAGCCGTTCGGGCTAAAAGTGAGGCCAACCGCCCTATGGAAAACTCAATGTTAAAAACACGTTTTGGGACCCCCCTTTTTTCTCGGCCCCCCCTTGACGAACCGCCCCCAAATTTTCAAGGGCTGCTCAGAAACAAAATGTGCCATTTTCCTGAACATTTCAGCCAATTCCGTCCACAAACGCCAAAGTTATTAGACATAGAATTTTCAAAAATCCCATAGAGAAAAAATCCTAACTATATATACCTACTGGCGACCGCCAGTAGGTAATTCATTGAAAAAAACATAGGTTTCAGAGGTGTTATAGTTAGCTGGACATTTCACTCGTACAAAACCATTGGAATTCCTCCGTTATAGTTAGTTGTACTAACTATAACTTGCACGCCCGCAATCCACTGCTGATGATGTCACATATTACATCATTCATGACATGGTCAGTGACATCACTGATGACATCACTGATGACAACTCAAATGACATCACTGATGACATCACTGATGGCATCATCCAGTGAATGTGGTTTGGTTTGATATTTAAATAAGTATTATATACAAAGGAATCTGTATTGAAGACCGAGTGGATGTATAAGTGTGTAGATGGAGAATTTAGTAGCACTGTGATTGACTGTGTAAGTGCCTAATGTAAAACGGTGTTACTAAACATATGAGATAGTGATTAAACTGTCTGAATATCTGTATCACTCTGTTTCTTGTTCTGTAAACTACTGCATAAGTTGGTTACTACCTATGTGAAACTCTATATTAGTTTTTGATTAGTTAAGTGAGTATTTGTATGGGAAAGTTAATATGTGTGTGGTTGGCTGGGAGGTGTGTGACTGTCCAAAGATGTGTAAATAGTTGATTTAGTGGGTATACGGGGTTAATACTGCATGTGGAAACAGTTGTTTGGGTGAGTGAATGTCTTTATGGGTGTAGTGATGAGTAACTATATTTCTCAATGATACATGTCCAACAAAGTAGAAATATAAAAGGCAGTGTATGTGACAGTTGTTGTATATAAATAACTATGCTAAAGATTCAGTGATTGTATGAGTGACTGTATGGATAACTGTATACTTGTAATAGTGATTTTATAACACACTAAGTATGAGTTACTATCTGTATGAATAAATGAAGTGGTGTTTGTATAAGTGTGTAGCTGAGTAAATGTAAGTATTAACAATTGTTTGTATAAGTAAGTAGGATGACTGTATACGTGAATAGGATGTATGCTGGTATGTAATGTTGATGTAGGTGTATAAGTATATTTGATAGTGTTCTATTGATCTTTGTCAGCATGTATGAGTGAATCTATAGGTAAGTGTTTAGATGTGTGTGTAGATGTAGGAATCACTGAGTGGGTTTTTAGAAAATTGTCTTGGTGTGTCAATGGTTTCAAATTTTGTACTCCATATTTTATAATGAGTGTTGAAAGGTTACACTAGTGTATGATGAGGTGTATCAGATTGTCACATGGATAATGTTATCAGTGATGTCATCAGTGATGTCATTTGAGACGTCATCAGTGATGTCATCAGTGATGCCACTGACCGTGTCATGAATTATGTAATATATGACATCAAAAGCAGTGGATTGCGGGCACGCGAGTTATAGTTAGTACAACTAACTATAATGGAGGAATTTCAACGGTTTTGTACGAGTGAAAACTCCAGCTAACTATAACACCTCTGAAACCTATGTGTTTTTCAGTGAATTTCTAAGGTTTTTAAATGCTAATTCCTAACTATAACATGTCTGAAACCTATGTTTTCTTCAGTGAATTTCAAAGGTTTTTTAAATGATAATTTCTATCTATAACAGGCCTGAAACCTATGTTTTTTTCAGTGAATTTCAAAGGTTTTTTAAATGATAATTGTTAAATGTATTCATTGTTATATTTATTTTTTTCACATTTTTTAACTAGATTTTTTTAATCTATTTATTTTTAGATATCTTATTTTTTAAATTACATTACACATTTTTAATATAATATATTTTTTTTTAATTAAAAATATTTAATTTTTATTTGTATTTATTTTTTAAAATATATTTATAATATTTTATTTATAGATTTTGTTTTCAAACTTTTTTGAGGAGTCACGCACCCAAAGTGCACCTTACTCGACTACCTCGCGGAACCTAGCCACCATTTTTGGATTGTTGTGTAGGATCCGCGTATGGTATGCGACTGGTACGGATTTTCCTGCGCGATTGCTATGCAACCGGTACATGACTCCTGGCACATACACGATGTGTACGTATTACGTTATGTGACGCTTGAGCTTTTCCGTGTGACGTCATGGACGTGTTGGATGCGGTGGGTGCACGACTCCTGCAAAAAAAAATTATATATATATTTAATATAAATAATAAGACAAGACATTATCTGAGCTAATCATAAAAATAATATTCTTTAACTTTTAATAAAGTTACATTACTTTTAAATGGAACTTCGCGAAGTCACGCTGGGTTTGTGTTGCGTGTGCGCACCCTACGCGGATCCCATGTGACCAGAAAAAAGAGATTTGATTGGTTCATTACACTTCCTATTGTAAGTATTGAAGGACTCCACCCATTTCAATCACTCTTGTTAGACCTTCCCGAGGAGAAGACATCTACTGGCAAGAACTGTTGTTTTTGTTGATTCTAGGCTTGTTTGCCCTTTATATTGGAGGAATGACTTCAAATCAACCTTCTTCTGATTCAGAGCACTCAAATGAGGATGGGTTTGTTCCTGAACCACCACGCCCGAAGAGATATGAATCCATTGTTTGGAGATTTTTTACATTCCCAGAAGGATTGAAGAAAACAAATGCCACAAAGGTTACTTGCACAATTTATTTATTATTTATTTATTTATTATAACACTTATAAAGCGCGCTGTTACCAGTCGGTGTCCTGGCGCTGAAGTGATAATCCATAGGGGAAAGCTACAGGACCTAAGAGGAAAAGAGCCATGTTTTTAGATCCCTTCTGTATGCCAGCAGATTCTCATTCTGTTTAAGGGAAAGAGGGAGGGAATTCCATGCCACCTCTGCTCCCCTAAAGAAACTCCTTCCGCCCCAACGCATCTTCCTGATCCGGGTCGTTTTGACCAGCCCTAGGTTGGCCGACCTAAGTTGTCTCCCTGGTCTGTACCATTGAAAGCGGTCCTGAAGAAACTGGGGACCAAGACCATGTAGAGCCTTGAAGACTATACAGAGGGCCTTGAACAGAATCCGCTTCCGCACCGGGAGCCAGTGCAACTTCTCGAGCTCCTTGGTAACCGAGGAAAATTTGGGCACTCCCCCAATCAGGCGGGCAGCCGCATTCTGTAGGACCTGGAGTTTATTGAGCACCCCCTGTTGTGCCTCAATGAGGAGACCATTGCAGTAATCAATGCGTGAAAGTATAAGAGCAGTCACCACCGTCTTTCTGCTTCCCTCTGGTAGGAAGGGGAGGATCTTCCTAATAATTTTCAAAGTCCAATGTATGGAGGAGCTCAAAGCATTGACTTGGGGTTTGAAGGAGAGTTGATTATCAATAATGACACCAAGATTCTTCACCTTCGAGGCCGGGCAAGGTGGTGGTCCCATGTCAGTGGGCCACCAGCTAGGACCCCACAAACTGGTATTTGACCCAAAGATGAGCACCTCTGTCTTGGAGGAGTTGAGTTTTAAACAGCGTTTAGCCATCCAGGAGCTGACTGCAGACATACAGTCCTGAAACCTGCCTGCCACACCCAACTCTGTCCCAGGGAGCACTGAGACCACAATCTGGGTGTCGTCCGCGTAAGATGTTAGCTCAAATCCAAAGGATCTAATCACCGGGGCAAGGGATGATACATAGATGTTGAATAAAGTGGGGCTTAAGGAGGAGCCCTGCGGGACCCCCCCTGGGAGTTGAAAAGGTGTTGATTCGAACTCCCCCATCGCCACCACTTGTGCCCGGTCTGTTAAAAAGGCTTTCAGGGTATTAAGTGCTTGACCCTGGACCCCGCAGCCCTCCAATCGATCCACCAGCAAAGCATGGTGGACCGTATCGAAGGCTGCCGACAGGTCCAGAAGGATCAGCACTGCCTGGCCACCTTCATCAAGTACCTTCCGGACCTCCTCTGTAGATTTTATGAGAGCGGTCTCGGTACTGTGACCCTCCCTAAACCCATGCTGAGCAGGATCCAGGCCCTTGGATTTACGCAGGAAAGAGCAGAGCTGGGAGTTCATGATTTTCTCAACCATTTTAGCTGGTAGAGGCAACCTGGAAATTGGCCTGTAGCTGTTGGGATCTACCATATCAAGGGAGGGTTTTTTAAGAAGTGGGTGAATTGAGGCCCGTTTCCATAGTTTAGGAAACTCTCCTCTCTCAAACATTAGATTGTAAATGCTGGCCAAGTGGTCCGCAATAGGGACTGCTGCTAACTTTGCAATTGCGGTCGGGCAGGGGTCTTCAGGTGAGCCCGATTTAGTGGCCAACAGAAGTTTCAATACCTCATCTGTCCCGACTGGCTCAAAAGTAACAAATTTAGCTCCCGGTTGTCCAGCCGGACTATTCCCGTGGGGCATCTCTAAGAGACTCTGAGCCACCAGAGGTTCCAGAGAAGTAAAGATCAGCTGGACTTTACTCAGAAAGAAACTTGCAAGGTAGTTCTATCAAGAGGAGAACCCAACAAAAAATAATCTTGTGGAACTGCCAGTATGTTTAAACATCTGCAAAGTTTGCATCCAGTCAATCTGGCAAGAGAGGAATGCAAAAGACTACAAGAGAGTGGACCACCAGCACCGCAAATTGCAACAACTTCTGGTCCGTCCACTTCAACATCTACTTTGGACATCCGGCCCCAACTGGCTAATGCAAAAATTCATTGTATAAAATGCAATAGGTTGCTTTGCTATGGGGAACAGTCAGTTGATTTGGTTTGCAGGGCTCTAGAGACTTTTGTTTGCCCTAAAGTTCATTGTTCTGTTCATCCCGTTCAGTTTTTTTTCATTTAAAAAAAATCAAGAAATTGTTCATAAAAATAAAAAAAAGTACAAAACTACAAAACAAAAAAAAGTTATTTTCAGAACTACCTACTCTGGTTAAAAAAGAGCTAAACTTGTATGCTAGTGTTTGATAGTTTAGATGAATGTATGTGTAGTGCATAATTCACTGAAAGAATGCATTTGTGGTGTATGGTGAATGTATAAGTGCAGGAAGTGCTGCAGCACGACACTGTAAAGTGTTTAGGTACAGCATGCTGTGGTACTTCCGTAGCACAGGTATGCAACACATGTACAAAAATATGTTGAAAGTCTGTGCTTCCCTCTGCACAGCTGCTTAAACTGAAGCCATGTGGTGACACAGTCACCCTTGCAGCATGGTGCAAGGATGTCCGTGTCATGCGGAGATTGTTTTTGTGCAGGAAGATACACCTTCCTGCACAAAAACAATCAGTAAAGGCATTGTTCTCCTTCAATATATGCTGTGCATTGTAGCATTTATTGAAAGACAAAAAATGAGAAGTGAAAACAATTCTCCTTGTTGTGCCTTGCTACACCAATTGGAGGATGGTGCAGCATTCACAAACATGACCAGATTTATGATTTTTTATAAAACCGGACATATTTCTTGTTCTATGAGTGTTCTGTGCAAACACGCACAGCAAAACCTATAGAACGCATTTTCAACGCAAAGTGGTGTGTATGATGAGATTATATTTACATGGAAAACAAAAGGTGTACAGAATGCCTTTTCCTCACCATGTAAATAAGAAAGAGAGTTAATGGCTAGGCCAATTCTTATTATAGGAGTACATTTCTGTACTGCTAACAGAGAACAAGATAAATTTATAGGTACTTACGTTTTAGGAAACTTATAGCACATATTTATATATGACTGAACAGAAGGGATGGGACCTACTGTGACGTGTAAAACACTCAGTGATGTGCTTTAAGTTAAATAGTTTTATTTCTTATAATTCTAAAATTACCAGGACCTACAGGACCACCATATTTCTCTATTGTGTGCTATACCATGTATCTTGCAAACAGGTGCTCTGAAGCTGTCTCCTATTTGATACCTGTCTGCAATGGAATTCTCTGGCACAAATCTAGTTCATCCATCTTCCTTTCTTTCAACTGTGTACAAACACAAGCCATTGTGCATTTTAAGACTTACTTATATCTTTTATCATGTAAAAATTTAGTAAATTCCATATTTTAGAATTAGGATCTGTAAAAGAAAAGAAAAAATAGTCATAACATGTAATAATACTTTTTAACAACACAGCATAATTTTAACATTTTACAATGTAATTTCTTTGCCTTTTTTGCTGTTCTCAGAATATATTGAATTTCGCTAGAAACAGTGATTTCAATCGTACTCATCACATAACAGCGGGCAAAAAAACCAATAAATTAGATTGATTAAAAAAAAAAAAACAATCCATCCTCAGTAAAATACCGGATAATAAAAATCCCACATATTTAAAATGGTTACTGCTCAGAAAATTTTATCACTTACATTTATAAACACTGTAAATGTTGTTGGTTAAAAATATACACGAGACAATGTGCAAGAAAAAGTCCATCAATCAAACATATACCTTTCCTTGAGGCCAAATGGTATTTTTGCACTCCTTTTTATGTAAATTGACCAATGGTAATCCTATGAAATCATAATAATAAATTCCTCAGAGGCTGAATTATCTTCCTAAAACTTTGGCTTAAAAAATATTAAGTAGGAATTTGGTAATTCGCTAGGCAAACGTTGTTTAAAAACCAACTGAGCATCATTACATAGTGTCCAGCCTTTGTCACATTTTAGATAGGCAGTATATGTCCAGATGTTGTGGAAGGACAATCATGTAAAATGATTGCTAGTGCTACAAAAGTCCTTCCTGATATTGATAGATGAGTAGCTACAAAATGTTTTATTAAAGTGTCCAATTTTCTTCCATCAGCTGTACAATGTTGCATCATTAAAATTATATATTACCCATTTCTTTGTAAAAATAATGTTGATAACATTTCTGATTTGCATTGGCTACACTCCAGGTTTTAATTTGCAGCTTTAACTAATTTATTGAAAGACACTGATTTTCAGTCCGGTAATGTCAAATATAGAAATCTTTCAGTGTCTACATTAGTGCTACATGTGTACATACAATTTTCACAATGATGTTCCCATTTATAACAAAGGCCAAAAATATTTTCTATTTCTACACCTTCATTTTCCAATAAGGTAAGCATATACATTAGAAATTCCTGAGCATCTTGTTAAATATTTTGCGTAAATTGTGTAGAACCAGAACATACATCCAAAAGATTACGAACATCAGAAACGGTTTGTATTTTACTTGTATCAGATCTCAATTTTTCATAGACAGAATGCACAAGGATAAAATGCAAACCTTAAGGAAAAAAACACAACATTGACCACTACATTAGCATAGCAGTTGACACCTGAACTATTTTCAAACTGATAACCAACAATCTCTTCAACAGTGTCCTTTTTCTTTTTGCTTGCAATCACAACATTATCTTGTTTTTTTCCGATCTCTACACCTTCTGTACAGATATTCTCATACCTTCTTTATCAACCAACCACACGCTTTGCAAATACAGGATACTGGCCTAAATTGGGAGCATATGTTCTTCTTAATCTATTATACTCTTTGACACAGTTTGCATCTGCAGTAACCTTTGTGTCATCAAAATCAATCAAAAACAAACCTGATAATGTTCTGACTCGCGATAAAGCAACATATGCCATACCCTCTTTAAACACAGTATTTCCAATGTTCACCAAAGCACGTCAACACTTAAACCTTGAGATTGATGAATAGTCACTGCATATGCCAGAGAAACCGGAAACTGTTTTCTACGGACATATACATCTTTAACAAGCAAAAAACAAACTGAACAACAACCAGTTTGTTTAACTTCTTCAATGTGTTCAACTCTAATTTTTAAGAATTCAATACCATCTTTATTTTGATAATTAACAAAATCCACAACTTTGCCCATTGCTCCATTAACTAAACCTTTTTCCACGTCCAAATTACACCCTAAAATGACTCGACAGTTTCTACATGCATATAGAGTCTTTTCTAAACCAGCAATTTTAGATATTTATTTTTCTAAAGAATCCAATTGTGTCTTCAATTTTTCTGTCAAAAAAATAGTGATTCCTTCGTACTCTATTTTATCGATGGCTTCCATTTTTATTATTTCTTCATTTTCCAGTTTCAAAAGTTGTTCGTTGAATATAGAACACTCACGCAGTGTTGGCATTAAGCAGATTACAGATTTGTTTTCTGCAACTTTCATGTATATTTTCTCAGGAACTACATTTTCATTTGGAAACAAATTGAAAAGTAATCGACTCTGCAAAGCTTGTTTGCCATGTTCTGTCAGTAGTCCAATTCTTATATCTTGGAGAATAGTTCCATAATCAACATCATTTGCCTGTCGTATATTTGTAATGAGTTCTTTGTATTCAAAATATGACCAAATGTTCACATTTCCAGCACTACCCAGAGACTTTCTGGTGTCTTCATGCGCAAGTGTTTTAAATACTGGTTGTCCTTTTACATGAGTCAGTTGCAGTAGATCTAAAAAAACGATGACGTGTTTTCCTCCAAATAACACGTTGTACTCTGTTTTACGAATTTGCTGCATTCCTAATTGCACAAAGGCAAGCATCAAGTTTGATACTATGCTTACCTCATAAATAATGAGAAATTTCATTTTCTTCAAGACTCTTGAAAATTCACAACAAGCTTCTCCAGATAGCTTGTGATATTCCAATGTGTTTTCATGCTCTACTGGTAGCATTAGTAAACAGTGTAAAGTAATTCCTTTAATTTTGTGTGCTGCCAAACCAGTTGGAGCAGTGACAACACAAGACACATGCGACTCAGTTGTTTTCTGTAGATAACTTGTAATTACTTAAATTAAAAAAACTTTTTCCTGTTCCAGTTTGTCCACTCACTTACATTTGGATAGGTTGAAATGACATGCATGAGCACTCTTTCTTTTCATGAAGTAATCCATGGTCAATCTGTTGTCTCACTTGCTGATATATTTGTTTCTGTTCAACATTTAATTGTTCTTCCAAGTTTGCTAAGTTTGTTACATCTTCTTGAGCTTGATGCATTGCTGTTTCCACCTCATTCATGGCGATTGCTTCTTCATTTTCAACAATCGGTTGTCCTGGGAAAATGGCAGCCGTCGGATAGCAGCGGTCGGAGGCTCTCTCTCGGCGAGGTAAACACAGTGGAAAACTAATGGGCTGTGTTTACCTTATCTGGATGGTTTCGTGCCTTTGAGGGTTTTTTCCCTCGGTCTGTGTGCGCCCGTGTCGATTTCGGTGCCTTGAAGCAGGGTTGCGGATGGAGCTTGTGTGGAGTCCCGCTCCTGGCGTTGGGAGTTTGGCGTTTGGAGCTGGAGGCGGGGCTGCCTGCTAGTGGACTTGGCGACGGTGTGTTTTCCCCCCGGGTAGTCGGGAGAGGTCGCGCTACACCTCCGGAGAAGCCGGCTTGCTGAAGTGTTGATCTGGAGCAACAGAGCGGGTCATTGGATCGTCGAAGTGATTTGGGTAGGTTCCCATTCACTCAATGCTAGGCAGCTTGTTTCTGAGAAAAAGTAATTCCTTTAATTTTGTGTGCTGCCAAACCAGTTGGAGCAGTGACAACACAAGACACATGCAACTCAGTTGTTTTCTGTAGATAACTTGTAATTACTTACATTAAAAAAACTTTTTTCTTTTCCAGTTTGTCCACTCACTTACATTTGGATAGGTTGAAATGACATGCATGAGCACTCTTTCTTTTCATGAAGTAATCCATGGTCAATCTGTTGTCTCACTTGCTGATATATTTGTTTCTGTTCAACATTTAATTGTTCTTCCAAGTTTGCTAAGTTTGTTACATCTTCTTGAGCTTGATGCATTGCTGTTTCCACCTCATTCATGGCGATTGCTTCTTCATTTTCAACAATCGGTTGTCCTGGGAAAATGGCGGCCGTCAGATAGCAGCGGTCGGAGGCTCTCTCTCGGCGAGGTAAACATAGTGGAAAACTAATGGGCTGTGTTTACCTTACCTAGATGGTTTCGTGCCTTTGAGGGTTTTTTCCTTCGGTCTGTGTGCGCCCGTATCGATTGCGGTGCCTTGAAGCAGGGTTGCGGATGGAGCTTGTGTGGCATCCCGCTCCTGGCATTGGGAGTTTGGCGTTTGGAGCTGGAGGCGGGGCTGCCTGCTAGTGGACTTGGCGACGGTGTGTTTTCCCCCCGGGTAGTCGGGAGAGGTCGCGCTACACCTCCGGAGAAGCCGGCTTGCTGAAGTGTTGATCTGGAGCAACAGAGCGGGTCATTGGATCGTCGAAGTGATTTGGGTAGGTTCCCATTCACTCAATGCTAGGCAGCTTGTTTCTGAGAAAAAGTAATTCCTTTAATTTTGTGTGCTGCCAAACCAGTTGGAGCAGTGACAACACAAGACACATGCAACTCAGTTGTTTTCTGTAGATAACTTGTAATTACTTACATTAAAAAAACTTTTTTCTTTTCCAGTTTGTCCACTCACTTACATTTGGATAGGTTGAAATGACATGCATGAGCACTCTTTCTTTTCATGAAGTAATCCATGGTCAATCTGTTGTCTCACTTGCTGATATATTTGTTTCTGTTCAACATTTAATTGTTCTTCCAAGTTTGCTAAGTTTGTTACATCTTCTTGAGCTTGATGCATTGCTGTTTCCACCTCATTCATGGCGATTGCTTCTTCATTTTCAACAATCGGTTGTCCTGGGAAAATGGCGGCCGTCAGATAGCAGCGGTCGGAGGCTCTCTCTCGGCGAGGTAAACATAGTGGAAAACTAATGGGCTGTGTTTACCTTACCTAGATGGTTTCGTGCCTTTGAGGGTTTTTTCCTTCGGTCTGTGTGCGCCCGTATCGATTGCGGTGCCTTGAAGCAGGGTTGCGGATGGAGCTTGTGTGGCATCCCGCTCCTGGCATTGGGAGTTTGCCGTTTGGAGCTGGAGGCGGGGCTGCCTGCTAGCGGACTTGGCCACGGTGTGTTTTCCCCCCGGGTAGTCGGGAGAGGTCGCGCTACACCTCCGGAGAAGCCGGCTTGCTTAAGTGTTGATCTGGAGCAACAGGGCGGGTCATAGGATTGTCGAAGTGAGTCGGGTACGTTCCCATTCACTCAATGCTAGGCAGCTTGTTTCTGGGGAAAAGCTTTCGCCCCCTTTTTTGTTTTTTTTTGTAATTAAGAGCTGGGTTAAAACATTATTGAGAGAGCCTTAATTAGCAGGAAACGTGCTGAATTCTTTGACCTCCCAACGACACTGCTGACTGCTGATCTCTCAATTTAATATGGTCTAGGCTTGTTAGAAGCTCTTTTGGGTCCCTCGCATGTTTGGTGGGTAGTGCTGGGTTTTACAAACTCAGCCCCTTATTCCTAAAATAGAGGTGGCGGTCAGGGGGGGAACAACTTTGCGGGGGGCGCTGGCTGTAAGCAGTTGAAAGGATCTCATGCAGGAGACATGTAGCCGCCGGGATAGGATTTAGGTGTGAATGTAGTCGGGTGATTGCCTTTACCTTCCTATATTGGGATTCAAGCTCAAGAGAATTACCCACACAAACTCAACAGAGCCACTCACCCAGAGGTTTAAACAAAATAAACATAACTAAACATACTCAAAGTAAAGAAGGTAAAAGAATTGGAGGGGAGGGAAACGACTTGCTGGACCTTAAGAAAACAGTCTTCAATGCTTGGACTCCACAGATTACCCTAGTAAGGAGGAAGGGGCGAGACTGGGGTTCAAAATTGAATGTAGAGCGAGGTGGTGCAGAGGAGGAGAGTCAGGAGGGACTAGGAGCTGGGCTTAACAAGCCGAATAGATACACCCTCAGAAGTAGGGATATCTGGGGCCTATCCCAATCGCCCCCGAGACGGACAACAGAGAATTGGTGTTAACATCTAAAGCATTAAGAACATCCCGAACTAAGACTTGAAAACCCACGCAAAATTCGGCCACATCTAACACATCGCAGAATAAAAAGGCTCCCCCGGGAAAGACTCCTACAAGCAAAAAACAGAAGAAACAGTCGAAGGCAAGTTTAGGAAGTTCCTGTGTCACACCTTCACTTAGATAATTTTTCAAAGTCCAAGATGTACTGCCTACAACCTATTCTTTAACGGAGTCTATAGGGCCTATAGGTCTAAAGAACAGGTAGGATCCCCTGGCTCCATGCTTCCCCCTCCTGGAGAAAATGATAAAATGGAGTCTAAATCTAATGAAATATCGACGCCAGTCATTAGCAGGGAAAGTGCACAATCAATTTCCCTTCAAGGAAATTTAACGGCAGTAGTTTTAACAGAAGTAGTTGACTCGGAACCAGGGGGGGAACCAATATCAACGAGCGGTGTGGGCGCAAAGTCCGCTACTGAGGATTTGCTAACGACTCTCTTAAAAGAAGTAAGGGATAAATTCGCAATTTCAGAGAGTAACCAAATGAAAATACAAATGGCTTGCGACTCTCTAGAGACTAAAATGAATGAGATATCTGAAAGAATAGGGGCAGTGGAATCAGCCGTAGAAGAACTTAAAAAGCAAGTTGACGAAAATACACGAGATATCCAAATAATTAAGAAAGGTGATAAAATAATGCTGGAAAAGATGGAGAGTTTGGAGAATAACGCACGGAGAAATAACATCAGGCTCCTGAATATTCCTGAGGATAAGGAGGACACTAGAACTTTTGTACTGAATCTACTTGCAGAACTACACCCGGACATAGAGAAGCAATTCCTGGACAATGACATACAAAGAATTCATCGCGACCCTTACTTTCTAAAACAAGGGGAAAAAAATCCAAGAAGGATATTAGTGAATTTTAAGACATATGTTCTTAAAGAAAAAATCCTGGCAGCAGGTCTAAAAGCAGGGGTGTACAAGAGAGCCGATTGGTCGTTCCGCATAAGGTCAGATATCTCCCACATAACCCAAGATAAACAGTGGGAGTTAGGAAAATCGATGCAGGAACTTAGACATTTGGGCGCCACATCGAACCTACAGTTTCCTGCTTCCCTCAAAGTTATGTGGAACAATAAAATGTTTAATTTCAGGGACCCCGAAGAGGCAAACACTCTAATTGAGAAAATTAGGAGCACAGCCAAGTGAATAGACTAAGGTGTATATGTGTCTTGCCAGACCAAGAGAGAGCCTAAATAATAGAAAACTAGAGGTACACAATCTTACCTCTATTAGAAATAAGGGAGGGTTCCCCAGGGGAGGGTGGGGGGGGGCTTCACATAAAATGGAAAAAGCCAAAAATACTATGCACAGGGTGGGGGAGCAAGTGGGAAAAAAATTGTCCAAATGTATTCTTTTTTAGTCAAGGGTGGTTTGTTGGCATTGAAGGCCTGCGGTTAAACTATAAATGATGGCAGGGTCTTCAGTAGGTCCGAGGTCTGCCCTTATGAGTAAGGGAAAGATAAACAAAATACGAACCATGTCTTGGAATGTCAACGGGTTAAGGGTTCTTTCTAGAAGGAATAGAATATTAGAATACTTAAAGTTGTCAGAGTGTAATGTCTTCCTGGTCCAAGAATCACACTTACTTAAAGAGGAATGGGAGGGGGTTGTAAAACAACAAAAGTGGATTGAACATTGTGTCTGTACAACTCAATCTTGTACAGTAAAAGGAGTGGCCATCTTAATTAAAACATCAGCCCAGGCAATGTTAGGGGAATGCTGGGTTGACCCTCGGGGGAGGTGGGTCATCTCCAGAATAAAGATAGACGATATGTGGACAACCTTTGTAAGTTACAATGGGCCAAATATAGACGACCCAACTACCCTTTATACAATACTTCACCATCTGGTAAATGTGAACGATCAGATTATAATGGGGGGAGATTTTAACATGGTCCTGGACCCAAAGGAAGATTCCACATCACTCAAAAAATGAGAATGGCCCTGAGGCAATTAATGTCAGACATTGGGCTAGTGGATATTTGGAGAGAGAAGTTCAAGGCCCATAAGAATTTTGGGGGCAAGTTCACCTTTTTTAATAAAAAGTGTGGACATCGCTCCAGAATTGATTTCTTCTTGACTAATATCTCTTTAAGTAGAAATATTAATTTTGTCAGACATGTCCCAGAACACCTCTCCGACCACTCAGCAGTTATTTTAGAACAGGAAATGGGAGCAAGCTCTCCCCCGAGGAGATGGACAATTAATGGAGCACAATTACAAGATGAGAAAGTAATTGAGAAGTTGAAGGGTGAGACAAAGGATTTTTTTGAAAACAATGTAAATTCAGCATCCCCCCAAATTATTTGGGACGCCTACAAAGCTTTCCTAAGAGGATCCTTAATAGCTATATCGTTCTCCCAGGCTAAAAAGGTGAAAGAGGAAACACATAAATTGGAAGCGGAAATTCAGTTGTTGCAGGAACAACTAGAACAAGATCAAGGGAACACTATTCTTCTCAGAAAACTAGATAGTGCGAAACATAAACTCACAGACTACTTAGAAATTTGAATGAAAAAAAAGTGGGCCGCCAGTAAATTGTCACATCATGAGTACGGTGAGGGTTGTAGCAAACTTTTGGCATGTAAACCCAAAACAGACCAAACAAGAAATTGGATTAAGGACCTCCGATGCCTGAGCACTGGCAACAACATCTCAGATGATTCTGAAATAGAAGAGGCCTTCACCCAATTCTTTCAGAGTTTATATACAGATGAGTTCCCGCTGGAAGAAGCTAGGATTGAGGAATTTCTGTCAGGTATATCTCTTCCTTCCCTACACAGAGATGAAAAAGAACAATTAAACCTCCCCATATCAAAAGAAGAGTTAATTCAATCGATCAGCTCTCTAAAAAGGGGAAAAGCAGCCGGTCCAGATTCAATCCCTAATCAAGTATACATTAGCCTAAAGGACGAATTGGCCACCTTCCTCCTTCAGCTATTCAATTCCTGTTTCCTTGAAGGCCTAAGCCCTCCGGCTACTTGGGATGAGGCCACAATAACAATTTTACTAAAACCAGAAAAAAAAACTAGACTTTGTGAGTTCTATAGACCTATCTCACTTTTAAATTGTGATAATAAGATCTTCTCCCAGATAATCACTAAAAGGTTGAATAGAGTAATGAGTAGCCTTATACACCCAGACCAAAAAGGATTTATTAAAGGGAGACAACTAAGTGAATTGACGCAGGACTTACTTGCAGCAATTGACATGGCAAAGACCTACAACCTTCCTTTGGCAGCAATGACATTCAATGCTGCCAAAGCTTTTGACAGGGTCAACTGGGTTTTTCTTTTTAAAGTAATTCAACATCTTGACTTAGGCGATAATCTTTTGTCGGCAATTAAAGCCATGTATAAGAACCCCATGGCCAAAATTCTAATTAATGGGAAATTAACTAGGTCAATTCAAATAGGTAGGGTTACAAGACAGGGGTGTCCCCTGTCACCTCTACTTTTCAACATTTATATTGAGCCTCTAGCATGTATTCTGAGAGAGTGCCAAAACATCATCCCTTTCAGTTGTATTGTCTGGGTTAAAAAAATCAGGCTTTATGCAGACGATCTTATAATTTTTACCGGCGATATAGAAAGGTCTCTTCCAGAGATATGGTCCAATTTAGAGAACTTTGGCAAGGTTTCTGGGTATAGCATTAATCAACAAAAAAATGAATTATTGAAGTGGAATATCAATTACAGGAGTACGTTCACAAAAAAAGAAATAAGATATCTGGGTATCCAAATAGTTCACAATATCAAAAAAAAATCCAGCGGTTAATTTTGAAAAAGTCACAAAAAAAGTTAGATCGCAGCTACAATCTTGGGGTGGACTCAAACTTTCTCTATTAGGCAAATCAAATTTGTTGAAAGTGTCGATTTTGCCAAAGTATACCTTCCTGTTTAACTCTATTCCCCTGGACTTTCCAAAAGCATGGTTCAAAAAGGTGCAGGGCCTCTTTTAAAGTTTTATTTTGGTAAATAAAAAACCTAGGATCTCCCTAAAAAAACTTAGGAAGAAAAAAATCTTACGGTGGTATAGCAACCCCTGACCTACTTCTTTATTTTTGCGCTTCCCACTTAAAAAATTTTAGACAATTATTATTGGAAAGCACTGTTTTCTCCCCTCTCTATAAGGCCCTAACAGCAGAATTTTCCCAACAAGCAGGGTGTTTCTTAATTAAATTTGGGCATCCAAAATATTTCAAAAAGGTCAAACTCGAGATACTCGTCTCTGCCACAAAGCTATGGTACCATTTTAGATGTCTGCTAAAAATTCCATACTATAATGAGGCAGCCCGCGTCTGGGACTCCCCTGGAACACCTTTATGCTTGAAAGACGCTCTTGCAATCCCACTCCATTTAAGTGGTATTAAATTAAAACCTGGGGTCAATTGATTTCGGAAGCAAAACTGATCTCCTGGCCCCATTTCTCGGCGGTATGTGAGGACTCTGTGTCAAAGTTCAAATACTATCAGCTGAGTAGCTGGGCAAGAGCAATGGGCAAAGAGGTACAAGGCAATTCGGGACTGGCTTCCAAAATTTGCAGTTATAAAACAAGAGCAAAAGAAGTAGCAGAGTGGTACTGGTTATTAGCCCAAAATGGAGAGGATACGCAGGTTGACTGTTACGAGATTTGGAAAAGGGACCTGCCGGACGAAGACCTTGATACAATTGGGCAAGTATCTATGTAGTTTTTATGGTCATATGTAAATGCTGCACCGTTAAAAAAAAATCACCTCTTCACAGTAGATAAAGCCTACTGGACACCTCAGAAATTATCGAAAATGGGAGGCCAGAAATCAAGAAGAGTCCCAAATGTGGAGAAGGAAAAGCAAATGAAGTACATATGTTCTGGAGCTGCCCGGTAATTTTCCAGTTCTGGCAGAAAATAGGTAAGACTATTTCAGGTATGGGTTTTGAAATAAGCTTAACAACAGTGGCTATAATATTTGGGGATCTTACCAAAGGTTTTAACCGGGGGGTTTCTAACTAAAAAACATAGAGCATTGTTTTTCACACTGATTCTCTTGGCACGAAGAGAATTGTGCATTAAATGGATGTTAGCCTGCCCCCGACGGAAGACGAATGGATACATTCCATCCAAAGGGTAGCAAAATTGGACCAAGCTGGCACTAAGCATAAGAAAACTGTCATTTGGGAATTTTGGGATAATTTGGTGGAGAGGAATTCTGGGATTTAGGTCGAAGTTTCATAGTTAGAGTTCTAATATCAGTTAAGGTAAATTAGTACACTGAGTTTTAGATACACAGGTTTCTCACACACGATCCTTGGGTTAGGGTGGGGGCACGGTTCTTTTCGGTTGTTTTTTTTATTTTTTTTTGCTCTGTCCAATGATTACAAAAATATGCTATAAATTAACCCTAAGGATTGGGGATACTAGTGGCGCAAGAACCTCCCAAGAAGTCAAGATCGGGGTTGGTCTTTTCACAACAAAGCCGATAGGCAGCCCTCTCGGAGTCCTAGGGCATTTCAACTCTCTGTAAGGAGTGACCGGAAGCTCCCTTGGAATAATCCCGGCTATCTGTGATGAGCGAACAATTCCCATCCTTGAACCGAATGCATATTTAAAGATATATGAGGACTAAAAAAACAAAACAAAAAAAACAATTGGTTGTCCTAGTGGATCTTGACTCAGCAGCAGAACTTTCACTGTCTTGAGAACTGTCTCTAGCAATCTCAGCTGCAATTGTAGTTTCTTGATCAATTTCATTGTTCAACATTTTCACAAAATTTGCTAAAGCACTGCATTGTATGCTATCTTTACAAGCATTAAAGGAATCTTCATAGCTCTGGAAATCTCCAAGTAATTCCAGTACTGAACGCCATGGTTTGAACAGTTGTAAAAGGGCTAAATTGTAAAATTCCCTTTCATCAGCAGTGTCACAACTCAGCTTTCTGTGATTAATCAAATTTCCTTTCGTTTGTTTCACCAAACATCCTTCGGAACCAATGACTCCATATTTTCCATCATTAATGTTCTCTGCAGTATTCCATTTAAAAGTGTAGTTTTGCAGCACTTCATAGAGACACATGTTCTCAAGATAATGACTTCTGTTTGGGCAATATGTGTCCAACATATTCGTATTCAAAATATCTGTACTTTCTGGATCTTTTTGTGCTAAATATTCAATTTCTTGTACAGATTTCAGTACTCGATTTCGCATTGCTGCAAGACCTAGACTCACCCAAATGATTCTTCTAGACTTGGAGTATAGACTTGCAGAGGATAACCAATCTGAGCATTCATATGCTCCGATTTCTCGATGGGATAACATCCTCAAACTGAAACTGTGTAATTTCTTACTTAGAGTCTTCTTAAGTTGTAGGTATTTTTTGGAGACAAAGATCGCAAAGATGACATAAAACTGTTCACTCTTCCTTTGGATATTACAGGACGTGAAAATGCAAAACGACATTTGGTGTAGAACTTATCCTTAGATTTGTACTTTCGTTGATAGTATTTTCCACATCCGTGGCATTGGAATCGTAAGACTTGTGCTCTTAAGTTGTTTTCTTCTGTGCTATTGGGTACAGCACATGTTGCACACTGTTCAATAAAAGTCAAAACAGTATCATCCGCATCTGTTCCCAATTTGGGGGCGTCCTTAATCCATAACAGCATATGTATATGAGGAGCACCGCTTGCTTGATACTCCTTTCTCCAAAAGAAATCCACAACTTCTCCAAGAGGAGGATTTTTTTTATTGCAGATAAAAGGCATCATAGCTTCAAATATATGATTAAAATACCTGCGTACATTAACAGGATCCAAAGAGCACAATTCCCCAGGTGTCTTGTATTCAATATTTTTTATATTGCAATTTGCCTCTCGAAGAAATTCAAGTAAATCATGCCAAGCGTACTCAGCACAGCTTAGGGTAAGGAACCATAGGAGTTCCTAAGTTCCGTAGCATACATTTCAGTTCTCCATGACGACGGTACCAATATTCATTAGTCCCACGCTGAAATGCCATCAGATTAATGAGCTGAGATTCTAAATGTCTCTCTGGTGCACTTTATCCATAAAATCGTTTGCAGATACATTTTGCAGATGTATTCCAGTTTTTAAAAATGTGATTGACTGCATACGAAAGTCCAGACAAGTCACTCTCAAACAAAAGATGAAATATATAAGGAATGCATTGTCGAAATCTTGGATCTTCTGCATATAATCCTGTTGTCCGATATTCAGATGCTGGAATCTGCACAGGACGTTCATCATATGGTCCTCCTTTTCCAGTTGGGAATAACTGCAGAAAACAACGACCTTCCAAGCTCTCTTCCCATACACTCATGGAACTTCCTTTGCTTTTTTCATTTGGAACAACTTAATAGAGTTCCCTGTGAGAAGTTAGCCTGGTATATGATGTCCACTATGCTAGTGGGCATCTTGCACCAGTCTAAACTACCCTTATGATGGTGGTTGTAAAGTCAACCTTATAGATCAGCTATCCTAGTGGTAACATTGACCAGCAGTCTTGGGCTAAAACTTCAGAGAGCATGTGAAGCAGGCTGTTTTACCAATTATAATCCCTTGAATACCAAATGAAAGGACACCACACAAGGTATATATAAAATATATATGTATTTATAAGTAACTCAACCCCTCTGAACTCTTTATGAGGTCAGAGATCGAGATACATTACAAGTTACTCATTAAGCATACTTTAAGTTGCACAAACACAATTCTGCCCTAGGGGCCTCACGAACCATATACTAAGTAAGTGGTATAAGAACCACTTCAGGAATGGTAAATAGGCCTAGATCCTAGGGAATCGCTGGGGCTACACTGGACAACCAAAGGATTGGAAGTAGGAGGCCCACGGGAGACACGTGCAGTGTCTAAACACAGTCGCGAGTTACCATAGAGTTATAATGGGAACGTAAAAGTTACAAAGTAGTAGATTAAGGAAACTACCGGATGGACTACGGTAAAACCCTTTTAAACTAGGACACTTCGAGAGTCAACACCCACGGGAGCACCGGAGTACTCGAGTTACCTCACCCAGGGAAGGCGGGTGCATAGGTGTTCTTTCGTGACGGGTTTCGGCGCTGTTTCCTATGGAGAGCTGCAAATAAGTGCTGCAGGCGACCAGGAGAAAGGTGTCCGGGTGGATCCAAGGGTGGATCAAAGATGAGAAGAACCTGAAAGCAGAGTGGACAGAGTCTGGGTCACTAGCCAGGGACCAGGAAGGAACCAGGCGATGTTGAGATGCAATCAGGTGAAGAGGTGAAGCTTTTTTGGCAGCCACGTGGACCAGGAGGTATCGATGACAACCAGAAGCTGGATTCGAGTTATCCCATAAAGGATCTAGTTGACTGCGGGGTCGGTATCTGTATTGGACCCAACAAGCCTTGGCAAACGCAATCCACGCAGGAAGGGAAGATTGGCTTCAGGTCAGACCAGCAAGGACTGGGGAGTTTCTTCTTTTCAGGGAAGCTGGAGCAAGCCCAGAGCAACCAGGCAAGTAGTGTAGTTTTACAAGAAAGTCTTCGGAGGGCTAACTAGCCAATGGGCTAGCAACTGGGAAGATGCATCAAACTGAAATGCAAGAGCAGGCCCCACGCGGCACTCATGGAGTGTGGAGGGCTGAGCTTCAGTGCAAATGGTGCTCAGGTCTGCGGCTTCTCAAAACCCAATGCAAAATTTCGAGGGTCCCTCAGAAGCTGCACGGTTTAGCAAAGAGCAGGTAGTCCAGGGTATCCTGTCCCACATCTCTCGTGTTGGCCAGGGGTCTCAGCTTTGCTGTGGATGTGGATCTGAGTCGGAGAAGTCTTGAAGTCTAGTTCCTGAGTTGCTGAGTCTTCGGGTTCCGGCAGGAGCATCTACAAAGCAAAATGGCAAGTTACTGGTGGTGCCTGTTTGCACAGGGTGGTCACTCCTTGACCACAAGGGAGATTTCTTCAGTCTTTTATTCGATATAGAACGTCGAAGGTCCAAGAGTTCTGCTTCAGAGTTTGAGTCCAGGATAATCTAATGTCTCTAGATACAGCTCCTATCTTTATACTAATCTAATGGGCTGGATTACCTGCTAGGTCCCTCCTATGGGTGGACCCTGAGAAGGGGTGGTTACACCCCTTTCTCTTTGTCCAGTTTCACACCAGAGCTGGGTCTAGAGTGCCCCAGAAACTGGTTTGAACCGGGCTATGCATGGAGCACCTTGTGTGCCCCAGGCAGTGTCTGGAAAAGCATCTTTCCATTGAACCCACCCTGCCCCAATACACTACAGGCTGTCTGGGGAGGTGCTAGCACCTCCCTCGACAGGACACCTATTGTTTCGTTCAGCTGCAGGAGGTCAGACTCGTGTCTGTGGCAGCAGCATCCATTTTGTGATGCCGAGGCTCTGTTTAACTTTAACCGGGTAAAGCAGTAACTACATGTCTTCTCCCTCTAGAAGGGTGGAATGCTACCCTGCCACCAGAAATGGTGGGGGGGGTAGAATTTCAAAGTGTTTGACACCTTACACGACATGTTTTGATAAAGCCAAACCAAAGTTAGCATTAACCGTGAGGATTATAATGCACTTAAGAGTATATGGTATGGCTATGTCATAAAACAGCTATAAGGACATGGTTCCGAAAGCTGCAGAAGGGCTTAGCTCATGCTAGAGCACCCTCTGACATAAAACCAAGCACTCTGCCTCCAGGATTGTTAAGCCCTGCCATAGGAGTGACTTATAGGTTACCATGTGTCTATATATAAGGTAGATATAGATATACTATATCTAAGTAAGGGGTGATTACACCACCTTACCCAAGATGAGTGATCAGCCTGTGGTGTCAGTTTGGATGGCCAGCCAGGGGTGGCATAATACATGCTGCAGCCCCTGGTAGGCCTTGGATGCATCTATGCCCTAGGTACCTATGGTACACTATACAGGGGCTCACAAAGGTGACCCAATACCCAATCAGGTATGTACCTAAAGTACATGGAGTCCATTTTACAGGGAGGGCAGGTAGCCTGGGGCCCTGAATAGCAGGATCCCAGGCCAACTAAGTAAAAAACCAGCTAAACACCAGGCAAAAAGTTGGGGTTACCATATAGTCAGATATCCACCTTCCTACATTCCCCATCACTTCTTTTGAATGAAGTGGATGCACACATTAATGTTCATAGATTTCTTCACATCTTAGCGTGTCCACTTTTTCAATTTGTCCACCTGACGTTTCAGCATCCTCTGCTAAAACCATTTCTTCTTCTCCCACATACACATTTCTATAGTACTCATTGTTTTTTATCAGATGCAATGTTGCCTTTTGCACTTTCCTAACATCCACTATCTCCTGCCAGATTTTCTTATTCTTAGTTGGCACACCATTAACAAGAATAACTAGTGGTTCACTTTCTACACTGTCTACACCAATAGTTTCAATATGTTTCTTTAAATCTAATGGTAAATACACAACTCTTCCTTTTAATGCTCTTTGTAAATCTGAAGGAGGCAATTTACCTGTTTTAGGCTCCAATACGAACAATAGACTTTAACAAGGCCGGGTCACCCCCTTGCTTCCCACGCCTGCCGCTGCCGCTGCCTGCCTCCTGTTGCCGCTGAGCGACCCAGCTGCCGCTGGGCCGCCCGGATCTCCCCCTGCCTCCCACGCTTGACCCAGGGACACCGACCCAGCCGCCTGCCGTCCAGAGGTCCCGCCGCTGCCTCCCTGCGGCCCGGCCCACCACCAGCCCATTGGCCGCCCCGCTCCCGCCACCCAGCTGACCCGCCCACCCGGCTCCTTACTTAAGGGGTCCATGGGGTCAGCTAGGGAGTGCCCACTGCGCCTTTAACAAGGCCGGGTCACCCCCTTGCTTCCCACGCCTGCCGCTGCCGCTGCCTGCCTCCTGTTGCCGCTGAGCGACCCAGCCGCCGCTGGGCCGCCCGGATCTCCCCCTGCCTCCCACGCTTGACCCAGGGACACCGACCCAGCCGCCTGCCGTCCAGAGGTCCCGCCGCTGCCTCCCTGCGGCCCCGCCCACCACCAGCCCATTGGCCGCCCCGCTCCCGCCACCCAGCTGACCCGCCCACCCGGCTCCTTACTTAAGGGGTCCGCGGGGTCAGCTAGGGAGTGACCACTGCGCCTTTAACAAGGCCGGGTCACCCCCTTGCTTCCCACGCCTGCCGCTGCCTGCCTCCTGTTGCCGCTGAGCGACCCAGCCGCCGCTGGGCCGCCCGGATCTCCCCCTGCCTCCCACGCTTGACCCAGGGACACCGACCCAGCCGCCTGCCGTCCAGAGGTCCCGCCGCTGCCTCCCTGCGGCCCCGCCCACCACCAGCCCATTGGCCGCCCCGCTCCCGCCACCCAGCTGACCCGCCCACACGGCTCCTTACTTATGACGCCCCCAGAGCGACCGCGCAGCGGACGCGCGCAGCGGGAGCACCGAATGAGCGCCGAAGGTAAGCCAAAGGTAAGCCCGTCTGCGCCCGTCCGCGCCTGGACCGCGCCCAGCGCCAGACCCCCTGGCCCCCTCTGACGGAAGCCGACCCGACGGACCTACGACGCAACCGAACTCAACGCACTCAACACCGGCCGAACCCCGGGCTGCTACCGAGCCACACCGAGACGCACCCACGGACCCTTCAGCTGCCACTCCTGCAAGTTCACCTGCAACCGGACCTGCACTACACCAGCACCCTCCAAGCCGAACTCCAGCAGCACCCACCTGAAGTGCATCCTGCTCAACACCCGCTCCGTCCACAGACACGCCGTCGAGTTCTGGAACCTGCTCGACTCCACAGCCCCAGACGTCGCCTTCCTCACGGAAACCTGGATGAACGCCTCCTCAGCGCCCGACATCGCCATCGCCATCGCCATCCCGGACGGCTACAAGATCATCTGGAGGGATCGCGTCAACCAGACAGGAGGAGGCATCGCCATCATTCACAGGAACACCATCCGCATCACGACCGACACCGACGACACCCTCGCACCCACCGAAAACCTGCACTTCCAGATCCACGTCAACCCCAAGACCACCCTCAGAGGCACCCTCATCTACAGACCCCCGGGACCACGCACACAATTCAGCGAAGACATCGCCGACTTCATCAGCCCACACGCCCTCCCCTCCGCCGACTACATCCTCCTCGGGGACCTCAACTTCCACCTGGAGAACAACGACGACTGCAACACCACCACCCTGCTGGACAACCTCGCCAACCTCGGACTCAAGCAACTGGTGACCACCCCCACCCACTACGCCGGACACACACTCGACCCGGTCTTCTCTTCCAGCAAGGACATCTCCTTCAGCCACGCCACGGCACTCCACTGGACGGACCACAGCTGCGTCCACTTCAGCTTCAGAAGGACCATGTTCCACCATCACCAGCAACAGGTTCCCCGCAGAAGCTGGAACAAGATCACTGCAGACCAGCTCGCTACTTCCCTGAGCAAGAACCCTCCCACCAGCACAACGAACCCCAGCCAAGCGGCCACCAACCTCACGAAATGGATCAGCGACTGGGCAGACGACCTCGCCCCCCTGAAGACCCCGCCGAGCAGACCCGGCAGTAAGAAAGCACCATGGTTTAACGACGAACTCAAGAGCTCCAAGAAGAACTGCAGAGCACTCGAGAAAACCTGGCGCAGAGACCCAACACCGGACAACATGACTGCCCTCAAGCTCGCCACCCGAAAACACCACCAACTGATCCACGCCACCAAGAAAACCGCATTCAAGGAACGACTGGACAACAACGCACACAACAGCAAGGATCTCTTAAACATCGTGAAAGAGCTCTCCAACCCCAACGCCGGAAACAACGACATCACCCCTTCGCAAGACCTCTGCAACTCCCTCGCCTCCTACTTCCACAACAAGATCGCGGACATACACAACAGCTTCAGCACTCAACCGACGCACGCCACGACCGAACCACCGCCCCCCACCACCACCCTCCGCGCCTGGTCCCCGATCAGCACCGAAGACACCATCCGCACGATGAACTCCATCCACTCCGGATCTCCGACAGACCCCTGCCCTCACCAAGTCTTCAACAAGGCCGACGCTGTCATCGCACCCCACCTGCGGAACATCATCAACACCTCCTTCGACACCGCCACTTTCCCGGAGAGCTGGAAGCACGCCGAACTCAGCGCTCTACTTAAGAAACCATCAGCCGACCCCACCGACCTCAAGAACTACCACCCCATCTCGCTGCTCCCATTTCCGGCAAAAGTCATCGAGAAGACCGTCAACAAGCAACTGGCCGCCTTCCTCGAGACGAAAGGTTCCCTCGACCTCTCGCAGTCTGGCTTCCGGGCCAACCACAGCACCGAGACTGCCCTGATCGCAGCTACCGATGACATCCGAGCCCTGCTCGACAACGGAGAAACAGCGGCCCTCATCCTCCTGGACCTCTCCGCGGCCTTCGACACTGTCTGCCACCGTACCCTAGTACAGCGCCTCAGCAATGTCGGAATCCAGGAGAAGGCACTGGAGTGGATCATCTCCTTCCTCGCCAGAAGGACACAGAGAGTCCGCCTCCCCCCGTTCAGATCGGAGGCCACCGAAGTCATCTGCGGCGTTCCTCAAGGCTCCTCGCTCAGCCCAACACTCTTCAACGTCTACATGAGCCCCCTCGCAGCCATCGCACGCCAGCACAACCTCAACATCATCTCCTACGCCGACGACACCCAGCTGATCCTCTCCCTCACCAACGACCCCGCCACCGCCAGAGCCAACCTGCACGAAGGGATGACAGACGTAGCCAAATGGATGTCGAACAGCCGCCTGAAACTGAACTCGGACAAGACGGAAGTCCTCATCCTGGGATCATCACCCTCCGCCTGGGACGACTCCTGGTGGCCCCCCGCCCTGGGCAGCGCACCCAAACCCACAGACCACGCACGCAACCTGGGCTTCATCCTGGACTCCTCCCTCTCCATGACCAGACAAGTCAACGCCGTCTCCTCGTCGTGCTTCAACATCCTGCGCATGCTACGTAAGATCTTCCGATGGATCCCCACCGAGACCAGGAAGACGGTCACCCAGGCCCTAGTCACCAGCCGTCTGGACTACGGCAACTCCCTATACACCGGAACCACCGCCAAACTCCAGAAGAGACTCCAGCGGATCCAGAACACCTCAGCACGACACATCCTGGACATCCCCCGCCGCAGCCACATCTCCGGACACCTGAGAGACCTGCACTGGCTCCCGGTCAACAAGAGAATCACCTTCCGGCTCCTCACCCACGCACACAAAGCCCTACACAACCAAGGCCCAGCATACCTCAACAGCCGCCTCAACTTCTACGCTCCCAAACGCCAGCTTCGATCGACCAGCCACGCCCTCGCCGCCGTCCCCCGCATCCGAAGAGCCACCACAGGAGGAAGGTCCTTCTCCTACCTGGCTGCCAAGACTTGGAACTCCCTTCCGACCCACCTCCGGCTGACCCAAGACCACCTCGCCTTCAGGAAGCAGCTCAAGACCTGGCTGTTAGAGCAGTATTGTACCCCCTCCTCCCAGCGCCTTGAGACCCTCCGGGTGAGTAGTGCGCTATATAAATGCTTTGATTAATTGATTGATTGATTGACTGAAACGGGTGCGCACATTGAATGTGAATAGACTCATAAATGTTTAAATCTATCAATTCCGGAGGAATAGCAACTAACTCTAAATTATTCTGCACAGCTCTAGTGGCATTTTATTCTCATCTAATTTGTTATTAACAATATTTACAAATACGCGGATCAGAACCCAAATCAAAACAATTCTCTACCAACAAATGAGTTGCGAATTCCTTCCACTTATCATTATTTTCTTTTTCACTTTTTAAATACAGATCAACACTCCTAGTCTGATTTTCATAGTGAGTTCACCAACAACAAATACAAGAAAAATGTGGCCTCTCACCTGAAATCCCCTTAAACTTTGTAATTTCACTCTCAACATTTTTTGTACAACTATGTTCAACATTCTCTACAACATTTTCTTTTATTAATGTCTGAGTTTCTTCACTCTCTTGTTCAGGACCAAAGTAACAAAACTAAATATCATCACAAACCTTTTTCACATCTGATACTGACCCACCCAAACAGCACTGTTCAACTCATTTAACTTTAGTGCTGGACTTTTTGCATAATTCAATCTTCTCACTAGCTTCCGCATTTGAGTATGATGTACTGCCAACATCCTGAAATGGTGAAAAACACTTCGACATACTTTCCTAGAAAGACAAGCCAGAGAATGACCATGCAAACCAGTATTTTTTTCTCACTCTGCAAGGGTCTAGTCCTTGCAACACCTTAATCTTTTGTTTAACACTTTTTTTACTATATCCTTGTAAAAAACTGCATAATTTAACAATAGGTTCTTGTCGTACACTACAAATACTACTGCAATCCCAAGTGTACACTGGAGCTTTAGGACATCTGCCTAGAACTTCCTCAGCTATCACTTCTTCTACATTTCTGGCAATCATTTTCTCTTTCTCAATTGGACAACCATTTCTAACCTCATAAACTCGACCAGTGTCAACTGCATGCAACAAATCATTGGTCTGAAAATAACTCTCTTCACTAAAAAAGGCTCAGAACTTGAACTGTGTTTCCATTCCCCTAAAAAAATATCACAAAAATTACTTCTGTTAATTACTCTTTTCTTCTTACTTTTGGCCTTCATTAAATGGATTGGTTTATCTAGTGATCGAATTCTTTTTAATACTAAAATGAATAGTTTCCTTTTTACTTCAAAAGCCTTTTCAACAATGGATTTGATATGCTTCTTCTTTTTATAAAATAGTGTTCTCTTTTTATATTTCTTCGTAACTTTCATCAAATATGTACTACTCTGTTGTAAAATAATTTTTTGCGGATTTCTTTATACTGATTTTCTCTTCTTTTACCATACAGCTTGTCCTTTGACTGTCCATTTGATTTTTTTCTTTCCAATTATTTTGACAATTTTTTCTAGTTGAAGCATTGTCAGTAGTTTCAGCATTCTGTCTGGCCTTACACACATTTTTAATAAATTGCTTTGTGGTCGTACCAGAAGATTTTATCTTTTAGCCACATTATGTTGGACATTCAATAGTTATGGTTGAGTTTTCTTAAAGTAACTGTCCTTTTTCTGTTCTTTCCTTTGTCTTCTTTTCTCCGGCATGATAACTTTATTTTAATGATGATAAACAGTATCTGCAAAAAAGAATCATTAATAAATGTATATCAATAACTTTATAAATTATACTTTTCTATTACTATACAAACACATTTTATAAAAATTCTGACTACACAATTGTAGGCCTGAAGCACAAGTGTGAAATTGGTTATACCACTACATGCATACTACATAGGAGTTTGAAGCACTGCGTGCCCTAAAACCTGGCTCACTTCAAGAGTACATGTACTTATGTGTCTGCAAACACATAAACCAACCAAATCATTCTCTCTCAATTTTCCCAAATGCACACTGACTCACAGTGTCATTCTAGACAAATAACAGTATCCCTTGCACTTCATTGAAAGGATTACTACATGCTACTGAAAGAGTCACTATGGGATTGCAAGAGCACTCACAGGGTGTTTACTGGAGTGTATGGATACTAACTGGGGAATTGTAGGCCTGAATCACAAGTGTGAACGTGGTTAGACTACTACATGCATAGTACATAGGAGTTTCAAGTACTGCGTACCCAAAAGCCTGGCTCACTGCAAGAGTACATGTACTTATGTGTCTTCAAACACATTAACCAGCCAAATCATTCTCTCTCAACTTTCCCAAATGCACACTGACTCACAGTGTGATTCTACACAAACAACAGTATTCCTTGCACTTCACTGAAATGAATACTACATGCTACTGAAAGAGTCACTATGGGGTTGCAAGAGCACTCAAAGGGTATTTACTGGAGTGTATGGATGCTAACTGGGGAATTGTACACCTGAAACACAAGTGTGAAGATGGTTAGACTACTACTTGCATAGTGCATAGGAGTTTCAGCACTGCGTGCCCTAAAGCCTAGCTCACTGCATGAGTACATGTATTTATGTGTCTACAAACACATCAAGCAACCAAATGTTTCTCCTTCAAATTTCCCAAATACACACTGACTCATACTGTGATTCTAGACAAATAACAGTATCCGTTACACTTCACTGAAAGGATTACTACATGCTACTGAAAGAGTCACTATGGGATTGCGAGAGCACTCACAGGGTGTTTACTGTATTGTATCGATACTAGCTGGGGAATTGTAGGCCGGAATCATGAGTGTGAAGGTGGTTAGACTATTACATGCATAGTGCATTGGAGTTTCAAGTGCTGCGTACCCTAAAGCCTGGCTCACTGCAAGAGTACATGTATTTATGTGTCTGCAAATACATCAACCAACCAAATCATTCTCTCTCAATTTTCCCAAATGCACACTGACTCACAGTGTGATTCTAGACAAATAACAATATCCCTTGCACTTCACTGAAAGGATAACTACATGCTACTGAAAGAGTCACTATGGGATTGCAAGAGCACTCACAGGGTGTTTACTGTAGTGTATGGATACTAACTGGGGAATTATAGGCCTGAAACACAAGTGTGAAGATGGTTAGACTACTGCTTGCATAGTGCATAGGAGTTTCAAGCACTGCATGCCCTAAAGCCTGCCTCACTGCAACAGTACATGTACTTATATGTCTGCAAACACATCATCCATCCAAATCATTCTCTCTCAATTTCCCAAATGGACACTGACTCACAGTGTGATTCTAAACACATAACAGTATTTCTTGCACTTCACTAAAAGGATTACTACATGCTACTGAAAGAGTCACTATGGGATTGCAAGAGCACTCGCAGGGTGTTTACTGTAGTGTATGGATACTAACTTGGGAATTGTAGGCCTGAAACACAAGTGTGAAGATGGTTAAACTACTACTTGCATAGTGCATAGGAGTTTCAAGCACTGCATGTCCTAAAGCCTGGCTCACTGCAACAGTACATGTCAGCAAACAGTATGTGTCTGCAAACATATCATCCAATCAAATCGTTCTCTCTCAATTTTCCCAAATGGACACAGACTCACAGTGTGATTCTCGACAAATAACAGTATTTCTTGCACTTCACTGGAAGGATTACTACATGCTACTGAAAGAGTCACCATCGGATTGCTAGAGCACTCACAGGGTGTATACTGGAGTGTATGGATACTAACTGGGGAATTGTAGGCCTAAAACCAAGTATGAAGATGGTTAGACTACTACTTGCATAGTGCATAGGAGGTTCAAGCACTGCATGCCCTAAAGTCTGGCTCACTGCAACAGTACATGTACTTATATGTCTGCAAACACATCAATCAACCAAATCATTCTCTCTCAATTTTCCCAAATAGACACTGACTCACAGTGTGAGTCTAGACAAATAACAGTATCCCTGGCACTTCACTGAAAGGATTACTACATGCTACTGAAAGAGTCACTATGGGATTGCAAAAGCACTCACAGGTTGTTTGCTGGAGTGAATGGATACTAACTGGGGAATTGTAGGCCTGAAACACAAGTGTTAAGGGGGTTAGACTACTACATGCATAGTGCATAGGAGTTTGAAGCACTGCGTGCCCTAAAGCCTGGCTCACTGCATGAGTACATGCATACTGACTGAATGATTATAGTACCATAAGGAAATACACTTGGTGAATTCATAATTGATTCAGTTTTACTTTAGTGAAAGAATTAGTACATGGTTCTGAAAGAGTCACTTTGAGATTGCAAGAGCAGTCACAGGGTGTTTGTTGGAGTGTATAGATACTGACTGGGGAAATGTAGGCCTGAAACACAAATGTGAAGGTGGTTAGACCAGTACATGCGTAGAACGTAGGACTTTGAAGCACTGCGTGCCCTAAAGCCTGGCTCACTGCATGAGTACATGTACTTATGTGTCTGCAAAGATATCATGTATCCATTCCACATATTTCATTACTGCATTTTACTCTAAGCTAAACTCATTTTGCAAAAACATAACCAATGACAATTTTCTAATTCTACCAAAATGTGATTCCTAAATGCACATAGACTCACTGTGTGATTCTAGACAAGCACCACCATCCCTTGCATTTTACCAAAACACATTTACTAGTCTACAAGACATAAGGTGACTGCACACATTGCACAACATTTTCTACTACACATTTTCTACTACACATTAGTATAAAGTACTTCTGTCAGAATGATTCCTAAATACACACAAGACTCACTGTGTGATTCTAGACTAACAACACTATCCCTTGCATTTTACCAAAACACATTTCATAGTCTAGAAGGAGTACTGCCCTTTAGTGTAGAAACTTGACTCATTTTGCAAATACATAAACAATGACTGATTTCTAATTCTACCAAAACATGAGAACAGCACAGTTATCTGTCTGCATACACATGAAATACACAAATGCTTATCTCAGAATGGTTTCTAAATGCACACACACTCACAATAAGATTCTAGAGAGAAAAAGGCATTCCCTGCACTTTAGCAGGAGAAACACATTAGTCGGATTAAAATCCAAATGCACCACATACGTCCCCTCACAAACTAATAACTCACCTTTCATATTGTTTTGTACATTAAGAAGTATGTCAGTCACACACCATATTTTCTTATACAGAATCTCTGTTCTGTACAGCTCTCACCAAAACCAAAGAAGGGCAAAGTTTCCCTCTCATTTTCAACACACATACATCTAAACATCAAATCATATTGCTTCCCACATTAATTCAAAAGAAAAACACATTTCTATTGATTACACTTTTCAACCCTTTCCAATTGACATAAATGTGAACCCTACCCCCAATCTGCCTTCTGCCTGTTACTGTAGCAACAGTTCATGGCACACTTAACTGAGCACACAGGTCACAGGTTCACCACACAATGTTGCTAATCAAAACAGCAAGTGTGCTTGACTTTTAAACATATGAGCTTATCTCATGTAATGTTACTTTCAATCAGTTTTTGTTAACCAATAGGAATCATGCTTTTAAAAAACAGAAACATGCACCCTAGTTTTCAGTGTAGAATGTTGTCAAACAATCAATCATTTCTTTTCTTTTTTCAAAACTGCATCTTATCCACCATTTTAGAAAAATCTTACTTTTCAAACTGCCATTTTATTTACAGAGACCATCTGAGTGCATACAGACCTCCCTTCCAGATGCTTAGAGTGTGGATTGTGGGACACAGCTATATTTTCTGTAGCCAAAGGTATGTAGAAAACAAAGGAATTCACAAAGACCTAGGTTTACCAAATGTAGACATTAAATGGATTGGACAGAGAGGGTTAAAGTTGCACCAATTGATGCCATTGGTTAAATCCTTTTTGCATCTCCAACACCCTGACCTCATAATTGTGCAATGTGGTGGCAATGACCTAGGCACTTTGACTGAGGTAGGTCTGGAAATGCTTCTGAAGGACACCTTTGGAGACTTGGTGTCACTTTTCCCCCAAACTGCCTTTGTCTATTCTAACATATGCCAAAGGCAGAAATGGAACTGGTCCAATCAATTTTGTCCACAGATTGAGAAAGCTAGGAAACATGTGAATAAATCTGTTTCTGCTTTTCTCCGAGACTATAGAATGGGGTCCATTTACCACAACAATCAGCGTTTCAATATGGATGGCATCTATAGGAGAGATGATGTACATTTTACAGATGAGGGAAACAGAGTCTTTCTCATAAACTTCAGACTCTGCATCGGTACTTACTTGTAGGTACCAAAACTCTGTCAATAAACACAACAGCTCTTTTTAGAGCCACCAAAGATCTAAAGACATAAGCTTGATGAAGATCTCAAAAATAATGTATTTTTGGCTTGGAGTCGCGCACCCAACGCATTAGAATTGTGCATCCAATGCATAGAAGTCGTGCACCAAACGTGCTGGAGTTGTGCACCCTACAGATTAGTAGTCTTGCTTCCAATGCGTGCACACCAGGCGGCCGCACTGAGCGCCGCTCTGGATGCGCGACTCCTTTTTTTACCGTAAAAAGAAAATAGCCCTTATCACAAATTTTTATTATCCCTGGGGACCCCATCCCCCGGGGCATATAAAAAACGTTGGGGACCATGGGGGGAGCCCCAACGCCCCACGGTCCCAGCCGGCTCCCCGTGTCCTTCGGGAGCCAGCATTGCTTTTGCACATGGGGAGCTGGTAACATGCAGCTCCCCGTGTCGAAAAGCAATATGGTTTGGATTTTGAAAGAGAGAACAGGTTTCCCTGCTCTCTCTTTCAAAATCCAAACCACGTTTGCTATGGGAGGGCGGGAGACTCCCGCCAACTCATAGCAAACAACAGTGTCCTGGGGGTGGGTACCCCAGGACACTGCAGGAGACGGCCCTGAGCGATGGCAGTTCCCCGGGCCCTCGAGGGCTCCAGGAGGGGGGCCACGCAACCCCCTCCCACAATACATAAAGCCCCGGGGGTGGTCGTCCCCGGGGCTTAGGGGGGCCATTGAGCCCCCCCCACAAATTATACTGGGAGGGGCTTTTGAGCCCCTCCCAAAAATTTATTGTATACCCCCGGGGTTGGGGGCCCCTCTGTGCCCCCTTTAAATTTATTAATTTTCCCCCAGGATTTGGCCCCCCCGGGGGCTAATTATAAAAGAAGCTCCATCTAACAGGGGGAGTCCGCTTCCCCAGCGGCCCAGGTACTCAGTAACCCCTGTACAGGACTCATGTTGTGATCCCCCCCCTCTTATCTCCACAGAACACAGGCTGGTCGTACTCCGGAGAACCGTATCATACATGGGACGAGGAAGAGGACGGTGGTCCCTTTAACTGGCAAGAGTTGGGAGAGTGGGAGGAGCCACAAACCCCGTCAAGAGCGGCGAGCGCGGAAGCCAGGGTGTGCTTGTTCACTGGAGGCGTAGGAGGTATTGGGAGAGCGGAATTGAGTGAGGAGTTGGAGGAAGAAACCGGAATTGGAGAGTCGGAAGAGCGGAGTACCGAAAAACCATCGACGGAGGAGAGGAGGTGGCCATCGGCAACACGAGCCGCCCAGCCGCACGCCTGGAGGTGTGTGGCTATCCCAGGTACGGGGGCGTATAGCAGGTTGGGTGGGGAGAAAGGGTGGGTCGGTTACGTGACCTGGACCCTTGTTAGTCCCCCGATAGTACCCCCTTCCTTGCATCCTCTTGCACTCCCCCTTCATTGCACCAGTGATAGGAGTGTTTCGCACGGGTGGTGTTCCCTCACTCTCTATCCCTATCACGAGTGAAGTACAGACGCAAAAGGACTGATACATACCCTGTCTCTCCTTTCCCTTTACACGCTTCGAGACGTCTACCAAGCACCACGGAGCCATCCACGCCCCCTTCGAGGAGGAGTCCAGGACGTTCTCAGAGAGAGGAGGAAACCGTCCGACCAAGGAGGAGGCAAACTGCCCGAAGCCGATCACCGAGAAGAGCCCCTGTCAGGACAACTTGCACGGACTACCTGTTTGCACAATTAAACCCTTCTAAAACAAAAACAAGTTTTCTGCCCTTTACTGCCGAACCCGCTACAGTGGTGGAGAATGCCGGCAACCCTACCATCTGTACAGTAGAGATGGATGCCGTGGTACAACAGTTAATAAAAGGACAGGGGCATCTACAATGGGTGATGGAGCAGCAAATACGTTCGGCAGAAGCAGATCGAGAAATAACGAAAGCCGCCATGACAGCCGGAACCGGGGAAACGCCTAAGAGATGGACAACGACCGGGGGTGGTGAAGGTCGAGGCGTACCCCACGGAACGGCTGGGGTCTCACTGCAGAAATACCAACCGGGTGAGGACCCGGACTCATTTTTGCTGTACTTTGAGAGAGCCGCCCGGGCATGTGGGTGGCCCCTGGCGAAATGGCCCTTCTTTTTGGCCCCACTGCTAGTGGGGGAGGCCCAAGTGGCATATCAAATAGCAAACCCTAATGGGGACACAACCTATGCCGAGGTCAAACGGATCATATTGGACCATCTAGGCCTCGATGCCGAGACATATAGGTTAAGATTCAAGAGGGAGAGGGGTGCTCCGGGGGAGAATCCGAAGACTTTGTTCATTAGACTGAAAATGGCTGCCGACAAATGGCTCACACCTAGCGTGAGCACGAAGGAAGAGATCATGGACCGGGCGGGTGTACCTGGAACAATTTCTTGAGGCTCTGCCGTTTGCCACGCAAAGATGGCTACGGCAACACCACAATTTGACCACCGCCCAAGCAGTAGAGATGGCGGCCTCATTCTCCTGGGCTCAACCAAAGACCCCCTCCTGGGAGCCCGAGAGGAATACACGCTTGGGCCCCAAAGTCGGGAAGAAAACACACAGGGGTCTGGAACCCCCAGACCACGTCCCTGGAAGCCAGAAACCCCGGAACCCAGTGGGCCCCAATGTTTTGAGTGCGGTACTTGGGGACATATAGCACGGTATTGTCCTCGACGAAAAACCCCCGAAGAACCCATGGAGGCGGGGTACCTACCAAAGACTGTCCTGTATTCAGCGGAGATGGGGAACAGCTTTCGTGTGAGTGTAAGGGTAAACGGGTCCCAAATACAGGCCTTACTAGATTCTGGCTGTAGACAGTCAGTAGTACAGTCCCGGCATGTGGAGCAAGCACAATACCTCCCGCAGGAAATGGTTAGTATCCGCTGTGTGCATGGCGACATGAAGCCATACCCTGTAGCCAACATTCCTCTGAAACCCCTAAAAGGAGAACCCCACCTGATCAGAGTAGGAGTATTACCTTCCCTTCCCGAGGACCTTATCATAGGTACCGATAATCCCTCCTTCCTACACATGTTCCGATGAAGTATAATGTCATCAGGTAAAAGTAGCCGAGTCCAGAACAAGACAGACTTATCCCCCCCTGCCTGCCTTAGTCTCACCAGAACCCTGGGTGCTCGACCGCAGTTTCAGGTTCGCACAGAGTAACGACCCCACACTGTTCAATGCCTGGGAGAGTGCCCACCGGAACCTGGATCAGGACCCACCCTGGTTCCCTAGGTTTTACATTAAGAAAGACCTCCTCTATCGACAAGGACAAAGAGACGACCCGAGCAATTACTGGTGCCCGTTTCCTTCAGGGAGGAAGTTTTGTTCTTTTCTAAAGCTCATCTAGTGGCCGGATATACAGGGGCAGAAAAGACCACCCAGAATATACTGCGCCATTTCTACTGGCCCGGGATATATAAAGACACCATGGTGTATTGCCAAGAATGCAACATATGCCAAAGTAAGAACATGACCAAACCTCCTGCGGTACCGCTACAACCCCTCCCCATTATCGGGTCCCCTTTCGAGAGGGTGGGAATGGATCTCATCGGACCATTGCCGAAGACCAGGAGAGGACACCAACATGTGTTGGTAGTAGTTGATTATGCAACCCGGTTCCCTGAGGCCTTCCCCCTGTCTTCTACAACAACCAAACAAGTAGTTGATAGAATGCTCGAGCTATTTTCACGGGTGGGGTTCCCCAAGGAAATCCTGACGGACCAGGGGACTCCGTTCGTCTCACGTTTAATGAAAGAAGTCTGTCACCTGTTGAACATACAACAAATAAAGACATCCGTCTACCATCCGCAAACCGACGGATTGGTAGAACGTTATAACAGGACCCTGAAAACAACTCTCAGGAAAATGCTGGAAGTAAGCGGATCGGAGTGGGACCAAATACTGCCATTGGCGCTATATGTGATCCGAAGCCAAACCCAAAGCAGTCTGGGGTTTTCGTCATGTGAGCTTCTCTATGGCAGGCAAACGCTGTCTTTATTAGAAATGACCCGAGAAGCGTGGGAGCAGGAGGTGCCCGAAGAAACCCTGAAGACCCTAGAATATGCCCAAAACCTAAAATCCAAGTTGGGCAAGTTAAGAGACCTGGCCTAGACCAATCTGGAACGTAACCAACGAAGACAGAAACATGTACATGACAAAGGAAAGAGATGGAGGAGGTTGGACATAAACGATTGGGCCCTGGTTCTCCTACCCTCCTCTACACAGAAATTCAGAGCGGAGTGGGTCGGTCCTTACCAAGTGAGGTCTACCATTGGCAACACCAGCTACAAGCTGAAGAAAGGTCCGCGGAAGACACAGGTATATCATATCAATATGCTCAAGAAGTGTCTAGGTCCCCCCCTACTGGAGTACACGTTGTGTCGCCCTTTCCAGGAGAAAATCCGCGATCCACGGTGAGCCAGCTTGTTATCAATGAGGACTTGGACAAACAGGAGGGACAGGGCCTACAAGACACCCTACGGGAACACTCGTCCTTGTTTTCGGACCTGCCGGGCAAGACGAACCTAGCAGAACACCACATCGAAACCCCACCTGGGAAGATCATCAAAGTAAAACCATACCGCATCCCGGAAGCCCGGAGGAAAGGCATTCAGCAAGAAGTACAAGAAATGCTGAAGATGGGAGTGATCAGACCCTCAAAAAGCAACTGGTCTAGTCCTATCGTCATGATTCCCAAGCCCGATGGGTCCCGAAGATTCTGTATGGATTTCCGCGCGTTGAATGAGATCTCCACCTTCGACGCTTATCCCATACCGCGAATCGATGAGCTCATCGAGAAGTTTGGGAAGGCAAAATATATATCAATGCTGGACCTAACCAAGGGGTACTGGCAGGTGCCCCTGAAGGAGAAGGACTGCAAGAAAACTGCGTTTTCAACCGCGGAGGGACAATACGAGTTTACAGTCCTCCCTTTCGGACTCCATGGGGCACCCGCCACTTTTCAGAGACTGATGAACAACGTTCTGAAGGACATGTCTGCATATACATCCGCTTACCGGGACGATATCGTCATATTCAGTCCGGATTGGGACACACACCTGCAACATCTACACCAGGTGTTCCTGAAATTGGAAGACGCAGGGCTGAAAGTAAACACCAAGAAATCCCGATTGGCATACCCAAAAGTAAAGTATCTGGGTTACATTTTAGGACATGGTCTCATCGAGCCTCAGATAGAGAAGGTGAGGGCAATAGCGGACACCCCATTCCCCAGCACCAAACGAGAAATGAGGGCCTTTCTGGGACTAGTGGGGTACTACCGCCGATTGATACCACAATTTGCCCAGGTAGCCTCCCCCTCACTGACACCTTGAAGCTACAGGTCAAACAATCAGTGTTGTCCACACCAACAATAGAGATGCAAGAGGCATTTCACACCCTGAAGCGCATCATTACATCCACTCCGGTCCTCTCGTCCTCTGATTTCAATCGTCCCTTTTCCCTCCAAACGGATGCTTCTGACTACGGTATAGGGGCGGTGCTCTCCCAAATGGGTGAAGACGATCTGGACCACCCCATACTGTACGTTAGCCGCAAGCTCTTCCCGAGGGAACTCAAATACCCTACAATAGAAAAGGAGTGTTTGGCCATTAAATGGGCCGTAGAAAAATTGGCCTACTACTTAGAGGGCCACCCGATACCCTCTACACGGATCACGCCCCTTTACTGTGGATGTCCAGGTCGAAATCGAACAATGCCAGGGTCATGCGATGGTTCTTGACCCTACAGCCCTACACTTTTAAAGTGTGTCATTGAAAGGGTAGCGAAAACACTGGAGTTGACTTTTTATCCAGACATCCCCTTCCTGAGCGAAAGCGTCCAGGGAGGGTGGTGTGTAACAGGGGGAGTCTGCTTCCCCAGCGGCCCAGGTACTCAGTAACCCCTGTACAGGACTCATGTCGTGACCCCTCGCCTCTTATCTCCACAGAACACAGACTGGTCGTACTCCGGAGAACCGTATCATACATGGGACGAGGAAGAGGACAGTGGTCCCTTTAACTGGCAAGAGTTGGGAGAGTGGGAGGAGCTACGAACGCCGTCAAGAGCGGCGATCAAGGAAGCCGGGGTGTGCTTGTTCACCGGAGGCGTAGAAGGTGTTGGGAGAGCGGAATCGAGTCAGGAGTTGGAGGAAGAATCCGGAATTGGAGAGTTGGAAGAGCGGAGTACCGAAATACCATCGACGGAGGAGAGGAGGTGGGAGAGAGACCCGTTGGCGGCGCGAGAGCCAGGAGGCCATCGGCAACATGAGCCGCCCAGCCGCACGCCTGGAGGTGTGTGGCTATCCCAGGTACTGGGACGTATAGCAGGTTGGGTGGGGAGAAAGAGTGGGTCAGTTACGTGACCTGGACCCTTGTTAGTTCCCCGATAGTACCCCCTTCCTTGCATCCTCTTGCACTCCCCCTTCATTGCACCAGTGATCGGAGTGTTTTACACTGGTGGTGTTCCCTCACTCCCTATCCCTATCACGAGTGAAGTAAAGACGCAAAAGGACTGATACATACCCTGTCTCTCCTTTCCCTTTACACGCTTCGAGGCGTCTACCAAGCACCACGGAGCCATCCACGTCCCCTTCGAGGAGGAGTCCAGGACGTTCTCTTTTCTTTTTTTTTTTTTTAAATATATTTTTATTGGGAGTGTGGTACATAAAAGGACATAATTCATACAATATTACATACATGGTCGGAGCACAAATTAGGCAATTAATATATTTACACAAATTTAAACAAATTCTGCGATAAAAACTTAACGGGAGGAAGAAAAGATTAGTAATAAAAGATATTTCATTGACAGAACCTGTCACACCATAAGACAGCAATTACTTTAGGACCCATCACACTCTGGCAGCCCTCCAGTTTGTTACCGGGGCCCAGAGGCGTTCTCCCTTCTCACGGTTTCTTCTGCCCTTAAATTCATACAGGCATAACTCAATATTATGAATTCCCAACAATCTGGAAAGCCACATCTGGAAGGACAGGGCAATGGTTTCCTTCCAAGCTGCAGAGATTAGAATTCGGAGTACTGCAACAGATAAAAACACTAATGCCCTTTCATCCTCCCCCAAGTCCAACTTAGAGTCATTGCCAAACAACATTAGTGTAGGGGATAGATCGATGACATGACCTAGCATCCCCTCCCAAAATTTCATTATCTCACTTTTAACAGAATCCAACCGATTGCAAGAAAAAAACATATATGTTATATCAGCATGACTTTCATTACATCTAAGGCAATTATCATTTTCCCTTATACCCCAGGCGTAAAGCTTAGCAGGCGTGTGGTACAGATTGAAAATAGTCTTATAATGTTGCACCCGAAGGTTGGAAGCACGAAATACCTTTTTGTTCAATGAGAGGGAAAGATCCACATCAACATCTGGATCCCCCAATTTTAGAGCCCAATTAGACTCCACTTTCTCAATGTCATCCTGAATTCGCTCCACTAAACAGTCATAAACAGTTTTGATCTTCTTACAGCCTCTGTGTAGTATCTCAATCAACGGAAAATCAACTGTCGATGGGACTCTAGGTCTAACAGCCCCGATCGTACGAGCAACTTGGCCATATAAGAGCCGATGGCTACCTGGAATACCATATCTTTCCTGCAGTATCTCGAATCCCAAGATCTTATCTCCTTCCAATATATCTCCCAGAGATAAGATCCCCATTCTCTTCCACATCTGTAGATTTCTATCGGTTTTTAATTGGGGGAAGATGGACGAGTTACACAATTGTAGATAGGGGTTTAATTTTGGGACATTAAAGAATTTCAAAATAGCTTTCCACGCCTGCCAAGCCCCATACAATATCTTCAATCGTGTTTTTTTATAAAAGCGTCGCTCTAATTCACACTGCAGCAAACCTGATGCCTTGCCGCCCAAGAGCATCCTAAAAATCTGGGGGGGTTCCCTTCCATCTAAAGTCCCGGGCCCTGTGATAGTTTCAGATTCCGCCTAAACTAGGGTATTCATTTGGATCAGGAGGCAGGCCCAATGATATATTCTTAAATTCGGGAGAGCCATCCCACCCCTTTCTCTAGGTAATGACATTAAATTAGTGGAGCGCCGTACCCTTCCATATTGCCACACAAATCTGATAAACACGGATTCCAGATGTTTCATAATTTTATCCTGTATCAGTAATGGGATGGCATGGAACAAATATAGCACTCTAGGAAATATGGACATTTTTAAAGCATTCACCCTGCCTACCAGAGAGAGATGGAGCACGTCTATTCTCTTTAATTCAACTTCAATGTTTTTAATAAGCGGCAGATAGTTTTCAGCGACAATTTTTTCAACAGAGGCGTTAATTTTGACCCCGAAATATGTGGCGGAATCAACAAATCTGTAGTCAGTTTTAAAAATATTCTTGGAACATTTGATCTGAGTTTTAGTTTCATTTAATAGATACCCAGACTCACTTCCGAACACTTTAGCCATCTCACCCAAAATAGGGAGGGACTGTTGTGGATTGATTGTTATCACGGCTAGGTCATCGGCATACGCCAAGATTTTATTTGGGTAGCCATTGCACATCACTGGAACTATTCTAGGGCAGGCTAAAATACCCTGAATGAGAGGATCAATGTACATGGCAAAAAGAATCTGGGAGCAGGGGCAGCCCTGACGAGTCCCCCTCTTGATGTTTATCACCCCCGATTTTTCACCCATGGCCGTTACCCTGGCTACAGGGTCTACGTACATTGCCTTTAGAGCTCCAATAATGTTAGGGCCAAATCCTCTCGCCGTCAAAACGCCCCAGAGAAAGCTCCAATCCACTCGATCGAACGCCTTCTCTGCGTCGAGCAGGATCATGGCCATCTCTCCCCCGTGGCAGCTATGGCATCGAACAGTGTTATTGCCCTGCATGTATGATCAGTTGTACGCCTACCGGGGACAAACCCATGCTGCCACGGGGATACGAGACTGCCAATGATCCTGCTCAACCTTTTTGCCCAAATTTTTTAATAAAGTTTTGTGTCGGAATTAATCAAAGATATGGGGCGATAAGATCCTGCCATTTCCGTCGGTTTCCCCTTTTTATGAAAGATTACAATATTTGTCTCTTTCCAAGAGTCAGGTATCAAACCAGAATACATGACCCCATTAAAAAGATCTAATAAGAGTGGGGCAATTTCTGCTTCAATAGCTTTATATACATCAAGGGGAATCCCATCGGGACCTGAGGCCTTCCCGGAAGCTAATTCCCGTAATGCTGTCGTGATCTCAATTAATGTGATATCCTCATCCAGTTCCTTTTTAATTGCTTCTTCTAATTGCGGGCCAGAGTCTCGAAGTCCCTCCCCAGGTTTTTTCCCCGGTGCTTCATAATCGTAGAGCCGCTGGTAATAATTCTCAAATACCTTAAGGATATCCTTAGCTTCCGTATATTCTACCCCATCCTCTTCGATACAAACAATAGTGTTCCTAGCCTTTTCCTGCCTTAACCGAAGAGCAAGCGCTCTCCCTGCTTGCTCTCCTGTTTCGTCTCTTTTGGCCCTATTGGTCTGAAATTCCCCTATGGCCTTCAAGGTTACCTCTTTTTGGAGTGCGGCTTTTACTACTAAGAGTACATTCTCACTTTCAATACTATTCCCTCCAATAGCTATATCCTTGACATGTTGTTCTTCAGCTTTCACTAATTCCAACATTAAAGCATCAACCTTGCCCCTATCTTCCCTTCTCAACCTGGCAGAGCAACTGATAGTCTCGCCCCTCAGGGCCGCTTTGAAAGTTTCCCAGACCATATTCCTAGAGGTGCTGTATCTGTTTGCCGCAAAGAACTGTATTACCCATTTTTTCAAATGATCCGTGAATCTAGTATCAGCTTTTTCTCGAAAGACCAGGAGTTTCTTTTCCTTTCCAAACGGCCTAAATCATAAGATAAAATTAAGGGGTAATGATCTGAGACCAATCTGAGGAGTTTAATAATATCAACTTTGGAAACTTCGGACGAGGAGATAAATAAATAGTCCAACTTTGTATACCTCTGAGCTGGATTAGAAAAATAGGTAAATCCATAATCCAAAGGGAATTTAACCCCCCAAACATCCTGCAGCCCATGAGAGCCCAGCAGGGACTGTACAGATTGAAAAACCTTAGGCTTACGGCCAGCATATGGTGTAGAGCCGGCCCAATCAGCCGAGATATTAAGATCCCCTGCTATTATCAACGGGGTAGACCACCCCACTAATTCAACTTCAAGGAAGTCAAACATCTCGGGTTCATCCAGGTTTGAGCCATAGGTTACACAGAGGGTAAAGCCCAGTTCTAATTCAGCTATTGCCCATCTACCATTGCTATCTGCTTTTACTTTTGTTGCCTTACCCAAAGATGCTCGAATTAGAATAGCAACACCCCGAATTGTAGATGTCTGAGTTGAGCATACAACTAATTCAAAACCACTCAGAGAAAGTTGCCTACCTTTAGCCCATGGGAGATGAGTCTCCTGTATACAAAGAATATCAATTCTTTCATGCTTTACCAGGTATGCCAACCTCTGTCTCTTCTTCCAGTCGTTCAGGCCTCCGCATTTATAGTACAAATTCTAATGTTTGCCATTACATTGTGCTTTAAACTCAGAAATTAAGTCCTTCAACATATTGTTATCTATCACTTCATGACTTTGCCCTAGACTGTACCACATCCCTTTTTCCCCCTTTTTCCACCCAACCACTCCCCAATCACCACCCTCACCCCAACCCCCTCCCATTCTGCCCCATTCTACCTCCACCCTGCTCCCCCCATACTCTCTCCTCTCAGTGAGGCGCCCAGACCTGGTCTGTGCAGGTGATGGAGCGCAGTGATAGCAGTGAGGACGAATATAAAGTGATACAATTATCTACTAGTATTATGGAGCCCACAACCAAAATAAGCTCAAAACAATAACAACCCAAAAACAATTGCCCAAAAACGTAAATATAAAGAGAATCAGCCATTGCCCGGGCCCAGACTGCTACTGCTCGACTCACCCAAACCCTACCACATGTTTTAAGTACCACCCAGCTACAGACATAGAGAATCAAGGTATTCTTTCGCTTTGATCTCAGAAGAGAAATACAGAGTCTTTCCGTTATTGATAATCTTTAACTGTGTTAGGTTTATTAAGAGACGCCTGCAAGTGTTTGTCCTGACAGGGCTTGATCAGTTCTCTCAACCGCCACCGCCTCTCTACCGTGGTATGGCAGAAATCCGGCCTGACAAAAAAAGAAATCCCTTCAGCGCTCTGTCTCGCATTTGACCTTGCCAGATCTGATATAGCTTGCCACAAAATAAAGTTTCCAAGGAATATCAAAACCGCCCTTGGTTTATCCCCCTCCTTAGTGTTTCTTCTCATATTGAAAGGGGTGCGGTGAACTCTTTGCACTTCGGTGGACCAGTTCCATCCATTTAACTCGGGAAAAGCCTTACTTAATAGCTTGATTATATATGCCCTAATGTCAGACCCTTTGACTCCTTCAGGAATTCCCAGCACTCGCAAATTGTTCCTGCGTAGCCTATTTTCCATTGCCTCGAGCTTCCAGTGAACGTCGGTCATTTGGGCACCATATGTATTAACTTTAGAAACTGCTTCAGCCACTTCGGTTTCTGTCGAGACAACCCTATCCTCTAAATTTGCCACTCTATCACCAGTGGTAGCGCAGTTGACAGTTTTCTGACCACACCTTGCATCTTTTTCATGGCAATATGGGCTTTCTGGTTTTCTTTGCTAGTTTCCTCTCTATGAGCTATCATCTCCTGGTGTATTGTCTCTAAAAGTGACATCTGGGCAGACTCTTGACCGAGGCTATCCAGCAAGGGTTTATCCGTGGAATGATCCCAGCTTAACTCAGGCTGGGCAGTAGAGGTCGCCCCCTTACTTGTGGCCCCTGAGATCGTAGCTGGTTGATCTGGTTCAGGGTTGCTTTCAGAATCAAGATAGGAAGAGCATACTTCTTCGTCCTCAGACCATTCTTGGCCATCTGACGCCGAAAAGAAAGCCTCACTTGGGGCACTCTCTTTCCCATCCACAATCATAGCTCCGCCGATTGGTACATCCTCGCTCCGCGTTCCCTCTTCGGTAGGGGTCAAATGAGCTACTGCCTCCTCGGTGGCGCCCAGACAAATATCAGACAGGGCAGGCTCCAGGATCTGGGCACTGCCCTGTAGTATATCCGTATCTGTCGTATCTGTCGATGTCTCACAGTGTCCCTGAATCGCCTACCCCTCATGTAGAATTATAACCATCTTCTTAGGCGTTTTGTTACACGCCCCGTCTGACAGTGATAGTGCTTCACCTTCCTGCTGTGTGTTTTCCAGCTCTAAAGGGAGCATGCCAGAGATAATAAGTCCACCAGACGCTAAACAGTCTTGAGGTAGCGCTGCAGCAGCTCCATTAGCAACATCCGTCCCAATCACTGTGAACCCATGAGCCTTCCCGGTCTCCTCAGCCCCCTTCTCCTTACCCGCTTTAGCAAAAAGCTCCGCAATTGACGCAGTTGCTAGTCGGGTCCGTACGCCTGCCGGTTGCTGAAGCTGTTTTTTCTTGCAGCGTTCATCAGCCGGGGGTGTATGCGTTCCACCAGACCCCGCCATTTCTTCATCCCGCAATACCTGCTGCTTCTTTCTGGCACCGGGGGGTTTGACAACGGAATTAATTTTCGGGGCCATAGCTTTTAGGGCAACAGAGCTCCTCTCCGATATGTGGCAATCGCCGTACTTTTCAGGCGGTAGCCGCTTTGCACAGACTTCAGTTCCAGATACAAGCTCTGGTCGCAGTACGGCTACGGCGTTCCGCAGCTGTGGATGCTTACGACCCTTGCTCCGTCTCCCAGCCGTATCGTATCGTCTCCACCTGGGCAGTAAGATGGTAAGAAAACTCGCCAAGTTCTGTAGGAGCTGTTTTGCCGATCCGCGGCAGGAAAGCACATATTGCATCGCTTTTTAGAAAGCCGCGTTTGGGTTTTAAACGGGCAGTAACCAGTGAGGTGGGTCTCGAGCCATGCCTAGACCTTCAGAGCTCCGATCCAATACGTCCTCACTGCACCACTGCTACAGCCACTAGTGAGCGGCCGCCATCTTGCCCGGAGTCCAGGACGTTCTCAGAGAGAGGAGGAAACCGTCCGACCAAGGAGGAGGCGAACTGCCCGAAGCCGATCACCGAGAAGAGCCCCTGTCAGGACAACTTGCACGGACTACCTGTTTGCACAATTAAACCCTTCTAAAACAAAAACACGTCTTCTGCCCTTTACTGCCGATCCCGCTACACTCCGTTCTATTTTTTTTTTTACGGCAGGATCCGCGCACCCTACGCGCACTTTGCGTTTTAAAAAAAAAAAATGGGGGGGCCTGGGAGTCCTTATGGGACCCCCTAAGCAGGTCTAGAGGGTCAGGGTATTTCAACCCTGCCCCTTTATACGTTTTGCACACCTATTCCACAGACTTCTTCAGCCTCGCTTCTACCGAGGCACAAAATGGCTGCCAACAGTTCCTGGTTTCTAATGTTGACAACCACTTTACAGCCAATTAGCATTCAGCGCATGATCGGGAGGGTGCCCTCAGGGTGTGCTCATGGTGCGCTCAGGGTGCGCACAGGGTGGGCGGATCCAGAGCGACCATAGATATATATGTACTTTTAACTGTCATTTTCTCAGTAACAACTAAACAGTTTGACACCATTTAAGCAATAGGCACAAGTCTGAACTTAGGACTAGCTCTTTGCCAAATTTGGAGTATAAACATATACATATATACTTTCCCAGGTTCAATCCACACTCTCCTAGGACAAAAATACATGCACTCCATCACTCCATCAGGGTGCTGTATAACTTAAATTTAGTGCTTCATAAAGTCACAACCAGCTGTAACAGATACACCCCCCACATTTTCGGCATTCACAGACACCTTGGTCACGGGTGGTAAATAGATGAATTACATGCTCTAAATCACAATGTGCCGAAGTGCTAAACAGAGACAACTGACAACTAATAAATAACACATTAAGCTTCCATGGCAGTCATCTTAAGATGGATATATGGAATCGTGAAAGAGTACAATTCGCATGCAATCATAACCAAATTATAACAGAAGGTGTCAAACAAGAGTCATATATGTATATATGAAAGTAAATTACAGTCACAAGAGTATAAGAGGCACTTGGAATATTAAATCCCTAATAACTCATCATTCCTTCAATGCTGTACTAACAGACTTAGAGAGAAGAGTGTAAGGTGTAAGATCTCACATTCAAAACGTATCATGAGTGTCACATGTGGCGGATTATCATATATATATATTACCTACTGGCGGTCGCCAGTAGGTAGTTATAGTTAGGACCTATTACCCATTGAAAATCCTCAACATTCTATTGCTAATGACTTTGGCGCCGATTGATGAATCTTCTCAAAATTTTATAGACTTTTGGCCAGCTCAGTTCCGCTCCTTCCCTGGAAGTTTGGGGGTGATTGGTAAAGTGGGGGCAGAGAAAAAAGGGGGTCCCAACATGTGTTTTCCACATGCAATTTCCCATAGGACCTTTAGCCACAGCTACAGCCAGAATGGCTGAACGGAATTACACCAAATTTAGCAGAGAGGTAGTCCTCATTCCGACTTGTACTGTATGGTGTCAATGTGTTAAGTAGTTCCTGAGAAAATTATGGTTAAAGTTATTTATATATTTATGGGCGCAGTGGTTCCGCGGATTGTGCGAGGATTGGCATCGTACCATAAGCACACCGTCCCGATTACACGCTCAATGCTAATCGAGCGGTTGTAAACATTTGAAACCAGGAACTGTTGGCAGCCATTTTGTGCCTCGGTAGAAGCGAGGCTGAGGAAGTCAGTGGAATATGTGTTCAAAACAGAGAAAGGGGGCAGGGTAGAAAAAATGTTATCCTCTAGACCTGCTTAGGGGGTCCCTGAAGGACCCCCAGGGCTCACTTTCTTTTTTTAAAACAGTAGGTGCGTGTAGGGTGCGTGGACTGTGCTGTAAAATAAATAAAATAAAACTGAGTTTTTTTAATAATTCGTCTCTGGGGGGGGGGGTAAAATATCAGGGGGAAACTTATTACATTTTATGTGGGGCCCAGAGGGGCCTCCCAGCCTCGGGGATCATCACCCCCCTGGGCCAAAAAGAAAAAAAGGTGGGGTGAGGGGTCGAAGGTCCTCAAAGCTGCGGGGAGCATCACCCCTCGGGGGTTTATGTATTGTGGGAGGGGGGACAATTTGGCTTCCCTCCTGAAACTCTCGAGGGCCCTGTTACCCCCCTGGGCTACAAACAAAATCATGGCTGGGGAGGGGGGGCTGTAAGGTCTCTAGAGCTCCGCGGACCACCACTCCCCGGGGCTTTATGTATTGTGGGAGGTCCGGCTTTTACAGTGTCCCGGGGTGCCCATCACGCCCTCCCATAGCAAGGAAATCTGTTCTCTCTTTCAATATCTAAATGACATTGATTTTCTACACGGAGAGCTGCATGTTAGTAGCTCCCCATGTGGAAAAGTAATGGTGGCTCCCAAACGCGTAGAAGTTGTGCACCATAGGTGCTGGATTCGTGCACCCTACAGGAGGAATTGTTCTATGATTTGCGAGGCCCTCGGCCAAAAGGGAATGTGCGAGGCCCCTCTAATTTACTTCAGGAATGTGCGAGGCCCCTCTAATTTATTGAAGTGACCCCTTGCAAAGCATTCAGAGACACCGAGGAGGCCCATTGTACAATTGATTGTGGGCTGAGAGTTAACACTGTGTGGGCGCTAAAATCCTGTACAATTGGCCTCCCGCAGTATCTCTGAATGGGTCTCCTTGCAATTGAGACTAGGGGAAGCGTCTCCCTCCCCTAGGCCTCCAGACACCATCCCTGAGAGGCCCAGGGAGGGGGGCCTCCCCTGGACCCTAATTGTAAAGAGACAGGGAAACAACAGGGCACACAATCGGTTCGGGCCCCATGCTGGTGGGCTGAGCACGAGGCCTTGGGCAGCTGCCCACGCTGCCCATGCCTAGTGCCGGTCCTGCCCTACAGATTATGAGTCGTGCATGCAGCACGTGCACACCAGGGGGCCACACTGCCGTGGCTAAAAACAAAACGGTTCTGGGGGGCTGCAAGGTGTCCAAAGACCCGGGGACCACCACTCCATGGGCTTTATGTATTGTGGGATGGCCGGTTCCTGCAGTGTCCTGGGTTGTCTATCCCGCCCTCCCATAGCAAGGAAACCGCCAGTAGGTAATTATAGTTAGGACCTATTACCCATAGGAAATCCGCAACATTCTATTGCCAATAACTTTGGCGCCAATTGATTAATTGCCGACATACATAACAGCTTCGACAAACAGACCACGCACCCTACTGCCGAACCAACGCCCGCCACCACCACCCTCTGCAACTGGACCCCGATCAACACCGAAGACACCACCCGCACGATGAACTCCATCCACTCCGGATCACCAACCGACCCCTGCCCACACCATGTCTTCAACAAAGCCGACGCCATCATCGCACCCCATCTCCGGGACGTCATCAACTCCTCCTTCAACACCGACACCTTCCCGGAGAGCTGGAAGCACGCCGAGCTCACCGCCCTCCTGAAGAAACCAACAGCGGACCCACCGGACCTTAAGAACTACCGCCCCATCTCGCTCCTTCCCTTTCCGGCCAAAGTCATCGAGAAGACCGTCAACAGCCAGCTGGCCGCCTTCCTTGAGACGAATGGCTCCCTCGACCCTCACAGTCCGGGTTCCGGGCCAACCACAGCACCGAGACTGCCCTAATCGCAGCCACCGACGACATCAGAACCCAGATCGACAACGGGGAAACAGCGGCCCTCATCCTCCTAGACCTCTCTGCGGCGTTCGACACTGTCTGCCACCGCACCCTAGTGAAGCGCCTCAGCAACATCGGAATCCGAGAGAAAGCACTGGAATGGATCATATCGTTCCTCGCCGGAAGAACCCAGAGGGTTAGCCTCCCCCGTTCAGATCCGAGGCCACCGAAGTCATCTGCGGCGTTCCTCAAGGATCTTCACTCAGTCCAACCCTCTTCAACGTCTACATGAGCCCCCTCGCAGCCATCGCACGCCAACACAACCTCAACATCATCTCCTACTCCGCCAACACCCAGCTGATCCTCTCCCTCACCAACGACCCCACCACCGCCAAGCCAACCTACACGAAGCGATGAAAAACTTCGCCGACTGGATGAGGAGCAGCCGCCTCAAACTAAACTCAGGCAAGACGGCTCCTGGTGGCCCCCAGCCCTGGGCACCGCTCCCAAACCAACGGACCACGCACGCAACCTGGGCTTCATCCTGGACTCCTCCCTATCGATGACCAGACAAGTCAACGCTGTCTCATCCTCGTGCTTCAACACCCGGCGCATGCTCCGCAAGATCTTCAGATGGATCCCGACCGAAACCAGGAAGACCGTCACCCAGGCACTCGTCACCAGCCGACTGGACTACGGGAACACCCTCTACGCCGGAACCACAGCCAAACTTCAAAAAAGACTCCAGCGCATCCAGAACGCCTCCGCACGACTCATCCTGAACATCCCCCAACACAGCCACATCACCGGACACCTGAGAGACCTGCACTGGCTCCCCGTCAGCAAGAGAATCACGTTCAGACTCCTGACCCACGCACACAAGGCTCCCCACGACCTGGGCCCCAAGTACCTCAATGACCGCATGACCTTCTACACGCCCGCCCGCCAGCTTTGATCAACCAGCCACGCCCTCGCCACCGTACCGCGCATCCGCAGAGCCACTGCCGGAGGAAGATCCTTCTCCTACCTGGCGGCCAACACCTGGAACTCCCTCCCCACCCACCTTCGGCGAACCCAGGACCATCTCTCCTTCAGGAAGCAGCTCAAGACCTGGCTGTTCGAGCAGTAACTTACCCCCCACCCCCCAGCACCTTGAGACCCTCCCGGGTGAGTAGCGCGCTCTACAAATGCATTGATTGATTGATTGATTGAATCTTTTTGAAATTTTCCAAACTTTTGGCCAGCTCAGTTCCGCTCCTTCTCTGAAAGTTGGGGGGTGATTGGTAAAGCGGGCCTGAGAAAAAAGGGGGGTCCCAAAACGTGTTTTCCCCATGCAATTTCCCATAGGACCTTTAGCCACAGCTATAGCCCGAATGGCTGAACGGAATTACACCAAATTTGGCAGAGAGGTAGTCCTCAGTTCCGACTTGTGCCTTTTGCATATATGGTGTCAATCTGTTCAGTAGTTCCTGAGAAAATTACAGTTAAAGTCATTTTTATATCTATGGGCATGGTGGATCCGCGGATTTTGCAAGGATTGGCATCGTACCATAAGCGCACTGTCCTGATCACGCGCTCAATGCTAATTGGCTGTTGAGCGGTTGTAAACAATCGAAACCAGGGACTGTTGGCAGTCATTTTGCACCTCGGTAGAAGCGAGGCTGACGAAGTCAGTGTAATATGTGTTCAAAACGGAAAAAGGCGGCAGGGGAGAAATAATGTTATCCTTTAGACCTGCTTAGGAGGTCCCAGCAGGACCCCAAGGGCTCACCTCTTTTTTTTTTTTTTTAAATGGTAGGTGCGTGTAGGGTGCGTGGACGGTGCTGTAAATTAAATTAAAAAACTGAGGTTTTTTTAATAATTCATCTCTAGGGGGTAAAATATATGGGGCAAAATGATTACATTTTATGTGGGGCCCAGAGGGGCCCCCTAGCCTTGGGGATCGTCACCACCCGGGGCTAAAAAGAAAAAAAAGGTGGGGGGAGGGGTCAAAGGTCCTCAAAGCCACGGGGATCATCACCCCTTGGGGGTTTATGTATTGTGGGAGGGGGGAATACGTGGCTCCCCTCCTGGAGCACTTGAGGGCCCCGTTACCCCCCTGAGCTACAAAAAAATCATGGCTGGGGAGGGGGGGCTGTAAGGTCTCTAAAGCTCCGGGGACCACCACTCCACGGGGCTTTATGTGTTGTGGGATGGCCGGCTTTTGTATTGTCCCGGGGTGCCCATCCCGCCCTCCCATAGCAAGGACATTTGTTTTCTCTTTCAATATCTAAATGACATTGATTTTGTACATGGAGAGCTGCATGTTAGTAACTCCCTATGTGGAAAAGTAATGGTGGCTCCCAAACGCGTAGAAGTTGTGCACCATAGGCGCTGGATTCGTGTACCCTACAGGAGGAACAGTTCTATGATTTGCAAGGCCCTGGGCCAAAAGGGAATGCGCTAGGCCCCTCTAATTTACTGAAGGGAATGCGCGAGGCCCCTCTAATCTATTGAAGTGACCCCTTACAAGTACACAGTTATCCATACTGTTACTGATGCAATTACTGAGTTATATGTATACTTCTTTATATACAAGAAATGTCACAAATGTTGCCTTTTATTTGTGTACTTTATTGCACATGTACCATTGAGAGATATATTTGCTAAACACCACACCCATGAACATGTTAACTCACCCAAACAATTGTTATAACATGTAGTCTTAACGTCATATACTTACTGAATCAACTATTCACACATCTTTGGCAGTCACATCCCCCACAGAACCACACACACATTAATTCTCCCAACCATATATTTAGTTAAGTAACCAACTGGTGCAGCAATTTACAGAACAACTGTCAAAGTAATACAAATATTCACATTGTTTAGTCACTCTTCAATATATTTAATGAGGCAGTATAAATTAGTCAATTAAACAATCAATCACACTGCAACTAAACCCTTTATCCAGAGTTTTTTTTATATCCACTCATTCTTTAATGCAGATTGTTATATATATATATATATATATATAATACATATTTAAATAACAAATCAAACTACATTCACTGGATGTTGTCATCAGTGATGTCATAAGTGATGTCATATGAGATGTCATCAATAATGTCATCAGTGATGTCATTAACCATGTCATGAATGAAGCAATATATATACCTAAAGAGCTGCGTATGAAGGGGCCATACTTCAAAGGAAAGGAAAAGTCACACAAACTTTTTCTCTCTTTGTAAATATGGAGGAGGCACCTGTGAAACCAGTATGTCACATAAAGTGACGTACTGGTGGCGCAGAGGCTTGTAAATCTGCTGCAGGATTGTTTTCATTTCTGCTCATTTTTTTCTTCCAATATATGCTACAATGCACAGCATAGATTGTAGGAGAAAAATGCCTTCACTGATTGTTTTTGTACAGGAAGGTGTGTCTTCCTGGCCGAAAACAAACTCCACAGGACACAGATATTCTTGCACCATGGTGCAAAGGTGCCTGTATCACCACATGCCTGAGGTTTAAGCAGCAGTGCAGAGGGAAGGACAGACTTACAACATATTTATGTACATATGTAGCATCTCTGTGTTTCAGAAGTAGCTCAGCACGCTGTAGCTAAAGAGCTTACAGTATGATGCTATATCACTTCTTTATAGTTCTACAGTTATACATTCACCATATACTACAAATGCAAATTATGCAGTATGTATACATTTATGTAAACTTTTCACACACTAGCATATACATTTAGCTCTTTCTTTAACCAGAGTAGTTAGTTCTGAAAATAACTTTTTTTAGTTTTTTGTACTTTTATATTTTTTTTATTTTTAAACGTTTTTTATTTTTATTTTTTTAAAGAAAAAAAAGTCAACAGGACGACCAAAACCATGAACTTTGAGGGAATTAAAAGAAAAACTAGCATTGATGGTTACCAATTGCTATGCAAACTAGGTCTACTGACTGCTCCCCATAACAAATTAAACGAAAGCACTTCACGCAGTGCATTCTAACTTTCACAAATTGGGGATGTATGTTTGGTGGCGATGTTAAAGAGGATGCCATAGAGGTACTTGGTATTGCCGGTGGTGGAAGTTTATTTGGGCGCAGTCTTCTACATTCTTCGTGAGCATAGTTCACAGGATGCTGGGATTGGAGGTGCTTGCGCATAATAGCAGTGCCACAGGAGTATTTCTTGTTTGGATCTCCTCTGGACAGCACTGCCTGGCAAATCTTGCATGTCACCTTGGTGGCATTACATTTCTTCTGTCCCTCCGGAAAAGTAAAAATTTTCCATACAATGGATGTGTATCTTTTGGTAGGGTGAGGTTCTGGTAGAAATTGTTCAGTAACAAAATCATCAGAATCAGGTGATTCTTGTAGTGGTGTAGCCATTTTTTAATCCAAAAAAGAAGTTTAGGTTTTCAATGACGAAAAAGTGAGGTTTTTCTCAGAACAGGTCTTCTCTTAAGGAAGGTCTAAGAAGAGTGATTATAATGGGTGGGGTTCTTTAATAGTTAGAACAGTAAGTGTTATAAAACAATGAAATCTCTTTTTTTTGGTCACATAGGATGCACGTTTGGTGCGTACACGCAGCACGCATCTAGTGCGACTTCTCAACATTGCATTTAAAAGTAATATAAGTTTATTAAAACTAAAAGAATATATTTTTTTTTCTCCTAATATTTATATTATATATATATATCTTTTTTTGTACCGAAAAATTTCGCGGAAGTCGTGCGTCCACTGCATTGAACACGTACATGACGTCATGCTGAAACGCTCACATGCAGTGTGGCGAGATACGTATATGTTGCGTATGCGCTTGAAGTCATGAACGGGTCGCATAGCAATCGCGCATGAAAATACGCACAAATCGCACACCCCACGTGCATCCTACAGAACAATTGTAAAATGGTGGCTACGTTCTGCGCAGCAATCAAGAGAGGTGTGCTATGGGTGCGGGACTGCTCAAAAAATTATTTTGAAAAAAAAGAAAATATAAAAATATTGTAATAAATATAACAAATATATATATATATTACATTAAAAAATATATATTAAAAATGTGTAATGTAATATAAGAAAAAGATATCTAAAATAAAATATATTTGGACAAACATTGAAAATTGGTATCAAATAAATAAATATAAAAATTAATAGATTTAAAAATTGTTATTGAATAAATCTTTCAAAATCACTGAAAAAAACCTTGGGTTTCAGGCAGGTTATACTTTGGAATTATCATTTAAAAAACCTTTGAAATTCACTGAAAAAACCATAGGTTTCAAGTAGGTTATAGTTAGGAATTAGCATTTAAAAAACCATCATTCGTGACATGGTCAGAGACCTCACTGATGACATCTCAAATGACATCACTGATGACATCACTAATGACATCATCCACATGACAATCTGATACACCTCATCATACACTAGTATAACCTTTCATCACTCACTGTAAAATACAGAGTACCATATTTGAGTCCATTGCCACACCAATACAAGTTTCTAAAAACCCACTCAGTGATTCCTAGATCTACACACACATCGAATCACTTACCTATAGATTCAGTCATACATACTGTCAACAATTAATAGAACACTATCAAATATACTTATACACCTATATCGACATTACACACCAGCACACATCCTATTCACTTATGCAGTCATCTTACTCACTTATGCAAAGAATGGACCAAACTTACATTTACTCATCTACACACTTATACAAACACCACTTCATTGTTTCATATAGATAGTAACTGTGTTATAAATAACTATTACAAGTATACAGTTATCCATACAGTCACTCATACAATCACTGAGTCTTATGTATACTTTTTTTATATAAAACGAGTGTCACATACACAGCCTTTTATTTTACGAGTTTTTTGGAGATATATTTGCTCATCACCACACTCATAAAGATATTCACTCACCCAAACAATTGTTATAACATGTAGTCTTAACCTCATATACCTACTGAATCAACTATTCACACATCTTTTGGCAGTCACACCCTCCAACCGAACCACACACATATTCACTCTCCCATACAAATACTCAGTTAACTAATCAATAACTAATATAGACTTTCACATAGCTAGTAACCAACTGGTGCAGCAGTTTACACAACAACTGACAAAGTGATTCAGATATTCACACAGTTTAGTCACTATCCAATATATTTAGTGAGACACTATAAATTAGTCAAGTAAACAGTCAATCACACTGCTACTAAATCCTCCATCCAGATATTTATATTTATATATCCAGTCATTCTTCAATGCAGATTGCTATATATATAAAACATATTTAACTAACAAACCAAACCACATTCACAGGATGATGTCATCAGTGATGTCATCAGTGATTTCATCAGTGATGTCACTGACCATGTCATGAATGATGTCATATGTGACATCATCAGAGCAGTGGATTGCTGGCGCGTGAGTTATACTTAGTACAACTAACTATCATGGAGGAATTTCAATGGTTTTGTACGAGTGAAATGTCCAGCTAACAATACCACCCCTAAAACCTATGGTTTTTTTCAGTGAATTTCTAAGGTTTTCAATAAATATGTACCACATGTGTGTCCATTACCACAACAAAGAGAGTAAGTGAAAACTATAACAATAGTGACAATATCATTGCCATCTATCACTCTTCCATATCGAGTATAAGGCTCTATTTCTTACCTAGAATTTTAGGGGAACCCACCTCACCACACCTGGCACTTGCTCAGGAAAAAGGAGGCACTGCTCTAAAAAAGGAAATAAGCATAACCAACCATCATTCGCTAGGATGTTATGCCTATCCTGACATCCTCTTTTTCTTGAGCAGTTGCCAGGTGAGGTGAGGTGGGTTCCTCCAAAATTCTAGGTAAGAAAGAGAGCCACACACAAATGTGGCGCATATTTCTCCTTTGTTGTTTTACACATACCTCAAGGTATGACTTTTTCAGAGGAAGATTTGTACACCCTACAATACAGGTGATTTGGTTGTATCATTTCCAACCTCATCGAGTGTACGAATACCAGTTCTATCCATTGATTACATTGATTTATTGAATTTGGTTTCTTTTTACATGTTGCAGTAGCAAAAATACCTTTTTAGTGGGCCCTGACAAAGGCACGGGACAAACAACAGTCCAAGTGTGCCGAAACATGTTGACCACTACATAACACCAGACAGATATTTTGTGAAACTGTCTTTGCACTGTTTTTAGTTTGGACTACGGGAAACAACAATAAAGATAGGGTCTGTCGCAGTCTGATTTTAATCCTACTTGTCACTAAATGCACTGCAATTAGTTCCCACACTATCCGCTGCTCTCAGCAGAAAGTCTAAACAGTCATTTTAGGTTATCAGTTGAACTAAAACATCCTCGGGCTCCCCGATCATTAGGGTGGGGGTGACTTATAAGAGGAGACCCAGATGATGAAGCATGTCACCGAGGTGGTGAGTGATGGGAATCCGGAAATTTATTGTAATTTTCCCATTTTTTAAGTGCCTTAACATTGTGTAGCTTGTTTACAAGCCCCTTGCACCGTCAGTTTGCCACTTTTAATATAGAAAAAGTAACATACCAGCAGCACAAGGGGCTTGTAAATAAGCACTTCTATAAGTAGCTTGCAGTGTACTGGTTAGGTCTATGTAGGTTAGGTGTATGTAGTTCATGTGAAACCTTTGTCTTTCGATATGTTGGGGTGCTCATGCACCTGTATTCTCTTTGTGTTTATTGTTTGTGTGCATCTGTTGTGTATATTTGTGTGTATATTTCCCGTTAATGGATGCACTAAAGTTTGTCTGTATCTGTATTTAATGTATGTAAGAGTGTTAGATGTGTCTGATATCTGTATGTGTGTGCTACACACGTTTCACAATCATGTTGAATAAATCATAATACAACTCTTTATTATCTCCTCAACAGGTTACAAATCAGATATTTCCCGTTTGGACATATTCCTATCTGGCGCTGTTATTTCCTGTATTTCTGCTTACTGACTATTTGAGATACAAGCCCGTCATTATTTTGCAGGGAATTAGCTTCATAACTGCGTGGTTGATTTTGTTATTAGCCAGCGGAGTTCCTGCCATGCAGGCAATGGAGTCTGTCTATGGCCTAGTTGCAGCCACTGAGATAGCCTACTATGCCTATATTTACAGTGTTGTCAGTCCTGATCATTATCAGAGAGTAACGAGCTACTGCAGAAGCATCTCCTTGATTGGCTACACAGCTGGATCAGTGATAGGACAACTTCTGGTGTCCTTAGGAGGTGTGTCATATTTTTACCTAAATGTCATAGGTTTGTGCTCAGCATGCATTGCTTTCATAGCCTCACTTTTTCTACCTATGCCCAAGAGAAGTATGTTCTTCCATAAAACACTGTCAAGAGAAATAACAGAAACAGAAACAATTGAAAACAAGCCTCCTCACCCCCCTATTACTAATGAAGATCAAGGGAGCCATGGTGAAAATGTCTCTCCGGCAGAATTAGCCAGTGCTGGAAAACTGTCAAACCAGGACCCTCTCCAAAGCACTAGCCACAGACATTTCTTTCGAGTGCTTCTGCAGTTGCTGATGAACTTAAAAGACTGTTACTCTACAAAGCAACTCATATACTGGTCCCTGTGGTGGGCATTGGCCACCACTGGCTATAATCAGATTTTGAACTACGTCCAGGTTCTTTGGGAACACGTCGAGCCATCACAAAACTCCACCATATACAACGGTGGGGTTGAAGCTCTTGCAACACTTTTGGGTAAGTTAATTTAGCATTGAAGTTAAGCCAGCATTTCATTTGGGACTAAATGTATTATGGGGATTTACCTGTTTTATTCTTTGGGTAAATGGAGTGATACGTAGGGACTGTGTAAATTTGCTGTGTAAACAAAAGACCCGGGGGCAGATTTATGATAACTGGCGCATCCCCAGAGATGCGCCAGTTATTTTGCGCCGCTGCTCCGCCACCCATGGTGCGCCGCATTTACAATGCGGCGCACCATGGGGCAAAAACGGCACAGATGCGTGACGCATCTGTGCCGTAAAGGTGGCGCATTGCTGGAGTTGCGTCGCAAGCGCGACGCAGCTCCAGCAAGGCTCGGGGGTGCCCCATCTTTACAATGCTGTGTCAAGACCTACGCCTGCTTCAAGCAGGCGCAGGGTTTTGACGCAGCATTGGCCTGAAAGTGACTGAGTGAAATCTTATAGATTTCACTCAGCCACTTTTGCGAGGCGCACCTGCCCCGAAACGCCAACCCTGCGCCGGAACACCCACAAGTGGCGCAGGGCTTTACAACGTGACGCATCTGCCTAGATGCGTCACGTTGTAAATGGGTCGTAGGGATGCGCCACTTTTACGCCGCAGTTGCGTGACGCAAACGTGGCGCATTCCCAACATAAATCTGCCCCCCGATTTACAAAGATTTGCTGTGTCTGGTGGCTTTGTGGACTAATGCGTCCACTGTGGGGGCCTGTGTTTGATCTCATGAGCATAGATTCAAATCCCAGTGGGCCCACTCAGCCTTTCCTCCTTCTGAGCTCGATAAAATGAGTTGGGTAACAATAAGCATCTGTTATGCAGTGGCAAAATACCCTTGGGTGAATGGTTGTCTGGCAAATACACATGATGTGTTAGGATTTTGTGTCTGTGTTGCATCACTTTTTTGATGCAGCCCTATAAAAAAAATTGCAAAGCCAAGCAAAGGCTGATTTGCATGGCTTTGTAAGAAACAGTAAAGCAACACAGTACATTGCAGGAGTTAATTGGGTGGTGCACGGATGTTACTGTGCATCCATCTATGGTTTTTGACACAAACACATAATTATGAAGATACATAGACTTGGGTTTACATCAAAATGGTGTGCCTGCCTGAGGCTGATGTAACTAGGAGTAATATCTGTATTTCTCCTTGTTATTGCCTCTTTGCACATGTGCTGCATTCTGACAACTATACATGCACCATTGCGCTATGGCACAAAAGTGCCTGCATTGGCACGAGGCACCCAGAGAGCTCCAGTGCATGGAGAGAGCAGAACTGCACTATTTCTTTGAAGATATGGGGAAGTTATTCTCGCTTCAGGTGATGCAACACAGCACAGCAACTTTGCTTGCTGAGCTGTTCTGCATCAATTCTTTCTAAATATGCCCCCTAGTTCAAAAGATTTTTTTACATGGTGATCACAGGAGATGACGAGTGAGAACATTATAAATGCACATTGACTTTACTGGGTAATTTCACTTTTTTAGATACAATGTTATTTTTGATTTACCAGTTTTACATTTCTTTTTCGATAGTCCTAGAGAAACTGAAACTGTCGTTGTGTGCACACATAGAGCCTCATTTATGGCATTTTGAAGTAGGGCAGGACAGCGAGGCACCTCGTTGCACTGCCCTGTGCTGAAGTGAAGTGCTAGTACAGACAGAAAGGACAGGAATGCACCATTGTGCGTAAATACAGTGCATTCCTGTCCTTTCTGTCTGTACTAGCACCATTTTGGCAGCCTAGCCCCAACATAGGCACCCTTGCACTATGGTGCAAAGGTGCCTCACTTGCAGGCAGGATTGTTTTGTGCAGGAAGGGGCACCTTCCTGCTAAAAAACAATCCTACAAGGGGTTTTTCCTCTTCTAATGTTTGCTGCAGAATTTAGCACATATGGAAAGAGGAAAAAACAAGGAGAAATTAACATATTTCTCCTTGTTACGTCTCATCTCGGGAGGCAAAAAATGTGACGCTTCTCCAGGTTTACATCACTTTGTAAATCTGGAGCAGCATTACCTTCCATGGGTTTTGCGTGGAAAAACCCACAGCAACATCAATGGAATGCCTCCCAGGGGCAGAATAAGGTGACACAGTGATTTGGGCTGCGTCGCCTTACTCATGATTTATGAGGCCACTCAAAGTCATGCAGGTTGGCTTTGCTTGGCTTCATAAATCCTTCTGAGAAACCTGTATCACGCAAAATTGACACAGGGATCCCATAAATAACCCAGATCATGTAACAATCACCAGCAAGATCTAGGTACCTACACCTTCCATGTGTTTGTTCAGTATTAGAAATCACTATAGCTGGTCTTTATTCGTGAGCCCTACAGCCACTACAGCATTTCTGCAATCGATCTTTGCAAATTAGTATTACAGTAGGTTGGAAGGAATACTAATGCACAATGTAGCATCCTTAAAGTTTTTCTCTTTACTTTTATTCTTCGGTTTTTTACCTTATTCAAAACTAAATACATGCCTTTTTTCCTCTCATGTGTGTGGTCTTTTATTTTTTAACAATCTAATAATGAAACCAAATCCCTTTAGGGTCATGTTTTTGCCCAATCTGTATAATGTCCACATATCTCTAAATCCAAAATCAAAATACTTTTTCTTATAAAATCATAAACTAATGCGCCATATTAATAGACATTACCTATGATCCTCACAAAAACTATTTATTTTGTATTGTTCATTTTCAAAAGCACCCTTACTGTGTCGTATTGGACAAAACATGAACTATCACATCTATCTAGGTCAACCAGTCCATTTATTCAATAACAAACAAAAACTTGTTTCACATCACTCCTCCAGGATTCACGACATGTTTAAATTCAGTCATTATTTAGAGCAGCAAACCGATAGGGATAGTTTCAACCACTTGCAACATTACCCAAACAATGCCTCATATACTCAATATGCCATCTAAATTCACTTTTGTAACAAAGTAACTTGGGTATTGTTGGAAAAGTTATCACCTAAAGCTCTAGGTGTACCACAAATGCTAGGTCCAACACTTGTCTGAGTAAATAGCTGTATGAATTTATATAGGTCTTGGGAGAACCTTTGTTTGTGTAATCTACCAATAATTTACATCTTCTGTATTGCCCATGGTATAGAATTTAACATATTTTGTTTACAGTCAGATTCATTATTTAATACTTTTTTTTTCAAACTATTTTTTAAGATAACTGGTCACCATGGGCCTGATAATGATGGTGGTGGGAGCGCCACTGTGAGCCTGTCAATGGCGGTCTCACCGCTAATGGACCGTGGAGGTGGGCCCACCACATTATAATGACGGGCGAATGGTTGACGGTCGGTCATGCATCAGACAGGGTCAAGCAGCCCGTCGGTGCATCGGAGGATCTTGAATCCCTACAACAGTGGCAGGCACCGCCATAGGGTTTACAGTGCCTTTTTCCGCTGGCCGATTCATGGCGGTTAACCCCAATGAAAAGTCAGGCAGAAAGGGACTTTTGGGACTCCTAGCAGGCCCCCCTTCTGCTTTGCTCTCAGCCTTGTGTTCGGGGGGCACCAATGGTGCACCCCTACATATCCCTGCACCATGTGGCAGGCACTGCATGGTGCCTGCTACATAGTCCAGGGATATGCAAAATGTGTACTTTTTGTACTGTGGCATGTGCTTACAGCCCGCAACACACGACGCAATACAAAACATATACAATCCGACCGCTTTGAAGGCTGTTGCATCCTAATCCCTATAGGGGGATGCCAGTCGGGTGGTCCCATTTCCAAAAGGATGGCAGTTCAACAAAAGTCTGACCGCCATCATAATGAGTCCCCCTATTCCATCGAATGTCCTCTGCATATTTGATTGTGCTACAACCAACATGTCTTTTTGAGGAAACTCAGCTTTCATTTTTAATTTGAAAATCGTATATAAAGATACACATTTTGAGAGTCATACACTTGTGGAACATTGAAAGGAAACCAAGTGAAACTTCAGCATGGGAATGATTGAAAGGCATTATGTGGACTGGTATGATGAAACACTAAATACTAAGCCTTTGAATACTGAGCCTGGTGCTTGAAATTGGCCCACAGTTCACTTAGTTTACAGCAATTTCCTGTTGTCCCTGACCCAAAAGATGTCCTTAGAAGGACACATGGGCATAAAAAAGAGGTTGGGTTCTTTGCTCTAATGGTAAAGGATACACTCAGACACAGAAAGAATCTCTAGAATCTGTCTTGCTTGCTATTTGAGAAATGAGTTAGGACATAAGATCAATGCATCAATAGTGCCACTGACACCAGTAGCTGTTCCATCCAAATCCAAGCTGGTGGCTTTGACATTGCTGGTCTGCTTGACACCCCTTCATCATCAGTCAACAAGTATATCTTACTTGTGGTTGATCCTGCCACTCGGTATCCAAAGGCAATTGGATAGTAGCTAAGCGGTATCCAAAGGCAATTGGATAGTAGCTAAGCCACTGGTAGGAATCTTTTCAAAAGTCGGATTTCCTAAGACATTGATTTGCGACAAGCGAACAAACTGTGGGGCAAATGTACAGGCCCATATCGCCACAGGAACATCACTTTTTGTGATGTTTCTGTGGCGATAGGGGCTTCGCCTTATATACAAGGCAGCATTAAGGCACTTTAACGTAGCTTAAGGGGGCCTTGTAAATAAGGCCCCATTTCACGCTATGCTTAGCATGAAAGGGGTGGGCTGTGGGTGTTGCGGTGGGTGTTCCACTGCAACACCCATTGATTTTGGCACTGCCTCCTATTTACAAGAGCAGCGTAAATAGGAGGTAGCACCAAAATAATGACCAGGAAAAACCTGGTCTTAAATTGGCGAAACAAAGATAAATGCCATATTTTTCTTCGTTTTTGCTTTTCCCATGTGTGCTGCCTTGTGCAGCACACATGGAAAAAGCACAAAGCCTTTTATTGTTTATTTACAGGAAGGTCCCCCTTCCTGCACATAAACAATCTTTAGAAAAATTGACATTTTGTGACTTTTAAGTGTGCTGCATTAAGCAGCACACATGGATGTGAAAAAATGGCATTTCCAGAATGTTTATGTACAGGGAGGGGGATCTCCCTGGAAATAAACTATCTTTCCCCTGCATGCAGACACCCTTGCACTATTGTGCAAGGGTGCCTGCTTTGGGGCCACACTGCTAAGGGGGAAATGCAAGGCTTCACTATATTGTTGTAAATATGTTGCAGCCTTGTGTTTCAGAAGCAGCAGAGTGAGGCGTTAAACCATGACAGCTAACTTTTCACTCCACCACTTCTATTGTACATATCCCCCTGCATCTCCTCTTTCCTGGCAAAAATGTGGTAAATGTAAATGTAAATGTATTGCGACTTATATAGCGCACGTATCACCCGAAGGTATCAAGGCGCTTGCTTAGGGAACCCGTCCTGGTATTCCCCTGTGAGATACCCCGGCAGGGTATCCACAAGGTGAAAGCCAGGCATCCCGCCGCGAGGGGCCGTAGTGGAGATTAAGCAAGCTATTGCCCAGAGTCGCAGAGTGTGACCCTGTGAGTCGAGTAGGCACCGGAGCGAGAATTGTTGAGTCCGTGGAATTTTGAGCCCGAGACCCGCCGAGGCGGGGAATCGAACCCTGGTCCACGGCTGATCTCAGCTTCCGGGTCTGCCGCCTCTAACCACTGAGCCACGCTTCTGGTAGCAAGCTAGTAGAACCTACCACTTCTCCATGACATAACACCTGCCAATGGTTGGTAGAAAGGTTTAATAAGACCCTTAAGAGCATGATGGAAACTCTTCCAGAGGACTTCAGGGGAAGTGAGGTTATCTCCTGCCATGTCTCTTGTGCGCCTGCAGAGAAATTCAATAGAAGGCAGTTGGGTCCAGTCTTTTAGAACGTCTGTCAGGCCACTGTTAGAAATTGGGTCTCTAGTTGTCCAAATAGGAACCACAATCCTAGTCAGCGTAAGTCAGTCACACACTATAAATTATCCTGTGCTCACCATCTGGAAGCTTAGCACTGAGTAGTCAAGCCTAACATAGTAGGCAATGTGTAACGTATTTGTGCAACATAACACGCAGTAACACAATGAAAACACCACAAAACACCAGATAGGAAAAATAGATATGAATTTTATAAATAAAACAAGACCAGAACAACAATCCAATCGACCATGCACAGGAGCAGGTGATGATACATTAACATCCTTGAGTCTCAAGCAACAGGAGGCAAGCCAACAAGCCTTGGAGATCACTCTCGATTCAAGTCTCTCCCTCAGCAGGGTCAGAGAGCAGCAGGGCAGCACAGCAGAAAAGCAGTCCTTCCAGAGCAGCAGTCCCGCAGAGTGACAGTCCCTGTAGCAGCACAGAGGTTTTTCTGACAGATGTTTTTTACAGGTCTAGAAGTGTTTGATATGATGGAGTCAAAGACCAAGTGCTTATACCCAGTTGTGCCTTTTAAGTGGAGGTGACTTTAAAGAAGGGTCTTTGAAGTGCTAGCCTTGGCTCCAGAGTCATTACAGGGGATAATCAGCCCTTTTTGTAGAAGGGTACTCAGACACACCTAACCTTCCTTTGTATGTGGCTGTCTAGAAAGAATGCACAAAGTCAAGCTGTCACCCACTATAGAAGTGTATTAGAGACAGGCTGCAGGACACAGAGCTTTAAGAGCAGAGACATGCCAACTTAATTACAGTGGCATTTCTAAAAGTGTAATTTCAAATCCAAAGGGAATTTAACATTACAATTCCAAAGATATAAAACATACAGAGGTACTCCTTTCTAATCTGGAATTACAGCTTAAAAGTGTAATAAGGATTTCCCAATGTTAACCTATGAGAGGAGCAGACCTCACAGTAATGAAAAGCGAGCATAGGTGTTTTTCACTACCAGCACATGCAAAACTTAAATGTACATGTCCTACCCTTTACATACATAGCACTCTGCCCAATGGGCTACTAAGGGCCTACCTTATGGGTGATGTTTGAGTAAAAAAAGAGGAGTTTAAGGCTTGGCAAAGGGCTTTATATGGCAAGTCGAAATGGCAGTAAAACTGCACACACACAGGCTCTGCAGTTGCAGGCCTGAGACACATTTAAAGAGCTACATGTGTGGGTTGCACACTAAGTGCAGCAGGCCCACTAGTAGCATTTAATTTACAGGTCCTGGACACAGGTAGTATACTCTATTAGGGGCTTACAGATAAATTAAATATCCCAATTGTGGATTACCATGTTTGGGAAAGAAGCACATTCCCTTTAGCACTGGGCAGCAGTGGTAAGCTCTCCAAAGCATTTCATTATTTTTGGACTGGGTCCATGGCCCAATTTGGGGGACTGTTGCAGACCCCCAGGGACCACCACCTCCCTTGGGCTTTAATCAGTTAAGAAGGGGGACAAGCAGCCCCGCTCCTTGAGCCCTAGATGGCCCTGGGGACCATCACCCCCCAGAGCCGGCTCCTGCAAAGTCCCAGGGTGCCCACCCCCGGAACTTTGCCGTTTGCTATGGCACAGTGTGAGCACGGGTCCCGCCCTTCCATAGCAAACACTGCTTTGCTTCTCGGGAGCGAGAGCAGGAAACCTGCTCTCGCTTTAAAGAAGCAAAGCAGAATTGCTTTTGGGCAATGGGATCTGCTTGTCAGCAGCTCCCATTGTTCAAAAGCATGCCGGCCACCGCAGGAGGCGGGGAGCCGGCTGGGACGATGGGGACATTGGGGCTCCCCCCACGGTCCCCAAATTTGAGGGTCAGGCCCTGGGAGATGAGGTCCCCGGGCCAGAAGTTGCCCACACAAGGGGGGCTGTGCAGGCCCCCTCCAGGGAAATTGTTTCAATTTCTTTTTTTAACAAGGCCAGGCCCCGGAGGATGTGGTCCAAGGGGCTAATAGTGGCCAGGGATGCAAGGGGGCCACGTGGCTCCCCTCCCTAAAAAAAAATATTGAGGCAAAGCCCCGGTGCATGGGGCTCTGGGGCCAATAATAGCCTCAGGAGGGGGACCGCGCAGCCCCCCTCCTTAATTTTTTTTTTTTAAATAACTTAAATATGTGGCAATGCCCCGGGACCGAAATCAACAATGGGAAGGTGGTCGCACAACCCCTTCCTGTTTAAAAAAAAAATGCTCAGGCGGGATGAGGTCCCAAGGGCCCAAAAGTAATTAAGGGAAAGGGGGCCACACAGCCACTCTTCCAAAAGAGCAAATAAAAAAAGCTGAAGGCCCCATCCCCTCCCTACACCACTGTGCAAACGCGCCTCCTGGCACGTTCTGAATTAGGGATTAAGTGCCCTTCAATCCTAAGGCTCCTTAGGGGCCAACTAGACCACCAGGTACCTCCAGTAATCCCCACACACTGGGATTGCTGAGAGGTGGTCTGAGGCCACTCCCCTTTTTACAACACTCTGCAAGCGTGCCTCTTGGCACACTGCTGGTGGGGCAATGTTGTTTTATGATATTTTACAATCCTAAAATGGGAGTTTTTGCTATTTCCTCGTTGTGATCTCATCCAGATTCTTTCAGGGCGTGATGGTTATATGTCTGTCTTGCTATTACTATATCTATACCTATATCTATATTACCTACTGGTGGTTGCAGGTGGGTATTATAGTTAGGACCTTGTTTCTATTCAAAACGATTTTTTTCTTTTGCCAATATCGTTGGCGCAGTTTGGCGAATTCTCACAAAAATTTCAAAACTAATGGTTCACTCAGGTCAGCTCCTGTCTTAAACATTTTGGGGTGATTCGTCAAGCGGGGACCGAGAAAAAAGGGGATCCCAAAATGCGTTTTCTCCACGTTAGTTTCCATAGGAACTTTAGACACGGCTACAGCCCCAACTGCTGAACGAAATTACACCAAATTTGGCAAAAAGGTAGCTCTTGGTTCAGAAAGGGTGCTTTTTTTAAAAATGGTGTAAATCCGTTCAGTAGTTCCTGAGAAATTTAAAAAATAAAAATATTGATACCTGAGGGCGAAGGAATATTCGCAAACCCTCCCGAGCACCAGCTTCATTCTGATTGGCTGTCAACATTCCAAACCAGGAAGTGTTGACAGCCATCTTGTGACTCGGTAAAACAAGTCACAAGAAAACAGTAGAAAAAATCATAAAAAACAAGAGAGGGTGGCAGGGTCCCCAAAGGACCCCCAGGGACCCCCATGGCCAAAAAAAACATTTTATTTTTATATACTTTTGGCCAAATTCGTGCAGGGCGCGCGAATCCGGCCAAAAAAATAAAGAAACAAAGCTCATTTCTTTGAACTCCCAGGTAGGCCAGGTCTCGGGGCAATGAGGAAATTATATGCGGCCCACTCGCAGCCCCTGGGACGGCCACCTCCATGGGGCTTTTTAAAAGAAATGCGTGTGGGGATCCTGCACCCATGCTCCCCAGGGACCGCCACCTCCCTGAAGCATTTAATTATTTTAGGGTGGGGGGACCATGGCCCTCCGCAGCCCCGGGGACCTCCACCTCCCCGGGACTACTTTCAAAAACGAAGTGCCTTTCAATCCTAAGGCTCCTTATGAGCCAACTAGACCACCAGGTACCTCCAGTAATCCCCACAATCTGGGATTGCTGAGAGGTGGTCCTCGGCCACGCCCCTTTTTGCACCACTCTGCAAACGTGCCTCTTGGCACACTGCTGGTGGGGCGATGAGGTCCTCTTGAGTCCTGAGGACCTCAGGACTTAATCCCCCAAGCAGCAGTGCGCCAGGAAGCACCTTTGCAGAGTGGTGTTTAAAGGGGACATGACCTCAGACAGCTCTCAGCAATCCAGCTGTTTGGGGCTTACTGGAGTTACCTGGTGGACTAGTTGGCCCCCAGGGAGCCCTCAGGAGGCAAGGGGACTTTATACCCCAAGAGCGTGCCAGGAGGCAGTTTTACAGAGTGGTGGACAAAGGGGGCGTGTCCTGTGTCCACCTATCAGAAATCCCACTATCTAGGGCATATTGGAGGTATCAGGTAGGCGAGTTGGCTCCGAAGGACCCCCAGCAGTGCAGTGGACTTTAATCCCCATCCAAGAGCATGCCAGGGAGCGCATTTGCAGAGTAGTGGGGAAAGGGGGCATGGCCTGCTATGAGAACGTATCAATGCTGCTGTGTGGAACTTACTGGAGGTAATAGGAGGGGTAGTTGTCCCCCAAGGTTGTCCTTGGGGGCCAACTACCCCTCCTGTTACCTCCACTAAGTCCCACACAGTGGGATTGCTAAGAGGACTTATGAGGCCACACACCCCTTTCTCCACCACTCTGCAAACACGCCTCCTGGCACAGTACTGGTTAGGGGATGAAGTCCACTTTATTCCTGAGGGACTTTGGTAGCCAAGAAGAACTCCTGGTACCTCCTGTAAGTACTATGCAGCGGAATTCCTGAGCATTGGTTGAAGGCTTAGCCCTCTTTCGCCACCACTCTGCAAACATGACTACCTGTTAAAGAAGCATTTGTTATTTAATAGGTTTGGCATTTGCAAGAGTTAGAGCTTTTGGCATTGTAAATGTAAACGTTTTTTACCTATGGTTTATAGAATGGAGTAGATGTACGTTGTGTGTAGTGGAATTATGTTTTATGTTGTGCAGTGAAATTATGGGGATAGAAAGTATGTGGTATTTAGTGTAAAGAAATTATGTAGAGTGGGATTATGTGTTATGGAGAGTAATTATGAGGTATGGTAGTCTGTGCTGTGGAGTGGTAACCCCATGTTTACTCTTCCTCATTTCCATAGAAGCTAAACTATGAACTCAATGACACAAAACAAGAAGGAATCACTGAGGAGCACCTCTGGACCTAGTCAGAGGTATGAGCAGGGCCACTGGAATTATGCGACTGTTTGGCTGCACCAACTTTCGCACAATTATATATTTTCCGTATTAGCAACATAATCCATCATCTGCTGCTTAATCTGCAGATTTGAACAAAAAAAGCCTTGTTTCTAGCTCAAATGTTACCAAAAATGCAGTGACAAGTGTTACAGCTTGTGGAAGGTCCTTTGTAAACCTAAAATGGTTACCTCTCACGTATTGCTAAATGTGCACGTAAAATTGGTACTAATTAAGTGCAAGCCAATTGCCTCTTTCTGTACCTCTCTTGCCTCTTCCTGCACCCCTTTCCACTTTCTCCACTACTCTCCCCCTTTTGGCATGTCTGTTGCTTCTTTCTGCACTTCTCTTGCCTCTTTCTCCACCCCTCATCCCTCTTTCTGCACCTCTGTTGGTTCGTTATGCACTTCTCTTGCTTCTTTCTGCACCTCTGTCCCTTCTATCTGCAACCCTTGCACCTCTTTCCGCACCCATCTTCCCTTTTTCTGCTCCCCTCTTCCCTCTTTCCGTACCCCTCATGCTTCTTTCTCCACCCCTCTTCACTCTTTTTGCAGTCCTCTTGCCTCTTTCTGCACCTCTTTTCCTTCTTTCTGTACTGCTTTTGTTTCTTTCTGTACCTGTCTTGTTTTTTATGCACCCCTCTTGATTCTTTCTGTAACCCTCATGCCTCTTTCATACCCCTCTTCCCTCTTTCTGCACCCCTCTTGCCTCTTTCTGCACCTCTGTCCTTAGTTCTGCACTTCTTTCGTTTCTTTCTGCACATTTCTTGTTTCTTTCAATATCCCTCTTGCCTATTTCTCCACCCCACTTCCCCCTTTCTGCATCTCTGTTGCTTCTTTATGCACTTCTATTGCTTCTTTTTGCACCTCTCTTGGTTCCTTCTTCACCCCTTGTGCCTCTTTCTGTACTCTTCTTCCCTCTTTCTGCACTTCTCTTGCGACTTTCTGCACCTCTGTTTCTTCTTTCTGTACTTCTTTTGTTTCTTTGTGTACCTCTCACTTCTTTCAGTACCTCATTTGCCTCTTTCTGTAGTCCTCTTGCCTCTTTCTGCACCTCTTTTGCTTCTTTCTGCACTTCTTTTGTTTCCTTCTGCAGCTCTCTTCCTTATTTATGCACCCCTTTGCCTCTTTCTCCACCACTCTTCCCTCTTTCTTCGCACATGTTGCCACTTTCGATACCTCTGTTCCTTCTTTCTGTACTTCTTTTGTTTCTTTCTGTACATCTCTTGCTTCTTTCTGTACCCAGCGTGCCTCTTTCTGCACCCTTCTTTCCTCTTTTTGCACCCCTCTTGCCTCTTTCTGTACCTCTGTTGCATCTTTCTGAACTACTATTGGTTCTTTCTGCGCCCCTCTTCCCTCTTTCTGCACCCCACTTGCCTCTTTCTGCACCCCTCTCCCCCTTTCTGCATGTCTGTTGCTTCTTTCTGCACTTCTCTTGACTCTTTATCCACCCCTCTTCCCTCTTTATGCATCTCTGTTGCTTCTTTCTGTACTTATCTTGTGTCTTTCTGTACCTCTTTTGCTTCTTTATGCACCCCTTGTGCCTCTATCTGCACCCCCTTCTCTTTCTGCACTCCTCTTGCCTCTTTCTGCATTACTTTGGTTACTTTCTGTACCTCTCTTGCTTCTTTCTGCATCCCTCTTGCCTCTATCTCCAAGCCTTCTCTCTTTCTGCACCTCTGTTGCCTCGTTCTGTACCTCTCTTATCTCTTTCTCCATCCCTGGTCCTTATTTCTGCACATTTGTTGCTTCTCTCTGCTCCTCTCTTCTTTCTGCACGCCTTGTGCCTCTTTCACACCCCACTTCCCGCACCCCTCTTGCCTCTTTCTGCCCCTGTGTTCCTTCTTTCTGTACTTCTTTTGTTTCTTTATGCATCTCTCACTTCTTTCTGCACCCTCTTTCTCTACCCCTCGTCCCTCTTTCTTCACACCTGTTGCCTCTCTCTGCACCTCTGTTCCTTCTTTCTGCACTTCTTTTGTTTCTTTTTGCACATCTCGTGCTTCCTTCTGTACCGCTCATGCCTCTTTCTGCACTACTCTTCCCTCTTTTTGCACCCCTCTTGCCTCTTTCTGCACTTCTTTTGTTTCCTTTTGCACCTCTCTTGTTTCTTTCTTCAACCCTCTTGCATTTTTCTCCACCCCTTTCCCCATTTCTGCATGTCTGTTGCTGCTTTCTGCACTTCTCTTGCTTCTTTCACCAACCCTCTTCCATCTTAATGCATCTCTGTTGCTTCTTTCTGCACTTATCTTGTGTCTTTCTGAACCTCTCTTGCTTGTTTCTGCACCTCTTATGCCTCTTTCTGTACCCCGCTTCTCTTTCTGCACTCCTCTTGCCACTTTCTGCACCTCTGTTCCTTCTTCCTGTACTTCTTTTGTTACTTTCTGCAGTTCTCCGGCTTCTTTCTGCACCCCTCTTCTCCCTTTCTGCACCTTTCTGCACCTCTGTTGCTTCTTTCTGTACCTCTCTTATCTCTTGCTCCACCCGGTCTCTCTTTCTGCACCTCTTTTGCTTCTTTCTGTTCCTCTCTTCTTTCTGCACCCCTCGTGCCCCTTTCACACCCTTATTCCCCCACCCTTCTTGCCGCTTCCTGCACCTGTGTTCCTTCTTTCTGCACTTCTTTGATTCTTTATGCATCTCTCACTTCTTTCTGCACCCCTCTTCCCTCTTTCTGCACCCCTCTTGCCTCTTTCTACACCCCCTGTTCCTTTTTTCTGCACTTCTTTTGTTTCTTTCTGCATCCTCTTTCTCCACCCCTCTTCCGTTTCTTCACACCTGTTGCCTGTTTCTGCACCTCTGTTCCTTCTTTATGCACTTTTTTGTTTGTTTTTGCACATCTCTTGCTTCCTTCTGTACCGCTCGTGCCTCTTTCTGCACCACTTTTCCCTCTTTTTGCACCCGTCTTGCCTCTTTCTGCACCTGCATTCCTTCTTTCTGCACTTCTTTGTTTCTTTATGCATCTCCCACTTTTTTCTGCACCCCTCTTCCCTCTTTCTGCACCCCTATTGCATCTTTCTGCAACCTTGTTCCTTTTTTCTGTACTTCTTTTGTTTCTTTCTGGAGCTCTCCTGCCTCTTTCTGCACCCTCTTGTCTCTTTCTCCACCCTCTTCCTTCTTTCTTTACCCCTGTTGCCTCGTTCTGCACCTCTGTTCTTTCTTTCCGCAGTTCTTTTCTTTGTTTTTGCACATCTCTTGCTTCTTTCTGCACCGCTTGTACCTCTCTCTGCACCACTCTTCCCTCTTCATGTACTTCTATTGCTTCTTTCTGTACTACTCTTGCTTCTTTCTGCCCCTTTCTTTCTTCTTTCTGCACCACTTGCGCTTCTTTCTACACCCCTCTTCCCTTTTTCTGCACCCCTATTGCCTCTTTCGGCACCTCTTTTCCTTCTTTCCGGTCTTCTTTTGTTTATTTCTGCACCTCTCTTTCTTGCTTCTTTCTGCACCGCTTGTACCTCTCTCTGCACCACTCTTCCCTCTTCATGTACTTCTATTGCTTCTTTCTGTACTACTCTTGCTTCTTTCTGCCCCTTTCTTTCTTCTTTCTGCACCACTTGCGCTTCTTTCTACACCCCTCTTCCCTTTTTCTGCACCCCTATTGCCTCTTTCGGCACCTCTTTTCCTTCTTTCCGGTCTTCTTTTGTTTATTTCTGCACCTCTCTTTCATCTTTTTGCATACCTCTTGCCACTTTCTCCCCCTTTACCCCCTTTTGCATCTCTGTTGATTCTTTTTGCATTTCTCTTGCCTCTTTCTCCACCCCTCATCCCTCTTTCTGTACCTCTGTTGCTTCTTTCTGCACTTCTCTTGCTTCTTTCTTTACCCCTGTCCCTTCTTTCTGCAACCCTTGTGCCTCTTTCTGCCCCCCTCCTCCCTCTTTCTGCTCCCCTCTTGACTCTTTCTGCACCTCTGTTCCTTCTTCCTGCACTACTTTTGTTACTTTCTGTACCTCTCTTGCTTCTTTCTGCACCCCTCTTGCCTTTTTCTCCACCCCTCTTCTCCCTTTCTGTACCTCTGTTGCATCTTTCTGTACCTCTCTTATCTCTTTCTCCACCCCTGGTCCCGCTTTCTGCACCTCTTTTGCTTCTTCTGTTCCTCTCTTCTTTCTGCACCCCTCGTGAACCTTTCTCACCCCTCTTCCCCCACGCCTCTTGCCTCTTTCTACACCTGTCTTCCTTCTTTCTGCACTTCTTTATTTCGTTATGCATTTCTCACTACTTTCTGCACCCCTCTTCCCTCATTCTGCACCCTTCCTGCCTCTTGCTACACCCCTGTTCCTTTTTCTGCACTTCTTTTGTTTCTTTCTTTAGCTCTCCTGCTTCTTTCTGCACCCTCTTGTCTCTTTCTCTACCCCTCTTCCCTCTTTCTTTACCCCTGTTGCCTCTTTCTGCTCCTCTGTTCCTTCTTTCTGCAGTTCTTTTGTTTGCTTTTGCACATCTCTTGCTTCTTTCTGCATTGCTTGTGCCTCTCTCTCTGCACCACTCTTCCCTCTTTTTGGACCCTTCGTGCCTCTTTCTGCACTTCTATTGCTTCTTTCTGCACCTCTCTTGCTTCTTTCTGCACCTCTCTTGCTTCTTTCTGCACTACTTGTGCTTCTTTCTGCACCCCTCTTCCCTCTTTCTGCACCCCTCTTACCACTTTCTCCCCATTTACCCCTTTTTACATCTCTGTTGCTTCTTTTTGCATTTCTCATGCCTCTTTCTCCACCCCTGATCCCTCTTTATGTACCTCTGTGGCTTATTTCTGTACTTCTCTATCTTCTTTCTGCACCTCTGTGCCTTCTTTCTGTACTTTTTTTGTTTCTTTCTGTACCTCTCTTGCTTTTTATGCACCCCTCTTGATTCTTTCTGTACCCCTTGCGCCTCTTTCACACCCCTCTTCCCTCTTGCCTCTTTCTGCACCTCTGTTCCTTATTTCTGCACTTCTTTTCTTTCGTTCTGCACCTCTCTTGTTTCTTTCGGTATCCCTTATGCCTATTTCTCCACCCCACTTCCCCCTTTCTGCACCTCTGTTGCTTCTTTCTGCACTTCTCTTGCTTTTTTTGTGCCTATCTTGGTTTCTTCTGCACCCCTTGTGCCTCTTTCTGCACTCCTCTTCCCTCTTTCTGTACTCGTCTTGCCTCTTTCAGCACCTCTGTTGCTTCTTTCTTCACTTATTTTGTTTCTTTCTGTACCCCTCTTGCCTCTTACTGCACCTCTGTTTCTTCATTCGACACTTCTTTTGTTTCTTTATATATCTCTTGTATCTTTCTGCACTCCTTTTGCCTCTTTTTGCATCCCTCTTGCCTCTTTATGCACCTCTGTTCCTTCTTTCTGCACTTCTTTTATTTCTTTCTGCAGCTCTTGCTTCTTTTTGCACCCCTTTGCCTCTTTCTGCACCCTTCTTCCCTCTTTCTGCTCCCCTCTTGACTCTTTCTGCACCTCTGTTGCTTCTTTTTGCACTTCTCTTGCTTCTTTTTGCGCCTCTCTTGGTTCCTTCTGCAACCCTTGTGCCTTTTTCCGCACGCCTCTTCCCTCTTTCTGCATGCCTCTTGCCTCTTTCTGTTCCTCTGTTACTTCTTTCTTCACTTCTTTTGTTTCTTTCTGCACATCTCTTGCTTCTTTCTGCACCCCTCGTGCCTCTTTCTGTACACCTCTTTCCTCTTTTTGTACCCCTCTTGCCTCTTTCTGCACCTAGGTTGCATCGTTCTGAACTACTTTTGCTTCTTTCTGTACCTCTCTTGCGTCTTTCTACACCACTCATGCTTCTTTCTGCACCCCTCTTCCCTCTTCCCTCTTTCTGAACCCCTCTTGCCTCTTTCTGAACCCCTGTTCCTGCTTTCTGCTCTTCTTTTGTTTCTTTCTGCACATCTCTTGCTTCTTTGGGACCCCTCTCGCTACTTGCTCCACCCCTGTTCCCCATTTTTGCATCTCTGTTGCTTCTTACTGCACTTCTCTTGACTCTTTTTCCACCCCTCATCCATCTTTATACACCTCTGTTCCTTCTATCTGCATCCCTCTTACCTCTTTCTGCTCCCCTGTTGCCTCTTTATTCACCTCTGTTCTTTCCCTCTGCATCTCTTTTGTTTTTTCCGCAACTCTCTTGCTTCTTTCTGTGTCCCTCTTTCTCCTCCCCACTTCCCCCTTTCTTCACCCATTTTGCCTCTTTCTGCACCTCTGTTCCTTTTTTCTGCACTTCTTTTGTTTCTTTCAGCAAATCTCTTGCTTCTTTCTGCACCCCTTGTGCCTCTTTCTACACCCCTCTTCCCTCTTTTTACACCCTTCATGCCTCTTTCTGCACCTCTGTTGCATCTTTCTGAACTACTTTTGCTTATTTCTGTTCCTTTCTTGCTTCTTTCTGCACCACTTGTGATTCTTTCTGCACCACTCTTCCCTCTTTTTGCACCCCTTTTCCCTCTTTATGCATCTCTGTTGCTTCTTTCTGCACTTATCTTGTGTCTTTCTGTACCTCTCTTGCTTGTTTCTGCACCCCTTGTGCCTCTTTCTGCACCCCCGTTCTCCCTGTCTGTACCTCTGTTGCTTTTTTTGTACCTCTCTTATCTCTTTCTCCACCCCATGTCCCGCTTTCTATACCTCTTTTGCTTCTTTCTGCTCCGTTCTTCTTCTGCACCCTCTTGCCCCTTTCACACCCCTCTTCCCCCACCTCTCTTGCCTCTTTCTGCACCTGTGCTCCTTCTTTCTGCACTTCTTTGTTTCTTCATGCATCTCGAAATTCTTTCTGCATCCCGCTTCCCTCTTTCTGCACCCCTCCTGCCTCTTTCTACACCCCTGTTCCTTTTTTATGCACTTCTTTTGTTTCTTTCTGAAGCTCTGCTACTTCTTTCTGCATCCTCTTGTCTCTTTCTCCACCCCTCTTCCCTAGTTCTTTACCCCTGTTGCCTCTTTCTGTGCCTCTGTTCCTTCTTTCTGCAGTTCTTCTGTTTGTTGTTGCACATCTCTTGCTTCTTTCTGTACTACTTGAGCCTCTCTCTGCACTACTCTTCCCTCTTTTTGCACCCATCTTGCCTCTTTCTGCACTTCTATTGCTTCCTTCTGTACCTCTCTTTCTTCTTTCTGCACCTCTCTTGCTTCTTTCTGCACTACTAGTGCTTCTTACTGCACCACTCTTCCCTCTTTCTGCACCCCTATTGCCTGTTTCAACACCTCTTTTCCTTCTTTCTGGTCTTTTATTTCTTTCTGCACCTTTCTTGCATATTTCTGCACCCCTCTTGCCACTTTCTTCCCCGTTACCCCTTTTTGCATCTCTGTTGCTTCTTTTTGCATTTCTCATGCCTCTTTCTCCACCCCTCATCCCTCTTTCTGTACCTCTGTTGCTTCTTTCTGCACCTCTGTCCCTTCTTTCTGCAATCCTTGTGCCTCTTTCTGCACCCCTCTTCCCTATTTCTGCTCCCCCTTGACTCTTTCTGCACCTCTGTTTCTTCTTTTTGCACTTCTTTTGTTTCTTTCTGCACCTCTCACTTCTTTCTGCATCCCTTGTGCCTCTTTCTGCACACCTCTTCCCTCTTTTTGTAGTCCTCTTGACTCTTTCTGCACTTTGTTCCTTCTTTCTGTACTTTTGTTGTTTCTTTCTGTACCTCTCTTGCTTTTTATGCACCCCTCTTGATTCTTTCTGTATCCCTTGTGCCACTTTCACACCCCTCTTCCCTCTTTCTGCACCCCTCTTGCCTCTTTCTGCACCTCTGTTTCTTATTTCTGCACTTCTTTTGTTTCTTTTTGCATCCCTCTTGCTTCTTTCGGTATCCCTCTTGCCTATTTCTCCACCCCCTTGTGCCTCTTTCTGCACTCCTCTTCCCTCTTTCTGCACGCCTCTTGCCTCTTTCTGTTTCTCTGTTGCTTCTTTCTTCACTTATTTTGTTTCTTTCTGCACCTCTGTTTCTTCTTTCTACACTTCTTTTGTTTCTTTATGTATCTCTCGCTTCTTTCTGCATCCCTTTGCCTCTTTCTGCATCCCTCTTGCCTCTTTCTGCACCTCTGTTCTTTCTTTCTGCACTTCTTTTGTTTCTTTCTGCAGCTCTTGCTTCTTTCTGCACCCTTTGCCTCTTTCTCCACCCCTCTTCCCTCTTTCTTCACCGATGTTGCCTCTTTCTGCACCTCTGTTCCTTCTTTCTGCACATCTCTTGCTTCTTTCTGCACCCCTCGTGCCTCTTTCTGCACCCCTTCCCTCTTTTACACCTCTCAAGCCTCTTTCTGCACCTCTGTTGCATCTTTCTGAACCTCTTTTGTTTTTTCCACAACTCTTTTGCTTCTTTCCGTATCCCTCTTTCTCCTCCCCACTTCCCCTTTTCTCCACTCCTGTTGCTTCTTTATGCACTATTCTTCCTTCTTTCTGCAACTCTCTTGCATCTTTCTGCACCCCTTGTGCTTCTTTCTGCATCCCTCATCCCTCTTTCTGCACTCCTCTTGCCTCTTTCTGCACCCCACCTTTCTTCTTACTGCACCTCTGTTGCTTCTTTATGGAACCCTTGTGCCTCTTTCTGCCCCCTCTTCCCTCTTTCTGCTCTCCTCTTATCTCTTTCTTTACCTCTGTCCCTTCTTACTCCACTTTTTTGTATTTCTTTCTGCACTTTTCTTGCTTCTTTTTACACTCCTCGTGCCTCTTTCTGCACCCCTCTTGCTACTTTATACACCTCTGCTCCTTCTTTCTGTACTTATTTTGTTTCATTCTGTACCTCTCTTACTCCTTTCTGCACCCCTCTTGCTTCTTTCTATACTTCTCGTGCTTCTTTCCCGCCCCTCTCTGCCCTCTTTCTGCACCCCTCTTTCTGCACCTCTGTTCTGTCTTTTTGCACTTCTTTTATTTCTTTCTGCACCTCTGCTGTTTCTTTCAGTATCCCTCTTGCCTCTTTCTCCACCCCACCCCACCTTCCCCTTTCTGCATCTCTGTTGCTTCTTTATGTACTTCTCTTGCTTCTTTCTGCAACTCTCTTGCTTCCTTCTGTACTGACTGTGCCTCTTTCTGCACCCTCTTCCCTCTTTCTGATTTTTCCTTGCTTCTTTCTGTACCACTGTTGTATCTTTCTGCACCACGGTTGTATCTTTCTGCACTACTCTTGCATGTTTCTGCACCTCTCTTGTTTCTTTCTGCATCACTCATGCTTCTTTCTGTAACCCTCTTCCCTCTTTCTGCCCCCTTTTTGCCTCTTTCTTCACCCTGTTCCTTCTTTCTGTACTTTTTTTTATTCTTTCTGCACCTCTGTTGCTTCTTTCTGCACCCCTCTCACCACTTTCTCCACCCCTGTTCCTTCCTTTTTGCACCTCTATTGCTTCTTTCTGCACTTCTCCTGCCTCTTTTTCCACCCATTGTCCCTGTTTCAGCACCTCTGTTGCTTCTTTCTGCACTTCTCTTGCTTCTTGCTGTACCTCTGCACCCTCTTTCTGCAACCCCTGTGCCTCCTTCTGCACCCTTCTTCACTCTTTCTGCTGCTCTCTTCCTTCTTTCTGCACCTCTGTTGCTTCTTTCTGCACTTCTATTGCTTCTTTATGTACCTCTGCACCTTCTTTCTGCAACCCTTGTGTCTCTTCCTGCACCCTGATTCCCTCTTTCTACACTCCTCTTGCCTCTTTCTGTACCTCTCTTGCTTCTTTCTGTATTTCTTTTGTTTCTTTCTGTACCTCTCTTGCTTCTTTCTGCACCCATCTTGCCTCTTTTCAACCCCTCCTCCCCCTTTCTGCACCTCTGTCCCTTCTTTCTGTATTTCTTTTCTCTTTCTCTACCTCTCTTGCTTCTTTCTGCACCCCTTGTGCCTCTTTCGCACCCCTCCTCCCTCTATCTGCACCCCTCTTTCCTCTTTCTGCCGCTCATTTGCTTCTTTCTGCACTTCTTTTGTTTCTTTCTGCACCTCTCTTGTTTCTTTCTGTATCCCTCTTGCCTCTTTCTCTACCCCACCTCCCCTATCTGCAACTCGGTTGCTTCTTTATGCACTTCTCTTACTTCTTTCTGCACCTGTCTTGCTTCTTTCTGCAACGCTTGTGCCTCTTTCTACACCCCTCTTCCTTCTTTCTAAGCTCCTCTTCCCTCTTTCTGTACCTCTTTTGCCTTTTTTTGCATCTCTGTTGCTTCTTTTTGCATTTCTCTTGCCTCTTTCTGCACCCGTCTTGCCTCTTTCTGTACCTATTTTGCTTCTTTCTGCTCTTCTCTTGCCTCTTACTGTACCCTTCTTCCCTCTTTCTGCACCTCTCTTGCCTCTTTCTGCATCCCTGTTCCTTTTTCCTGCTTTTTTCTTGTTTGTTTCTGCAACTCTCTTGCATTTGACTGCAATTCTCTTGTCTCCTTCTGCACCTCTGGTGCTTCTTTCTGTATCTCTCTGGCCTCTTTCTGCACTTCTCTTGTCTCTTTCTGTACCTCACTTACCTCTTTCTGCTCCTCTCTTGCCTCTTTCTGAACTTCTCCTGCCTTTTTCTACACTTCTCTTGAATCTTTCTGCACATTTCTTATTCTTTCTGCACCTCTCTTGTTTTTTCCTTCAATTTTCTTGCTCCTTTCTATACTTCTCTTGCCTATTTCCATATTCAAATGGGAAGTACAAGTAGTCAAGTTTAAAGGTCTGCATGCTCTCATGACTGAGGTATATGTCCACTTGCACATTTATTCTTCCATGTGTTATGAATCTGAAGATGGTAGCTTAAAAAAGATGTAGATTCTCTTTTAGGTTGTCAAATCTTCTTAGTTCTGCTCTGTCATTTGGTTAAACAGGCAGACATGTGTTATGTATATATAGAGATACGTCACTTTGTAAATAGAACGCAGTGTGGCAAATTTTTTAAGCTGCCGTAGCGTCACTAAAAGGTGATGCAACTGCAACGTAAGGCTTCATAAAGAAGACCCAGAGGGTCTATCTATATCTGTATATATACATCTATCTATCTATCTATCTATCTATCTATCTATCTATCTATCTATCTCTCTATCTCTCTATCTATCTCTCTATCTCTCTATCTCTCTATCTATCTCTCGATCTCTCGATCTCTCGATCTCTCTATCTCTCCATCTCTCTATCTCTCAATCTCTCTATCTCTCTATCTCTCTATCTATCTATCTATCTATCTATCTATCTCGATAGATAGATAGATAGATAGATAGATAGATAGATAGATAGATAGATAGATAGATAGATAGATAGATAGATAGATAGATAGATAGATAGATAGATAGATAGATAGATAGATAGATAGATAGATAGATAGATAGATAGATAGATAGATAGATAGATAGATAGATAGATAGATAGATAGATAGATAGATAGATAGATAGATAGATAGATAGATAGATAGATAGATAGATAGATAGATAGATACATGGATGGATGGATGGATGGGTGGATGGGTGGATGGATGGGTGGATGGATGGATGGATAATAATATTAATAATACTGAAGTTTATATAGCGCAACAGCTACCTCACAAGGAGGTGTCCCGTGCTTTGTAAGCATCGCAATAAACTGAGTAATAAAAAGATAACATAAAAACAGATTAATGATTAAAAAACCAAGTCTTTAGCTGTTTCCTGAAGATGGACTCAGAATTTGCATTACGAATGAAAAGAGGAAAGGCGTTCCACAATTTTGCAGTTCTCACCGAAAAAGCTCTGCCCCCGAGGCGAGACTTAGCAAATCGGGGAACAGAGAGCAAGTTCAATGAACTCGAGCGCAGAGAACGTGCCTGCCTATAATGGGGAAGTCTAGATTTAAGATAGTTTGGGCACTTACCCTTCAGTGCCCAATAGGCCAGTGTCAGAGCTTTAAATTCAATCCTGGTCGCCGCAGGCAACCAGTGCAGACAGTGCAGATGCGGGGAGATATGATGTCTGAAAGGAATATGTTAATCAGCCTTGCAGCCGTGTTCTGGGTCGCATATTTAGGCAAACCAAGATAGAGACCATTCGCATAGTCCAGCCTGGATGTTACAGTGGCATGGACTACTAGTTTACGACAGTCTTCCGGCAATAGGTCCAAGAACGTTCGAAGATTTCTGAGTTTAGTAAAGCACCCCACAGTAACCTGTTGGAAATGAGCAGAGAAGGAGAGGTCATCATCCCATCTCACCCCCAGATTTTTGGCACTGGTGCAGGGGAGGGGCGGGGCCCCATTTTGGTAGGCCACCAAAGATCGGATGAGGGGACAAGCCCATTCCCAAAGAAGACCACTTAAGTTTTCCCTGCATTTAGTTTCAATGTATTCGTATTCATCCAATTAGCGATGTCACGGAGACAGCCCTTAAAATTACCAAAGGCCTCCACTGTCTGCTCTTGGTAAGAAAAGACCAACTGTGTGTCGTTCGTGTATGAAATCGCTTTGACCCCCCAGTTGGCTATTAAGGTAAAAAGAGGGGCTAGATACACATTAAAAAGCAGAGGGCTTAAAGCAGAGCCCTCGGGAACACCACACCAGAGAGGTTTAGGTTTGGACAAAAACGGGCGAAGGGTGCGTTTTGCGATCGGGCGCTCAGATAGGACTGCACCCAAGCATGCACCTTCTCGCCCAGACCAATATTTTCCAGTCTCTGCAGCAGCCTGACATGATCAACCGTGTTAAAAGCTGCAGATAGATCTAGGAGCACCAGCATAGCTGATGCCCCCGAATCTAATGCCCATCTAACTGATTCCGCCACCTCTATGAGGGCGGTCTCGGTGCTGAAACCAGGCCGAAAGCCTGACTGTGTTTCATGCAAAATCACATTCCTTTCGATATAGCAATTCAATTGTCATTGTACTAGCTTCTCTAGCATTTTCCCCGGCGCGGGTAAAAGCGAAATTGGCCTGAGGTTGCTAAGATCATCTGTGGCTCCATTTGGTTTCTTTTTCAATGGTAGCAATGTAGCATGCTTCCAACAATCGGGGAAGATTCCGGTCTCCAGATATGAATGAGAGTGTCTATCACAAAAAGTGAGATCATTTTCCACATTTTGGGGGGGGCATGGATCATCCGGCGCCCCAGATTTACATTTATCAATCTCAGCCAGCGCCTCCTGCTGCATGATTGGTCAAAAGAAGGAAAGCGACGGAACCCGAGCAGTGGTCAGAGAGGAGTCTGACTTCACAGTCATGACAGGGACAGAGAATGTGTCATACACCTTTATGATTTTATTGTTAAAAAAGTTAGAAATATCTTCGCACAGAGCCGGCGTCGAGGTTACTTCCGTCTCAATTGCTTTCAGTTTAATAAAAGATTGGACTACCTTGAAGACTTCTTTGCTTGACTGGTCAGCTGTCTGAATACAGGAAGCAAAAAATGTACTTTTAGCTATTTTTAGCGATTTATGTACATTTTTTAAGGCACTCTTATAGCTAGACTTTGCTACATCGCAGTATTTCTGTCTCCATTGTCGTTCCAATCTTTTACAGCTCCTTTTTTCTTCTTTCAGCGCCTCTGAAACCCATGTTGCTGAGGGAAATTGTCTATGTGACAGCCTCATTTAGGCTGGAGCGACCGCTTTCACCGCTGAAGCAATCCACTGGTTCATTGCCAGAGCATCATCATTTGGGTCTAAGGTGAGGGCAGGTGGAGCCTTGTCTAAAATAGGGCCTAATGTATCAGCTGATAGATTAGTCCACTTCCTCTTTGGAAAAGGCCGCTTGCCTCTGGCCTGGCTAAAAGTGGCCAATTTAGCTGAGAAAGGAATCAGATAGTGGTCTGACCAGACCACTGGTTGAGGCTCCTCTGCTGTAATATCCTAACTATTGGAGAAAATTAAATCTAAAGTGTGGCCTGTCCTGTGGGTGGGACCCGAAATTATTTGTGCTAAGTTTGCAACTCCAAGTGAGGAGATTAATTGGGAGGCCTGAAAACACTTGGGGGCATTGATATAAAAATTAAAATCCCCCAATGCCAGGAAATTTTAGTGAACTAGTGACTTTTGTGCAATATAGTTGCATACATTAATCATAGTGTCTGCTGCACAATCCGGTGGCCTATAGACAAGCAGGCCTGCATTGTCGTATCATGACGATTTTGGTATCAGCAGACCGAGAATGACGAGTATACTATATACAAGCATTTTCGGCATATTCGAGTGACAAGATCACCTTGAAATCATCGATTCCGTTCTGAACCCTCGGATTCCATTTTGTGGACGGCAGCCATTTTGTGGTTGCCCTCACATAGGCCGATGACTAAGGCCAAAACGAGTCTTAAGGACACGTACACCTTTGCTGACTTTTGTGTGACCTGGGCAAGCGGACTCCACTGCCCGAAGCCAAACCTGTTCGGCCAGTCCCTTCCCCAGTGGCCGATCGAGATTAGTATCAAGGCACAGCATATCATAAACCTTTCATCACATACAAACCATGCCTAATCTTACACACACCTGTCCCTGTTTCTTACTTTATGACTTGCTTTACGAGGTGCCCGTTTTTATTAGGGGTCCACCGATATCTGATGGAAGTGTTAGGGCCTTGCCGGGTAATTTATTGTGGGCTGGACAAACTGAAATATGGGCTTGTCATCATGACTCTGCTTTTTCTTTGTTGTGAAAATATGTGAATGGTCAACTGTAAAATAAGGAATGTTTGCCTAAAGCATAATATTTTGTATAAAAGGGTTGGCTAGCTTTGTAAGTAAGAGCAGTCTCCTGAGAATATACACCGTGTTATACTTCTAGGATACCTGTTACTGGCTGCAGCCAATAAATTCACCAAGAAGACTCTGTGTTTCTGTAGTCTAGGACAGGAAGGACTCGAAGTCTTAGGGTGTGTTCCCTGGCACCGCTGGGTTCTGAAAAACCCAGTACTTCAGTTGGCGCCAAACGTGGGGCGATTTCAGCGGTACTGGTCCAAGCCAGAGGTTCGTGAGGAGCTTCGTGTGAAATTGTGGAGGAAGGCCAACCACTTCATCGACCTCTGCATGTCGTTTGTGGTCCGAAAGTCTTTGCTGCGAGGTTCCCCGCTTCCCGGCGGCTACAAAGGACTGCTGCCCTGACTATCGCCCTGTCTTGGACCCTTTGATGATTTGTAGAGCGAAACTCCCACCTCCCAAATTGCAGAGGCGGGCAACTCTACAAGAGAACTATTTAAAATCATACAGACCTTCACTAATCCTGTGATGTGTGAGAGCCCAGATACTTTCACTCAAGATCTTTGTAATGAAATATCTAAGTTCTTCGAGGATAAAATAGAAGGGATATACAAGAAAATTATCTCAGTCTCAGGTCCCTTGGATGTCAAGGTCCTTGAAATCTCCCCAATGGTGACTTCTGGGAAAACCCTTCATGTAATCCCTGATATAACCATCAAAGATCTGACTGCTCTTATCAATCAAATGAAGACCGGCTCTCCTACTGACCTGATACCTGCTAAATTAATCTCCCCTCTGAGCGAGATATTAGGACTCTCCATTCAGAAATTGCTGAACCTCTCCTTTGCCGAGGGACAACTCCCACAATCCTGGAAGGAAGCGGTAGTGAACCCTATACGCAAAAATTCCACCTTGCCCTGGTCAGAACTCTCCAACCTTCGCCCAATTTCTCTCCTCCCTTTCATCAGCAAACTGGCAGAGAAACACGTTAATTCCATCATCTCCAGCTTTATCGAGGTGACAGGGGGCCTGGACCATTCTCAATCTGGGTTCAGGCCCAACCACAGCACTGAATCAGCCCTTCTCTCTGTGACAGATAAGATCAAAATGTCACAGGATAGAGGTGGTTCCATGATTCTAGTGCTGTTGGACCTGTCCGCAGCCTTTGATACCGTGTCCCATAATATCCTTCTCAGCCGTTTGCAGGGAGTAGGAATTGGAGGCTTAGCCTTATCATGGTTGGAGAGCTTTCTCTCCAGGAGATCACAATCTATCAGCTTGGGCCCCTTTCGTTCCATCTCAAGGGTGCTCACGAAGGGGGTGCCACAGGGCTCATGCCTTAGCCCTACATTGTTTAATGTATATGTGGCCCCCCTTGCTGAGATTGTGCGGAAGTATGGGTTCATACCGGTCTCCTACGCTGATGACACCCAGCTCCTCTACCCTTTCAGCTCCCTTGGCCCTAAAGTCAAGGAGAACTTTGCTGAGGGTATGAGGGCAGTGTCACATTGGATGGCTGTGAATTGCCTCCAATGCAATGTGGGAAAAACAGAGGTTATGCTCTTTGGCAAGGCGAGTCTCCTCTGGTCCCCAGACTGGTGTCCATTAGATTTGGGCCCAGTACCCACATCCAAACCTCATGTTAAGAATCTAGGGGTGAAGTTGGACCAAAAACTGACCTTAAAGGAACACACCAATTATATCGCAGGGCTGTGTTTCCACACCATCGGCCTTCTCAGACGTGTCTTCCCGTATCTCCCTGCCACCTATAGGAAGACACTTGTACAGGCCTTGGTCACCAGCCGCCTGGACTACTGCAACGGCCTGCTGACATTAGCAAATGCAGATGCAGTAGGTCGTTTGCAGGTAGTCCAGAATACAGCGGCTAGATTGGTCATGAGTGTACCGGTCAGGACTCCCTCTAGGCCCTTGTTGGAAGAGCTACATTGGCTCCCCATACGGCAGCGCATCAACTTTAAGATATGCTGTACGGTCCACAAGTGCCTATACGGAGCAAGCCCTAAATACCTGTCACAATCTCTTGAGCTGTATCAGCCTAGCAGGTCTCTCCGTTCAAGTAATCAGGCTCTCCTCAAACCCCCTGCTACAAAGAAATCCAGACAAGGAGACCGTGCTTTCTCCTCGGTTGGACCTGCCTTATGGAACAAGCTCCCCACCGATGTAAGAATGACCACTAACCACCTGTCTTTTAGAAAGACACTAAAGACTCTTCTTTATCAAGAAGCATTCCTGTCCTCTTAACTGTCACACTACCTGATGATCCTATGGCTGGCAAAGTGCGGAGATACCCTTACGGGATTGATTCCAGCGCTATATAAGAAATTAAATAAAATTAAAATAAACGATAGACGAGTCTTCTGGTGATGTCATCGATACCTCAGTTAAGTATAAGTGGAGTGTCTCCCAGTCCTTAGTTTGGTTCTTAGTTTGGGTATCCCCTTGGGATCTTTGATTTGGAACTCGCAAGTACCAAAGCCGAGGGACTCGTGTATTCACGAGACTATCGTATTCGATAATCCTTTGAAGTTTGAAGCTAGACTAGTGAGCGAAGATGCCTGGTCTTAGCAAACTTGGAAATTTGTTTTGTCTTGGTTGTAATAGGGATTCCCGGTTGGAGGACTCGTGTCCGGTTCCTCCGATTGGAACTCCAACCTATGAACTTTATGTGAAACATGGCGTAGGCCCTATCACATATAATGAAGTATGGATCCGATACACCAGGAAAGATGGTGTTTTAAAATGGCCCCAATATGGTAGCTTTGACACGGAAATTTAAGATAATCTAGAAGTTAGAATTTTTAAGAAGGAAGCCCGGCCGGCGATGTTTGACTCTTTCCACCTATGGCGTAAGGAAGCCAAACAGAAGGAAATTAAATTAGCGAAAAGAAATAAGAGAGAAAAGGGTATCTCGATAATGCAAGCTGCTACGCAGTTTAAGGATAACGAAGAAGAACAGGCAAGTGAGCAGTTGCACAGGCAACGTAAAATGGCGATTGATAAATGCTATCCAGTTTTGCCACCTCTTCAGCAAGATGCAGCAAAAGAACTTGAAAAAGATCCTTTAATGTCACATTTATTAAGTTCACCACCCCCCATGACCAGAGTGCTACTGCACCTCCGCAGCCTTTAATTGTGCAACCTCCGGTTGTTTTGCCTCAAGTTCTTCCACAGCCGCCAGCTCCTCTTCAGTTGCCTCCTACTCCTATGACGCAGCCTCCTCAAGGGCCGCCGACTTTGCTACCTGCTCTACCTATACTTCCTACGATCTTACCTACTACATCGACTACCTTTTCTAGTATTCCTCCTGATACTGCCTCTGCGTCTGCATCTGCATCTGCCTTGCCTCACTCTATTTTTCCTCCTGTTCTTTCGTCGACTTCTCCTTCTGTTCGACAAAGAATGACTGATACAGTTGCTAGTCTTCTATATCCTCTTTTTGGAGCAACAAGTATGACCCCTGTTTCAACGCGAAAACAGGTGCGTAGTCAACTGCCTGACTCTAGAGAGCAGGAAACATTGGATTATTTGGCACATAAATGGGTCACTGACCCCACCAGATACGAGCTAGAGTCTATTATGGATGTCTTCCATCAGTGGGAAGCACCAAAACAGAGATATGTTTTTGAGAAAATGTGTGTTTTTCTTTGTGAGGATTTAGAGGAAAATAATTTTTAGCCTAATCCGCCTGAATTATGCCGTGTACGGTTCGAGTTTGCGAAGGGAACGATTGTGGGTTCCAATGTTAAGAAAGCAGTGGCGAAATTGTTATCGTTTAGGAGCGGAACTATTTCTCAACAGTTGTTTGAGCCTGATCTTTCTGTTAAGAAGGTGAAACAATATCCAATGAGAGAAGTCCCTCCGGTTTGGAAGGAAGCAGTTCAGGCTGATGCCACTCATAACATTGATGCCGTACCGGCTCATTTTCAGCGTGTTTGGGTACATGTTCCATGGAAACGAGCTGAAGTATTGGCCCTTAAACAGACTTTACCTGACCCCCGTAAAAATCCTGCAGGGTATTATAAGGAATTGTCACAGACCGCCGACTCGTGTGTTATGAATCTGGCCGATATAGACATGTTGTTTGGAAATGTTATTCCACAGCATTTTTGGGGATTGATTCGTCATACGGATCATGCGCAAGAGCTAGGTGATTCCTGGGCTAATATTAGTGCTGCAGATGCGCTACAAGTTGGTGGTGCTAAACCTGAGCCTGTAGTAGCAGAACTCCCTGGTAAGATAGTTACTTACATGAAGACTTTAATGCCTGCGATGCGTGTAAATTGGGATAAACTGTCTACAGGTAAGTAGAAGACAGATGAAACAGTGTCCGATTTCTTCAACAGGTTTGAAGAGACGTTTATCGACCACAGTGGTCAGGACATGAGTACCGAAGGTGGTCAACGGTTGTTCGTTGACAAGTTCGTACATAATTTGCTTCTCGAGTTGTGTAAGAAACTGAAAGATTCAGAGAGTTCTTGGGCCGTTTCCTCTTCAGCACAGATATTGGCTACTGCACAGTACTACGAAAATAGGGATAAAGATGAGAAGGATAGAGCAGACAAGAAAACTAAGGAGTTAAAAACGAAAGTGCTTTTACAGCAGGCGTATCCGCCTCGTGGTGGTCAGAGTAACTATCAGCAACCTCAACAATTTCAGAGAAACTCGCAAAGGTTCGAGTTTTCCCAACCACGTTTTCCTGTAGGTCCTAATCAATGCGCATATTGTAAAGAGGAAGGTAATTTTAAAAGTAGCTGTCCTGCTTTGTTACAGCGTATGAATGGTATTTGTAGCACAAGAGGTCGAGGTGTTCAACAAGCTTCTAGAGGTAGGGGACGTGAAAATGTTCCCCAGAACGCGCGTCCCTTTGCTCCTCAAAATTCAATGAATAGTTTTGATCAGCAGAATAACGCGTCTGGTAGGACGACTCAGTACTATGCTGATGACTACTATGCAGAAGATGCGAATATGGAAGGTAATGATTGCTAGGACAGCCATAGGCAAAGAGAGGGAGTTGTTTCAGTTCCAGTAGATCAGAGTGGACCTTATGTTGAGGTGATTACATCACGTGTGTCAGAGCCTTTTCTGTTGGATACTGGTGCTACAAAGAGTTCTATTATGCACTCTAAACTCCCTTGCGCACCTTTGTCTGGCGAAACGAATGTTTCAGTAGGTTTTTCTGGCGCCCCGGTTAGGAACCCGGTTTCTAGTCCTATGTCCCTTTCTGTTGGTCCTTGTGAATTGGAAGCACCCCTTCTTCTGACGACAGGTTGTGGTGAGAACTTGTTGGGATTGGATCTGTTGAAAAGATTGTATGCAACATTGTATTGTTCTCCTTCGGGAGTACAACTTACACTGGGTAAGAAAGTAGTCTCCCCAATGTATTTGTCGAAGGATAAACTTCCGACAGAATTGTCGTCTCTTCCGGATATTCTTTGGGCCACTGGTCCTAATGATGTGGGTCTCTTGGAGATACCGCCATATGTTATGACATTGAAAGCAAATGTTAAAATGCTGTGCATTCCCCAATACAAGATCTCTAGTGTAGGTGAAAAAGCGTTGCTAGCGATCATTTATGATTTGATTGAAAAATATGTAATTGAAGAGACAAGAGGCAACGTTTGTAATAGTCCTGTTCTGCCTGTTTTGAAACGTACTGACCCTTCTCAGCCACCTGTTCACAGGTTTGTGATTGATCTTAGAGAGATGAATAAAATCGTTGTGCCACAATTCCAGTTGTTCCTGGTATCACTGCCCTATTGACTATGATTCCGGCTTCCGCGACTTGGTTCTCGGTGATTGACTTGAAGAATGCTTTCTTCAGCATCCCGATTGCCAAGGAGAGTAGGGATATTTTCGGCTTCAGTTTAGGAGGCCGAAGCTTCCGCTTCAAACGCGCTCCCCAAGGCTATTGTGAGAGCCCATCGATATATAGTTAGGCTTTAAAAACACAGCTTGATACAATTGTTTTACCTGATGGCGCTACCCTTATTCAGTACGTTGACGATTTGCTCGTCGCTGCAGATACTGAGGAGATTTGTAAAGAAGCCACATTGTCGTTGTTGCGTCATTTGTCTGATTTACATCACAAACTGTCTCTTTCAAAATTGCAATATTGTCGACAAGAAGTGACCTACTTAGGTTATCTCTTATCGAAGGAGGGAAGGAAACTGACCCCAGAAAGAATTCAGGCAATTGCAAAATTGAGTGTGCCAAAGACACAGAGAGAAGTGCGTGCTTTCTTGGGTATTACATCATATTGCAGACAATGGATACCGAATTTTTCTTTGTTGGCCAAACCTTTGGTGGCGTTAACTTGTAAAGATACACCGAATCCCCTTCCGTGGTCTAAAGATTCTCAGAAAAGTTTTTCCGAATTGCGTGGTGCATTATGTTCGGCTCCTGTGTTGGGTACCCCCGACTACAGTAAGCCCTTTACACTGTATGTCCATGAGAAAGAAGGATGTGCATTGTCAGTACTGACACAGTCTTTTGGAGACAAACAGCGCCCATGCGCGTATTTTTGTCGACTTTGGATCCGGTAGCCAGAGCGTTGCCGAGTTGTCTGAGAGCCACAGCGGCAGCAGCTGTTTCTATTCGGCAGTCTGCTGGTTTAGTGATGAATAATACATTGATTGTGATGGTTCCACATGCAGTGGACACTTTGTTAAACAGGACCAAGACACAGCACTTAACTAGTGCTCGATTGTCAGGTTACGAGTTGACACTGTTAGCGAGTCATGTTCACATAAAAAGATGCAACACGTTGAATCCAGCTACGTTGTTGCCGATTGTAGTGGAGACAGATGCTTCTGAGCAGCATGATTGTTTTCTCAGGTCAGAGGAAGAAACGAAAGGGAGAATAGATCTGAAAGACACTCCTCTTGTGAAGTGTGATGGTACCTTATGGGTGGGTGGTTCATGCTTCAAGCTTCCGAATGGTGATACGACTGCAGCATATGCTGTTACGACTTTACATACGATTGTTGAAGCTGCACGTATCCCACACAATTCAGCTCAAGCAGCAGAGTTGATTGCACTTACGAGAGCGTGTGTGTTATCGAAAGGAATGAAAGTGACCATATATACTGACAGCCAGTATGCATTTGGTATGGCTCATAGTTTTTGACAATTGTGGAAAGAACGTGGGTTTCTGACTTCGCATGGAGCCAAGATTCAGCATGGTGAGTTGGTGAATGAGCTTCTTGAGTCACTTACCTTGCCATTACAAGTTGCGATTGTGAAATGCAGTGCACACAAAAAGGTTACTGATGATGTTAGTCGTGGTAATGCATTTGCTGACAAAGTCGCAAAAGAAACAGCAAGGGATGTGATGAGCCGAATGTATGTTGCAGGCCCTGCAAGATGGGTTGGTGACGTTGGAATGTGTGAAGATACGATAGAGAGTGTGAAGTCCATTCAAGCTGAAGCTACAGAGAAAGAGTTGAGTGTGTGGAGAGAGAGTACGGGTAAAATGGATGCAAATGGTTGTTGGGTTGAATTGTCAGAACATCAGCGATGGTTGCTACCCGATGCGTATGTGCTTGCAGTGGTTACAATGGTTTATGGAATGGCTCATATCAGTGTGAAAGGGATCTGTAAGTTGTTGGTGTAATCCACCCCCTACTTCTCGGAATCGAGGATACCGGTAATAAAGACCTATGGCAACACATAGACGGCTATGTTCTTGTTTATTAAGCACAAGTACACAGAGATTAGGTAAAACAATAGTAACGCGACTCAATGCTTGCACATAAGGTCTCTCATACGTTACCCATCAGCCGTTAGCACCTAGTTCAGTAGTGCCGTGGTCCAACCGTCCTCTGCATGGACACCGGTCCCGGTGTCAGGCCAACAGAGGACACTGGGCAGAGAAACGGCCGAAAATGCCGTTCGATACGACTGATGGGGGTTCACGTTGAGGCGTCCTCTTTACTTATGCCACTCTCCTCGGGAACACTTAGACAGGCGCTCCTCCGAGGGGTCGAAAACAATGTTAAATAATAACCCAAAACAGAGACGCTGCAACCACCTCCTTGGTGGGCGTCTCTGTTCCTGTCCGTCCCGGGAGCTTAAAACCCAAAGCTCGACCAGGACTCCAAGGCTGCAGAAAGAAACGAACCTCCGCTCGTTTCCGTGCAAGAACACCGTAGTTCCGAACCGCGGTGCTTACTCCCGACGCCGGTCTTCTCCCAATTCCTAGCTCCGTGCACAAAGGGAAAGCGGGACACAACGAACCACCGGCCAGAGTTCAAAATATTCGACAGCGTCCCTTGAGCCAATGCGCATTAAATACGCATTTCCGGGTGCGTGATGCTCGCGCTGGGCATGCCGGGTCTTGTGGTTCCTGAGCCTTCCGTGACGGGGTCTGTTTCCTTTGCGGCTGTGTGTTCCGGATTCCCTACGCGCCCCTAAGATCCTGACAGTACATCCCCCCTTAACCGCCCCGCCGAACAGGACCCGCACAAGCAGGGTGTTTTCTGTGAAATGCAGCGATCAACCGAGGCGCATTGATGCCCGCCTCGGGTTCCCACGATTGTTCCTCTGGGCCGTAACCCTTCCAGGCCACCAAATACCAAAGCTTGCCTCCCCGCCACTTGGAGTCCCGAATCCCCGCCACTTCATACTCCACATCGGCGTCAACCGACACCGGCACCGAGGGCACCCGACCGCCCTTCGTGGCCGGCTTCAGGAGAGACACGTGGAACACCGGATGGATCCTCATATGGCCAGGTAAGCACAGGCGCACGTTCACAGGACTGAGGCACTTGGTGATGCGATACGGACCGATGAATTTAGGCTGAAACACGCAGTGCTTTCGGAACCGTAGATTCCTGGTGGACACCCATACGAACTCCCCCACCGTATATAGAGGCCCAGGTCGTCGTTTCTTGTCCGCCGCAGCCTTGTACGACCTCTTGGCCGCCTCCAGGCACGCACGCGACCGAAGAAGCGTGTCCTTGATGCGCGCCACTCTCCTGGCGGCTTCCGGCACTTGTAGGACCCTTGCTGGGTGGACGAAAGGCAGGAACCTGGGGTGGTGACCATAGAAGGTAAAAAATGGGGACGTTTTGGTGGAGCTGTGTGTAGCGTTGTTGTAGGCGATTTCTGCCAGCCATAGGTGATCCACCCACTCCTCCTTACCCTGATCAACAAAACACCGCAGATACTGCTTGAGCGACTGGTTGAGGCGTTCCGTCTGCCCGTCTGTCTGTGGGTGATAGCTAGTCGACAAAGCCGACTTGACGTGTAACGCCGAACACCACTTCCTCCAGAACTGGGCAGTAAACTGCGATCCTCTGTCCGATACGATAGTGGAGGGCAAGCCATGCAACCGCACCACATTCTTCAATAGGAGCAAGGCCAGCTGACCCGCCGAGGGAACCTGCTTGCAGGCCACGAAGTGCCCCATCTTTGTGAGATAGTCCACGACCACCATCACCGCCGTACAGCCCTGGTCCTTCGGCAGTCCCACTATAAAGTCCACGGAAATGCTCTCCCATGGTCTGCAGGGCGACGGAAGTGGCTGTAGCAGGCCCTGTGGTCTGCGATGGTCTGGTTTCGCCGCTGCACACACGGAGCACTCCTTCCCCCATCTGCGGACATCCGACCGTATCGATGGCCACCAGAAGTGTCTTCCCAAACTGGACAGGGTCTTCTCAAATCCCAGATGGCCCGCACAAGGCGACGTGTGGCACCAATCAAACGCCTGCTTCCTCAAGCGGGGAGTGGGTACCAGCCGTACCATCCTCCATTCCTTATGGCATGATAACCAGCTTTTCCATGCAAACGTTTGAATCCCTTCCTGGACTCCCTTTAGGAACCAATCAGGCTGTACAGCCCCGATCACCGCTCCCGGCGGGATGATGGAGTGCACCGGTGCAGGAGGCGGTTCCAGAGCCGACGATTGACGAGACAGTGCGTCCGCTTTCCTGTTTTCCGAGCCGGGTCTGTAAGTGATGTGGAAGCGAAAGCCGGGAAAAAAAAGCATCCACCTCATTTGCCGGGGCGACAGGTGTTTTGCCGCCGTCATAAACTGCAAGTTACGATGGTCCGTGTACACCGTCACCTCATGTCTGGCCCCCATCAGCCAGTGCCTCCACTCCGCAAAAGCATCCCTTATGGCTAGGAGCTCCTTCTCCGCAATGTGATAGTTTCTTTCTGCAGGGTTTAGCTTTCGGGACATGAACGCCACAGGGTGTAGCACCCCGGAGTGCTGGTGTCGTTGCGACAGGATGGCTCCTATGGCCACCTCGGATGCGTCCGCCTCCACCACGTAAGGCAATTCAGGGTTCGGATGAGCCAGGATGGGCGCTGTGATAAAGGCCTTCTTCAGCGCAACAAAGGCGTCCTGCGCATCTGCGGTCCATCTGAAGGGCTGTGATTTCCGCAGAAGCTGTGTAATAGGGGCAACCAACCTTGAAAACCCATCGATGAAGCGGCGATAAAAATTGGCGAACCCAATGAAGCATTGCACGTCTTTCCCCCCCTGTGGCGTTGGCCATTCTTCCATGGCCTTGACCTTACGTTCCGCCATTTCCTGTCCTGCAGGACTCAGCATTACTCCCAAGAATTCCACTGAAGTGACGTGGAAGTCACATTTGCTGAGTTTGCAAAATAGATGGTGATCTCTGAGCCTTTGGAGTACTGTGGCCACGTGGCTTACATGTTCCTCATCTGTGTTGGAATAGATGAGGATATCGTCTATATACACTACTACGTACTCATCCATGATATCTCTGAATACCTCATTTAAGAAGTACTGAAAGGCCGCAGGGGCGTTGCAGAGCCCGAACGGCATGACGAGGTACTCGAAGAGGCCGAAGCGAGTCTTAAACGCCGTCTTCCACTCGTCGCCGTCGCGCATCCGCACCAGATGGTAAGCCCCTTTGAGATCCAATTTCGTGTACACCCGGGCCTGTTTCACTTGCTCCAGTAGTACGCTTATGAGCGGCAGTGGATACCTATTCTTCACAGTGATTGCGTTCAACTCCCTGAAGTCCACGCAGGCCCTTAACTCCCCATTGGCCTTCGGGATGAAGAAAAGGGGTGAAGCGGCGGGAGACTTGGAGGGTCGGATGAAACCCAATTTCAGGAGTTTGTCTAGATACGAACGCAGACGGAGATTTTCCGGTTCAGTAAGCGCATATAATCTACCGCTGGGAATGCTGGCACCCGGAACTAGGTCTATCTGGCAATCATATATCCGATGCGGGGGCAGGACCTCAGCCTGAGCCTCATCGAAAACGTCCTGGAAGGCAAGGTACACTTCGGGCAACACGGCATCCTTCTCAGCCGCTGTGGCCACCATGTATTCCGACGCTGCACCGGGTGCGCATCCCGCCTGTACTCTGCAGTGATGGCTGCATTGCGGGGAGGTCATCCTGATCTGGTGGGTTGCCCAATCCACCTTCGGATTGTGTTTCTCTAGCCACGGCAGGCCCAGGATAATCTTGTACTTCGGGGCTCTAATGATGCTGAAATCGATGCCCTCCTCATGTTCTTCACCGTATCTCACCGGTAGCACGCCGGTGTGATGCCCGATTGGGCCCGTGACCAGTCGACGTCCGTCTATGGCATACACGTTCTCAGGACGATCCTTGGGCACCAGGGTGATTCCCAACCGACATGCCTCTTCATGGTCCATGAACACGCCAGTGGCCCCGGAGTCCACCATGGCCTCCACCTCTCTCCACCTCGCGTCTACGGATACTTGTACTGTGATGTAAAGGTGCTGCGGTTGTGACCGAGAAGGACTACACAAAGAAGGGATGGCAGAGCGACTCCGAGAGGTCCCTTCCTCTCTCAGGGAGTCATGTAGTTTTCCGACGGGCGTCCACTGCAGCGGTTACAGGTCTACCGGTCCTGTTGCGGATGGTCTTGGGTTTGGCAGGGCATTCACGGACGTAGTGTCCCTTTTTTCCGCAATATAGACATAGGCCCTGTTTACGGCGTGTTTCCTTCTCCGTTGCGGTGAGACTGGCCATAACGGCTCCAATGTCCATGGGTTCGGCCTTGTTGGAGACACTACTTTCTGAAGCCCCAGTCGTCCCTGGAGGTGGCAGGGTTTTCCCTCTCTTTTTGGGGTCTCCTCGGCGTTCGCTCAACCGATGATCCAAACGTAGGACCAAAGCTATTAGCCCTTCACACGTCTTGGGCTGGGGATCGATCTGTGCCACGCCATCCTTGAGCTCTTCGCTCAGCCCTTGGTGGAACACGGCTATTTGTTTTGCCACAGGCCATTTGGTTTCCTCAACCAATCGACGAAAGGTGTTCAAGTACTGCACCACGTCGTGGTTGCCTTGCCTTAGTTCCAACAGTTCACGGTCAGCGGTGTAGGTATCCGCACGACGATCGAACACCTTCATGAATTCCTCACGAAACGCCCCCCAATCGCAGAGGATGGGGTCATCCCTGCTCACAAGAGGTACCGCCCATTGCGCCGCGTTTCCAGCGAGATATGAAATGAGAAAGGCCACTCTGGCCTGACTCGTGGGGAACGCCTTGGGTTTGCAAGATAAATGTAACGCCACCTGAGTCATGAATACCTGCACCGTCTCGGGGTCTCCACTGTACCGTTCTGGTGTGGCCAGGGGAACAGCCACAGGCATTTCCACCACCACCGCAGGGGCGGAATGCACGGTTGCACTGCCGGCGTCAAAGGGATTCCTCTGCGTTGCCTCGAACCTGGCTTTAAGATCTGCGGTTTCCTGTCTGGAAGCCGCCAGCTCTACTTGGACTGCTGCCAATGCTGCCACCACATCGTCTAATGAGGCCATGGTCTTCTTGCCTCGATCGGGAGACGATTAGAAAGTACGGTCGAATATTATGTAATCCACCCCCTACTTCTCGGGATCGAGGATACCGGTAATAAAGACCTTTGGCAACACATAGACGGCTATGTTCTTGTTTATTAAGCACAAGTACACAGAGATTAGGTAAAACAATAGTAAGGCGACTCAATGCTTGCACATAAGGTCTCTCATACGTTACCCATCAGCCGTTGGCACCTAGTTCAGTAGTGCCGTGGTCCAACCGTCCTTTGCATGGACACCGGTCCCGGTGTCCGGCCAACAGAGGACACTGTGCAGAGAAACGGCCGAAAATGCCGTTCGATACGACTGATGGGGGTTCACGTTGAGGCGTCCTCTTTACTTATGCCACTCTCCTCGGGAACACTTAGCCAGGCGCTCCTCCGAGGGGTCGAAAACAATGTTAAATAATAACCCAAAACAGAGACGCTGCAACCACCTCCTTGGTGGGCGTCTCTGTTCCTGTCCGTCCCGGGAGCTTAAAACCCAAAGCTCGACCAGGACTCCAAGGCTGCAGAAAGAAACGATTCTCCGCTCGTTTCCGTGCAAGAACACCGTAGTTCCGAACCGCGGTGCTTACTCCCGACGCCGGTCTTCTCCCAATTCCTAGCTCCGTGCACAAAGGGAAAGCGGGACACAACGAACCACCGGCCAGAGTTCAAAATATTCGACAGCGTCCCTTGAGCCAATGCGCATTAAATACGCATTTCCGGGTGCGTGATGCTCGCGCTGGGCATGCCGGGTCTTGTGGTTCCTGAGCCTTCCGTGACGGGGTCTGTTTCCTTTGCGGCTGTGTGTTCCGGATTCCCTATGCGCCCCTAAGATCCTGACAGTTGGCTCCAGTATGGCAAAATGCTGGAATTCCTAAGTGTGCAGAGAATGTGGTCAAGAATTGCATGGTGTGTTTGAAAGACAATCCCGGTAGAGGAACCCCAACTCCAGCTGGTCATTTTGCAACTCCAACGTACCCGTTTGAGGTTTTGCAGCTAGATTTCATCCACATGGAAAGGTGCAACAATTTGAAATACGTACTCGTTGTTGTTTGTGCCTTTTCAAGATGGGTAGAAGCATATCCCCTGAAAGATAACACTGCCTTATCCACCGCTAAAGCCCTTGTCAAAAAATTCTTCCCTAGATTTGGCTTGCCGAGATGGTCTGGAGTGATAATGGGAGTGAATTTGTGGGTCAAGTGATGAAGAAAGTATGTGAAGGGCTGGGTATCCAGCAAAAATTTCACGCTGCAAATCACCCCCAATCAGCTGGACTAGTAGAATGCTACAATGGCACACTAAAACTGAAACTGGCCAAGATACAAGCAAGCACTGGTCTCAAATGGCCTGACGCTCTGCCTTTAGCACTCCTATCAACAAGAATGATTGTGCATTCGCGAGTGGGACTTAGTCCCTATGAAATCGTGTTCGGCCGTCCGGCCAACATATGGGGAGTGCCAAGGCCGACAAAATTCAGTGAGATCGAACACCCTGTACTGCTTGATTATTTGTATGAATTGATGGCTAAATTGCGTGTTTTACACCAACAGGTTCACGATACTTTGCCTCAGGTCTCTGAAGCTCCAGGACATACTATCGATCCTGGTTCGTGGGTGCTGGTCAAGAACTTCCAGCGGACAAAGAACGATCAGCCCCGTTGGACCGGCCCCCACATAGTCCTTCTCTCAACGAGATCAGCCGTTCGAGTGGAAGGAAAGAAGAACTGGATCCATGGCGTACACTGCAAGAGGGTCCCTTTGCCTCTGCCGTACGACCGGTGGGTCCAGGAGGGTATCGCTGATACTGAGACTGAGACTGTGCCTCGTTTTCTGCCTTTCAGCGATGCACGTGTAAAAGGAACATTTTCTGAACGAGAAAGTGACAATCTTTTGCAAGAAGCTGTGCCACCATCAATTCGATTGGACACTACTGAGCCTGACCTCTTGTTTCAAGACCAGACATTACCTGGAAAAAGACGTTATAACCTGAGGCCGAGAACTATAGACAAATAAAAGATTTTTTTCTTTTCTCGTTACTGTCTTTAAAAGTGCAGCTCTCTCATCTGAGAAACTTTTTTATTTTTGTTTTTCGAACCACCATCCAGGTTCAGCTGTAGGGTCGCGGTTGCCGAAGTCTTTGGAGTGCAGCCGGAGACGTTAGGTCGACGGTTCTGGTTGGTCTAAGGGAGTTGCCCTGGACTGGCAGAAGCATTCCTTAGCATAGAACACCCTACCATCGCGAGCAGCAATTAGAGAGGATGGAGTTTTTCGAGATGGAGAGACCTGCCAAAGAGATGAACTTTAAAGCTAAAATTTGTAGAATGATGACCAAGAAACGCTTTTTGATATTATGCATTTTTATGTTGTTTAGTGTATGATGTTTTTAATAGGATATGTCTTATTCTCTTTTTGAGTGACATTTGCACCCACTACACAGCCCATACCTCCTTCTACTGTTTCCTCACATTCTTTTCACCCTCTGCCTGATCATGAGTCCGCTAGAAGATTAGAGTTTATTAATAACTCCTTTGTTCAGCTTTTGCACCAACACCAATTAGTAGTGAACACGACTAACTGTTGGGTGTGTGGTCTTATGCCTCATACTACTGATAAAGGTATACCTTACCTGGTCCTGCCATTCAGCTACAATGGTTCTGTGTGGGCGTACAGAACGATGTTCATCTATGCACATGAAGTCCACCCCCTAGGTTCTGTAAAAGATAATCCCAGGAATAGTGCTCTAGTTAAGGGTATAGTAGATATGATTAGGGAAGCTATTTCCTATGAGACTATCCCGAGAGATGAGACACTAGCATATATTGGATGGAACGTGACCGGATATGAAGTTACTCTGGGTGAGAACCAGCGAGCAAAGACATCCTCCCCGATTTTGATTGTACTTAATCAGGGTCACCTATGTCTGCAAGGTAATGACAAGAATCCCAGAGCTCAGTTAGGGAAGAGTATCTGCACTGAAACGTATGTTTTTGCGTCCCAGACTTCCCCTTCGTTCCTAGCAGCTAAGGGTACCTATTTCATCTGCCATGATAGAGCCTATACATGGTTGCCCCCTGACTTCTCGGGCACATGTTTTGTTTAGTTTCTGTTGCCTCCCACCTACACAGCTGCGGCAGATTACCATAAGACAAGGATAGTTAGAGGTGTCTTCAGTAAAGAAGACACTGCAGGACAAGATTTTGGAGACTTCGTGAAGGGTTTTCTGCCGTTTTGGGGACCCATGGTTAACAGCAGGAACATAAGGCAATTAACAAGGGTGGTTGAATCCACCGTAGTTGAAACCGCCGGTGCCCTTAGTAACTTGACTGCTGAGCTCCAGTCGGATCGCCTTATGACTCTTCAGAACAGAGTTGCGTTAGACGTCATACTTGCAGACCGGGGTGGGGTATGTAAAGTGATCCAATCGAGTTGCTGTGTTTTCATTCCAGATAACGCTTCGACAGTGTACCAGGCCATTTCCAAACTACATAAGATCTCTGAATCTATTCATGTGGATAAAGGAGATTGGTCGTTGATGGGATGGTTCTGGGAACTGTTATCTGCCTGGGGGTGGAAGATTCTGATGATCATTGGGATGATCTTAGCCATCCTTTTCCAGTTCTGTCTGTGTGTACAGTGTGCTCCTGCTATATGTGGCCTCTGCGCTACATCGTGTGCAAGGAAACCTGTATCGAGGGATGAGCTAAGTAATAGGATGATGCTACAGCAACATCTCAATGATTTTGAGAATATAGACCTGGACTCAGATTAGCGTGAGTGTAGTTTGAATTGCCTATGTATGGGCAAAAGGAGGGTCTGTGGTACTGAAAATTCTGGACCCGTGTCATAAACATTGTCGTATCATGACGATTTTGGTATCAGCAGAATGACGAGTATACCATATACACGCATTTTCGGCATATTCGAGTGAAACGATCACCTTGAAATCATCGATTCCGTTCTGAACCCTCGGATTCCATTTTGTGGACGGCAGCCATTTTGTGGTTGCCCTCGCATAGGCCGATGACTAAGGCCAAAACGAGTCTTAAGGACACGTACACCTTTGCTGACTTTTGTGTGACCTGGGCAAGCTGACTCCACTGCCCGAAGCCAAACCTGTTCGGCCAGTCACTCCCCAGTGGCCGATCGAGATTAGTATCAAGGCACAGCATACCATAAACCTTTCATCGCATACAAACCATGCCTAATATTACACACACCTGTCCCTGTTTCTTACTTTATGACTTGCTTTACGAGGAGGAGGTGCCCGTTTTTATTAGGGGTCCACCGATATCTGATGGAAGTGTTAGGGCCTTGCCGGGTAATTTATTGTGGGCTGGACAAACTGAAATAGGGGCTTGTCATCATGACTCTGCTTTTTCTTTGTTGTGAAAATATGTGAATGGTCAACTGTAAAATAAGGAATGTTTGCCTAAAGCATAATATTTTGTATAAAAGGGTTGGCTAGCTTTGTAAGTAAGAGCAGTCTCCTGAGAATATACACCGTGTTGTACTTCTAGGATACCTGTTACTGGCTGCAGCCAATAAATTCGATCTTTGACTTCACCAAGAAGACTCTGTGTTTCTGTAGTCTAGGACAGGAAGGACTCGAAGTCTTAGGGTGTGTTCCCTGGCACCGCTGGGTTCTGAAAAACCCAGTACTTCAACTCTTGGGTTGATTTGGAGGCAAAAATAAAGTCCCTTGATACCTTGTATGTCGAGGGGCCTGGAGGAGGTCAATTCAAATGAATCTTTAAAGATAATGGCCACCCGCCACCTCTTTTATTGCCCTCTCTGTTGGAAAAGCCCATTTTAAAACCCGGGGGAATGGCTAAGGTACTAGATGCCACTGTGTCTTTATTCATCCAAGTTTCCGTAAGGAATAGTGCATCCCAAGATGATTCCATAAGGGTCAGCCAAGTATCCTCGGCATGCCTCGGGAGGGATCTACAATTCACTAGGCCTGCCATGTTATATAGGGGTTTCTTTGGGTGGCCTACATCCGTATAGGTCTGCATCGAGGAAGGCTGCGTAACACATACAGCGCCGAAGACCTGTCCGCATGCCGGGCAGTTGGATGGAAGCTCCATCTTAGCAGGATCAATCGGGTGCGAAGCGCAGTAAAATTGGACTCATTATAAGCTATTAGCTCCGAACTAGACCAGCTAATCCTGACATCCTCCCTATCCCCGCCGGCAGCATGGCTGGCGCTGGCCGCGTGCGTGATGCGGACGGGCACAGACGGGCTTGCCTTTGGCGCTCCTTCGGCACGCCAGTGGTGCGTCCGCTGCGCGGCCGGGCCCCCGTCTGCATTTACCCCCTTGTAACAGGAATGAGGTAATATGGGGGAGGAGTCACGTCCCTCCGTGCAATCGCCACTAGTGAGCCGTGATGGACCGGGGATCGCGAGATAACAGTAGCAGGAGATGTGCCAGAGAAAGCAAAATGCGTAATTATAGCAGCAATCAATATGACAAAATTTAAAAGTATCAGGAAACAGCTTGTGTTAAAAAACCAGAACAGTAACAGAAGATGTGCAAAAGTAGGCAAAGTGCATATTTGTAGCAGCAATCAATATAACACATTTTAAAATTATCCGGAAACAGCTTTTTGTTAAGAAACCAGCCCACGCGCTACTTACTGCTGCACGGCTGGACCCCCGTCTGCATTTACCCCCTTGTAACGGAAATGAGGTAATATGTGGGAGGAGTCGCGTCCCTCCGTGCAATCGGCACTAATGAGCTGTGATGGGCCGGGGATCGCGAGAGAACAATAGCAGGAGATGTGCCAGAGTAAGCAAAGTGCTTAATTATAGCAGCAATCAATATGACAAAATTTAAAAGTATTAGGAAACAGCTTTTGATAAAAAAAACAGAACAGTAACAGGAGATGTGAAAAAGTAGGGAAAGTGCGTAATTGTAGCAGCAATCAATATAACAAATTTTTAAATTATCCGGAAGCAGCTTTTTGTTAAGAAACCAGCCCACGCGATAGATAGATAGATAGATAGATAGATAGATAGATAGATAGATAGATAGATAGATAGATAGATAGATAGATAGATAGATAGATAGATAGATAGATAGATAGATAGATAGATAGATAGATAGATAGATAGATAGATAGATAGATAGATAGATAGATAACCAATATGTCTTCCTTTCGGTTCAAAGAAGCATAAAATAACTTAGCAATAATATTTTTAGTGTAAGCACATATATCGCATAAACAATTAAGAAAAAACATTATATATATAAGAGATAAAATACGGAGTAAATTCCCAGGATAACAAAGTTCAACTTTAGCCAAAGGACTTTCACCACTACGAACATTTGCTTTTGGCCTATATAAAGTGCAAGGTGCATACTAGAATGACTCAGTCAAAGAATCTAGTTTTGTTAAAATAGTACTAAAAATACAATATCACCATTAACTACATTGGATCATAGACAATATTAAGATTCAATAAATAAGGCATCATATAATATACAAACATTAACATTTGAACCCTCTCCTTTTCCTTAAATAGCTCACTTCAAGTACAAATTTACTAACGCCAAATACCAATAAGTCTTGAGCTATCTGACTTAAACATGCTTAAAGCCTCCTTATATGTCCTAATCCTCAAACTCAAGCACAGCAGCTTCATCCACTTACTTCTCAGGTTAGCATATACTGGACAAAAAAATAAAATGTGTGCAGTATCTTCCTCTGTATTCAGCGAGCATAGTGAACATTTAGATTCCCCTCCCAATGCTTGTTGGGAAGACCACTTGGCTGTGAATTAATTCATCTGAAGTATCTCAAATCAGAATTTCAGATAGAGGGTTTTTCCTAATTTCATCAAAGAATGGTTCAAAACTAGGGGTCAATTTAAAGGATAAAAATTGCATGGTAAGTCTCCCGAGTGTGCAATCTGGCGTAACCTCATTCAAAATAAATTCCAATAAACACACTTCTTTGTGTCTGTCTTCAATGAACTAGGATTTATCCGGAAGCTATTCAGACCCAGCTTGAAGAGTCAATTTCGTACATGGTTAAACCAGGGGAATGTGAGATGCTCATCAAGCTCCAATAGTTCTTTCAAGCCCTGTCCATATGGTTTAAGTGCTTCAATAGTTTTATACCGATGTCATAGGAAAGAGGGATCATTGGGGCGTTTTGGGGTAATGATGTAAACATCTGCATGACTTTATTTTACCCTAATATTAATGGGTTTAAATTTTCGCTGCCTCAGAGCTCAGAGCCATAAGGGGAAGCTGTTTGAGCTTTATATCTGTGAACCTCCAATACCGGCGAATTGCCTTTGACTGAGTAAATTGTTCCTTAACAACTGGGGCAGACTTTTGCAATAAAATTGTTTTGGCCTTATTTATATGTAATTGCCAAGACAATTTTGAGTCAAGTGTCACATCCAGGTAAATGAAATTGGCTACACGCTGTAATGGTACATGATCCAAGATTGTGTTTTTGAACCTTTTTCTGGGGCCTGATAGTCATGTATTTAGTCTTAGTAGGATTTATTTCTATGCCATTTAGCCTACAATAATGACTAAAAATGTTAAATCATCTTTGTAACCCCCTAGGGGTCTGGGACAATAAAATGGTATCATCTGCAAACATTAGAGCACATGTGTGAACTCCTCCTAACTTTGGAGAATCATGGGTGCATTTTTGCAGATTTCTGTCTAAGTCATTCACGTACAGTAAAAAGATGGCCGGGCCAACACACACTCCTGTCCTACCCCCCTCCTAATAGGGATTTACTCAGTAACTTCCCTCCCGGGTCCCATTGCACTTTGGAAAAATCGATCTGGTGAAGCCTTACTATTTGCAGCTAAAGCAAGTCTCGTACTCCCTGAAGGCGTAAGGTTTCCCATAGAAGGTTAGTCGGTATTGTGTCAAACGCTGCTTTCAAATCAATTAAAGCAGTGTATAGATGCCCTAATTTCAATTTGGCGCACTTCCAGGCTATACATGAAGTCTAAAGACCTGATCGATTGTGCTTGTCTTTGGTCTAAAGCCTGCCTGACATGGTCAGAGGGTATCGTCCTCTACTATTCAATCATTTAATCTGCTCAGGACTTGCTTTGCATAAACGTTTTAGGGGTATTTATCAACTTTATAGGCCTATAGTTTTCTGCATCGTCTTTGCTGCCCTTCTTGTGGATGGGAACTATCTCCGCACCTTTCCAGGATTCTGAATGGGCGTTCCTCCAGCAACTGCATTACTTATAAGATTCACCTATGATACTCATATTTCTGGTTTAGAAAAAAAAAACGGCTCCTGTGGAATAATATAAAGCACTTCTTGTAAGGATGACGCACAATGGGGCATGTTTCAAAACGTCCCCCGGTATTTTATATGGACCAGGCGCTTTCCCTAATTTAATAGCTTCTATAGTGAATCTAGTTTCTTCAACGCTAAATTGGTGTGTGGATTTTAATAAGTGGTGAAAAGGGCCTCCGATAGAATCAGTAAGATTCATGGCAGGCTCAACAGGCCTTGTATATAATAATTAGAGAAATGTCTGTGCTAAGTACCGGGGTCTAAAAATGGTTCTGTATCAGTCTTGCCCCTTCTGTTACCATGTGCAACTATTCTCCAAAAGGAGGACTGATCATTAATTCTAGCACCAATTATAAGGTCATTCCAGTTAGCGTCTTCCCAAATCCTTAATGCTATTTTCTGTACACTTTTATAGTCTGCTCTCAGTTGCCTAATTTGAACCATGTGTCTGTCTTTAAGGGCAACTAGTAATCTTTGTTAGGCTGAAGAGCATTCTTTATTGAACCAAGGAGTAATGGATTGGCTCTTGGCTCTTACTTTTCGGCCTATCGATTGCGGTTTTGTTAAGAACGTTTTTATACTCTCAGGCAGACAGTTGTGAATTTTTACAATAGGTACAGAATCTAAACTGGTATCACTATAAGGGGTAAGAGCATCACAAAAAGCATTTTAAATGCTCCTGAGGGGCTCAACTTGGTTGATAATGAAGAACCATTTGACTGATCTATGATTGTTACTCACTGTCAATTCAGTGGACTTATTCCCCTTATTAATAGAAGGAGTTGTATGAGTGGCAATCAATCTTCCTGACAGAGTTAGGCATAATGGAGAATGGTCGCTTTCACCTCTATTATCTATCTTAAAATCACGTATATATCCCTAGTGTGCTATGCTTACCATCATATAATCTATTCTAGATTTTGATGTGCCTTTGCTAAAGGTGTTAGAGAATTGGCTATCTGAAGGAAACCTGCCATTGCCCTCAATTCTCTTTCTATAGTAAAATTAACTAGTTAAATTGCTGTTGTAGAACACAACACTGGGGAATTAGGGCCAGATGTAGGTAAATACCTTTTACCGATTCTAAAATACTGAATTTTACCGATTTGGTATTTTAGAATGGATAAATGGTATGTAGGTAATAATTTGGTAATTTTTACCGAATCTGTAAAATTTGGTAAATACCGATTCGGTATTTACCGAATCGGTATTCCCCATTTATTCCTATGGGCCTCCGGGCCCATAGGAATGAATAGGGAATACCGGTTCGGTAAATACCGGATCGATAAGGGGGGAAGACCTACAAGGGTGGCAGGGTGTCACATTGACATCCTGTTGCACCCCTGAATAGTGCAGGGGTGCACATCTGGCACACATGCATGCCCTAAGGGCATGTATGTCTGCCACATGGCACTGTTAAAAAAGCACAAAATTGCTTTTTTAACGGTTTCCATTATTTACCACCATCTTGTAGTTGGTGGTAAATAACGAATCCTTACAGGTGAAAAGCACTCACTTGAGTGCGTCCTACATTTCAGATTCGGTAATTTACCGAATCGGTATTGAAGAATTTGGTAATTTACCGAATTCTTAAATACCGATTCGGTAAATTACCGAATCTGAAATGTAGCCACCTACATTCCAAATGCCTAATACCGGTCCGTACCGGCCGAAATTCGGTATTTCGGCCTTTACCGACCGGTATTAGGGTTCCTACATCTGGCCCTAAGTGGCTAAAAGAAGAATTCCTCTAGTCAACTCTTCATCCTCAAAGATGGTTTCTAGCCCTGATATGGGTCATAGCAGCAATTAAAATCGCCCACCACAAAAACCACTCCACCAGGTTCTATAGATTCCATAGCCTCTCTAACGAGTACATGACTGATGATTCTGTTGAGAGCAATCTTTGTCTTATATAAACATTACAGAGATATGCACATGTCTTGTTTGGAAGCTTCAAGTTTAGCCCTAAAATATCTGGGGTAGTGTCGTTCATAACTTCTATAGTAATATTTAACTGGATTTTTATCCATATTGTCAACCCACCAGAGGGTCTCCCTTGCTTTGATGGTAGTGTTTCTACACTAAGGGGCCGATTACGATGTCGTTAGGAAAGGGTCTGAATGGGATTTGTTAATATCAAATCTGATTCAGAACCATTGGCGCCGACTAAATCGGTCAAAGTTCCGGATGACCGAATGCGATGCTAAGAAACCGTCCAGGCTGTCTGAATCGGTTCCTAATGCACTTCGCGCAGCCCAAGTCGTTCGGAGCCGAATCGTGCAGCCCAAGGGAGACGGGTTCCGAACAAGTGAATACAATGCCCGATTCGGACAACACTTCCGAATCGGTTTGGCCGGGATGAAACAGCTACGGTAAACAGTCTTTGGGGGCCCGTTGTGGGTCCCCCTTCACCAGTAGGTGACCGGATGTGGCCCGTTGAACTACACAAGGGACCTCTCTTCCCAAGCATGCACAATGTGGAAGGCACCATGGGGTTCCCACCAAAGGGTGCCAGTTTTTCCCCCACCACCCCTTTTTTCGATGGGAGACTGTGTTCGTATGCGGTACAAAGTCTCTCATTGAAGTCAATGGGAATCCAAGTGAACTGAGTCCATAAGCATACGGACACATTGAAATCCGTCACCAGGACGCCCTGAATATAAAGGGTTAGGAAAGCATTCCTAACCCAATTAGTTGGGATAGCTTTCCTAACAACATCGTAATCATCCCCTAAATGTTCTATACCCTAATTTATATGAAGGTTCTAATAACCAGGTTTCCTGGAATAGGCAGAAATTGAAGTTCCCAATATATTCCTGCCAATCTGGAGCTAGAAGCTTTTGTTTAAGCCTGACTACATTCCAAGAAATTATGTTTATATTTCCTAGTGGTACCTCAGGAATCAGGTTGGGAATATATTCAAGATGTGTGTTTTCACTGACCATGTTCTTAGTTAAAATTATACTATGTGTCTGGGTGTCATATACATCCAGTTGGCCAACCACTAGGGAAGGACAAACTGCAGCTGAGTAAGTTGGTGTGGATTTGGCGCATTTGTTGCTGTTATCCCAATTAGCTAGTCAATCAACCAGGTCCAAGTTCTCAGTTTCCTTAAGGGCATATAGAGGATTTTTCTTCTTCTCTGATATAGTTTTATTCAACCTAAACACAATTCTGGATTCAAACAGGGAATGTGTATGTAAATTCAAGGTTATCAGACTGTCTGCGATGAATTTTGATTTGAAAGTTAATTTTATTTCACCCAAGTTCCCTGTTTCTTGGTGTTGGCGTTCAGCGTTTATCTTGTCAGATCTTATGACAGACAGACATTGGCGCCTATCTCTAATCCAATGTATTGCTTTGTTCTTTCATGAATCCTCGTCTTCCTTAACACCCTGCTTTAATCCGGGGACGTTTATTGTCATAAAGACATTTTAAGCTCCTGTCTCAGGCTGATTAGAATGCATAATTTGCTGTTGTACAAGTAAAGTTTATTTGTTTTGTATGGCTGTGATTTCCCCATGCCCTCTTGACCTGTTCTATAGTGTGGGCAAATTTTCTTTGATGATATGGGTTTAGGATTATCCACCATATGAAAATCCGAATGCACCATATGTGGTTCCTCGTGTATAAGTGCAGGAAACTTTCCTAGCTTCGGTCCTGTGTATTGATGATTATTTCCAAGTCCTGATGTGAATGATGAAGAGTTAGAATATGGTGAATGGTCAGCGTTCCTTACATGTGGACTTGGAAAATTCAATTGAAGATTTCTATATGTGTGCCCACCTTGAGGATAACCACACTGAGTATTGATTGATTTCTCAACAAAGTGATCTTTGTTACTTTGTACGTTATCATTTTCAGGGATATTATTCCGTAGTAGTAGGTCCCCAATTAGTTTTTGTAGGACTAATACCTCGTCCTTCAGAGAATTCAATTTATGTTGTATTTCTAAGGTGTAGTCGATGTCTTCTAACCTTTGAGTCTGCACCTCCTTATCCTTGCTAATACTTTGTTTGGGCTTACAATTTTGGGCCAGCTTTAGTAGTCCCAGGCTGCATTGATCTTGTAATGGTGTTAAAGTTGCATATCTATTTGAGCAGTTTACAATTTCTGTCTCACTGTTAGTATTCCCATCCTTGATGGGAGTTGATGTCCCAGACCTAGGAGCATTTATTTGGGAAGGATCGCTTATCACACGGTTTGTGGAGGGCATTGGTAAGATTACATTCTGAGGCTCTGACTCACCACATTTGTGACGGTCAATGATATTTTGTGCGGGAGATTTTGGGCAGTTGGACTTACCCTGTTTGCTATAGTAAGTCGATATCTTTTTTGTACCAACACTAGATAGTTTCTTCCCATTGGATAGTATCATTTCTACTTCCTGAATTAAATCATCGGTCACAGCTGGTGTGCAATTATCTGCTGCAGTTTTTTAAGGTTCTGTTATCTTAGGTACTTTATTCCTACAGGCAATGGTCTCTGTGGCCTTTCTCTACCCCATTATTTTCCTTGCTTGTTGATAAACTTAACACAGAATTGGCAGGAGTATCTTATGTTTGTGTTTAGCTCATATGGTGTATAATCTAAGCAAACATGTTCCCATAAACCTTTAGGAGCCACTAGCCCGACAGAGAGATCAAACAACAGTTCAGGTAACACTTAGATTTACCCTACAAATTAAGGCTACAAATTAAGGCACAGTTCAGAAAATGTTTTAGACCAGGTCTCAATTTCCCTCGCTCCTGTAGTAGATAGTAGTAAAAGTTGTCAGTGATCTTGAATAGGTCCCAAATTCAAAGTAATCACCTACTTGTGGACTTGAGTAACGCAGTAAATCCAGTTGAGGAAGACCATGGAGGGTGGCACTGCTCTGCCTCTTCCTGTGTCTGATGAGCGCGGACGTGCCCCCCTTTGGCCCAGGCTTGGTGCGGGCGCTGCCCACCCTCCGGGGACGAGGCAGCACTATAAGTGCGAGGTGGCCATACCTCTCCCTAAGCAGCTGCTGCAGATTGCGGGCCTTCGGTGCACCCTGGGACCTCGAGTCCCACCAGTGTTAGATGCACAGCAGCAAAGGGAAACAGCCCTGATGACCACAGCGTCCCATGCTGCGGGGGATGAGGCAACGATATAAACGCGAGGTGGCCACATCTGTCCCCAAGCAGATTGCAAGCCTTCATTGCACTCTGGGACCTGGAGTCCCACAGGGGTGAGATGCACGGCAGCAAAGGAAAACCGCCCCAATGACAACAGCATCTTGCACTGTGGGGGACACGGCAGAGCTATAAGCGCAAAGTGGCCACACCCCTCCCAAGTAGCTGCGGCAGATTGTTGGCCTTTGGTGTACCCTGGGACCTGGAGTCTCACCATGGTGAGATGCACAGCAGCAAAGGAAAACAGCCCCAATGACAACGGCATCCCGCACTGCTAGGGACGAGGCAGCGCTCTAAGCGTGAGGTTGCCATGCCTCTTCTCAAACAGCTGCGGCAGATTGCGGGCCTTCGGTGCACCTTGGGACCTGGATTTCCACCAGGGTGATGTATGGCGGCACAGGAAAACAGCCTAGATGACGACAGTGTCCTGCACTGCGGGGGACGAGGCAGTGCTATGAGCGCAAGGTGCAAAAAAACAACACAACTGCCAGTATTGGACTACACTTAACAGTATTTATACTAACCTTTATGAATGAATCATACCGGTCCGTTTTTCGAATTTACGTCACTGAATTTTTTATTAATTCATTTTAATAGTGAAACCATATTACTTCATAAAGACTTCATTTGTTTGTTTATGCATGTACGAACACATATAACAAAATACATTTCAAAACATCATGTTATGAATATACATTACATTTACAGAATTACAACACATCCACCTTCCATACTGAGCTAACATTCATACCTCATATGTCGCTACATAAAAACATACAACATTGTTTTAGAACCTAATGTCAAAGAAATGGGTTACACGTCCCTATTAATGGTGTTACACTTTGTTATTTAGTCATAACCAGACTTGTTTAGTTAGACGAGCCATTCAAGGAACCAAGCCATATTGTCCAAACCACTAATTTCTTTCCTAAAATCCGATTGACAATAGGTACCAACAAACTGGTCAACAAACTGGTCGACGCGTTTCGAACCCCCAATTGCGGGGTTCTCTTCAGGACCAACGCTTCTAATTGTGGGTCACAGTCCCTTTATATTGATGAATAAGGGTAGACACAGGACACAGTGGACACTCTCAGAACGTGTATCAATCTATGTTCACATGTGGGGACGTGACAAATGGGCCCAGATATTGTTTAGAATTGGCCCGATCTCCAACCGCGGCGCCGGGCAATCGACACATAGTCCTTTGGGTTGTTTAGATTTCACGCGGCAGTGGCGGTCTGCATATCGTTTCTACGTTCCTCTCACAGTAGTCAGGAAGGATAGAGATCATTCGCTCTGTAATGGGTTTACCCATTACAGAGCGAATGATCTCTATCCTTGAGCGGAACGTAGAAACAATATGCAGACCGCCACTGCCGCATTAAATCTAAACAACCCAAAGGACTAAGTGTCCATTGCCCGGCGCCGCGGTTGGAGATCGTGCCAATTCTAAACAATATGTGGGCCCATTCGTTACGTGCCCACATGTGAACGTAGATTGATACACGTTCTGAGAGTGTCCACTGTGTCCTCTGTCTACCCTTATTCATCAATATAAAGGGGCTGTGACCCACAATTAGAAGCGTTGGTCCTGAAGAGAACCCCGCAATTGGGGGTTCGAAACGCGTCGACCAGTTTGTTGACCAGTTTGTTGGTACCTATTGTCAATCGGATTATAGGAAATAAATTAGTGGTTTGGACAATATGGCTTGGTTCCTTGAATGACTCGTCTAAATAAACAAGTCTGGTTATGACTAAATAACAAAGTGTAAAACCATTAATAGGGACGTGTAACCCATTTCTTTGACATTAGGTTCTAAAACAATGTTGTATGTTTTTATGTAGCGACATATGAGGTATGAATGTTAGCTCAGTATGGAAGGTGGATGTGTTGTAATTCTGTAAATGTAATGTATATTCATAACATGATGTTTTGAAATGTATTTTGTTATATTTGTTCGTACATGCATAAACAAACAAATGAAGTCTTTATGAAGTAATATGGTTTCACTATTAAAATGAATTAATGGGTTTACCCATTACAGAGCGAATGATCTCTATTCTTCCTGACTACTGTGAGAGGAACGTAGAAACGATATGCAGACCGCCACTGCCGCGTTAAATCTAAACAACCCAAAGGACTAAGTGTCGATTGCCCGGCGCCGCGGTTGGAGATCGGGCCAATTCTAAACAATATCTGGGCCCATTCGTCACGTGCCCACATGTGAACGTAGATTGATACACGTTCTGAGAGTGTCCACTGTGTCCTGTGTCTACCCTTATTCATCAATATAAAGGGACTGTGACCCACAATTAGAAGCGTTGGTCCTGAAGAGAACCCCGCAATTGGGGGTTCGAAATGCGTCGACCAGTTTGTTGACCAGTTTGTTGGTACCTATTGTCAATCGGATTTTAGGAAAGAAATTAGTGATTTGGACAATATGGCTTGGTTCCTTGAATGACTCGTCCAACTAAACAAGTCTGGTTATGACTAAATAACAAAGTGTAACACCATTAATAGGGACGTGTAACCCATTTCTTTGACATTAGGTTCTAAAACAATGTTGTATGTTTTTATGTAGCGACATATGAGGTATGAATGTTAGCTCAGTATGGAAGGTGGATGTGTTGTAATTCTGTAAATGTAATGTATATTCATAACATGATGTTTTAAAATGTATTTTGTTATATTTGTTCGTACATGCATAAACAAACAAATGAAGTCTTTATGAAGTAATATGGTTTCACTATTAAAATGAATTAATAAAAAATTCAGTGACGTAAATTCTAAAAACGGACCGGTATGATTCATTCATAAAGATTAGTATAAATAGTGTTAAGTGTAGTCCAGTACTGGCAGTTGTGTTGTTTTTTTGCTATATTAGGCTTAGCCTTACTGGGTCAAAGCCACGACCCTGTGTTGTTGTTCCCCCATGAGCGCAAGGTGGCCATGCCTCTCCCATGCCTCTCCCCAAACAGCTGCAGCAGATTGTGGGCCTTTGGTGCACCCTGGGACCTGGAGTCCCACCGGGGTGACATGCACGGCAGCAAAGAAAAACATACTGATATAGATAGACCTTCCGGGTCTTATTTATGAAGCCTTATGCCGCTGTCACATCATTTTTTTGTGATGCTGCGGTGGCATAAAAACTGTGCCCTATATACAAAGTGACGCATCTAGGCAGATGTGTCACTTTGTAAAGACCTGCGCTACATTATACCTGCAACAGATATAATGAATGCAGGGTGGGAATTCCCATGCAAAAAGGTCCATGTTTAAAAACAGCGCATCCATGGTGTCGCAAGGACACATTGAAAAGTGTTGCAGCACTGTTTTTGTCCAGCGATGCAAAACTTTTCATAAATGTGGCCCTCTCTTTCCTTCACCACCCCATCTACCACCCCTGATTCACATCATACTGCCCTTTGAAGTGCACAGTATGGTCTGACTCATAGTTAGTTGGTCTGCCCCCATTGTTATTGTCATCCTGATGTCTGCTGTTACATAGTACATGGAATGTTTCTCATATCGGATTTTGGTGCCCCATACTCAGGTAGTGCTTTGCATTCTAAGTGCATTTTACAATTTTCTTTTCTCCTGGGACAAACGTCCTCCTTTGTGGCCCCCGAAAACTCTCATAGAGGTATCAGACAGACTGATTAAAGTTGTGCAATAGACTGCAGGAACTTTGCTCTAGGCTATCACACTATCACTCAAAATCGTATAGGCAAAAGAGGAGGTGGACTAGCTGCCCTATTCAAGCAAACAATAATTCTCATTAAAGCTGACGACAATTTTAGAAAAATAGCATGTACTGCAATGCAATACATTATCAAAAAAACATTATTTGTATGTGTACTATTTCTGGTGTTTGGCATACGGCTCTGAAATATCACCTGCCGATATTAGAATTTCTCTGGGTAGTTTTAATTCGGGGCTTGAATTATCTTTTACAAAGATATAAGAGATGTTGGTTTCTGATTGTATGGGATTGTCTATATTCAATAGCTGATGGAACATTTTGAAAAACATCTACGTCAATATTATTAATTTGAAAACTCTTTGGGCCTTATAATGATGTTTGTGGAACAACCACCGACAGGCCGTCAGTTGTGGTCCCACCGACATCCAGGATAGCAGTCCAACCGCCGAATTACGATGCGGTCGGTCAAAGCACATCGGTCGGAGGGACAGACTGCTGCCTCCGACAGGCTCATGGAGCCCATCGGAGCATAATCCCTACAATGGAGGTTGTGCGGTGCCTGCAGAGGCATCACTGTAGGATTAGAATATAATTTTCCCTCAGCCTTTACATGGCGGTCCCACAGCCATGCAAAGACAGATAGAAAGGGACTTTAGGAGCTCCTATTGGGACCTCCATGCCCCATGGACCTCAGCTATATGGACAGGGGGGCACATGTGGTGCCCCCCAAAAATCCACCCCCCATGTGCCAGGCACAATTGAAAAAGGGATGTTTTTGACTGCAAGCCCAGTGGTTGCATCCTAATCTGGAGGGTGGGACTGCTGACTACTTGTCGGGCGGTCCTATTCCCAATACAATGGCTGTCAGTTGAACTCCTAGTAGTTTCTTATCTACAACATATGGTCAACAATATGCCTTAATGGAATTTAACAAACAGGTATACATGCAGATCTAACATTCAGGGATTGTAAAAAAAAATGCATGGGAATAGGTGATGATTCTTAAAATATGTTATGTATATTATATATGTAGAATGAATATCTTGATGGTATCCTCTAAAAATAACTTCTGTGGAGGATGATTTGAATGGAGCACTTCATGGGGATATGAAGAGGTCTGTCTTATTATTTCGAAGCACATTTCTAAGGAGAATGCATGATTTTTAACAAGTGTGTAATTGGGGATAAGCGATGAGTCTCTAAATATGAGAATTAGTTGCTTTTGGAGTGAATCACTGCTGAAGAATAAGAGATCTACTCATCATACAGGTATTATGATGAATATGTAAGAAAAAGTGGTATTGTATTAAAAAAAACCTGGCAACAGCAACAAAATATTTATTTTTGGTAGTATTCTTAGTTAGCAAATATGTATGAATTCAGATGTTGTACTTTGTTACACAGTTAAGTATATGAATATATTTTTTAGATGTATCAGAAAACTAGAACCTTTGACACATGTGGCCTTTGCATTGATTTGAGCTCATCCTGAAAAAGGCAGTGAAAATGGTCTTCTTGGTCTTCCAAAACATGCATCAACTTGTTTCAAGGACTTGTGTGTTCAGGCAGAATAATCCCCATTTTTCTGCACTAATTCCACAGATTTTTCATGTGTTTGGATCCTTAGAATTAGGTAAACTAGCTAACCCCTAACTGATATATGTATCTTTAGGTCTCGGCAACGAGAACTATTGTCGCCGAGTAAGCTCGCAAGGGAGTACAGAGCGGTGCACGAGCCGACCAGGGTCTGTGGACGCGCACACACAAAGGCAGGCAGGCAGGCACACACCAGACACACACAGACAGACACACGCACGCGCACACACACACACACACACCCTCCCTCTCTGCCCACTACCTCTCTGTCGCCCCCCTCTACCCCCACTCACCGGGCTCTTTCCCTCTGCAGCGGGTCAGTCACGCCAGCAGGCAGGCTCGGTGTCTTCTCCGGCGATCTTCAGCTGATGTGCACGCTCACGCTGCGTCTCCTGCGCGCCCACCACGCTGTTTCGCGCCCGTTGATCCTCAACTTGTGATTACTACTCCTTCTAACCCGGATTCTAAATTACTATTTCTTGGTTCTCTAACTCCACTCTGTTGATTCGTAACAAACTGATATTCAGCACATTTCACAGTCTCGCTTTTGCTTCTCATAAATACAATAAGATTATTTTAAGCAATGTCTACCCTTCTTTTGGTTCTGTGCCTATTATGCTTCGGACTATAGAGTTTTAGAAAGTGTGGTGGAAGATTCCATGATATCAGTGGTGTGCACAGTGCAGAGTGAGTGTGCACAGTGCAGAGTAGTGAGTGCAGAGTAGTGAGTGCAGAGTAGTGAGTGCAGAGTAGTGAGTGCAGAGTAGTGAGTGCAGAGTTGTGAGTGCAGAGTTGTGAGTGCAGAGTGTGAGTGCAGAGTGTGAGTGCAGAGAGAGTGTGCAGAGTAGTGAGTGCGCAGAGTAGTGAGTGTGCAGAGTAGTGATTTCACAGAGTAGTGAGTGCGCAGAGTAGTGAGTGCGCAGAGTGGTGAGTGCGCAGAGTAGTGAGTGCGCAGAGTAGTGAGTGCAGAGTAGTGAGTGCAGAGTAGTGAGTGCTGAGTGCAGAGTAGTGAGTAGTGAGTGCAGAGTAGTGAGTAGTGAGTGCAGAGTAGTGAGTGCAGAGTAGTGAGTAGTGAGTGCAGAGTAGTGAGTAGTGAGTGCAGAGTAGTGAGTAGTGAGTGCAGATTAGTGAGTAGTGAGTGCAGAGTAGTGAATGCAGAGTAGTGAGTGCAGAGTAGTGAGTGCAGAGTAGTGAGTGCAGAGTAGTGAGTAGTGACTGCAGAGTAGTGAGTAGTGAGTGCAGATTAGTGAGTAGTGAGTGCAGAGTAGTGAATGCAGAGTAGTGAGTGCAGAGTAGTGAGTGCAGAGTAGGGAGTAGTGAGTGCAGAGTAGTGAGTGCAGAGTAGTGAGTAGTGAGTGCAGAGTAGTGAGTAGTGAGTGCAGAGTAGTGAGTAGTGAGTGCAGAGTAGTGAGTGCAGAGTAGTGAGTAGTGAGTGCAGAGTAGTGAGTAGTGAGTGCAGAGTAGTGAGTAGTGAGTGCAGAGTGCAGAGTAGTGAGTGCAGAGTGCTGAGTAGTGAGTGCAGAGTGCAGAGTAGTGAGTGCAGAGTAGTGAGTGCAGAGTAGTGAGTGCAGAGCAGTGAGTGCAGAGTAGTGAGTGCAGAGTAGTGAGTAGTGAGTGCAGAGTAGTGAGTAGTGAGTGCAGAGTAGTGAGTAGTGAGTGCAGAGTAGTGAGTGCAGAGTAGTGAGTGCAGAGTAGTGAGTGCGCAGAGTAGTGAGTGCAGAGTAGTGAGTGCAGAGTAGTGAGTGCAGAGTAGTGAGTGCAGAGTAGTGAGTGCAGAGTAGTGAGTGCAGAGTAGTGAGTGCGCAGAGTAGTGAGTGCGCAGAGTAGTGAGTGCAGAGTAGTGAGTGCAGAGTAGTGAGTGCAGAGTAGTGAGTGCAGAGTAGTGAGTGCTGAGTGCAGAGTAGTGAGTAGTGAGTGCAGAGTAGTGAGTGCAGAGTAGTGAGTGCAGAGTAGTGAGTGCAGAGTAGTGAGTGCGCAGAGTAGTGAGTGCGCAGAGTAGTGAGTGCGCAGAGTAGTGAGTGCAGAGTAGTGAGTGCAGAGCAGGTGAGTGCAGTGCAGGTGAGTGCAGTGCAGGTGAGTGCAGTGCAGTGCAGGTGAGTGCAGTGCAGTGCAGGTGAGTGCAGTGCAGTGCAGGTCAGAGCAGTGCAGTGCAGTGCAGGTGAGTGCAGTGCAGTGCAGGTCAGAGCAGTGCAGTGCAGTGCAGGTGAGTGCAGTGCAGGTGAGTGCAGTGCAGGTGAGTGCAGTGCAGTGCAGGTGAGTGCAGTGCAGTGCAGGTGAGTGCAGTGCAGGTGAGTGCAGTGCAGGTGAGTGCAGTGCAGGTGAGTGCAGTGCAGGTGAGTGCAGTGCAGTGCAGGTGAGTGCAGTGCAGGTGAGTGCAGTGCAGGTGAGTGCAGTGCAGTGCAGGTGAGTGCAGTGCAGTGCAGTGCAGTGCAGGTGTGTGCAGTGCAGGTGAGTGCAGTGCAGTGCAGGTGAGTGCAGTGCAGGTGAGTGCAGTGCAGTGCAGGTGAGTGTAGTGCAGTGCAGTGCAGTGCAGGTGAGTGCAGTGCAGGTGAGTGCAGTGCAGGTGAGTGCAGTGCAGGTGAGTGCAGTGCAGGTGAGTGCAGTGCAGTGCGGGTCAGTGCAGTGCAGTGCAGGTGAGTGCAGTGCAGGTGAGTGCAGTGCAGGTGAGTGCAGTGCAGTGCAGGTGAGTGCAGTGCAGTGCAGGTCAGAGCCATGCAGTGCAGGTGAGTGCAGTGCAGTGCAGGTGAGTGCAGTGCAGTGCAGGTGAGTGCAGTACAGTGCAGGTGAGTGCAGTGCAGGTGAGTGCAGTGCAGGTGAGTGCAGTGCAGGTGAGTGCAGTGCAGGTGAGTGCAGGTGAGTGCAGTGCAGGTGAGTGCAGTGCAGGTGAGTGCAGTGCAGTGCAGGTGAGTGCAGTGCAGTGCAGTGCAGGTGAGTGCAGTGCAGTGCAGGTGAGTGCAGTGCAGTGCAGGTGAGTGCAGTGCAGGTGGGTGCAGTGCAGTGCAGGTGAGTGCAGTGCAGGTGAGTGCAGTGCAGTGCAGGTGAGTGCAGTGCAGGTGAGTGCAGTGCAGTGCAGGTGAGTGCAGTGCAGGTGAGTGCAGTGCAGTGCAGGTGAGTGCAGTGCAGGTGAGTGCAGTGCAGGTGAGTGCAGTGCAGTGCAGGTGAGTGCAGTGCAGGTGAGTGCAGTGCAGGTGAGTGCAGTGCAGTGCAGTGCAGGCGAGTGCAGTGCAGGCGAGTGCAGTGCAGGCGAGTGCAGTGCAGGCGAGTGCAGTGCAGTGCAGGTGAGTGCAGTGCAGGTGAGTGCAGTGCAGGTGAGTGCAGTGCAATGCAGGTGAGTGCAGTGCAGTGCAGTGCAGTGCAGGTTAGTGCAGTGCAGTGCAGGTGAGTGCAGTGCAGTGCAGTGCAGTGCAGGTGAGTGCAGTGCATGTGAGTGCAGTGCAGTGCAGGTGAGTGCAGGTGAGTGCAGTGCAGGTGAGTGCAGTGCAGGTGAGTGCAGTGCAGGTGAGTGCAGTGCAGTGCATGTGAGTGCAGTGCAGGTGAATGCAGTGCAGTGCAGGTGAGTGCAGTGCAGGTGAGTGCAGTGCAGGTGAGTGCAGTGCAGGTGAGTGCAGTGCAGGTGAGTGCAGGTGAGTGCAGTGCAGGTGAGTGCAGGTGAGTGCAGTGCAGGTGAGTGCAGTGCAGGTGAGTGCAGGTGAGTGCAGTGCAGGTGAGTGCAGTGCAGGTGAGTGCAGGTGAGTGCAGGTGAGTGCAGGTGAGTGCAGTGCAGGTGAGTGCAGGTGAGTGCAGTGCAGTGCAGGTGAGTGCAGTGCAGGTGAGTGCAGTGCAGGTGAGTGCAGGTGAGTGCAGTGCAGTGCAGGTGAGTGCAGTGCAGTGCAGGTGAGTGCAGTGCAGTGCAGGTGAGTGCAGTGCAGTGCAGGTGAGTGCAGTGTAGGTGAGTGCAGTTGAGTGCAGTGCAGGTGAGTGCAGTTGAGTGCAGTGCAGGTGAGTGCAGGTGAGTGCAGTGCAGTGCTGGTGAGTGCAGTTGAGTGCAGTGCAGGTGAGTGCAGTTGAGTGCAGAGTGGTGTGTATTGACAATGTAAATGACAATTCCATTTATTTATGATTTAAAGAAAAAAAAATGTCATGAGCAATGCCAATAGCTCTACCTTTAATGATGCCGAGACCATTGCATTGTAAATGCTTGTTTTTATAAGCCATGAAATATGGTACAGAAATTCTCCTATGGAATGGAAAGGTAATGTCACCATGGTCTGCAGCACTTATTGTGCCATCCACTGGTTTTAAAGGAAGGACATGGCTTCTGGCCTGCCCTTCTAGTCTGACTGCTGCAGTTTAAGGGCCATATGTATCAAGCAAATTCGCATTCGCAAAGGCCGAAATTCGCAAAATTTCGGCCTTTGCGAATGCTAAATTGCTAATAGGTATGTAGAAGAAGAAACTTTATTGTATAGTTAATTAAAACCATTACAAAAATACAGATATGATAATATACTAAAAACACACTGATGTGAGAATAATACAATTTAAAATTGGTAGTAAAAACAAGTGTCTTTCTGGGGTAAAGAATAACAATTTCCATGTTCAAGATTTTGCCTATGATCTTTGTTTTTTCTCAAAATGTTCGATAAATTTGATTGATCTACAAATTAATTGGGGGTCTGTGGTGCTTAATGTTTTTATAATCGCAGCCCTACAGGTACGTGTTCCAAACTGCTTGAACTTGGCTTTCAACCACTTCCGACGTTCCTCTATGAGAGCCGGGCAGATGCAAATTAGGTGGATAAAGTCTTGCCTTGCTGCACCGCATAGCCCACACCCTTCACTTTCTTGGGGCTTCCACTTAGGACGCTTGGCGTTGGTTGGCAAACTACCCAGCCTTATATTAAGATATTTATGTTTGATATAAGGCGAGAAGGTCAGGTCCAGGTAGTGCGCCGGCACTAGTTTTTTGTATGATTGGATAGTCATCCAGGCATGTGACCTGAGACTGAAAGCTATTTTGTCATCCAACAATGAGTGTTTGATGGCTGCCTTCCTGACCACCTGTTTGAATAAAGGTACTTGGAGCTTGGTTTCCCAGAGTTCAATCAGGTTTGTTGCTTCCAATGAAATTTTGAGGTACTTGGCGTAATTTGAGTTTGGACATTTGATGATGGTTTCCCACTTAGCACGATAGATCATGATCTCTTGGTGCATCCAGACATTATACCAGAATTTTATGGTCTCATACTTCCTCAGTAGCACTTGAGATTTCAGGCCCAGTTCTAGTCTTACCTGGGCCGGGGATGCTTCACTTGGTAGCGCAAAGATGCGCTTGTAAATTCTCATTTGCACCTTATCCAAAAGTTGTGCACTCTTGCCGTGGTGCAGTATGCTCCCGTAAGCTATCGTGGGAATAAGTTTGGCTTTCATTATTGTTAGCAGTGGCGAAACCAAAGGACCCTTGAGTTCAGTAGCTAAGCTCGTGAAGGCGTGCGATAGGGCCATGCCCTTCTTTTCCATGCTGGTGAACTGTGCCTGGAAGTTAAGACGCTTATCCAGCAGTATCACGAGATACTTGTAACTTCCCACCGCTTCAAGTTTGACATTGTCTATGGTAAATGTTTGTGGCGGTTTATGGCATAGGGTTATGACCATGGTTTCTGTTTTCGCGCAATTTATTTGTATCATATTCTGTTTTGTGTAGCGGGTCAGCTCCTGTAGTAGCCGATGCAGGCCTATTCGAGTCTGGCTTAATAGGACCACATCATCGGCGTAAGATAGGTGGGTTATACGAAGCGTGCCCAGCCGAGGCGGATGGGCATTGACCAAATCGAGCTTTGATGTTAAATCGGCCATGAATAAATTGAAGAGGTGGGGAGCCAGCACACAACCTTGCTTCAACCCATCAAAGGTGTGTATCTTCCTGGTTAGCCTTTGCCCATTGTTGATTTTTACCTGCATCCAGGTGTTGCTATACAGGTCGATGATCGGCATTAGGATTGACTCCGGCAGGCCATGCTTTTTCAGTTTGGCCCATAGCAAATTCCTATTGACACAGTCGAATGCCGCTTTAAAGTCGACAAAACAGGTATACAGTTCCCGATGGTTAAGTAGACTGCTTTCGCCAATAATGCACAGCGTCATTGCATTAGCCATTGTACCAGTTCCGCGACGGAACCCGGTCTGATTTAACGGAACCTTGCTATTCATATCAGACCACTGTACCAGATCGGCTAGCACCAGGGATGCATAGTATTTTGCCTCTGCATCAATCAGGGCAATTAAGCGGTAATTTGATGGGTTTTTCCGATCTCCGCCTTTATAGATGGGGTTGATGATAGCACCCCTCCAACTTTCAGGCACCCGACCAGAGTTGCTAATGGACTGGAATAGAAGATTAAATTTGCGCGCCCAGAATTCAGGGTCCTCTTTGTATATCGCCTGCGGGATGCCATTTGACCCCCGGTGCGCTCTCTTGCTTGCCTTTCTTTATTATAGAACATATTTGTTGATCGTCAATTGACAAGATTGATTGGTCCAAGCCCTCCTTTCCATTAGATGTGGCTCTGGGACTGGAAAAGGATTTGCTTTCCTTAACCCTAGTTCTTGTAATTTCAGATGTTGTTGTAGTCATCATGGCCTGGTGCTCCAATGGTTTTACCGCGAATGTATCCTCTATGTGTTGGACCCAAAGGTTTTCCGGGACGCATGTCATGCTTGTGGGTTGTACTGCTATGTTGATTGCATTGATTTGCATCCAGAACGCTCTGGAATCTGCTTTTTTAATGTTATGCATCAATTTGGCCCAAAAGTCATTGTATTTGTTCTTTTTTTCCCTCCATACTAACTTTTTGTATTCTTTCCTAATCAACCGAACTTCTTGCCAGGTGCTTTGCTTTGTCCTTGAACCTTGTACCCGTCTTGTGAGCTTTTGAAGACGGGTCTTCATAACTAGGGTGGTTGTAGAAAATTTGATTTTGGTCGTGGGACTGCTATGCCTCCTGGGCTTGCTGCTTGATTTTGGCAATCTTTCTAGAAAGTTGGTCCAGGTTTCAGAACAAAGATCATTCTCTGCCATGACCATTTGTAATAGGTTTTTGGCATCCAGCGCTATTTGGAATAGTGTTTTGCTTGTCCACTTAAGCCGCTTCAGGTTGAAGGTTGATAATTGACCTGGTATTTTTGGAGCCATTGTATACCTAGGGGAGCTTAGTTTCATTTCAATGTGTTGCATGGAATGATCACTGTCTAGAGTACCAATTATTTGAAATTTTTTGACCAAGCTCATTAGGGGCAATGTTATTAATGTGTAGTCCAGAGTTGAGTTTGTATTATGACCTATGTATGTAGCAGCTGGCGGTTTGTCATGCTTCGATCTTCCATTTAATACCCGTATATCAAGTTGTTCCAGGTCCCAAACCAGCTGCTTACCCAGTTGGTCTGATCTCACGGGCGATATAATCTCCTGAGATTCGACATTCCAGATTTCGTTTGCCACTGAGATATTGTCCTCTTCCTCCGATTGATGCAAAAGATTGGAGTTAAAGTCGCCCGTAGCAATTATCTCCCAACTTGGGTGATCTAAGCGGATGGAAGTTACAACATTAACTACACGTTGGAACAGATCTTTTTTTTGCTGTTTTTTCGGGTGGGCGTATATATTGATTAGGACAATTGTCCTTGGCACACGTTTGATTGTGCTCTCCAGCTTGATGATTTGCATATCCATTGCTGAAGCCGGCATTCGCGAGACATTGATTTTTAATGAGGTGGAAACGTAAATAGATAGACCTCCCCTTGCGCGGCCGTAGCGCTGACAGCGTGTCGCCTTTTCATGGAAACATAATCTTCCCGGTACATCAATTGGCTCAGTTGACCAAGTTTCCTGCAGCGCTATGATATCGTATTGATCCCAGGTAGCTGTTTTCCTGCTTTGATTTAGGATATTTTTTGCGCCTGCGATGTTCCATGAGAGCAGTTTTATAACATTTTCTTTAGTTTTACCGGCCTCGTAATTGATTCAATTGTCATTAATGGCTTGCATTTGTCTCTGGTAACTATTAATTGATGTTTCTGCCCCCCTGGCACCGTGTAGAATTGAATGAGTGGTCGGGATTGTGTAGTCTTCTCTTTTCCTAGATCTTTTTAGCAATGGTGACGGGTAGCCCTTTTTTGATTGTTCTTTCAGAGATATTCCCCACTCTTCAAATTTATTTACTTCTGCAAGAATGCTTTTTGTCACTTCTAAGCTCCTCCAGGTGGTAAGTGTGCCTTCCCTAGAGGCATTCTCTCCTAACTTGATGAATTCGATTGATGATAGGTCAGCCGACGTTAGGTGGGTTAGGCTGGGAATGGAGGATTTGAGGTGGAGAATATTCCCTCGGTTTAGGTAGTCTAGGGTGCCTTGGGGCTCGTAGCCGGGGATGAACAATATCTTCCCCGCTGTGTCTGGCTGCTTCTCAGAGGGTGCTTTGCTGCTGATCTGAGCTGTTTCATTAGTGGCAGATTTCTGATCGTTGTAAGCCTCTGCATTAAGGTGAAGGTATTGCCCTATTTGATTGTACGTCTCTTTCTGAGTTAGTGCTAGTGGCCTATTTGTCGTGGTTTGTGCCTCGTGAGCTAATCTGTTGGGTCCCGCCTGTTCTCTGTGGTGCCCACTAGATGTGATCACTGGTCCAGGACATTGACCTATTCTTTCCACATTTGCAGTCTCATGGAGTGCTTGAGTACCGTTAGTGCCAATGTGTATTGTAAGTTATGGTTGGTCATCCTTATGACTATCAGCCTTTATTCTTATTTGCCTAAGACACTTTTGGTCACTTTTCCCCGGAGTTTGGTGGTCAGGCGGAATGATGATACTTTTCCCTGTGGTTGCGTTAGTGCTTGGAAATGTGACCCGAATGGGGGGGATATATTTTTGATTTTTGTTTGTGTCTTTGAGTGCAGCCCAGTGAGGTTTCTTGTTACGTAGATCATATCTATTCATTTGCTCCGCCTTGTTTGAGGGATTCCTTTTGTCATCAGGAGTGGTGCACCATGTTTGTTTGAGAACGGACTCCATTTTTCGGGATTCGTCCTGAAGATTATCTTGAGTTTTGTTTAGATTGGTAGCTGCTCCTGACCCTCGATCCATGCTATTATCAGTGATATTTGCAGCGGTTGTTGCACTCCAAGGTTCCGCATTACTAGCATTCCCTGCTTCTAAGTTTTTAACCGGTCCCACTCCCTCGATTTGTGACGACTTTTTTTTGTTGTAGCTTGAAATGTGGCCTTGGGACTTGTCCACGGTCGTATTTGACTATCCTCGTTGTCTTTATAGTTTGTATGTCCTGTCTGTGTTTTAAGTGATGGATTGTGTTTCCTCACTATGGCGCCCGGTTCCAGCTTTAGTTTGGGTTTTGCCTGATTAAAGATAGGGAATGTTTTCAATGTTTGTTTATTGGTTGGTGGGCAGTTTGACAGTTGATTTCTGATCTTCCTTGCCCGTTTTTTTTGCCTCTTGGTTAGGCATTTCTGATCATTTTGATTCGACCCATCTCGGATTAGTGATTGTGGTCCTAGTTGTTTGTGGTCATTGTTTTGTACGATAAGGGATGTTGCGCTGATTGCTTCTGGTTCCTCTGTTATGTTGACAGGTTTCAATTGCAGCTTATGCAGTGCGGTTTTTTCAGTTGGTATTTGCTTTACTGAATCTTTTGATTGGTCCGCATGTTCGTTTTGTAGAATCTTGAAATTTTCAAAGGAGATGAGGTCACATTCAATTGGAGTGTTATTGTCACCGCGATTTGCGTGTTTGCATTCCTGAAGTATATCTGTGAGTATTGATGGCAAATTCTTTAATTTTTCCAATATTGGATGGCAAGTGCAGGTTTGAGATTGTACCCATGGTCGGGTCTGGTCCTTAATGGTCGCGAAAACGCTGGCCATATCATCTAGTTTTTTATTTATGTTAGCTATGTACTCCGCCATTGTGCTCATTAGGTGTATTTGAATATCCAGTTTATCAGATTGCATATTGCGGGTTTCGATTGAAGTTTCCAATATGCACCCTAGTGCACTATGTAATGTGATTATGGATTCCAGGTTTTCGCCAATGTCATAACCTCTTTTTTGCCGTGGTTGTTCTTCAACGTAGCTGCCAGGTGAAAGTCCATGTGAAACTTGATTTGAAGGTGTTAAATCATTGTACTGCTCTTTAGTTATATTCCTTGTTTCACGGCGTATTTCAGGAGATTTAGTTGTTGCTGCGTTGAGGGCAGCTGAAACACTTGAGATTTCTATGATTGAGGAGTCTGCCTGTGCGTCACTGTGAGTCACATGCGATGAGTCTGTTAGTGGAATGATATCCACCTCTTGGTTCGTTCCACTGGATATATCTACTATGATTTTGCTTGGCGGCTCCTGTAATGAGGGGTTTTTAGTACCCCAACCGGTTACTGTTGCTCCTTGGTTTGTCCTTTCGGTATGGGTTCCTTTGCTGGGGTTTTTTTGTCCCTCAAGTTTGCTTCCAGTTATTTCTTGTGTCTCAATTCCAGGGGCGATTGATTTACTGCAGGTTTTCAGCCCTTCTTGGGTACTTTCAGTTGTTAGGCTGTCGGGGCAGGTTCCATGTGTCTTAGTACTTCCTTTGTTATGGATCGGTGGTTGAGTTGGCCAGCAGAGGTTTAAGCCCTTTATCTTTATCGTCTTTATGGATTTAGTCAATACTGGGCTCATACCTTGGTCCGGTCTAGGGGTTGAATGACTGTGTGGAGACACCTTTTGTGCCAATTCATACATGCTTGTGTCTAAATTGTGGCAGGCTTCGTTGTTGAATTGGTCTAGGTGGCATTCCGTTATTGATTGCTCATGGGATATAGCATAGTTTGATGTTAATGATGTTGATGGCATTAGTGGTGTTAATAAAGCTTGGTCGTATTTATTCTTATTTTTTTTTTCCTGCGGAGAGCTTGTTTTATTTCCTTCGTGCTGGCCACCTGAGATGTTAGGTGATCCTTTGTGGGTTAATGGTGACTTGTCCTGTGCTTGCCCTTGGGTTGTATTATACATTTTGTTAACCTTTTTATTCTCCTTGTGTATCTGGGCTTGAAATTGGAAGATGTTTTTCACAAGACTGGCATTCGTGCGCTTATGCGTCTCTTCTATTACGTTGACCTTATCGGTATTCATGATTTGGGCATTCTGTGGAGTCCTTGGTGCTGTTTGTGTTGTTGGTCCAGCTGGCCTTATTTCAGTTGGTGACATTGGTTTTTGCAAGCCTGTTGGGGTATTTGGTAGTGCGTAAAATGCTGTTGCAGAATCTTTCAGAAAGGCAAATCTGCCAATGTGGTTCATATTCACATTGCTGAAGATCGGATATACGGGCGGAATTAGCTGTGCTAATGTGTTTCCATCCGCTGAGTCGGCGGGAGATTTGGTTTTGGCCTTGGCTTTTCTCCTTGGATTCTTGGGAGGGTTTGTGCGTGTTTTCCCCGACCTCATTCCCTTTTGTTTGTTTTGTTTTATGTGTTCCCTCCCCTGCCGTGTCCACTCCGCTTCCTGTACCACCTCCCAAGCCCGTCTGAATCCTTGGGTGGAACAGCTGCCGTCAGGGGGTTGGCGCAGTAAGTGCTATTGTGGTGTTTGCGAAAGACACGCAACAGGTTGAACCGGTTGAACAGCTGCCCTCATGAGCAGCACTGCAGTGGGGCAGATTGAATTATATATGAACCCACAGATCTGCGGGGTGTGTTGACCAGTGTCCCAATCCCGATTTAATCCAAGTCGATTTCCAAGTCTATTACTGATCTAATCGTTAACTCTCATTAACTCTCCTGAACTCTACTGGCGGCTAGGGGCTATGGGCAATGGGTTATGGGTATGGTAGTTTTCCGCCTTGTTCCACCGACCCACCGTCCCAAAGCTCAGAAATCAATAAAGTATATATGAGCAAACAAGCCCCCTACCTCTTCAAGTGCGGTTTGATTGCCCAGTCCGCGGTCCGCAGTCCACCGTTCACAGTCCACGGACCACCGTCTGTTCTTAGGGGTGGCCAAGAGGCTAGAATGAGGCGAGAATGACAACCCCCCCTCCCCTGCTTGGCGGTGTTGTTTTCGCAGCGCTTAGACAGCGCTCACACCACCAGCAGGCGGCACTTTGCAGCAACTTTGCAGCAACTTGGCTCCTTAGACCTCAGACCTCAGGGTCTTGTTCCTCTCTTATCGTATGGCTTCCAGCTTGCTGGGCTTAGAGTGGAGCAGGCTCGCAGTGGCAGTGGGGTGCTGTTGTCACAGCGCTCAGCCCTCGGCCCCTGGTCAAACAGCACTCGCACCTACCCACACTGCACGCCGCAGCCGCTCCTCCAATCCGGCGTGGTCAAGCTGCCAAGCAGAGCCGTTAGCAGGTCTGGAAGAGTAAGCGCGGTAAGCGCAGTATCCCCGGTTTGCTCCGTGTAGCTAAATCGGGTGGTGATTTTCGCTCCGGTTTCGCTCCGTGTCTCTCTCCTGGGCCCCCTCGGCCCCCCCAGCAATGAAGGGAGCGGAGCGGGATCGCCCGTGTCTCGCTCGGTGAATGGCGTACTGAGATCGTTCTGCTAGCCACAGCTGTATGAAACATTTTGGCTGCAAAATAAGGAATCGTAAAATTTGCCATTCCTTAGTTTGCGATTGCACTTAAGGAATCGCAAATTTTGCGATTCCTTAAATGCAATGTATCAAAGAAAAATTACTTCAAAAATGCCCATAAGGATTCGCAAATTACCACCAACTTCTAGTTGGTGCTAAGTTGCGAATTCTTTAAAAAAAGCAATTTTTTTTAAATCCAAATGTGCCATATGACGCTCATACATGCCCTTAGGGCATTTATGTGCGCCATATGCCCGCACATGTCATTTTCAGGGGTGCAGCAGGGTGTTCTTGAGACACCCCTGCACCCTTGAAAATATTCACAATTTGCGATTAGCAAATTGCTGATCGCAAATTTCCCCTTCATTCCTATGGGCCTCCTGGCCCATAGAAATGAATGGGAAATGTGCGATTAGCAATTTGCTAATTCCAATTTAGGAATGTTAAGGAATCGCTAAAAAGAAGCGATTTCCTACATACATACCATTTTGCGATTTCTAAATAGCGATTCCTTAAAAATCGCTATTTAGGAATAGCAAAACGGAATGTTGATACATATGGCCCATAATCTGTAGTCCTAACTGTGAAAACAACCGTTTTTGACATTGAAAACCTCTCTTGTATACATTACTAAGTCACCCTTATGTAGACTCTGAGCCTACATGGTAGAGTGTATGGTATTTAAAAGTAAGACATGTACACACTCAGCAGCAAAAAAATCTGAGCTGCACTGCTTCAGAAGTAGAGAGCAGGAGAGAGCCATATTAACAGAGATATGGTACTCTCCTCCCTCTTCCTATTGCTGCACAGAAATTTGCTGTCATGCACCAGGCACACACCTTTGCACCATGGAGCAAGGGTGCCCACGTGAGTCTAACATAGGTTTTCTACTGGAGGGATTTCCCTCCAGTACACACTACTATGCTTAGAATAACTTTAAAACGTTTCCCTCTGTGTGTGTCCTGTACAGTGCAGCATACATGCAAAGTCAGAAAAAAAGGAGAAATATAAGCATTCCTCTCTGATAGCACCTATTTGAAATGGGCACTATTTTTGGATGCAAAATCCATCTACCTTTTTCAGTAAATAGGGTTTTATGTCAAAAACCTTGGGTGGTTGAATGGGAACGCCCATACACCACCCATGGAACGCTTCCTTAATGCTAAGTAATGCAAACAAGTTGTGCACGGGAAAGTAAATTGGTAAATAAAGATTTTGCATTGATTTGCATCACTTTTGTGACGCTGACATGGTGCACAGTTTTTGTAAATATACCCCTAAATGTTACAGTGCTCCTACAGTGACAAGGCCCCAAAAAGTTATTTCCACTGGGGAAGGCTCTGGCTCTGCCATGTGAAAAACTAGAGTATGGAATAAAAGGTTAATTCTGCTATGCTGGGTTAAGGACATGTAAGAAAAATAGTTCAATCACTATCTTTAATATTTATTAAAGGCACAATGCAATGATGATGTTGGATGTTACATAAATATTTAGGAAAATGAACTTTTAGAAAGTTGACTTTTCCATGCCTTAAGCCTCTGGAAGATAATTAGTGTTAGCGCTCCAGAAGCTGTCTTGCTAGTGCATAACCTTAAGGAGGTGTAAAAGCTGCTCCAACAGCAGGAACAATGGCCTGGATGTGGTGAGATATTTTCTTCTGCTTACAGGAAGACTAGTGAAGGTAAATTCATCAATTTGTAAAAGGGCTTGCTCTTTCACAAGTAGATGTAAGGAGAGAACTAGAGAAAGCAGCTACACTTGTGCAGTAGCTTACATGTGTAACTTACACTTTTGTAGTAACTTATACTTTTGTTGTAACTTTTTTTGTAACTTATACTTGTAACCACTTTTCCCTGTAAGGTGTGCGCATGCATCTATGTCACCCCAAGCGTGCAGTGTGATGTGGAAGCGTATATACCCAGCACCTTTTTAAGGACTGTTCACGTTGTCGCTTTTTACTTCTGCGGTAGGACCACCCAAGAAGAGAACACAAGCGGAAGGCAAGTACATCAGCAAATGGCTCCTGCTCCCGGTGCTTTTCTTTTGTTAAAAAGGGCACCGCTGTGGGGCAGATTGTGAGCTATTTTGAAAGTATTTGTGTCAATCGCAGTGCCTGTCATGCGCCTCAATTAGCATGAATACTTTCACAAAGGCACACAATCTGCCCTGCAGCTCTACCCTATTAACAAATGAAAGGCAGCAAGTCTACAAGCACAACATGTGCTTTCAGGTGCTTCTGAAAGCACACGTTGTGCTGGTAGACTTGCTGCATTTCATTTGTTAAGCACGGGACAGATTGTGTGCCGCGCTCTATCAACAAAAGAAATGCAGAATGTCTACAAGCACGACATGTGCTTTCAGATTCACCTGAAAGCACACACTGCCAGCCAGCCTCCTCCTCATCCTGGAGCTCTCTGATGCCTTTGATACTGTCAATCCTGACATCCTGGTAAACCTCCTCTCACAGTGTGCAGGCATCAATGGTACTGTCCTTCAGTGGCTCGCTTCTTTCCTGAACCATCCCTCACAGCTAGTCAAACTAAACAACTCAACCTCAAAAGCAGCGCCCGTCTCACAAGGAGTTCCTCAAGGATCAATTCTGTTTCCTGCCCTATTCAACCTCTATATGGAACCCCTTGCAATAATCTTGAAACTAGCCAGACTTGTTTACCATCTCTATGCAGATGACACCCAACTCTACATGAAAATATTGTCAGTCAAAGACATTCAACATATAAATTGCACTTTCCGTGGCTCAATCCTGGCTGACCAGCAACCATTTTAATCTCAACCTGATCAAAACCGAACTCCTTTTCATCCAACCTAAAGAAAAATATGTTCCCGTAAATCACTGACTCGAAAACCTCATTGCATTAAACTGCAAACTGTCCATCTCTTACTCTGTTAAATCCCTGGGGATTACACTTGACAGTCACCTGAGCATGAAAGAACATATTAATGCCTCTGCAAAAGGTGCCTTCTACACTCTGAAACATCTTGAAACAAATCAAACAATTAATTCCCGTCACAGACCCAAAGACTGTGGTTCAATCCTTATTTCTCCCCAAGCTAGACCACAGCAATGATTAAGGACACCCAAAAAACACACCTAGCCCCTTTGAAAGCTACACTCCACACAGCAGCTAGACTACTGTTGGGGGAAAATTGCTTCGAGCACAACACTCCCATCCTGAAGCAGCTCAACTGGCTTCCAATCGAGTCAGGAGCTATACTCAAAACTGCTTGCCTACCTCACAAAGCCCTCTACACGGAAAACCCTGTCCCCTCGCAAATAAATTATTAATATGTGGTCAAAGTAGACCTCTTCGAAGCTCTAACAGACTACTCCTGATTACACCAAAATTTAAGAAAGAAATCTCACACCCACTCCTTCTCCAGGAATGCTCCCAGAACCTGGAACTCGCTGCCCCAGGACTTAAGTGACAATCAATCATCCAATCACTGCAAGGAGAAACTGCAACTTCTTCTCTTCAACAAATATCCAAAACCTCCCCCTTAAACCATCTGACTGGTCTGTTTTCTCCCATCCCACTCACCCAAAATAAATCAGAGCATCACTACCTCGGAGAAAACTGTTGTCTCTTCTATCCCCAATTTGACGACACCCTATCCTAGCTAACTCAGAATGATAGCGTCTATCTATACCACGGTCCATAAATTGTCCATCATATATTGTTACTATGTATTTGTATTTACTCCACATGTAATCTCTTGCAATTGTTGCTGTGCCAACTTGAAAGCTCTTTGTACATATATACCGTATCTACCTTAAATCTGTATTGTCAACATGTCCTAATGTTTTTGTATACTTCATTTGTACACTGCCACTATGAATCTATATTTACTCCAAATATAACTCATGCAATTGCTGCTATGCAAACTTTGTGAAGTGCTCTGATCCCTTTGGGTTGAGCTTGTGTTATAAAAACTTTATAAACAGAATAAATAAATTCACAAAATGGAAGAGGTCCCTTGGGAACCCCGTCCCAAATGCAAATGTGTTACCACTACATTTGAATAGTTGTTTAAAATATTAACGGTTTGTGACTGGATTTCGGCTGCAAAACATTTATACATCCTATTGAGTATTACTGTTTGAAAGTTGCATCCTAAACATGCACTTCTAAATAGCAATTCAGAATGTACTCACAACCCAAATAGCAATTCAGTAACATACCACAAAGCTATTTTGTAGTTGCAAAGGCTTCGATTTAGCAAATCAGTGCATAGCCTTTTTGGCTACAAAATACTTTAGTAAACCTGACCCTACATTCTGGGGTGTTATACCACAATATCTTGGTTGAAATATTGACCTGCAAAAATATTGCATCCACAATTTCCAATTACCATTCCAGGTAAGCGGATGTGGATTGAAGAATAGTAAACCTACCCTTAGATATATTTTGACTTTGCAATAATATATCAGCCAATATTGTTGATGCAAATCTATTGCATTTCAACCATGACTTTGTGAAATACAACCAAATTCTGGTTTGAGAAGGCACAACTTACCAATGAAATGGCTTAGGTCTAGTAAGTCAAATCATCATTGTTTGTTTGTTTTAAAATATTAGAACCTAAACCTACAAAAGCGTAATAAAATCATGTGAACTGTGATTTTTTTGTTTTGTAAGCTTAGTGGTAATCTTAATATCCACATTCTATCATATAAATATGCTAGTGGAAATTGCTGATGTGATGTATAAGACAACTGGTTTGTTTAAGCAATTATTTTGAGACCTTTTCTGATTCATTTTGCTTAGCTGGTGGAGAAGTGTGGCTCACTGGTTAGAGGAGGCAGACCTGGAAGCAGAGGTCAGCCTGGGACCAGGGTTCAATTCCCGGCTCGGCGGGGTCTTGAGTCCTAAAATGTCCATGGACTCAACAATTCTCGCTCCGGTGCCTACTTGATTCACGGGTTCACACTCTGCGACTCTGGGCAATAGCGTGCTTAATCTCAGCAACAGCCCCTCGCGGCGGGATGCCTGGCTTTCACCTTGCGGATACCCTGCCGGGGTTATCTCACAGGGGAATACCAGGACGGGTTCCCTGAGCAAGCGCTTAGAAACCGCTTGGTGATTTGCACTATATAAATTCCTGTACATTTACATTTACATTTAGCTCCGTAAACTGGGGTATTTCAGTAAAGAGAGAAGCCCAGTTTCGAACCAAGGCCAATTTCAAGATAGCAAATTCTATCTCTTGATGATCAACTAGCTAATTGGTGACATAATTATTATTTTAGTAAAAGATCTTCACATACTTAACTCTATTTTTTCAGGGAGGACCTAAGCCTTTGTCCATCTCAACAGTAATACAACACTTCATTTACCCCACCATCTCTTTCTCTGCTCAATGCTGCCATGCCATTGGCATGATTGATACATTAACCATCTCATATAAGTTGCCATCTCCGATTTCTGCACTTCTTCCCCACTTCACTGCCAGGTAGTCTCTCTCTCCTGAAGGCAGAGCATTTCTAGTCTTTGAATAGCTTCATAGAGGTAATGGGTTTTCTGTTGTATCTCAAGTGGAGAACAATTATTTTGTGGGGTGAGCCAAGCTTGATTTAAGTACACAGAGTACCTTCTATAAATAAACCTGGATTATCCTCTAATCCAGTGTTTCCTATACAATGGGTCATGAGACAATTTTTGGTGAGTTGCTAAAATCCAAGCAATAAATATTGATGCCTTTCAATTCTGTATTTATCGTGTCACATGTTCCACACTTCCAAGACCGAGGGCAAATGTCAGGCTAAGAGCCCAATTAAGAGTACTGCAGTCCGAAGACCTTCCTACTCGCAGTGGTGGTTCGACCGCCCCACCCTCAGCGGTCCGGCCGGCCGGATCTTGGATCCTGTGGTGGTGGCGATTGGGAAAGCAGCGATGCCGGCCCTGCCATTCCGATTACAACCCTGCCATGAAATGGTCAGAAGAAAGGCAGGGAAGGGGCCCCAAACAGGGCCCAGGGCGAGTTTGCCCATTGGAGACTGGGCATTGGGATTCATTAAATGGCGCCTGCACACAGTTCACCGACGTGCAGGTGCGGTGACATAGCGGCAGCATGTGCTGCAGGCTCTCTATGTGCCAAAGCAGGCCACCGCCATTACACCGCCGAAACAACACCGCCAGAGCAGCGGTCCAGCGGTCGGAAAGCAAGGGTCGTAATCGGCCCCTAAGTCTTTTGCAGCCTATTTGTTTAACATGGGGACTGGTGTTTACAAGCATCTCCCACTTTGCTGTGAGCAACAGAAAAATAAAGTGAGTTATGTTACAATCTTGCTGGGGTACATGAAATGTAAAAGGAACTGTACACATTCAGCAGTTAGGAAAGCAAAAATTATGCACTATTTGTTATTTTTTAAGTGTGATAGAAACAAAGATTTTAATAGGATCAGAACACATGCCGATACTTTACTTGGTGATGCAGAAATAATAAATATTCTCTGAAACACGATTTCCACACATTAGCAATTAGCACAGATTTTTTCAGTAAAACTGAATGTCTGTGCAACTTTAGTGACCATTGTAATGGAATATTGCTTTAGTTAAATAAAAAAATCGCCTATGTGATGATCATTAAAACTAGGTGGGTCACGAATGTTTGTCATACTTAAAAGTAGGTTGTGGTTCTAAATAAAAGGTTTGGGGGGCACTGCCCTAATCTGTGGAGCTCGGAAGTAACAGTTGTCCATTTATGAAACTGAAAAGCATGGCATGTTGTGTGCTGGTTGAAAAACGTAATTTCATATTTTCCTTTTGACACTTTTTAGGTGCCGTGACCTCCTTTTCCGTAGGATATGTCAAAATCAATTGGGATCTTTCTGGAGAACTGGCTCTGGCCATTTTTACTGGATTGGACGCTGGAGCTTTGTTTCTAATGTGCTTCATTCGTAACATCTGGGTTTGTTATGCTTCATTTCTGGTATTTAAGTCATCATACATGCTCCTAATCACAATAGCAACGTGAGTATGAGCCACCAGTTTTGGTCATATTTTACTAACACCCCAAATAAATACAAGTTTGTATTTTTATGATCTTACAGGATTTTATATAATTTCTAATCCGTTCCTGGAGGCTATGCTACCTTTCATTAGAGCTACTGCACAGAGATGACATTGTGTAAATGCACTGAAGTCTTTTCAGTGGCTCGATGTTTAACAAAATGTAAAGCTAACCATTAATAGCAAAATGCTCTTTGTGTTGCACTGCTTAAGGGAGATGTAGAGGAAGCAATGTCTCAATACTTGTGATAGAGGAAGCAGACACAACATGTGCTCTTGCTGGTCAGAACTAGTCTAAGGGGCATTTTTACGAGCCCCTCGCACATCTGGAGCATTCATTTTTGTGACGACCTGACAACGCACATCACAAAATCATATATATGAGGCCACACAAAGCCACCATACATGGCCGTGAATAGCCTCGTAGATATGGTGTAGGACAAGGCAGTGCAAATCGCTGCGTTGCCTTACTCAGCACTCAGGAAGCATTCCATGGGCTTTGTGGAGGGTTTTTCCCTTGCAGCACTCATGGATTTTGACACTTCCCCAAAAACAAGAGCATGTAGACCTGGGGGAGCACTAAAACCTTACGCCTCCTGGGGTGAGGTGTAACGAGGAGAAATAACTTTATTTCTCTTCCTTTGTGTGCTGCATTCTGCAGCACACATAGAAAGAGAAAAATGCCTCTTAGTTGTTTCTGTGCAGGAAGGTGTCCCTTCCTGCACAAGAACATTCCTGTTGACAACAATGGCACCCTTGCATCAAATGGCACCAGTGAACAGAGAAAGAGCAAGAATTCACTGTGCTCAGTCGCGGCCGGTGTGACTCGCGGGTAGGGGGGACGGGGTGTAGCGCGGTGATGGGGGGGTTAATTTAATTTAAAAAAAGAACTTGACTTTGACTCCGGTCCCAGATTCCCGCATCGCATCTCCTGCTCAGTGCTCACAGGAAGCAGAAGCAGGCAGCCTCCCTCTCCTCCCTTAAGGCAATCACAACACTGCAATGGCCATCCGTACAGGTGTCTATGGGGAGGCCTTTTTCTCAATGCTGGCTGTGCAGCAGCCTACTTGGAGAAAACAAAGAGTGCTATGACTGGTTTGGTCGGCCCTGGCGCCGACCAAACAGTCAGCACCCATAACATTGGGCGAGCCAATCCCTCCCGACCTGCCCACCCAACCGCCCCAACCAGGCATACCGGTCTTCTGCTCTCACGCAGTGCAAGAAGCAGAAACGTAAAATGGTATTTACACCATTTTATGTTTCTACTTCACGCACTGCGAGAAAGCAGTGGGGCGACGCTCCGACGCCCACGTGGAGGAGCCGCTCCTGACATGAATATGGTGCATACCTCCCCTTTCACTTTGGCATAGGGCAGCACAGCAAGCTTACTTGCTGCGCTGCCCTAAGCCAAATCCCCATAAATTAGGGTCTAAGGGCCAGATGTAGGTAATTCATATTTACCGACTCTTACATACCGAATTTTACTGATTCGGTATTTAAGAGTCTGTAAATATGAAGGGGGGGAGATGTAGGTATTTCCAGATGTTGAAATACCGAATCGTTAGAATTCGGTATTTACCGATTCGGTAAATACCGAATCGGTATTCCCTATTGATTCCTATGGGCTGTGAAGCCCATAGGAATCAATGGGAAATACCGATTCGGTAATTACCGAATCGGTAAATACCGAATTTTGCAAGGGTGCAGGGGGTGTCACTTTGACACCCTCTGGCACCCCAAAAATAGGCATGTGCGCCATGTGGCACACAGACATGCCCTAAGGGCATGTCTGTCTGTCACATGGCTAGGTGTGCATGCACACATGTGCATGCACACCTGAATTCGGTATTTGAACACCCAATTGGATTGGGTGGTAAAATACCGAATTTGTAGGGCCTTTGGGACCGATGTAGGTAGAACTTATTTACCGATCCTTAATTACCGAATTTTACCGATTCGGTAATTAAGAATCGGTAAATAAGAAGGGGGGTATGTAGGAACATCCAGATGTTCCATTTACCGAATCGGTAATTATCTGTATTTACCGATTCGGTAAATACCGACCGGTAATGCTCCATTCATTCCTATGGGCTTTGAAGCCCATAGGAATGAATGGGGCATTACCGGTCGGTATTTACCGAATCGGTAAATAGCGATTTTGACAAGGGTGCAGGGAGTGTCACTTTGACACCCTCTAGCACCCCCAAAAAAGGTTCGGGGGCCATGTGGCAGGCATACCTGCCCTAAGGGCAGGTCTGCCTGTCATATGGCACAGGTGTGCATGCACACATGTGCATGCACACCGGAATCGGTATTTTACCATCAAATATATTTGATGGTAAAATACCGATTCTGTAAGGCTTGTGGGACTCAGAAGAGTCCCACCTACATCTCATTATTACCGAATCGGTAAAAATACCGATTCGGTATTTTACAGATTCGGTAAATTTACCGATCGGTAAATTTACCGAATCTGTAAAATTCTGGGCCCTACATACCAATTCTGATTTACCGGTCGGTAACGGCCGAAAATACCGATTTTTGCCTGTTACCGACCTACCTACATCTGGCCCCTAGTGACTCAGAAGAGTCCCACCTACATCTGAGATTTACCGAAAAGGTAAAAATACCGATTCGGTATTTTACAGAATCGGTAAATTTACCGAATCGGTAAATTTACCGATTCTGTAAAATTATGCCCCTACATGCCAATTCTTAAATACCGGTCGGTAACAGCCGAAATCGGCCGTTACCGACCGGTATTTAGGCTCCTACATCTGGCCTTAAGTGAAAAAAAATGGACTGACCTCCGGAGAAATTGAGAGATTTAATGAAATGCATATGGCTATAAAATTCTGGTAAGGCTAAGGAAGAATCAAACACATGTTGAGCTAGTCTCTGAAAAGCAGCTACAACTTGCATGCAGTCCATCAAATTTATTTTAATTTACATTTATTTAATTCGGTATTTGAATAGTGCTGACCCAGCCACATTTGCAACTGAGTGTTTATCATGAAATAAGAAACACATTGAACCTTTGTCAAGAGACAGATAAGCAGATAAGATTGATTGATTTATTGATTGATTGTCAGATCAGTCATCCTGTCAATCTTGCACTTCTTTGCCCCACCAAGAGTTGGGGACCAAAGGATTTTTACTAGTAAATTCTCAATGGACTACACCAGTGTAAACCCTTGACCTGACCACCAATGGACAACCAGGTCATAGTGACAGTCCCTACATTTCCCTGCTCAGTACTTCGAAGAGGACCAGGGCAGGGAAGTTGCTCAATGGGCCAACATGCTGGTTGACAACCTATTTTGCATCAAGGGTGTTGATTTTATTTGTTTTTTACAAACAAACTCCCAATTTGAAAGTTTGTTCTTAAAAAAACAGATTTGGTGACTGCTTGGCAAACCCTCCAGCCTCAAGAACAACCTGATAGGCGATGATATCTAAATCTAGTGACCGGTCTTCAACCAGAGAAGACAAGGTCAGTCCTTGTTAGCCAGGAAGGCCAGAAAGCATTTTCTACCTTCAAAATAATAGGGTTCATCTTTCAAATATGCAGTGAGTTATTTTTTTTTCTTGGTTTTCACTAAAAGATAGTAGGAATCGATTCAATCAAAAGTCTTGTGCCGATGGTTTCAGAGTCTCGGGGATAAGCATGAAAATGCTTTATCTAATACCAATGTATATGTTTTAACTTTCTGGATTTCCAAAATTTGACATATTTGCTTCAGGTGTTTCTTCTCCCGCATGTGATGAGAGGTTTGTCATTCAAACAGAGGGAAAGACCTGACAGGAAGGCTTTGTGATTGAAGCATGCCATTTTAAAGTGGATTCAAGCATGAGGGGGAGACAGTGGAGTTTGTTTATAACGTGGGTGATATGCTCAGATGTTTTTATCACCTGTGCACTTTTTTTTACTTTGACTGTGAAAGTTACCCAGTGTTTTTCATTTTCAGCAACAGCTTGTGTGGTGTCTACTTGTGAGGAACTCTTCAAATTGCATATGAAGCACCATAGGGTCACAGGGGATAGGCCGAACTGATCTTCCCACTGTGTAGTCTCATTAAGGTAGTTCCCCTTCAATGAATATAATGTTTGGGGATATTACATGCAATCAGACCTGCAGTAACCTTCACAAACCTCATAATGAATGGGTATGATAAAAGCTTTGACAACTTTGATGGCGTCTTTAAGGTTAGCCATCAGGTCCAGGAACAGTTACTTTGCGTAAGAATGGCATTTGCAAGGTGGAGGATGTATACTTTTGAGAATAGGCAAGCCCATCCTCCACTTCTACTCTCATTCTTCTTTGTTTTTGTGGGCTGTCTGGAGCAAATCCATAGAGTTTCCTACCAGAGGAGCCCCAGGCAGTTGCACGTGGTCATCAGAACATCAGTCGTGCCTAGAGCAGTGCATTATGGGAAGATGAACTTCCTAGACTCCTCACTGAGGATGGACACTCTGACCAATTCTGGATGGCTAGACAATTGAACTTGTGAAGTCTACTGGACTGGAATCTGCACTCAGCTGCTGACCTAGTCACTGACTTTGGGAAAAGAATATGGAGTGACCCTCCAGCTCGATGAACAACTTGCACTTGTACAGATTCCGAGGCTGTTGGTGATTCCAGAGTGTGGAGCTAAGTGGTGCCCACTTTCATTTGGCTGACAACACTTTGGCGTGCCAGTGGTAGAAGGTGAAGTTTGAAAGTGGTGGGGCATAAAATGAAACTAGCAATTTCGCAATAGTGCACTTTTGTAAAGATGCATGAGCAGGCTGCAGTCTGTGTGATCAGAGACTGATTAGACCTTGTCTGGTAATCATGGTGAGGATTAAAATCATTAGTTTTAATAAACAGAAGAGAAAAATCCAAAGACGCCTTGAGCTAAATGTGCTTTTTTCGGGTCTGTCAGCAGATCATCCCTCTTAACAGATGCACAGGATAAAAACATCTGGTAAGCAGCCTCTGTTTTAAAATCATATTAAAGCGGAACAGTGTTATGCACTTCATGTGTGACAATGTTTTATCCTGTTCCTATCTTTGGCTCTGGAGAGTGATATGGTGAAAGACCTATAAAACAAGTTATAAATGAAACACAGACACCTAGTCAGTAAATATTTACGCCCAAAAGCAATGTTATGAATCCCTTGAACTACAAAAGAAAGGCTGAGGGGGGCAGAGCTCACCCGGGCAGTGAGATTGCTGCTCGTTGAGAGGGCTCCGCTGGCTCAGATACAGATCCGGTACAAAAGGGGGTGGTGATGGACAGAGCATCTGAACCAATCAAACACTCACACCCAGTCAACAGATCTGGGTTTAATCCATCACCGTTCTTTAGCCCACTCTGCCACCCCAGTTCAGACATGGCCATATGCAAATCAGTCTGACCCTGTGCCTCATGGGAACAGTCCAGCCCGAACTGCCAAGCCATGCCTTCCCTGGACCGGAAACAAGCTTCCTAGTACCGGTTTCTGGCATTTCAGCCGTCTTCAGCCAGGCTTGCTTGAATCCAGTGGCAAAGTGAGCAGGGGACTCACATCTGAGCATACCCTGTCAACTCATGGCGAACAAAGCGGTACAAAAGGGGGTGGTGATGGACGGAGCATCTGCACCAATCAAACACTCACACCCAGACAACAGATCTGGGTTTAATCCATCACCGTTCTTTAGCCCACTCTGCCACCCCAGTTCAGACATGGCAATATGCAAATCAGTCTGACCCTGTGCCTCATGGGAACAGTCCAGCCCGAACTGCCAAGCCATGCCTTCCTTGGACCTGAAACAAGCTTCCTAGGACCGGTTTCTGGCATTTCAGCCGTCTTCAGCCAGGCTTGCTTGAATCCAGTGGCAAAGTGAGCAAGGGACTCACGTCTGAGCATTCCCTGCCAACTTATGGTGAACAAAGCGGTACAAAAGGGGGTGGTGATGGACGGAGCATCTGAGCAAATCAAACACTCACACCCAGTCAACAGATCTGGGTTTAATCCATCACCATTCTTTAGCCCACTCTGCCATCCCAGTTCAGACATGGCCATATGCAAATCAGTCTGACCCTGTGCCTCATGGGAACAGTCCAGCCCGAACTGCCATCACCACCCCCTTTTGTACCGCTTTGTTCGCCATAAGTTTGGCAGGGTATGCTCAGACGTGATTACCTTGCTCACTTTGCCACTGGATTCAAGCAAGCCTTGCTGAAGACGGCTGTAATGCCAGAAACCGGTCCTAGGAAGCTTGTTTCCGGTCCAGGGAAGGCATCGCTTGGTAGTTTGAGCTGGACTGTTCCCATGAGGCACAGGGTCAGACTGATTTGCATATGGCCATGTCTGAACTGGGGTGGCAGAGTGCGCTAAAGAACGGTGATGGATTAAACCCAGATCTGTTGACTGGGTGTGAGTGTTTGATTGGTTCAGATGCTCCATCCATCACCACCCCCTTTTGTACAGTTACAGATCCGGCACGATTCAGGGCAACACGGTCTGAGAGGCACGCAGACGGGGGTCGCTCTACTCCCCTGCTCACCTGTGCTGATGTTGGCTCAGGTGACAACTTCTCTGAGTAAGTAGGACTGGTGACAGAGGAAGGGGCGAGATTGACCTTGGCGGCCACGTGGTTTGGCCTGTGCGGAGTGATGAGGCTGCAGGTTGAAGTGATCGTGGAGGCCGTGCTCGTACGAGCATAGGGGGTGATTTCCTGGCATCAGAGCAGAGTGGGCTGGAGGCCTGCGGGTGTGTTGTTACCACCCCCGACTCTCCTTGGAGGACAACTGGATCTGGTAGAGAAGCATCGTAGGTGGTAGGTGGAGGGGTACACTGTGCCAGAATCTCCTTCCCCCTCATCCACCCACCCGTGTGAAGCGCTGAATACAAGGCCCGGACCCATGGAAAGTGTAAGATTGACGGCCTAGCGGTAAAATGCTTGGGTTCCAGGGTTTGAGTCGGGGTACCAAGCGGGTGGACGGCGTCCCCCTCACTTATTTTACCGGGGGGACGCCATCCCCCCTGCCAAACAGCTAGACTTATCTCTTTGGCCTCTCTGGGACGAGGAGCTCGGCACCTTTCATGACGTCACTTCCTGTCGTGACGTCACTTCCGGTGACGGCGTCCCCCCACTCCTGTTTTTAGGACTTGTGCCCTGTTGGGTTCCCAAGTGGCATGACACTTCCAGTTGCTCGATGGTGATGCAGGAAGGCGGGCACGTTGATAACAGCAGCAGGATGGCGGGCCCCCAGCACATGAACATTCTCCTGGCTCACTTGGCGGAGAGGCCGAGGCGGCGTGGCTGCTGCTCTGCGGTGACACAGTGGAGGAGTGTGGCCTTTCCCGGGCCTGCTGGGCCTGAGAGGTGAGCTGGGCACATTGGAGGGTGAAGTGCAGGAACCCGAGGCATCCAGGAACCGGGGCAGCTAGGCAACTTGCAAGGACTAGAGGGGGGCGCTGGTACTCAATGAGCTGTGTTTATTGGAAAGGTCTCTCTCCTCACTGAGAAGGTATCAAAGGTGTCCTGGCCAAAGCCCTGCATCTGTGCCCACGCGGATGGGGGTGCAGGGCCCCAACGACGCTGCTGGAGGGTGGCCCCCCCCGCGGTGAATATATACTGGCTAACTTGCGATGCTGTGACTGAAGCTTGTGCACTGGACCGGACCCCCGATCCTGTTGCAAGTTGGACTTCTGGCGTGGGATTATTAGTTAGCCTGCTGCAGGAGGTAGGAGTCATTGCCCCATGGACTGAGTCAGTGGGGGCGAGATCACTGACTGCGCTGTGCCTTGGTGGGGTTGGCGCCAAGTGATGTCGCGGGGGAGTGGCCCCGCATGAAGAGACCTCATCATGGGAAAAATCAACGGCAAACAAGCAAAGCTCCAATTTGACAGCAGGCTGGGTGAGTCTGGCACGCGCTCTGAAGCAGCTACTGAGCGCAACATTGGTTAGCTGCAGCCCAATGTGGATATAAAGGAGATCCTGGTTGAGGTCCGTTCTGGTCAAAGGGCTATAGACACTAAGGTGCTGATTACAATGGCGGTTGGACGAGCTTACAACTGCCATTGTTGCAGGAACGGGAGTGGCTGACAGATAGTCGGCAGTCCCACCTGCCAAAATACAATCCAACTCCTGTGGAGGAGGCCAGAAAAATGCCTCTTTGCATTGACGCTTGTGCTGTGTCCTGGAAAAGTGCTGCATCACAAGCCCCAATGCAAAAAGGCATGTTTGGAAATATCCCTGCACCCTGTGGTAGGCACATACTATGCAGGGATGTTTAGGGGGCCCATAGCAGAGGGCCAAGGGGACAGGGATCCTGCAAGGGGCCCCAAAAAAGCTGTTGTGCCAGTCTGTCCACGTCTGAAGAACCAACGTGAAATGGCAGGTGGAAAGGTGGAATATAATCCCCACAGCAGTGCCTGAAAAGGCACTGCCTCCATTGTGGGGAATGTGATCGGACCGACCGCCCGATGGGGTCCTTGAGCCCGTCGGGAGCTGTCGGTCAGTCCCTGGGCCAATGCGGTCCTACCAACCACATCCTTATGCAGCGTTTTAACTGTGGTTAGAGAAGTCAGTGCCATCAGTGTCGGTCCCACCAACATCGTAAGGGGCTCCTAACTTTCAGTTGCATACTAACCACTTGGAACATGTCAAGCAGAGGGTGGATAAACATGACAGCCACCTTGACCAACTTGTGCAAAGAGTATAAGACACGAAAGATGTGCAGGCGGAGGCAAGGAAGCAATTTCTGAAAACGGACAAGGTATTGGAGGTGATCAGAGCCAAGAACAAGAACCTCGAGGAGCGCTCACATTGACATAACCTCAGAATCATAGCCCTTCCAGAATTAACCAATATCACAAGAATGGAGGAGTTTGTCGAGGGCATGCTTAGAGACCTGTTTGGAGATGATCATTCAGCCATGTTTGCAGTTGAGTTCACCCATAGATCTCTTGGCTCCAGCCCCCCCAGTGCTCCTGCCAGCTCAGTAGTGGCAGAGCTGCTGAACTAGCGGGACCGGGACACAGTGCTGCAACTGGCCTGAGAGCGCTGCACAATTCAACACCAGGGCAAAGCCCTTTTCTTCCATGCTGACTTCACTATTACGGTACAGGAAGCCAGGCGCGACTTCACTCCAGCAAAAAAGATATTGCAAAAGGCTAGGGCCCCCTATGCAAGGATCTCAGCGCGTCTGCAATTAACATGGGAGGGCAAGCAACACTGTTTTAATGATGCTAAAGTTGCATTGAAATTTGCCAAACAAGTTGCAGCGATGGGGCTCCCCTGGTTCTCCCCCGGCAAAATGGATTGATCCTACATTGAGTGATAATAATTGATTTTGCATAACCTGCTGTGAGAAAAGATATTGATTGCAAGTTATGAGGTACCGTATTATAAGCTATGTTGCATTGCATTGATGTCTTGATACTGTTGTTCTTTGAGTTGCCACCTGCTTAGACCTTGGCACACATGTGCATACATGATGGGTGAGTAGTGAACACATAGGATGTGCTATTGCTCTTAGCAATCTGTTTGTAAAAGCTGATCTTGGCCAACCTACCACTTTGTTGGGGGTGTATGCCTGGATTTGCTCTGCCCCACAGGATGAGTCCCTTAGCGGTCAATTTTCATTGTGGGGTATTGGGAGAGGGGTAGATGGATGACAAAGTCGGGTGGTGTGTGTGGGTTGGTTTGGTAGGGGATTGTTGTTTGTTTCAGCATTGGATGATGTATATACTGAAATGTGCTGGTGTGCCTCTAGTGAGGGGGGAATCATGGAGCGTTTGCAGCATTACATAACAATGTGGACAGATGCCCTGTATTACATTTCTTACATGGAACACTTGCGTCTTAATGGCCACCGTAGGACCCGCCAAGATGTTGCTTATGTTCAGCGACATGCAATATGTTTGTTGCAAGAACTACACCTGACTGAGGCTACTGCGTCTAGGCTTAGGTCCAATTTGATAGGTGAGAAATACACCTCACTATACTCTAACTATAACAGGGGGTTGGAGTGGCGCAAGCGCAGGGCTAAGTGCAACAAGCAGGGTCTTTATGTGCTTGTTGGAGGCAGGTGAATCACTAGGGCTGGGAGCAACCTTATGGGGGGGACTTCAATGTAATCCTAGACGCCATGAGGGAAAGGGATAGCGCCTCCAGGCGTCCTCACCTGCAGGCGGCTGCACAACTAAGCCTACTCATGAGTGACTTTGACCTACATGACATTTGGAGCTCCAGCAACACAACACCTAGGGAAGGTACATGCATAAATACTGCACAGTCGACCTGGTCGCGTCTGGATTACTGGCTAGTGTAGCGTGATGTTGTGGCATGCTCAGCATGGTTCTTGCATCTTCAGAGTACTCTCTCAAATCACGATCCGGTAATCCTAGAACTGCAGCTGCCAGGTACTCCATCCCGGGCTTTTGCGTGGCGACTGCTGTCGGGGGCATTAAGGGACCAGGTATTTCGGGAAGAAATTAGGTAGGCTAGTATGATGTATTTTGACAACAATGATACAGAGTGCATCATGTGTGCCACACTATGGGAGGCCTTTAAGGTGGTCATCTGCAGGGAATGTTTAGGCTGCCAAGAGATCCGCGCTCTTTAGGAGGACCTCACCGACTGGGGCAGGAAATCTGTGACCTGGAGGTCAGCTTCTTCTCTAGGGGGGATCCAAACATTTTGGCTGCCATACGGGGAAAACTAACAGAGCATGAGGAGATCCCTCAGTGGGAGGTACACTACAGGGGGCATGAGGCAAGGGCACGCTGCTTTGAAGAGGGTGAACTACTGGGCAGGTCGTTAGCCCTGTTACTGTGGAAACCATTAGTGAGTGACTACATTGCTGAACTATAGGATGAGGAGGCGCACATGCACACTGCCACTGAGAATGTTCAGGCATTGATGCTCAATTTCTTTGCCTTGCTTTATTGTTTGCGATAGGAGGGCCCTCCGCTGGACCTCCCTGATTATTTTGACTTGATTCAGCTCTTGTGCTGGAGGAAGGCCACAGGCGCTATCTGGGTGAGCTATTCACGGTAGAGGAGATCATTGGGGTTATTTGCTCTCTACCTGCAGACAAGGTGCTGGGTATTGATGGGCTGCCGGTAGCATTCTATTAGGAATAGGCCCTGTTACTTGCGCCCCGCTAGCTGGACGTCTTTGCAGAGGCTATAGATACTGGGGAGCTTCCAACCTCCCTGGGAGAAGCTCTCATTGTCACAATTCTTGAGCTAGGTAAGGACCCCTTCCAATGCGACTCCTATAGGCTCCCCTACTTGATAAATAGATGGCAGCAACATGAGCGCAGCTCGCCTCATGCTTGCTCCAGCTGCTTCCATCGCTTGTACAGCCGGATCAAGTGGGATTTATTCCTGGGAGATCCATATCGCACAACCAGTGCACCTGCTTCACTATTCTGCATTTTAGAACCCTTGCTCCACGCGGTGCCAATTTCTTTTAGACGCCATTAAGGCATTTCATTCGCTCAAGTGGCCGTATTTGTTTGCCCTCCTTTGGCGACTTCGGCTGAGCTCAACGTACATCAAGGCTGTAGGATTGTTGTATTCGCATCCCACAGCATGGCTGTGCATTAACAGAAGGTTATCAGAGCCCTCTGCTGTCACTCGAGCACCAGACAGGGTTGTCCTTTATCGCAGATGCTTTTTGCAATAGCTATGGAACTCCTGGCAGCTCCCCTGCATCAACAACACGCCCACAGAGGGGGTTGGCCTTTTTGCCATTTGTGTGTAGGTGGATGATGCCAATTTGTACATTAGGGAGCCACATGCCAATTTAGATCCGTTCATTAGGGAATTCACCAGGTTTGGGGGGTATCGGGGATTATTATCAATTGGGAAAAGTCTATTGTCTTACACTTGACCAACTGCACCCCTGAGAAGGGCTCTGAGTTTCCTTTGATGTGGGCTAGGGGAGCAGTTAAATATCTTGGTATTTGGCTTAGCAGGATCACAGATGAACTCTGGAAAAATAACTATGCCAAAATGCTTGACTGGCATGATGAGAGGTTAGCTGGGTGATTGCGGCTCCCATTGTCACTTTACAGGACGGCTGGCCATTGCTAAAATGATCATCCTACCACAGTGCTTGTACCTGTTCCTAAATCTGCTGCTCTCCTTGTCTCTCGGCTTCCGTGGGCAGCTCCATTTGTGCCTCATTTCACTCGCATGGGTTTTTTTTCAGCTGTGTGTTGCCTGGGAGACGTTGACGCTCCCCTTTAAACAGGGTGGTCTTGGAGCCCTGGACTTGGATTTCTAATATTATTGTGCCCAGGCCCAATTTGTACACCACTGGCTATTTGTGACCCCGTTGATGGCACATACGGCCCAGAGAATGATTGGGTGGTGCTCTGCCCTTTGCAGATGGACATATTAAATCCGCAGCAGAATGCGTGGACACAGTGGCATGCACGGTGTGGGCATAGGATGCTTCATAACCGATCTAGACTACCTTTATGATCCTTTGGTGCCCGTCATTGCATACCCCTTACTGCCAATGACATTTGTTCCTGGTACTTGTGCCAGACTTGTGCAAACTTGGACTTACATCCATGGGGGCACTATTCCCCAACTATACATTTATCTCAGCACAGGACACACTCCAGGCCTGCGATTCTGCTTTCCTTTACACATACACATATTTCCAAGCATGTCTTGATATGCGTACATTATTTCCGAACACAACCACCATTTCAGGTATTAGAAATGTTCCTAAATACCCCTTGCCCTGTCGGCCTACCATGAGACTGTACACCCACATGCAACGCACTGTGCCAATGCGCCGCATGCCTAAGGCAGTGTGGGATGTGGATCTCACGTCAACACCCCCATTGCCGGATGAACTGTTGCTGCTGGGAGCAGGTGCTAGATTGCTTTGTATAAACAGTACAACAAGCTGTGAGTGTACGATTTGCCCAGGATCAAAAACTTTGTTAAAGTAGTAGATTCAAGACTGCACCACAAGGCTACTTGCTTCAAAGGCTATACATTTACCACTATTTTGCATTCTCATGGAGACAGGCCTTTCTCTTCTTACCCTGGTAACTTCTAGTACATTTTTTTAACCACACACTTGCAAACAGGTTTTACATTGATTTTGAAAATTCACAAATGTGCCAAAATTGGAGCAGAGGAAAAACTTGTGGTTGCTAAATAGTGCACATCAGTCAAATTGGAGGTTGGGATTTAAATTTCTGTCTCCACATTTCCACCTACTCCTCGAGCCCTCAACTGGAGTGGCAGTGATTCTGATGGCAAAGCCAAGAGGCTGGCCTTCTCAGGGAAATGTCATCAATCAATCACTCAATCAGTCTTGTATAGTGCAACTTGTCACCCTGGGGAGTCTCCAGGCGTTAGGGTTCTGTGGACCTTGGTTGAAAAACCATGTCTTGAGCTTCTTCCTGAAGTCTTCCAGCAAAGGGGCAGTTCACAAGTGGAGTGGAGGTCATTCCAGGACTTGGCGGTGAGGTAGGGGAAGGTACAAACTCTGCATCAGCTTGTGCGCTAGAGAGCGCACGAGCAGCATGGCCGCACCTCCGTGAGGCTCCTGCAGCCTGTGCCACTATCCGACCACTTATCCTGCCTTAACCACCTCCGATGTCGTTGAAACTTGGTGAGATTGTGCACGTCATATGGTCTAACACTCGCTGCAAGTTTGAGGTGCATCGGACCATGTGGAGCGGAGTTATGCTAGCGAGAAGATTGCACCGACAGTAACTGTGGAGCCTGAGTGACCGTGAGGCGGGGAGCTGCAACTACTGGACTCCGAGGCTTCCGTGTGGAGAGTAGGCCGCGGCGGTTGGCGGAGGGCACTTCCCGCGAGGGCGCTCGTTTTCGGACGCAATGCTGTGAACATTGAGCATATTTACAGCCAGAAGATCGGCGGCAAGGTGTATCATACGTGGCGATTGCCCTGACACTGGTAAGCTGCCATCACGGTACACTGCGAGCCCCCCCCCTCCCCCGCCCGTTCCTCCCGTAGGGACGGTTGAGAGACATTATAGAGCTGCGCTGTCACGTGGGGGCCACCGGTGGAGTTCAAGGCGGCGACCGCCGGGGGAAACGCCTGCAGGCGACGTGGATGCAACGGCCGGTGGCCTGAGAGCACTGACTGTAATGGAGGCGGATGGGTTACAATGTGCTAGCTGAGTAGCGTGTCGGACTTGAACTGCTCACTTGACGGCCCTGTGGTGTAGGAGTTATACACTGGGGATCCCGCGACCTATGAGTGGAGGAGGTGTACCCTGTAGAGACATTTCCTGGGCCAGTGGATTGAAAGCTGCGGCTGCGAATGCGGGGCAAAGCGTTATGTAAAGGAGTATGGCAGGGGTACTAGGCTTTGCTGAGAGTACATACTGGATCCTGCTGCTGGAAGTGCGGTACCTGTAGGCCTTGCGCGTGGCTCATAACGGAGCGCCCCAGGCCATTGCCTCGTGTTATGAGGTTGGAACGCAGGCTGCACGGGGCCTACGCCTGCAGTGTTTTCATCAGGGGTGCTGCCTAAACGACGTGGACCGGTCCAACTGCCGTGCTCCTTGAAGTCAGGTGGAGTCACGGGGTATACTGCGGACCTAGCTAGTGGGACCCGAGTGTGGCCGGAGAAATTGAACGCTAAGATCGTAACGATACATGTCTAGGACTTCTACATCACCACGAGGTGGGAACAATCGCACGTGTTCGCTCACTGCGGAAAAATCGGCTAGCGGTGCCACCATGGGCCGTCAAGATACTCGACAACCAAAATTGTCCTTTGATCAGCCCCCGACCTCGAAGAAAACCGTGAAGACGGGGATGGATCCGACTGGAGCTTCGAGCCCGACGACAGCGGGGCCTAGCGGCGGTGCGACTGCACCGGACATGCATTTATTGCTGCAAGAAATGAAGCAAGGATTTGCGACGGTGGTGGATAAGGTGGATCGATTATCTTCCAGGATGGACGCTATTGCTCAAAAGATGGATGTTCACGAGGAACGTCTCACGGAAGCGGAGAGACGGATCTCAGATAATGATGATGCCACCGCGTCCCATGCTACTAGACTGTCGCGAATGGATAACATCCTTAAAGTAATAGCGGCAAAGAACGAGGAGTTGGAGGCGCGCAGTCGCCGGAATAATATACGCGTGGTTGGTGTGCCGGAATCTACGAATACTGGGCGTATGGAGGAATATGTGGAACGGATACTTCAGACAGCGATAGGGGCGGACGCTTTTTCCAAACAGTTCATTGTTGAACGTGCACATCGTTCCCTTGGTCCTCAGCCTCAACCCGGGACCCCGCCTCGACCGATAATTGCTCGACTACTAAATTATCGGGATAGGGACACTGCTCTCCGTGCTGCCAGAACTGCTAAACAATTGACATGTGATGGGGTCACCTTTACACTGTACCCAGACTTCACGCCAATTGTCCAGGATCAAAGGAGGACATTTTTGGGCGTAAAGAAAAAACGAAGGGATCTACAAATAGATTATGCACTGCTGTACCCAGCCAAGCTTCGGATCACGCATCAGGCGAAACAGCACTTTTTTTTTAACCCGGAACAGGTGGAAGATTTCCTTAAAAAGCTGAGACGCGAACGTGGCAACCGTCATGGGGAAGTGGAGGTGGAGAATGAAGAGGACTGATCTGCGCACGAACATTGCTATGGGTTCTCCTAGCCTCCAGTGACTTACATCTGGGAATTGGAGTGTGGGCTGTTCTCACGACACCGCCCTCGTGGCTCTATCGAGATATTGTGCCAATGAACGGTCAAAAGAGATGAAGGCGACATTGGACTATGGGTGGTAAAGTATGCCAGGCGACACCCCCCTCCCTCGGCTTGCCCCGATAAGGGCGGGTTCGATATAGGGGGCGAGGAACGGGGGGTGCTAAAGTGTGTCCCTTAAATGACCCTACTAGGGTGTGCCCCTATGACATTGTTCGTTACACTGCGGCTGGTTGGGGTGTTGCTAGCGGTGATGGGAGGGGGGGGATTGTGAATGCTGGAGATTTGGGGACACTTCAGTGGGTGGGGGAGGGGGTGGGCGCAAAGTTGAAATTGTTACATGTCGGTTGTTTTGAGATGGGCAGGGGGGGACTGTTTGGGGGTGTAACTGACCAGAGTTCTAGCTGGATGGCGTTGTTGCAGACTACGAAGAGAGGGGGCCACCGACTTGAGTGGACTGGATGGGAGCGGAACTGTCTGATTGTATGGGACAGGGATTGGATGATGACAGCATGCTCGGGGCACGGGTGGGCTACTGGATTGGTCTGGGTGATGGTCTGGGATATGCCTGAGCTAGTTGGGAGGGGGGTGGGGGAAGGGGGGAAGCATGGGAGTTTGGTTGCACTGTACAGAGGTCACACACGGAACTGCATGGTACTTGTGATATGTGGGATGGCATGTATGGGCGGTGGAGAATACGGGTGGGGGGAGGCGTTGAGGCGGCTGCTACCGATGGTGATGGCTGATATGGCGGGGAGCAAACTGATGATAATGTCCTGGAACGTGCGAGGCATTAATGACTCTAGAAAAGGTAGAAATATCCTTGCTTATCTGGATAGGCATAATGTCCACATAGCTCTGTTACAGGAGACACATCTCTGCCCCAGATCGAATCTTAACTATGCTAGTAAATGGGCCTCGGTCAGAAAGTTCTCCTCATATTCTTCATATTCCAGGGGCGTGGCTGTTCTAATAAAAAAATCAATTACCTATCAAGTGCTGGGGGAGGTCATTGATCCTGATGGACGCTTTGTGATACTGTGGGGTAGATTTGGTTTGGATACTGTTGCTATAGTAAACTGCTACGCTCCGAATGTCGACACACCGGAATTCTTCACCACAATTTGGGGACATGTGTTGTTGGCGGGTGCTACACATATCATCTGGGGGGGGGATTTTAATGTTACACTAGTGCCTGGTATGGATAGATCAGATGGGTGTGGTCAGTATAACAGACAGGCGAGGGATATGTTGCTGGGCGTCGTAGAGGAAGCGGGACTGGTAGATAGCTGGAGATTCACACATCCCGCGCATAGAGAGGGCACTCATTTCACGTCTTACGCTAACACATGGGCTAGATTGGATTACTGCTTTGTGTCGAGGGGGCTGGTAACGGGCATAGATAAGGTAACACATTTGCCCAGAACGTACTCGGATCATTGCCCTGTGCTGTTATCTCTGCTGGTGCCCGGTCATGCTGGGTCTAGACCTCCATGGAGATTGCTCCCTGCTATGCTCCTAGACACTGTTTTTAGAACGGAGTTGGGTGATGAAATCGAAGAGTTTTTCCCCAGGAACAAGGATTCAGTTGCTAGTGTAGAGATGGTGTGGGAAGCCTTCAAGGTCACGATTAGGGGTATCTGCATTTCCAAGGGTGGGGGGATACTGAAAGACATACAGAGGACACTGGGAAGGTTAGAGCGTGAGCTTAAGGAAATTGAACTTGGTATGGCAAGAGGAGGTGACCCGGAACTGCACCGTACATTTAGAGACAAACTTTCCGAGTTTGAGGAGGAGGCAGCGAGAGAGGTTAAGTTTAAGGGTAAATATTGGGCAGCACGGCGTTACTGCGAAGGGGAACGGCCTGGCAAGGTGCTGGCTGCGATCACGAAGAAGCCCCGCTTCAGTGCCAATATATTAGAAATTGTCACAGCAACCGGTACACGCTGTCAGGATACGAGAGAGATTCAGGAGGAGTTCCTACTTCACTATAAACAACTTTACACCTCACGGCAACATACCGAGGTCGATATGGGCAATTTTCTTGATGACATTGCATTATGTTGGCTCAGCAATGTGCATCGGCAATTTCTTAGTGCACCGTTGGAGACTGATGAGATTAGAGACGCCATTATGTCGCTGGCCAATGGTAAGGCGACAGGTTCAGATGGGCTCCCCGCGGAGTTTTATAAATTTTATATTGATGTCATGGCGCCGGTTCTTAAAGAGGTCTATGAGGAGTCGCTGGAAGTGGGGGAGCTGCCGGGATCGATGAGGGAGGTGGTTATTACCTCATTGCTGAAACCGGGTAAGGAGCCGACAGATACGGACTCATATAGACCGCTATCTCTCCTCAATTGCGATGCGAAGATCCTTGCGAAGGTGCTAGCCACCAGACTGTCACTGCTTATGACTAAAATAGTTTTGCCGGACCAGGCTGGGTTTGTGCCAGGCCGCGCCACTACACATAATCTTAGAACACTATTCTCCTTGATTCAGACGATTGCCCCGGAATTACCTGTCGCTGCTGTTTTCTTAGACGCCACAAAAGCGTTCGATTCGGTCGAATGGTCGTACCTATTTACCGTGTTACATAGGATGGGATTCCCTAAATTGTTTATTGATTGGATTGAGCTTTTATATACCAGACCGACTGCCAAAGTAGTTGTTAACGGACTGCTGTCTGCCCCGATACCGATCACGAGAGGCACCAGGCAGGGGTGCCCTCTTTCCCCTCTACTCTTTGCTATGGCAATTGAGCCGTTGGCGTGCCGTATTCGTCAGCTGCACAAAGCCAGTGCTTTTCAATGCTTTCAGCACCAAATTGGAGTGTCGCTGTATGCGGATGATATTACGCTATATGTAAAACATCCCCAAACCAACCTCAATCCTATTTTGCGGGACTTTCTTGTATTCGGCAGACTGTCCGGGGTACATGTGAATTGGAAGAAGTCCCAATTTTTCCCGCTCACGAGTGCCGTTCCGAAATTCCAGCTGGACTTCCCGCTTGAATGGTGTGATACAGATCTCAGATACTTGGGTATAGTTATATCTTTGGACAAGGACGTGACACTTAGATCGAACTATGGCGTGGCCATCACTAAATTGGCTGATAATGTAACACGCTGGAAAGCTCTGCCGCTGTCGATGGCAGGTAGGGCGTCGCTTATAAAGATGGTAGTGCTACCTCGATTCCTATACCTGTTCCAAAATGTGCCATACTTTCCAGGCGTCTTTTTCTTTAAACAGCTGCGCTCGGAGCTATTGCGTCTCTTTTGGGGAGGCAAGCAACCTAGGCTGCGTTGGTCCATCATTACCCAGCCTTATGAGGCAGGAGTCTTTGATGTGCCAGATTTCGAACTTTATTACGCCGCTGCACAAGCGCAATATGCGTATCATTGGGTGAAACCCACGCCGTGCATGCCGCAACTCGCTGCTGAGGACTGGATCGCGCGTCCTATTCCACTTAATGGTCTGATATTGGGGACGGTCAAGGATATAACCACGCCGTTTACCACGGTCACTTGCACCATCGATGCGTGGAGTAGGATAGTACGGTACGTAGGCACCACGCAATTGTACTCCCCGGTACTTCCTCTTTCGTATCACCCTCGCATAACACTCTTACAAGAAACAGGGTTTCAGTTGATGTGTAGGCGCGTAAAGATCTCTGTATGGGGGGACTTGTTCCTAAATGGACGGTTCCGCACCAAGGACCAATTGTTTCACGCGGTTACACCTACGCCGTTGGAGGTGTTCTACTACATTCGCCTTAGACAGGGATTGAAGGAAGTATTGCCCAACTTTCCGGAGGAACCGGAGGTGGACATATCATTGCATACCATGCTTATGTCAGATGGCCGCCATCTTGTTTCTCGCCTTTACACTACCATTAGGTCAGGGCGTCAGGGGCCGGAGAGCTCGGCGCGACGTCATTGGGCTGAAGACTTCGACCGAGATATTACTGACGACCAATGGCACTACTGCTGCGCGGTCACGGCTAATATTGCGTCTAGCAGTAGGCTGAAGATCATTCATTTCAAATTTTTACAAAGATTCTATTATACACCTGTGAGAAAATTGCGCTTCCAACTGGCGGCTACCGATAGATGCGATCGCTGCAATGCAGCGGGGGCGGGTTTCTTACACTTGGCTTGGGAATGCCCAGGAGTTTTTGACTACTGGACGCAGGTACAGGGTGCACTACAGGTTATGACGTCTGGGGCAGTTGCCAGAGACCCGCTAATTATGTTATTAGGATACACTAGGGAGGTACCCAAATCTATTAGAAAGTTCACGGATATCGCACTGTTGCTGGCTAAGAGGCGAGTTGCATGTCGCTGGGGACGAGGGAGAGCGCCTAAGTTTAAGGAATGGCTGGATGACTTGGTTTATTGTCAGGACCAGAATACCACCTATGCAGAATTGACCCCAGTACGGAGCCGGCCGAAGGATATTTGGGGACCGCTTAAGATATACTTGTTAAAGGACACGGCAGCCTCTTCAGATTCGGAGGTTGACAATTGAATGATGCAGTTATACCTATCGCCTGCACAGAACCCTTCACGAGGATATTTTCAGGGGGGCACCGCACACCACTGAAAAGGAAGCTGTAGGGGATAGATTGTGGAGAAGGCAGGATCCCTCCCGATACACGGACAGGATAGGGGATTACACAAGGCGACACATACACTACACTATATGTGCCTTGCACTCGAAAGGGTGTGGTTTCTTGAAAGGTTGTGGGACTGCTAATATCACTTGTCTAGCTGATTACTGCTACTACCCATGTTACATATTTCTAGGACTGACCAGATCTGCTTATTATTATGTACTGTTTGCTAAAATGAATCGCATACGCTACTCTATGTGTCTAATATCTGCCCGTGCTATCCATTTGCTCATGTACAATGCCTAAATGATGATTAAGTGATTATGATATGTACCTGTGTGACCTCAGTGGATGTTTCTTCCTTGTGCTGTTTGACGAGAAAAAAATTAATAAATAAAGTTTAAAAAAAAACACAAAAAAAAACCTCTGCATCAGCTTTGATGGATGCATGCCAAGGCAAAGGAGGTGGAGCAGAGCTCCCTGGTAGGTCGGTGGAGTGTTAGGTGATGGTTGATGTAGGGGGGTCCAGAGCTGTGAAGGGCTTTGTAGGCATGTGTCAAGAGTTTTTTGGACCGGGATCCAGTGCAGGGTTTTGAGGTGGGGGTTGTGCTGGTTCTTCTGGGGAGGGTGAGGATGAGCCTTGCTGCAGTGTTCTGAATGGTCTGGAGGTGGTGATGAGCTGTTTGGTTCCTCCAGCGCAGAGTGTGTGGCTGTAGTCAAGGCAGCTGGATACGAGGACTTGGGTGACTGTTTTCCTAGTGGAGGTGGGGATCCGTTTGAAAATCTTGCAGAGCATGCGAAGGGTATGGAAGCAGGAAGAGGATTCGTCATTGACCTGTTGCTTCATTATCAGTTGGCTGTCCAGGATGATTCTGAGATTACGTGCGTGGTCGGTGAGGGTTGGTGTGCGGCCGAGTTTGTTGGGCCACCAGGTGTTGTCCCAGGAAGAGGGCTTGTTCCCGAAGATGAGTACTTCCATTTTTTACAGAGTTGAGCTTTAGGCAGTTGGACTTCATCCAGGTGGCGCCGTAAGATATGTTATTATTATTATTAATATTATTATTATTATGCGTTCTTATACAGCGCTCGATTACCCGTAGGCATCTCGGCGCTTGGCTTGGGAACCCGTCCTGGCTTTTTTCCCTGTAAGATACCCGTACTGGCCATCCCCAAGTTGAAAGCCAGGCATCCCGCCGTGGGGGGGCCATAGTGGTGATTAAGCAGCTAATGCCCAGAGCTGCAGAGTGTGAACCCGTGATTCGAGTAGGCACCTAAACGAGAATTATCGAGTCCGTGGATATTTGGGCTCAAGACCCTGCCGCGTCGGGAATTGAACCCTGGTCCCGGATCTGACCTCTGCTTCAGGGTCTGCCTCTTCTAACCAGTGAGCCACACTTCTCCACTAATCTCAGAAGTTGGCTCTGGTGGGTTTGGGGTATCCTGTGAGGAATAGGATGAGCTGCATGTTGTTGGCGTAGAGATGATACTGAGTCCATGAGTACAGATGATATCTACTAGCAGCGTCATGTAGGTGTTGAAGAGGGTGGGGCTCAGGGAAAAGTCCTGGGGTAATTTGCAGATGATGTTTTTGTGTACGGAGGAGAAGGGAGGTAGATGGATCCTCTGAGTTCAACCGGAGAGGACTGAGGAGATCCAGTTGATGTGATGGAGTCTGGTGATGAGAGTAGTGTGGGAGATGGTGTTGAAAGCTGCCAAGAGGTTGAGGAGGATGAGTGCTGCAGTTTCGCCTTGGTCTAGGAGGCATCTGATTTTGTCTGTTGCTGCGATCAGGGCAGTCTCTGTGCTGTGGTTGGATCAGAAACCAAATTCAAAGGCATCAAGAAGGTTGTTATTTTCCAGGTTCTCTTTGAGCTGGCAGTTTATGGCTTTCTCCAGGTCCTTGGTGGGGAAAGGGAGTAATGAGTTGGGCGGTAATTTTTTAGCTCGCTAGGGTTGGCAGAAGGTTTCTTCAGGAACAGCTTGACCTCCACATGTTTACATGCATTGGGGACGGTGGCTGTGGTGATACAAGAGTTGATGTTCTCCGTGAGGCTGCTGTTGATTTCTTTCCTTCCTAGGTTGAAAATGTGGTGTGGGAAGGAGTCTGTGAATCTAGAGATGTTTCCAGTCTGCGAGTCGGTGGCTAAGGGTAGCGTCAGTAGGTGTGCGCAAGTGGCTGAGGTCTGTGGCTTGTAGGTCGAAGTTGCTGTAAATCTCTGTGATCTTGTGGTGGAAGTAGTCCACCAGGCGGTCACAGAGGGCCTGGGAAGGGCGGATCATGTTCTCGGTGGTGGCTGGGAAGGAGAAGTCTCTGACAATACTGAAGGGTTCCCTGTTGTGGTTTGTGCTCACCTCAATGTGGTTGGTGTGGGAGTCCTTCTTGGCCTCCATGAGGTGATGGTGGTAGTTGTTGAGGGTGGACCTGAAGGTGCTGAGGTCGGTGGGGTTCTTGTAGGACTGCCAACATTTTTCTAGTCTCTTGCAGGTGTCTTTGAAGGTCAGTAGCTACTCATAGGGCGATGGAGCTGGCCGCAGTGGAGATTCATTTTGAGAAGCTCTGGACATTGTGTTTGAGGGTGTCAGAGAGGTTGAGCTTGGTTTTATTGAGGGCATAGCTCTAAGGAGGTTACGTGACTCTGCTCCAGTTTGGGCAAGGCTGGGTCGGCACTTTGGGCAGGGGTTCTGGAGAGCTGGCAATGGAGAAGTGGACGATGCTGTGGTCTGTCCAGGTTAGCTTGGTTGAGTGGGAGACTGTGATTCTGTCACAGGTGGAGAAGATCGGGTCCAGTGTGTGTCCTGCGATGTGTGCATGGGTGGTGACCAGGCGCGAGAAGCTGATGTTTTTCATGTTCTCCAGGAGAATGGTGGAGTTGGTGGCATTGGGGTTTTCAAGGTAGGAGTTCAAGTCTCCGAGGAAGGTGTAGCAATTGGATTCATTCGCCAAGGGGTGATGAAGTTCAGGATGGCGTCGCAGAAGTTTGGACAGATGTCCATAGGTAATGGTTCCTCTGATGGTAGTATTAGCGTCTATTCTGATCTGAAAGTTGAGGTAATGCATGACGGCATACTATGGTCCTCCGTGGTGGTGCATTGGAGGGTGTCCTTGTGGATTATAATGATGCCTCTGCCATTTCTGCCTGGGTGGTCTCGGTCGTGTTTGAGCATCTTGTAGCTGAGGTGGCATTGCAGTGGTCATTATGTTGAGGTTGTTGCCAAACTTAAATATAGTGTTCCCCATCACATTTTGGTGAAGTGGTAAAGCTTTCATTTTCAGTAATATAGTTGTAAATAATATCATGTTTCAATTATTTTAATGTGCCTTACTTCATATATTAATTGTATTATCTATATTATTATTATAGTAATTATATTTATCTATTTTAAGTGATGTAAAGTGTTTTATTGTTGTAAAATCTTTATTCGGTAATTTGATCACCATAAAAGAGTACATAAACATTATACAATTCCATTTCTCCGGTTAAAACTATAAATAATGCGACATATAAAGGAAGGAATGCACCACAGTCACTGGTTTGCTACGAGCGGTTACATACATCAGACCGTTGGTACCCTAGAATGCAGTTTCAATAACCGGGAGCGCGTCACCCACGCACTGCCCAAAAATTTTGCCACCCCACATGTCATGAAGGAAGATGAAGAATCAGTAGAAAGTACACGTAATGCCTGACTATGACACCTCAGCCCCAGCTCCCTACATACAGGTTTCAGCCAGCATTTCCGGGCCACTTTATAAGCGGGGCAGGCAAAGAATAGGTGGGCCACAGTCTCCTTTGGTGCTGCACAACCAGGGCACGAACGCAAGGAGGCAGCAGAGTTGGACCACCTCGACGTGAAGTCGTACACCGGGAGCGTCCCATATCTCAGTTTTAGATATAGCGCTCTGTCTAGAGGTTTAGTGATCAGGTCGAGGAAGGGTTCCAGTTTTTTCACCCATTTAATTAGCAGAAATTGATCCGTGAGTGAGCCCCCATCCAAACCACTCAGTGCTTCGCTCTGTACCCAGTCCCAATATAGCTTTTTGATCACATCCTTGGGCGGCGGCATTTGGGACTCCCAAGCATCCCTTAGACCTAATTTATGCACCAGGTCTCTCACATTATTCAGCCATCCTATTTTTTTCCCCGAGTCCAACAGAAGAAGATCGTCCAGCCCTGCAGCATAATTTGCAAGCTCCTCAGTTCTTCTTAAACGGGTCCAGAAGAGCAATGGGCGTAGCCTCACCAAATCCTTTAGGGCTCTTCTGCCCAGATCTAATCTCAGGGGGATGAGTGGGCTGGAAACAGGAAGAGCCACCACCTTCCTCAAAAAATTATTTTCCGCTGTGGCGAGATCTGTAACATTTTCGAACCCCCAGAGCTCGGAGCCATATAAAGCCGCCGGAAGAATTTGACCATCATAAATCACCATGGCCGGGGAGACAGGTTTACTACTTGACTCGCGGAGCTCCCTCAGAGTCACCCCAGATACTCTTTGGTGGCTGAGTAACATTTTGGCCAGGTGGTCCACATTTTGGCAAGTGTTTTATTTAATTGTTATTAGTAATTTATAGCGTTGCAGTGGATTGTTAGGTTTGTAGAGGAATAGAGTGGGAAGTTAATTAGGTAATTATTAAATATTAATTCATTAATCATTTTTTATTATTTGATTGATATTAATTATGTAAATTATGTAATACTGATTTATTTTAGTTATCTTTTAGGTGTGGGTTCTAGGTTTGAAGGGGTATAGGGTGGGAAGCGAATTTATAATTAATTATGTTATTGATTACTAATTATGTAAACTGTGTAATACTGATATATTGTAGTTATGTTTTAGGTGCATGTATCTAGGTTTGTAGGGGTTTAGTGTGGAGAGTAAATTAAGTACTAATAATTGACAATTCGTTATTAATTAATATGTGAATATCAGTTAATATGTAAATATCAATTGTGTAAATTGTGCTATACTTATTTATTTTTGTTTTATTTTAGGTGTGGGCTGCAAGGTGTGTAGTAATAATCAAATAATTACAATATTACAATAGTAAACAATCATTTTTAATTGCTGTCCATCGAACTCAAAATAAGTCCCTTAGCATGTGCTGCACGTTTTCGCCTTCTATGGGTAAACACCCCCATTGCCAACTGAACTGCAGCTATTGGGAGCAGGTGACTGTGAGTCAAACTTGTATAGACAGCACAGCAAGCTTTATTTCACCCTTTCATTCTCCTTTTGTGCTTCACAAGTAGGGTTGCCAGCCATCCTGCAGTTGCAGATTTGACCTGCAATCATGGCTGTTGTCCTACTGTGGATTAAACCGAGATCTGTTGACTGGGTGTGAGTGTTTGATTGGTTCAGATGCTTCGTCCATCACCACCCCCTTTTGTACCGCTTTGTTCGCCATAAGTTGGCAGGGTATGCTCAGACGTTGAGTCCCTTGCTCACTTTGCCACTGGATTCAAGCAAGCCTGGCTGAAGACGACTGGAATGCCAGAAACCAGTCATAGGAAGCTTGATTCCAGTCCAGGGAAGGCATGGCTTGGCAGTTCGGGCTGGACTGTTCCCATGAGGCACAGGGTCAGACTGATTTGCATATGGCCATGTCTGAACTGGGGTGGCAGAGTGGGCTAAAGAACGGTGATGGATTAATCCCAGATCTGTTGACTGGGTGTGAGTGTTTGATTGGTTCAGAGGCTCCGTCCATCACCACCCCCTTTTGTATCCATTTGAAGGACCAGGCCTGGGAACCTGACTTTGCTGCGAAGTCTGTTCTTTAATTTGACAATTCCTTGGTGGTCATCATGTGCCAGAAGGGCTGCCTGTCTGGTGAGGCTCTCTGGCAGGACAAGGTGCGGTCCTCGCAGTAGGCAGCCGTTGGCTGATACTAACAGTTCATGACGGACCTGGTGCAGGGACTTCAAGGTTGCTTGGGATGCTGCAGTCCGTAGTGGTGAAGGGCACTGTAGGAGTCTCCAGTCGCCTGAGGAAACAGCCTTCCTTGATGGCGATTTGGAGGCATTCATCATCCAGGCTGCTAAGACATCTTGCAGGGATATAGGGAGAGGCCTGGACCTTTCCACCACCATCCTCACGTAGTCTTTCATGGCTGCTGCTTCCGCCGCTTCTGGAGGGCGTTGCGGGCGTGCCGCAACAGAAAGTCAGCCGGATTCCAGGTGCCAGGTCTATAATCCACGGTGAGCTGGAACTCTTGCAGCTGCAGGATCTATTTCTCTATTTGCGGGAGAGGACGAGACGAGGTGCCTTGGAACAACGGGCTCAACGGTTTGTGATCCGTGATGACTGTGAATGGATGGCTGTACAAGTAAATGTCATAGTGGCAGCATCCCCATAGGATCGCAATAGCTCTTTTCTCGATTTGAGAATACCGCTGCTCGGTAGGTGTAAGGGTTCGGCTTGCGTAGGTGACAGGTGCCCACTCGCCACAGTCTAGTTGTTGTGCTAGGACAGCACCTAGGCCTGTGGGGCTGGCGTAGACTACTAGCTGGGAGTCGTGCCTCTGCTCAAAGTAGACTACTGTGGTGTCCGGGGACAGGGCCGCCTTCATTTGCTGGATTACCTTTTCTTGCTCCGGACCCCATGTCCAGTGGGTGGTGGTCCTGGTGAGATCTCGCAGAGGGCAAGTCAGATGCGAGAGGTTTCTGATGAAGCGTCCACAGTATGTAACCATATCCAAAAAGCTGCAGACTCCTGACACTGATGTGGGGGCCAGCGCCTCTTGGACATATTTCACTTTGTCTGGGTCTGGCCCGATGCCTTTGTCCGAGAATCGATATCCCAAAAAACGAATGTCTTGCAGCAGGAATTCGCATTTCTCCCTGTGCAGGGTCAACCCACAGTCTTGGGGGCGAGTGAACACTGTGTTCAGGCGTAAGAGATGTTCTTCCAGGGAGGGAGCATGCACTAAGATATTATTGCTCACATTCTACTTCTACGTCAAGCTGAAAGGAAATGGAGGCATAGCAATGCCAGTGATGCAAAACAACTTTACCTTATAGCTCGCAGGGCCTATAAGAAAGCCTTACTGGCTGCTAAGACCTTATACTTCTCCGCAAAGGTGCTCGCTGCTCCCAATAAATCTAAAGAAATCTTTAGGATTGTAAATGACCTAAGTAGCGAAGATAGAATTTTACCTGGCTTGGCCCCTACCCAAGAGCGGTGTAATGCATTGAACAGTTTTTTTGTGGAAAAAATTGAAATTATCAGGGCAGGTATCCCCTTAGTAGCGCATGAGGAACCTCTAGGAGTTAACTCTGATAACACCTGCATCATGGATCAATTCATGGAGATTGGTCCTGACACCCTACTTGAATTAATGTCTCGAGCCAAGTTGGACTTCCCCAAAGACTGCTGTCCTCCCACTATTTTGAGGGAAGTATTCTCGGCCTTACCGCATAGCCTCCTCCCCCTCCTGAATGAATCCCTGAGGAAAGGGGAAGTCCCTACTGCTCTAAAAAAAGCCGCCCTAGTTCCCCTGCTCAAGAAACCGGGAGAAGATCCATCTGTTTCTGCCAACTACCGCCCGATTTCGCTGCTTCCCTATTTGTCAAAAATCTTGGAGGCCTATGTGGCTGGTGCATAAGTTTATTGAAAACTCTAACTATCTAGAACCAAACCAAGCCGGTTTCCGGCCTGCCCACTCTACGGAATCGGTAATTTTGGCAGTGATGGACACTCTTAGAGCTAACACTGACAAGGGGACCCGCAGGCACTTGTGCTATTAGATCTGTCGGCCGCGTTCGACACGGTCGATCATAACATCCTACTGCACCGTGTCGAACAAGCGGGGATCCGGGGAACAGCATATGGGTGGAAAAAATCTTCTTTAACGGGTAGAACCCAGGCTGTGCGTCTTGGGAATTATATGGCTCCTGACCTGACTACCTCATGTGGAGTTCCACAGGGCTCATCCTTGTCCCCATTGCTGTTCAATCTGTACATCCGCCCCTTGATCTTCTCACTTAAGGCCAGGAACACAACAATATTTAATTATGCTGACGATCTTCAGCTGGTCTTTAAGTTAGACTCTCAAAATGCAGCTGCTGAATTTCAAGCCACAATGCTGCATATCCAAGGCTGGATGGACCAGAACCAACTGAAGCTCAACCCCGGGAAAACCGAACTGGTGCTGCCTGGGAAGAGCCTTACTATTTGGGGATTTCATTTCTGGCCGGACGAATTAGGCCCTCCTCCCGTTCTATCCTCATCGGTGAAAAGTTTGGGAGTGACTATAGATTCTTACCTTTCTCTGAGGGGTCATGTGTACACAGTGGTCTCTTCCTCTCTGTTTCAACTATGGAAAATAAGAAAGATCGCTTACCTGTTGTCTCATCAAGCTTTGATCCAGGTAGTGACTGTTCTGGGAGTCTCCCGCCTCGATTTCTTTCAACTCGCTGTATACCGGCCTTCCCCTGTGCCTGGTCAATCGCCTTCAAATAATTCAAAATCAGGCGGCAAGATTGATTTACAGCAGCCGAGATGGCAGTCCGCCAGGATGTTATTGCGCACCTTACACTGGTTACCTATTGCGCAACGTACGGCGTTCAAGTCAGGCTGTATAATCTTCAAGGCCCTTCACTGCACTAGCCCCAAATTTATCACGAGACACACCCCCGCACGTAACCTTCGTTCCGCCCATCTTCATCTTTTGTCTATTCCTTCAATCAAACTAAAACGACAAGGTGGGCGTAGGTTTTCTTATCTGGCCCCCAAGCTTTGGAATTCATTTCCACTCTCAGTTAGGAACTGTGATAGTCTCCTGGGATTCAGAAAGGCCTTGAAAACCAGGCTCTTTGCGTAGTCAGGCTAAATGGGGCCATCGCAGCTACTAGTGTTTGAATAGCGCCAAGAAACATACGGTGTAAGTGCGCTTGACAAATTTATTTTAACATAACATAACATAACATTGAGCACCCCTCCAGCCCTTACAGGACGGTCTTGATGATGTTTTGGAACACTTTGGCTGCACTTGAGATTCTGAAGTTGAGGCGTGTGTAGCGCCAGAGCCCGGCGTAGGTGGAGAAGGTAGTGATTGGGTGAGAGTCTGGGTGCAAAGTGATCCGATGGTACCCTGAGCGGAGGTCCATCTTTGAGAACCACTTGGACCCTGCAAGTTCGCCAATGATGTCATCTACTGTGGGCACTCATGTTTGATGGCGAGGTTCGGGATCCGCATGTCTACACAGATGCGGACCGCATCAGGCTGCTTCGGCTTCTTCGCGACTAAGATGGAGGACACTCGTTCAATGATTCCAGCCGCTTCCAACAGACAGAGTTCTGCCTCAACCTTTGGGAGGAGATGGAAGGCAGTCCTCCTGTGCCAGAGAGCAATCAGTGCCACTGACTAGTCTATGTGCAGTTGGACTGCCGGGCCTTTGAGGCATCCAATCCCTTCAAAGAGAGGTGTTAACTCGGTCAGCAGGCATTGCAGGTCGTGAGCCAGCATAGTGAAGGCAAAGTGGATGAGGCGAAGGTCCTGTGTGGTACGGCAGCTGAGTAGGAATCCAGACCCTTCTTGGGAGACGTAGATCTTGGACCATTGGTGAATATGGTCGTGAGAAAGAATGGCTTGGAAGACGCTGCATATTCTGAGCGGGGTGTGGGTACCGAATGCGTACACTTGGACATTGGTTTTGCGGAGGGCTGGTAGGTTGGACAAAAGCCTGTAGATGCTGACAGCCATGAGGTTGATGGTCCCACCTGTGTCGAATAGCGCTGCTACCGGGTGGTCTTGCACATTGATAGTGCACATGGGCGCTGCCTGAGGGGAGGCCGAGAGGCATTGTAGCATGTGTACCACATGCACAGTTGCGGCCTCGTCTTCGTCCATGTCGCCGCTTAATGAGTCATCAGTGAGAGGCTCGAGTGCACGCACCTGGTGAGGTGGGCCATGTGGCTGCCGCTGTGGCTTTGAGCGGCAGACCTTGGAAAAATGGTTGAGCTTTCCGCACACTCTGCAGGGTTTTCCCTGGGCTGGCCAGGTGCGTTTGTGTGGGAGTGGGCGCCACACCATCCAGAGAGGCGAGTCTTTAGGCTCTGTCTGGATCTTTGGGTTGAGGGTCTTCTGGGATTTTGTCGGGGCTCACAGGTTTCTGTACAGACGGCGCAGACTTGTTCTTCTTTGACGGCCTTTGTAGCTTTGAGCTCCAAGTGGGCTGCCCTGGCTTTGGATAGTTCCTTGTAGCGTCCTAGGGTCAGGATATCCCTCATTGGCATGCTGTGTTCCTGTAGGATGCGCTTGCATAGCTTAGAGGAGGCACAGCCTTGAATGAATTGCGCCCGGATTTTGTGATCCTTATCAGGAAGGGTGCACATGCTGGCTAGCTCTTTGAGACGGGCGTAGAATACATCAACGGATTCGTCTGGGAGCTGTTTCGCTTGGCGGAGGAGGAAGCGTTCATAATCCGGATTAGCATAGGGCTCAAAATGAGCTGTGATGCCGTCACACATCGTGGCATAGTTCCTCGGGGCCCGGCGTCGCATAGAGTCTTAGCTATTTTGTGGATTTCCGCATCCCCAAGGTGGAGGAGCATGGGTCTTCGCCGTGGGGCAGGGATGTCAGCAGCATGAAAGAATGGCTCTAAACGCTCAACCCACAGCTTCCAATGCGCAGCTTGGGAGGGCGGCGGCCCGGTGATAGTAAAGGGCTCCAATGGACGTCATGCCAGCCAGAAAGAGGGTAGCAGTGAAAGGGCGCAGAATGCATGCCTAACCAGTGCAGGAGGGAGTAGGAACCACCGAAGGCAGGGTGTCGCAGCGTATCTGTCGTGCGGTAGGTGACCGCGGGTGTATGCCAGCACGGGCAACCGAGGACAGGCGTCTGGGGCCTGGACCGTGTAGCAAGAGAAGAGAGCGTGTACAGCAGGAGCATGTGGCCAAGTCTCTGTTGAAGCAGGCAGAGCGTGGCAGGGCCTAAGCGTCAGCCCTGGGAGCAGGTGGAGGCAAGAGGCATCCGGGGGCAGAAGACTCCCTGGGCAGAGGCAGCAGGTAGCTGAGGGCCTCGTTGGAGCTGTCTGCAGGGTGCGCCACGTGTGACCCAGGACCGGTGGCGTGTAGCTGGGTGGCCAGGGAGCATCGGGGTTGCGCAGTGCAGCTTATCAGGATCAGTGGCAGCAGGCTGTTTCAAGTTTCCTCTTGCGGCGTAGAGTGGCGCAACGACATGCGGGTCGGATCTCTGGGCCGCATGTGTGCGCGCACAGTTCTGGGCTGACTACGGGAATCTAGGCCGGGACGCCGGCAGACTGCTGTGGGGTCAGCAGACAGGTGGAGCCGCGCGAATGCACAGGCTGTGCCGGCCGCGCAGCAGGGGCACGCCGGGCTGTAGGCGTATGAGGCACGGCAAGAGCGCTCTGACTGGGGCAGCGGTGTGCAGCACAGCGGGTGAGAGGTAGGACAGCGGAGAGCTGACACCACCTCGTCGCCAGTGTAATATAGTGGCCAAGGCCTGGGGCAGTTAGCAATGATCACACTTGGAGGCCCGCTTATGTTAGTGGCAAGCTCCAAACTGAGCCACGCCCAGAGCACTGGGCTGTTTATTGACTAACACACGTTGTCCCAGCGTATGCCGAGCCAAACCATTAGGGCACGCTCATGGAGGCGGTGGTCTAGCGGGACCACCCCTCAGCACAGTAGGAGACGTGGACTGGTCCACTGTCTCCACAACATTACAGGTACTGACTGTTTGGTCGGCTCCAGGGGCCGACCAAGCAGTCAGTACCCAAAACAGAGAAGCCTTGTTCATTTATGTCCAAGCTCCTGCTCAACCAAGTTCTAAATGAGGCTCAAAGTCTGGCAGGTTCACTCACAAAGGCACATTCATTATCATTCAGACAACACACCTTCCAAACCTGTCCTCAGAACTGCTTGGAAATTCATTCCTGTAGCACCGAATGTGCTGCGATGCCATACTAATAAGTGATGGTGCACCTTAGAAATGCCAAATAGCAATACCAATAACAACAACACTTCCTGCTCTGCATGGAGTGGCTCATGCATGAGATTCTCTAGTTACAATGAGCTTGTTCTTTGTAAAGTATTACAATGTTCCACAATATGTCAAATATCCCAAAAAAGGCCCTTCATGTTTAGGTGAAACGTGGGTGTTTTCCACTAGGGCCTTTTCTCATATGCATACGTGCACATACAATATACACGAAACACACATGGACAACACAATACATGCACACATGCACACACACACACACACACACACCCCAAACAACAGCCAATACCAGATAGCTCAAAAATATGGCAGGAATATAAAGAACTAGAAAAGAAACTAAAATTTGGAATTAGAGCGGTCTTTTGTATTTCATAATGCTAAACAAGAAACTGCTGAATTCACGTGCATGCACAAGAGGGGGGAGGTGAGAATGCCCTGCAAAGCTGTAAGAAGAGGCGGTGCTGAAAATGTACTTCACGGCTCAAGGAGGCAGCAAAGCAGGGTGAATACTCTCCTCGTGAAGCGGCAGAGGAGGTAAGAACTCACATGGGGCAGCTCCTCCGCTATGGTGGAGGAGCATCACCCCCCCACCCCTTGACAGCACCCCCACAAATGTGAAAAATAAAACAACAATAAAATGGGTTTAACCCCTTGACCGCGGCGAAAATTCCGCCGCGGTGCAGGTGATTTACGGCGTAGGCGTGGTTCGGACGGCCCCCGGCCGTCCTCCGCACACGCCCACCGTGACGTCGGACGGCCGCCGGCCGTCCGACGCATGGAAGGGGTTAAAACCGGTTTTATTGTTGTGGTGTCGAGACTTGGGGGGCAGTGTGATGACAGGCACTGAGGGGTAGTGGCAGGTTCACTGCCTTCACTGCGCATGTGGGTTTTGCTGCTGGCCACACCCACATGCGCAGTGAAGCTCTATCCCAGCTCCATTGCTGGGTTGGAGAGAGCATGCACAGGCTCGCAGATTGTCTGAGAGCGCGTATCATTGGCGCTCAGGCCAATCCTGATGCTGCTCTCATTCATGTGAGCAGCTTCAAGGTTTAACACTGTGCAGTCTGGAAGCCTGTGCCTCCCTGGAGAGGAGAGGAGCAGAAGAATGGAACGCAATGCTGATGAGCGGCGGCTGCAGGTAAGTTCTATTTTCATTTTTGTATTTCTCTCCCTTGTCCCCCATCCACCACCTCCAACCTGCCCTACCTCCTTTCCCTGACATAAGCCACTGCTGGAGTCCACTGCATGGGATTAAGGTCTCCCATGGCTGAAGAAAGGGGGCTGAAAGTAAAAATAACTATTTACAGAACACACAGCTAATGTCTCCATTTGCTTGATTTTCTGACCACACAGCCCTGTCTGCCTCCAGTCAGAAATGTGTATCAGTGTATCAGTACCTGAAACTCAAGGGTAACCATTTAGGGAACACCGAGTGTTATGTCATATGGGTTTGCTGATCCCAAAGCATACACAATAGCTGGGGACCCAGTGTGCCTCCCCTTCTGGATGCACTGCTGCCTCCTATCTCCTTCCCACTCACCCACCTCATGCTGCAGCTGATCAGTGCATAGAAGGCTCTGAATTCTTACCAAACCTTCAAAACTTGCAGGGTTAGAAATGTTTTGAAAGAAACCTCTTTGCTGACCAGTCAGTCAGATATAAACCTAACCCCAAATTTGCCAACTTTCGGAGAAGCACAACAACTAAATGTTGCTGCACTGCACTGTGTCACATCATAGGGAGAGCACAAAACAGTGCTATATCTATTAAGATGTTTTTCTTCCCCCGCAGTGCTGGCACACTATAGGCGGTCATGTGCCAACGCACACAGCTTATCACCAAAGTGCAAGGGACTATGCATTCTGTCAAGCAGAGATTTTATAGTGGATGGCTGTCCTTCCAGTACAAAAGCTATGCTTTGACTTAGTTTAATACTTTGTCTACTTTGTATATATGCTGTTCAATGAAACACACATGCAAGGTGGGAAAACTAAGGAGACTTTCAAACTTGCTCTACTGTTACGCCTGCCTCGAGTAGGCATACATTTTGGTAAAAATCCCAGTCTACAAATGTTAGGAAATAGAGATTTGCTTTGAACCTGGGTGGTTGGATGGGAAAGCACATGTACCACCCATGGAACGCAGCCTTGATGCAAAAGAGTACATAGCGGTACTTTACTCACTCTAGGCAACTTACCAACGCTAATCATGATTTAACTTGGAAAGTAAATTCCAACACAACATGTTGTGCCTGGTTTGCATCACTTTTATGATGTAAACCCAGTGCAAAGGATTAGTACATTTTCCCCTTAGTGTATGCCAATGTTAACTTTTTTTTAGCTTCATTCACACTTGCCTCCAAGTTATGTTGTAACAGGATCAGCTTCTGACAAGGTAAACCAACCCTTTTACTTTCCAAAGTTAATGAAAAGAGTATTATTGAGCTTTATAATAGTAACAACTTATTGGCCTAATGTTTTGTTACTCACAGCTTGAAGTAATACAAGTACTCCCATGAAGTATCTGAGCAGATGCAATGTTATAATTTCTTATTATTAAACTAACTGATTTTTTTTCTTAGATTTCAGATTGCTATTAACCTCAGTGAAGAACGTTATGCTTTAATCTTTGGATTCAATACGTTCATTGCTTTGGCCCTTCAGACAATCGTGACTGTGATTGTTGTCGACTCCAAAGGTCTTGGGTTGGATATTGTCACTCAGGTACGGTGTGCTCTTTCTCCATTTTTTCATTGGTGTTGCATATATTTAGCTTTCTGCCATTTTTAGGTGCTCCAAGATCAGTGCTTAACTTGAGGCGGTCGTTGCAGTTGGGGTCCGCCAGTACTCATTTTTGGAGACAGGCAATAATGTATTCCGAAAATACTGTGATGCAGAGTAAGAGAGAGAAAAATAGAAAAGGGAGGAGGAAGAGAAAAGTGGAAATACAGTGACAAAGGGAGAACGCCGAGACGAAAGAGAAGCAGAGAGATTATGGTGATGGATTAAAGAGGTATGGAGTGGAATCAAGACTGCGCAGCATCAGTATTTGGCCCTCCATCATTTGATAGGGCCACACGAGCTTCTGAGCAATACTTTGGGCCCCTGCACTTATTATAATGTGAATTAAGCACTTCCCAAGATTATATTTTCTACCACGAAGTTTAGAAGCTTTGTGTTTTTGTGCAAGGAACCCCCATCTAAAGACCCTAGCAGAATGACATGTAATGTGGTTGGTCTCTATCACATTGAAACTGTAACGTAAGGCTGTATAAATACACATCAGCTGCCCCTTTTAACATGTGCCCCTGGTGGCAGGTGGTGGGGACCAGTACCAATTTTTGGGAAACAGATTGTATGTTTCATCTTGCGATTTTGTCCCGGAGCAAAAGACAGAGAGGTAAATAAAGCGAAAGAAAAAATAGAAGACTGTGACAACGGGAGGAGACAGAAATTAAAAAGAATTTGCAAGAGTGACTTATAGGGACTGAAGGGTAGGATGTGGAAAGAAATAATCGTGAGGTAGAATCAAGACTGCCCAGCCTTGGTGATTGGCAACCTTTGGTTTTGGCAACAATGGTGTTGGGCTCCTAAGAAAAACATGGGACCACTGAACTTTTATCACATTTTTTTTTTTCACAAAAGATTTTATTGGAGTGTTTGCCTGAATATGTCTAAGAGGACCAAACCCAGATTCATTAGATCACTGAATAAATGGCGCAGCATTATCCCCATTGGGAATACAAATGAGTAAAAGAAACAATAAGAAAAGAATACAACAGTAAAACATAAACATATGTGCAATGTCTTTCGGATGCCTCTCCGCCCACCCAACCACGTCCCATAGCCCAACTCATGTGTACATTAAGGAATATGAGGGTCTGCATACCTGTCCTGTCCGTATTATCGAATTTCATCGTCCAGTTGCATGTTTGAGTGTGTACAGGCTCTAGGATCAAGCCCCAGTATTGAGCCCATTGCAGTCAGATTTTGTGATGCTTTTGCGGACACCGCTTCACCTAAAACACAGCAACTTTGAGGCCCATACAGAAGCCCATTCCTTTGTTTCAGATGCCTTGCATTTTTCCATTTACCTGCAATGCCCCATTTAGCTAGAGTAAGGTCAAGGAATAGCAAGTGTCGTTTGTATCAATTACCGCCAATCTCTTCAGTGCTATGTAATAGGAGTAGTTTTGGGGTCTGAGTAACAACCCAAGCAATAATCTCGGCCAGGCACCCCACCAAAACCAGGCCAGGGCCCTGCATTCCCAAACTGTATGTAGGAAGATGCCATCCTCTGATTAGCAATACAGGCATCTGAAGGAGCTTTTATGACCCTTACGCCAGAGCCGGTGTCTAGAGAAGTAGGCTCAATGGAGATATTTAAACTGGATTATTGGCAAGCGCGAGGATATTGCTGCCCCACAAGGGGACTCCAGAGCTTCCACCCAGTCATCTTCATCTAGGTCACCTATGTCTCTTTGCCACGCCACCAAGAGGGCTTCTAATGTAGGCGTGCTGTTCATGATCAGGGATTGGTAAGTCTTTGATAGTTTATGACTGCCATATTCGCCCATAAAATCTTTCCTTTCCAGTGGGTTGAGGTCTAGCAGGGCCGAGAGATTACGTATATAGGGGCAGCACATGGTGCAACTGTAAATATTTATAGAATTTACTGCAGGGAATTGAGAATTCAGATTGGAGTTCTTGAAATTATTTAAGTCCAAGGTCTTGCATCACTCCCCCCTGAGTGGATATGCCAATCTGATCCCAACCCTGAAAGCCTTGTAGCCCTTCCACCTGGGGAATGAGCATTTTCCGCCACAGCGGAGTCTCCTGCATGAGTCTTTCCCACCAACCCATCCTACAAAGGGACTACCTCCACACCAGGTCCACCACCCTCCTAGCTTGGGGAAGGGAACCCACATCTGCGCTGCTATAAAGGTACTTGAACATAGATGACTCGCCCATACCTCCACCGCACAGTCTGGGTCGTCTCTGGGGCAATACCACCATTCATTTATTACCTGTAGATGTGCCACCCCATGATAGGGTTGGAAATCTGTGGCTGTGATGCCCCCACACTAAGTGGATTGGAAGCAGGTGCGTAAGGCCACCCCAGAGGCACCTCCCACCCATAAAAACGGAATCAATACTGTATTGATATGTCAAAACCAGGTATGGGGACCTGGAAAGGGGAAGTTCTGCAATTTGTACAAAAGATGAGGCAGGTAATTTTAAAAATGGCAAAGCAGCCATAAAGGGATAGAGGTAAATGAGTTCTTACCTTCGTCTTTACTCACTACATCAGTGTTACCAAATTACAATCCCATGAAATTGTTAGACTGCGCACCAGGAACACCCAGCTATTGGTAGCCGTCAGCTTCTATGGACAAACACGGAGCCCACGTGATATCGCCTGGCGATCCCCTCAACGGCAAGTGTACTGAGTTATTGACATTCATGTACAGCCCTGATTTCTTCCCAATTACCTGCATTATCCTTAGGATCTGGGGACCGGAGGTCGCTGCGTCTGTGATGAATAATAAGACGCCATCAGCATATGGCACTATGTGGTCTGACACTTCCCTGGATCATTCAAATGCCTATACCTGGTGTCCATTCTCACCCATAAAAGAGGGGACAAGGGGCATCCCTGCCTGGTTCTGCAAAGGATGGGGAATGGGGCCGAGGTCATGCCAGCAACACGAACCAAGGTTGTCAGGTCAGTATAGAATATTCGGACATTTGAGAGGAATCTAGGACCCATGTTGAGTCACTGGAGAAGCCCAAATAGGTAAGTTGAGCCGACAGAGTTTAAAGCGTTATCAATATCCGATAGTATTAGAGCCGTAGGGCGTACCAGTCGGTCCGCCAGATCTATAGCGGTGTGGGCGCGACAGATATTATGGCGAGTAGCATGGTGGGGCATTAGGCCTGCCTGGTCTGGGTGGACCAGATCTGACATAGAGACATTAGCCTGTTGGCCAAAGCCTTGGCTAACAGCTTGGCCTCTATATTTAAGAGGGAGATGGAGTGATATGAGGATTGAGTCTCTGGGGGAAGACCCGGCTTGAGGAATCTCTGCGTATTGCCAATCTGTTGGCATACGCATTTCCCTGGGTGTTACCAGTAAAGGCATACATGTAGTGATGAATTCGCTAGGGAACCCATTTGGCCCAGTGTCCCTCCCATGGTGTAACCTCGCCAAGGCACCAGACAATTCCTTAACCATTAGGGCTCATCAAGCAATGTTGTGGCTGCCGACGAGAGGGCCCTTGGAGAAAGGGCATCTAGGATTTCTGCAAATTGTGTAGCCATTAGGATCTCCCTATCTGCACATAAGGTCTTATAGTAGCCATCAAAACTGTTGACCACCTCAGTCGGATTGGTGAGCAGTGTTCCCTTTTTGTCTCGGATGACGGTACTTGGACTGTATTCACAGTGTTTTGGCACAGTCTATGTATCATTCCCACAGACTTTCCCCCCATTGATATATCCTACTCTGGTAGGCCAGCCAGGCATTTTAGCCTCTTCCACGAGCACGGTTTGATACTGCTGTTGGGCTAGGCACAGCTACCGATGCGCCACACCGCTCACGGCCCTGCAGCCACGTCTCTCTAGGTCAACCATCTGGACCTCAATCTGGAATAATTGTATCAATGGCTGTCTGCACTTTGGTGTGCAAAAACTAATGTCAAAGCCGAGTATGGTCGGCTTCATTGCTTCCCATAGAATGATTTTGGAGGAGATGGATTCTGTATTGAGGGAAAAATATTCAGTCACAGCGCAGTAAATGCGTGTTCTAAATACCGGGTTTTTCAGGTGCCACAGAGCCAGTTGCCTTTGAAAAAGGGGTCGGTAAGGGCCAACCGAGAGCCACAGTGCAATTGGAGAGTGGGCCTAGAGTCCTTTAGGCAAAATTTCGATATCAGAGACTCTATGTGTATGACCCACTGGTAAGAATTGGTTGTCAAGTCGAGAAAACGAGCCATGCACTGTGGAGTAAAAGGTAAAGCTCTCTTCAGTGGTATGAAAGGATATCCAGGCATCTTCCCACCCCAATATCTCCACTACTGATCACAAGGGAGTCACTCGTGTGTCACCCACCCACCCTGCCTCTTGGCATTTGTCCCTTTCCAGAAACATATGCAAAATGAACAATTGATGTACGTAATGCAGAACAATGTCATACATTCACCCCAGTACTGAGATCTGGGCCTAAATTCATCGTTTTTTTGCTTCCCAGGCCATTCCAGTTTGAACCCTGCCATATGCAAATCAGTCTTGACCCTATTCCCAATGGGAACAGTCCAGCCCGAGCTGCCAGGCCAGGTCTTCCTTGGACTGGAAACATGCATCCTAGGACTGGTTTTTAGGGGTTTTACCCCTCATCCGCCAGGATAGCTTGACTCCAGTGGCATGGAGTGCATGGGACCCAGTTCTGGGCATACCCGTCCCACTCGGGGTGACAAAAAGAACAATGTCATACATTCACCCCAGTACAGAGATCTCCAGTGGCATGCTTCCTCTCCCTAAATACCCCAAAACTGGCCCTAGGATGCTTGTTTCCAATCCAGGAAGGACCTGGCTTGACAGTTCGGGCTGGACTGTTCCCATGCGGCACAGGGTCAAGACTGATTTGCATATAGCCAGGTCTAAACTAGGGTGGCATGGTGAGCAAAAGAATGATGGAATTAACCCAGATCTCTTGACTGGGGCTGAATGTTTTGATTTGTTCTGCATTCCATCCACCAATTGTGTGTCTTTTCCTTTCTAGTGACATAACATCATTCCAGTCACCTACAATGATGGCCAGACCCAGAGGCAAGGATCCTCATATTCCTATGATCCGGTCTACATAGGTTTGGCTGAGTGGCAAGTGGCATAAACAATGGATACCCCATACACCATCCCAGACACAAAGACATATCTCCCCTGCCCATCTACCCAGGTCTGGTGAGCCTGAAAGGGAACCCTGTGGTGTATGATAATGGCCACACCCCACTGACAAAGGGGAAACATCACTTACAACGCAACTTTTACAACGCGATGCTTTTACATCGCAACTTTTACAACGCAAACCATTACAACGCATTGCGCTGGGGGGCGCTCTAGGATAGGGAATATATTTAATTTACTATCCAACACCTTCCCTACTATCCACGGGGACTGGAGTTGGAATAGTAAATTAAATAATTCACTATCCAGCGCCCCAAAGCACTATGCGTTGTAAAACTCGCGTTGTAAAAGCATGCGATGTAAAAGCATGCGTTGTAATATCGTACATCCCTGAAAAAGCCAGCATGAACGGTCTGTGTAAACCCATATTGAGCCAAACATGGGACCTTTGACCCGAGGTGGTGTGTCTCCTGAAAAATGTCGGCCTGTAGTTGCCTAGCCTGATGAAGTACAGTGCCTCACTTGACTTTATCAAGGACTCCACAGACATTCCACGGACATTCCATGTAACAATATGGAGCCTCCACAAAGCAGCGATATTTGAGTCAGCCATCTGGGCACAGGCTTTCGTGAACTGTGGTGGTTGTGTGTGGGTTAATTTTGAAGGAAGCACTAGATCTGCACATAAAATAACTTACTACAACTATAGAACCAGTTCCATATACTCACCCCTCATCCTAATTCTAGTAGTCTCTCTGGTGGGCCTTGGAAACAGATGAACCACAGATGCACCCGGTAACAGTATACCTTCATCCTTTATATTGCTACACATTAACTGTGTGTCCCCTCTCCCCGGAAGAAAGGCCACGGAGGATCAGCAGGCCTGGCATCGGACACATATATCTTGTGTGTGTCCTTGAGTGCCTGTGTGCCGGGCCTTGAGTGTCACAAAGAGCGGAACCTGTAGCGGCACTTCATTTTGGGTTTAGACTGCTTTTGAGCGTCTCTTGATGGAGGATGAGTCAGAGTCAAGACACGTCCGGGTATGAGGTTTGACTGTTCCGTCTGCCCATGCAAAGACCTTCTAAGGGTTTTCAAAGAATATGGTGGGAGAGTTGTATAACATATGCAGCCAGACAGGGAACAGGAGCATGTGCTGAATTTTGAGATTACAGAAGCGGTTCTTCACTGCTGTTATGGATTGGCGCTTTTACTGGACCATTTTGGTGCAATCAGGAAATATCATGATGCTGTGTGATTCATAGAGCAACCTTTCCTGGGTTCTTGCTTGCTTAAGGATAGTGTCCCTCTATTGAAAGGTGAGAATTTTGGTGATGATTGGCCATGGCCTGGCGCCAGAAGAGGGTTTCTTTAAAGAGCTCTGTGGGTCCATTTAATTGTGGAACAGGAGGAAAGGTTATCCGAGGGTATCCACTGGGTGATCCAGCAGGTAAGGAACTTGCCCATATCTGCTCCCTTGCACCCTTCTCGAAAGCCCACGAAGCAGAGATTGTTACGATGGGCCTGGCCTTCTGCATCCTTCACCCATGCAGCCAAGCCTTTGGTCATTGTCATAAGGGTATCAACTTTTTGATACAGTGTATGAGCTGTATCTTCTATGTTAGAATCGTGAGTCTCACCCTCAGGAATGCGCTTTACCACTTTCCGTAGGTCTTGGCTCAGTAACATTACATCGGAACCAAGTGCTCCAATCTTTGCTTCTAGCATATCCCTAACCCCTTCCATGCTGATGACGGCCCCCAGCCGTCATGCACTACGGGGCTCGTGTGCTGATGACGGCTGGGGGCCGTCATAAACCCGCCCACTCGCGATTCTGCCGCACAGGCGCAGAATCGCATTTGCGCGGAAGGGGCTAAACTGAGTGATTGCAGCCAGCAATACTGAGTTGTTCGAGATAGCACTTGGGACCCCCCACCATTGACATCTGACGTGCCAGCCTCTATGAATCTGTCGATTGTGCCCTGGACGCAGGGCCGGCGGGTTAATCCTTGGTCATGGTTCATTTTCAGGCTCTGTGCAGGAGGGGTCCCTACAACACTGTATATGAGCAATAAGGTGTTCCTGTAGCCCCCAGCATCTATGCTGCTTAATTCATGAAGAATATGGTCACGGGACCAGCACATGGTGGGCAGGCCAATGGACAGCAATGGCACAAGCATCGGTCGTTTGCAAATGATGGTGATGACTGGGGTGGCCCTCCCAACCACAAGCTGCACCAGGACCTGGCCTGGCCGCCTCCACAATCTGGAGTATGCCGCACCCTTTCCCTAGTGGGATCCTCACCTGGCAATGTTCATTGTAGGATCCAGGTAGTGGTTGTCTGATATCCCCTGCAAGCCCCTAGCATCGCTCCTATCTAGTAGGCCGGTCAAGGCCAGGTAAATCACCTTGGTTCTGGCTACAGAAAAAACATGGCCTCAGCGTTAACCCTCACCGCCCTTCAATGTGGCTGACGCCACCTCTCTCCGCCATTCAGCAGGCGGCCTCCCCGGTACAACGAGTGGCCACTGTAGTCATCAGGCGCAGCCCGGGGGTTTGCCAGGCCACAGCAGACCCACACCCTATCACGGTGGCAAGCCATCTCTTGCAGCCAGGGTGCACTGCCCCACATTCTGGCTGGGCTGCTCCACTATCCCCAGGGTGAAGCTGGGGATGGCAATAGCAAAGCCCGTAATCTTCCGTGACCAGACACAACCGCTGACCCCCAGGCCCACACAGCTGCCAACTCAACTAGGGCCGCACGGCACAGTGAAGCTTGTCTTGCTGTTCTCTGTCCCGTCCTGTCAGCAACAAGCCACTGCCCCAGAGACCATCACCCCCTGTCTGCAGCAAGGAGACGGGGGCATGTTGGTTATGGATGTAGGCAGGATCGGGGAGGATTATCCGCCATGTTGGACCACTAGGCCCAACACCACTTTTTCACATTTTAAGCACTGACAACTAACACTCCAACACTTTCTATGTCAAGACAGTCTTACAGTTGTTTAAATCCAAGGAGAAATCTTCAAAAATTTAACACATAATCCCAATTGAGTCATTCCCTTGACCAATGCCCACACTCTGATTAGTCCTACTATCTCCCTTACGTATTACACTGTGCACAAAATAAATATTCATTAAAAGGCGCTACTACTTGTCTGGCACACAACAAAATAGGTTGCCATTTTCAAATGTCTTATAGCAGCCTTGCTGTTTTGAGAGCAGCTTAGTACATGCATTCCCATAAAAATATAGAGGGCTATGGAAGCCTCTTGCACACTGTTAGGGCAGGCAAGCTAGCACAGTAGTCATGATATTTATAAATATACAGGCTCAATCTATTTCCTTGATAGTTGTAAGCATACCTGTACCTGTACCCCTCAATCCTACTTGCCTTCTCCAACCACTGTAGAATATATTATTAAAAAAAGATGACTCTCAATTGTTAAAATACCATCTGAAACCCCTGGAAAAAAGTATAGGGATAATTGAAAAACAACTTGCTAAATTGAATACTCCTGCTTTCATCCAGAAGTCATTGAGTACCCTAGACACGGGGGAGGGGAAAACCAAACAGCCAGTTATACCGGCTAAACCGGCTCAACCACCTACCTTACCTGTGGTGTGTCCAAAGCCCCATGTACAAGATAAACAAGGAAACACCCAGACTAAAAGTATCAAACAAAATACACAAAATACCCCTAACCCCATAAATGTAGAGTGGAATGGCCAACTCAATATTACCAGCGATAATGCACAACCCACCCCAGCCCTAGTGGCTTTAAACACACAATTAGCCAATCTTAAGGATATGACACATAAACCACAAAAAACCCAGTCCTTCCAATCGCAGGGAAAACAGAGGACGGGTACTAGGTTCAGGCGGCCGTTCCATCTCCCACCTGAAGCTACCCCGTACACTGTTGTTCTAACAGGGGTGTCAGAACTGCCAGAGGGCTCGGAGGAGCCCCCGTGGTCACTAAGGAACAAAGTTCTGCAATGGCTAAGTCAAAATAGACCTATTCAGCCATCGCATCTTAGCAGAATAAATTCAGTCAGAAGAGTGTTTTGGATTGGGGACACGAAAAAAAGCCTACAGGGTGACTGTGTTATAGTCAAGTGTGACGATCCTGCCATGGCTGACTATATCGCTTCTTGGCCAGCGCTAGAAAAAAGGGGGGGGGTGGACGTACAGCGTCTCTCCTTCTTTTATCCACCGTTAAATATTCCCAATTATGAGAATACAACTGGTTGGGATGAAGTCCAAGACTGGCCTTGGACACAGGTGGGGTACACTAATAGAAGCAGAAATAGGAACAACAATAATTACTGGAACAGAGGCTGGGATTCTCGCCCCTGGCACCATAGTAGAGGTAACCCAAATCCTGACTATTGGGGGGGGGTTCCCATAAGGAACAGATATGACTGCTTAGACATGGTCGATTGACCAACAAAGGTCATTACAGGGGTATCACAAGTTCCAGCCCCCCAATTAAAGATCTATGATGTCTCTTCCCACTTAGAAAACACTAACCCCATGATGATAGAGATTACATTAGAGCATGACACGGGTAGTGGAAACTTGTCAGGCCAGCATCTAATAGAAAAACTTAGCAAGCCACTGAATGAAAGCGGACTTGAGTTTACAACTGAACCCATCAGCACGCATCCATATCAGAGCACAGTAGACAAGACTAAGATTAAAATTGTAAATGAGATGGGAGCCCTGCCCGTGGGCATTGTCTCACTAACTAGTCAGGAAGAATCCAGTCCAACCAATGGGGAGAAATGTTCGTTAAAAATAACATCGTGGAACATTGCAGGGCTGGCTAAAAAAGTGCGGGACCAGCTATTCCTAACTTTTGTGGAAAGGCAGGACATAATCTGCCTACAAGAGTGCTGGGACTTAGAAGAGACCCACATCGAGGGTTTTAGCACTTTTTACGTTCCCTCGATCCAGGGCAACAGAGGCAGAGGTTCAGGGGGACTGTGTATCTTTACTTCTAACCTCTGTAACGTAGAACAGAGTATGCATGAGGCAAGCGGGCCAAAAGCAGGCGTAGGGAGCTTGTTACAAGGCCTGTTTATTAAATCAAATGGGCGCTCCGTTTTTCTGGTCAACCTTTATAATAACGCGCCAAGAGTTGAGGTTAAAACCTTAATAGTGGAATTGGACTTACTGTTAAAGAGAGGTGGGCAGGCGGCAGACTGCTTACTTATAGCAGGGGATTTTAATTGTCACCTATGCCCCTATAGTCAAACAAAAAACTGTGGCATTTTTGACCTAAAAGGGGACCCTACCACGCATTTTGAACACTCCATAGGGGGAAATTTGTTAAATCAATTCATGCATGAATGGGATTTGGCTTTTGCTAATGAACTTTGTCAGCCACCCGTAGCGTTTCAGACAACTTTTTTTGGCCACGGGGCAGGCACTGTAATTGACTTTATTCTGGTCTCCAATAGAAATCAAGGCTGGGTGAGGGGTTTTAATACGGAGGATTTAGCAATAAGCGACCATTTTCCTATTAGCATCTCCCTTAGACTAGGGAAATCGGGGACTCAGAAAATAAGCACTATGAATATACTGCATGGCCGTTCAGTGGCGCTGGCCAGAAAAAATGGCTACGCCATCAAATGGGCAAAAATTGAACCCACAAACTTCTTGAAAGATTTGGTGCAGAAAGAATCTGGACAATTTGCCACCTGTCTGGAATCAAACACCGACCCCGAGCTAATAATACAGGCGTATGAAGGGATTAAAGCCACAATAAATGCCAAGTTAACTAAAAAACTAAAGGTAGGGGATGACACGAGATTATATGGCTGGTTTAATCGAGCCTGTACCAATGCACATAAAGTCCTTTTACAGGCTTTAAAGACCGTCCCTAGGGATACCGGCCGAGTTAAGGAGGCCAGACACGCTTACAAGCTGACCCTCCTGACCAGAAAGAAAGAACTAAAAAATGCAGCGTGGGAAGCCCTGTTAAAGGCAAGCGCCCTAAGGGATAATACGTCGTTCTGGAAAGAAATCAATGCCCCCTTCTTCTTGGATAGGAAGGTAGACTCCCTGGAAATAGGCATATCAGAAGACGTCTGGGTCAATTATTTTACCTCCCTTTATAAGAAAGAATCACTTGCTTTGGGAGATGAGATGGATGTGGGGCGAGAGGTTCTTTCACAGCTTCAGGGAAATTTCCCACTAAAAGTAATGTTTACTCCTGCAGATCTGGAACAAGCGATTTGCCAGAGTGCTAGTCTAAAGGCCCCGGGACCTGATGGAGTCCCCATTGACTTGTTCAAGGGGAATGTAGATCTTTGGGCCCCCTTACTAGCAAATGTATTGAACGCCTACACTAAACTAGGTTTCCCCCATACATGGAATGAAGCAATAGTCATCCCAATATTTAAAAAAGGGGACAGACAAGACCCAAAATGTTACCGCCCTATCTCCCTGCTAGACAACCTAATGAAAGTGGCAGGTAGGGTGTTGCTAACCAAATTGCAAACTTGGTCCAAGAGCAATGGGATACTTTCAAAATTCCAGTATGGGTTTAAGTCGGGTTTGGGAACAATAGAGCAGGGTTTAAATTTGTCCCTTATAATGAATAAATACATTGGTTCAAAAAAAGGGAACCTGTTCCTAACATTCGTCGACTTAACCTCGGCGTTCGATTGTTTGGATCATGGAATACTGTGGAAAACCCTGACCACAATGGGAATAGATAAAAACATTTTAAGCTTTATCCAGGAGCTGTATAGAGACGCAGGCGCTACAGTGAGATTTGGCAAAAATGGCGAGCGAACTAGAAAATTTCCAATAGCAAAAGGCGTTCGCCAGGGCTGCATTCTTGCGCCATTTTTATTTAACCTATATATTAACGAGGTAGCAGCTTTCTTAAATGATCTGGAGGTGGACTACCCCAAGATAAACGGTCTCGCTGTCCCATTATTGTTATACGCCGATGATGCGGTGATTATGGCCCGCACTCAGCGGGGACTTCAAAAGGCATTAATGGGCTTTGCAACCTTCATGAGCACTAGAGGCCTAAAAATAAACGTGGGGAAAACTTTCACGATGTCATGCACCACCAGAAAAAAAGCACCGGACTGCAAAACCTTTGTTAACGATTCGAAGATAGCATTGACTAAAACCTTTTCTTACTTGGGAATCATTTTTAACAATAGGGGGACATGGTCCACAGCGATTACCTCCCGGAACCTGGCTTTTGCCCGCTCAATAGGGGCGGTCAAGCAAATTGCTAAAAAGCTTGGCGGGAAACCGGTAGACACACTACTTAAGATTTATGCAGCAAAATGTGTGTCTACAGCTGTCTATGGGGCGGGGATCTGGGGACTTGCAGATAGCTCGGAAATCCAAAGGGTGGAAAATGCTTTCCTGAGGTATCTTTTAGGCGTCCCGCGCTCCACATCTACTACTATATGCCACAATGAACTTGACAGATCCCACATTAGTGATCTGATAAAGTTAGCGCCAGTCATGTTGTGGCACAAGATTTGGACATGCGAGGACATGACCTTTAATAGGGAAGTAATTTATGACTGCCTGCAGCAAGCTAATGGCGACAAACAGCCATGGCTGGCCTATGTTAAAAAATTTCTGAATTCTATCGGCCAACCAGAATTCTTTTTGAACCCAACCTCATGTGCCCAAGTGTCAAAAAAAGCATTAAAAGAGACATGTCTTGGTCTACTGGAGGAGAGGAGATATCATCTAGATGGGACTAAGCCTACCATCATAGCCCATCGCCAGATCCTCCATGATCATGGCCTTCATCCTTATCTGGGGCCAAATTTTGCAAGTTATCATACAATGCTTTTAGCACGATTGAGGACGGATTCTTTTTTCAGGCTAATAACGTTCCCTGTCCCAAATGATTGGTCTGGGAAATTGATGAAATGTCCGTGTGACGGAGTAGCCACCCAGTCCAATATACATTGTATTCTTTTCTGCAAGTATTATCAGTGGGGGAGGAAAAAACACCTGCTGCCACTATTAAAGCTGTGGGGTTTGAGAAGCTGTAAGACTGCCCTTCATAGATTGTACTTGCTCCAAGATGAGCTCACTATCGTAGTGGTGATAAAATTCTTGTCGTTCATTATAAAATGTAGAGGAACCATGAGAAATGATTAGAAGGCTGAGGGTTTGTTGGAGTATTATATTGTGCCTAATAACATCACATAATACATAAATATGTTATATTTACCTCAACCCTCTTAATAATCCTAGGAATTTATTTTTGTATTAAATGTTTTTATGAAATGTTTTTAGGGTTTTTAATATTAGGTTACTTGATTGACAAGTGTAACGAAGAAGAGCTTGTTGCAGTGATTTCCCTTTTTAATCCAAGTGTTAAAATGTTGTGTTCCTATTGTATTTTGTGGTGTTTGCTTATATGGTGTTTGTCAAATACCGAATAAAGCTATCTTTTGACTTTGACTTTGACTCTCATATCTCATAAAATACATTTGTGAACAACATGCAATTGTAAATGTATATGAAAGTGTAAGTTTACCGTTGTGAATCAGGCCCTAAGTGACTTGTTCTACAGCGTTGTACATAATCAGTCTAAGACCTCTCAGCATGTCAAGACACAACGAGTGGATGAAAGTTGAAAGATAACACAATTTTTGGAGGCCTTTTCAGAGGGCCGAAGGGCATGGAGGGGCTACTGGACCCAACTGTGATGGTTGAGGCCTTTTATTTCTGATGTCCTGTGGCCAGACCTACTATGGACCTTAGCAACAGTGCTAAGTACCGCCTCTTTACATGACTCTCAGTAGTACCGGTGGACGAGCAGTCAAAGGCTCTCTTGGGAGGGAAGTGAAGATACAGGTAAGTGAACACTACTCATAACAAGTGCACACGGTTCGAACACTAAATCAATTGCCAGTCCAATACTTACTTTTTTAGGGGAAAAAAAGTAGTGTGATTCAAACACTACACATTCAAAGGAATAATGACATTCACAAGCAATAACACAGACCCCTTTCAGTCACTGCTCTAGTAGTTGGCAGCCATGTCCCTGACCCACCCTCTCACTTATAACATAGTTGGGGTTTATTCCCCATTCACTAGTGGCCACATCCAGGGAGTATTTATTATTAGGCTGCACTCAAGAGTTCCCCTTTAACACTTAGGAATTATTCAAAAGTGTCTATGGTGCCACAGCACCTTCTGCAGAAAATCCCCAGGGCACACAGGCCCAGGTCAAGTCTTACTTGGCCCTGCAACACTGAAGCTCTCAGAGAAACAGTGGTTGCACCGAGCAAGGGCAACGCAGTAAAATACATGTTGAACTTTCTAAGGAGCACGTTTAGGTAAAGTTTTCATCACAAACTTTCCACAAATCTTTTTTATTTTGACCCCCTTCCTCATACACACTTCAGTTTTCAACAGAGGTACAAGACAGGAGCTTAACATCTCCTCCTCACCCAGATATTGTCACATGTTGAGGATCTGTGGTGGTCCTCCATTGAGCTGGAAGAAAAGCAAGCCCAGGCAGAACAGCAGCAGGGTCCCCAAGCCCCATGAAGAAGCCACAATCCCGGAGTGAGAACTTTACGCATACTGCTTAGAACCAGCTCTTCTTGGCTGCCCTGTGCTGCTGGTTGTCCTGGTGGTGGTGGTTGACGGACGGGGCCCTCTAGAGCGGACACATACAACCACCTGCTATGCCTTCCCAAACGAAGAGTTGGTGAGACAGTAGAGAATACAGAATACAATCAGGCATTTATTAACAATACTCTGCAGAGGAGTCCATCATGACCTGCACCCTAAGATAACCGGAGAGGGACTGACTGCCCAACAGGTTACAGTAGGTAAAAAGGGCTTCCCAGCCATCTCTAACCCCACCCACCGTGGAAAAGTACTGGCTTGAGCCGGACCTGATCAATGGAGCACAGAGAGATGAGCTAACACATGCCAGATGGGAACATGTTATCAGGGAGACAAGGCCACAGTGCTGGGTACTCTGCATCTCCTAAGGTGGGAGCAGAAGCTACACATTCAGCTAGTCATGTGATGGCAGAATACCTTATTCATTAGCAAATCAAGGAAACAGCCTTGGACAGCAGAAGAAATAATAACAAAACAGTGTTCTGCTGAGGCAAGCAATATGAGCACTGATGCCTAACCCAGGCACAGTCTAATATGGAATGCGAAATACAAAATGGATGCACACTGGCTAACTAAAGCTTACATGCTGCGAGGATAACTCAGTGGGTTGCATAACGTGAATACAAATGCATGTATTTTAGCCAAACACTGCTAACCTAAAACAGCACGGCAGAGGCATCACAGGAAAGGGGATTTAAAATCTAACATGGTGCGGGGCATGGTCCTTGTGATTGCTGCTGCCTCCACCACTTTTACTGTTCAATTTGATTTTCATTTTATCTCATCCTGGCACAGGCCGGAGGGGAGAGGGCAGCCATCTGCCTGAGAAAGCACACAGCCCGTCCTTTTTATTGGAAAAGTTGGGAATGCTGGTTCCTAGGAGACTTTCTTGCCCTTGGACAGCTTGTGGGGGCTTTAGGCTCGTCCCTGCAGCCTTTCATACACAGACTGGAAAAGAGAGCAAGTACCCGCTTTGTGTGCACTGCATTCACAAGGCTGAATTATTCTGCCCTGCAGCCGCACTAGCAGCATAAACAACTTCCATGGGACTGAGTCTCTCAGCCAACTTACTGCATTTCTCTAAGGACATTTGCATATGAGATATACTTTTACGAGGTACCTATGAAACTACACTGCTTGACTGGACTCCTTAATGGGTCTGTCTGAACTAGAATTTATCAAACGACAATACTATATTTTACAAAAGTGCTGAAACTAGTTATTTTTTAGGTATATTATCCACGCTCATTTCAGCAGGTATACAGTACTTTGATATCACAATATTGGCACTTGTTACCGTGGCCAATTTTACAAACGTGCCTGCCCCTTTTTAAATAAATAACATTTTGTTTCTGTGTGCGGCTTGGCACAAAACTAAAGTCATCCTACTCCTCTTGTATGTGGTGCACATACCACAAGCACAAGGTAACTTTGGTCAGGAGGTGCTGAGAGTGAGAGAGTACACACCTGTGTTCAGAGGCTACCTCCTCCGCTGAGACCGTGGGCAGCTCCCTGACTGCCCTCCCCTCTCTGCCCACTTAGTGTCACTGCAACCCACTCTACGCTTCCTGAACACAAAGCAAGGGCTATATGCAGTGGTAGTCCAGTCACACAACTTCAGTAGTCATTTCGGCATGTCAGCACAGACCACTGTGCATACAAAATAGAGGCTATCATGTCTTCAAGTCCACTGCTGATTAATTCTGCAAGCGGAGTGACGCACTTTATTAGCAATTCCTCTTTACAAGAGTAGCACAGAATTACTAAATTCCTCCAATGTCGCCAGTGGAATAAAAAATTCTGCACACCTCTAGTCACTTCTATGAGGCACACCTCTTATTGCATGGCTCAGTCTACGGCGGCCCTCTCCTGGCATATGAGGGTCACCAAAAACAATCTTGCACTCATGGAAGGGATTCCTACAGGTCCTAACTCCCTCCATGGTGTTCCTCTTCCTCACAGGGCACATTGGTCGTGGCAAGCAGGCAGGTGCTGATGCTGTAGGGCACATGGTCTTTATTGTCCCTGGGTGATGTCCCCACACCTCGCAAGGAGACTAGCAGGCCTTGGCCTCCAGTCATGTACACAGTAGACGTCTTGCAGAGCTTCCCTTCCTCAGACAGCCCATCTGGATGCTTGCAGATGACAAACTTTGGGTTCTCAACCTCCCCTTCTTATAGTCATTTTCCAGATACTAAATGAGATTTAGGGTCTGAGTCTTGAAAGTTTTATGTTGGGGTTCTGCTTCTTTTGAAGTGTACATTTCTCTTTTTCTTCTTTCCTCCTGAAAGGATGTCTGTCTCAGCAGACAAGACTCTGAAGATGAATGTCACACAACATAATTCATGGGAACGAACACAATTCACAACTGGATGTCAGCCACAGTGATATGTGCATCAAAAGGTTAATTCCAAGCTCCCAACCCTACTTTTTATAATCCACTTATCAGCCCATCCACTTCCTGAGATGTGTCCAGCCGTCTTCCTTGTGATCTATCACTAAATCAAAAAGTAGCCTTTTGAAGTGGAAGGGGGAAGCCTCTTCCTCCTTTACCGTCAGTGTGTGTCCCACCCAGCTCACAGGCATGCAGCAATTCATGAATCTGTCTGGGAGGACTCCTCATGTCTTCACTAAGGGTGGGCGTAGCATGCGTAGTGGGGCTACGCGAAGCTAGGTGAAGTGGGCATGATGTTACGCCCGCTCACGCGCTTCGCGTAGCCCCACTACGCGCCACCCGCCTCCCTCCCGCCCTCTTCTACATACATAAGTTTAAGGAACAAGTACAGTAAAAGTACAAAAATGCACTTACCTGGTCCACGGCATCCCGGGGCTCCCTCTTCTATTTTGCGCCGACTTCTCCCATCGAAATGCGCATGCGCGGCCGCCCGCGCATGCGCATTTCTCAAAAATCCCATTTCTCGGAAATCCCAATGAGACCAGAGAAGCACCTAGCAGCACTGCCCAGAGGACTTAGAATGAGGAATTACCACCGGGGATAGAGATACAGCTGCAGCACTGCCTAGAGGACTTAGAATGAGGAATTACTCATGGGACCAGAGTAGCAGCTATCAGCACTACCTAGAGGATTTAGGATGAGGAATTACCAACAGAACCATAAGGCAGCTAGCAGTAGTGCCTAGAGGACTTAGAATGAGGAATTACTGATAGGACCAGAATAGCAGCTATCAGCACTGCCTAGAGGACTTAGAATGAGGAATTACCAACATGACCAGAAGGCAGCTAGCAGTAGTGTCTAGAGGACTTAGAATGAGAAATTACCATTGGGATTAGAGACACAGCTGCAGCACTGCCTGGAGGACTAGAGAATGAGGAATAACCACTGGGCGCAAAGAAACCGCTGCAGTACTGGCTACAGGACTAAGAAAGGGGAATTACCACTTGGAACAGAGGCACAGCAGCCACATTTGTGACCAGCTAAAGAACAAGATTTACAGCCCTGTTTACAGACATGGAGCAACGGAGTTCTGAGCGAGTGAAATATATTTAATGCTAAAAACCAAAGATTGGGTGAAAGGGAGCTAGTGAGTAAAGTTAAATTTCTAACATTCTGACTTTGTGAATGCTCAATTCGATCTTCAGTAGCCCAGACTCTGTAGATCATAAGTCAAACCTAAGGTGCAGAGTGGAGAAGATGCAGAGAAATGGTGGTTGGGAGTGGAAAGCTGTAACACTGGTCAGCTGCTCGCGTTTTCAAGATTTCAAGAACATGAGGCAGACAATCGTATAAAATTGTGCGTGAAAAAAACTGAAATAGACAGAAGTGAAATGAGCCCTTTAACAAGGACAGCCACTATGGGAGGGAGCGACTGACCAATAGGCGGTACAAATGGGCATGATTTACCATTCAAATATAAGTCATTTAGTAAGGCACCCAGAGCAACCAATGACAAGCAATGGGCCGGCTTGAAGCCCATGTTCTGAATACACTACTCCTTGCAGAGCGGCACGGGCATGCTGCCAGGCTCGACCTAAAAACTGATCAATCCTGGTTTACTGCTGACCTAACTGTATGATCCCACACTATATTTCACTGATCCTCCTTTTCCTTCATATTCAAATTTGAATGCAAATCCATATATGCTCAGAATTCATGTTGTACTAAAACTGAGTTACTAGAGTGTTGTTCCATGTATAAGAATCTAGGCCACACATAGGGAACAGATGACAACTTGCCATTTAGTTCATTCATAGCGCCTCAGCCAGTGGAGGGGGGGGCGATGAGAAGATGTTTGTGTTTATAAGTTATCACATAATACTTCTTACTGCATTGGTATAATCTAGAAGTACCAAGGCAAAATGCTTCTGCATGTTAAACACTTTTTCTAATTCTAAAGTGATCAAATTTTTACTTTTTTATATGATTTGAATACCAAATATTTTCAGGGCTTGTCTTGTGCATGGTCACTCTTGGCCCTCCTTGTAATTTTGCTGGCTCCTCCACCTCCAATTTTATGATGAGTTTGAATTAAGATTGATGAGCACTGGCTAGATAGCCACCAAACTACTGTAGATTTTATTTTTAATTACCTCGAGAAATCCACAGTTCTTGTCACTGAACAATTTCAGTGGAGCACTTGACTTCAGTAAGAATTCACAATTCAATCTGATGGGCAAATTACTTCCAATGGCAACTAAACTCTAAGATTGTCTTTTTTTTATTGAGCAAAAAAAAAACTGTGATACAGAAGAAATTCATACATAAATATTCAGAATATTGGTACAAGATTTAAAAAGTACTTCATAATAAATAATCTCATATTTCATCTCACAGCAAATTGCATAAATTCATATTACATTTCCAACAATATCTACAGAAAAAGCTGAATTACATACAATGAGAATAATTAAGACTATAAAACATTACTACGTTGCATTCCTTTTTTCCTCTCTACAAAAAATTCCTCATATCAATTTGCCTGGGCGATCAGGGGATAGTCCACCCATATAGCCCTAAATCTAAAGAGTACACCAACCCTCTTTGCGTATGCCTCTTCATAATGATAGGTCCGTTCCAAGTTAGAGAGCCACTGATCTATTGTCGGCACCTTTGATGATCTCCAATTTTGCAACACCAGAGATCTGGCTACCGCTATTGCGATGAAAACAAAGTATTGCTGGAATTTTGGCAGCTGTAGTCTAGGACATGTAAAAAATGTATGTACCCATTCTCCTGCCCCCTCCATATTACAACCAAAACATTGATTAAGAGTTGGTGTTAACAATTTATGCAGTCTAAGAGGAGTATAATAACACCAGCCATCTAGTCAAAAAAGACATTCTCTTGAAAATGGCCGCCCATCAAAGATTTACTCCCAAACTCACACACTACCTGCCATTCCTTGCTGTTAAACTGACAATTTGTTTTCTGCGCAATTTTTAGGAGCATCTCCTCAATAAGCTTATTATTCACAACCTGGCGTAGTACCCAATATCAATTTCCAACACCGCCCAGGTTCTTCTCAAAAAATATTTTCAGAATTGCTTTTACCGTCTCGTTAATCTTTGTATCATTATTCTTGAAGAAGCCTATGATTTGTATAAAACTTAACCGCAAACCTCGACTTTGGGGTTCGAATTGCAAAGCAAATGATTCCCATGTGATCAAATGGGTACAGTTATAAAAATCACCTAGCTTCCAGAACCCTAGATTATTATAGGACTATAACACCCCTTGATTAAACTGTAAAGAGGATGAGGTGTGGCGCAGCTGCCAGGGCGACTGACGCCGGATGCTGGGGATCACGGTACGATCCCCGGCAACGGTGGCAGGGGTCTGCCCAGCACCATGTGACTCTGGGCAATAGCTTGCTTAATCTTCCCGACGGCCCCTAGCGCCGGGAAACCTACTATGGGTAGCAGTGCGCTTTACAAATACAGGATTATTATTATTATTATTAAACCCCACATCTCACAATCTTGAAGAGAGGTGTGATAATGGCATGTTGGAACATTATAAGCTTTGTAGAAATGCTGAGTACGTGTTGCAATTGATAATATGACTTTATATCTTGCTTTCTTGGGTAGTTTTGTTGTGCGAAGAAACCCTTGTAGCTTAATTGCACTCTCTTTTAGCATATAGTTTAACATAAAATTATCAGATTTTGACAAATGTGCTGCTTAGTAGACTGACTAATGTGGCTTGGTAACAGGTGTCTAATTACAGAATGTAAAGTTTGACCTGTGTTTCTTTTTTCCCATATAAACTCACAATAACTTTATCCAACTCCTTATAATAAATATAGCACATTACATATCGATGTATTACATCGCTTGTTTTTACATCGCGGTCGTTACAACAAATGCGTTGTTAGTACGTGATACATTTACATTGCAAGTCATTAGAATGACTTGCTGTAGTGGGCGCAACAGACTTAGGAATAGTATTATTTATTATTCCTACTCCAGTTTGCGTAACAGAAGAGAAGGTGATGGAATTAATTTCCAATACCTTAGCGCCCCCTACAGCAAGTCGTTCAAATGACTTACAATGTAAATTTACCACGTACTAGCAATGCGGTCGTTGTAAGAACCGTATTGTAATAGTACTGCGATGTAATGACAGCATTGTAAACACTGTTTCCCCCTTAAAATATCAAATTGGTATTTTCAGAGGAAGAGTTAAAAAACAGAAACACAAACAGAAGGAGTATTGACATTTTAACTAGGGGAACTCGGCCCGCTAATGTCAAGGGTAGAAGCGTCCATCTTTCTAAAAGCTTTTTTACCTTTGTAAAGGTATTTCTATAATTCAGTTGAAACAATTGAGAAAAGTCGGCTGCAACTTATAATCCTAAATATCTTATAGGTCATAGTGACAAGATTTGTAGCCCTGCTGGGAGTTGAGCCTCTGAAGAGTTGAACAAAATAAGCTCCGTTTTGGCCTGATTCACTTTATGTCCCCCAGGGCTGTAAACGCCTGGACTTTCCCCAGCACAGCCTGGATCTTTGCCTTATCTGCCTTCCAATATAAAATCATATCATCGGCGAACAAGTTGATTTTTGCCATCCATGTTATACGGGCCAGGATTCATGCATTAGAGGGGACCTTTACCACGAGTGGTTGAATAAAGAGGAAATAAGGGGGGACAGGGTGCACCCCTGTCTGGTGCCATGCCTAATCACCACCTCTTCCATCTGTTCCTCATTGATAATTATTTTTGCAACAGCCTCATTATATATTTCTATTAAAATCGCTATCAAGTGGGCTGGAAAACCGAATTTCCCTAAAATAAAAAAAAGAGCCTGCCAGTCGACAAGATCGAATGCATCCATCAATAAAATAGCCACTTTATCCTTGTTAACTAAAAAATAATGAATCGCCTTAATTAAGAAGAAGGTATTAGCTGCCATGGCAGGAATCCTGTTTGGTCCACATGGACCACTTGTTGTGCACAGCCCGAGATCCTATTCGCCCAGGTTTTCATAAAAATCTTGTAGTCTGTGTTTAATAAACTTATTAGCGATAGGAGCTCGGGTCGTTTTGCTCCTTTTCTTTTTAGTTCGAGCGTGAGCCAGCGTGCAAGCGCTGCTCTGCAAAGAGCTTTGGTAACTCAGTACAGAGAGTAGTCCCGCCCACTCCCCACCCTTATTTTTCATTGGCTTGTGTGTTTGTCCTTTGTAAATGCTGTCTTCTGATTCGTTATGAGGATTGTTAGTCCCTCCTTAGTACATGTCATGTCGTCATTTGTAACCTCCCATGGCTACCGGCCCCTTTACTTCGGTTCTTACACGGTACTGTTATTTTTGGTGTTGTAAGCACTATTTTCTTGATTAAGTTTGTCCTACTTCAGGCAGGACAACATGCTTTGTTTATACTCAATGCGCTGTGCACGCTTTCACTTTCGAAGCTGCTGGGACAATCTCGACCCCTTGTTGTTTTTATTGCTTGTTTTTTCTGGTTGTAGAAGCGTGTGTCTCTGATAGCCGTCTTCGAACCGTGCCATCTGTCAGGCAATGTGTTTGCGACCGTGTGCATACTACTTCTGATAATCTGTTTTATCAGGCCCCTCATCAGACAGATACAAAAAATAAACTTTATTTTGCGTCCTTTGTTTCGCAGACGCTCCGTCCCACCTCAGTCAGCGTGACCTATGATCTGCAGGCAGGTCTCCTACTCTCATGATGAGTACACACCGTAAAACGGCACTCCCCCACAGCAGGCAAAGCTTTTCCTTTGTACTGTAGATGTGGCTCACACGGTAGGCAACTCCTTTTCTGCTGGATTCCCCTTGAAGCTCGAAGTTTGCAGATACTCCCTGCTCAGAGCCGATGAAGGTGTGTGGGTTTTTGTGAAGACTGCGGGGATGTTAGGTGCTACTTTATGTATCTGGATGACCTGTGGGCTGACAAGAGGTTTAGGAAGTCCTCTGGGAGCAGGTCAGTGAGTGAAGAAGCCAGCTACTGACTCTGAGAGCCATTGAGCAACTAAAGGAGAAGCCCGCAAATGACCAGAGGTGCCCAGACTGACTCGAGGGTTATCTAAGGGTAACTCTACTTGGGGTAGTGGGGGTCAAGAGTGCATGGGAGAGAAGCCCACACCTGATCTGAATGTTTCAGGAGTGATGGGATTAGTGAAAACTTTGCAGGAGACAAGGGTGTATAGGTGAGCTCCATGAGTGATCTGTTAATGCAGGTGACTGGGAATTTAGCGTGTGACAAGGGGAGCTTGAAGGAGACTTAAGGAACTCTCAGATGACCGACGGAGATCACAGGCGAATGAGATAGCATGCAGGCGACTGACAGAGCTCGTATGTGACGTAAGGAGCTTGCATGTGATGTCAGGAACTTTCAGGTGACTTAGAAAGCTCAGTGGTGACTGTGGAGCTTGCGGGTGCCCAACAGAGCTCAGAAATTATCTATGCATTTGTAGGAGAGTGCGGGGCTCACTCCAAACGAGGGCGCTCACAGGTGACTGAGCGAGGTTACAGGTGCCTGGGAGTAGCACAGAACAGATTAGGAAGTTTCAGTAGAGTGCGGAGGATCTCGGGACAGGAGTTCATAAGTGACTGCAGAAGATCACCCGGTGATGCCAAGCAATGGCCTGCTCTGCCTTGAGGATGCTCTGCGGTGATCTGAGAAGTTAGAGCCACGTGCAGATCCGGTCCTTTTACTGTAGCAGGTAAAGGGGAGAATGAGTCAGAGATTCTTGGAAACACAGGCTTGGAAGAGTTATGGGGTGAACGTTGTACACCAGCGGCGGGGACACGATGGCACGGGAAGGGCAGGTATTGTGCTTCTATACCTAAAGAGAGTCCACTTACCAAACTCACAAAAATACACAACAATATCAATCTATCTAAAGCGCATCAACGCCTCGCCAGGGACAGTAAGCGCTAAATAAATGCAAACAAAATACGTACATTTGAGTGGCTTTTAACCGCTAAGATACATGACACCCATCTGAGTTACTTATGTCAACAAGCATTTGCAATGCAATAGGTCTCGCAATTACACAAGTTTGAGCTATTGGCATTCTAAACGACAATGCCTTTTTTGTTTTGCTTTGCTTTTTAAAACAAAATAAAAGGCATTGTCATTTACCATACCAATAGCTTAAACTTGTGTAAATGCGAGACCTATTGCATTGCAAATGCTTGTTTAAGAATTGTAATCACCACTGACTACTTAAATCCAGCAGAAATTGGAGACCCTTCCAAGATTGGATTATACAAGGGTATTAAAAATGGAGAGAGCTCTTCTAAAAACATCCTATATACTTCCAACGGAATTCCATCATTTTCACTTGCCTTAGCGCTAGCCGTCCCTTTTACAGTTTTGATCACTTCTGAGGGTTCAATTGGTTTATTCAAGGCTGCACTGTCAGCCCTAGTGATTTTAGGTACCTGGAATTTGGCGAAGTAGCTCTCCAGATCCTGTGGATCTATCAATCAATCAATCAATAAAGGAATTTGTAAAGCGTGCTACTTACCCGCTAGGGTCTCAAGGAGCTGGGTGGGGGGGGAGCTGCAGCTAGTGGTCGAAGAGCCAGGTCTTGAGCAGTCTTCTTAATGCCGGGAGGTCTGTGGTCTGTCGTAGGAGGAGGGGGAGGGCGTTCCAGGTCTTGGCGGCACGTGGGAGAAGGATCTGCTCCCGGAGTTGGTTTTGTGGATGCGTGGGACGGTGGCCAGGGAAAGGTCGGCACAGTGGAGTATCCTGTTTGGTACGTAGAAGGAGAGTGTGCTGTTGAGATAGGCTGAGCCCGTCTTGTGGAGTGCTTTGTGTGTGTGGATCATGAGTTTGAAAGTGATTCTTTTGTTGATGGGGAGCCAGTGTAGGTCTCTCAGGTGAGGGGTGATGTGGTCTCTGCGTGGGACATCTAGGACCAGGCGTGCGGAGGCGTTCTGGATTCTTTGGAGTCTGCTGATGAGTTTGGACGGGGCTCCGGCGTAGAGGGCGTTTCCGTAGTCAAGTCGGCTGCTGATGAGGGTGTGGGTGACTGCTTTCTGTGTGTTTGTAGGGATCCATCTGTAGATCTTGCGGAGCATGCGGAGGGTGTGGAAGCAGGAGGAGGAGACTGCGTCGACTTGGTTGGTCATGCTGAGCGTAGAGTCGAGGATGACCCCTAGGTTGCGTGCGTGGTTGTTCGGTGCTGGGGGGGTTCCCAGGGATGGAGGCCACCAGGAGTCGTCCCACGCTGAGGGGTTGGGCCCGAGGATGAGGATCTCCGACTTGTCCGTGTTCAGCTTGAGCCTGCTTGCCTCTAACCAGTCGGCGACGGCCTTCATACCCTGGTGCAGGTTGGATTTGGCGATGAGGGGGTCCTTGGTGAGGGAGAGGATCAGCTGGGTGTCGTCAGCGTAGCAGATTATGTTGAGGTCGTGTAGTCTGGCGATGCGAGCGAGGGGAGCCATGTAGACATTGAACAGCGTCGGGCTGAGGGAGGATCCCTGCGGGACGCCGCAGATGGTTTTGGTGGTACCGGATTGGAACGGGGGGAGGAGGACTCTCTGGGTTCTGTCGGTGAGGAAGGAGGTGGTCCAATCCAGGGCTTTGTCTCGGATCCCTGCGTCGAAGAGGCGTGTGCGCAGTGTGTGGTGGCAGACGGTGTCGAAGGCGATGGAGAGGTCCAAGAGGATGAGGGCTACTGTCTCGCCGTTGTCGAGGAGTATTCTGATGTCGTCTGTGGCGGCGATGAGGGCGGTCTCGGTGCTGTGGTTGCTGTGGAAGCCAGACTGGGAGGGGTCCAGGATACTGTTGTCTTCTAGGTAGCGGGTGAGCTGGGTGTTGACGGTCTTTTCGATGACTTTTGCTGGGAACGGGAGCAGGGAGATGGGCCGGAAGTTCTTGAGGTCGCTCGGGTCCGCCTTGGGCTTCTTTAGTAGGGCGTTGATCTCAGCGTGCTTCCAGCTCTCAGGCAGAGTGGCGGTTTTGAAGGAGAGGTTGATGAGTTTACTCAGGTGGGGTGCGATGAGGTTGTTGGCTTTGTTGGCGATGTGGTGGGGGAGAGGGTCCGAAGGGGAGCCTGAGTGGATGGTGCTCATGGTCTTGAATATGTCTTCGGTGCTCACGTTGGTCCATGTGGTCAGAAGGTCGTGGTCCGTGGGGTTGGGTGTGTTCATAGTAGTTGGGTTCGTTGGGCTTGTCTGGGGGTTGAAGCTGTTGTGGATGTTGGTGATTTTGTGGTGGAAGAAGGCGGCGAGGGTGTCGCACAGGGCTTGCGACGGCGGGATGTCGTTGGTGCAGGAGCTGGGACTGGAGAGTTCCTTCACGATGTTGAAGAGCTCTTTGCTGTTGTGTGCGTTGTTGTCGAGGCGGTCTTTGAATGAGGCTCTTTTGGTGGTCCTGATGAGGCGGTGATGGTTGCGACTGGCGTCTTTGTGGGCTGCGTGGTTGGCGGGTGTTCTATCGCTGAGCCAGATGTTTTCGAGTTTCCGGCAGGTGCGCTTGGAGGCCAGGAGCTCCGGGGTGAACCAGCTGGCTCTCTGGCTGCTGTCTCTGTCGGCGGGTAGTCGCACTGGTGCTACTGTGTTGGCGCAGTTTTCCATCCAAAGTCTGAGGGTGCAGGCCCCCTCCTCTCGGTCGGTGGGGCTGGTCGGTGGGTTGATTACGAGGTGATCTTCCAGCAATTCCTTGGTTACTTTGCCCCAGCATCGGCGGGGGATGTGTGGGGTGCGGTGGTGAGTGACGGGTTTCTGGAAGGTGAAGTGGATGCAGTGGTGGTCGGTCCAGGTGAGCTCGGAGGCGTGGCCGAAGCCGATGTGTGGGCAGGAGGAGAAGATGGCATCGAGCGTGTGGCCGGCAGTGTGGGTCGGGGTTGTGGCGATCTGTTTCAGTCCGAAGGTGGCGAGGTTGTCGACCAGGGTCCAGATCTACTATCTGAACCTCAGCAAAAATGTGCTTAAAATGGGCTGCAAATATTTCAGCAATCCTATCTTTGTCACCTAGCATATTTGCAGTGCTGGGGTCTCTTATTTGTGAGATTAATTGCCTACTTTTTTGTGTTCTGGTAGACCATGCTAGAAAATTTGCCTACAAACTGACTTTCTTCCTAGACTCTCTGTTGAAATGCCTTACTCCCAAAGATTTCTTCTAAAATTAAAATAAAAATAAAAATGTCATTGCTCTTTTGCTTTCGATAACTCCTGCTGCTGCAACATCTTCTTATCGAGGTCCCTTAGAGGCACAGATTTAAGGTCCACCCTAGCTCGATCCACTGCTCTTTGTAGTGATTCTATCTTCTGTTGCCTCCGCTTATATATGTGAGCTTTATATGCAATCACCTGCCCCAGAAAAGAGGACTTAAAAGCTTCCCACACCATAAAACCTGCAGCTGATTAATAGTCTCTTTAAAAAACCACTGTATAAATTCTCAGGCTTCTGCGATCCATACTAGATTCAAGACCAGTGCTTTATCAAAGTGCCACTTGGTTTTGGTTCTTTGGGGGGTACATAGGCATATCACCTAGGAGACTATAGAGTGGTCTGAAAAGGAGTTGGAGTCAAGTCGTGAGGCAGTTTTAAACCTTGCAGAGTAATGTGTAAACTGTGTAAAACCTAGGTGATCTATCCACCAGGCATCTTTTAAAGCAAAATGTTCTTTAATATTTTTTTTTACATTTTGCAGTCCTTGGTTTTAGCTGTTGTTTAGCCTTACTTGAGATTTCTAGACCTTAATCATGTATAACATTAACCCCCCCCCCCATAACTATAGGGCTGCGGGCATTTATTACCATATTATATATCTGTTTTAAGGCTTCAATCAATCAATCAATCAGGGGAATTGTAAGCACACTACTCACCCGTGGGGGTCTCAAGGTGCTGGGGGGGGTTAAGCAACTCCGGTCAGTCAAAGAGCCAGGTCTTGAGTGTCTTTCTGAAGATGTTCAGGGAAGGGGTGTGTCTGATGTCAAACGGTAGCTCATTCCAGGTCTTTGATGCAATGTAGGAGAATGAGAAAAAGGACAAGGGAACCCAACTCATTAAAGAACCTGGGTGGGTAAATTATTGTCAAAAACAATGGTTCCTGTGAAATAATAGAATCAATATAGATAATAATGTGCACAATCGCAATGGAAGGGTTAAAATGATGTCAGAAGGCGAAGAAACCACATACACCTATGGTTTTAGTTTGATACAATCATATTTTATATTTTACAAACAAAAAATTCTATATACAAAGAAAAAGAAAAATGTACGTAGTGTCCCCAGTGAGCAATAGGAACCTAAAATATTGGGGACAGTATTTTACAAGGTGTTCTAAAAAGTCGATCATTTAGCAACTCAATACATAATATACAGCAGCTATATACAATAATACGCGCTGTTAATGGTTCGCTTTCTTTTGTTGTTGACGACATTTCGACCCTATATGTGATCTAGGGTCTCATCAGGACCTATGGATTTAGGGACATCTGACGGGTAGAATGCGCAGCCGTGTGAGGTGTACGTGCCAACAGTGGGTGAACTAGGAAAATGAAAACAAGAAACTCACAAGGACACCCAGCCGGGTACCCAAGTGATAGTGAAGGCTGGCACTCTATGGGTAGCTGAGCAGTGTTACTGTGTTTATGATACACGGAGACGTGTATGAAGATGGGGATGAGGAACTCTGGAGTTTGTGTTAATCACAAGCGGTGCTGTCGCGCTGAACTGTGAATCACGAATGTTCAATATCGTGGTCTGTACCTATAATTGTCCATCTATGGAAGCGAGTATTTTTCAATGAAGACGAATCCTCCAATAATAGCAGTCCTCAAAGCATGTGATGATCCACTACGGGGGCAGCATGACAGCGTCAGTCTGTCTTCTGTGGGCCAAATGACCTGCAATGTAGGAGAAGGCTCTTCCACCTGTTCTGGCTCTGCGGATGCGTGGGGTTTCGTCCAGGGCGAGGTAGGCAGATCAGACATTTCTCTTGGGTAGGTGGAAGGAGATTCTTTCATTGAGGTGTTCAGATCTAGTGTTGTGGAGGCATTTGTAGGTGTGAGTGAGTATCTTGAAAGTAACTCTCTTCTCAACGCGGAGCCATTGGAGGTTACATAGGTGTTGGATAATGCGCTCGTGTCGAGGGATGCTGAGTAAGAGTCTGGCTGCGGTGTTCTATATGGTCTAGAGCTTGCGGAGTAGACACTTGTTGATCCCAGGGTAGAGGGCATTTACGTAGTCGAGTCTGCTGGTTATAAGACTTTGGATTAAAACTTCAATCCAAATCCACCTTGCTTCATCATCCTGCATTACTTCTCTCACCACTCAATCCACTGTATATGAGAATAAAATACCCATCCCGGTGCTGCCCTATTGGCTGAGGCAAAGTACATTTGGAAGTAGTTCCTAGGGAGTGATAAGTTAGGGATACTAGACTTTCCAGCAAAGAAATCATCTGCGGAGAAAACAAGCCCAGCCATTTTAACACTGCCCTCCTTTTATGAGCATTTAGAAGACCATTTACATTGCACAAAAGTATCTTTAGTGATTGAGACATTCTTTAAAAGTGAGCAAAGGACAGTTACTCGTCACAGAAGTACTTGTTCCACTTTTCCCCTTAACATTCCCCATCTCATATAACTGTGCTTTTTGGAGTAGGCTAAAGCCCCTTGCTACCATATTCACTGCAGCTTACACCTCATCCCCAACTATTACTCCAATCTTGTACCTTGCCCATTTCTGACCTACTGTTTTTCTGCTCTTTTTTTGATGCTCTACCCAACATACCCTCACACTGCCCATCACTAACCACCCAAAACCCACTGAAGAATGGAATGGCCCTTAACTCCCTTCCTCAGCCTTCCCAACAATCAACAGCGCCTTCACCTGGTGCCTAACCACACGCCTACATACATTTCCTCTCCATGATACTTAACCTACGTCTTTAACAACTATACAGACCTCTCCCAAAAAAAGATTAAAAAAGTGCTGGCAGTATGCAGAGAAAAAGGGCTTGTGCTTCTTGTACCTGTACCAGCTAAAAAAAGCCATCTGAACCTTAGTTTGTAAACTGAATCTAATACTTTGTGGTATAAATAAAATAGGAACCCACTTAAAAAGATAAAAATCAGCAAGACTTGATTTTAAAGGGCACATTCCATTACCTTGGGTTCGGCCCAGATTCATGAAGCCTTAGCAAGCCCTTTCATACAATATCCCACGAAAAAAGTGCACGGTGCAAGTGAAGAGCCTTATTTCTAAACCTCTATAAACCCAGAATACAATTAATTTATGCTGTACTAAACTATAGATTGACCATAAGAGAGATCAATGCAATATTTTTCTATTACAAGCATAAAAAGATGCTAATAGATATATCTAAAAGGGAAAGAAAGTGAAAAGTGAACACAGTGTATAAAATGCAAAGTGCAAGGAATTAAACCTGCTGAATTTTGCAGGACATCATGCATAAAATTAACTTGATGTATTAAACTGTGCTTCAGATTCATATAACTATTTCCCTTTCACAACAGGCTAAGCCATCCCATATATTTCTTCTTTCCACTTGCTTGGGTTGCAATTTGTAATAACGTTTGAGCTTCCTCAAGAGTGGAGCAGAGATGGAACTGGACTTTATATGGGACTTTCAAGTTGGACGATAGAGGCCTGTGCTCTAGCGCTCTTAAAATGTCCAATCAACCCCATACAGTCTCTCTGCAGGTGCCCTGCAAATGCCGACATACCAGAGAAAACTCTCACCCTGGCCCCATCAGATAGAACAATATCCTTCTTCTATATTGCCTTACTTAGAATGGCCTCCCTAATGCGTAAATCTGAAAATTGTACAAACCTCATCCTTGGGTACTTACGGGCACATGCATCAATATTGCATTTTGCGATTCCTTAATTGCGAAAAATAAGGAATCGCAATTAAGGAATCGCAAACTGCAATGCATCAAGAAATCGCTATAAAAATAGCGATTTCTTAAAATTCCTTAATTGCGATTCTCTAATTGAGAATCGCAATTAAGGAATACCTCCCCATTCATTCCCATGGGCCTAGAGGCCCGTAGGAATGAATGGAAAGACATTCTTAATTTGCAATTCACCATTAGAAATTCGCAAATTAAGGATGCAATTTCAAGGGTGCAGGGGTGTTCAAAGGACACCCTGTTGCACCCCTGAAATCTGCTTAGAAGTACATTTTGCACACACACATTCCCCAAGGGCATGTGTGTGTGTAAAATGGAACTTTGAAAAATGCACTTTAGTGCATTTTACAAAGTTTTCGAAAATTACCATGAAGGTCAACTTCATGGTAATTTGTTCCCCTTATTTGCGAATTCGCTAATTTTTTAAGTTTGATGCATTGCATTTAAGGAATCTCAATTTGAGATTCCTTAAATGCAATCGCAATTTAAGAAATCGCATTTTTGTGATTTCTTAAATTGCGAAAAATGCAAAAATGCTACTGCATCCCAAAAATGGGAATTGCATTCGCAAACGGCCGAATTTTGCGATTCGCACCGTTTGCGAATGCAATTTCCTTTGATGCATGTGCCCAATAGCCCCTGATAGTTTCTGGGAGGGAACCCTATGAGCTCTCATTATAGTAAGGTACTCCAGTGCGTTCTCAAGTTTGTGCCCTCTGATCAGCATTTCCATATACAACAAGGAGTGGACTGGCCATTCAAACGTTTACTGTCCTCTGGTATCCCTGTAAAGCGCAGATTCGATCGCCTCGCATAGTTCTCCATTTTTTCAACCTTCAATTGTGAAGCCTGCAGATTTTTGTGGAGAGGCGATATCGGTATCACAGGCCACAGAATGGTTCTTAATATCTGATACTTCTTGTTCCAGTTCTTTCAATCGCTATGGGATTAGTTGCACCATACTCGCGATTTTATCTAGTCTTTGATGAACTAAAGTAAGTTCCCGGGCCTGGGAGGTTTTACTATCTCATATTTCCACTAATATAGTCTCAAAGAGCTGTTGCATTTGGTGCATTGAGGACTGGCTATCCTTCTCCCTCTTCCTGAGTTGCCCAATCGACTTCTCAACCATCTTCTGATTTTGAAAACCCATATCTTTAGCCTTGGCATCCGTCGGGAGATCCTGCGACACTTGAGTGTGTGAGGGACCCGAGTAGCCTGACACCACTAAATGAAAGGAAGGTCCAGCCAGTCATTTCCCTATTTACCACTGCCCCCTTGGACTGCCAGGCGTGATTCCGGTAAAGTCTAGTGTCAGGGAGTCCCTACATGATATTCCGCCTGGCATCTGGCCTGTAGATTGTAAATTGGAATCCTTGTGTGTTGCTTTGTGACTTTAAAAAAATAAAGGGTAGTCCTTATGGGAGTTGTCCACCACTTTTGCTTTCTTCCTCACATGAAATGCTTTTGGGCAGCCACTTGTGGGACCACTGTACTGCTTCTAGTGTCCTCAATCTCCTGCGAGTTGATAGAGGGCTTTGGATCGATCGCTGCCTGTGACTTTGAAATACTGTCTGGGACCACAGCAGTTTCTACCCAAGCACCCGCCTCAGTGGTAACGAGCTATGGAGTGGACCCTAAAAACGCCAATGCCTGGGGAGAAAGACCTGGGGCTATTTGCTCCATTGAATTATTTGCAGCCCCACTTTTCTTCTGCAAGATTTTTTCTCCCTTTGCTGCGAGGATGCGTGGTTGTGCTGCTTTCCTCTGAGCCCTCTGAGTTAGAGATGGGGGCTCGGGGCTGTGGCTCCTGCTCCTACTCCTGTTTCCCTCAAGACCATTTTCTGCATACTTCACCATCCAGACCTAGGAATGGTTTATGCATTGTTCCTCCTGTATATGGGTGAGTTGTCCTCTGGTCTTTACAGTTTTTTTTTCCTTGTGCAAACACTTCTGCCCCCTACCGCCAAGGAACTCCAAACAGAAAGGTGTTTGCCCCAGGACCCCAGCTGGACAGGACAGTGGGGCAACTTCCCCAGCCAGGGAAGACCTCCTTACCTCAGCCCGGATTCAAGGGACTCCTTTCTCTCCTCACGGTGCAACTCTCAGGGCAACTTACGGCTTTGGCTGCTTAACCTCATTGCTCCCAGCAACCAGGGAATTCAGGGACTGAAAATCCCAGTTTTTACTTTTCCTCGCAGGTCCCGGGTTCCTGCTACTACAGCCAATAGTAGTTCTGACAGCCTCACAGACTTGCGGCTCCTGGCTGGCGTTCTAACCCGGAAGCAAGCCTCTCACTGCCTATAATGTTTATGTGCCTTCTGAAGAGAGGGTTAGGAGCTTGGCATGCGCTCAGCAGCAAGGCATTAGGCTCACCCTCGCCGTCCCAATGAATGTGAACGCTAAGATTGTCAACTGTGGTTTTCAGCCAGAGGTGGACGGGCTACCATGAGGATGTTTAAGAAGATGGATGGGGTGAGAAAGTCAGACTTCTTCCACATTGAGTAATGTTTGTAAGAGATCTGAATATATTGCTGGCAACCAAATCGATAAATCACCGCTATCTGCGATTGTGTGGCAAATACTCCATTAAATGGAAACCCATTAGTAAAAGTTTGATAGAAGATCAATTTAACTAAGCCTTAGGGTTGGAAAAGGAGGGTGTTGTAGTATGAAATTCCACAGGAGACCAGGTTGTAGTTCCAAGTAGTAACTTTATTCAGGTACAAGTTACAGAAGCTTTAAATTGTAGCCAAGATGGTAAGTAGGCCTGTATGTACGCCCCACCAGGAGCAGCCTCCTAGCTGCTCAGCCTGCTGACACCAACTGACTCACATCAGGCACCCAGCATTCCATGACCTCATCAACATTCCACACATACTCAGGCTGAACAGCAAGGGGAAAGAGGGATCAAAGACAGAACTGGAAAAGTCACCATCTACAGAACGTAGTCTGTCACACAATCAAGTTTTCCAAATCAGGTATTAAAGTTGGATGGCTTACACTCAAAAACAAAGACCAGGGATTGCTAAACAATCAAGGGCTTTGAGGTCTGCAACGAAGTACAGAGGGGGGCTTGTAGGTAAAGGTAGTTATTGAAGCAAGATATTCAGGTTTCGTATGAGGGGAGCAATGATCTGCATACAGAATGGATGGTACTACCAACAGGATACCAACAGGAGTGAGGCACTAATGGAGAAGTGTCAAGGGGTAAAATGTTACCTGGGGATTAAAATTTAGGATGGGTATGTGAGTAAAGTGGGAGAAAGGGGGTGTAGGTTAGATATTTATTGTGACCTAAATGTCAAGAAATATTTCCGTATAATGTTTGATATTTTCAACCATGATGAACATTTCTAATTTGAAACATAGACACTGCACTTACCAGAACTGTATTTTTCAGTGCTTGAACAGTGGAATTAAATTGCACTGTATAATTTTGTGTTGTGATTTGCAAATGTATGTTTATATTTGCTCACCCTATGCAGACTTTGTGCTTTATAAGGACCCAATGCCCCATACATGCTTGAGGTTAAACAATTCCCCAATCCTGAATAAGCGTTTATCTGGCAGGATAGTATCAAAACTGTAGAAGCTATTTACGGTTAAATATTTTCCATAATTTCCGGTTTCACAGCAATTGGTATTCTATGGGTTCTTCAGGTGATACAAGCACGTTTAACAAAGTTTATTAGCTGTATGGGTAAGGTTACGGTGAGGCCAACTGGATGAACAGATAGGACAATAAAACACAAGGAACAGGGGGCGTGGCTTACATGGCGATGTGAGCGGACGCATCTCGTCGGAGCTCCCGCCGTTCCTAGCTATACTAAGCTATTAAAGCGGAGTCAGGGGGCTTCAAATTCCACCCCCGGAGCTGTTTGGTGGGGGCTGCTGGCATTGGCGCCGAGTCCGGTCGGGAGTGTTGGAGAGAGAGCAGAGGGCGAGAGCTTCTTCCCAGCGCCGGCCAGAGACCCGGAGGGGTGACCCGCCATCTTGGAGCCCAGGGCCGCCTCTAATATTGCCCAGGTTGTCCGGGAGGAGAGCGCGAGATTGCGAGCGCTACTGGTGCACTCCTGGAGAGCCCCGGAGGTCACGCTCTGCGGGATTGCGGCGGCCGACCCTCTTTCTGCCCCGGTGAGCAGCGGGTGAGCGGAGGTGCTGGGTCCCCGACACAGATCGGGCGAGGAGGAGCCGCCATTTTGTGGTGTCCGGCGACCTGAGGTTGTGGCCCGGGTGCTGGGCCCTGAGTGCTGTGGACATTCTTGCACTTTCAGCCTTGAGGAACGGAACGAGGGAGTCCTGCGGGTGGCTCTTCTGTGCAGGGTGAGCAGCGGTGGGGCATCGGGTGCTCCACTGGACATCGAGACCCGCCATTTTGTGCGCTGCGGGAGAGGCCTGCGTGCGCTGTGGATCTCTAAGACCCTCGGAACGCTGAGGGGCAGATTCGTGGTGCTGCCCCTGTGTACGGGGGCGGAGGTTACCGGCGGCCAGCGAGGACTGAGGCTCTGGACAGCGCCGACCACGGCTGCACGGTGTGTTGGTGCCGGCCCGGGCCCCCTCCCCCCCCTGCGCTGTGCTACCGGTTGCAGTAGAGGAGTGGAGCCCTCAGGGCAGCGAACCGGCGAGGAGAGAGGCCTGGAAGACCGCAAGTGAGCGATGCCCATCTTGATATTCTGAGGAGCGCTGGGTGTGCAGTGACACGGCGGCGGTGTGGCTGCGTGCGGAGCATCCTGACTGTGGACTGGTGCTGTTCCCCCTTGTGGCTCTCTGCCTGCATCGGCGCGGACCTAGCCTTAGCGGGAATCTCCCGACGGCGACCACGGCGAGAGTGAGGCGGCGGAGCACTGAGACCTGGTGGTGCGAGGCGTCCGTTGCTCTGTTGCTGCGAAGAGGCTGCGGTGTGAGGTGATCTTGCGGAGGTGGCCCTCGAGGTGAGCAGTATCCGCGAGAACGGGGAGGAGGGGGCGCCCTGCAACTGGACAGACCATCTCCAGGTGCCCTTGCTCAGTGGGCCCAGACTGCATATCTGAGGTGAGCTGCCTGGACTGCTTCGGAGGGGGAGGGGGGCCCACTGTTGTCCTGCTGCTGCGGGAGCCGGGTGATCTGGACTCTGGGCCCCCAGGTGGTCGGGGTGTAGGCCTGCTCCCTCTATTCCTGGCTAGTGCGCTATCCCGGTGGGCCTGCCTCCCCCCCCCCTGTTCGTGCTTTGTACTTGCCGTCTGGTGCTGTGTGAACGCAGAGGAGAGGCGGATCTTGGCCTGCAGGTGGTCCCTCCGGTCACAAGAGAAGATGACGCGCACTAACAAAGGCGCCAGGGCCGACCCGGCTGCGGCCCCTAAAGACAATACTGTAGTAGCCATGTGGGGCAAGACGGGGGCTCCAGCCGCCGGGGAGGGCCCATCAAGAGTGGCTGCAGACTCCCCGTCGGTTCCCAGGCATTTATGGCCGCCTTTATGACTGACCTTAAGGCGGAGATAGGATCCCTGAGATCTGAGGTGCACTCCTGCGTTACTGAGCTCAAGAAGGAGGTTATGGAGCTGGGGGACCGAGTTGATGGCCTGGAGAGGACCATGGACGCACGCACGGAAGACCAGGAACATCTGTGGCAGCGCCTGATAGCCCTTGAGGAACAGAACATTGAGCTCCAGATCAAGCAGGAAGATTTGGAGAACAGGGGTCGGCGCGCCGCTCGGAGAAGAAGGGAAGGACGTGATGGATTACGTGGCGCAGCTCCTCCATGAGGTCCGAGGAGATGAGGACGTATCGCCCCCCACTCTTGATCGGGCGCATCGGGGAGATCGGGCCTTTTACCGGACATCCTCACCAGGGTGCACTTTTTTGTGGAAAAGGAGGAGATTTGGAAACGTGCGCGGGACAAGCCTGACCTCCAATATCAGGGTCACAAAATTCAAATTTTCCAGGATTTGGCGCCTAATACGTTGAAGCGCAGGCGCGCATTCCGCCCGGTGACGGAAAAGCTGTGGAGCATGAACATTCCCTACCAGTGGGGTCACCCCTTCGCGCTTATCTTCCAGTGGGAGGGTAAGCGTAGAGCTTTGAGATCTTACAATGAGGCGGCGCGGCTGCTCCGCATTTCGACTTCTCCCCCGGAGAGCCCTTCCCGACCTTCGACCCATAAGAGGATGCCGACTGGACCTGATTGGATCACGATACCGAGAAGACGGCACACTCTTCCTGCTGCGGAGCCCAGTCACAGTCAGGCTAAACAGGACGTTATCGCCCACATTCGAGCTCTTGAAGAGACCACGACTGAATTTGGAGGAAACTCTCCCACGGCGAGCCTCCCTGCGTCATGACGATGGATCTAATCGTGCTGCATTCCTCCTGATGTACTGTTCCCATGTCTCCCTTTGCGGACCTGAGGTCTGGTGGCGGGGAGGGGGGACTACCGTGCCCCTGGATCCTGCACACTGGGCCTGGGGCGGTGGGAGCTCCGTACTACCTGGTGCGTTCTGTTAACCATGTCCCCCCTGAACTGCCCCTTGGGGAGTGACATCCCATAGAGCGTTCGAACCTGCGGGTGTAGGATGCTCTATACTGGGGACAGAGAACTCTGGCCCTGTTGGCCGTGTTTATCTGGTTCGTACATCCACCCTGTCCGGCTGTCTGGTTTTTGTTTTCTGTTCCTCGCTCCTTTTCTCTTCCTTTCTTTCTTCCTTCTTGTTTCTCTTTTCTTCTATGCGGGACCTAGGAGGGTGCGGAGGGTGGCGGGTGGGGAGAGGAGAGGGAGGATCCTTGTCTGGGGCGTGTGGATGGTGTGTAGATTGGTGTGGATGGTTTTGATAGCGACTTCTGATGGTCCCTGCCATGGCTAGTAGTGTGAATGGCCCCCTAAAGATCCTGTCCCTTAATGTTAAGGGCCTTAATTCGCCCAACAAGCGCAGGCAGATCTGGCACTACCTTCTACGGCATAACCCAGACATCGTTTTCATGCAGGAGACCCACCTTCTACAGGCTGACGCTGGGCGCATGGCCCATCCTAGGTACCCTCTCCAGTACTGGGCAGCGGCGGATACGAAAACTGCAGGGGTGGCGGTTTTGTGCAAGGCTGGCATCAGGCGGGGGGAGGGCAGGCCCTTCCGAAGTGGTGATGGCCGTTTTCTCAAGGTGACTGTTGAGGTGGGACTTCGCCGTCTGACATTGTGTAATGTGTATGCCCCCAATCAGGCGCAGGATCGTTTCCTCCGGGACCTCTTGCGAGATCAGATACCTCAGGGTAGCCCCTCGCTAATTCTTGGGGGCGATTTTAATATGGTATGGTGTCCAAAGATCGACCGAAGCAAGGGCTCCTTTAATGGGGCTGGGGTGATGTCCCTGGCGCTTCGCAAACAGATAGGCGACCTAGGATTGTTCGACGCGTGGCGGTATTTTTCCCTGGACAAATGAGAGTACTCCTTTTATTCGAGCGCCCACCGCTCTTATTCTCGCATCGATTGTATGTTCCTATCCCATGACCTTCTCAGGGATGTAGTGGAAGTGGAGATGTCTGATATATCAATCTCGGACCATGCACATGTGGAACTGATCATTCGGGATCCACGGGACTGCCCCCCTTGAGAGCGGAAATGGTATCTACCGCCACACATCCTTCGAGATGCGGCGAATGTTGAAGACATTCGTACCGCCATTACCTCCTACTTTGAGACCAACGACCTGCCCGAGACGCCTTTTCCGGTGGTCTGGGATGCCTTTAATGCCACAATACGGGGTCATATTACATCCCTTATGATCGCGAGGGCACGAGAAGGGAGGGCTGTGGAGGACGGCTTGGTGAGGGACCTGAAGGTGGCGGAGGCACAAGATCAGGATGGCTCTACCTTAAAGACGAGACGCCACCTGGTGAATCTTCGGGGCCAATTACGACTGCTGCGTACGAATAGGGCTGAAGGCTCCCTTTTGGCTTTGAAACAATTACATTTTGATGGAGGGGATAAGGTTGGGAAGCTCTTAGCAAGGAGACTGAGGGTCAAAGCAGCCAAGTCCCATATAGCGAATGTGGTGCTTCCTAATGGGTCTAAGGCGACGGCGGCTAGGGATAAACTGCAGGCGTTCCGGGATTATTATGCTTCGCTTTACACTGCGGACCCGGCCGACTCCTGCCTTGGTGGAAGAGGTCCTGGAGCAGTACAGTGGGACAACGTTGAACCCCCACACGGCTGGGCTCCTGGAGGAGTCGATAACGCAAGAAGAGATAGCCTCGGCTCTTAGCGAGCTCAGTCTGGGGAAGACGCCGGGTCCCGATGGACTGCCGCTATCCTTCTATCGCCTGTTCCAGACTCAGCTGGGTCCCTACCTTCTTCGGCTCTTCAATTCTTTCGCTGATGGACAGGGCCCCTCTCCCGATATGGGAATGGCGGAAATAGCCTTAATTCCGAAGCTGGGGAAAGACCCCACACTTTGCTCGTCGTACCGCCCGATAGCGCTACTGAATACCGACTTTAAAATTTACACCAAGGTGCTGGCTAAGCGGCTGGACCCCCATATGCCTGACCTGGTCGACCCGGACCAGGTGGGCTTTATCTGTGGCTGCCAAGGGGCTGATAACGTGCGAAAGATTGCACATTTGGTGGGGAAGGTACACCACTGGCGGATCCCGGCCTGCCTCCTATCGTTAGACGCTGAGAAAGCGGTTGACCGGGTTGACTGGTCATTCCTCCGGGCGGTCCTTTGCAAAATGGGACTTGGTCCGAAGATGGTCGCCAGGATCATGGCGCCTTACGCTACGCCAAGGGCTAGGATCCGTGTGAATGGACAGTTAACGGACCCGATCAGCATCGGGAGAGGGACTAGGCAGGGCTGCCCTCTCTCGCCCTTACTGTTTGCCCTAGCGATAGAGCCTCTGGCAGATATGATTCGTCGAGATCCGGCTATCCACGGCATCCCGATGGGTGGGAAAGACCATAAAGTGGCGCTCTACACAGACGATCTCATCCTCACTCTCACGGAGCGTCGACAGTCTTTGCCAGCGCTCCACGCAGCGCTCTGCACCTTTGAAAGCGCCTCTGGTTTGAAAATCAACCACAGTAAGTCCTGGGTACTTAACCTTACCATCCCTCCATCTGATGTTCCCCCACTAGAGCAGTTATGTCCATACCAGTGGACCGATCGCCATATTCGGTACCTTGGCCTACACCTGACCCCCTCACTAGATGACTGGTCGTCCCTTAATTGGAAAGATTGTCGCAGATCGGTACTTGACGACCTGCGGAGATGGAAGTCACTTATCCCTTCATGGTTGGGAAGACTCAACGCAATCAAAATGTCTATTCTGCTCAAACTCCTTTACCTGTTTCAGTGTCTTCCTACGCCTATCCCCTTACAAAATATTCAAGCCTTGCAAAAGACTGCACCAACTTCATATGGGGGGGTAAGAGGACCCGCTTTTCACAAGCACTCCTTATGGCTCCGAGAGATCGTGGAGGGCTGGCGTGCCCTAATTTGGTGGATTATTATTGGGCTGCACACTTGCGATTTGTGGTTGAGTGGGGCACCAGAGAGAGTGAAAAAGGGTGGCTCCACATGGACAGAGCTGTAACCGGTCGCACCGTCTGGGACCTAGCGTGGACTCATAAAGCAGGGCGGTCTCCAAGCGCATATCTGGCGGTGCCCACAAAGACAGTATTGGAAATATGGGACAGAATAGCAGTTCGTAGAGGTCTCACGTCTTTCCCCTCCCGCATACCCCTATTGAGGGCAATCCGTGGTTTCCACCGGCTTATCGTACTAGAGCCTTTCATAGATGGCCACAGGGTGACTGCAGGGTCCTTACGGATCTCTTCGATGGGGGCACCTTTAAATCTTTTGCCCACTGTAGGGAGGAATTTCGGCTTCCGCCTGAGGCTGAGCTGCAATATCTCCAACTACGCCACTGGGCCTTGACGGACGCGGTATACCCTGGGGCTACTCGAGACTTTACTCCGTTCGAGCACCTGGCCCATTCTTGCGCCGACACGAAGGGCTTGATCTCCAAGATCTACCAGATGCTGCAACACCCTCAGACACCACCTTCGCAGACATATCAGCCACGATGGCATGCGATGCTGGGGGCCGATATCGCACCGACGCAGTGGCTTCGTTTATGGAGGGATATCCCTAAAGTGTATCGCAGCATACCGCAACAAGAAAACGCGTATAAAGTAATGACGCAGTGGTATTACACGCCTCAGCGCTTACATAAAATGTTTCCATCCTCCTCTCCCAGTTGCTGGAGGTGCCAACATGTGCCTGGGGATTTCCTACACATTTGGTGGACCTGCCCCTCGATCGCTACCTTCTGGAAAGAGGTCTTGAGCCACATAAAAGGGGTCCTGGGGTTTCCTTTGCCTGATGCCGCTAGTACATTGTTGCTGGGAATCAAACCTGCGAATCTGCTCGCTCTGACCCGAAGTGATTGGACTATGTCGTTACAAATGCTGGGTGCTGCCAGACAACTTATTGCCCTGTACTGGAAAAAGACCGAGGCGCCCCCTATCGCTGCATGGTTTGGGAGACTCTGGCATGTCATCACTATGGAGTTGCTCTCCACGAGACTGCAGTCTCGCAATACACGCTTTAAGGAGGTGTGGCAGCCCTTGGTGACCTATCTGTGCAAGACCGAGCATGCGAGAAACATGCCTCCTAGGTTGAGGGCTCTGCATTTAGTAGATGATGCTGTGCTCCCGTTTACTCCGCGCAGACTCATGGTGTGATGGCTCTGAAGCCCGCGATGTGCCTAGTGACGTTTATCCCTACTGTTGCTCCTCTCTGGGTCCGGCCTCTCCCCCTTTCCCGACTCTCTCTTCTCTGACCTTTTCTCTACCCTCTCTTTCCGCTATCCTTGTTGTTCTGTTGCCTCCCTCTACGCTCCTGGTTGTAAGTTGGACCGCTATGGTCCGGTAGTTTTATTGGTTCTGACCTCTGGTGTGCGCCCGGCCCTAAGGGCCCGGTACCATGCGCGGTGATCGTTAGGCATGGTGACAGCTATCGCTATTCTTTGACGCGGCCGGCCCGATTGGGTTGTAGGCAGGACGCTGTGTATAAGATTGATGAGACCACAGGCCATGCAGGCACAGTATGTTATTGCTTTTTTTCCTGACGCGGCCGGCCCCTTGGGGGTTGTAGGCTTATCTCTGTGTACATGTCACCTTTTCTTTATGCGTACTCCCTCTTGGGGGGTGAAATAAAAACAGACGTTGAATTAAAAAACACAAGGAACACCGAAAAACCTACTAGTTATGTTTTCACATATTTCGAGGTTTGCATCTAAATTGTACGAAAACTGGACCCAGAATGGTCTATCATATCCCGGGAGAATCATTAAGATAACAGGAATATAGGTTTGTGTGCTAAAAAACAAACATTATTCCACTTTACTGAATTTGAATCTACATTGCCCCATGTCCTACATGCACTCTGTTCCCCATCACCCTATTCACCCTCGGATTACTACCCTGAGTTCACCAAAAACGCAGTGTGCTGGAACTGCATGTTTCAAGGAGATTTAGAATCCAATTTAAATTGGATGCATTCTTACACGTTTACGAATTGCAGCAATAGAATTTATTGGTTCTAGGCAGCTCCCACAATCTCATAAAAACACAACAAACTGGTTATCACTTTAATCTTTAACAGAGGGATGTTCAAACTTATTGGAACATTAACCTCTTCGACGCTCATGACGAGCCCAGCTCGTCATGGAGTTTCCATTGACTTCAATGGAAATTACATTCAAAGCCATAAAACACCTTAGCATCCAAGTGGTTAACAGATTCATGTATCCCGTAATGATTTGAAGCCCCTCGTGTGCTGCAGCAGTGTGGAACAATCCAGTAAAACTTGAATTGAAAGAAAAAGAGGAAGAAAACACTGGTTTGCTCCTCATCACTCGCCCTCTCATACCCTCCTCAGAACTTGTCAGTTGGCCTCCAGTGAGAGGGGTGGAAGTGTGAGGCGCATTGCCCAGGAGTTTGCTTCCAGCAGCTTGCAGGGGTGTAGGGGATGGGAAGCTTGTGATATGCCGAGGAGAGTGGGTCTGTTTGAGGGGTGTATCAGGTTACTCAGGAGCTGAATGTAAGCATCAGGGGATGCAGCGGGACGGGACAGAAGGGCTGGGATTCATTAGCCTTCAAAAAGAAACACTGAGGCTCCGATTTAAGATGCATTTTAACAGACAGCTTGCAAACAAAACAACCTATTTGCGGCAGTCAAGATGAAACAACAGTTGTGGCACAGGAACTGGAAGGAAAAATCCTCTTGCTTTGAAGTCAGGGATAAGACAACAAAGTACAGCCTTGTTTACAGAAAATCTTGTAGCTAGTCAAAAACAGCTGCTGTTTCAGATGTAAAAAAAAAGAACCCCTGAGCCAGTAACTAAGCTGGAACAAGTGGAAGCCTACCACAAGAAATGGGAGCCTGCTCCATGGGAGGGAACTAGCAACGAAAAAGAAGGGACAAATAGGAACAATAACCACTTAGAAGCAAGGGTTTTTAAAGGACACTGACAAATTAAAGCAGGGGGTGGGTTGTAAGCCCACCACGCAGAATACAGAATGTCTCAAAGAGACAGCAAAAGCATTGTCTAGGCTCGACCTAATAATATTGAGCTATGTGGAATTTGCCCCCCTCTCACAGGTCTTCCCAGGCAATTGAGCACTAAATTGGTAGACTTTGCCCCCTTGTTCACATGGATGTTCCCAGGCAGTAGAGTATGCGGTTGATAGATAGACTTTGCAACGAATCCCCCACCCCTGTTCACTTAAGCACTCCCACTTAGTGTTGATCTCTGACTGCTGTTCCCTATACTAGCCTATGCAGAATGTTGCCTATTTCCTGGCAAAATACATTTGTAAATCCTAGGCCACACCCTTACAACACATTATCTAATGGGATTTGTGCCCCCCCCTTCTAGTATTCCGTTCCTGACAAAACGTGACTGTTTGGTAAGTCATGATAAAAAAGTATAGGAATCTGAGGAGCCTGCTTTTTTCTCAAGACAGCAGTTCTGCAGGCATTTTGAGAAGGAGTAGCACGCTCTGGGGCATATTCTCAAGGACTTATCACCAAGTTATCGGCACTTTAGCACAGCAAAAATGGCGAAAGAATTATCGCCCCATTCTCAAGCTGGTGCAAACTGACGATATTAGCAGTTTTCCAGCGATAGCTTTTGCAAAAAACATCGCCACGGATGAGAGCGACAATTAACGCTAATGATATGCAGAGTAGGCATTCCCATGCAAAAACACATGAAAACACCACTTCGCGATATTCTCAACGATCAGCAAGATCTGCAATGTGATCCAAAAAATGTGATAAGGAGCATTAGCACCAGGGCTTTAACACCTGCCTTTTACTTGTGTAAAGTAGGACGACGACCTGCAGTATGAAAGGGAGCCCAGCCCAGAGCCCCATCAGAAGACCAATACATGTCATAGAGACACTGATCATGCAGCTTGGAGACCAAAGAGGTCCAGAACACCCACCGCCACCACCCCCATGCCCCCTGGACCATACCCCCCGGACTACCACCGAGGCAGCACAGAACAGGACAGCGGACGTTCCTAACACGCACCAGCCTCAGAGACTCAATGCCAGAGGAAGTCAGTGCCCACTACAGGCACAAAAGGACAACCATCCTCCGCATCCCGACCCTCATTGCCCACAGTCTGACAGTACCAACACAGTGGACAACCAACATCCCTCCACAGACAAAGCTGCTGGCTGTGCTGCACCTGTTGGCCCCTAGTACCTCCCAACCAACACCTGCCTGAGTCGGAGGAGTCTCACAGCCAGCACTATCAAACTTCCTCACACATGTCTTGGAGGCATGTCCACAATAGCAACGGCAGGCCCCTTTATCCGCACCACATGACAGTGCCAATTTGTAGTGTTGCTACACAACCAACCCCAATGCCAGCCGTTGTCAGACGCCTCTAAGATTGTAGTAACTGAAATTGGGGTGCGCACGGTCATGAGTCCAGTAGTCAACAGTAGTGCAAAAACAGTCCTTTATTACAAATACACAAATAAACAATACGAAAAGCACAGCCAACGCCCAACGGGGAACTTCATCAGGGCAACGTGTGGATTCAAGTAACTGCATATGCTGCGGGAACTCCCCAATGCAATTCCATACTCTGGAAGTTGGTATTTAGAAACCTGTTGGACAAATGGTGACAATGGTCAAGCGTCCGTATAGTCACAAAACCAATCTGGTACAGTGTATAGCACTTGTACAAACTGGAATGCTTACAGGAAAGACAAATCCTGCTCAAAAACACCGTAACAGAAGTACCTGTGGTTATAACCTTCGTAGAAAAGAAAAGGAAGGTTACGGTCACACGAACTTCTGTTACGGTATCATGATGCAGGATTTCTCATTACCTGTAAGCATCACGGTTTGTATCAGCTTGATACCCATGCACCTTCACTCCCCCACCCAGCCACGGCGGCGCTGCTGTGACCTTCGCCCTAAGTTGGCAGGGTATTACCAGACGTGGGTCCCTTGCTCACTTTGCCACTGGATACAAGCTAGCCTGGCTGATGACGGCTGATTAGCCAGAAACCGGTCCCAGGATGCTTGTTTCCGGTCCAGGGAAGGCATGGCTTGGCAGTTCGGGCTGGACTGTTCCCATGAGGCACAGGGTCAGACTGATTTGCATATAGCCATGTCTGAACTGGGGTGGCAGAGTGGGCTAAAGAACGGTGATGGATCAAACCCAGATCTTTTGACTGGGTGTGAGTGTTTGATTGGTTCAGATGCTCCGTCCATCACCACCCCCTTTTGTACCGCTTTTGGCCGCCATAAGTGTGGCAGGGTATGCTCAGACGTGAGTCCCTTGCTCACTTTGCCACTTGATTGAAGCAAGCCGGGCTGAAGACAGCTGGAATGCCAGAAACCGGCCAGGGAAGGCATGCCTTGGCAGTTCGGGCTGGACTGTTCCCATGAGGCACAGGTTCAGACTGATTTGCATATGGCCATGTCTGAACTGGGGTGGCGGAGTGAGCTAAAGAATGATGATGACTTAAACCCAGATCAGTTGACTGGGAGTGAGTGCTTGCAATGTTCAACACTCCGTCCATCATCCACTTTGGTTTTGGGTTGTTATTCCATAGCAAAAGATTGAAATGTAAATGTGTGAAGTTACACTTTTTGGATAAATCTCACCCAAAGTGGCTTATCTCTTAAGTACATACTGTTGTATTAGGACAATAATCAAAACTGTATACATATAAGAGCAAAAGTCCTATCAGTTCCGATGGTAAACTTGGTCTCTTATTGTTGCTGAGCATTTATGTGTCACCTGTTTGTCCCTCAATTAATTCTGTACATAAGCTGGTCAAAGGTTAGTGCCTCAACAACACTGAAAATGAAACAGGAACGTGAAAACTGTTCTTTAAAGAAAACAATTGAAATCACAGCGTTCATTTAACCCCTTGGGGCTGACAGAGTCCATGAATTTAATCCAAAATATTTCCCTTTGTAATAAGAATTGTGTGTTGTTACGTCCCTGTACAATTGGAACCTGCTTGAGAACCAGGAACCGTAGTTGGCTAATGTTGTGCTACGCAGTGTTAAAATGACTTGGATTATTGATTCCTTGTTCGAATGTTGCTTTTGTGTTCATTGAGTTGGATGCAGATTTTTCGCTCTGTTTTCCCAACGTAGACTAGGCCACATGGGCATTTAAGCATGTAGATGAGGTTTTGGCTATTACAAGTGGCTGTGTGTCTCTGTTGTAGTGTCGGCGCCACCGGGACCGCAATCGGTAATGTTGCACCCTGTGACTCAAGTCCCACAACATAAGCAACATGGACATAAGGGGGAATCAGTGACCCTACATTCATCCATACTTTCACACTTGAATGATCATAGACATGACACATCTGTGTGAATTTGAATGTTTAATGCACATTCAGTGGAGTTTTGTAGCTGGAGCAGTACAGGCCCACTTTACATTGTTGGCCCGTGGAGGGTTAGCCAGAGTTCTTCAGGGAATGACAAGTAAATCGGAAGAGGAAGAGTTCAGTCCGCAGTCTGATAGCTGTGCCATTGGTGACCAAACAGAATGTGGCAGCCCATGTCGAGGTCCAAGGTGAGTGTTGCAGAGTGCATCGGAGGACAGTGGAAGGTGATGATGCAGAGGGCAGAACCAAGCAAAAACAGGCCATATGGTGGAGGTGAATGCTACTGCTTCCTTCTTACCAGTAAGGCAGAATCATCCGCATCTTCGTCCACTGATGTTTCATGTGCCTCACATGTGGGTGGTGGTGTTCTGTCTCCAGCACTCTGTGGCACTGACACATCAAGGGGCGGAGATGTGGATGTCAAAGCAGCAGCAGCATTCATCTGCGCCTTGCCTTGTGGCAGCAATGCCATGATGAGGATCTGCAGGGCATGGTAGATCCCAGCTACATCACGCTGGTGTACAGCTGTGGCAGCCATTCTTTCCACCTGCACCAGCTTAATGTTCTCCATGGTCCTCTGCATGTGTCCCAACTCCCAGGTAACACCGCTGGAGCCACTCTGACTAGACAGTTGTCCTTGTCTCAGAGTCAGGACTCCAGCGATGACATCCATGGATCATTGGAGAGCATGGAACAGACTGTGGGTGTCCATTAGGGACTGTAAGTAGTTGATGCTGGGAATAAGACACCCACGTATAGCATCTAGTTTGGCTGCCATGAGGTCAAACCCCACCCGCACCTGATCAGCCATCTTCTCCTGGCACCCTAACACACGTCGTTGGAAGGCCATGTGTTGTTCGTGTGGGTCATGGGAGACAGCAGTGGTGGTTGGTGCTTCCTGCTGTGTGGTCTGTGCAGGGGGTGAGGTCTCCTGGATGCAGCTGTCCATGAGCTCTTGGAGGGCGTCAGTGTCATAGGCAGCGAGGTCCTCTTCATCATCAGTGAAGATTTGTTGGGCCTGCTTTGCAGGAGGTGTTGATTCTCCCTCTGCAATGTGAAAGGGAGATGTAGTTTAACATTGTGTTAACATATATGTTGACACATTGTACAAGTTTACATACAGTCTGCATGACAATGTACATTGTGACTGTTTAGGAGGAGCTGCCTATTTGATGCGGGACAGTGGACATTTTGACAACATCATGGATGTGTGTTTGTACTTGTACATCATCATCTCACATTTACCTGCAATGCCAAATGTGATTGGCCAGTTTCTACACACAAGCAGCAGCAGTTGTGTCCTCTGTTCTGTTGTGAACGTGTTGCAGTTTGTACCAACTTGTTGTCAATGTTGATGTGCTCTGCTTCTTATGTGTGTGTGCTGCATTGTGGGAGAGTCGCCCCTGCAGCTCTGATTTTCTGGCTTTTATCCATTTCAGACGGTGTGCCTTTCAATTCTGTGCTTATATAGTGTTGTGATGTTGCAGACTTGGGTAAATCGGGCTCTTGGTGGGAGTTGGGACTCTTGGGCATGGTTTGTCCGCAGATGTCTTGTTGATGTCAGGGGTTGTTTGGGCACGTGCATGTGTCAGAGTGTGACCTGCTCCTATACAGATGTGGTCCACACTCAGCCACCTCAGTGTTGTGGCATGCACCATGTCATGATAATTGGACTGCAGCCATGCTAATCATCATGCAGTGTCACTTGCATTTTCAGTGTGGGTCACGGACCCGCAGCTTTGCTGGGTTCAGCACATGTGCATGGGTTTGTTGTGAGATTAGTGATGTGTGGGGAGGGCCCCAACTGGGCACATAGTAGATGAGGGCCAACTTGCAGTTTCTAGGTGTGCTGCAGTGTGCCAAGGGGATCAGGGACATGCTCCGGAGTCATTGTGGGTGTGCACTGTGCTGTGCTTAATTGTGCATGTGTGCCATTGAGCCCATCTCTCCCCATCCCCCCAGTCCCTGGTCGTTACTCACCCTCTTGCTGTTGTGTTGGCTCCTATTGAGCAGTGTCTGGTCCCCCAACTCACCTTGGCCACGATGGACTGCCATATTCCATTTTTTGTCCTGCGGACTGAACCTCGTCTTCCTCTTCTTCTTGTCCTTGCCCATCCCTGACCCTGAGGCCCAGGCCTGGTCCTCCGGGGGGCTTGTGCAGTTTTGGTCATCCTCTGTTCCTGCTCCTTCTACCTCCATTGTGCTTTGCAGTTGTTTTGTTTTTGTTTGTGTGTTTTCGGCTTTTATAGTGACAGCCTGAAGTGTGTGAATTGCAGGCCTGGCACAGCTTATCGCTGATTTTGTCATTGCGGTTGGGCCACTTTTTTGCGTTCAGGTTTTGATTTTTATCGCCCTCCTGGTAATGTTTTTGCGGACATTTGATGCGTTATCGGGACACTATTGCATGTTACCGCCGTGTTGAGAATTGTGACGTGACATAGAGTTATTCTCCCGCGATATGTGAAATTGCGTTAACCTATTTTGGCAATGATTATCACGCGTTCTTGAGAATTTACCCATCTAAGTATTCATTTTGTCAGAGTTTCTTGATAAATAGGAAATGCACAGGTGAGTGCCATGACGGTGTCACATGATTAAATGCCACATTTTGGGGAGTAATATGCACATGATCCTACTGGTACCTTTAGCTGGGAGTGCTAACATGTCAAAAAGGAAGATTTCACTTAGCAACAGGAATGGCACGGCATACTGAAAGATACTGAGTGATTGGCAGGTAAATAGATAGGCATGCCTTAAATGTGTGTTGGCCACAATGTTTCGAGAGGGTGAATTAACCCATAAGTCCCAGAGTGTATGGAAACATGTAAGCTGAGTCTAAGAGCTGGAAAGTTGAGCGCAAAGCCCACACTAAGTCACATCAGTCACCATATAGGGCCACCATCCTGTGAGTGGCTCTAGGAATTGCTCCACCCACCATGTCTAGCACGGGTGCTAGCCCATGACCAGTGGTCTGCTCATCACCTTTTGGCTATAGATTCTTGCTAGGAGTCTTCACAATCTAATCATGCTTTAGGATTACATGGGAGAGTCATACCTTTGTTTTGCACAAATAGACCCTGTACAACAAACCCATTAAAATGCCTCCCATTACTCTTAGACCCCTGATGTGTTTTAGTTTAGGGAGGCAACAGGGGGTGAATGAGATCCTGATATAACCCTTGTAAATGTGCGGAAGCCACTACTTTGTGGGTAGATTTGATTCTCTGAAGTGAGTTTGTAACATGGCCTCAAACATGGTGTAAAATGTACCATGCAACAAATGCGCTTGGCACATCAGATCTTTCTCTGTGTGCTTATTCAGTTGTGTATGGTTTTAAAGAGATCCTCACATTGAACACTCGGCACCGCACACACCTATGCCTAATCAACCTATTGCTTCTGCGACCATTGACAGCGGGCAAGGATCCACACTCTACATATATATCATGTATATATTTATATCTATTCACTAAAAAACAAATGGTTAAGGTGAGGTTGTAGTTAGGTGCAAATGTCAATTAAAACATAACAGTTTAAAATTAAAAACACCGAAATTCACCAGGTATAGTTTACTGACCTAACTAGAACTTGTGCCCCCACCATGCCCAATGTTTTCGTCAATAGTGTAATTTCAGATGTTATCAGTATTGTCCTTAATGATGTCATTGACCATGTTATAAGTGATGCAATTTGTGAGGTCTTAAGCAGAGCATATTGTGGAGCAAGAGTACTGCTAATAGGGGCATTACAAGACAAACTATATATGATATTAAAAAAATATTTTTGTGCATAGAAATAATCATCTCTTTTTCATTTGCAGTTTCTCGTTTACGCCTGCTATTTTGCAATTATTGCAGGGATTTTCCTACTAAGGAGCACATATATAATTATAACAACTTTGTGTAAAAGGAAAAAGCAACAGCTAACAGATGATCCACCACAAAACACTAAGAACAAAGAACCTGTGGAGCCAGGTGAAACTCATATAGGCACAAAACTGTAGCTGTGTACAATAGTGCCACACAACATGCCCTCTCATTGCTCACTGCAATGCTACAATCAGAAGTCAGACTGATCATTAACTCAAGAAATGTTTATCACGTCACCCACAGACTCAAAGAGCTCCATTTCTATTTTATGAATGCAAGGATCAAATGTAAATTGTGTTGGCTTAAATCTACTATTATTCAACACAAACATCATCCTCGCTCCTCCATGCTGCTCTCCAACTCTGGTGGACTTACAAGACTCGGACGCCAGCCCTCACTTCCACTGCAGTCCGAAAGATTCAGAACATCACTTTCCTAAAGGCAATCCTTCACCTGTGCCACTGCTATGGCTACATGAAACTCTTCACCTCTCAGCATCGGAACTGAATCCACCATTTTTGCTTTCAGAAAAGACATAAAAAGTCACCTCCTTCCTCTCTTCCTGTATTATTTCCCCCACCAGAACCCCATTCTTGTTTCATTCAGTGGCTCCTGATGTTGCTGTCTCATTCTTAACATTGTATATCTTTTTCAGTTCCTTACAGTTGTATCTGTTGTAGCATGTGCCTTTGTAACTTTGTAATTCCTGATTTACATGTACAACTTTTAAACTCTGCAGAGATCTTCCTGCTCTCCACTTTTTTACGGGAGAATTATACGCCGCATTTGCAAGACAACTTGCAGAGGGCCAGTGGCTCTGCTTCAGGCCGTGAATCAAATGCTGGATAGGCATGAATGGAAGAGGATACCAACTTTATCCACCAATGCCACCTCGAGGGCCAGCAATTCTACTACAGTTTCACCCCCACCATCCACCTCTTCCCCTTTTCAGGTTTCACAGGAGGTGTCCCTTGTGAAGTCACAGAGCAGATCAGCACGTGCAGCCATCTCACCAGAGCTCTCTGATATAACTATTTGGAGAAAAATGTCTTACACCTTGATATCAAAGGTTTATGGTATAAATACTTCTCTACAGTCCTCTGAGGTACAAGGTAGTCCTTTCTTTAATTTGGATTAGTGAAGTGTTAGTGTAGCAATGAAAGAGCATAGTTAGAGAAGTAGATTTAGTACACACTACTGCATAATAGAGTGAGTTTCATAAATTTGAGTAATCAGTATGTTCTGAAATGGTATGGGCTTAGGATATGGAATGGCAAGGCATAGTAATGTTTTTTTAAATTTAAATATTAGGATAAGTTTAGTCTTAGGGTTATGTATAGGCATTTATTACACCCTCGCCGCCCCGATCCCATCTCCCTGCTGCTCCTCCCTCCCCTGAGCCTCAAAAGGTGCCTGCTGACGGGCGATCGGGGAGACTCCTGACCTGCTTGCAGGCCGAGCCGCTCCCAGACCGCCGCCCAGCTCCAACGCTGACGCCTCACCGCTGCTACCCAGCTGGCGAGTTCGCGCCCACGTGAGCGCTGCCACTGCTCCCTGATGCGTCTTCAGCTGCCTCTGAGCGCACTGTTGTGCCCAGCGTAATTCACTCTTTCCCACTGCATTCTCTGTTCTCCATTTGTTTCTAAGTGCGTTGCTGTGATTTTGTGTTTGTTTTTTTCCCCACTGTATTCTCTGCTCCCCACCTGTAATTCTCCCCCCCCCGCTTCTTGCCTTCTGTAACCCGGTGTTCAACTCATTCCCATTTAGCCCACGTGTATCTTTTAATGTATTTTGCGCCGCATCTCGCCCCCCACCCCCGTTGTGCTTCCGTATCCCGATTCCTTCCCGCCACCTCTTCCTGAGGCCACGCCCCCTCGCCGCCCCGATCCCGCCTCCCAGCTGCTCCTCCCTCCCTCTCCGCTTCAAATGGCGACCACCACCAGGACACGCAGCGGACACGCGCAGCGGGCGTGCCGATTGCGAGCCAAAGGCAAGCCCGTCTGCGCCCGTCCGTGCCTGGACCGTGCCTGGACCGTGCCCAGCGCCAGCACCCCTGGACCCCGAAGCCGCTACAACACCAGACTGCACTACGACTCCAGCACCCTCAACGCACTCAATCCAGGACGAGATCACCCCTGCTACCGGGCCACCCCGAAGTGAACCCAAGGGCCCTTCACCTGCCGTAACTGCAGCTTCTCCAGCATCCGACCCGCCAAACCATCAATCAGAGAACCCAACCACCTCCGATGCATCTTCCTCAACACCCTCTCCGCTCGCAAGCACGCCATCGAACTCTGGGACCTCCTACACTCAACCAACCCAGATGTCGCCTTCCTGACAGAGACCTGGCTGAACACCACCTCGGCACCAGACATCACCACAGCCATCCCAGAAGGCTACAAGATCTCCCGCAGAGACCGCACCAATGGAGTGGGAGGGGGAATCGCCATCATCCACAAGGACACCCTCAGAGTCTCGACCAGCACCGACGACACCCTCACCACTGCCGAGCACATGCACTTCCAGATCCACACCGACCCCAACACCACCCTCAGAGGAACACTCATCTACAGACCACCCGGACCCCGGCCACAGTTCAGCGACTCCATCACCGACCTCATCAGCACCCACGCCCTCGCCTCCACGGACTACATCCTCCTCGGGGACCTGAACTTCCACCTCAAGAACAACAACAATGCCAACTCCACTGCCCTGTTCGACAACCTCGCCAACCTCGGACTCAAACAGCTCGTGACAACACCCACCCACGCCACTGGACACACACTTAACCCCATCTTCTCCGCAAGTCCCCACGTCTCCTTCAACCACACCACTGAACCCCACTGGACAGACCACAGATGCGTCCACTTCACCTTCAGGAAACCCATCACACACCACCACACCCAACAGATCCACGCCGCTGCTGAGGCAAGGTCACAGAGGACCAACTGACCACCGCCCTCGCCCTGGGACCACCCGCCGACCCCACCGATCCCCGACACCGCCGCCATCAAACTCAAACAGTGGATCAACAACTGCGCCAACACCCTTGCCCCACTCAAGACGTCCGCAACCAATCACACCAACAAGAAAGCTGCCTGGTTCACCGAAGACCTCTGGACCTCCAAGCGCACCTGTTGGAAGCTGGAGAAGAGCTGGCTCCGCGACCAAACACCAGACAGCCACACCGCCCACAAGAACGCCACCCTCAGACACCACCAACTCATCAGGACCACCAAGAGGACCGCCTTCAAAGACCGGCTAGACAACAACGCACACAACAGCAAAGAGTTCTTCAACATCGTGAAAGAACTCTCCAACCCCAGCTCCAACACCAACGACATTCCACCATCACAAGACCTGTGCGACTCACTGGCCACCTTCTTTCACTGCAAGATCACCGACATCCACGACAGCTTCAACAGCACCACCCCCACCTCCACTGCCGAAACCACCACTCCTGCGACCACCACGTGCACCAGCCACCTGACCACCTGGCCCAACGTCAGCGACGAAGACACCGTCAAGACCATGAACTCCATCCACTCTGGGTCCCTATCTGACCCATGCCCTCACCACGTTTTCAACAAAGCCAGCACAGCCATCGCCCCCACCTCCGGAAAACAATCAACATCTCCTCGAGACAGCAACCTTCCCAGAGAGCTGGAAGCACACCGAGATCAACGCCCTACTGAAGAAACCCAAGGCGGACCCCAGCAACCTCAAGAACTTCTGGCCCATCTCCCTGCTCCCTTTCCCGGCGAAAGTCACGGAGAAGATCGTCAACAGGCAGCTGACCCGCTACCTCGAAGACAACAATATCCTGGACCCATCCTAGTCCGGCTTCCGCAGCAACCACAGCACAGAGACCGCCCTCATTGTCGCCACCGACGACATCAGGATCCTCATGGACAAAGGAGAAACAGCCGCCCTCATCCTTCTGGACCTATCAGCAGCCTTCGACGCGGTCTGTCACCGCACCCTAACAGCACGCCTTCATGACGCCGGAATCCAAGAGAAGGCCCGGGCCTGGACCACATCCTTCCTCTCTGGCAGAACCCAGAGCGTCCGCCTCCCACCCTTCCGCTCCAAGACCACCGAGATCATCTGCGGCATTCCTCAGGGATCATCCCTCAGCCCGACGCTGTTCAATATCTACATGGCACCACTCGCCCACCTCGCACGACAACATAGCCTCAACATCATCTCCTACGCCGACGACACCCAGCTGATCATCTCCCTCACCGAAGACCCCCACACCGCCAAAGCCAACCTCCACAGAGGAATGAAGGCCATCGCCGAATGGATGAAGGACAGCAGGCTGAAGCTGAATTCAGACAAGATGGAGGTCCTCATCCTCGGCTCAACCCCCACAGCCTGGGACGACTCCTGGTGGCCAACATCGCTAGGAACAGCCCCAGAACCCACCAACCACGCACGCAACCTAGGGGTCATCCTCGACTCCGCCCTCACCTTGACCAAGCAGGTCAACGCCGTCTCCACTTCCTGCTTCAACACCCTCCGAATGCTCCACAGGATCTTCAAATGGATCCCCTCAGACACGAGAAGAACCGTCACCCAGGCTCTCGTCACCAGCAGACTGGACTACGGGAACGCCCTCTACGCAGGAACAACAACCAAGCTCCTCAGACGGCTGCAATGCATCCAGAACACCTCGGCACGGCTGATCCTCGACGTCCCCCAACGCAGCCACATCACACCCCACCTGAGAGGCCTGCACTCGCTCCCCGTCAACAAGAGGATCACCTTCAAATTCCTCATCCACGCACACAAAGCCCTACACAATGCCGGACCAGCATACCTCAATGACCGACTTAGCCTCTACACCTCCACCCGCAGCCTCCGCTCTGCCAACCTCGCCCTCGCCACAGTTCCACGCATCCGGAAAACCACTGCCGGCGACAGATCCTTCTCCTACCTCGCCGCCAACACTTGGAACACTCTCCCTACCAGCCTGCGACAGACCCAGGACTTGCTGGCCTTCAGAGGACTTCTTAAGACCTGGCTTTTCGATCAGTAGTAGCCCCCCCCCAGCACCTTGAGACCCTCACGGGTGTGTAGCGCGCTTTACAAATGTAATGATTGATTGATTGATTGATTTCAATAAACAAATAGATATAAAACTGAGAAAAAATTATTTTGTTAGAGCTAACAAAAATTTCAAACAATAAATACCAAGTGGCATCACAACAAATGCGTATTTATTTTGTAATTATAGAAATAATATTCCAAGTAACACTTTTAAAAACCGTCTTACTATTTTTGAGTTTGTTCTACCTGTGGATTTCCAACTTTATTGCTTGAGCCATCATCTGCCCAGTTTTCTACATTACACATGGGCATATGATGCCGTATTGCCACGCTGTGCAGCATGGAGCACAGGATTTTGATGTGACACACTTTGTTTGTTGCATAGGCTAGGGCATCACCACATTGCTGGCAAAATAATATCCACGTAGCCACAAAATGTTGTACTGCCATCTTTGAGAGTGGTGGGATGGCAGTCCATATTCCAATGTAATACTCAAATAAATTCCCTATTCCATGCAATGAAATGTGAATGGTATTCATGTCAAGCCGATAGTTTGTTATAATGTATACCCTGGCATAATCAATGATTTCAGACTCTATCAGACTGGGTCTTGAACTATGCTGAGTAGTTGAGATCCTTGTTGTGGGCTTTGAATTACACTTGTCCATGAAGTTGTAGCTATATAACCGGTTGCTTGTACCATGCATAATCAGCCGCTTAGGGTAGCATTCCAGCCCATCGTTTTTCTGCCCAAAAAGCTACCTCAGTTTGGACACAACTATATGTAAATCACTCTTGACCATACTCTGGGCCAGTGGTTAGACTTAATAAAAGCATCTTCTCATCATCTTTTGTGTGTTTCCTGTACACTCTAAGTGGCCAAGGTTATGCTCAGACATGGGTTCTGTGCTCACTGTGCATCTGAAACCAACTACACCCAACTAAAGAGCCCCAATCAGGGAGAAAACGGTCTTGGGTTGCTTATGTTCCTATCAGAGTCAAGACATTTGTACATGGGTGGGTCCAAGTTGAGGTGGCATGGTGGGTAAAACAACAATGGGTTAGAATGCTACTCCGAGCAGTAGCTAATGGTTAGACAAATTGCTAGCAGCACTCCCAACACCTTTTGTGAGTTTCATGATATTAGTAGTTCACAATATTTTTGTGTTCGATATTCGAGTGCCATCCAAACAGCTAATTTGAACTTCTGTCAATCTTGCCAGATCCCTGTTTAAAATGATTCATATTGTAGCATCCAATGGTGAATCCCACTTGTCTTCTCAGGGAAACTCCAACAAATTCCTTACACTCCTCTATAATAAAGTAGAAACTATTAGAAATAATACAATCCCCACAGTCTCATTGTTAAAGAACATCCCCAACGCCCCATACATTTCTTACTTGATTACCTTGGTTGGGAGCGCAGCACCCAGAGAGACATTCACGCACTGATGACTGAACACTACACTCGCCTATATGAGACTCTCCTGAAGGGTAACGCCCATGACGTGGGATCCTTCCTGGACACTGTGGAGTTGCCCACTCTAACGATAGACCAGTCCCTGGAACTGGACTCTCCTATGAGGACGAAATACGAGACGCATTACGTGCCTTGTCCTCTGGTAACCCTCCAGGGCCGAATGGCCTCCCAACAGAGTTTTTCAAAACCTACGCGGACCATTTGGTGCCGCAACTACACTCGATGTTTCTGGAGGCAATCTCGGAAGGGACTCTGCCCCCAACCATGCGTCCCGCTAATGTGGTGTCTTTGTTGAAACCTGGTTTCTATATTGAACTTGGATTATAAGATCCTGTCAAAGGACTTGGCTAACCGTCTGGCCCCGCCGGTCCCTGGTCTAGTACACTCTGACCAGGATGGCTTTGTTTCGCAGCGTAACAGGGCTCTGAACGTACGCCACTACTTTCGGGATGGCGGAATATGCCCCGATCGCCGGGCCGCGCTCTGGTTGCATGGTATTAGACCTTGAGAAGGCCTTTGATTCGCTGGCCTGGAACTTCCTTTTTGCTGCCCTGGTTCGTTTTGGGGTTGGCCCCTACTTCCTCGGCTTAGTGCAACTGTTATATCGTAATCCATTGGTTTGGGTTCGGATGGGCCCATATATTTCAGATCCGATTCGCGTGCGGTGAGGGACCTGGCAGGGATGCCCATTGTCCCTGCTACTATTTGCGCTAGCGGTGGAGCCGCTGGGGGCTCATATCCGCATGCACGTTGATATGGGGATTGAACTAGGCGATGGCATACACACCATTTCGCTCTACACAGAAGACCTGTTACTATATGCTTAGGACCTTCATGACATTCCCCCTTCCCTTGATCGAGCCCTTAGCCATTTTGCACAAGCCTCGGACCACGAGTTAACCAAACAAAGTCCATACTTTCTCCGTTCCTAGGGGATGCTCCTGATCCAGGCTACACGCTCGGTGGGATGCCTGTAGCCTGGTGCGTTGACCCTTTTCGCTATTTGGGAGTCCGGGTTTATCACACCAAAGCTGACCTCTTTGACGGGAATGTTGTCCGAGCTGCCACAGCGATTCGATCTCGATGGGTTTATGGAAAACTCTCCCATTGGCGATCTCTGGTAGAATGCCCTGGTTCAAATGGTGGTTCTTCCCCGCCTCCTCTATTACTTTGCCACTCTACCCCTCATCATCTCCCCTCCCTTCTTCAAGCAGTGGGAAAGGGTAGTGCGGGATTTCATATGGGGGACTTCACGCCATAGGGTATCCATGGGAAAGCTTTATCTGCCTACTGAGCTGGGTGGCCTTGCGGTACCCAATTTCGAACATTACTACCTGGCCTCCGAGCTGCAATGGATCACCAGGTGGATGTCCTCCAGTTATCTGATAGACACGGCCTCTCTGCAACCTCTGCTACCGCTGAAAACCCTTCTACAGATTTTCCATCCTTGCTCCACACTTAGACCCCCAGATACTTTTCTCCTCACTGTAACACACAAATGCTTCCATAGGTGCACTTTCCTCACTAGAACCACCATCCCATATGCACCCACCATCCCGCTGTTGGGAACTCCACGGGGGGACACCTACACGACGGCGGCTGAGTTACATCACAGGGCCTCAGAGGGGATACAAGATCTGGGGGGCCTTTTTAAGAGGGCTCTCTTATTCTATTCCAGGAACTCATAGCAGAGGAGAATCTACATCCTGGGCAGTTCCTATTACTCAGAACACTCATAGCTTCATTAGCATCCAAACGGGGTGCGCTCGCTCAAGAACCTTCCATACACAACACTTTGCAGTACCTTCACGTGATGGGGAGAGGGGGACATCTCAGCCCTGGTTCGCATCTTTACTTCAACAACACATGGAAGCAGATCTCACCCGACTTAGACTTCATTGGGAGGGGACCCTGGGAAGGGCGCTTACAGATAGGGAATGGATGGCTGCCTGTAGCAGTACGACCCGCATCCCTCTGAATCAGCAATTCAGGCAGATATAATTTTTCATACTGCATCAGGCCTACCTTTCCTCAGCCCAAATCAACAGGTACTTCCTCCGCATAGATGCATCTTGTCCCCGCTGCCGGCAATTAGAGGCTGACTTGCTTCATATGCTTTGGGGTTGCTCGGTCCGGACTGACTATAGGAACTCGGTGACAAGTACCCTCATAAGTTGCACCTACCGCACCATCCCCACGACCTGGGAAGCCCATGTATTGCACCTCTTAAGCAGAAACAAGAAATATAGAGCTGCCTCACGGTTTCTAGACCTAGGTGGAAATCCCCCCTGTCGCCCCACCTGCTTGCTTGGCACCGATCCCTGCTCCACTGGGCGAAAGTGGAGGGTGCAGCACTACGCAGAGAGGACCAGCTTGCCAATCGTATGTTCCCCCTGGTGCCTCAATGGGATGCGATGGTCTCGAAACTCTCGGGGCGGAAATTGACACAGGGAGCCCAACTGCATCACAGAGGATTATCACTCAGGGTACATCCCCCACTGGCGTGAATGCGGACTAACGCCGACACCCGAACTGCCACTGCCCCTCTGCCTAAGAGCCCCACTGTCACTGAGTCTCTGAGGTGTTTGAGATCCCCCCAGCTAATTTAGAAGCAGCGGCGGATCTTGCACGACTCTTCCCTACCCTTCCTTCTCTTTCGTTGTCCTCATTTTGTTGTGCCCTATGTCCCCAGTTACGTTTGAAATGCACTGCTCCTGCACTATTCGCATGCCACCTGTTGCTGTGATTTGTCAGCACCACTCTGTCCTTCTCGAGATATTGCCACAAGCTTTGATGTACCCTACACACCCTGAATTTTCATTGTCATGTTGTTAATAGTCAAAGTGTGCCTTGCCACTGGCAATTAATTTTTTCCCTTTTTCCACCTGTTACATGAGTGCTGCTCTGACTGTATGCTTTATTGATAAATGTGCAAAAACAAACAAAAAAGGTTAATAAAAACGAGTTAAACTAAAAAACTCACTAAAAAGAAAGGAGTGCTTAGACCTTGAATTAAATTTACACTTTCCCATTGTAGAAAGTAGGATCTGTTTTTATGGTTACTCCCAATATTTGCCGAGTGGTATGCTGTTTCCGACTAGTCTGACTTGGATCCAGCTAATCAGGACCCCAGTCTCTCTGATTTCTCCCCTGCATTGTTATGATAAGTACTCAGGTACATCCCAGATTGGATACTGGGGTACTCTTATCAGTCCCTAGTATATACTACTAAGGTACCCAGGGCATAGGTACCCCAGGGGTCCCCCATAGGCTTAAGCATGTATTATGCCACCCATTGGAGACCATTCAAACTGTCATTACAGGCCTACCATTGCAGCCTGTGTAAGCTGGTGGTAGCACCACTTACAAAAGATATAGGTTTCCCTATATCTAAGGTCACTGCACTTAAAACCTATGTCACCCCTACAGCAGGCCTTTTCAAACCTAAAGGCAGGGTGCTTGGTTCTAAGTATGAGTGTGCCCCTGCTTCTGCAGGACACCCTTACAGCCTTCGGAGTCCATTCTCCCAGGTTGTTAGTAAGGTGCAATATAACATATAGAGGGGCACTTCGTCATTACGCGATGACCATCTCGAAACTGGCTGTAACAAACCATGTCATGTTTGGTATCAAACATATTGGAATCTTACCCCCACACCATGAACGGTATGATTCCAAGCGCTGTAATGGCCCTCCATTAGGCCCTCAGTGCTCCTGGTACCAGTCTTCTAGACCCGGACAGCACAAAATGGCTGCTACTGACTAGAGACACAATTCTGCCCTCCTTCTGCTGAGCCAAGTACAAGCAGGGGAAGGCAGAACAATAAGTATCCTGTCACAGGGAGGTGTGACCAACCTCCCAGACAGTGTTAGTGTATTGGGGCCTGTGGTAGCGCTTACCAGCACCACTCAGTCAGCGCTGGTAAGCGCTACCACCTGCTGGTTAAAAAAGCTGCTTTACCCTCCTTCTGGACAAAGTCTGAAGGCTGCTCTCCACAGCTACCACTTAGAAAGCTTTCTAAGGTTGTCAAAGACCACTACAATGACCATAAGGGTTGTCTGGATCAGTGCAAGGTGTCTACTTACATAAGTATAAGTGTGCATCATATACTGAGTCAGCCTCTCACATTGGTGTGCAGCGGTTGGGATTCAAGCCTGCATTGTTTTACCAGATAATCTTGGTGTGGATTGATTGAAAAAACATCACTAATGTTAGGCACATATAATACAAGCCTAGAATAAGTAAGTTCTACTGAACTTAGGGTTTGGTAGTTAAGGGTCTAGCATGACCCTTTCACCAACCTTAGATAGTTTAGTTCCTACTAGGTCAGGTAGGTGCAACACATCACTACACCTATAATGTTTTCTAAAGGAGAAGCCAGTGGCTCTCTGCCTTCGAGATACAGTGACCTCACGTTCCAGGAACCGAGGGCCCTATGTTCCTGTAGGAATTTTAACACAGGGAAAGGCCCTAATACTCAATGCCTCCTAGAGGTGTTACTATTGGATGAACTACATAAAGCTAGGGGGTCAGATTAACAGGACAGAGTGGGTGGGTGGAGGACAGAAGATGGGTCAGGAGGTAACCCCCTCATTGACCTTAATTCTAACCCTGACCAAGAGGAGTCTCATGACTCCCACCTGGAGAAGTCCGATCCCCAAGAGAATAGTGCAGATGGCATAGAGGGTGCTCCCAGAAGTGGGTCTCCCTTTGTTCCTCCTGGGAGTGTCCAGAGTAGACCAAGGAGTTCTAAATCCTCCTCTAGAAGACATTTTATAGGGGCCTCCATATCTAGTAAGAGGGACAACTCTTTTAACAGGGAGTACCAACTGCGTGCACTTGAGAAATCAAGACTTAGGCTCAGGCAAGATCAGTTGGCCCTTGAGAAAGAGTCCCTAGAACTCCAGAAAGCTGAGAATAAATTGAGACTAGAGTCCCATGGTGGCAGCAACAGTGTCCCTAGAATCAGAGAAACGACTTTTGACCATAGTAACCTGAACAAGATAATCCCTCCTTACCAGGAGGGGGCGACATCCATACATAGATCACGGCTTTGGCAAGGGCTTGTAAAGTTTAGAGGGTCCTTCAAGATCAGTGGGCAACTATTGTGTGGCTCTCCTTTGCTAACAAAGGCAGAGATGAGCTCCTCACTGTTAGAGAGAGGGTGCTGACAATTACTCAGTACTGAAAAGTGCCCTCATAGATGGGTTTGGCTTAACCACTGAACAATATAGGATTAAGTTCAGAGACACCCAGAAGGCACACACCCAGGACTGGATTTTGTTGACAGTGATATTAAGGCTCTGAAAGGCTGTCTTCATGGAAGCAAGGTACAGGACTACCATGGATTGTACAGTTTGATTATGAGGGAGCAGGTCCTTAATAGTTGTCAGAACTAGCTTTTACAACTGGTGGACTCTGATCTGACCTCCCCCCAAGAATTGGGGAAGAATGCAGACAAATGGGCTTGCACCAGGGTTAAGCAGAAAAACCATGGTAATGGAGATGACCAGAAGAAGCAAGATTCTTCTAAATCACAGGATAAGGGCGGGGACAAGGCTAACGATAAGAAAGAGTCTTCTCAAGCACCCCAAAAACCTGCATCTGTGGATGAGTCCCAAAATTCCAAGAATGGCAAAAAGAAACTTTGGTGGTACTTCTGTAAGGTGAAGACTCATTGGGAAAAATGTGCTTATTGTCCAAAGGCTAAGTAAAATTCTCCTAATACCACTGCCCCTAAGGGACCTGCTCCCTCTAGCACAAGTACAAGTGGTAGTACAGCAAACAAGGGATTAGTTGGGTTCACCATGGGTACTGAGATGGCTTCTGATTTAGTTAGGACTCCAACTCAGGCTGTTTTAGTCTGTGATGGTAGCATTGATCTTGCCACCTTACTAATAAGTCCCAATAACTTGGGCAAGTAGAGGCAACAGCCATCATTCAACGGAAAAGAAGCAATGGCTTATAGGGACACAGGGACCAGTGTCACTATGGTGACAGAGAAACTTGTGTCTCCTGAGCAGATCATACCTGGACAAATGTACCAAGTAACCAACGCTAGCAATGTCAGGACTGACCATTCCTTGGCAGTTGTGAACCTCAGCTGGGGAGGGGTAACTGGACTTAAAAGGGTTGTGGTACCTCCAGACCTACCTGTAGATTGTTTGTTGGGCAATGATCTAAAAACTTCAGCCTGGTCTGAGGTGGAGTTCAGGGCCCATGCAGAGATGATGGGCATCTCTGCCAGTGTGTTTGCTGTCATCAGGGCTAAGGTCAAATAGCTCAACACTGAAAAAGCACTGGATCCTGAAAAAATCGACCAGGTATTTCCCAAGAGAAGGAACAGGAAGGTAAGGAATTGCCCTCATCACAAACTACCAGTGAAGATTAGTATCCTGAGGGAGAAGAGCTTAGCCCCTGTGGAAGAACTGTCCCAGAGGAGCTTGGGCCTAACCAGGGAGAGTTCTTGGGGGGGGGGCAGGGGGCCCTTCCAGGGCAGATTTGAGTTTAAAGCAGCAGTCCTGCCCCTCTCTTGAACCCCTCAAGCAGCAAGCTGCTGCTGAGGAAGCAGGGAATATCAGTGGGTCCCTTAGGCTCTATTGGGAAGATGGACTTCTATACTCTGAGGGTAGAGACCCCAAGCCTGAGGTTAGTAATACCCCAGAAGTTCAGGGGTTTCCTACTCTACCTAGCATATGATATTCCTCTTGCAGGACACTTAGGGCAAAGCAGGACTTGGGACAGGCATGTCCCTCACTTTCACTGGCCCCGTATGTCTGAAGACACAAAGCAGTTTTGTGGCTCCTGTGCCACTTGCCAAGCCAGTGGTAAGTAAGGTGATACCACAAAGGCCCCCTAATTCAACTTCCAGTGGTTGGGGTCGCTTTTGAGAGGGTAGTGATTCCTGAACCCTCCAACTGCATCTGCACAGTTACATACTAGTAGTGGTGCACCAAGCCACTAGGTACCCAGAAGCTATTCCGCTTAGGACCACCACAGCTTCTGTTGTGGCTAGGACACTCCTGGGAATTGCTTCCAGAATGGGCTTCCCTGAGGAGGTCCTAAATGACAGAGGTACCAACTTCATGTCAAGTTACATCACTGCAATGTGGAAAGAGTGGGGAGTAAACTATAAGTTTACTACACCCACCATCCATAATGGAATAGACTTGTTGAAAGACACTCAAGCTTATGATCATGGGACTCCCAGAAAAAGCTTAGGCAAAAATGGAATGTCTTACTACCATGCCTTCTCTTTGCTTACAGAGAGGTTCCTCAGAAGGGGCTTGGCTACAGCTCCTTTGAGCTTCTGTCTGGACATCCAGTTAGGGGTCCCTTGTGTCTAGTGAACGATGGTTGGGCGCAACCTCTCAAACCTCCTAAACAGGACATTGTGGACTATGTCCTTGTCCTGCACTCCCACATGGCTGAGTACATGAAGAAAGCCAGCAAAAACCTGGAGGCCACCCAAGAACTTCAAAAAAGCTTGGCATGACCAAAAGGCTGTCTTGACTGTTTACCAGCCAGGCCAGAACGTGTGGGTTTTGGAGCCTGTGGCCCTAGAAGCTCCCCAAAACAAATGGAGTGGACCCCACATAATCCTTGAACAAAAAGGTGAAGTCACCTACCTGGTAGACCTAGTTACTCAAAGAAGTCCAAATAGGATACTTCATGTGAATCGCTTAAAACCTTTTGTTGACAGGGCTGGCATGGGCTTGCTCATGGCAACTGATGAGGGACAGGAGGAAGAGAGTGACCATCTCCCTGATCTCCTCTCTCAGACCCTGATGATGGATCAGTAGATGGAGTAGCCTTAGCAGGCAGCCTCACTGATCAATAGCAGACTGACTGCAGGCAAGTCCTCAATCAGTACAGACATATGTTTCCCTGACACCCAGTCAAACCACCTGATGTACATGTGAAGAGTGACAGTCTGCCTGTGAAGAATAACATCCAAAGACAGCCTTACCATGTGAGGGACTGCATTAGGACAGAGGTCCAAAAGATGCTAGAATTGGGGGTCATTGAGCCTTCTGATAGCCCCTGGGCTAGTCCAGTAGTCCTCTGCCAAAACCTCACACCAAGTTTGGAAATAGAGAAATTAGGTTTTGTGTAGACTACGGAGGCCTCAATGCTGTCACTAGGACTGATGCGCATCCAATACCCAGGGCAGATGAACTCATAGATACTTTGGCCTCAGCCAAGTTTCTGAGCACATTTGACCTGACAGCTGTCTACTGGCAAATCAGACTAGCTGAGGATGCCAAGCCAAACACAGCATTCTCAACCCATAGTGGGCATTATCAATGTATTGTGATGCCCTTTGGTCTGAAGAATGCACCTGCCACAGTTCAGAGGCTGGTGAATAAAGTCTTAACAGGTCTGGAGGCCTATAGTGCAGCATATCTAGTTGATATAGCTGTCTTTGGCTCCACCTAGGAAGATCCCTGGTCCACCCCGGAAATGTTCTAGAGGCCCTGCAAAAGTCAAACCTCACTATCAAGGCCACCAAGTGACAGATACGGCAGAGCAAGGGTATATACTTGGGCCACCTGGTAGGTGGAGGCCAGGTTCAACCATTGGAGAGCAAAATCAAGACCATTGTGGACTGGGTTTTTCCCACTACCCAGACTCAGATCAGAGCTTTTTTGCGCCTGACTGGGTACTACAGATGATTTGTAAAGGAAAATGGGTCTAGTGTGACTCCTCTGAATGGTCTGACATAAAAAAGAATGCCGAAGAAAGTCCAGTGGACAGTAAGCTGTCAAAAGGCATTTGATGACCTAAAGCAGGCCATGTGCACTGCTCCCATCCTGCACATTCCATACTACTCCAAAACTTTTATTGTCCAGACAAATTCATCTGAGATATGGGTAGAGGCTATGTTATCACAACTTAATGCAGAAGGCCAGGATCAACCAGTTGCTTTTATCAGCAGAAGGTTGACCCCCAGGGTGAAACGTTGGTCAGCCATTGAGAGGAGGTCCTTTGCTGTGGCCTGGGCCTTAAAGCAGCTGAGGCCATACCTTGTGGCACTCACTTCATTGTTCAGACAGACTACAAGCCCCCTCTTATGGCTTATACAGACGAAGGGGTGAAAATCCCAAACTTTTGAGGTTGTCCACGTCCCTACAGGGTCTGGAATATACAGTGGAACATACACCTGGGAGTAACCATGCCAATGCAGATGGACTCTCCAGATATTTCCACTTAGAAAATGAAGACTCAACTGGACAAGACTAATCTCATCTCCTTACGTTTGGGGGGGGGGGTTATGTAGGGAAGTAGGATCTACTTTTATGGTTACCCCCACTTTTTGCCTGGTGCTATGCTGTTTCTGACTAGTCTGACTGGGATCCTGCTAATCAGGACCCCAGTCTCTCTGCTTTCTCCCCTAAATTGTTATGGTACATACTTAGGTACAACACAGTTTGGATACTGGGGTACCCTTATCAGTTCCTAGTATATGGTACTAAGGTACCCAGGGCATAGGTACCCCACGAGTCCCCAATAGGCTGAAGCACGTATTATGCCACCCATGGGAGACCCTTCAAACTGTCACTACAGGCCTGCGATTGCAGCCTGTGTAAGCTGGTGCTAACACCACTTACAAAAGATATACGTTTCCCTATATCTAAGGTAACTGCACTTAAAACCTCTAAGTCACCCTTACAGCAGGCCTTTTCAACCTTGAAGGCAGGGTGCTCGGTTCTAAGTGTGAGGGTGCCCCTGCATGAGCAGAACACCCCTACAGCCTTCGGAGTCCATTCTTCCAGGTTGTAAGTGAGGCAGTCATGTAACATATAGAAGGGCACTGCATCATTACATGATGACCATCTCGAAACTGGCTGTTACAAACCCTGTCATGTTTGCTATCAAACATGTTGGAATCATACCTCCCACACCGTAAACAGTGTGCGAGGTATGATTCTAGGCACTATAAATGCCCTCTGTTAGGCACTCAGTCTTCCCCGTACCAGTCTTCCAGACCTGGACAGGACAACATGGCTGCTGCTGACCAGAGGCATGATTTTTCCCTCGTGCTGCTGAGCCAAGCTCGAGCAGGGGAAGGCAGAACAAAAGGTATCTTGTCACCACCTCCCAGACAGGGTTAAGTGTATTGAGCCGGGTGGGCGCCCTTTCCAGCGACACTCAGTCTGCTTTAAGGGCACATTTGGTGCCCTCCTTGCTTAGTCCAATTCAAAACAGCTCAGGGAGCCGTTGGCTTCTGCTCAGGTGTGAAACTGGACAAAGGACATGGAAGTCACCGCAACTAAGCTGACCAGTCTGCTGATACTGGGCTCCCACAGATTCCAAAAGGCTCAGCAACACAGGTGGGGGTTGTTCACATCCCTCGAGGCCTGCCCTATCCTCTCAACAAGATTGAGGCCAGTATCCCTCGTCGGAGCCGCAGGAACCAAACCCCAGTGCACCATGTCGACTTGCAGTTGAAAAGGCTTGTTGGCTTCCTTCCATCAAGATATTCGGGCTCCAAGTAGCCCCAACCTCAAGCACCTCCGGTGACCAGAATCTTTGACCACACTGCATCGCTTGCACCGTGGGCCTGCTTCTTTGGTGAGCTGCTCGAGTTCCTCTTGCGACTCCAGTGCCTCCGGCCCGAGGGTCCTATTTAGGGTCACCTTTGAATTCTTTGGGCTTCCCTGATTGCTTGGCCCTGCCCTGACTCCCCTACTTGTGGTGAGTCTCCTTGAACTTTCTGGTCCAAACAATGTACCTTCTTCGCTTTCCACGTTGTTTGCAGTTGCCAAGGCTTGCTGGTGCTCCCGACGGACACCGGCCCCTCAACTCTCGACATCCGACATGGGACAGCTCATGAACGGCTCCTCTTCCACAGCGTTGCCTGGTCCTCACAGCTGAAGCTCCAAGGTCACCATTATCTTTCCCGCAGCACTCAACATCGGTGGGCACTTGACGTCCGTGCCCCCTGGTCTCCCAGACTGACCTAGACTCTGTCCCCTCTGCTTGTACGTACTCTCCACCTTGAATCCACCTTTGGATTCCACCGGACACTTTCATCTTCTCCAGCAGCGGCATCTTCCTGAAGTCTCCCATTGAGTTTGATGACAGTTTCCGACGACACTTCATACCTGTGGTCCCGGATTCCCTGGATCAGATAACATGGTTCCAAGGATATTCACAGGTGGGGTGGTTCTCCAACCTCTTGTATCCCACAGGGTTTTTTCAGGTTCACTGTTAAGGGTACTTGTTAGATTTGGGGGTCTCTAGTTGGCAGAGGTAGGTACCTTTGACCAAATAGAGACCCTTGCGTCTAGTCAGGGTAAGGGGCTACACTCCTAAAATAACCCCTGCTCACCGCCTTGGAAGCTTGGCATGAGCAGGCAGGCTTATCTCTGAGGCAGTGTGTTAAGCATTTGTGAACACATACAGTAATACAGTAACAACACTACAGATGGACACCACACAGGTTGTGTTATTTATATAGACTTAACACAAAACCAAACGTCAAAAATCCACAATACTGTACTCAAAAATAGACTAAAATGTTATAAAATAGCTCAGTTCTCTCAATTTGTAAATCCAACACTTTTCTCTCAATGTACCTGGAATGCGTAACACAAAGAAAACAAAAGGGTCGCAGGGAAGGTGATGCGTCTGTTCCTTACTGCTCTCCGGTACGATGCGACAAAATGGCACCTTGATGCAATACTCTTCTCCAGTGCGATGCGACAAAATGGCGTCTTGGTTACGGTGCGACAACGTTGATGCGATGCGTGCAGCCCGATGGCCGTGCGGCAACTCAATGATCTTTGGAGCTGCGACATGACCTGCGAAACACGCTTCTCCGGCGATGCGATGGTGACCTCTGTGGCGGCGTCCCGCTTCTCCGGTGATGCGCCGCGCTTCAGCGATGCGATCATGGCAGAGGCGGCTCGCTTCCTCGGCGATGCGACGACAGCTGCTGCGGCGGTGACACGCTTCTTATCATTGCGTCGGGGTCTAATCAACGGCAGGAGGGTTACCTGCCTTCTCGCTATCAGCCCATCACCTGCAGAGGCTGCACCGGGGTCTTTGCAGCACGGCTCCCGCTTCCGCCATCACTGCCGCCAGGGGTAGGACTCCAAGTCCCAGCACTCCTCAGGCGGCGCACACCAGCACCGTCAAGAGGAAGCGCCCAGAGGCGCTTGAAAGGAGGAGCGCTGCCGTAGCTCCTGGGGGTCTAATCAACGGCAGGAGGGTTACCTGCCTTCACGCTATCATACCATCACCTGCAGAGGCTGCACCGGGGTCTTTGCAGCACGGCTCTCGCTCCCGCCATCACTGCCGCCAGGGGTAGGACTCCAAGTCCCAGCACTCCCCAGGCGGCGCACACCAGCAGCGTCACGAGGAAGCGCCCGGAGGCGCTTGAAAGGAGGAGCGCTGCCGTAGCTCCTGGGGGTCTAATCAACGGCAGGAGGGTTACCTGCCTTCAAGCTATCAGCCCATCACCTGCAGAAGCTGCACCGGGGTCTTTGCAGCACGGCTCCCGCTCCCGCCATCACTGCCGCCAGGGGTAGGACTCCAAGTCCCAGCACTCCCCAGGCGGCGCACACCAGCAGCGTCATGAGGAAGCGCCCGGAGGCGCTTGAAAGGAGGAGCGCTACCTCCGCCCCGCGGAGCGCGCGCAGGAGTGCGCCGGGAGCAGCCCGGGACAAGGGCGGGGCCATCTGCGGCCATCAAAGGCCAGAAGAGGCCGGGACGGGACACCCCCCTTGGCACTTAACCAAAAGGAAAAAAAGGTAGAAAGACCCATCGATAATCTCCAGTTTCTTACAGGGCCTTCCTCAGTGTCACCATATTGTGAGACTCGAACAATTTCCCGGTGGTTGATGCTGATCCCGTGTTAATCCAAATAAGCTAGTTACGCCATGACCTGCAAGGGGGTCCCCAAAAACATTTCCTCCCAGAGTGACTTGCTTAAGGGAACGATGGACTACTACACAAAGAGGGCAACTTTCCCCATTGCCAGTGAACCAGAGAGAATAGAACGATGCCTGGCCATGGATAGTTCTTCCAGTAGGTGTTCTCCCTTACAGACAGCCGATGCAGCTCCAGAATTATCACTGCTGGAGGAGCTAAACAAACTATGTAAATCCACGTACGCTCCTGTGGAACCAGGAAGTGTGCAAACTAGTGCTCCTACCTGCCCTACAGCAACCACTAGTCCCCAGTCCAGTAGACCATCCCAACTAACTGAAAGCTTGCAGAGTACTCCCCTTTTAGCACGAGCAAAAGTAAACTCGCAATCTACAGTGTCCCCTCAGGTTTTTTCGGCCAAAAGGAAGTGAGATGGGGCTAAACAAATGGGGAGTCAGGCAAAGCAACAAAAACCGAACCCAAGTCCCCCACTGCCCAACACTCCCAGCATTGCCACCTCTAAAGCACCTATTCAGGCTACTTTATTGGCCTCGATTGAAAACATGATGAAATCAATAATATCCCCGCTGATGGAAAAAATGAATAGCTTAGGGCAGTGGTTCCCAAACTGTTGACTCCTGAGGACCCCCACTGAGTCACCACTGGAACCCGAGGACCTCCAAGCAATTTGTATGATTTAAATTTCAAACATTAAAACAGTAATTCAGAAAAAATAAACACGCGTGCACACAAAACAAATACTCGAATTACTAAGGATTTTAGGGGCATTTTTAGAAGCCCCTATCTCCATGGGAACATCGCTTTTTTGCAACGTTCCAGTGGCGATAGAGGCTTTGCCTTATTTACAAGGCAGCGCTAAGCCACTTAACATGGCTTAATGCTGCCTTGTAAATAAGGTCCCCTGTCACAGAATGCCTAGTGTGAAAGGGGTGGGCAGTGGTTGTTGCGGTGGGCGTTCCACCGCAACACCCATTGATTTTGACGCTGTCCCCTATTTACAAGGGTAGCATAAATAGGAGGTAGTGCCAAAATTAAACCAAGGAAAACCAGGTCTTAACTTGGCAAATGTGTGCTGCTTTGTGCACCACACATGGAAAAAGCAAAACACCTTGGATTGTTTATGTTCAGGAAGGTGACCCTTCCTGCATATAAACAGTCTATTAAAAAAATGCAATTTTGTAACTTCCATGTGGGCTGCATTAAGCAGCACACATAGAAGTGACAAAACGGAATTTCAAGATTGAAGCGGGACCTTCCTGCCCATAAACAATCTTCCACTGCATTCACACACCCTTGCACTATGGTGCAAGGGTTTCCCGTTGGCGCTACACTGCTAAGTGTAGTGCCAGCACAGGGGGAAACGCAGGGCTGCACCATATTCTTGTAAATATGGTACAGCCCGGTGTTTCCGAAATGGCGGAGCGTGTCGTTAAGCCAAGGAGGCTAACAGCGCGCTCTGCCACTTCTGTTGTAAATATCCCCCGTAGTATTTTATATTCAAAGACTTTGTAAAAAATAAAACATTTTAATGGGTAAGTTGGTGCTGCATCTCCTTGACTAACTTTTAAATGGTTGGTTTTATTTCGCAGTGCAAGGCTCCTGCTCCTGCTAGGGCCAGACTGGAAACCCAAAGCAGCCCTGGCAAATGTTTTCAGATCAGTCACCATACAGTGCACACCAAGTGCAGTGAGTGAGCCTGACCACTATAAAGGGGGCTTTGGGAGGTTCTCCCTCCAAGAAATTTAGGAAACATTGGCGCAGTCTAAAACACATATATCATTATATATTAGATTGTATTGGCTTTTAACGCATAGTAAATGAAGACCCTACTATACACCAGGATACAACATTCTTTGTTGGGGTTCTTCAATGATTCCCTTATTATCATCTTTCAGCAGTGCCTCTCATCTCTCCATAGCCTCTCTGTCACATGTATTTCATTTGTTTTATAGTATCTCTAATACCATTGTAGGATGTCGGAGCACTTTACATTACAAACATATAGAAACAATGAATCGTACGTGTAAATCGGTGTATAGAAAATGTTACATAAGGCAAAGGGTACTACAATGTGTAGGATTCACGTCATTCATACTAGTAGGCATTTTTAAAGAGTGCTTGATCCGGAGAAGTGCAAACTTGGGATTCAGAACATCAGCCAGTGGTTAGCATTGTCTTCAAAAAATAAAAATGTATTTCCGCCCATATAAACCTTTTTAGCAGCATCAGGATAATGAAAGACTGGGAAAAAACATAAGTTACTAACTTGTAACATGCAGTTTGCAAGCAGCTCTTTGATGACAGTTTATAGGTCACTGTGCTAGATTACGATTGTCACTTATGAACTGCAGAGTAACAAAAAAATCTGTGACAAAAGCAGCAACCCACTGACCAATGCATATAAAACACTGTTTTTTAAAATGCATGGTACACGTTCTTTGCACCCACTGTTCTGTGCTATGTTAGATAACTCAAAGCTGCAACTGGACAAAACTCTAATCTGTCCAGCAGGTGCATTAATCACTGGCTTTATTGTGACACTTTTATTGTTGCTCTAAAACTGCTAATTAGCCATGGAACTTTGGAGTGCTTTTAAAACTGCCTCTTGCGGACCCCCTGGGAATGTGTCACGGACCCCTGGGGGTCCGCGGACCACAGTTTGGGAAACACTGGCTTAGGGGATAGGCTCACGGGTGTTGAGGAAGCGCTTATGGCCAACTCGTTACTCATAAAAAGTTTGGCAGGACCCTTTCAACCACAGCGTCCAGCCCCCACAGAAGTGCCTAAAACCACCACACGAAGTAACCCCACCCATAATCAATTAGTAACCTCACATATGACAGCTTTAAACATCTCGAAAGCAGCCACAACAGTACGGAGTTCTTACCCCAGAGTAGGGCCGAACAAAGAATCTATATTACATAAGGGGACAGCTGCTAAACACGGCAACATGTCATATAAAACCAATCACCTACATTTGCCACCGGAGCCCGCTCCTTTTGTGTGTGTCCTCTCGGGAGTACCAGAACTTACAAAGGGGAAAAATGAAAGACAACAGGACCTAAGAAACAATGTTGTGTTCTGGCTAACTAAAAATAGACCTCTGCCACCCAACATCGATGGTACTATACTAAGCGTTAGAAGGGTGGGCTGGCTAGGACTTCTTCCAAAAGATATTGCGGGCGATTTGGTACTCGCAAAATTCAGGAATAAACACGTCGTCCCACATCTCCAATCACGGCAGCCACAAATAGGAGATGGCCCTATATCCATCTGGAGCCTAAGGGAATTTTACCCTAGGACATTATACGTCCCCTCGCCAAGTCAAAAAGTACAGAGCAATGACCTGATAGGCAGAAGTGGTCTCGTATCGAGTGGTTATACCATCCACACTTCTAATCAATTTGACTTACTCTCGAGTTTAACTTTGATGGATTAAATTGTATAGATATAGATATTATACATATGGAAATTTTAACTTGCAATTAATTATATATTTTTTATTTTTTCCATCCAGTCCTCTTAGACCCAAAGAGATTTGTCATAATTTTATTTGTAGTAACAATTTTTTATAATTTTTTTTGCTTTTATATTATGTTAACCAATCAGCTTGAATGTTTTGCACAGTTTGTGACTAAGGAATTACGTCTTTTATTGAAATCTGGACATTTCATTTTTCATGTGAATATTTTATTATGTGTTATGCTTTTATGGTTATATTTCTAACCGAATAAAGTACTTTGAACTATCAGCGTCGTGCTTCCAGCTCCCCACAACACGCAGTCTCTCAGAAGGCCCAGCACAACAGCAGGCACTTTAATTCCCAGCAAGGGAATTCAGGGTGGAGCTGGTTGGTGAAGTCTTGTATCCCTGAGACTTCAGGCAGGAGGCAGGCACTAGTTCAAGCCCTTGGAGATTCTTCTTTAAGTTGATAAACAGCACACTCAGCCCTTTTCTCCTTTCTTTGGCAATGAAGCAACCACTGCAGGCCAACCCCAAAACACACAGCACAGGGGTAGTCTCCTCCTTCAGCTTCCTGGTTCTTCTCCTTAGCAAAGGTTTGTCTTGATTCTCAGAAGTGATCTAAAGTTCTTTGATCTGGGTCCCAATATTTATACTCATTTTCCCTTTGTTCTCTGAAGGCAAAGAGGCCTTTGCCTAGTCCAAACCAGGTCTGGTCAGTCCTGGAGCACTTTGTGGAGGGAAGGCACAACCCTATGCAGGTACTAGGTGCAACTCCTCCCTCCCATCTGAATGCAGATCTCTCTATTCAGCCCTGTGCTGACTCACCCTGTCTCCTGGAATTCCCCAGCCCCTGTCACTCAAACTCCAGAAAAGGAATACACAACCTAGCAGAGGCAGGCTTGGATAGTTAGGCAAAATATACCTACTTTCTAAAAGTGGTATTTCCAAATACAGAATGGTAAAACCAATTTCACTAAAAGATGTATTTTATTATTCTGAGTTCAGGCATACTAAACTCAAATTTCTACCTAGTTCCCCGAGTCAGTCAGGATTATAAGATGTTAAAATCAAACTGCCCATTCTGGCCTATGGGGAACAGGTAGCCTTGCAATAGTGAAAAACGAAAATGGCTGTAATTCACTATTAGGACATGCCACACATATCAGGGCGTGTCTTACCTTTCCACTACAATGCACCCTGCCCATGGGCCTACCTTAGGGGGAAATAATATTTATAAAAGGGAAGGTTTAGGGACTGGTAAGTGGGTGCACTTGCCCAGTCAACCTGGCAGTACCAGATTGCACACATGCTCTGCAATGGCAGACCTGAGACACACTTTACAAGCTGCTCCGGTGGGTGGCATAATCAGTTCTGCAAGCCCACCAGCAGCATTTGATTTACAAGCCCTTGGCACACGCAGTGCACTGTACTAGGGTCTGACAAGTAAACCAAACAAGCCAATCATGCAGTCACTAATCCATACATCTTTTTACCATAGGGAGCACTTGCACTGTGGCACTGAACAGCAGTGGCACAGTGCACAAAAGCATCTAAAAACCAGCAAAAACATAAAAGGCAACAGCAAAAAAATGGAAGGGAGACCCACACCAATGCTGGCAGGTCTAACACGTGTCCCCCCAGCTGAAATGTGGGGAGAACTACCCTACCTCCTGGGAGTTCTCATCACTAAGGTGGAGAAATCTGGACAGACCATCAGCATTGGCGTGTTCTGTACCAGGGCGGTGTTCCACCGTGAAGTCCATCCTCTGTAGGGATATGGACCACTTCAACAGCTTTGGATTCTCACCCCCCATCTGCATCAACCATCTGAGGGGCCTGTGGTCTGTCTGAACCTGGAAGTGAGTCCCAAACAAGTATGGTCTCAACTTCTTCAGTGCCCAGACCACAGCAAATGCCTCACGCTCAATTGCACTCCATCTCTGTTCCCGTGGAAGTAACCTCCTACTGATGAAGGCTACAGGTTAGTCTAAGCCCTCCTCATTTATCTGTGACAAAACAGCCCCACATCATGCTCTGAAGCATCTGTTTGAACGATAAACTCTTTTGAGAAGTTGGGTGCCAGGAGCACGGGCGCCGTGCACATGGCAGTCTTCAGGGCATTAAAAGCTCTCTGACAGGTGTCAGTCCAAATCACTCTCTTGGGCTGCTTCCTGGAGGTCAGCTCTGTCAGGGGTGCAACAAGGCTGCATTACCCCTTGACAAACCTCCTGTAATACCCGGTGAGTCCTAAAAAGGCTTTCACCTCTGTCTGGTTCTTGGGTGGTTCCCAAGCCAGGATGGTCTCAATCATGGGCTGTAGGGGTGCTACTTGGCCGCTCCCAACCGGGTGTCCCAAGTACACCACGGAACCCTGCCCGATCTGGCACTTGCTTGCCTTGATCGTGAGGCCTGCTTTCCGCAGTTCCATCAACACTTCCCAGAGGTGGCGCAGATGTTCTTCCCAACTGGGGCTGAACCTTGCAATGTCATCCAGGTAGGCAGCACTGAACTCTTCCAGTCTAGCCAACACCTGGTTGACCAACCTCTGAAAGGTGGCAGGGGCATTCTTCATCCCAAAGGGCATAACTCCGAATTGGTAGTGCCCATCTGGTGTTGAGAATGCTGACCTCTCTCTTGCCCCATCAGTCAAGGCGATCTGCCAGTACCCAGACGTTAAGTCAAATATGCTGAGGTACCAGGCAGCCCCTAACCAATCTATGAGCTCATCAGCTCTCGGGATGGGATGTGCGTCAGTCCTGGTGACTGAATTGAGCCCTCGGTACTCCACACAGAACCGCGGTTCTGGCGTGACACCCGGTGCGGCAGCCTTTGGGAACGAGACCACTGGGCTGGCCCAAGGACTGTTAGAGGAATCAATTCCCCCCAATTCAAGCATATTGGAGATCTCCTCCTTGATGCAAGCGCTCACCTTGTCAGTCACTCTGTAAGTTTTGTGCTTAACAGGAGGACTGTCCCCAGTGTCTACATCATGGACGCACCAATCAGTGACACTGGGAATCAGGGAGAACAGGTAAGAAAACTGTCCCAGCAACTGGTGACAGTCATTCTGTTGCTCAGGGGTCAGGGTGGAAGAGAGATTCACTCCATCCACTGACCCATCTTTCTCTGTTGTAGACAGTAGGTCAGGAAGAGGCTCAGTCTCCTCCTCCATTCTAGCCTCTGTTACTAGGAGCATGCCCGTTTCGGACCTCTCTAAGTGGGGCTTCAGGAGGTTGACATGCAGGACCCACAAGGGGTTCCTGAGAGACCGCAAGTCCACCAAGTAGGTAATCGGACATTTGCTATCCACCACCTCAAATGACCTGGTCCACTTATCCTGAAGCGCACAGGGCTCCACTGGGTCCATGACCCACACTTTCTGACCAGGCTGAAGCTCAACCAGAGTGGCATTCTGGTCGTACCATCGCTTCATCTCCTCCTGGCTGGCTTCCAGATTCGCCTCAGCGAGTTTTCTGAATCACCTAGTTTCTTCCTAAAGGCCAGCATGTAGCTATATACATCCTGGGGAGGTTTCCTGGGAGATTGCTCCCAGCCTTCCTTGACCAAACTCAAATGTCCACTCACTGGGTGACCATAGAGAAGTTCAAAGGGGCTGAACCCTGGGGACTTCTGTGGCACCTCACGATATGCAAAGAGAAGGCATGGTAAGAGGACGTCCCACTTATGCCTCATGGGTTCCTCAAGGCCCATAATCATGCCTTTGAGAGTCCGGTTGAATCTCTTAACCAGCCCATTACCTTGGGGGCGGTAAGGAGTGGTGAACTTGTATGTTACACCACACTCCTGCCACAGGGACTTCATATACTTAGAATTGAAGTTGGTACCTCGGTCTGACACCACCTCTCTGGGAAACTCCATGCGGGAGAAAATCTGTGCACGTCCCACCACGGGGGCCATCACCGTCCTGAGAGGGATGGGTACCGGGTGGCATGGTCCACCAAGCACAGGATGAACCTATTACCCGTGGCTGTCTTGGGATCCAGAGGCCCCACAATGTCAATGCCCACGCTTTCAAAGGAGGTGCTAACCACAGGGAATGGCTGGAGACGAGCCTTGTGCTTCCTCCCACTCTTTCCACTTGCCTAGACAGAGTCCAGGCAAGGTCCTGCAATGAGTGTCTGAACTCTTGCGCATTTGGGGCCAATAAAAGTGGGTGAAAATCCTTTCAAAGGTCTTGTCCTGCCCCAAATGTCCTGCTAAAGCCCAAGTAGGAAAGCTCTGAAGCGCTGGGGTACCACCAGCACACAGACTGACCCAGGCTCAGCAACCTTAGGCTCACTATACAGGATACCATTCTCCCAGCAGATCCAATGTGATCCAGACTGATCGCCTGCTGCCTGGTTTGCAGCCTGCTGCCACAATCCCACAAGAGAAGGGCACTTGTTCTGCTCCTCACAGAACTCTTCCCTGGCGGGACCTCCTTCTTGCTGCCAATGGGTCAGCTCAGGCAGGTCTCCCAGTTCAGCAATCTCTTCCCCGGTAGGCTCCAGGGCATCCCTCTCAGGGCCTGCCTCCTCCTGGGCCGTGGGAATCTCAGGGGCCGGTGTCCCGTGCCCCATACCTCTTTTCTTTATGGCAGGCACCTGGGCAATTTTCTCACGGTCCAGGTCCTCTTGAACACCCTTACTGGCTGCCATGGAAGGAGTGGTCATGCAGGCCTACTCAGGCAAACCCAACATCTCTAAATGTAATGTAATGTAATGTAAGCTGTCATTTATACCGCGCAACTATCACTCCAGGGAGCATCTTGGCGCCTACGCTGACCAGGCAAGATCTAAATACTAGTCAGGCTGCTTTCAATAGTCAGACCAGGATGTTCATACTAGTGCTCTTGCGCAAGTGTCAGGGAGATTAAAAATCCAGGTTTTCAGTGCCTTTCGGAACTCAGATTCCCGTTCCATAGCACGGAGATGCGGGGGGAGTTTATTCCATGCCTTTGACCCTAGGACTGGCAAAGATTTGCCACCCCTCGAGCAGAGTCTAAAAGCCGGGACAGTAAGCAGGTTAGCGTTGGAGGACCTCAGAGTGCACGAAGAATGGTATTGGGCGAACCTCCTTTGTATATACTTTGGTCCTTGAGAGTGAAAGGCCCTAAAAGTAATTAATAGGACCTTGAACAGGACCCGTTTGACCACTGGTAGCCAGTGCAACGTATTTAATGCGGAGGATGCAGAGGATTTCTTTGGCCATTTCATCACCAGCCTAGCGGCTGCGTGTTGCACCATCTGCAACCTGTGAGTGACCACCTTAATGGTTCCCTCATACAGGCTGTTACAGTAGTCGAGTCTCGAAGTTACGAGGGCAACCGCTACCGTTTTCCTGGCTGCCAGTGGGAGTAGGTCAAATAATTTTCTTAGTCCTTTGATGACATTAAAACAGGTGCCCGCTACCGATAGCGCCTGCTGTTTGAACGACAGAGCGGCGTCAAACTTGATGCCTAGATTCCGTGCCGTATTAGTAGTATTTGGCGGTACCTCTGCGTTCTCCGGCCACCATAACTTAGGGACAAAGTCATTTTGCGGGCCCATTAACATAATTTCAGTCTTGCCTGTATTACATTTCAAATGATTCTTTCCCATCCAATCAAATGTGGCCGTCAGGCAGCATTTAAGATTTTCTTCCCAGTCCTTGGTGTCTTTATCAAGGACTAGGATAAGCTGTGTATCGTCCGCGTATGCAATAACATGTATTCTAAAGGACGATATCAGCCTGATCAGAGGGGTAGTGTAAACATTGAAAAGTGTTGGGCTTAGACTAGATCGTTGCGGAACTCCTGTCGTAAGCATTTTTTCCTTTGAGCAGAAATCACCCAGAGTAACCACTTGCCGCCTGTCACTTAGGAAGTTCTTAATCCACTCCAATACTTTTCCTGTTATGCCAGATGTTGCTAGCCGGTCAATCAAGATGGCATGTGAGACCGTGTCGAAGGCTGCCGACAGGTCTAAAAGAATCAAGACAGCCTTCTTAAATGAGCTCTTCACTCTACCTTAGTCTAAGGGGAGCTCTCCAATTCATTACCTAACAGACAATCAACAGGCATGGCTGGCCTCACAGCTACTTGAAGAGTCCCTGAGACCCCCCCCCCCCCCACTCAAAGGGAACCTGTGCCAACTTACAGTGGCTCTCTGTGTTGTCAGCGGCAACAACTGAGTAAAATGCATTGGGGACTACCTGCTCTTCAGACACCAGCTGACAAATGACAGCTGTCACACTGGCCCCGGTGTGTCCAAGAGCTTCCACCCTTTTGCTATTGATGGTCACCCACTGCCTGTACTTTTTAGTGTTATCAGGCAGCTGGGTCCTGGGGACTACCTCACAGTCTCCTAAAGAGACAAGGGAGATCTCTGTGGGACTCCACCCACCATGGGCACCCATCTCCTCCCCCAGGTCTACACTAGCCAACTGCCGGGGTGGTGCACCAGTGGGTGCTGTCTTCCCATGTACTGGACATCTAGCAGCATAAGAACAGTGGTCTACTAGACCACACTTAAAACAGGTCTTGGGCCCCTTGTGAACAGGTTTATCTGTCATGCCACTGCCTTCTTCTCAGGGGGAGGCTGGTAACCTTTCCCTTGGTTCCTTGGGGATTACCTTTGGGCCCTTTCTGGAACTCCCTCTGTTTACCCTTGTCCCCCCCACTCTTCAGCTGGGGACCCTGCCCACCTTTGGTGAAGTCACCCACTTGACCCTTCTGGACCCGGGTGCTCACCCAGCGGTCCGCCTCCTCAGCAAGCTTCCTAGGGTTAGTTAGTTTGCTATCAATAAGGTGCTGGTGTAGCTCTGGAAAACAGTTATTGGACAAGTGTTCCCATGCAACCTAATCATAGAGCACCTCAAAATTATCCACTTTGCTACCCTTCACCCAACCATCCAATGCTCTGCAAAAGAAAGACACATATTCCACCCATGTGGTAGACTCCAGTTTTCTATAATTCCTAAACCTTTGTCTGTATAACTCAGGGGTTCAACCAAATCTGGACATTAGGGCTCCCTTCATGTGGGTATAGGACATCTGCTCCTCTGTAGGTGTCCCTCCCATCACTAACAAAGCGGCCCCACAACCCCGCTCCCCATTCCTTCTGAGGGACCCGGTGGGCCAGCAATGCAGCTTCATAAGCCCTAAACCATTGACCAATATCCTCATTCTTGTGGAAATCTGTATCTACTTTTTTGGGGATGTAGGCTCTTGCTTCTACGGGCACTGGCGGTGCGCTGCCACCAGAGCGAGGAACCTCTAAACTTTTGGCCTTGAGTTCCAATTCCCTCGATCCTCTCTCATGCTCAAAATGCATTCTCTTTTCCTCAATGGCTAACTTCTTCATCTCTAATTCCATCCCAAGCTCTATTTTCTTGCTCTCTATGTCTTTCTGACCATCCATTTTGAGCCTAGCTAACGCCACCTTATGCATCCTCTCCTTTGCTCTGTCCTCCAGCTCTCCTGGGGACAATCCCTTGGAAGAAACACTGCTGCCTGCCCCTGAAGGTGCTTCCCCCCGGTCGGGCACACTGGCTCCTTAAGCTGCCCATTTAAATCCTCTGCTTCATCACTGGCTCCTCAGGATGCTCACTGGCATTCCTAGATTCTACTCAGGCCCTCAGCGCCTTTTGGTATTCCTCTTTCCCGGTGAGGCCTTTCACAGAGATTTTACATTTGTTGCACAAAGCTTTGAGATGAGGCACAGTGTAAGTATCAATTCTCTCTTCTTCCAATACAATGTCTACAGATACTATGGATGCTGACTTGCTCATGGTAGAAAAGACTGGCAGTTCTGTAGAATGAAAAATTGAACGGAAGTTCCAAGGAAAAACTCTCAAAAAGTATGTGATTGCATTATGGTCTGCACTCACTAGTAGTGTACACCAATCACTGTATATGAATCACAAATGCAAGTTCAAATCCTCACCGCTGGCCACCAATGTTAGATTTTGGGGTCTCTAGTTGGCAGAGGTAGGTACCTTTGACCAAATAGGGAACCTTGCGTCTAGTCAGGGTAAGGGGCTACACTCTTAAAATAACCCCTGCTCACCCCCTTGGTAGCTTGGCACAAGCAGGCAGGCTTATCTCAGAGGCAGTGTGTTAAGCATTTGTGAACACATACAGTAATACAGTGACAACACTACAGATGGACACCACACAGGTTGTATTATAAAAATATGTATTTTTATATACACTTAACACAAGACCAAACGACAGAAATCCAAAATAAGGTACTCAAAAATAGACTTTAATATTTTATAAAATAGCTCAGTTCTCTCAAGTTGTAAATGCAACACTTTACTCTCAATGTACCTGGAATGCTTAACGCAAAGAAAACAAAATGGTCGCAGGGAAGGTGATGCATCGTTTCCCTAAATGCAGGGGAGTGGATGTCTCGGTTCCTTACTGCTGCGCAGGGGAGTTGATGTTTGCTTCCTTACTGTGTGGGGAGGTGATCCATCGGTTTCTTACTGCTCTCCGGTACGATGCGACAAGATGGCACCTCAATGTGATACTCTTCTCCGGTGTGATGCGACAAAATGGTTTCTTGGTTACAGTGCAACAACGTTGATGCGATGTGTGCACGGCATGCGGCCATGCGGCGACTCGATGATCTTTGGAGCCACGTCAGGCCCTGCGATGGGCTTCTCTGGCGATGCAACGGCAACCTCTGTGGCGGCGTCCCGCTACTCCTGTGATGCGTTGCTCATCGGCGATGCGATTATTACTAGATTCAAGATAGCCTGGCTGATGAGGATTATGAATCCGAAACCTGTCCCAGGATGCTTGTTTCCGGTCCAGGGAAGACATGGCTTGGCAGTTCGGGCTGGACTGTTCCCATAAGGCACAGGGTCAGACTGATTTGCATATGGCCATGTCTGAACTGGGGTGGCTGAGTGAGCTAAAGAATGGTGATGGATTAAACCCAGATCAGTTGACTGGGGCTGAGTGTTTGATTTGCTCAAACGCTCCGTCCATCATCCCCTTTTGTATCGCTTTGTTCGCCATAAGTGTGGCAGGGTATGCTCAGACGTGAGTCCCTTGCTCACTTGGCCACTGGATTCAAGATAGCCTGGCTGATGAGGATTATGAATCCGATACCGGTCCCAGGATGCTTGTTTCCGGTCCAGGGAAGACATGGCTTGGCAGTTCGGGCTGGACTGTTCCCATAAGGCACAGGGTCAGACTGATTTGCATATGGCCATGTCTGAACTGGGGTGGCTGAGTGAACTAAAGAATGGTGATGGATTAAACCAAGATCAGTTAACTGGGGGTGAGTGTTTGATTTGCTCAAACGCTCCGTCCATCATCCCCTTTTGTAGCGATTATTACAGCAGCAGCGGCGGCTCGCTTCCTCGGCGATGTGAAGACAGCTGCTGTGGCGGTGACACGCTTCTCATCGTTGCGTCGCGCTTCCAGCCCCCTGTGACACGCAGTCTCTCAAAAGGCCCAGCACAACAGCAGGCACTTCAAATCCCAGCAAGAGAATTCTGAGGGGGAGCTGGTTGGTAAAGTCTTGTATCCCTGAGACTTCAGGCAGTAGGCAAGCTCTAGTTCAAGCCCTTGGAGATTCTTCTTCAAGTTGATAAAAAGCACACTCAGTCTTTTTTTCCTTCCTTTGGCAATGAAGCAACGACAGCAGGCCAACCCCCAAACACACAGCACAGGGGTAGTCTCCTCCTTCAGCTCCCTGGTTCTTCTCCCCAACAAAGGTTTGTCTTTATTCCTAGAAGTGATCTAAAGTTTTTGGGTCTGGGTCCCAATATTTATACTCATTTTCCCTTTGTTCTCTGAAGGCAGAGAGGCCTTTGCCTAGTCCAAACCAGCTCCTGTCAGTCCTAGAGCACTTTGTTGACAAGACTCCTTCTTTCCTTTCACAGTGTAGGTCAGGGACATCAGACGCACCACAGGAGGTGGAGCCAGCATTGTGGAGGGAAGGCACAGCCCTATTCAGGTCCCAGGTGCAAGTACTCCCTTCCATCTGCATGCAGATCTCTCTATTTAGCTTAGTGCTGACTCCCCCTGTCTCCTGGAATCCCCCAGCCCCTGTCACTCAAACTCCAGACAAGGAATACACAACCTAGCAGAGGCAGGCTTGGATAGTTAGGCAAGAAAATACCTACTTTCTAAAAGTGGTATTTTCAAACACAGAATGTTAAAAACCAACGTCACTAAAAGATGTATTTTATCATTCTGAGTTCAGGCATACTAAAATCGAATTTCAACCTAGTTTCCTGAGTCAGTTAGGAATATAAGATGTTATAATCATACTGCCCATTATGGCCTATGGGGAAAAGATAGCCTTGCAATAGAGTAAAAACAAAAATGCCTGTAATTCACTATTAGGACATACCACACACATCGGGGCATGTCCTACCTTTTACCCAGAACGCACCCTGCCCTTGGGCCTACCTTAGGGGTGACTAATATGTATAAAAGGGAAGAATAAGGGACTGGCAAGTGGGTGCACTTGCCCAGTCAACATGGCAGTACCAGACTGCACACAGGCTCTGCAATGGCAGTCGATGGAACAAGAACAGCACTTCTTCCGCCTCTTGTCAGCAAAATAGAAAAGAGATTTGTCTCCATTGATCTGATCAAATGTGGCTGATACTGAATAGTAGGCCGTGTGGACTCCTGGGTAGCCGATGCTCTCCTCTTGATACCATACAGGAAGTTCAGACAGAAAGAGTCATAACATTTGAAGAGTGACCAATACCAAGTAATGGACTTTCCAACAATGAAATGGAGCTAGTTCCTTTTGAAACAGAATATCAACACACAAATGAAAGACAAAAATCAATTTGGCCGACCACCGATGTCTACATCACTATGCTTCTACAAGAGACGTCTGCCAGTTCATCAAAACCTGCTGAGCTACCTAAAATAGATTCAACTGCATCTGGCTACTTCATCGATTTTGGTGCTTTCTCTCTGGATCCCAGTGAACCTGAACAACACCAGCTCCAGTTTCCCGTGGGCAACAACTTCACGATTTCTACACTTTTCTGAAAAAGACTTACCTGGTATCACCATGGCTACAGCTCTGGATAATAACTGAAATATTATTGTTTCTATTGTGGATTGGCCTAGTGACTGTCTTTTGCTTACTCATGAACAGTAACTATCTCCCAGAATGCTCTGCAGTCTCAAATGTGAACTTGGTCCTGAAACCTCATACGTCATCTCATCATGAACAAAGAGACCTGTCCTTCGTGAACATTACAACTGTTTAAATTCCTGACAGTATAGTGTGGTATAGGGTTGATTATGATGGATTTGGTCCAACAGTTATTTTGAAAATCCCTCATGTATTTAAAATTTCTCTAAATGATATTATTACCTCCAGTATATTTTCTGCTGATTGGGATTTTGAAACTGTAAATAATATGTTGCCTGATTTGGGACAATCCACTGCATTTTCAAGCACTGAAATGTTAAAGGACACATCTGATTTTGATATCCTGTACTGTTACCACCATTATGGAGATCACTATCTGCATAAAACAAGTGCACCACATAATTTTTCTACATACCACCAATGGGAACACTGCCCAACACCACCCAAAGGTAGTTCACGAACGTTTGCACAGAAATGTCCTTATTTTTCAGGGTTTAACCCTTCTGACCCGACCTCATATTACTATAAGGTTGCACCTACAACTGCACAGAAAAATATGCTAACACCAAACAGATTTATTCTGCATCATTTATTTCCCAACTGTCTAAACAGGGTTTTGACTTATGGAAGGACACTATCAACATAAAATCAGTCTGGGGTTCAAAGGAATGGCAAGTTCAGGATACAGAAGCACTATTTCAAGCATGTCTCATTCCACAGCCGATAATTTTTCTGAACGACACTGTGCAACAGACCTCATGTCTTGGACTAGCCAAGAACAAGACTTGAACACACCTCGGATTCCCTCACCATCACACTTTGAGGTGTGGGAAAACTTTACAACACATGGTGGGGATACAGTACATGACAACATACATTATAACTCATCGGACCCCAATGAGAAGGTATGGTTAGTTTGGCCCACAGACACAAACAGGTTTCAAAAAAGATTCAGGGGTACCACCGAAGGGTTTAGTATCCATAGGCCAGACCAACGCAATGTACAACGAGAACATCCAGGGGTGGTGACATCATACAGTGTTGGGAAGTTATGCCTCGATTGGCTAAAGACCTCAACACTGTCCGAGGTGAAACAACACTTATCCTTAACATCAGAAGATATGGATCTAAGGAACTTTTTATTAGGCCCCTGAAAGCCACGTCAGAAATGTTTCTTATACGCTGTTTATCATGAACTCTGGAAAATCTCTCAACAAGATGTCGAGGAAAGAAATTGATAGAATTAACCTAGAAATTGATAGAATTAACATGGTATGACTACATTAACATCCAGTTTTTATTCACTGGGCAACATTGTATCTTCTGCTATAGAGATACTAGAACAGGATTTGTCCATACTATAGCACGGACAGTCTCAGCTACGTTCTATTGTGTTATTAATCTGGGTGCTACAATCATTTAGTTCCGGTTATGTGCCTTGGCGATTTATCAACAGTACGTCCTTGATTTCGGCTTATAATCTAACTAAAAAACAAATAACTATGACACAAAGGGGAGCAAAATATACAATGCTGCGTATTGAAAAACTGGATCAATTAGCTTTCACTGTGGCATAGTCACCATCCACAGAATGGTTAATCTATGGCCATGTAACATTACCAGTCACAACTTTCCAGTTTCAGTATTGTCTAGAACAACAACAGGCAGGCAGATATGAAGCGATGGGTAAGGAATTCATCAAGGAACCTTGGGAAATCGCCATACAGATTTCAATGGAGGAGTGGGGACATGGAAGTGTTTCTAAGCAGTACAAACGTTGAGAACTCTTTAAGTGGATCTCTCATATGCCAGGATATCATACTTCACGGGGCCTTTAACAGTTCAGTTGCAAACGTATCCTGTCATTTGAAAGGGTCCCCAGTTGCCATGATTAATCCAGTGTTCAAGAGTTGCTCTCAAATGGGAGTTACTTGATGTTGAATGATCAGGGTTGTTGTGGGATGCTTCCGGGCATCACATATCTTGTCACTGTAGACTCCAGGGTTACTTGTATGCAAGTATTGTTTCCACCGACCCACACATTAAGGGAGGCGCCGTTATGGCCTTTATTGAATGCTTCCTTTATACGGTTTGATACTCTGAGCTGGATGAAAGCCATGATTTTATATAAAACCGTGCCCTTAACCTCCGCCCGAGAGACTTTTGATCTCCAGCTCACAAGGTCCTCAGCTGAGATACCGGCACTTGTACGTAAAAACCGCCCTTTCCATTTCACAGAAATGGTACAACGTATCTTTGACATGTCTGATACGACGGGTATAGTACAACTATTTAAGACCATAGGTTCTAGACAGTTAAGCACCTTTCAGACAGTCTTTGGAGTCATTTCAAACTTCATACACTCCGTATTCGGAAGCATTTGTGGAGGACTTCCGCTGATCCTGTTCCTAATAGCAGAAATCCTGATTGTAATTTTTTTGCTACGGAATGGACACCCCAGTCACCAAGGAGATGGAAAAAAATGCCACTGGGGCGCAGATACTGTGATTGCATGGTACTACATCTGGGCACACCTCGCCTTTGCGAACTGAGCGAGTCTTGGTTCCTGTCATTTAGACCAGTCTGGATCGACTGTGTTCTGCCTGTCCTCCGATGCCTGTTCTGCAGACAAGAATGCGTGTTGGATCTATGTCTAACACTTCCATCTGTTGCGCCACCGTACGTGGATGCTTCACTGGACCCGATAATGGCCCATGTACTGCTGTGACCTCAGCGTATTTCCATGTAATGTCTGCATTCTTACAGCCACCACAAGATGCTTCAGCTTCTGCGGGTACAGATACCGGCTCCTCTATACACGCTCAGGCCTTGGATGTCTCATAGATTTCCCCAGCATCGGCTCTGAATAATACAGAAGATCATCTGTGCTTGATTGACCTGATCTGTGAGGTGTTGCAGGGACCGTCGTCTGCGATGGAAAGCAACAGTGACATTGCGCCTCCCAGCCAGGACACATAAACATTTGCCTCATCGTGTGCTGGGAAAAATGTGGCCTTTTACAAAACAACCAAAATTGGAATTTAAAGCAATAGCCACTTTTTCTTGCTGAACTGCATGGCTTTCAGGCACTCATAGAGGTTCGAACTATATATATATATATATATATATGAACATATTTTACTAAAACTTCTACCTCTTAAAATACAATTTCAGCATTTTTTTTAAATACTTTTTTTAAACGTTGGGTGCAAATGCCTAGAAATACATTAAACTTTTAGTATGCCATCCAGTTGGATGAGGAGTGGGTGTTATGTTTCATATAGGTACCACAATATAGCCTCTGGTGGCAACCTATACTTCCCCAGGCAATTTACTACATAACGGTTCCTGGGACTGACCTTCTACCTAGTTACGCTACTGCTAACAGGACGTGGGGTTTTCCCTGAAAATTAGCCTCATCCATTATGCATGAGGATTCTTGGAAACTAAGCAGGACTACCATCTCCCACATAATACATATGTATAAGGGTCATTCCTTCCGTCATCCTAAGTCCAACATGACACAGCAAGGTAAATCCCCTTAGGGTACCACTTTGGGTATATAAACACCATATCCTTGCTGAGGCAGGGAGAGGAGAAAAAGGACTTCCATGCTGACACATTGATGCTGAGGTTCCTGCACGCAGACATTCCAGCTCGCAGTGGTCTGACATCCCTCGCAGGGTGTCCATCTCAAGACCAAGACGGGGTCCCACAGTCTCTCACTTCAGATAATGGGGTTGACTTTATGCTTTAGGGATTCTTGACTCTACACCTACATACATGCTAGGTACACTTAATCAATCAATCAATCAAAGCATTTGTATAGCGCGCTACTCACCCGGAGGGTCTCAAGGTGCTTGGGGGGGGGGGTCCGCTACTGCTCGAACAGCCAGGTCTTGAGTTGCTTCCTGAAGGAGAGGTGGTCTTGGGTCAGGCGGAGGTGGATGGGGAGGGAGTTCCATGTCTTGGCCGCCAGGTAGGAGAAGGATCTTCCTCCCGTTGTGGCTCTTCGGATGCGGGGAACGGCGGCGATGGCGTGGCTGGTCGATCGTAGCTGGCGGGTGGGAGTGTAGACGGTCAGGTGGTCGTTGAGGTATCTGGGGCCTTGGTTGTGGAGAGCTTTGTGTGCGTGGGTGAGGAGTCGGAACGTGATTCTCTTGCTGATGGGGAGCCAGTGCAGGTCTCTCAGGTGTCCGGAGATGTGGCTGTGTCGGGGGATGTCCAGGATGAGTCGTGCTGAGGCGTTCTGAATGCGCTAGAGTCTTCTCTGAAGTTTGGCTGTGGTTCCGGCATAGAGGGAGTTACCGTAGTCCAGTCGGCTGGTGACGAGCGCCTGGGTGACCGTCTTCCTGTTTTCGGTGGGGATCCACCGGAAGACCTTCCGTAGCATGCGTAGGATGTTGAAGCATGACGAGGAGACGGCGTTGACTTGTCTGGTCATCGAGAGGGAGGAGTCCAGGATGAAGCCCAGGTTGCGTGCGTGGTCCGTTGGTTTGGGTGCGCTGCCCAGGTACATCTAGTTAGGGTTGCATCGTAGGAGTACGCATTATTACTGTCATGTATTTTTAGGGCTCGCCCCTTTTCTATTTCGCAGAAATAGAAAACAGGGGTGAGCCCTTATGTCGCTGATCTGCTTCTTTCCCCTAAGGCTCTATTCAGGCAGCTGATTGGCTCTCTTCAAGCCGGATTCCCAACAGTTCACGAGAAATAGAATCACGTGACAAGCTCCTCGTGGACGAGCTTGCACGATCCTTCCCCCTGCCAGCAGCATTTGGCACATCAAAGGCTTCGCTGCCACATCCACAATTGATGCCCCTCCCTGCTCACCGTGCTCCTTGATTCCAGCCCAGGCCAAACTCATGCCAGACCTTCGCAAAATCACACTTTCAAATTAACACGGGCTCACGACTCTTTCATCACTGACGCCGTGCTCGTTGTTTCTCTTGTTTTCTTTCAGAACGCGCCTTTCTCTTGTGCTTATTTTTTAAATTACATGCAGACCTCTGCAAAATCACACTTTCAAATTGAAAAGGAGCGCACGTCTCTCATCACCGACGCCGTGCTCGTTGTTTCTCTTGTTTTTCTTGGTGCTTACACATTCCTAATGGCCCCTCTGGGTGCCTCTCCTTGCTTCCGCCCCCACTCCAGCCTCGGAGCGCGCGTGTACGGCGGGCATGACCAGACCAATTGCATTTCCAATGCTTATGTAACATGTAAGCGTTCTTACCAGAATGTCGGTGTTGACGTGTTACAACACAGAGCTGCAGGCTGCAATGCATTATATTTTTATGACTAGGAGTAAAACGCTTCTTTTGTAGAGAGTATCTCCACTGCTGCCATGGTTTCATTTTCATTTAAAAAGGAGGCAAACTCTGCTATGGCCACCCACTCTTCGCACACGCATCCTCGGGCAGCTGCTGCTAGTTTTTTTTTGTTGCTTGTTTTTTTTTCACATTAAATAATGTTTCTTAATAGGCTGCTTATGTGCACGTAGTCAAACTTCGCCCATTTGGCTCTGTCTGGCTTTTTTCTGCTCTAGTGAGCGGCGAATGAAGTGCACTCGAAAGTGTGCCCTGCAGGCTGCGAGTTAGGACGTTTATACAACGTGCTCCCCGACGCACTGGGGAAAGCACCACAAAGTGGAATGTTACTGCTGCACCATCATTGTATGGAACAAGCTGCTGGCAAGCATCTGCTACAAGATAAACTACCTTTCTATCTGAATACAACTATTTTTTTTATCCATTCTCCATCTCCCTACTAATTCGGCTAGGAAGTGTTTTAGGGTGATTCAGTTAACAGAACGGTGACATACAGCGCAGTTAATTCATTCATCTGAATGTGCTGTGAATGCTGATTTCAACCGCTCACACACCTCTAGGTCCATAACTTTAAGCTTCCTTTTGTGCTGGATTTGAGAGGTAATTTCTCTATATCGGCCACGTTCGTCAGGCATGTTGGAGTGCGATCCAAACCTTTCTTCTGGACTTCTTCCTCCAGGTCACTAAGTTCAGGTATGCCCGGTTCCACCAAAACGTTAGTTATCCTAACTGCCTATGAAGCGCTTCGGCAGCAAGAGGGCTAAACACGTAAGGACCAGGGTAGCAGTACAGAGCGGCGCCAGAACCCCATAGCATTATAGGCAATAAAAGTTACTTTTGATTAAAATGTTTTAACAAATAGACTCACCAAGCGCTTCCTCAGTTGTTATATTAATGTCATGAAGTGACACGTAGGATATCTGATCAACCTATCTTAGCTGCTTAAGACCCTGCTTGCAGGACTTTGATAACAAGGTCAAATATGTCAATGTGGGAAGGATTGACTTAGCCTTTCATCCTCCTGAGTTTATAATGCAATTGTCATATTCACTCAATTAAAGTAGAGAATTTGACCGAACCTGTCAATTCATGGTTTGGAAAGGACATTACATGCACGAGTATCCAATCGGTCTCTCATTTTTTAAAGTTAGCGCTGTTGGCGTTTAAAAATGACAATGTTTTTTTACTTTTGCTTTATTATACCAATGGCAATAGAGCTCTGAAAATATCATTACGCAACTGCAAATAAAAAACAAAAGTAAAAAACTTTAACAAATGCGAGACCTATTGCATTGCAAATGCTTGTTATACCTGCCTGTATTCATTGTTTTAGCACTATGGGAGAAATCTACCATCCTTTTACTCTGTTGGTGCTTATTATCATTTATTTCTGTATCTGTCTTATGGTTGTTTCAGCACACCTATTTTACACTAGAATGACAATAGTTCAATAAATGCTTATTGAAAACATCCCCACCGTTCATTCTGTGTATCTCTCTGAGACAAAGTGAGCACGAGTGACTGAGCGAAAAGTACTGTACCGTTTCCACGATCCCTGATGGGACAGAGTTGTCATGTTCGATAGTTGCCAAGAACTATTCTCTCCTTGGTAAGAGGGCTTTCTAGTGGCACTGTGAGCTAGCTGATATTCAGGCAAACATACCCAGTGGGGGTGTCTGGAATCAGTCTGGACTCCAATCCCACAGTTTATGTTGTCTAAATGCGCAGATCCTATATAGGTTTATAGGAACTACACGACAGAACAAGTAAGGACTAGCCACCTTGAGCGTGTGTCAGATGCGTTAATGGCAGCGCAGCACGATCAGGCATCTGCCTTTCAGAGTGGGTGCTCACTAAGTAGACAGGCGAGACCATTGTTTATGATGTAACTCACTATTCATGGATGATCTTGTGTTGGGGCCTCTTAGGTTACAAGGGCACTTGGCAGTACCGGACAGCACTTCAATTTATATCTGTCACTCGGAACTGGGTATGCCATACTTAGAGGACACGATTAAGATTCAGCCCGTCCTCCTGTGGCACAGAATTTGGACTGCAGATGAGACTGTTTTTAATCGCCATATACTGAAAGACGCCATTGGGATTGACGGGGTCAAACAAATAAGGTGGCTAGAATATGGTAAAATGTTTTCATCCAAACTAGGCCATTTAGAATACTATAATGACCCTTATACTGTGTGCAATGTCTCCAGGAAAGACCTTAAAGCCAGCTGTATGTGCCTACTGGGTGAAATTAGAATTATAACCAAAATGAAAAAATCAACGGTCCAAGTCCATCATCTTACCTTGGCCACCCCAATTATACAACCATACACATCGTTAATTACTGGAGATTATGACAGATTTTTGTTAACACTCTTCAGATTGAATATTTTATATAGATCTTTAAGCTTCCCTGAATTAAATGACTGGTCAAGAGTCCTATGTAAATGCCCATGCGGTGATGTTTCTGTACAGTCGGCTATACATATACTATTATTCTGTAAATTGTATTCTATCCTGAGAAGGAGATGAATCATTCCTGTACTAAAAAGACTTGGGGCCCAATGTAGGTGGCAAATACCGGTCGGAAACGGCCGAATTCTGCCGTTTCCGACCGGTATTTGGCATCTTGAGATGTAGGGGGCCATTTTTACAGATTCGGTAAATTTACCGAATTGGTAAATTTACCGAATCTGTAAAATACCAAATCGGTATTTTTACCGATTCGGTAACGGCCAGATGTAGGTGGGACTCTTCAGAGTCCCTATGGCCTTACAGAATCGGTATTTTACCACCCAATCCAATTGGGTGGTAAAATACCGATTCCAGGTGTGCATGCACATGTGTGCATGCACACCTAGCCATGTGACAGACAGACATGCCCTTAGGGCATGTCTGTGTGCCACATGGCAAACACGCCCGTCTTTGGGGTGCTAGAGGGTGTCAAAGTGACACCCCCTGCACCCTTGCTAAAATCGGTATTTACCGAATCTGTAATTCAGGGCCCCTAGGATTCAATGGGCAATACCGAATCGGTATTTACAGAATCGGTAAATACCGAATCTTAACGATTCGGTTATTACCGAATCTGAAATACCAACATCTCCCCCCCTCTAATTTACCACTTCTAAAATACCGATTCGGTATGATTCGGTATTTTAGAAGTGGTAAATTAGATTTACCTACATCGGGCCCCAAGACTGAGAAAATGCCGCCCCACATTCTTGGCACTGCAATTCATAGAAAAAGACATTATTATTGCCTTTGTTATTGCTTCAAAAAATGTTTTTAAATATCGTAAATCTATTATGATGTGATTCTTTTATGTACTTAGTCTCTGTTAAAAGAAATCTTGACATGATTGTGTTCTTATAATTTTTTATGGCGTTTTAACTGTTTGACATATGCACTGTGCTTTTATGGTTAACTTTTATAGAAACTGAATATAGAGCTTTTGAATTGAATACAAGGGCACTATGTTACTGCCTCTATTTCTGTTGCTTTGTAGCAGTTTTAAGATCTTCTTGGAGTTTCTCTTTTCTCAAATTAGTGTAATTTCTGATATTTATATGTTTCACTCGTCTTCATGGCTTGATTTTGCTGCCACTCATAGTCGTTGAAATGTCACTCATAGTTACACTGAAATTATGAAATTGTCACACATAGCGATCCCAACTTCCCACCTTATAGAAACAGGGACTAGTCACTAGGCGCGAAATCTTCCTCTCGTCATTATGTGATTTCGGCAAAAATGCTAACATAAAACCAACTAAGAAAGATTGCGGTCATGTAAAGCTCTCTAGTCCATTGTCAGTGGCACTGGGCCATGTTCGTGCAATCCAAAACTGAAAAAAATAATTTCGAGGTATTCTTTTATTTTTTAGCCACTCTATGTTGTTGTGTGGGCTCAGTCTGTTTAAGATTTTTTTTTGTTCGCTCATTTTCGTGACTGCTCCTTGTTATTCTCCATTTTCTTAGATTCTTTCTTCAACTGGACATTGGTTAGCCACCTTTTTCCTTGAATTGGCCAGATTTGGGTTATTCCTCAGCAGAAGTTGGAACGAGAGGCGGGCTGAGGCCTGTCTGCACCATCAGAAACGATCAGTTGTTTATATAGGCTGAAGTCTGCCGCGGCGCTCCGAGTTCCATAAGTAAACGCCCCCTTTCTGTAGCCTGGCCGATTGAAAGCATGGCGAACAGGACAGAAGATACGGAGTTTATCTGTGCCTCTTGCCGAGAAACGGCAGTCCGCAGGTACAAGGTAAGAAACTATTTAGTCCAGTGTATCTTTTGAGGATGGGGAATTGTGTGTATAGCGCTTACTATGTCTGGTGAGAGCCATAGAATGGCCAGAAAGGGGTGTGCTGCCCATCAAATGGATAGGGATAGTAAGCGGAATATAAACAGGATAGCTGAGTTTCAGCGCTTTAAAGTTCCACTGACACGCGAGTAGCTCAACCAACAGGAGTTTATTTTGCATAGCGGAATGTGTAGGTTTTTCATTTGTAGTGGGATTAAAAAGGACTTCGATTCCCAAAATGCACAGCAGAAAATCTGATAAGGCCGATTTACTAGGACATGGATCTGGGAATCCTGACAAATCGTGAGAGCTCGCCAGGGCATAAGTCATAAAACAAGCATTTACAAATCCAATTGGTCTCTCAGTTGCGAGATTTTGAGCTATTGGTATTGTAAATGACAATGCCTTTTATTTATTTTTAAAAAAATGCAATAATAAAAGGCATTGTCATTTACAGTATCAATTAATGAATGAAGTTCTATTTCTATAGCACATGGCTACACTGAGACCTCCCAGCGCTGATTAAATGGAAGGGCAGGGAAGATCAAGACACAGTGCTATGGAGGCGTCCCGAACAGATGGGTTTTTAAAAGCTTCAGGAAGGCCAGAAGATTGCTGTTCTCTCGGAGGGCAAGAGGGAGAGAGTTCCAAATCTTTGCGCCATTAAACGAGAAGGAGCGTCCGCCCCATCTCGCTTTACATATCTTCTTGGTGGTGGCCAGGCACAAAGAGCTGGAACGCAGGGTTCTGTGAGGGAGATAGGAGGTGACCAGAGAGTGCATAATCGCCGGACCAGTCTTCCAGATGGCTTTGTGGGCCAAACACATAGCCCTTAAACTGTATCCTGGCTGAAATCGGGAGCCAATGAAGTATCCTCAATGCTGGTCTTGCAGACTGCCATCGGGGTTTCAAAGTGCAGGCGGGATGCACAATTCTGTGTTACTTGCAGTTTGTTGATCGTAGCTTGGGGGGCTCCGAGATATAAGGCATTCCCGTAATCCAGGCGATAAAGTATAAGGGCCTGAACCATAATTCTTCTTGCCTGGAATGTGAGGAGGGGGATGATTTTACGCAGCATTCTCATCACTACATAGCAAGAGGCTGAGAGTTTGGTTGCCTGGTGGGTGAAATCAAGAGATCTGTCGAGCCACATGCGAGGCTCTTTATCTGTGTCTTTGGGGGTGGAGCGGAGCCCAAGCAAGCCGGCCACAGGGAGGCGAAGACAGAGGAAGATGGATTGCCCAACAGCATGATTTCTGTCTTGTTCCCGTTGAGTCTAAGGCGTGAAAGTTCCATCCACTTGGCCACTGCCTCTAGGCAAGGGCCTAGGGTGCTAGACGACCCTTCAGCGTGATTTAAGGATACCACTAGCAGAGTGTCGTCTGCGTAGGTGATGATCTTAATGCCAAATGGATGGACAAACCCCACCAAAGGACTCCTATAGATATTAAAAAGTGTGGGGCTCAGGGCGGAGCCCTGTGGAACCCCACAGCTAAGAGGTAGCCTGGAGGACACCACATCTCCCTCAAAGACCTGGAAGTAACGGTCGCTGAGGAAGGATAGGAGCTAAGTCAGCACCGCGCCCGACACTCCCATACTTTTAAGTCGGTCGGCCAAGATGGTATGATTGACCGTGTCAAACGCGGCGCAGAGGTCCAGAAGGATGATGGCAGCCATTCCTCCTTGGTCCAGCAGCCTCCTCGCCTCCTCCATCACTGCCAACAGAGCTGTTTGCGCCCCGTGCTGAGGACGGAAACCCATTTGAGAGACACATAACAGGTTGTTGGATTCCAAGTACTCAACCAAGATGTTATTAATGTGTTTTTCAATCAGTTTGCTCAGCCATTGGAGGAGGGAAAATGGGCGATAGTTGGACAGATTAGACTGGTCCAAACTGGGTTTCTTCAGGAGAGCCCGGACCATCGCACACTTCCATGATGTAGGAACCTTGCCAAAGGTAATCGAGGAGTTCAAAACATTAAGGACAACTGGGCGGATGGAATCAATAACCGAGATAAGGTGTTGTGGAGGGGCAGGATCCAGTGGGGAGCCTAAGGTCACTTTGGAAATTACCCGATCCAGTGAGTCAGTATCTAAGAGGCAAAACTGTTCTAACGCGCAATTGGGTAGAGGAGTAGAACTGCCTGTTGTCGCTGCCCTGGCCTTAGGCATTGTAGTAGGAAAAGATGAGTAACTTGTTTGAATCTTTTGATGGAAGAAGACCGCTAAATTATTGCAACGTGTGAGTACTCCTTCTAGTGATGGAGGTTTTTGAGGGGGAGTGATGAGTGATTTTGCTAAGTGGAAAAATTCCTTAGGCGAGTTTGCGGCTGTATTAATTTTCACCTCATAGAAATATGCTTGGGCAGCTTTGATCTTGGCTTTATACTGCCTAATTGCTTTCCTATATTCCTCTTTCCTACTTTGTGAAAAGTTTTGTCTCCAGCTCCTCTCTAGTCTTCGACAGGATTGCTTTAAGTCCCTCAGTTTGGAGGAGAACCATGGGGCAGTTTTCTGCCTGTTTTTGTTTTGGAAAAGTTCTTTGGGAAGTACTGCATCGAGGGAGTCTTGAATCCAGCTGTTAAAGTTGCTGCTGGCCAAATTAGGATTGGAAACCCTAGGAGGTTTTGAGTCTTCAAGGACTACCTTCCATCCGTTGGAGGGAAGTCTAGACCACTTCCTTCCCCATGACGTTGTTGGTTCCTGGGCGGGCGGGGATGTAGCGGTAACCCAGATTAAAGGGATTAAAAAGTGGTCTGTCCAAGGGAGTGGAGTAGGGATCCCAGTGCTCAGGTTTTCTAGGTTGCTGAAAACATGATCAAGGAGATGGCCCTTATTATGCGTAGGGAGAAAGCCTTTTTGTTTAAGATCACCTGGAAACTTGAAAGTAGTCTACTAGCTACGTAATTAGAGGAGGAGTCCAAGTGAATGTTAAAGTCGCCCAACACCGTGAAGTTGGCAGAGACCAGTGCTGAATTGGCGACTATATCAGAGAGATTAGGGATAAACTGTCCTAAGACTGCTGGGGGGCGATCGATCAACAGACCGGAAAAGGTGATTGTAGGCGTGAACTCTACTGAAAAGGCCATGCTTTCGCAGTCTGGAAGCGCGGTTGGTAGGGTTGACAATTATATAGGTCTTTATGGATAATAGCCAGGCCTCCACCTCTGCCAGAGGTACGATCAGCTCTACTTATTAAGTTGCCTTGGGGGAGGGCCTGAACAATAGCGGGGTCAGTTTCAATCTGGAACCAGGTCTCCGTTAAAAAAAGAACATCTGGCTCAAGCTCCTCCACTAATAGCGCTATTTCAACACAGTGTTTGGGCAGTGATCTACAATTTAGGAGAAACATCTTCCGAGGGGTAATGGTGGGAGGTCTAAGATGTGCGTTAGGTAACAGCTTAAAATTATAATGTGGATAATGTACCGGAGAATTGGCGAGGTTCAGTGAGTGTAGGCACTTGGGGTTACCATCTAATCTCATCTCATGCTGACATGACGAGTTATAAGTTAATAGGCCCCCAGAAAAAAGACCAGGGTATATTGCCCCTGGGCCTGGTCGGGCGCGGACGGGCGCAGACGGGCTTGCCTTTGGTGCGCCTGCTGCGCGATAGCGTAATTCGCCCTGATGTAGATTGGATCGCTTGGAGAGCTGGAGCGTCACCCTGCCAAGATGGCCGCCCACTTATGGCTCAACCAGGAAGTGCTGGGCTCTGTAATCTCCCTCCACACAACCATCATAGGAGTTGCTGTGGTGGACTGGGGAGTCAGCGAGCGTGTGGCAACAATGGAGGAAGTAAGTACAAGTGGTGATTTTAAAAACAATTAGTGCCGTTTTAAAACAACAAGTCAAAGTTTCGAAAATGCGATATCTGTTGTTGTTATAGATCGAATTCCATCTCCATAGTAAGTGCCTACTGAAATCGATCCCCATAGAGTTGGCCAAACGAAGCCCTTCTGTTATCTACAAGAATATATATAGTTGAAGATATAAGTGCTCAAATACTAAAGGATTGTGTTTTGGAGAAATGTGTGTGCGACATCCTTGTTTGACTTTTAGCCTGCAAGCAAGTCCTTTTGGGATACTTCGAGTATCAACTGCAAAGTGCCCTGTAGATATAGACCTCAATGTGGTGCATATCATTGAGGCTTAAATACAAATAGAATATACTTTTGCTCTGAAGCAATTGTAGTGTCCTGTGGGACACGTTCTAGTGCTCCGCAGGAAGCCGTTCTTCCAGCCACTCCCTTGAGGGCTGGACACACTTGCACCCCCACGCCCATCCATCACGGGTGCCAGAAGTGACGAGGCCCCGCCAATAAAAGGGACCGGGTGTACGTGCTCGTGCCTCGTGGCCAGTTACTACACTAGAGTATCCCGTGTGCGTTATTCCACACCATGTGGGCCTGAGGCCCAACTTTACACTGGCGGCGAGGGGGTCGGCCCACGTGTGTGCTGCCAGCATCACAGCGATCGACGTAGAGAGGGAGAAAAGCCTCCCAGGGAGTTAACACGCCAGTGCCCACTAACAAGATCCCATAACCCTCACCTGCATGCCCTGCAGCCTCCGCCGTGCCAATCGGCCCTGGCGACAGAAAGTTAGAGAAGGGAAAGTGCCAAAGGGTAGCGCCGTAGCCCTTCAATGCTCGAGGTGCCTACATGCACTCCCGGTTCCAGAGCGAGAGAAGCGACTGGCACCGGAAGACGTGAAGCACCTAGAACACTCATATAGGGGAGCAGCCTGAGCTCAAGTCCCAGTGATCACAAAAGAAGAGAAAATAGCTCGAGCCAAGCTACGGACAAGTGACACGTCGGCCACCTGCTGAGGCCTCAACCTTAGCGGAGGTGAGAAATACATTAATCCCCCAGCCATTCCTGCATCGCGTGACCCCCCACTGCGACTGTCTGCCTCTCCAGCCAGCATGACTGTACCGGCGCAGGGCGCGATCGAAGCCGGTAGATTAAGACGAGGTCCCGCCTCCCTCTAGGGTGCACTCAACCTGTAACTACAAAGACAATTGCCAAGAGACACAGAAATCCTGCAACAACCCCGTGACCCCGCCTGTAACAGCGGGAGGCATTGAGACTGTAGAGGCCTGTGGCGCAGTCACCGTAAGGTGAGGGGCTATTAGAAGCTGTTGCAGCCTCTACTTGAAAGGACGAATCAGCGCTACAGCGCCTTACCAGCGGCAATCCCTGCTTCTCCAGCAAGCAAGCCGGCACAACAACGGGCCCTGAGAGGCGGTGCGGCACCCCTGCGGCCACTGCAGCAGAAGAGACCAGCCTGTGTTATGTAAGGAGTCCAAGTGGAGATTCTTCAAGTAGTTTATTGAAGTCAGAATATAGGAGCACAGGCGGAGCCAGTAACACACCTCACAGCCAAGCAATGTAGGACGTAACTGACTACCAAAGAGAATACAGTCGATGCATGCACAGATAAACATTCTAGAAGCATATAACAGCACGAGCCTTAAAGCTGTACTAAAGAATAAAACACAACATAACACATCCCCCCCCTTTACAAGGAACAAAAGGAAAACCGGGAAAAGGGGTAGACGGGAAAAGGGAGAGGATACAAGGACAATAAAAAAACAGGAGTCTACCAATAAGGTCTACCTAACATAATCCTTAAGCCAACCAGGCGAAACTCTTAACCTCTTAGAGTAACTATAAAACGCAACATTGCTAGCTCTCCTAAATCGTCCCCTTTGGATGATATTTTTAATAACCCTATTACATTAGATACCCTTCCTGCCATAGACCCTAAAATCTTTTCCACTCTCTTGGCACGGGTCAAGTCTGGTTCACCCGATGACATTTGCCCACCCCACATTTTCGCAGAGATTGGGCACTCTATTCCTCATGGGATCCTCCCTTTGCTCAACGACTCTCTTGACCAGGGAAAGGTCCCCGCAGGGTTCAAACATGCTCTATTGATTCCCCTGATCAAAAAACCCGGTCTTGATCCTCTTGATCCTTCTAACTATCGTCCGATATCCTTGTTGCCATTCCTTTCCAAAATCCTGGAGGCACATGTTGCTAGTTGTCTCTCTCACTTCATTGAATCTACTGGATACCTGGAGCTTAATCAAGCTGGGTTTCGACCGGGGCACTCAACCGAGATGGTGACACTGGCGGTCCAGAATGTACTTAGATGCAATGCAGACAAGGACATTCCCCAAGCACTGGTACTTCTTGACCTGTCGGCCGCATTCGACACGGTCGACCATACTATCTTGGTCGACCGTGTCGAACAGGCTGGCCTGAGAGGCTCGGCACTTAGATGGCTGAAGTCATTTATCTCGGAACGCACCCAGGCAGTGAGATTAGGAACCTTTACAGCCCCTAAAATCAAAAATGAATGTGGAGTCCCTCAGGGCTCGTCTCTGTCCCCACTTTTATTTAATTTGTATTTACGACCCTTGCTATTCTCATTAAAAAAGTTCAGAGCCTTAATTTTTAACTACGCAGATGATCTGCAATTGATCTTCTGTTTAGACACACCTGGCGCGGTCACCGAATTTCGGGAGACCATGGTTCACATTCAGAGATGGATGGGCCTAAATCACTTAAAACTCAACCCAGGCAAAACTGAATTGATTTTGCCTGGGAAGAGTGCACTGTACTGGGGACCACATTTCTGGCCTCCAGAAATGGGTGACCCCCCGGCTAAGTCCCAAACAGTTAAGAGCCTTGGAATTTCTTTTAATGAAGATCTATCGCTCAAAAATCAGGTAGGGACTGTGGTATCTGCAAGTTTCTTTCAACTTCGCAAGATTAAGAAGATCGCCCACCTTTTAACCCACCCTGCTCTGATTCAGGTCATTATCGCTCTTGTGTTGTCCCGTCTGGACTATTCCAACAGTCTGTACTTGGGTCTTCCAGCGGGGCAGCTCAAGAGACTTCAACTGGTCCAAAACCAAGCGGCCAGGTTGATCTGCAAGATCCCTAAGTGGCAGTCCATTAGATCAGGACTGGCCAGTCTCCACTGGTTGCCAGTAGCGCAGAGAGCAGCTTTTAAAGCAGGATGCATTATCTTCAGGGCTCTACAAGGTAAGGGTCCCGGATTTATTAGCAGCCTGCTTGTTAGTTACACTCCCTCTCGCGCTCTCCGCTCAGGTCAAAAGAACCTGTTAGTGGTGCCGCGAATCAGGAAACAACGCCAAGGAGGTGGATCTTTCCATTTTTTGGCCCCCTCCCTGTGGAACTCTTTGCCATTGCCGTTAAGGCTCCATGAAGATCTGTTAGCCTTCAGACAGGCTTTTAAAACTTGGCTCTTCAAGCAAGCTTACCCTTAGTTAATCCCGTTTTCTTTTTTCTGTTACATGTTATGTTGTGCCAGTTTTCCACAGCGCCATGAAGCCTATGGGCGTACGTGCGCTTAATAAATTTAATTTAACATAACATAACATAACAGAGTTATCTGCGACTGGTAAAGCAGGAACAGAGTTAGCATGAGTGAGAGTGTTGTCAGAGACAGGTAAGGCTGGAACAGGATCAGCATGAGTGAGGGCAGGGCAAGAAGATGCATTTGTATCCAACACATTAGGATCACTGATCACCTCCTCCCCCTCCCTTAAATGAGGAAGTGACAAATTCGGGGCTAGTTGAGACTGTAAATCAGTATTCTCAAAATAATCCTCAATCCAACCAAAATCACCAGAAGATGCCTTCTCTAGCTCCATGTGGTCTTGGCAACCATCAAAAGCAACATTCTTTAAATTCCACACCTTGCCATCGTTAAGTCTGACAGAATTCCTGAGAACCTCAACAACCATCTTAGGTGAATCAAATTTATTCTCACCCTTCGCTACTCTATAAGGTTTCCTAACTCTTACCCAGTCGCCAGCGTTTATAACAGCCTCCTTAGCACCATGACGTTTATCATAGTAAATCTTGCTTTTATCGTGAGCCAAAACCAGACTTCTCTTAACTTCCTCAGGGGACCACTCTTGAACACTGTCTTTGAAAACCCAACCTGGATTAAACTTGCATCTGGGCAATCTACCTCTCATCATAACAAAGGGGGAGACACCAGTGCAATTATTCAAAGTGACTTTGTAGGACCACACCGCCTTCTGTACCTCCAACTTCCAATCCAAGTTTTTGTTGTTAGCAGCTTGCAAAATACCTTTAATAACTCTATTAAAGCGCTCTACTGTCCCGTTCCCGCTGGGATTGTACAAAGAGGTGGTTTTATGTGTGATGCCACATTTAATAAAGTACTCTTTAGCATCCTTTGATAAAAATTGAACTCCATTATCCGTTAGGATATTAACTGGTAGTCCTTCCACTACAAAAATTTTGTCTAAAAACTTTAACACAGTTTTAGTGTCTACATTCCCTACGAACTTAACTATAGGCCATTTGGTAAAAAGATCAATAGCAACTAATCCGTATACTTTCTCATCCCCAACTGGGCCAAAAATGTCCACCGCAATAGTCTCCCACGGAAGACTAGGAATAAGTCCTTCACTCATGGTTGGTCTCAAAGTCTTCAAGGACTTGTCGGCTGAACTACAAACAGGACACGCTTTAACAAAGGCCTCAACTTCTTTGTCAACTTTCGGCCACCAAAACAAATTTTTGACCGCTAATTTAGTTCTTACTATGCCGAAATGCCCCTCATGGCACATTTGTAAAACCTTTTTCCTCAAACCTACAGGTGGGACGATTCTATCACCCCTCAACAACATGTCTCCTTCTGATGATAATTCAGAACGGATCTCCCAAAAAGACTTCAAACTGCCTGACAAATACCTTTCTTTAGGCCACCCTTGACAGATAAACTTAGAAACTTGTACCAAATCCTTGTCCAGCCCATGCTCTTTAGACCAATCCTCCCTGCTGATGGCTGGAGCTCCAGAATCGTGTACAAACGCCACAGTGAATTTCCCCCACGGGTCATCCATGCACTCCTCTAGAGGGGAAGCTAGCCTTGATAAACAATCGGCTACCACATTGTCTTTCCCAGGTACATAAGTGATGTTATATATATATTCCTTCATGCGCATGGAGATCCTGGCTAATCTAGCCGAAGCAGTTGCCGTGCCCTCAGAGGACAAAATGTGGACTAACGGTCTATGGTCAGTCCTGATACTGATCATCTTACCCCACACAAAGGCACGAAAGTGTTCTAAAGCCCATGCACAAGCTAAGGCCTCCCTTTCTATGATAGGGTATCTGCTCTCTGCTGGTGACAAGGCTCTGGAAGCAAACAAAATGATTCTCTCCTTTCCATTTTCCCCAATTTGTGATAAGACAGCGCCCAAACCTTTGTCGCTAGCATCGGTTGTCAAACAGCAATCTAAATTGGGATCAAAACTAGATAAGGCATTCACTTTCTGTAGTTCCCACTTAATCTCAGCAAACTCACGTTCACACTCCTTGGTCCATTCAAATTTCACATTTTTTTTTAAGCAAGGACCTGATATGATTTACTTTAGAAGCGAAGTTTTTAACAAACTTAGCGCAGTATTCTGCCATTCCCAAAAAGGATTTGATTTCTTCCTTAGATTCAGGTGCAGGCGAAGTAACAATGCTTTCAATAAGAGATGCCTTCGGCCTGACACCCTCCTCGCTGATTATGTGGCCCAGGTAAGAAACGCTTCTTTCACCGAACTTGCATTTGGACAATTCAACAGTTAACCCTGCAGAATTAAGTGTCTCAAAAACTCTCCAGAGTTTAGTATCATGGTCCTCCTTGTCATTACCTGCAATCAAAACATCATCTTGAAAGAAACAAATGCCCTCCATATTGCCAAATAATTTGTGCATTAGACGCTGAAAAACAGCTGCGGCTGATGCAAGGCCGAATGGCATCCTTATAAATTGAAAACAGCCAAACGGCGTGATAAAAGCCGTCAAGTGTCTAGATTCAGGACTTAAAATTACCTGGTGGTAGGCAGCTGAAAGGTCCACCGTGGAGAACCACGTTGCCCCTCTTAAGGAAGAAACCATCTCGTTAATTTTTGGTAAAGGAAAACGTTCGATTACTATGTTCTTCTTAAGGTGGCGTAAATCGATACACAAACGAATCTTGCCATTGGATTTTCTAGCTACAACTACTGGACTAATCCATTCTGAGGAATCTACCTCTTCTATAACACCCTTGGTAAGAAGACCTTGAATTTCCTTTTTTACCTCATCCCTTATCAACAAGGGAATAGGTCTGACCTTATGTACTTTCGGTAGAGCGTCACTCTTGAGCATGATCCTGTGCTCAAAACCCTTTAATTTGCCTAATTGACTGCTCACCACTTTAGTGAATTTACGTTTCAAGGCGTCTTCAATCTTACTGCCCTCATCTACAACTAAGACTTTCTCCTTACTATTAGGGTCTAGGATGATGTGGAGGTTTTTCTGGTCGAACCAACCAAGGACCGATGGTCCCGTTTTTGCTATGTACACTTTACCTCTAGAAAGTCTACCTTTAAATAGGAAAGTGAGCCACCTAAAACCCAATAAACCTATTCTATCACCTGTGTAACTCACAGGATTGACATCTGAAGGATTTAACTTATCTCCTAATTTGTGAATAAATTTTTTCCTCCATACCTCCTCATTTATAATCGTGTATGGGGATCCCGAGTCAGCATATACATTTACCTTAATGCCACCCAAAGACACCTCGCAAATCGGTTTACCTTCCATTGCTTCATCAGTGATATTTAACATGTAATTACCACTTACATTTTTGACACAAACATCCTCATCCTCACCACTCTCACTTGCACTGCCATCATCATTCCAAATACATTTGACATTGCTGCGTTTGCGGCACATTTTGCTAAAATGTCCTATTAGACCACAGACACTACACTTCTTCCGTAAGGCAGGGCACGACTTGAAATAAGCCATATGATCTTTGCTACCACAACGGTAACATTTCCTGTTCTCTGGCTTGTTGTCTCTTGCTTGATTTCTGAATGGTTGATTAAAGTTCTTGTTGTGAAGTTGTTTGGTCTGATTCTTTGTTGTATCTTGAATCTTGAAAACTGCAGATGACGTTTTGTCTAATTCTTTCACTGTGTCTTTGACAATAGTAGCACATCTCCCTGACATTTCCGACTTCCTCATAATTGCAAGTACATCATCAAGAGGTGCATCGCCATTGACCCAAAGTCGATCTTGAATTGGTGAATTGTCATTATGCATAACCAATTGGTCTCTAATGAGGTCATCATGAAGGTTGCCGAACTTACAGTCAATAGCTAGTTTTTTTAAATCATCTAACCACTCATCAACCAATTCTTCTTTCTTCTGTTTCCTTTGGAAAAATTTGTGCCTTACAACACCTATGCATACTTTGGGAGCAAAATACCTGTCCATATCAGCAATTGCATTATCAAACTCACTTAAGTCAGTATCCACCACTTTTTGCATTCGTGAGAAAGTCTTTAAACCTTTAGGTCCCAAGGAATGTAATAGTATCCTTTTCTTTTGCTCAGGCTTCATTTTTTCGTTTTCATCAATGGCACAAATATAGTTATTAAAATACTCCTTCCATTCCACCCACTTCATGTCAGGTTGAGAACCTGTAGCCCAAAAAGGTTGTGGGGGACTAATAATAAAATTTTGTTGGGCCATTGCAGTATCTTTGGTTTGATCACCAGTATCCATAAACGAAATAAAATGAAAGAAAGGTAGTACAAGTACAATAAGATACTGCACGTAAATGTAAAAATAAGTGTTCCGACAGTCTCACCTGTGCTCCTCGTGAAGAATAGACAATAAATAACTCCGCTTGTAATAATGAATGTGCCTGTTCCGTGTCGGCGCTGTGAAGGAAAGGCAGCGTGAAGCAGCGTGTGAAATAGACAAACGCCGATCGCTGAAATAATTCCCCAAAATGGCCGCTACGCAGGTTCACGCAGCGTGACCTTACGTGCCTCCGTCACTCCGTTATTGCGAGTGTAATGACGTAGGAGAGTCGCGTAGGTAGCAGTGGTCGCGCAGCATGGAGCGCGAGTGGAACTTGTTCGGCAATTAAAAGATGTCGGCGGGTGCCGTCTAAGATCGTAAGTGGTAACGATTTTTCTTGGCCTACCTTAAGCAGCCTTACAAAGTCCATCTGTGGTTGTGCTAGAGAGGGCGAAGTAGCGGTCCATAGGTGCGGGGAGAGTAGAAAAGGTTGATGAATCCTCCGGTATGGGTTGAAGTGTCCCAAGATGTTTTCCTTCTCTTTTTTTTTTTTTTTTTGAAAAAAAAAATTATGTAAAAAAAATAATAAGGAGATTAAAGTTCAGATTCCTCGTCGTCGCCAGTTGTTATGTAAGGAGTCCAAGTGGAGATTCTTCAAGTAGTTTATTGAAGTCAGAATATAGGAGCACAGGCGGAGCCAGTAACACACCTCACAGCCAAGCAATGTAGGACGTAACTGACTACCAAAGAGAATACAGTCGATGCATGCACAGATAAACATTCTAGAAGCATATAACAGCACGAGCCTTAAAGCTGTACTAAAGAATAAAACACAACATAACAGCCTGCTTTTGCGCTACTCCTATTGTAGCAGCGAGACCAAACTGAGCCCCAGCCCTCGCAACGCCTGAACACAAACCTCACTGACCTGCAGACTAAGTAACAGTGGGGCAGAAGGTGAGCTCTAGCTCACATGCGACGCCCCGACCGGGCCAACTTAATTACAAGTCAAGTTACAATTCTGTACCAGAGTTGCACACAACCCCGCACCTGCACTTCAACCATTCCTCCAAGGAGAGGAGAGAAGTGAGAAATGCACCGAGAGTGAAGCCTCAAATGTGCAAACTCACCAGCAACAAAAAGGTTCATGAGCAATTAGGTCAGTAGCGGGAGAAATGCTCACACAGTAACTGAAGCGCTACCTAGTGGCCATTACCTCGCATTGCACCTGCATGTCCTGTTGGATAAAAACAGACTCACAGTCATCTCCATCATATCATGTGCCAAGAAAATAGAGGCCTGGAATGTTCTGCAAAAGAAAGAAAAGGGAAACTGTAACAACACACAAGTAGAGGGGGCAGCCAACTCTACCTCAGCACAAATGGAACTACATAGTGTTCCCAGCTCCCACACTGCAGCCTCAGAAACTCAGTCACTGCAAGGGCCCGCTCCACAGGCCACCAGCCAGCAAGATAGATGTAAATGTAAATGTAAATGTATTGCGACTTATATAGCGCACGTATCACCCGAAGGCATCAAGGCGCTTGCTTAGGGAACCCGTCCTGGTATTCCCCTGTGAGATACCCCGGCAGGGTATCCACAAGGTGAAAGCCAGGCATCCCGCCGCGAGGGGCCGTAGTGGAGATTAAGCAAGCTATTGCCCAGAGTCGCAGAGTGTGTCCCCGTGAGTCAAGTAGGCACCGGAGCGAGAATTGTCGAGTCCGTGGAATTTTTGAGCCCAAGACCCGCCGAGGCGGGGAATCGAACCCTGGTCCACGGCCGATCTCAGCTTCCGGGTCTGCCGCCTCTAACCACTGAGCCACGCTTCTCCACATAGATGCAACGTCAGCAAGTAAAAAGAGGTCCAAAGGTGTCACAAGCTAAAGGACTGGCATCCAATGTCAAAGAGGCAGCACCACTTATTGAAGGAAAAGCCAGACGGTAGGGAGTACCCTGCGAGGACCAGGGCCCACCATCACTGCCGACGGCCCCACACCTGCCTCATCACCCCAGCATGGCTCCGCAGTGGCAGTAAGCCGGCCCAGCGCCTGAACAATGACAACAGCGCCCCTAGTGGTGATGCACGACACGGCACTTCAACACAGCTTGCACCACGTTCACAGCAGAATGAAAGTGGCAGAGGATCAGTTAAATCACCTGTACAGTCAGCGAAGCCCATGCAGCATAGCTGAAGTAGATAGCTGCAGTGCTAATGATTCCATGGCCCAACTAAGACTCCAAGAAGTCAAAAGCACCCCAGGACACAAACTGGCATCTCTTCCAGACGGCAAAACCCACTGCAACAGTAAAGAAAGTGCACTGTAGACGCACCACTGAGTGGCTGTCCGAGCTACCACAAGCCAAAAAAACTCAGTCACACACCCCTGGCGGTGAGCGACCACCACAGCAAAGAAGAAAACCAGGCACACTAAATGCCAGATTAGGGCACCAAGGAGAACCGAGCGCACCAAGCCAGAAATGCACAGGAAGACACACCAGTGAATGTGACAGCATGGGCAGGTGCCCAGGAGAGAGAGACCTTTCCAAAGAAGAGAAGCAATGCCGAAGGCAGCAGGGAGATCCTCTACATCTTCACCGCACCAGCGAAGCCCTGCAGTGGGCCAAGGACAGCGAGTGTCCTCCCTCACACTGCCTCAGGACGGAGTCTGCAGTGACCCACGACAGGCAAGAGAGGAGTCACACACTCCATGTGGCAGGCCGCCACAGCAGCAGGCGCTCCGACAACTGGCAACACGTGCCCGGACGTCAGGTCGCCCAGCAAGCAAGGAGCATGTCACCCCAACTGACCAGCCGGGACAAGCACCCCGAAACGAAGGCAGAAACCGGCGCCACCTCGACGTCCAAGCTCAACGCCTTCGAAGAAAGAAGACCGCATGAACACAGGTGGGCCGAACAAACCAACAAAGGGAGAAGACTGAGGACTTTTACAGCAAGCCAAGAGTACACCCTGACATACCAGAGACAGCCACCAAGGCGGACCGACAGCCCTGGAGACAGCACCAAGGGAGAACCAAGAGTAAGCCTCAGCAAGCGCAAACCAAGTCTCATCCCAATGCCTCCCCAGGTGCGCATCAATCGGCGTCCCTGGATAGAGCCTCAAGGGAGAACCAAGAGTAAGCTGCAGCAAGCGCAAACCAAGTCTCATCCCAACGCTTCCCCAGGTGAGCGTCAACCGGCGTCCCTGGATACAGCCTCACGGCAGAACCGAACATAAGCCGCAGCAAGGACAAACCGTGTATCATACCAACACTTCCCCAGGCGACCGTCCACCCCAGAGTGTCAGCAGACTAAGTCAAACGGCATCCCTGCTCCTGACTACAGATGCCATGGGTGGAGATCAGAACCGAGTGTCTTTCCTCACACCGCCTCAAGACAGAGTCTGCTGTGGCCCCAAGCCAGGCAAGAGAGGATCCACACACTCTACATGTCACGCCACCACTGAACCTCAACCTCAGCAAGGCATCCCACGCTGTTGCCACCTCAGCTGAGAAAACAGACCAGAGGCTACCTGTGAACCTGGCACACCCCTGAACCACAGTAGCGAGAGCAAGCATCGGCCAAGACATCTCCACCCTAGAGGGTTGTACGTGTGACCAAGTAACGGCTCCTCGGTGGTCCTGCAGCTGCCCCCAGTCGGCACACAAGCGCCCCCAGCGTAGCCTTCCTGCGAGGACCATCTATTTTAACTCACCACACTTAATATTTTGTTTGTTGCACTTTATTTCACTAACCATCAAAAGATCAGCAATCAGATGGTGGCTCATTTATGTTGGTAGGACCACATCCATAACCAGCAACGAATGGTGTGGCTTACACAGTCCCAATAATCAGGGGACTAGCCTATATCGCACCTGGGTATGGCCAGATGATAGGACTGATCATGAAGTCTATTTTGATGGTAACCCATTGCGCCATGGTGTGGATTACGCCAACCAATCTGTAGATGACCCACAAGTATCTGTATGCTCCTTAACATAATGCTCATCCATGTGCTCAACAGGCTGTCCTAAGGTGACTTTTGCACTCCGAAACTTTGACAGTTCGATTTGACAGCGCAGCTTATCTTCTCAGCTGCTAGACCCCCCCTCTGTTTCTGTGTTGTATATGTAGAGGTATCTGGGGATGTTAACCAGGGTGGGTCTTCAAATTTTGAATCCATGTGACCCTCACTGAATGGTTGTTTTATGATATAGTTTTATTCTTCTACATTCGATCTAAAAACCGTATATTTCTGATTATCATTTTCATTGGATGTCATTCAAATTCATTCTGTTTAAGAACAGCTTTCCTCCATTTTGGAAGATGTTGATTGTATTTTTCTCATTTACAAAAATTGCATAACATAGCTCATCCCTGTTTTACTGATTTTCTGAAGCTGAAAAAATATTTAATTAAATTCACCGCGGTGTCCCTGCAACTGTGTACATTCGTAGTATTTTCCCTACTAAGAAGGAGGTTAGCCCTGGAAATGCTGGTGTAGACTGTTAATAGTCTTCCTTTTTTTCTTCTAAGAATGCTGCTATGTTTTATAGATGTACAATAATGGTAAGCATTATCCCTTCCTTGTTTCATCACTTGTTTTTTTTTTTTTTTTGCTGCTACAATCTCATGGCAAAAAGTCGTTGGTGCCGACTTGGCAATAATTGGGAATTTGCAGAGATTAGCATAGCCTACCTTACATTTGCCAAGTTCAATAAGTCTAGTGTTGTTGCATGTTTTATTTAGGTTTGGGCTTGACCGTGCGCTAAAAATCAATTTTAAAAGAAGGGTTTGCCCACCTGTTGATTGCCTCGAGTACAGCATTTGAATGGCCTGGAGCTGTTTACTTCCTCTGAAAAAGAGTGCTTGTATTTCACTTTTGGTTTGTGGAAAAGTTTATGCTCAATATAACAAGAAAGAATTGGTTACGGTGGCAAACCAACGATAAAGGCCAGAGAGCCATTTATTATGAAAAGTTACAATACAGGCATTACACCTAATATATTTATTGTTAAAAGTGTATGTTAAAGCCAGTAGGCATTTAGGGGTGTCTTGTTATTACATATTGTTCACCCCTCCACTGCTAGACCCCCTCCCTGTGCTAAGCCTTTTTCTGGTGATTTTGGGGTAGTTTGCTCTTAGGACCCCATAACATTTTGTCCCCATAAGGCATCCACACCAAGTCTGCGTCCTTTATTTCCAACATCTGGAAAATTCTGAAAGGTGTCCAGGGTTTGTGGATTCCCCTGGAGAGGACCGAGAAATTTGGCAAAATACAGTTACATTTGGGTGTTTTGGCAAAGAGGGCGAAAAGTGCTGCAGAATAAAGCGTCAGGTTTTTTTTTCTTCTGAAAATAGCATCAACGATGGGTTTGGCGTGCTAAAATTGCCCTCTTTCCAGCTTTCAGGAACAGGCAGACTTGAATCGGAAAACCACATTTTTCAATACTCTTTTGACATTTTACTGAGAGATAGACCATTTTTCCTTTTTTGTGCTTTCAACCTCCTTCCAGTAAGTGGTGGAAACGGGTGTGAAACCCATGGTGGATCCCAGAAAGCTATACATTTTTGAAAAGTAGACCAAGTTCTTAACTCAGCAAGGGGCATTTGTTTAGATCCTTCAAGGTTTTCCTATAAAAAGTAACAGTTGAAAAAATATATATTGAAATTGAGTTGTAAAACAGCCATTTGGGTCTACTTTTCCATCTGTAACTTTTTCTAACTAGGGCAGATTTTGTAAAGCAATATACGTCCATTGAACCCATCTGGTTGCAAGGATACATAGGGCTTGTAGGTTCACCAAGAACCCAAGGTACCCAGAGCCAATAACTGAGCTGCACCTTGCAATCTTGCAATGTTTGTTTATTCTGTACCAGGTATAAAGCAGTTCATTTGGTAAAATATAAAGAGTGAAAATAGATATACAGGAAATCTATGTTTTTCCAAAATGGGAACAAGATATGGAGTTTTGAAGCCATGGTTATTTGCACATCTTTGACTTTCTGGCTACCCATACTAGCATGTAAATTAGAGGGCATTTCTCAAAATGACTTATTTCTTAAATACTATCTTACATTTGGAAGGCACAAATGCAGAGAAAAACAATAAACAATTGGTAATAAGACTTGTTTTACTATTCTGTGTTCCCCTAAGTCTCCCAATAAAAATGGTACCTCACTTGTGTGTGTAGGCCTAATGCCTGCAACAGGAAATGGCCTAAAATGCTAAGTGGTAGGAAATGTGTGCTGGCTCGGTTATCCCACAACTTTCCCACTCATAAATGTGAGGAAAATGTGAATGTTTTTTTTTAAAAAGCTAAATTTGAGGTTTGCTGGTAATTCTGGGTAAGAATGGGGGATCCATGCAAGCCACACCTCCCTGGAATTCCCTGGGTGTCTCGTTTTCAGAAATGTCTGGATTTGGTAGGTTTCCCTAGTTGGCCACCGAGCCCAGGACCAAAAAGTCAGGTGACCCGCTGGCAAAACCAGGTTGTTTTGTGATCAATCATTTTGTTGCCTCCACAATATATTTTGGGCCCTTCCATGTTGCAAGCACTTGGCTCATCCACACTAGTGATGTAGGATTTGTATCCGGAGACCTGGTGGAGGGCAGAGTGGTAGGTAATTTCTGCCAAGCCAGTGATCCCACACCTTTTCCACACACAAATGAGAGCAAAATGTAATTATAAAAAAGAAAATGTTTTGCTAAATTTGAGGTTTGCAGGGGATTCTGGGTAAGAAAACCTTAGGGGATCCACGCAAGCCAGACCTCCCTTGACTCCCTTGGGTGTCTAGTTTTAAGAAATGTTTAGGTATGGTAGCTTTCCATAGATGGCCGCCAAGCCTGGGACCAAAAACGCAGGTGAACCCCCTGCAAAACTAGGTCGTTTTGTGAGCAATAATTTTTATGTCTCCGCAATATGTTTTTAGGCCATTCCTTGTCGCAGGCACTTGGCCCACCCACACAAGTGAGTTTGCATTTTTATCGGGAGAACTGTGGGAACTCTAGGTGGTAGGACATTTGTGCCAGCCCGGTGATCCCACAACTTTCCCACACCGAAATGTGAGGAAACTATGTTTTTGTCAAATAATCAAATGTACAAGGGCTTCTGGGTAAGTAAACTTTGTGGGATCCACACAAAACATACCGCATATTATTCCTTTAGTGGCCAGTTTCCAAAAAGATGTGAGGGCAGGTGTTCACTACAGAGAGAGTTTGCACTGATGGTAAAAATCAACAACAACAAAAAACACCAAAACATTACTGCACACCCATCCACTAGTCAATCACAGGCATACTGTTGGATTTGGCACAAGGGTAAATACATGGTTTATAAACCAATCTTTATTTACCAATTACTTAATGAAATAAAATCTGCAAAAGTAATTGTTAATAATTTCAACATTAAATCAAAGAACCACTGACTTTCAGCTTTTGAGCTGTAAAGCCACATCAAGGCACCAACCGCTTTACTGTCCATTCACATGCCTTCCATGCATCAGACACAGAAAACCGTTTTGTTTATGTTCCTGTATCCCTCCCTTTTTGCCTTGTATTTGATGCAACTTTGACTGAAGTGTACTGGGTTCTGCCAACCAGGTCCCCGGTACCAGTGTTCTTTCCCTAAAAATATAAAATTGTTTCCTAATTGGAAAAAGCCTTTACCACACTGTGTAAATTCCCTAGTAAATGGTACCCCTGTTACTTAGAATCTGAGGTACTAAAGAGGGTCCCTAATGGCCACCCTAAGGGACCCCTCACCAAGCACGTGCAAAACTGGCATTTCAGATTGTGTGTCTTGGTGGAGATCAAAGAGAAAACATGATATGTCACACATCCCTGTGTGCTATGTCCTTAACACTGCATTTAATATTTGTAAGTCACCCCTTCAGCATGCCTGACAGCTCTAAGGCAGGGTGCTGAATATTACATATGAAGGCATACCTGCATGAGCAGATATGCCCCTGTGCTGGGCAGTCCTATTACCGCCAGTACAAGTGACCAGGGAAGCCATTTTAAAACATGTGCTGGACACTGGTGAAAACAAATTCACTAGCTACATGATGGTTTGACTGAAAATAGTAATTTTTAATATCAAACATCTCATATTGGTAAACCCACATAAATGCTAGTGTTGGATTTGCCAATACATGTACCCAGAGGACACCTTAGAGGTGCCCCCTGAAAACCTACCTGCCTCTGAAGTGCTTGGAGACTGGTTTCTGCCAACCTTAATCATGAGACACTGTTCTGGCCTCCTGCTCTCAGGAGACCCAGGATAAAGGCCTGTCCGAGAAGAGGGTCTAACGCCAACAACCTCTCCCACAGGATGACCTGATGATTAGTCTCCTTGGGCCAGCAAGCTTCAATTGAGCCGGCACCTTAGGAATTCGAATCTGGCTCCCCTTCCAGGAGAGGTCAGCTAGTCAAGTAGGCGCGCTACCTCCAGGCTAATACCACCCCTAAGGTGGGCTACTGAGAGGTGAACATGATTTTTCAGAAGTGTCCGTCTTCTGGGAAAGTTATGCCTCTTCCCTTAGGAAGTGGTCATATAAGGAGTGTAGGGTCCTCAAGTGTCAGTAGCCCATTGACTACTACCCTACATTCCCCTAACACCCCTAAATTCAGTATTTAGGAACCCCTGACACCAGAAAGGCAGATCCTGACCACCTAAGAAGAGCGAGGACACCGAAGAGCCGCAAAAGCAGAGAAGACTGAAGAGAGCACCTGTAGGCAGTTGGCTCTGTATGTGGTATGTCACTAGGTGCCCAAAGATTCCCCATAAGTGTACAGGGCTCAGTGTAAAACCCAAAATACTCTTTTAGTGGTAGTGTGGGCGAGCAGCCTTAGGCCTAACACAGAGGAGTGCAAGTCATTTATTGTACAATATTGACCAAGAATGGAGACACAACTCAAAAAGGAGATCCACACCAATTTTATAAAAATAAGCTTTGTGTTTTCTTTTAAGACCAAGATCTTTGCAATATGGTAAGTATGTTTTTAAATAAAAATACTTTTCACTTTCAAAAGTCGACAGTGCAATTTCTGAACACTTCAATGTTATCCTATGGAGGAAAACAATAATGCGGTTATACAGGTAATTTCGCAACTTACAGTTCCCATCTTCGGGACTCAGGGTCAGCAAGATGCACGGGTCGGGTGAGTACCAAAACTACACCACCTGCTGCACAAGGGCGGCTGGGTGCAGAAGTCAAAATCGGAGTTCGGCCTAATGCGTTTCAATGGAAACTGGGGGTGCTCGAAGCCACACTGCTTGCCTGTGATTAGATCAGTTGCAGGGGCCAAGCTTTGGGGATTCGGTCAAGCAAGGTGGGGGGGGGGGGCATAAAGCAGCACCAAACATACACCGCCAGTGGCAAAGGAGTGGCTCGGTGCAGGGTGAAAGTTCATCGTCTGGCGCCCCATGCTTTTTAGTGAAGACATTGCTTTCAACAAACAGGCTGCAGGCATCGACACAGAGGTTTTAGGAAGGAAACAAGTGACAGCAGAGGTAAGTAGAGATGTAAGGGATTGTAGGGGCACCGTGGATTCAGCTCACCAAGGCTGAGGGGCTTCGGGTGCAGGGGTGTCTTTAGATGTCAGATTCTTCTTACCGGAGCCGGTCGCGGTCAGGGGGATCCTTTGGATTCAGGATGCAGGCGTCATGGTGGAGTCCACGAGGGGTCAACCAATGCTGGACTCCACATCAGGGTCTCTGGTGAGCCTGTCCTGAGTTGGTGGTCCACCTGGATATGGGCCGGAGGTGTCGGCAGCAGAGAAGACAGAAGTTGCGGTTCCAGTTGGATCCGGAGTCCTTTGAGTTGATTTCCTGGGGACAGAGCCACTGTCCTCAGGAGTTCTGTTTTTTATCGAAGACCATGCAGTCTCCCAGGGTTTCTGAAAGTGGCTGGCTGCAGGACATGCATAGTCTTTTCTGCAGGTTCTTTAAAACTGGAGCCAGGCCGGTAGGGCTGGGGCCAAGTCTGTAGTCCTCTTCCGGCTTTGCTGCACGGCGTCCTGTTTGTTCTTTTTAGGTTGCAGGTAACTTGTTTCAAGGTCTGAGGGAGCCTCCCAAATACTAGATTTAGGGGACATTTTAAGGGAGTAACAGGGAGGGCCAGTGGGCACCTCACCTGGGGTGGCTATACCTTCTAATATGCCACCATTCTGTGAGTCCCCTCATCTTCCAATTGGAGGGGACTGAGAACTGTGCTTAACTTCACCTCATTCACCTGCATGGTGGAGTTGGCAAAAGTGGGCACAACTCCTGGTCTTGCTAAGTTTTCCAGCTGGTTTTCCTGCTCCAAGTGGGGGTGTAAACCTGGGGCTGACTTCTGCTACTAGCAGTAAAGACTGGGGTTGCATTACAAAGGCGGCAGGTCTTTTGAAGCTTCCCCTTCGAGCGCTGTGCCCATCCTGGGGAAGGAGGTTCTCTACCCAGGGGTCCAGAAATATGTTGGTGTGTGGCAGGCTTCCTAAAGCCAGTGAGTGAATACACCAGGGTCGGTAGGTTTTCAGGGGGCACCTCTGAGGTACCCTCTGAGTACGTGGTTTAAATAGGCTTACACTGGCATCTGTGTGGATTAATTACATGGAGTTGTTTGGTACCAAACACTTTCGATTTCAGTCAAGCCATCATGGTGCTGGAAAACTCGAGTTGTCAATTTTTCCAGACCATGTACTCCTTGTGGTTTACTTGGCACTTACAATATGTAAGAATTGACTTACGTATTGTAGGGGCATATCTACTCATGCATATATGCCCTCAACTGTGTTACAGTGCACCCTTCCTAAAGGCTGTAAGGCCTGCTAAAGGGGTGACTTACCTATATCTTCAGGCAGTTCTGGCTGGCATGGCACCCAGGCAGGGTGCCATATTGACTTTGTCGTTTTTTACCTCACAGGGGCATGGTCCTAGTTGGGTCGTCCCAGGGGACCCTCTTTAGCTTCCAGGCCCTTGGTACCCAGAGTACCACTTACTAGGGACTTACAGGGGGCAGAAGTACCATTTGCGGTTATGTTTATAGGGAAGAAGCACTGGCACTTGGAACCTGGTTTGCAGGGACCCTGTGTACTACAATTGAAACCATATCAATACCAGGCAAAAAGTGTGGCCTACCTTGTCAAAAGAGGCACTTTCTCACAGCACCTGACTTGGCCTCAGCCCTGCCGGCCTGTCTGCAGCCCTTGTTGAAAACGGTGCCAAAGTCGACTCGTCATGTAGCTGTTGACTCCAGAAACCTGGGAGGACTGTCTGCCTTCGAAAAAGACTCACAGTGTCCCTTAAACAGCAGACCTGTTCTGAAGAAACTCCAAAAAAAAAAGACTCTGTGGCCTCAGGAACTGCCAAAACCGGACACCTGAAGCAACCCATGCGCCCATCACCTCCGGCCTGAGTTGAAGTGGGCCACCAGTGTCAACAAGGTCCACCAGCCATCCAGAGTTCAAGTCCATCGCGGTTTCACCTCTCTTGGACTCCCCGATGTCATCTGCAGCCTCTACACGTAGGCCCAATCTACCACGAATGCTCTGGTAAGTGAAAACCCGACTCCCAAAGACACCTCTACACCAGTCGCCCCTGGGCCTTGAAGAAAGGACAAAGGTACCCCACCCAACGACCCCGCCCCGAGCTTCGCTGGGCCTGAGCCCACTTGCTGGTTCAGCCTGACTGGCCACCTGGCTAGAGCCTGCAGCCTCTTTCAGCAGTGACATATCTCCATTGAAATACATTGGGCTCTTCGATGCTGTTTTGCACCCTGCACCCGGCCTCCCCCATGCCGCTGGTGGTGTACTGCTGGTGCTGCCTTGGACCTTGCCCACCACTCACCTTACCTCCTGGAGTTTGGTAAGTCGCTGTAAGCCTGTTTGTACATCTTGTTGTTCCTTCCACAGCATAACATTGCAGAACTGACAAATTGCACTGTGTCCATTTTTTAAAGTGAAAACAATGTATATTTGAAAACGTACTTTACCTGAATGGTTTTTCTCTGATGCCTTAACATATATGAAGATACTTGCTATTTTTATACATTGGTGTGGATCTCCTTCTTGAGTTTTGTCTCATTTGTTAATCATTGTGCGTATTTGCAAATTTCCTGCACTCCTCTGTGTTAAACCTAAAGCTGATTGACCACAATACCCCTAATAGAGCTCTTTTGGATTGCATAGCAGGCCCCTGTCCACTCATAAGGGAACCCCTAGACACTTTACACGGTGTATCAGATTTTTGATATACCACATAAAGCGGCAGCTTCCTACAACCATTTACACTGCCAGCTTCGGGCCTAAAACTCAATACAACCCTTAAGTTTCCAAACCGCATTATTAAAGGGTCCATCACCCTCATATGCCAACAGGACTAACCCACCAGTCTCACCACCAAGCACCCAGACATCAGCAAGCGCCAATCCACACGAACTGCAAGCCAACTGCCAGTCCACACGCATGCCAGCCAAGCGCTGGTCCACACACAGCCAGCCAAGCGCCAGTCCACAGGCACTGCCAGCCAAGTGCCAATCCACACCCACTGCCAGCCAAGCACCAGTCCACACGCACAACCAGCCAAGTGCTAGTACACACAGACCATCAGTCGAACTCCAGTTCACACACACTTAGAAACTTTATCAGGTGTCTTGGGGCTTTCTGTGCCCCTTGGGGTGAGATGGCCGTAAAAATATGGCTAATCTAGGACTGAAGACGGGTATTTTAGTTTATTAAACTTCGCAGATTACCGAAGTAGAAATGGGTTTTGTTATTGGTTAACCCCTATGACAAACACTTGGGGGTAGACGTTTTCCATGTGATAATACAATTTAAGCCTTCTTAGGAGGGGTTGAATATCGTATTGCCAACTGAAATTTTGGAAATGTTTGCAATTTTATAACTATGTCTTGTGGAAAGCCAATGTTCAACATAGGAGGCCAAAGCGTGGTGATGGTGAAAAGTCAATGGTAAAAGCTATAAACTTGATTGGGTTATTATGAGATGTTACGCCAGATGCCATTCGTCTGCTTGATTTATCAAGAAAAGTTACAACAAAGGAGGTGTGCCTAAAATTTATTGTGAAAAAGCACATAGTAATAGGAATTGAAGGGTGGCTGGTTATGGCACATAGTTAAACTCTTGGGAAATATATTTTATCATTAAACCTCACAGATTACCATAGTAGAAAGGGGTTTGTTATTGGTTAACCCCTATGACCTGTCCCGGGGGGGTTTCATATGGTATAAGGCTAAAGTACCTCCTGCCGTACATAAGTATATTGCAAGTCAAACTATATAGAGGAACTAGGCCGAAGACAGAGTTTTTTATACTGTTATGGAACTCCGAGATGTCTTGCAGTACACTGATCAGGTGCAACAGAATGTTTAGCCCATATAATAACGGTCAAACCATCTCCTATCACACAAACCACTTATAACACTTTTGTGCGTAGCTCTTTTGGAAATAGAGACCATGTTTTCAAACAAGGAAGTAGAAAAATAGAACCTCTAGTGCTTAATTAAACACATAAAAAAACCTGTTTGATATTTGTTGCAAAAAGATATAGAAACGGTTCAATACAAGTCTGTTTTGTTTATAAAGCTACAGTAACTCAGAATTTTGTGGGAAAATGCAGAAATGTTCACACTTTTCTATATTTAAGGAATGCGAAAAAATAATCATATTCTTTCTGCTAGTCACTAAGCTAGAAAAATAGAGCAGAAGAAAGCAAAGCAACGTTTCATTTTTGTTAATTTAAACAGCTGCTCCATGACCTGACCTGCCTTTTACCTCAGCTGCTGGCAACAGGTATTGTGACATTAGAACCCAAATGCAATAACTTATTACAGTTGTTATGACATCTTTTTTTTATAACCTCATAGCTGCTGCCGTCGGCCGCTGAACGTTCGGAGCACTACCTGGCTGGTGCTGCGCACGTTCAACGGCCGACGCGGCCCCGCCCACTCTTTGGAACGCCCAGCACTGCGCCGAATTAACGGCCGCAGCTAAGGCGTTAATAATCAGCGACAGAGTGTGTCACTAGTCGCCGATTTATATAAAAATTAAAGGAGTGCATTTATACAGAGATTGCAGAATCCCATGTATTATAATACTATTTAAGCCTGTCATTTGTACATTTTTGACTGATTACCTGATTATTGCTGTTTGGGAAAACGTATGCTTTACGCAGTAGGACTCTAGGTACTGCACTGTGTCGAAGCCTGTAGAAAGGCATTGGGTTTCATGGGATCTCTCAGATTTTCGTAGTAAACAAGGGCTTTGGTGTTGATCACGCCCTATGACAAATCCTGGGGGCGAGGTATAATGATTGATTTACGGACTGCATTTGTTCTATATTTGTAATTATATGATGGTATGACTGACTGTTGCCTTGTGAGAGAGCTTCTTTGCTATACAGTTGGTTATGGTGACAAGCTAAAGATAAGGGTTTTAGGCAGTGCTTACTTTGAGCCGGTAGTTTCAGGTGGGGCCTACTGGCATTCATTTATAAGGACTGGTACTTAATTTTGTTTTTCATCTGCTTTGACCCAGAGCAAGAGAGAGAGAAACACAAAAGGTGGAAAGAAACAGGAAGAGAAAAAAGGCAAACAGTGACAAATGGAGAAAGTAGGGATAAAAAGAAAAGAAACTCCAGGACTAAAATAAAAGGATAGGCAGTGTGTTGGGTGGAAGATGGAGGCAATCAGTCAAGATTCTCTTTTCACTTTCTTTCCACTCTTCTTCTTTATCTCATCCTCTCCCTTCTTTTCACACAGCATTGCTCTCTTTAAAAGCGGCTTCCTTCTTAAACACACAAATTCACAAATAACTGGTTGGGGAGTTTTTGTGATGTCTTTTTAGAAATTCATTCTGTTCAGTTCATACCCTGCACATTTGTGTCACAAGCTGCCCAATGACTTACTATTTGTAATGACGACAGCACAAGTCTTATTAGAGTTAAAAGGCAGAGAATTTAATTCAAGGAAAAAAAAACACAGGTAGATCCAACATGGTTATAACACAACATTTATGATCGGTATCAGTGGACTGTCACATTACTAAAACTGAGAAACCCTTCAGATGGCCTTCCATATTCATTGCAGTGGAGCATGTGTAAACCTGAGACCTTTGCTCTAGTTATGTAAGGCTAGAGTCGGCTTTGCCTTGATGATGTGGGAATGCCCAAATCAATGCTATTCCTTCCTTCTGGCGCCCTCCAAAAATGGGTTGAGTCGAAGCAGTACTTGTGGGCAAATTCCCATTTGTTACCTGCTCTTTAGCATCACATGAGTTCTATAACTTTTCGATATCCATCTCCCAATCCTAATGATGTCTTGCCCGTTCTAATGTTGCTATGCCATTAATTTGAACTCTTGTACTGAAGGCTTGTGTGGCAAAGTGAAGAATCCAGCTTAGACCTATGTTTACAGGGTGCATGACACCATTTAATTGGAGCATGCCCAAAGGGTATTGGCAAGGACAACCTAGTTGAACTCTGTTCCCTTTACTTTATTTATCTGTTGGAGAGTTTCTGATCTCCTCTTTCATGGTCAGCATGTTTTACCTCTTTACTCTTGGTACTAGAAAACTTTAACTACCCACCACATCATATGTGACTCCCATGTCGCTGAATTTTCTCCTGGCCTGCTTTTAGCCACTTCAATTAACACCAACCTGGAAGTTTGCTAACAATGTGCCTAATTTGCAGGTCCCTTCTCTTGCTCACTACAGTCTTCCTCCCTCCCTTGAAAAAAGTTGAGGAGTGAGCAATGGGAACCTTCATTCACTTGGCTATTTCAATTCTCCGTGATCGACTGTCGGAGCATGGGCAATGCCTTTGTTCTCTTATTGCTATTTGCATTGCGGACAATTCCAGTGTTGCACACTAGTGATAGTAGTCTTCTCACAATTTCTCTTCCAGGCTGTCTACTAATATATTCACCAGATCTCTGTATTGCATAGGGGATTTTACCTATTTAATCTAGAAAATTGTATTTCCACTCAAGTGCAACAGTTAATATGAACTCTGGGGCCAATTTATAGGTTAGCGGTGTGTATACTTCGTTGGAACGGTGACAGTATACACACCACTAACATAATGGTCTGCTTGCCCGATTTAATTGCGGGCGGACCATAGGTTTGGCTACGGCAGACCTCTTTGACATACCTGACAGAGTAAGGGCCCCCGGAGATATGACTACATGTCCCACCGCCCAATTTAGAAGGGTGGACAAGTAGCCATGTTTCTTACTGTGTCTTACTTTCTGTCACGACAGACCGAAGAATTTAAATAATCTTCCCCCCCGCCATGGGAAAATGGCTCCCATGACAAGGGGAGCATTCTGGTTTTATTTTCTTTTTCAAAATAAAAGTGTTTGGTGCAGGGTTGCATCAGCCTGACACAACCCTGCACAAGTTATTTGCATTGACTATTTTCTTTGTTCAATTGATGTTTGCGAAAATACCCCTGTCGCCCTCTGCACATTCTATACTTCCTTCCAGCCTTTTTGTCGCTAAATGTGTCCTGTCACTTTCACACTCGCTTCTTCCCCATCAGTTCGGTCTCATGGCCATATTTCTCTCTTTTCCCAATGCCACATATTGTCTTCCTTCCACCATGAATCATTCCAGCAACCACACTGGACTTTTTTTTCTTTTTTTTTTTCTGCTGAACGTTTCTGTGGCTCCTTTGAGGTCGGGTGAGTGGCAGGTAAAAGGGGGGAATAGACTATAAAGGAGTATATCAGTTGAACTGGGGTGGGGAAATGGAGCAGGCAACTAACGGACCTTGGAAAGGAATGCAGGCAAGATGATGATATGGTGTTTCAATAGGATGACACCGGTGGGGAGGCTGGTGAAATGGAAGTAGGTTTGGAGATTCAGGTAGAGACAGCCCACACGTGCCTGACATATTTCACTTGCATGTAGGCTATTAATTAAAAGCAACACTGGGTGTAACATGATGGCTGAGCACCCCTCATGCTTGCTGATCTTTGCATGTTCCCATAATCGAACATCCTCCCAAGGGGCCTTTAAACAACACTCACTTCCTGGAGTCATTCAAAGACATTTTCTTCAACAACTCATGGTATGTGTAGCCTATTATTACACCAAGAACACTGTACTTAAACGTAAATCCTATCATGCAGTCCAAGCCCAATCCAAAATGTTTGAAAGAACACAACCCTGTTGGAGAAACAATATTTGCTACCATCTTAAACCTTGTAAACACTCCAAATGCAGTGAATCTTCTCCTTTAGTTGCGTTTTGGCTTCATGTTATGTGACATCTTTAAGTATAGTACAAACATTTTAGACAGCTACACTTGAAATGGTGGAATTTGTCCATTTACAGTCTTAAAAGCAGAACTGCAGTCACAGAATACACTGCAAGAGGAAGGCCCATTTGGCAGCTGTATCACGAAGAGCGAGCCACCATTTGCAACCCAGTGGAAACAAGAACGGTTAACTATGTTATATGCAGCACTGAGCATCACATTAAATGTATCAATGATAGTCCAGTGCGTTGAGTATAAGTACCCTAAGACACTATTTTCCATTTTTGTCTCTGAAAGTTCGTGTATTTTTGGTTACAACTTTGTTTAAGGGGTTCCTAAAGTGAGGGATCCTAAACCACATGTCTAATACTCTCTAGTAACCTTATTACCCTTGGGACAGTGAAGGTCCTGAACTGGTCTTCCTGCCCAATATGTCAGCCCTTGCCTTATGCCTGAAGACTGGCCATATTCGTTTTGTGGTCTGACTACATTAACTGCGCGCTGTTTAAATATGACCCATGGCAGAAAGACACATCTGGCTGAAGACCAGGCATAGGTGTGCAGAATATCAGTACGTGACATCTGCTAGAGTAGCTCAGTCAGCACTGTACTTGTGAAGGGTTGATATAATGATGACATTCAACCCTTCAGAAGACCCAAACGCTACTATCACTGATGTAGGAGCTTTGGGGCGTATGAAGCTTTAAGTCAGATCTGACATTTTTACCATGTGCTTGATACATTTAAACTCCCTATCACACTTGGTGCCATTAAAGTCAGTCAAACCACGTATAAAATCTGTGTGTTTCACCTAAAAAATAGGCCCGATAAATTGTATAAAGCAAATGACCCCAGACTATTTGATGATCTGCAAGAGTGGAAAAATATAATGAGTTGTTTCACTCTTTCATTGGCCACGAAAAGGTAGGGCAGACGCAAACGTTAATGTTCTTCCCCGATTGCTATTTCAATTTCAGTTATGGCTATCCTCGGTACCAGATGGTCAGAGTAAAATTTCTAGGTTTATAAAAACATATCTGACATCTATAGAGCTTAAATCTTTGTTATACACTTGCCACAGCCGTATTTAAATGTTCTGTTAGCGGACTCCAGGCTCCATATGTCAACTCTCTAGATTGATGCTTTTGCTCCAAGAAATTGTTTTGTTGGAAACTAGTTTCCTAATGTTTTCTCTCGGTACTAGTTTGTGGAACCTAATCACATGTCAGAAACTGTGTAGTTTCAGAGTTTCAGAAACAACGTTTCTAATGAGCAGGGGGCATGATCTCCTCTTTTAGGAAGCTAAGACGTCCTTGAGGAAAAGATACCATTCACGTATTCAATACTGAGCTACTTTTTCTCCTAAAATCATGGTTCCACTTGCCAGGTCTGATTGTGAGGTTATGCTTTGTTGAAACGGCCAAACGTGCAACCTGGAATAACATGACTTTGGGGCCCACTAGAGCCATTAAACTTAGCAAGCTTATTTGAGGCCAATGGATACTTCAAACAGAAACAAAACAACATCCATTTGTGCTTACAAAATAACACTACACACACTTTGTCATATGTACAAGTTCAAGGAAAGCTTTATTCGACTGTGTTTCAATACAGACATAAAAGCACATAGTAACAATGATAAAAAAAGCAACATTTCATTTCATATTATTTACATTATACACATAAAAAAGTTATAGGAAGCTCACCTCATTCTCCATCATAGCATAATACCATAATTATAAATCCGTGCTAATGCATTTCCTGATTTGAAGGACCTTTTTAAAAAACATTGTTATTCTCCATGTTACATGCTAATTTTCCAAGAGCTGGAGTAAAAACATGGCCTGGCGACACTGCCTAAGCCCTAAGTTCTTTAAAAATGGAATAATCCATACTTTCCTTGGCTCTATATAAAACTTACAAAACAAGACTAAATGCATCGTCGACTGGTCTGAGGTTTTGTCGCAAGGACACAATATCAATTCGCGCAACCAGTCATTCATTTTGGGCCAAGACATTAATCTATGGATATTTCCCAGCCTGAACCTTGTGAAGAGAAATCTATCAAAAGTGCAAGGTGCAAATGATAAGTAAGGCTCCATCCCCAGGGTTGTACGTATCAACTGATGCTGCCCCACAGTAACCTTATTTGAGATATCCCCTGTCATGCTGGTTGTTTCCAATAATTGGAGACAATCTGTTTTCAGAGTCCTTCTGGAAATCTCCAACATAGAAAAAGGATTTAAAAAGTACCCTGGGTGACCTAGATCGTTCATAAAATCATGGATACATTTAATCCAGGGTATCCGCAAAGCCCCCTCTAACCTCAGTGTGTCTTTTGAAATTTCTCTATTTAACTTTGTCTGATCTCTGCACCAAACTCTATGCCACAGAAGTATTGGCTCTACTTTTACTAGATCAGCTATATAGTTAAACCCAGTTCTGGGGGTACAGATAGAATATGCCTTAAAAAGGCATTTTCAACTGTTTGTATTGGAGTAGCGTCTGTAAAACCCCACACCCCTGCCCATATATTGCCATCATAATACATTTTGCTTCATATATTTGTAGGAGTTCTGAAGATGGTTTCCTGTCTAGTTTATTTGCAAATGTTATTAGATCTGAGGTAGATCTAGAAAATGCCAACTTTTTAGCAGAAAGAGAGGCAGCCCAGGAATCACGTTGATTAAAAAGTATACCTAGATAGGAGAAGTTTTTTGCTGTTAATAACTTTTTCCCATCTATAATCATTTCTCGAGTCTTCTGGGTACCCTGCCTGCATCTAATGACATATGTTTTAGCAATGTTAGTTTTAAGACCTAGATCATTCATAAATACAGTAAAGCTATCCAAAACTCTCTGGAGGTCATTTTGAGTATGTGCCGGTAACACGCCATCATCCGCATAAAGGAGTGCAGGAATAGACCGGCCCCCTACTTGGGGAAAATCTTTGCCCTGGAAAAGTAGTGCTTTTTCTAATCCATTTATATAAAGATTAAAAAGAAAAGGGGCCAGAACACCGCCTTATCTGACCCCTCTCTTAATTGGGAAGGCTTGCGTACATTCGCTCTTCAGGCCGTACCGGACGCTTGCCGTGGCTCCAGAATACAACCGCCTTAATAAGATAATAATTTGCGGGTCAACCCTTACCGTCTCAAGGACCTCCCACAGCCTATGATGTCTAACTGAATCAAAGGCTGCGGTGAGGTCCACAAAGGCCAAGAAGAGACTTCCTTTTTTTGCTCTTGTGTATTTGCCAATCAGAATCGACAGGTTCAAGCACTGTTCAATAGTGCCTAAGACGGCACGAAAACCATACAGCAAATCTGACATTATCCAACTATCCTCTGCCCAGTCCTGGAGGCTTTCTAGGATGACCCTCCCTGTCACTTTAACCATGGAATCCAGGAGGGAGATTGGTCTATAGCATCCTGGATTTTGACGATCACCTTTTTTATAAATTGGAATAATTATTGACTGTACCCACGTTGAAGGGAAGTCAGACTTAATGCTGGCGTTAATGACCTGGGTTATAATAGGGCCCTATAATAAGATATTAAATTTAAACAAGTCAACAGGGACCCCATCGGGTCCAGGGGCTTTACTACCTAGGCTACTAGCCAGGGCCCTGTTCACCTCTTCCAGGGTGACTTCCAAGTCAATCTGGGTTCTATTGATCGACCTGCTATCGACAAGCTGCCCCCAATGTTTCCCTGATCGTTCTACACTATCGAAAAATGGCTGATCCATGTTTTTATGCAATTGCTATTTCGGCTGAAGGGCCACTACTAGGAGAGAGCCAGGGAGCCCTCAAAACCTTCCAAAATGCAGCATGATCTTTCTGCTGGGCTGCATTGTGTAGGGAGTCCCAAACTTCATTCCTCAGTGTTTGTTTTCTTTCCTTTATTGCCCCCCTATATTCTAATCTAGCTTGCCTGATTTCAGACGGTGACCTAGGCAATTCTTTCTTTAAGCTAGCATAGGCCCTGGTACATTTACCATTGAACCACCCGGGAGATATTGATCTTTTCTTATGTTGGGCTGTCAGTAAGTTTTTTACCTCCCGCTTAATATCATTGAATGAATGTACAATGTCGGCATCAGGTATAGCCTCACCCAGGCAGGTATTCAAAGCAGAGCGACAATTCACTATCACCTTTTTTGTCAACAGATCCACGTCCACGTTATCCCACTTTAACGAGTAACTATTTGTTTTACTTAAAACTACATCCCCCAGCATTAGGGTTGGTTTTATAGACTTTTTTGGCCTATGCATAGGTAGGTTGAGCTTTATAGTGAGGGGAAAGTGCTCACTTATAGCAATGTCCCCCACATTGAAAGCTGCGACCAAATGCTCATGAGAACGTGAAGTCAATATAAAATCAATTGTTGTGAACCCTCTCCCATTAAATGTGATGGGCATACAGAGAGGAGTGGCCAGTAATTCCTTAGCATATGCAAGATCCAAGCTAAAAATGAGCTTGTTAAATAAGTCCCTCGTCCTAGAATGAACCAAGTGGGTACTATTATCCATTTCATTGGTCAGACCACATATTCTTGTCATATGTATGTAATCCAATAATAGTGTAATACATAATAATGTTTTCACAGTGGTAATATTCAATATGACTATTTGTCCATATTTAAGCCGACATACTGCAGTTGAGCAACAGCAAAACCACATTTTAATACCACCAAAATAACAGCAATACATAACGATGCAAGACAAGATAAAAATTGTGCAATCCAATAACTCAACAATTATACTACACAACAGCACAATACAAAGCAGCACAAATTACAGCAAAACAGCATTCTGACAACATAAAAACATCACACAACACATTAATAGATACACACATCATGTCATAAAAACAATACACCCAGTAACATACCAGCAGAAAAACCCAACAGCATAGGAATGTTTGTAAGTAGTTTCCATTGTTGGAAAGTGTCTCCGGCAATGAGCAAGAGTTATAAATGACCATCACATGTGGTAACAAAAAAGGTTACACCCTTAATTTGTCCACAAGTTAATTCTTTCTGAAAGAAATAAAGAAAAAATGTGTTTGAGCACATTATTCCACCATGTGCTCTGCAGAGGATTGTCCAGTATGCAGACATTTCTATTGAGTATGCGGAGTGGACCGGAGGTTTGCATGGGAATGTACGACAATTGTGGCTTTCCGATGGTACACTTGCAAAATGTACAAATCATGAAAAGTGTGTAAATCCAAACAAATCAGAGGCATAATAGATTTACAAGTTTTACATTACATTCATCGTTTATATGGTTTAACTTCATTGATGTAATTTATTTTCATAAAGTTGATAGTTAGGTTTTTATTTTTATTTTTAAGTAAGAAATTAAAACAAATTGACTTGACTTGAATTACATTTTTAGGGCCTGGACGACAATGAGGTAGCAGGAAACCACATAGCCCACACGTGTGAACGGGAGCGGAAAATGCTGATTCAACAGAAACGTCAAGAAGGACTCTTGCTGGACTTCGAACCAATCCCAGTGAGTTGTTGGCCACAAAGAACAGAACCCTATTCATTGTATTGAGGCTATACATTTTTGTTTTGATTCTAGTGACTCCCTTTCGTTTTTAGGTCGAGCCTAGGCAACCCAGGTGCTGTTTCTTCGAGCCATGTTGTATTCACTCTTCGGGCTAACAGCTCGCCCAATGCTCTACATTTGTGCGCTTAGGTGTCCTTTAAAAATCCTTGCTTCTAATTGATTATTTTTTATATTTGTTCCTCCTTTTTCTTGGTTTGTTCCCTCCCATTGAGCAGGCCCCCATTACTTGTAGCATTGCACTTGTCCCATTATAGTTACGGGCTATGGTGCATTATTTATTATTTTGTTTTATCTGAAAGAGCATTTCACAGGAGTGTTCGTGTTTTGGCTAGCTTTCATTCATGCCGGTTTCTTCCCTCCTCAACCAGTCCTTGCCAGTTTCTACTCCACCCTGCTCATTCATGTTGATCTGCAGGCGAATGTTGCAGGCTAGCTTGTTGGTAGCATTCTGTATCGCTGCTTTTAAAACCCCCAGCCTTATCTCTCTTATCTTGCTCCCCCACCCGCCTGTCTCTGCTTCATCTAGTTTTTTTTGTAGGCATGGGGGAGAGCCAAAGCTGAGACTAGAAACTGGTTCCCCAGTTCCAAAGTTGGCAGCTCGGATGTTATGCCTCATCCCTTTTCGAAAACAATTGGGCATTTTTGCGGGGTTTTGTCTCCGTTTCTCTCACTGAGTTACCGTCCCACCGTGCAGCCACCCTTAACCCCTTCCTCCCTGTTGTTTCCCCGGGTCCCCACTGTGTACTTAATGTTTCTATTGTCATTTCATTGGCACATGTATAGGGTGGGTCTGTATAGGATTCTTCTTCAGAGCGACGGGAAGGACGACTTGTATTACCACACCCATTTACATGATATTCTCCACCCTAAAATTCCACTGTTCAGGCTGCAGTACGGAGTGTTGCACACGTGTACTAGGGGTTTGGTAATACTCCTACATTGGAGAGCAGAGGTGCATTTAAGTGTGAATGGTGTTTTAGTACCGAGTGTAAATGCCAATTGTTGTTTTAAACGAAAAGATGATGGTATTTGGGTGCGGACCAAAGGTACAGGTGGCTTATGTGATTATAAGAAAAGGGATTGAATTGCTTATATGAGAGTAAAACTGGAGGACTACAAATCTGGGCCAGACTGGCAGTACTGGGTGTCTCCCCGGGAGGCTGGAAGGGAGGGGGCCAGTTTTGTTAAAGGGCATATTTTACAGAAGGCCACCCATCACTCACTTCCAGCCGCCATGGGGTGTTTGGCCATAGTATCAGTGCGGGCTTAAGGGTGGTGGCACTCAGCATAATCGAAGCACAATTGTCCTTCTTTCATTTCTACGACTTCATGGATATTAAAGACCAACAACAGAGCTCCAAGTTGAAGTCACGCGGATGCAGATGCCACAACCTGCAGCAGGCAGAGTGCCTGTCTGACCCTGATATTCCGCTTCAGTAGTGGCAGTGGTTCCGTTTGGAGGGGGCCGGGCCACTGGCAACTTCTGCTGTGTCGCACTAGGTGGCCCTCGTGCATTTGCTGGAAAAAGTGTGCGTACTGTTCAGAATGATGTAAGAGACCTCCTGAATGGTTTACTTTTTGGACAGCTTTACTGTGTTATAGGCCATAGCCATAAGCTGAATACACATTCAAGCAGCAGGCGCAAACCCCTATTCAAGGGCAGCATGCAACGTCTTAGGCCCCTGCTTCAGCACTTCTGCCTCGCTTCAGTACAGCATAAACCTTCTCCAGTCCTCACTGATACAAGTGTCCCAAGTAGTGTTGACTGTTCAGTATTCAGCAGCGGACTCTCAAGAGCCAGCCTACTACTTTGCTGGCAGACCCTAGTCTGTTCCTCCTACCTAGCAGGGATGACCGCCCTCCATGTTTGCATAGTTCTGTGCCATTGATTTCCCATACTTTGCTAGAAACTCACTGGTCTGTTTTCCAAAATACCTTACTGGAAGGGCTCCACCAGCTTGCACAAACCTGTCTGCCATAGCTTGCTTCGAGGGTAGTCCGTACATTTCTTTCTCCTCACAGATGTTTAGTTACATTTTGCATTGTTAAAGCAAGGTTAGGGTTATTTGGGTCCAGGGTGCAGATGAAGGGCCTACATGAAGGAGACTGTATCCCCAACCAAGTCACTGACTGTAATGGTAAATACCCACATAAATAGACGCCCCCAGAAGTAGAGAAGCCACATACGGAACCTCAGACTCCCCTGTTGAATTGGCGTATTTCCACCCGCATGACTATGAGGACCCTGTGCAAAGGGCACTCATTTGTAATCAGTGTGGATAAAGTCATATTGGTGCAAGCATTTAGTGAACGGAAGCAACCAAACAAAAGAGAGAACTTTATTCAGGTCTCTTTCAGAGAGGGGCAAAAATACCGAGTGTTGGGATTTCTGAATGCTGTGCGACTAGAAGACTGGTATTCAAGCAGGTTAAAGCTATTGTCTCTCAGTCCTTTCCGTTGAATGTGGATAATGCCTTTTATCCTAACTGTCTCTGGGTTGGTGCTTAGAGTTAATTGCGAATAATTATTTAATGCAGACTTGTAAAATTGCAGTGTGTGAGATTAACACTGGACTACAGCAACCCTCTTCTCGGGCCTTTCAAAGGAAATCAAAATGCATTGATGTATCACTTATTTTGTAGCACTGTCACTTTGTTGCATTTGTAGGTCGCGCATTTCACCTGGATCACTTGATCTGCAGTGTTCTGATTCAGCTGGGGCTGTAGGCTTGAGGTATTCCACCTGAGTCTGCAATGCAGAATCTGGGGTACAAGCTAGGAACACAAGCAGCGTCTTTATGTACACAGGAACCTCATCAGGGAGTTGGCTTTTGGAGCGAGCCGGGGTCTGCTGGCCCTGGAATACTAAAGTCTAATAGGAAATTTTCATTTTAGTTTACTGCATTCTGGGAATTGTAGTGGTGCCTCAGAACCATTGAATGACATCATTTGGAGGTACCATTACTATGTTTTTAAAGGGGAAGCACATCAGTGGGCCATGGTGTCATCTGGTGTAACTTTCTTATATTAATGCCATCCTTGTGTTTGTTTTTTTGTGTGTGTTTATTTAACAAAAAGTTGAAATGTTGTCCAATTGAAGGAAATGGGTAGTGGCCATTGAGCTACTCACCTTAGGACGGTGAAAGCTGGCTTCTAAAGTCAGCTTTCTTATTTCACCAAACGCTTCATACTGGTCAAATTATTAAACAGCCAAGCATTTGAATTGATCATGAGAGAAGAAACCATGCATGTGTTATCTAGTTTTCTCCCTTTGACTCTCTCTCCCCTCACTTACCCCTAATGACACCCTTGCATAGCAGTTTTGTATCCTCAGCACCTTGGGGCTGAGTTGCTCGGGTACAACAAAATGTTCTCTATAAAATGCCTCACAGCTCTTTGGAGCTAGGTTAGTGCTCCGTAAAGTTAGTAAAAACACAGGATTCAGCTACATAATGCCCCTCTCCGCCACCTTTGTCACTGCTTTCCTTATCTAGAGACCAGCTGTGCTTCTGACCTGGTTCCCTCTGTCTCGGGTGTGCACCATCTGCTGGACTACAAAAGATAAGATGTTAACAAGGATTCTCCTCACACACCACATACCCTACTCCAGGGTGTTCACATTGAAATGTAGTCCTTCCCAGCCACTGTAAGTGTATTGCCAGCATTCCTATACCTTTAGCGTGGAGACCTCACATCTAAGGGCGCATGTATTGTGTATGTAGTACTTATATCCGGAAACAGCTTTGTTTGTCCACAAATGTTTAATTCATCTACAGCTCTTCAAAACCTGGTGCACCTCTCAACAGCCAGCGGCAACAGCCACAGCTGCTGAGTTGCGAGGACAGCAGCACGACAACAGAACCCTAAACTCTGAAGAATCTAATTGTTGGTCTAGCAGTATCCACCTAAACAAGATCACAACATATCTCCCTTCTCTCAAGCACAGAAGGAAGAACATTTAAATATGTGAAGGCTTTAGGATAAGCAAAAAAAAGAAACGGGAAAATATAATTAAAGATGAAATATTCTTCACAAATGAGAAACTGAAAAACACATATAGAAATACTAATAAAACGAAATAACGGAATAGATCTGAATTGCATATAGCACTGCATATTCTGAATAATGATATTGCATCTGTATACTGATATTGTAGAGACAAGATATCAATCAAACAACTTAAATAACATTTCTCAAGAAACCCTCACATTAGGTACATAGCAGAAATAAAACAAGCAATTAAGGAACTGCTTCAGCACAAAATCTTGCAAGTAACAAGGAGAGCTCCACACTCGCAGGGGTCTCTGAGAACATTACGTATTCTGAAGACACGGTATATCCTGGGCATTACCAGCGATACTACAATTAGTCCCCAAATTTTCGCCATCTGGTCCCACAACTCTCATTCTTTCATCCACATGAGTCGCCTAACAACTGACGATCCTGTGCTGACACCACTACACACACCTCCATCCTCTCTCCTCGTTGCTGATTTGTCATCTGAACAGTGCTTAATTTGAGCCGGCGGTTTACAGCGCTCAGTAGTAGCAATTAATTGTCAGCACCAGCACTTAATTGTCACCACCTACACTCAGACAAGCAGTGCCACCATGAGGCAGACTTTCCTAATTTAGAGACCAGCACAACATTTGTTTATTAATTCGAAATACATCAGAATGACTAATACTTTTGACACAAGCCATTCCTATAGCTATGGGGGCCTAGAATAGTCTGAATTGTAACACTGCTAGGATGTGTGGTATACGTTTTGTTGGTACTGCTATTGGCAGAGCTGGTAGGAGCAATGGGTGGTGCAACCTGCAGTGGCTTCCTGACGAGAGCTCTGGCACTTATTTTTTTGCAAATTAAGCACTGCATCTGAACAATATATCAGAAAGAAACAGGTTAGTGTTAGATTCCTTACCATAGAATATCCCCAGGCGTCAGACTGGATCTGGAAACTTTTCGTCAGCAGTACCCCTGCGCATCAGTAGGCATCGTCTGCGGCTCCGCGTCAATCGGCGGCGTCCTGATCGTCGGGATAACGTCGTCGGAGTACTTAGACGCCCCCCTCGCGCGCTGACGTCGGTTCTTCTTTTTTCCACCCCAGCAAGCGCAGATCCGGGAAGAGCAGTACTCTAGTCATTTTTTGACTAACTTTTTTGATCTCTTTGGATCACTTTTCGAGTCGACTACAACTCGCGGTGCCGTTAGGGATGCCTGGTTTTAAACCTTGCGACGCCTATCACCGCCTGATGTCGGTGACCGACCCCCACCATCGGTGCCTTTACTGCCTCGGGGTCGACCACGATGACAAGTCGTGCCCCGACTCCCGGGCCTTGACCTCGAAGGCTAGACTGGAACGGTCCTGTAAGCTGCTCGAGCTCCGGCAGTCTGCTCCGCGCCGCTCGAGTTGGAAGTCGAGGGACCAGCTGCAGTCATCGCCGCTCGTCGTGTCACCATCACTCGTCGGGCTCCAAGTCCTCCGGTAAGTCGAAGCATTCGAAAAAGAAGTCGAAGAGGCATCATCGCTCTTCTGACTCCCCCCCGACGAGACCGGGGGTTCGGGCGACACCGCCGTGCGGCTCCGCCGGAGCCGTACCCAGCTCCACACCCGCCGGTCCCTGGGCTGCACGCAACGCCAGAGGAGATACATGATTTCCTCGTGGTCATGAGGACTCACTTCCCTCCGTCAGATTCTGTCGAGGCGCCTTCGGGCCCCGCAGATCCGACTGGGAGCCTAACTGGGCCGGCGGCTCCGGCCCCGGCACCGTCGGGTACTTCAGTCCCGACGCCACAGGGCCCCACAGTATCCAGGCCTGGATCCGGGTCGTCGCCAGTTGACCGCCCGATTCCTCCGCTGGCGCCGACCCCGAGGGTGTCCCTCCCGGTGCCGTCTTCAGACGACACCGTCCCCGGTTTCAGCCCCGGTCCGGGTGCGACGCCGGAGCGGCGCCGCTCGGCGTGGTCTCTGACGCCGATGGGTGAACACTTCACCTACGACCTGGGGACCCTCTGGCACAGCAGTGCCAGTTAAGCCAGGACTGGGCAGATGAGCTGGGGGAGACCAGTGGTCTAGACACTTCGCCTGACACTGGATTCATCTCTCCTCCTTCCGTGGCTTTGGAGGAGGGGTCTACTTATAGCATGGTGTTGACTAGGGCAGCCAAGGCCTTGGCTCTTGAGCTCCCGGTCGCAGCCGTGAGGACTAACCTCCTCACTGAGGTGCTCAAACCACAGGCAAGCTCCTCAGAGCCTCTATTGCTGTTTAACGAAGCCCTCACTGAGGTTCTGATGGGCAGCTGGTCCAAGCTCTCTACAGGCCTTCCTTTGGATCGGAACGTGGCCCGACGTCATCGCCCGCCTCCGGGCGACCCCTGCTTTCTGTTCATCCACCCCACCCCCGAGAGTCTGGTTATCCAGGCCTCAACGTCCCAGACCGCATTCCCGACCGCTCCACCGGATCGGGAATCCAAAAGGTCTGTCAACACCACTTGCCTTTTGTGCCGTTACACCCACTCACTGTGGTATACGGTTGCGGACGTGCTGCCACAGTGTCCGGAGGAGGCTCGGACACGGCTCGCCCAAGCCCTGGCGGAGGAGCGGGATGCACATGTCCGTCCAGCCAGCCACATGCCGCAGAACCAACCTCAACGCGGTCGCGGACGTGGTTACCGCCGTGGCGGTGCCGGGGGACAAAGGCAGGGTCAGTCCACATCTGCTCCTGCAGCATCTGCCTCAAAGCCTTCCTAGTCCGGCATTTCAGGCCCATTCAACGCCAGTGGAGGGCAGGGTTCGCCATCAGCTCCTCTACTGGCGTACCATCACATCGGACAGGTGGGTGCTGCAAATCGTCCGAAGGGGCTACTCCCTCCCCTTCGAGGCGACCCCTCCAGCCATGCCACCGTAGTACCACCGCATGTCGGGGGATCACTTGCAACTTCTACGAGAGGAAGTTACGGCCCTCCTGGCAAAGGGGGCCATCAAGCGCGTTCCTGGGCCAGAAGTAGGGTGTGGTTGTTATTCCCGCTACTTTCTGTTTCCCAAGTGGGGCAAAGGAGGCCTACGCCCTATCTTGGACCTCCGGAACATCAACGGCTTCCTCCGGAAGGAGAAGTTCAAGATGCTGACATTGGCTCAGGTCTTAGCTGCCCTGGAGACTGGATGGTGGCGTTGGACTTGCAGGACGCTTATTTCCACATCCTAGTCCTGCCGGCGCTACCTGCGGTTCACGGTAGGCCACAAGCACTTTCAGTTTACCGTGCTCCCCTTCGGCCTTACCAGCGCCCCTCGGGTGTTCACGAAAGTGATGGCGGTGGTCGCAGCTCATCTGCGTAGATCAGGGGTTCCAGTCTTCCCCTATCTCGACGACTGGTTGTTGAAGGCGGGCTTGCCCCAGACAGTCGTCTCCCACCTCCAGACTAGGGCCGACCTCCTGCACCTGCTGGGGTTCTCCATCAACGTGCCGAAGTCACACCTGTGCCCCTCTCAGAAGCTCCTCTTCATCGGAGCGGTTCTGGACTCGGCGCGGTTTCGGGTTTATCCCCCCCGAACAGCGGGTTCGAGACATTCAGACTCTGATTCCGATCTTTCAGCCTTTATCCCAGGTCTTGGTCTGGTTGACGCTGCGGCTCCTGGGGCTGATGGCCTCCTGCATCCTACCGGTGCAGAACGCCAGGTGGCGGATGCGGGCTCTGCAGTGGGACCTGAGGTTTGTGGGCACAGCATCAGGGCAACCTGTCCGACCATGTGCTGATCTCGGAGGGCACTGCGAGACAGTTGCAGTGGTGGCTCACAGAACGCGATTGGGTCAACAGCAGATCCCTCTCCCTACCCCAACTGGAGCACGTAGTAGTGAAGGATGCGTCCCTCCTGGGATGGGGGGGTCACATGGGAGAGGCGGAGATCAGAGGCCTCCGGTCTCCGGCGGAGTCCCGGTTCCATATCAACCTTCTGGTGCTGCGGGCGATCCGGCTTGCACTGAAGGCATTCCTTCCCTCTGTCTGGGGAAGTGTAGTGCAGGTGTTCACGGAGAACACCACCTTCATGTGGTACTGCAATAAACAGGGCGGAGGCTGTGCGCCTCTGGACATGGCTGTAACGCCTGGCAGGCTCTCTGAACGCCAGGGAGGACAAACTCAGCCGTCGGTGCATGATGGATCCCGAATGGCGTCTGAACTCGGACATGGCGCAAAGTCTCTTTCAGCAGTGGGGAGAGCCTTGATTAGATCTATTCGCCACCGAAGAGAACGCGCAGTGTCGTCAGTTCTGCGCGTTGGAATTTCCAAGGCGGCACTCGCTCAGAGACGCGTTTCGTCGTGAGTGAAGCTGCGGTCTGTTGTACGCCTTTCCGCCTATACCACTTCTGCCCAGAGTGCTGAAGAAGATCAGGCGAGACCGGGCCCAAGTCATCCTTGTGGCTCCGGACTGGGCACGAAGGTACTGCTTTCCAGAGCAACTCAGCATGTCAGCCGATCCCCCGATTCGTCTGCCTTCTCAGGAGGACCTTCTGTCGCAGCAGCAGGGGACGGTCCTCCACCCGAACCTGTCCAGTCTCCACCTACATGTGTGGAGATTGAGCGGCGACAGTTGAGGCCATTTGACTTGCCTCCTGAAGTCTGTGATATCATTCTGGCAGCCAGGCGTCCCTCCACAAAATCGGTAGGTGGAACAAATTTGTGGCATGGTGCACAGCAAAGGCTGTGGATCCACTTTCTGCCCCCCTTTCAGAGGTTCTCCTCTTCCTTCTTTCTCTTTCCCAGCAGGGCCCTGCTCTGGGCACTGTCAAAGGCTATGTATCGGCCATTTCAGCCTTCTTGAGGCTTCCTGATCAGCCTTCTCTTTTTAAGTCCCCAGTTGTAAATAGATTCTTGAAGGGCATCACGCACATGTTCCCTCATGTTCCTTTTGTCCTTTTGTCAGTGGGACTTGAACCTTGTTCTAACCTATTTGATGTGTGCTCCCTTCGAGCCACTTCACAATTGCCCTCTTCGTCTTCTGACTATTAAGACTGCATTCCTGGTTGCCGTCACCTCTGACAGGAGAATGAGTGAGCTCCAGGCTCTATCTTCTAAGCCTCCTTTCCTCTCTGTCGATCATGTCAAAGTTCTTCTGAGGACTTGTCCTTCTTTCCTGCCCAAGGTGTTTACAGCCTTTCATATCTGGCAGTCCATCACCTTGCCCACCTTCTTTCCGCCTCCGCATCCCTCGAAAGAGGAAGAGAGGCTCCACCGTCTGCACCCAAAATGTGCGCTCTCCTTCTATCTAGATGGCACACGCCAGTACCGGGTGGACGACCAGCTCTTTGTTGGTTATGTGGGCGCTAAGAAGGGACGGGCGGTGCACAAGCGGACCCTCTCTCGGTGGGTCGTTTTATGCATCAAGGTTTGCTACTCCTTGGCGAAAAAGGAGCCTGTTGTTGGGCTGAGGTCCCATTCCACTCGGGCCACGGCGGCTACTACTGTCCTGGGTCGGGGAGTCCCCTTGCAGGACATCTGTCAGGCACTACGTGGGCCTCACTGCACACGTTTGCTAGGCACTACTGTCTGGACAGCCAAGTCCGGATGATGGCTTTTTCGGCCGTTCCGTTCTCCAGGACTTTCTGGTGTGATCTTGGTTTGCAGACCCCTCACCGGGGTTGGTATTGTTGGGGTATCTAATTAAGGTAAGACATCTAACACTAACCTGTTTCTTTCAGATGCACAAGTTACTTACCTTCGATAACGATATATCTGTAGGAAACAGTAGTTAGTGTTAGATTCCTTACCGCCCCACCAACCCTCCCTGTTCTGCAAACCGATATCTAGGGTTAAGGTCATCCCTTTCAGGGCCCTAGTTTTATGGCACCAGTGTCGGTTTCTATCATGGCTCTGCATTCCTGGCGCGGAAAGCTATGTACAGAACTGACGTCCGTGCGTGAGGTACTCCGACAAAGTCATCCTGGCGATCATGACGACGGACGCGGAGCCGCAGACGCCGCCTACCGACGCGCAGGGGTACTGCTGACGAAAACTTTACGGATCCAGTCTGACGCCTGGGGATATTCTAAGGTAAGGAATCTAACACTAACTACTGTTTCTTACACATATATCGTTACCGATGGTAAGTAACTTGTGCTTTACTACCCTTCGAAGATTCCATCTCTCCCTATTGACCAACACCACATGCCACCGAAGTACCTCCTTGACTTGACAAGGACCACAGATTTTACTCTTACCTGGAATACAGAGATAATCACTCTCATCCCTAACTCTCTCCCATTTCCCACCAACCTACTCCCATATCCAGTAAGATAATAGTTTGGTTGCAGCTTTTCTCCCCCTCATGGCATAAAAGGGCAACACATTGGTGGTGACCTTTTCAGTGGTGCCGTGAGCTCACACCTAATCCTAAATGACTTCCTCCAAATCCATGTAATTGGCTAAGGCAACTCTGTCGCACCCTTGGTTGGCTGTCTCCTCAATCACATTAGCTTGAAGATTGTAGAGCGCTGTGCGGGAGTGTTTTATTCCACAAAAACTCAAAAATTCTCTAATATCTCCAGATGTCAATTGGGTTACATTATCGGTTATGAGCACAGTCGGGTAGCAATCCTCTCTGAAAACTCCTGCAATACTTTTATAGTAACCCGAGTGGCGAACATATATTAAGACCAAACGAAATCTGTTCTATTCAACCTCTGCCAGGGACCAATAAAGTCAGGGCACACACTAAGCCACACCTGTCCGGGATCAGCGATACTACTTGGTATGACCTGTGCTGCGACTTTCAACCTTTTCTCACACTCACTGCATTTAAGATACCTTGTAACCCATTCAACCACATCACTGTCCATTCCTGGCCACCAAAACTTTCATCTCAATTTTTCTTCATCACTGTTTGCCCCAAATGTCCTTCATGGGCCTGCAAATTCCAAATGGAGGGACAATTTTATCACATAATTTGATCAGCAACAGTCGACAACTCATCCAAGACTGCATTAAAGGGCCTCAGTGTAATGGGTAAAGTGCTCTCTCTCCTTCCGCCTTTGAGAATGATATTTAGAACTGCTTTCAACACTTCATCCTTCAACATGGCAAGCACCCACTCAGATTTGCCAACTGTACCTTGACTCAACTGGACAGCATCCTCCACACTAGCAATTGCCTCTTCTCTTTCACATTTGGTCACCCCTTTCTCATGCACATTACGCCAGCCAGTTATGAACTCCACCAGAAAGTTTCATCCTTGCAACCTGGACACCAGTCGAGCCAACCAGGCAGACCCTTTACCTGCCCCATCTGATGACAACAATTGTAAAAGTGGCTTGTGGTCGATGCGAAAAATGATCTTGCTTCCCCACACGTACGTCCTAAAATATTCCATACCCCAAGCTGCTGCTAAGGTCTCCTTCTGTATAACAGAGTAATGACGCTCAACAGCAGTCAAGGAGCGTGACGCAAAAGCCCCTGTTTTTTCTGAGGGACCCATCTTTTGGGGACAATACTGCACCAACCCCTGTGTAACCAGCATCCACATCACAATGGTGTTGCCATTAACATTGACATGCCATGTTAATGGCAGCACAATATTCTTGGTGCAACAACACCAACACTAATAAGGTCCCAAAGGCGAGACCTATTGGCTATGCCAATGCTTGTTTTATTCATGGGATCTTATGTATCCCTGTTTTGCTGTTTAACTAGCTTACGGATCAATTAAACCTCATTTTGACTGATAGACTTGGGTGAGAGGAATGTAGGTGGAGATGGAAAAGAAACAAGACTTGGCAAAGGAAGCACAAACCTGAAGCGACAACACTAACATGAAGGGACAGGTGTAAAAGAATAGGATAACACTGCAATGATGAAACAAAGAAAAAGGTACAGGAGCAGAGGGGGAAAGGGGATGATGTGCCTTACGTGATTGAGTGGCAAGCAAGGGTCTTGTGGGGATGGCGGTGGGAGCAAAGGAGGGTTGAGCTAGCCCACGATCTGCCCTAAAATCGGATAGTTGGTTGATAAAGACTGCCTTTCAGTGGTCTTCGGTCTTGGTGCTGGGCATGACAAATGCTGCTTAATTGAATGGACCAAAGTTTACATATGCTACTGAACTAGATAAACAACTCTGTCAGGGGCCCACCCTAAAAAAAGCAGCAATTGAAACCAGGCAGGTGAAAGCGCGCCCTGGTAGTGCAAACAGATTGCAGATGCCAATCTGCACAAGCTGTTGTGGAGCTTAATTTATCCGCACATTTAGCATGGAACCAAAAAATCAATAGTCGAAGGTGAAACGTTCCAAGCAAAAAATATTGCAAACAAAACGTAAGATGGCGCAGGCAGAAACAAAACTTTACAACCATACTCTTCACCTCAGACGACCTAAATAACAAGGTGAAAAGCTGGTGTTGAAAATTCTTCCACTTGGACTTAAAGTCATTCACTTTTATATTTGGCTAAACGATTTCTTTATTTACATTTTCAAGAGGCTAATAAATTAGCTGCTGCAAGCCTCAAACGGAAAATGGCTCAGTCATGGTTTTAGGCCGGGGTTGCACAGGTGAGACTAAGGTATTCTGCTGTATAAACAGCACACTTGTGGCTGTTATGCGCACAGTGATGCAATTAGCACTACTTGTTGGCCGCTAGTACGGCTCGCTGGGGTATAACCTGAGCGGTGTTTAGACTTTGTCCAGGTCTGAAGGAATGGACAGAAGGAGGGTGTGGTGATGTATTGAGATCTGAACAGCCTTGAAAGCAAAACAAGTAACTGGACCTGGCTTTTGTCTGGAGCTCACAAGATATCTTTAGAGTAAAAATGTTCTAAGACTGTTGTTGCGAAGAGTGAGAACAGCATTATATTTTGTGGAGCGATTTATGTAGTTGTTACGTGCAGTGCTTTAAATGGAATTATAAGTTCAGGTACTCACTGTTTAGAGTACCTGGTTTTTGCCTGCAAAGCTGTGTCGAGGCCTAAAAATGAATGTGTCCTCATGTAAAGCAACTAGTGCTATCTATGTAAGCACTCTGATACCCGATTCGGGTCGAGTTCAAGCTATATAAAACTCTGTAAAATAAAAATTACATTGGCCCCTTTGAGAGAGACCCTCCAGTTTTTTCATCCTACTTAACCACATCGACGCTGATGACGAGCTCAGCTCGTCATGAGGTACACCTCTCGTACGTTCATGACGAGCTGAGCTCGTCATGAACCGCGGGTTTTTTAAAACTTCAGCGCACAGCGGGAAAATGCGCCGCACCGATGCGGTTATAGCCCTGCTTAAGAGACTGCTATGAGAACAGCTCAGCTAGTTGAATTGTGCTAATGGATGCCACTGGCCAGTACCATAGTGATATTTCAGCACGCAGGGGCGTCGCTGCCCACAGCACGTCCATTATCAACTCATGAGAACCCCCGGTTTTAGGTGTAGGCACCTCAAGAGTAGCCCTTTTGTATGTATGATCTTGCGCAGTTTACTGAACTCAGGACGAAGCTCCACAGATTAAGCTCAGATTTCAGCTCAATCACTACAAATGTCCCATGGCTGGCAGAGCCCTCCTTCCAACAAAACCATGAAACCTCCAGTGCGCAGACACCAAAGTTATCAGCTGCCAATCAGGCAACCTTTGAACGACTGACTTAAAAACACGTTTACCTATGACACAGAAGTGCAAGGGACAGACTGGGACCATGTACAGTACTGTAAAGCATATTTATGAGGGCCAGGTTCTGGAAACTCGTTCAAAAACATTACCAAGGAAGACTGAAGCACAATAAGGGGTTGCGGAGCTTGCGCGGAAATATCTCATCGACAGAAGAGGGAAAATGGTAGAGTTTGAGGTCTTAAGAGGTCAATGTTGATGACTGGGATCTGAGCAAGAGCAGGGCCACTCGCTCTCGCAAGCTTAAGATTGAAACGTCCATCGGGAAAACAGACTTTCATAAGAACCTGAAAAGAATGGCGTTTGGACGGGAACATCAGACAAATATGTACACCTATATAATTTGTGAATATAAATATAGCAAACATAACGTTCACGTTTTACCAACATGTGTTCTTTGATATTACCGTTGTTTATTATTTCTTATCTCTGTAACAAGAGACGAGCTACAGCTGTCAACAAGCATTGGCCGCGTGGCGGTGAAAGTAACGCGGCCGTGAAAGCGATAGTGATGGCAGGGACGCGCTCTTTTGTTGGGGAGGGGCAGAGCGAGGCGCTTGGCAGAGCAAGGCTTAATGAGCAATGAAAGCCACATGGCGGCTGCACACGTGCACACGCTCGTGACCGCAAGCTTGAGGCCAGCAAAAGCCACTGGTAGCACTTTCAAAAGCCACTCACTAAATTACTTGCAGCGCATGCGCTGGCTCAGCGAGCCCTAAAAAGGGTCAGTTTTTCACTGGAAAAACGTGATGGGTCCGTGTTGTTTTTTTCCCCCGTTTTCTGTCACGGGCACTAAGCCTACCCACAAAAGTAAGGTTCCATTTTTTGTGACAAGCCATGGAGCACAGAGTAGTAGAATATGTTATTGCTAGTTGGATTTAACTGCATTTAGTCCTTCCAAATGTATTCTAGTGTGTATGTAGCCCGGTCTGGTGGCTGACTGGACTAATGCATCCACTGTAGAGACCAGTGAACGACCTCATGGTCACAGGTTCAAATCCCGGCGGGTCCACTCAGCCTTTCATCCTTCTGAGGTCGATAACATGAGTACCATTGAGTTGGGTTACAATAAACATCTGTTATTCAGCACCAAGATACCCTTAAGTGAAATGTGCGATTTACAAAAAAATTGTTGTATGAAAGAATACATTATGAAAAAATACCCTCTAAATCATATACTATTATGGGCACCCACAAATTGTGAAATGTAGAAATAACCAGTGCTCCTAAACCCCATATCTTGTGCCCATTTCAGAAATACATAGGTTTCTTTTATACCCATTTTCACTCTACACATTTCACCATGTGAATTGGTATACAATAAAAAGTCATTGGTCTGCAGCTCAGTTGTTGGCTCTGAGTACCGTGGGTACTTGGAGAACCTACAAACCATATATAGACCGGTAACCAGAAGGACCTAGCAGGCATAATGGCATATTTGTTTTGTAAATCGGCCATTGTGACAAAAAGTTACAGATGAAAAACTCCTTTTCAAAATTTCTTATTTCCTTCAAATCTTTTTTTTATTTTACGAGATAAAAACAGAACAACGGGCCAGATACATACCGCGTTATGCCCACAACCCTATGCAGGACCGGCCACATAGTATACGATTAACTTCCTGCACTATTGCTCCTTTTTAAACACAGCATGTCGCCTACAACCCGTGACGGGCCGGCCTCGTGGTAGACATTAAAAGGCAATACTAATTTGTTGTGACGCTTCATAGGGCCCTTTAAAAAAACTTTAATACTGTAACAAGGGCACAAGGTCCAGAAGAAAAGGAAACGAAAGAAGCAAAGAGAAGGAAGACAGATAAAAGAGTGAGTAGCAGCGTTTAGATAGTAGTGAAGGAAGAGATCGCGTGGGCGGCGGGAGGGAAAGGAGGGGAGGAAGGCGGGGCCTACCATCTAAGCCACTGTGGGACTTATAATCTATGCGAGGAGGTCACGCACTGAGTTGGACGGTTGCAGGAGCAGCTTGTCCGGGTCAGGCGGGAGGATAGCATCTTTGAAAAGGCGCAGCACCCTAAGCTTGGCAGGTAAGTAACAAGCATTTTTTAGCTTACCGAGATACTTAATTAAAGGTTGCCATGCAGTGTAGCGAGTATCACATGCTTGTAGTCGCGCTGTAAGGAGTTCCATGGTTAAGACATGCCATAAGCACACGTACCAAGCGGCGATAGGGGGTGCCTCCGTCCTTTCCCAATATTGCCCAATAAGTTGCTTGGCTGCTCCAAGCATATGCAATGCTATAGTCCAATCGCTCCGAGTGACCGCCTTTAAAGTGGTCGGTTTGATGCCCAGCAGGATTGTATTTATAGATTCGGGCAGGGGGAAACCAAGCACCCGTTTGATGTGACTAAGGACTTCTTTCCAGAACAAGGTCCGGAATGGGCAGGACCACCAGATATGTATGAAATCGCCAGACGCAGTCAAACATCTCCAGCACTTGGGGGAGGAGGCAGGGAACATTTTGCGCAAACGATCCGGTGTGTAATACCATTGTGTCATGCTTTTATATGCGTTTTCTTTTTGTGGGATACTGCGGAAGATCCTGGGTATGTCACGCCATAGACGACTCCACTGTGCGGGTGAGATTTCTTCATCAGACGCCAGTTGCCACTTGCGCTGATACGGGTGAGTAGGCACTAGGGGGGGTGCTGTAGCACAAGTTACTACTTGTGTAACGATATATCTGTAAGAGACATTAGTTAGTGATAGATTCCTTACCTTAGAATATCCCCAGGCGTCAGACTGGAACTGGAATTTTTTTTGTGTAGCAATACCCCTGCACGCCGGCAGCCGTCGTCCGCGGCTCCGCGTCCTTTGTCGGAGTCGTTAGCGCCGGAATGACGTCGTCGGAGTACTTAGACGCCGCCCATGCGCGCTGACGTCAGTTCTGATACACAGCTTTTCCGCGCCAGATACGCAGAGCCATGATTGAACCAACACTGGTGCCATGAAACTAGGGCCCTGAAAGGGGATGACCTTAACCCTAGATATCGGTTCGCAGAACAGGGAGGATGGGTGGGTCGGTAAGGAATCTATCACTAACTAATGTCTCTTACAGATATATCGTTACACAAGTAGTAACTTGTGCATCTGAAAGAGACACGTTGGTGATAGATTCCTTACTTTAGAATAGATACCCCAGCAATACCAACCCCAGTGGTGCGTCTGCGAACCAATAATCACACCAGAAAGTACTGGAGGACGGAACGGCCAAAGAAGCCATCCCTCCGGACTTGGCTGTCCAGGCAGTAGTGTCGTGCAAACGTGTGCAGCGAGGCCCACGTAGCTGCCTGGCAAATGTCCTGCAAGGGCACACCCCGGCCCAGGGCAGTGGTAGTCGTCGTGGCCCAAGTGGAATGAGCCCTCAATCCAACAGGAGGCTCCTTCTTAGCCAAGGAGTAACATGCCTGGATACACAAGATGATCCACCGGGAGATGGTCCGCTTGTGCACCGCCTTTCCCTTCTTAGCGCCCACGTAACCAACAAAGAGTTGGTCATCCACCCGGAACTGGCGTTTGCGATCTAGATGGAATGAGAGCGCACGTTTTGGGTCCAGACGGTGGAGCCTCTCCTCCTCTTTCGAGGGATGCGGAGGCGGAAATAAGGTGGGCAAGGTAATGGACTGCCCGATGTGGAAAGCCGTGACAACCTTGGGCAGGAAAGAAGGTCTTGTCCGCAACACAACCTTGTCCGGATGAACAAAGAGGAAAGGAGGTGTGGAAGAAAGAGCCTGGAGCTCACTCACTCTCCTGGCAGAGGTGATGGCAACCAGGAAAGCAGTCTTCAAAGTAAGAAGACTGAGAAGACAGTTATGGAGCGGGTCAAAGGGAGCCCACATTAGGTAAATAAGAAAAAGCTTGAAGTCCCACTGGGGCATCACGAAAGGAACAGGAGGGAACATGTGTGTGATGCCCTTCAAAAACCTATTTACAATAGGGGACTTGAACAAGGAAGGCTGATCAGGTAGCCTCAAAAAGGCGGAAAGGGCAGAAAGGTAGCCCTTGATAGTGCCCAGAGCAGAGCCCTGCTGGGCACGAGCAAGAAGGAAGAGGAGAACCTCAGAAAGAGAGGCAGAGAGTGGATCCACAGCCTTTGCTGTGCACCATGCCACAAATCTGTTCCACCTGCAGGCGTATACCGACTTTGTGGAGGGACGCCTGGCTGCCAGAATGACATTACAGACTTCGGGAGGCAAGTCAGATGGCCTCAACTGTCGCCGCTCAATCTCCAAGCTTGTAGGTGGAGAGTGGACAGGTTTGAGAAGAGAACCGTCCCCTGCTGCTGCGACAGAAGGTCCTCCCGAAGAGGCAGACGAACCGGGGGATCGACTGACATGCTGAGTAGCTCGGGATACCAGTATCTTCGTGCCCAGTCCGGAGCCACAAGGATAACCTGGGCCCGGTCACGCCTTATCTTCTTCAGCACTCTGGGCAGAAGTGGTATAGGCGGAAAGGTGTACAATAGACCGCAACTCCACTCGCGACGAAAAGCGTCTCCGAGCGAGTGGCGCCTTGGAAATGCCAACGCGCAGAACTGATGACATTGCACGTTCTCTTCTGTGGCAAATAGATCTAACCAAGGCTCTCCCCACTGCTGAAAGAGGCCTTGCGCCACGTCCGAGTTCAGACGCCATTCGTGATCCATCATGCACCGACGGCTGAGTTCGTCCGCCCTAGCGTTCAGAGAACCTGCCAGGTGTTAAACCACCAGGGTCACGCCCTGATGTTCCAGCCACTGCCAGAGGCGCAGAGCCTCCTGGCATAGGGTCCACGACCCCACCCCGCCCTGTTTGTTGCAGTACCACATGGCGGTGGTGTTGTTCGTGAACACCTGCACTACACTCCCCCGGACAGAGGGGAGGAATGCTTTCAGTGCTAGACGGATCACCCGCAGCTCCAAAAAGTTGATATGGAGCTGGGACTCCGCCGGAGACCAGAGGCCTCTGATCTCCGCCTCTCCCATGTGGCCTCCCCAGCCCTGGAGGGACGCGTCCGTCACAACCACGTGCTCCGGGTGGGGTAGGGAGAGGGATCTGCCACTGACCCAATCGCGGTCCGTGAGCCACCACTGCAACTGTCTCGCAGTGCCCTCCGAGATCAAGACATGATCGGACAGGTTGCCCTGATGCTGGGCCCACTGCTGAGCCCGCATCCGCCACCGGGCGTGATGCACCAGAAGGATGCAGGAGGCCATCAGCCCCAGAAGCCGCAGCGTCAACCTGACAGAGACCCGGGATAAAGGCTGAAAGATCGGAATCGGAGCCTGAATATCCCGAACCCGCTGTTCGGGAGGATAAACCCGAAACTGCGCCGAGTCTAGAACCGCTCCGATGAAGAGGAGCTTCTGAGAGGGACACAGGTGTGACTTCGGCACATTGATGGAGAACCCCAGCAAGTGCAGGAGGTCGGCCGTAGTCTGGAGGTGGTTGACGACTGTCTGGGGTGAGCCAGCCTTGAACAACCAGTCGTCGAGGTAGGGGAAGACTGGCACCCCTAACCTGGGCAGATGAGCTGCGACCACCGCGATCACCTTCGTGAACACCCGTGGGGCGCTTGTAAGGCCAAAGGGGAGCACGGTAAACTGAAAGTGCTCGTGGCCTACCGTGAACCGCAGGTAACGCCGGTGGGCCGGCAGGACGGGAATGTGAAAATAACGCTACCATCCAGTCTCCGGGGTCTAGGGCAGCTAAGACCTGAGCCAATGTCAGCATCTTGAACTTCTCCTTCCGGAGGAAGCCGTTGACGTTCCGTAGGTCCAAGATAGGGCGTAGGCCCCCTTTGCCCTTCTTGGGTCCCAGAAAGTAGTGGGAGTAACAACCACACCCTACTTCTGGCCCAGGAACGCACTCGATGGCCCCCTTGGCCAAGAGGGCTGATACTTCCTCTTGCAGAAGTTGCAAGTGATCCCCCGACACGCGGTGGTACTGCAGTGGCTTGGCTGGAGGGGTCGCCTCGAAGGGGAGGGAGTAGCCCCTTCGGACGATGTGCAGCACTCACCAGTCCGACGTGACAGTGCGCCAGTGGAAGAGGTGATGGCGAACCCTGCCACCCACCGGCGTCACATGGGCCTGAAAACACGGACAAGGAAGGTTTTGAGGCAGGTGCTGCGGAGGCAAGTGTGGTCTGGCCTCGCCGTTGTCCCCGACCGCCGTTACGGCGGTTTCCACGGCCGCCACCGCGCTGTTGAACATTCTGCGGTGTGTGTGGCTGGCAGCTCGTGTGGGGGCGCCCCTTCCGTGTCCACGAAAGGAGGAAAAGGCAGCCGATTGCTGGCGTGGGGCCGAGAGGCCCAAGGACTTGGCCGTAGCCCTGGAGTCCTTAAAACGCTCAAGCGCATGGTCTGCCTTGTCGTCAAAGAGGCGACGGCCATCGAATGGCATGTCCAGAAGAGTGGACTGGACATCGGCCGAAAAGTTGGTGGTCCTCAACCACGCGTGGCTTCGAACCGCCACCGTCGTTGCCATCGCCCTGCCCAGTGAGTCCGTGGTATCCAGCCCACACCGGATGGAATATCGCGCTGCATCTCGACCCTCCGCAAGGGCTTGGGCGAGTTTAGCCCGGACCTCCTCCGGGCATTGTGGCAGCACGTCCGCGACCGTGTCCCACAGGGTGTGGGTGTAGTGGCCCAAGAGGCATGTGGTATTGACAGACCGCAGTCCCAAACTCAGGGACGAGAACAACTTATTGCCGAACTGCTCGTACCTCTTGGATTCCCGATCGGGCGGGGCCGTCGGGAATGCAGTCTGGGAAGTAGAGGCCTGGATGACTAGGCTCTCGGGGGTGGGATGGGTGGACAAAAAGCAAGGATCGCCCGGAGCCGGGCGGTAGCGTCTGGCCACGTTCCTATCCACAGGCGGACCTGTGGCGGGCTTGGACCAAGTGCCCACAAGAACGTCACACAAGGCCTCATTAAACGGCAGTAGAGGCTCACTGGAGCTTGCCTGCGGTTTAAGGACCTCAGTGAGGAGGTTAGTCCTCACGGCCGCGACGGGGAGCTCAAGGTTTAAGGCCTTGGCTGCCCTCGTCAACACTACACTGTAAGCAGCCCCCTCCTCCTTAGCCACGGTGGGAGAGGAGACAAATCCAGTGTCTGGCGAAGTGTCAATACCACTGGCCTCCCCAAGCTCATATGTCCAGTCCTCTTGAGACTGGCACACCTCTGCCAGAGGGTCCGCAGACCCCTTCCAATCACCCTCGTCACCCATCTCCTGTAGAAAGGGTCAACAGACGGGGCCTCCTCATGGAAATAACAATCTCCAAAGGCCGTCGGAAGCGGCGCCCAGCGGCTCCGCTCCGGTGCCAGAGTCAGACCGAAGGGAACATTGGGGACGGCGTCCACAGGGGGCGCTGGGGGCGACCCCCGCGGGGCCGGCACCGGTGAGGTCGTGAGGTCGACCGGCCACGACCCGGAAGCGGATGCGGTGAGGTCCTGCGGCGCCGGGACCGAAGTCGCCGCCGGGGCCGAAGCACCCGACCCGCTAGGGCCTCCAGCCGTGGCCGTTGGGCCCAAAGGCGCCACGGGACCCGGCTGAGGAGGGAGGGACCTCATGGCCATGAGGTACCGCTCGACCTCCTCCGGCGTCGCGCCATGCCCAGGGACCCGAAGGTGTGGGGCAGGCGGTGACGCCTGCGACTCAGTTGGAGCCGCGTGGGTGGTGTCACCCGAACCCCCAGCCGCATCGTGCGAGCGTCGGGGTGGGTCGGAGGAATGATGACGCCTCTCCGACCTCTCATGCCTCTTACCTGAGTGAGGACTTGGATCCCGATGACCGATGTCCACTCCCGGAGCTGCGAAGACTTCGACCCCGCGACCGGTCCCTCGACCTCCCGTGGGACCGGGCCCTTGAGCGGCACTGGGCCGACTGCCATAGCTCGAGCCGCTTGTGGGACCGCTCCCGCCTAGCCTTCGACGTCAGGGTCCGGCAGTTGGAGCAGGTACGGTTGTCGTGGTCGAGGCCTAAACACTTCAGACACCGGCGATGGGGGTCAGTAACCGACATCAGTCGGTCGCACTTGGAACAGGGTTTGAACCCGGGCATCCCTACCGGCACCGTCTGAGTTGAAGACTCGAGTAGAGAAATGATCAAAAAGATCAAAAAGTTTAGTCAAAAAAGACTAAGGGGTAGAGCCTCTCTGGATCTGCGCTAGCTGGCGCGTAAAAAAGAAGAACTGACGTCAGCGCGCATGTGCGGCGTCTAAGTACTCCGACGACGTCATTCCGGCACTAACGACGCCGACGACGGACGCGGAGCCGCGGACGACGCGTGCCGGCGCGCGGGGGTATTGCTACGCAAAATATTTTCCGCATCCAGTCTGACAGCTGGGGATATTCTAAGGTAAGGAATCTATCACTAACATGTCTCTTTCAGATAGATCTGATATGTGCGGGAGATGAGGCCCTTCGGGTCGTCGAAAGAGCGGACCAGCCGCTCAAAGGAGGTGAATGGACGGGTGGCTGCCTCCTGCATCCCCACAGAGGCGACCCAATGTGGTAGCTGTGCATACTGTTACTCTGTTCCCGGTGGGAAATTACATTCTTCTCTACATTGCGCAAACGTTTTGAGTACTCCCCCCCTCAAAGAGGTCGCAGACCACTCTGCATACCCCCTGTACCCATCTATCAAAAGCCTGGGAGCGGTATGCCGGGGGAAATAGAGGGTTGCCTGCTATGGGCGTATGGGGAGAAGGAAAGGTAGTAAGACCCCTACGCACCGCCACTTTATCCCAGATGTCTAATACCGTTTTACTGGGTACCGCCATATAGGTACTCCTAGAGCGCGCCGTATGATGGAGCCACGTGAGGTCCCAGATGGTGCGCCCAGTGACCATTCTGTCCATGTGAAACAAGACCTTTTTGCTTTCAGTGGTCGTCCACTCCGATGCAAAGCGAAGATGAGGCCCAGTAATAGTCTAAAAGGTTAGAACAGGCTAACCCTCCTCTATCCCGCGACAGCATGAGGATCTTGTGTGAAATTCTTGGCCTGCGCCCACCCCAAATGAAGGTGGTAAGATCACGCTGTAGGCTCTGTATCTGATGATATGGGATCGGGGTGAGTAGGCATTGGAATAAGTATAATATTTTAGGGAGGACCGACATTTTGATGGCGTTGAGCCTGCCCAGCCATGACATCGACAAAGGCTTACATCTTCGCAAGTCCTCCAGCACTGCCCTCCTACAGTCCCGCCAGTTAGTTTGGGTCCATGTGTCTAAGGAAGGAGTTAGCTTAAGACCTAGGTATTCGATATGATCAGTAGCCCACTGATACGGCGCAAGTCTCTCCAAGGTAGGTATCTCCTCCTTAGGAATTGTGAGGTTAAGGGCCCAGGATTTGCTATGATTGATTTTGAGTCCTGAGGCCCGTTTAAAGGTCTGTAAGAGGGAGTGCAGAGCCAGGAGAGATGTGTGCGGTCGTGAAAGTGTAAGGATGAGGTTGTCTGCGAATAGCGCCACCTTGTTCTGTCGACCCCATCCCATATTGATGCCATGTATGTCTGTCCTCTGTCTGATCATCTCTGCCAAGGGTTCCACCACAAGGGCAAAGAGCAGAGGCGAAAGAGGACACCCCTGCCGGGTACCCCTGTGAATATGGAAAGGTTCGGTGAGTTGTCCATTAACCCTGACTCTGGCCTGTGGGGACTTATATGGTGCCATGATCTGGGAGATCATATTCTGGCCCAGTCTGACCCTCTGCAGTACCGCCCGGATAAAAGCCCAGTCGACCCCATCGAACGCTTTCTCCGTGTCGAGCGATAGAAGGCAAGCTGGTATGTTCCAGTTGTGCGCTTTTCCTACTATGTGGGCAAGCCTTCGTACATTGTCCGCCCCTTGACGATTGCGGATGAAGCCGACTTGGTCCGGCTCCACCAAACCCAGCATGTGGGGGTCCAGACGTTTGGCAAGGATTTTGGTGTAGATTTTAAGATCAGTGTTCAAGAGCACTATGGGGCGGTAAGAGGCGCATAGCACTAGGTCCTTCCCGGGTTTGGGTATGAGCGCTATTTCCGCCATGCCCATGGAGGGTGTCAGTCCGTCCGTGTCTGAGAAAGAATTGTACAATCGGAAGAGGTGGGGTATGAGCTGCGTCTGAAACATGCGGTAGAAAGCCAACGGTAGGCCGTCCGGACCCGGAGTCCTTCCAAGAGGGAGGTCCTTGAGTGCCGCCGTCGTCTCCTCCGCAGTGAGAGGTCCCTCCAGACCCCGAACGTGTTGGGGTGCAACGGGTTCCAAGCACACTGGTTTAAGGCATCCTGGAAAAGATGAGGGGGCTTTGGTTCAGCCGCGTAAAGTGTAGCATAGTAGGCCTTAAAGGCCTCATATTTGGCCCACTCTGAAGTGACTCGTAAGCCGTCCGGGAGTTTAATATTAGCTATGTTCGCTTTCGCTGCTCACGCCCTCAGATGCCTCGGCAATTGCTTGCCCACTTGGTCTCCCCCTTCATAATACCGCTGCTTCAAGGCTATGAGGGATCTTTCTGCTTTATTGGTGAGCAAAACGCGCAGCTGCCCCTGGAGATTTGCGAGCCGCTGTCGGGATTCAAGCGTGGTACGAGCCTGGTCATGTTTTTCTGCTGCCTTGATATCTGCAGAGAGGTTATCTTCCAGCAGTCGGGTCTTGCGCGCCCGCGCAATCGAGAGCGAGGTGATGTGACCTCAGATTGTGGCCTTCAAAGCATCCCACACCACGGGGAAAGATGTCTCAGCGGTATCATTACTCGTGAAGTAAGAGTCAATGGCAACCCGTATGCTTTCCACGTATGCCAGGTCCCGCAGGATACTCGGCGGCAGGCGCCACCTCAGAGTGTGGGGGAGGGGGGCAAGCGGCCAGGTCCTGCAAGAGAAGCTCGACATGAGCATGATCAGAAAGTGATATAGCGGACATAGTTACTGCCAGTATGGCTCACACCATGGCGTGAGGGATAAATAGATAATCAATGCACGAGTACGAGCGATGTACATGCGAATAGAACGAGAAATCCCTTGCCTCCGGCGAATAGTATCGCCATGCATCCGTCAAGCCCAGGTCCGTTATTTGTGCACGGAGCGTAGAGGACATGGCCCCCATCCCGGTCAAAGACGTTCCACTGCGGTACGCCCAAAGGTCCCATACTAGGTTAAAGTCACCCCCCAGGATCAGCGAGGGATCCCCCTGCGGGATATGATCCCGCAAGAGTGCTCGGAGTTTAGAGCCCTGCATTCGGTTTGGTGCATAGACATTACACAGCGTGAAATTGATCCTCCCAATTCCAACACCCACCTTAACAAAGCACCCATCTGGGCTACGTAGAACCTTGATCTCCCCCTGCCTAACGCCGCTCCTGCACAGAATTGCCACCCCAGCCGTTTTAGTGTCCGCCATGGCCCAGAATTGGAGTGTATATTTAGGATGCGCCATGCGCTGAACATCTTCCTTTAAAAGATGCGTTTCTTGGAGGAATATGATGTCGGGGTCATGCTGGAGGAGGTATCGCCACACCTGTTGCCGCTTGTTCGGAGAATTAAGCCCCTTAACATTAAGGGAAAGCACCTTTAAAGGGCAGGGAAGGGCCATTGTCGGTTCTTATTCCTAACTAGTCCTTTAAGCCACTGAAGGGAGCCGCGCAGTTCGAGGGAAGGGACGCACAGGGACATTTCTGGCTTGCCCGGAGACGCTCGCCTGCGCCACAAAGTTACCCGCCCGCCTTACTCAAGGAAATAGAGAAAGAGAAAAGAGAGAGGTAGAAAAGCAGGAAGGCACAGCAGTGGAGAATAACAAACCAACAACGGCCAACGGGGCCATATTATTTTGTTCCCTTCGCAGGGCATCCTACACCCAAGGGTTTGGATAGGCCCAGAGATGTCACTCCCTCAGGAACAATTGGGGGTAGGTTTGCAGTCGTCCTCAAGTTCATCTAGTGGGAAAGCCTCAGCGTCCCCCCACCCCATTGGCAAGGAGCTGGGGTGTAAATCAAGATAGTGCAGCAATCAGCAAACCTAGGTAGAAGAGTACATTTCAACAAGTGCATGCTTCCTAATCCGTTGCGGGTGTCTGCTCAGCCTATCATGGAGTCAGGGGGTGGGAGGTGGATTCTTCCCTATCCCCTTCAAGGGATCATATATGTGCGATGATATCCTGCTTGGCCTGCGAGGCAGATTGATCATCCATGGGCGGCGAACGTCGATGATGAGGAACAGTGGTCCAAGATGGTTTGGCAGGCACCCGCTCCTGGCGCTGTGGGCGGGAAGGGCTGGTCGGCGGCATTCGAAGCAACTGTGCTGCCTCAGTGTAGGACCGTAACACTCTGCGCTTGGATTCCCATTGGAAAATGAGGGCAAATGGATGGCCCCATTGGTATGAGATGCCCATGTTCCGCAGCTTCTTGGTCACAGGCTTGAAAGCACGGCGTCGTCGCAGGGTGTTGGGCGCCAAGTCTTGGAAGACCTGGATGTTGTGCCCCTCGTAACTGAGATCTGGCTTAGCACATGCCGCCCTGAGGATAGCCTCCTTCTCTGTAAAAAAGTGGACCCTTGTTAAGATATCTGGGAGGAGTCCCGGCCTCCCCGCGGGCCCGGATACCCGGTGGGCTCGATCTAAAGCCGGCAGAGATGCGTCCCCAACCCCCCCAGACTTCGTGGAGGAGTTGCGCCACATAGGTCATGATGTCCTTCCCCTCCGCACCAAGAGGGACCCCACAAATGCGGATGTTGTTCCAGCGGCTCCGGTTCTCTAAATCCTCCTGCTTTACTTGCAGCTCTATGTGTTGCTCCTCTAGTGCAGCCAGGCGTTGCCACAATTGCTCCTGGTCTCCCGTGAGGGCATCCACTGTCTTTTCCAGCCCATCCACCCGGTCTCCTAAATCAGTAACCTCTTTTCTAAGTTCTCGCACACACGAGTGGACCTCTGAGTGCAGAGAGCCAATTTCCATCTTGAGTTCTGACATGAAAGAGGTCATAAATGCCTGGGTCACAGGTGTCGAGTCCCCCGCGGCCTGCGGTGCCACATCAGTAGGAGCCGACGATCCCGTCTTGCCCCACATTGCCACCACGGAGTTGTCCCTGGGGGCCGCAGCCGGGTCTGCCTTGCCCCCTCTGGAACGCGTCATCGCCAGTCCCGAAGCGTTCTAAGGGCAACCGGGCAGCGTGGTGCATGCGAGACAGTTGTAATGTACCCTGAAAGGTCCACTTCCCAAACCGTGCCACTATAGTTACTATCCTGCAATGTCCAAAACTACCGCGGGGGTACAATGTGTAAGGCTCTCCATCCAGATACCAAACCACCAGGACGTGAGATACATCTTGTTGAGGCCCACCACCTGTCCGCCCTCTCTACTACAGGACCTACGGGCAGGTCGCTTCAAGCGCTGAAATGTCCACAATACCGGGCCAGTGAGTTCGAGTGATCGCTTCTGGGTTGTCCGCTACTCCAAGACAGTCCACATACACCACGCGCCCCTCCTACAAAAAGCAGTCTTGAAGCCCTCTAGAGCCAGCAACATACTCTGACCAGCCGGTACACTGTGCCACCCAGCTGTGCCCCCTGCTCTCACTTGCCATAGCGCAGTTGCCCCGATCTCCCCCTCCACCTCTCTAATCAGCGTGTTGTGTTTTCCAAGCCTCGTCAATGCTGGGGCGAGCCGCCCAATGCCTCCAGGCCGCCCCGCTCAACAGTCCCAAAATGGCGCCATGTACGCCCTGTGCGAGGTGCCCCTCCACTGTCGCCCGTCTGCCGGTGCGTGGCCGCAGTCCGCTTAGTCCCTTTGCACCCCCCAAGTATTGACACGGGGGGGGGGGGCAGAGGCGTTGCGTATGGCACAGTCTTCCTGGGTGCAGCAGCGCGCAGGAACCAGAGTCTCAGGGCCGCCCCTGGGGAGAGTTCCAAAATGGCGGAGGAGCCCGCGCCCCGCCTCGCCACTCGTGTGCATCCCCCAGTCTCAGCCGCACTGTACCTGTTGCGGGTCCTGATAGCCCCAGAAGGCAGAGTCCGCTCCCCCTCCACCTCTCCAACCAACGTGTTGTATTTTCCAAGCCTCTTCAGCGCTGAGGCGGGCCGTCTAATGCCTGCAGGCCGCCCCGCTCAACTGTCACAAAACAGCGCCATGTTCGCCCTGTGCAAGGTGCCCCCCCCCGCAATCGCTTGGCTGCCGGTGAGTGGCCGGTGCCTGCTGAGTCCCTCTGAAACCCCCCAAGTAGTGACACGGTGGGGCAGAGGCTTTGTGTATGGCATAGGTTCCCCGGGTGCAGCAGCGCGCAGGAACCAGTGTCTCAGGGGAGCCAGGAGGGGAGAGTCAAAATGGCGGGGGAGCGTGCGTCTGGCCTCGCCGCTCACCTGTAGTCCCCAGTCTCAGTGGCACTGCACCTGTTATGGGCCCTTATAACCCCGGGAGGCAGAGTTCACATCCAGCTCCGTCAGGATCTCTGCCGCTGATATCCTCCAGTCGAGTGCTGCATGGTAAGTTCTGCCAAGCCGCTCCTACGTCCCCTCTGCCAGCGCCGATGCGCGCCCTATCAATGTAACCTTCAGGACGTCGCCAGCCCGTCCACCTCAGCCACCTCCAGTTGCTCAGGGGCAATAGCTCCACTACGCCTGCCGCCGCTCAGCTCGGTCCACTATGCTCGGGTTTCCAGGGAGTCACCAGGCCTCAGGGGGGCCACCTCCGGAGATCTTGCACGGTGGCAGTCAGCTCTGGCAGGTCGCCACTCCCCCGTCGCACTCCACACTGCAAACCACTGCTGGGTGCTGTGTAGTCGCTCTACTGTTCTCCCTGGTCACCCCGATCAACGCCCCCACCCGTGGTGGCAGCCTCCGCTTCTAGGCGAGTGCCACTGGGCAGGCCTCGCCAGGCCGTTCGGTCTTCACCCGCCTCCGCTAGCTCTGATGCGGGCTCTGCCGTCGCGGTCCCTAGAGATGCCACTGGCCCGACCACTGCAGCCGTCCACGAGACGCGGTGTCGGCCACCGGGCCCCAATTTACAGGGACCCTAAGGGGTTGGCAGAGTACAGGGCGGGCTCCGCCAGAGGTTTCACAAAATGACGGCCCACGCCGACTTCCCTCCGTCATCTGCCCAGGAAATCACTGCCGATCAGAGTTCCGCCTCTCTTTGGGTGCCCCAGGTCACTGCGGTCAACGTCCACCCCTAGGGCAGCAGTTGCAGCACCCCAGCTCTGCTTTAATTGCCAATAATGGTAGCAGACTGCCGGAGCACCCCAGAGACACGTCTCCCCGCATCGCTGGCAAGACCACATCCCCAAATTTCTTATTTCAACAGTTAGTTTCTTTGAGAAAACCTTGAAGGATCTACACATATGACCCCTTGCTCAATTCAGAATGCTGTCTACTTTACAGAAATCTATAGCTTTCCTGGGTCACCCATGGGTTTCACACTGGTTTCAACCACAAACTGGAAGTAGGTTGAGAGCGCAAAAAATAGGAATTAAGGGCTGCCTCTTCAACAAAAAAAGCTAGGACTATGGTAAAACAAAATAGGCCGTTTATTCAACTCAGCATGTTCCTGAAAGTTGGGAAGATGGTGACTTTAGCACAGCAAGCCTTACGTTGGTGCCATTTGTAGGGGAAAAACCAGACACTTTTATTCAGGGCACTTTTTTCCTGTTTTTCCCCCAAGACTCAAAATGTAGCTATATTCTTGTCAGTCCCCTCCAGGGTTATCCACAAACCCTGGGTACCTTTAGAATGTTGGGGGGAAAAGGACATAAATTTGGTTTGGATAATTTATGTGGAAAAGAGTTATGGAGCTCTAAGCACAAACTACCCCATCTAAAGAGCTTAGCACTTGGGACAGCAGTTAAGGAGTTACGTAACTGAGAACCTGCCGAAAATGTAAACACAAGACATCTTAATTTTGCTATAGGCTGTAAACTTTAGAGGTAAGGAAACATGAACAGTGTGTTTCAGGTGTGTTTAAAATGAAAATGTGGTAGTGAAAAAATACATCAAGTGCTTGTGTATAAAGTCATACCTGCTTCTGCAGTAGGGAGGAAGTAATAAATGCACAACAATGACTCCATCCTTTCTTCTCTGTTTTCCTGGTGTGACCGTATGCACTTGATATTCTAGAATTACATCTTCTGTTGAGCTTATATTTAATTTGTATTTTATACTTTTTTAAACTGTGTTATCAGTAGAGAAAAGTTTGGCTAAAAAGGGAATTTGTTTTAATAAATAGGCAGCTAGGTAGAGAGGACCCTGTCAGGTCACAGCTTTGAAGAAAAGTGGGTACCCTAAATAGTGTTTACTATATGGAGAGAGTTTACTGTGTACCACACTGTTTGCAGACAGTGAAACTGTCATGAGATATACACCACCGAGTATTAAAAAAGTATCTATTTAGATCAGTGTACACTCAAAAAGGCACTAGTTGCCTAAAATAACCAACATCTGAAGGTGCTAAAGGTCATACTACCTGCAGCCTTCATGCTGTGGTGAAACCCTGACAAATAGCCCGTCTTTGGAAGCTAAGCAAGTACATGTACCTGGTGCACCCAGTCTTCTATGTTATGTAGAAATTGACATGCTACAACAAATCTATGTAATAACTCTAGGCTACTTACAGTTCTTAGTATGTACTACAAAGAATCTTTGTCCTGTTGGAAACTGTCAGAAGTCGGCAACTGTCATCTGCATGCAGAGTTATTGTTAAATATAAAGATGTATAATGTATTCCATACCTCTACACACCTATGATACATTAGAAGCACATGCGTTTCATAAACACTTACACCGCTTAGCTGGACACAGGCTGTACAAAATTAGGTAGAAGAGTAATATGGTAGTTACCCGCCACTATGTAAACTGTAAAATAAATTAGCACACTCATTGAGTGATTTCATCAGTGATGTCAGCAGTGATGTCATAAATGATGTCATAGTACCTATCAGTGATGTAATATGTGAGGTCATAAGCAGTGCATGGGGGAGACACAAGTTATAGTTCACTCTATAACTGACAAATTTCTGTGTTTTTTTTGTTTTTTTAAGTTCAGAACATTAATGTTTTCCATGACCGAATCACCTAGCTATAATATTACTCTAGCCTTTGTATTTTTTTTGGTGAATTTCTAAAGGTTTTTTTTTTTTTAAACCAAAAACTGATCTTTTAATCACACTTAACTATAGCATTACTTTAACCTTTGTTATTTCAGTGAATTTCTTTTTTACATAATATTTTATTACCATATGTAAAGCCAACCACCACGATCTTCACCTGTGCATGGCTGGGGGTTAGCCGCAGGGCCTTACGTCAAACCCCCCACAGTCAGCCACCCCATGCTGCACACAGCTTTGGCCATGGGCAGCAGAGGGTGGGCAACTGGACCTGGCCTGTGGCCATGCCCAACGGTCAGCCCTCCTGCAGGCTGCTAACCTCACGCTGCATACAGCCATTCATTGCGTGCCACGTGGGGTTGGACGCAGGGCCTAGCTTGCAGCCAGGCCCTGCGTCTGACATCACGCAGGCAGCCATCCTGAGGCAGCCACCCTAGCACTGTGCATGGCCTTTGCATGTGCATGGCATTGGGTTTGCCACAGGGCCTGTGTTGCAGCTAGGCCCTGCTTCCAACTCCCTGCAGGCAATCAACCCCATGTTCTGCACTGCCTCTGGCCCTGCGCAGCGGGGGTGTTGATCACAGAGCATGGCCTGCCGCCAGACTCTGTGGGCAAACCCCCAGCAGACTGTCAAACCCACACCCCGCACTGACTTTGCTGTGTGCAGCGTAGGGTTGGCCTGTGGGTCCCAGGGAGCCCATCTCCGGGGACCAAAACATATACATTAAGGGGAGGGGGCATGCAGCTTCCCCCTACCCTTAATTGGCCCCAAGGATCCCATTACCTCGGGCAAACTACAATTAAACGGGGGAGGAAAGCATGCTGCCCCCCACCCTGAGCTTTAATGGGCCCCAAGGACTACATCCCCAGGGCCAAATAAAATAAAAATGGTGGGGGGGGGGGCTGCGCGGCCCTGCCCCAATCGTTCTTGGGGCAGGGTCAGTAGGAGGGACAAGCAGTTTTTCTCCGTGAGCCTTGTAAGGCCCAGCGGACCCCATCCCCTTGGGCCAAACCAATAAAAAAGTGGCGCTGGCACTGTGGTCGACCTCCCCGAGCCTCATTGGGCACTGGGGCACCATCCCACACTGCCTTATGTATTTTAAAGGGGAGGGGTGTCACATAGGCCCCCCTCCTTGAGCCTCTGTAGGCCCTGGGACCCCATCTACAGAGCCTTCTTAGGCCCTGGGGACCCCATGGGTGTTTTTTTTCTTTTTTCTGAAAGAGTGCCTTCTCTCTGAGGCTATTTTGGCCTGGGGAAACCCATACCGTGGGGTCTGCATTATTCAAAGGTGTGTGCCCTCCCAGGACACCCACCATGCACAACGTTGGTGGCCGTAGGGGAACTCCAGGGCCCTTGTGATGCCAGCCGGCTCCCCGCATGCTGCAGGAGCCGACATTGCTCCCACCTAGAGGGAGCAGTTATTTATGGTTCTCCCTCCGGGCAGGAGCAATTTGTTGATCTGTCCCTGCCCGCATCAGTGCGCGAAAGAAAACAGATCTCAAGTATGCTTCCAGCTGGCAGGAGCATTTTTACAGCTTCCGCCTGCTGGGAGTAGACTTGGGGCCTTATTTAGATCTTGGCCAGGTTCCTCTGTCACAAAGGTGATGGATATAACCCGTTTGCCAAAATATAAATCCCATGGGATATCATGGTATTTATATTTCAGCTGCCGGATTATCTGTCATTGTGTGACGGAGTCATCCGTCTGCGAGATCTAAATCAGGCCCTTTCAAAACTGCTCCCACCAGGCATGAGCAAACATATGTTTCCCTGCCCGCCAGTGGCATAACAAGTTGATGGGGGCCCCCCTTCAAAGTACATGGAGGGGCCTCCGGACTCACTAGGGAGCTCTCGGGCCAGGGTACTGTGCCGAGGGTGTCCCTTGGAGCTAGGGGGCGTCTCCGCACTGCGTGGGCCTATGTTAATCAATGCTGCCTGTGCAGGCGCAGGCAGGGAAACTGCTGTGTCCTGTGTGTGTGCTCCCCGTGACACAATATGTAGGTTGGCCCCAGGGGATGGATTCTGCAGAGCCACTAACGGCTCAGGGAGGGCGGCTACACAGTCTCCCTCCTTTTCTTTGGACGATTCGGCCTCAGGCGTGGGCTTTTTGTCTCCTAAAATGGCTCGGGGAGGGGGCACCACCCTTTTAATTAAATAAATCGTCCCTAAGGGAAGGGGTCCATGGGGTCATTGTAGGGTGGGTTCCCTGGGCCCTATATTGACTTGGGGAGGGTAGCTACGTGGCCCCTCTACTTAATTAAATAATGCGTCCCGGGCCGCCATTTTTTTTCTCGATCCTACGGGACTGCGACAAAAAATGATGGCTTTTTTTCTTCAATTTTTGCCCCAGGGCGGATCTCTCTAGGTCCCCCACATAGGACTTTGGGGGGGCAAGGTATCGCTAACCTGCCCCCTTAAATCTTTTATTTTTTTCTCAAACTTCAGGACACTGTGCTATCCTCAAGTCCTGAAATGGCTGCCAGCAACAATTTTCTGATGTTCCTGGCAGCCAGTCAGAGTGCGCGCTCCCATGGGAGTCTGACTCCTGCGGGAGCAAATTGGCCCAAGGCTAAACAAGCATTGGAAATGCAATAGGTCTCGCAATAACGCGAGTCTGAACTATTAGCATTGTAAATGATAATGCCCTTTATTTTTGCGTTCTGGTTTTTGGAACATAAATAAAAGGCTTTGTCATTTACAAGGCCTATAGCTTAAATTTGCGTTAAAACGAGACCTATTGCATTGCAATGGTGGTGGTGCTGCTGAGTTTTCTCTGAATCTGCACTCTGAATCTGCCCCCACAATCTGCACCCACAATCTGCACCCACAATCTGCACCCACAATCTGCACCCACAATCTGCACCCTGAACCTGCACCCTGAATCTGCACCCACAATCTGCACCCACAATCTGCACCCACAATCTGCACCCAGAATCTGCACCCTGAATCTGCACCCACAATCTGCACCCTGAATCTGCACCCACAATCTGCACCCACAATCTGCACCCACAATCTGCACCCACAATCTGCACCCACAATCTGCACCCACAATCTGCACCCTGAATCTGCACCCACAATCTGCACCCACAATCTGCACCCACAATGTGTGAGTGGCGTTGCGTGTGTGAGTGGCGTTGCGTGTGTGAGTGGCGTTGCGTGTGTGAGTGGCGTTGCGTGTGTGAGTGGCGTTGCGCGTGTGAGTGGCGTTGCGCGTGTGAGTGGCGTTGCGCGTGTGAGTGGCGTTGCGCGTGTGAGTGGCGTTGCGTGGGTGAGTGTGGTGTTGCGTGGGTGAGTGTGGTGTTGCGTGGATGATAGTGGGCTTGCGTGAGTGTGAGTGGCGTTGCGTGTCTGTAAGTGTTGCTGTGTGGGTGAAAGTGGCACAGAGCCTTTGATGTGGCCTGGCGCAGGAGAAATGCTGCTGCTGCTAATTAAATACAAGAGCGGCCGGGAAACACAAGTACGGCCGGCCACATAATTAGGGGAGGAGAAGCCGCACAGCACACGCTGGAAGAAGCCCTTTGATGTGCTGTGCGGCCGCGATGCGCGCTCTGTGCTGGGGGAGGGGGAGGGCCATTAGCCTGAACTCGCGGCAAGATCAAACGAAGGGTGGGAGGGACATTGAGGAACAGATGGCCATGAAAGTGTATGGGCCAAAAGCGCGTGCCTGTGGCCACGTGCACTTGAAGAAAACGCCACGAAAAAATGCGGTGGTTTGACAATCAGTTCGAGCACTTGAATTCTCGCCATTTCCCATTCCTTCGGAATGGTAAAGGACGAGACCTAAAAAGCTCTCTGGGTTAATCAGAACTCTCTATTTTTGAGTTGAGTTGGCGCTCCCGCAAGAGACTTGCAAGACCCTAGCAGACCCAACCATCCAGATACACAAATATTTCTTACCCTTAATTTAAAATAAACTACTGAGCATATTTACATCAAAAAGCGCAATCTAAAAGAAGTCCATGGAAAATGCCTGAGGATTTTGCGTTTTGGGAATTCCATTTTCTCTTGGCCCCCACTTGACAGATCACCCTGAAACTTTCCATGCACCTGCTTGGCTAAAAAAAAAGAAAAAATTAAAACTTTTAAAGAAAATTTCAAGGGCAATTTATCAAACGGTGCCACAGTTGTTAGCTACCCAAAAAACGCATTTCCAATAGAAACACTGATTTAACTAGGAACTACACAGTGGTGACTGCCACTGGGTAAAATATATATTCCTAAAAAAATAAAGATGTGGCCTAGCAGTCTCTGTGCACCAACCCTGGCATTGACTTGCACTCCCTTTTAGAGGACTGTGTACATTTGTTCTGCCAAAGGGCCATACTTCATAATACAAGGCAGCCAGTGAATGAAGAGGGCTTACTCATTAACACACCCTGTATGATGTGGTGCTTGGAATCAAAATGTGAATGACACTTCAAAAGATCAATGTGTGAGAAGAGGGAGAGGGAGGAAGAGAGAGAAAAATACACCTGCGCTTATGCATTTATTTTTATTCATTTTTTGGAAAATATATGCGTCTAATAAAACAGCTTAAGCTGTATCTAAGCAAAAACTAAGGACCCATTAGGATGGCAGGTGGACTTCAGTCCACCCTAGCAGTGCTTGGACCGGCCGCCAGGGGTGCGGCGGTCCTGCCCTGCCAATTAGGATGCGACCGCCACCCTGGTGGTCGCATCCCGAATCTTTAACATTTCGGCGGGTGCTGTAAGCAGCACCCGCCGCAATGCCAAAGAGGCATGTTGTGCATTGCCATGCACAACGTGACCGTCAGTGTGCTGTGCCTACCACCTTGAGCATGGCAATGTAGAGGGCCAAGTGCAGCCCCCCCACCCCCGGGGGCCCACAACGGGCCACCAAAGCAATTCCTGCCAGGCTTTCCATGACGGCATCGCCGCCATGGAAAGGCCTTTGTGAAAACACATGCTAATATGGATGGCGGTTCCTGGTAGACCCCTTCACCATATTAGTGTCCCAATCCGCCCGGCCAGCAATGGTAACGATGGCATAAAAGTGGCAGACGCACTTTGCGTCCGCTGCGAAACACCTGCCATTGTAATATGGCGGGGTTTCACTTGTTACGATGTCGTGTCGGTCGCCACCCCCGGCTCGGCGGTGGCAAACGTCCTGACATCCTAATGGGCCCCTAAGTAAGAAAATTTTACTGAAGCATTTGTATGAAAAAAGACACCAACCACAAGAAATATCTACATTTGAAAATGGGAATATCTTAGTCCTAAAATTCTGGTCTAAACTATTCTCTTATTGATGCAGGGGCTATACTGAATATATTTCAGTCTTTTTTAAAGGCTGTCAAAGGATATCCAGGACATGCGTCGTAGTTCAGGTCTCAACTCTTTATGTAGGGATGAAATGCTTCAGGTGATTTTTAGACTGTATCATGTTAACTCATTTATTTCATGTCCTTTCTGTCTTGCAGGAGGAGCCAAGCACGCTGTACAGGTTAGTCTGCTTTTCTTTTACCAGCAGTCTTATTATTGTCAGTTGTATATATGACAATGAGAGGAGGTAGTGTTGTTACTACTGAACACGTGGCTGACCTCACCTCTCCAGACTCTGCCCTAAATCACACATTCTCCTATTTATTACACTTAATAACTTTAACTCAGGCGGAAGGGAGTACGCTCTTGGTTAGTTTGTGCTAGAGTTTCCTCGTGTCGTTTGATTGCCTATTTTCATGTGTACTTATATTCTATTATGAGACTTTGACCAGACAAGAGTGAGAAAGGCAGAAATGGGGAAAGGAAGCTAAAGATAGAAAAAAAGAACCAAAGTGAGGGAGAACGCTGTGATGAAAAACAACCTTCAAGAGTAAGGTAAAGAAAGAGGAATGTAGGGTGTGGAAGAAAGAGGCATTAGGATGTATCAATTTAAGGTGTCTAGAACAAGCAGCGAACTCATGAGAAAAACCTTGGGCCCCTAATCAAAGATGTTGACTACAATCCCACCCATGTGATTTCTGTTACCATGGACATAGACTCTTTACATACCAGTATCCCTCAGGAAGCAACACTGAGGGTGATAAAGGGAATATTGAGAAACACAGACTAGACTACCAGATCCGATTGGTCTTGTAATGTAAAAAGCTGTGATTTAAAAAAAACGGTTTCCATTTTGAAAATGATATATACCATCACATATGCTGGACTTCTGTGGAGAGCACCTTTGCCCAAACTTGACCTTCCTCTATATCCATGATTGTGACAAGGTAAATCGATGACAGCACAAATCCCTTCAAACACCATGTTTCACTTTGGAAACAATATATAAATAATGTTCTAGTGAAATGGGGGAGGGGGAATGAGGACCAAGTTTAATGAATTGACTAACAATCTAAATCCGGTGTCTCCAACCAGTTGATCGCAAGCTACCAGTATCTTCCAGACTCCTTTAGAGTAGCTTGCAGCCTTAAGTTCCTTTTTTAAATAAGCACAGGTTCACATTTTCCTTTTAAAGTTAAGGGAAGGCTGTGTTTATTTTACATTATCATTATCAGGCTGCAGATAGCAGGGCCAGATAATGAATAGTGTTAAGGCAGATTTAAATCAATCAATCAATCATTTGTGCACTACATACCTGCGAGGGTCTCAAGGCGCTGGGGGGTGCTACTGATCGAACAGCCAGGTCTTGAGTATCCTCCTGAAGGTCAGTAGGTCTTGGGTCTGTCATAGGCTCAGTGGGAGGGTGTTCCATGTCTTGGTGGCGAGGTGGGAAAAGGATTGCTCACCGGTGGTGGTTCTTCGGATGCGCGAGACGGTGGCGAGTGAGGGGTCGGCGGAGCGTAGCTGGCGTCTGTGGAAGTAGAATGAGAGCCGTCTGTTGACGTAGGCTGAGCCGGTCTTGTGGAGTGCCTTGTGTGCGTGGGTGAGGAGCTTGAAGGATATCCTCTTGTTGACGGGGAGCCAGTGTAGGTTTCTCAGGTGGGGGGTGATGTGGCCGTGGCGTGGTACGTCGAGGATCAGTTGTGCCGAGGCGTTTTGTATGTGTTGTAGTCGTTTGATGAGCTTGGTCGGGGCTCCCGCTTAGAGGGCGTTTCCGTAGTCGAGTCTGCTGCTGACGAGGGCCTGGGTGACAGTCTTTCTTGTATCTGTCAGGATCCATCTGTAGATCCTGCGGAGCATGCGGAGGGTGTTTAAGCAGAAGGAGGAGACGGCGTTGACTTGCTTGGTCATTGAGAGCGTTGAGTCGAGGATGATTCCCAGGTTGCGTGCGTGGTTGGTGGGTGTCTAGGCTGCCCCCAGTGCCGTCGGCCACCAGGAGTCGTCCCAAGCTGAAGGGTTGGAGCCGAGGATGAGGACCTCCGTCTTGTCAGAGTTCAGCTTCAGACGGCTGGTCTTCATCCAGTCGGCGATGGCCTTCATTCCTTCGTTGAGGTTGGCTTTGACGGTGATGGGGTCCTTGGTGAGGGAGAGGATCAGCTGAGTGTTGTCGGCGTAGGAGATTATGTTAAGGTTGTGCTGTCGGGCTACGTGTGCAAGCGTGGCCATGTAAATGTTGAACTGCGTCTGGATGAGGGAGGATCCTTGGGGTACGCCACAGATGATCTCGGAGGCTTTGGAACGGAATGGGGGAGGCGGACACTCTGGGTTCTGCCGGAGAGGAAGGAGGTGGTCCAATCCAGAGCCTTGTCTCGGATCGCTGCGGCGTGGAGGCATGCGCGTAGTGTGCGGTGGCAGACGGTGTCGAAGGCGGCAGAGAGGTCTAGGAGGATGAGTGCTGCGTTCTCGCCGTTGTCCACCAGGGTCCTGATGTCGTTGGCTGCGATGAGGGCAGTCTCGGTGCTGTGGTTGCTGCGGAACCCTGACTGGGAAGGTCTAGGATTCTATTTTCTTCTATGTATCGGGTTAGCTGTCTGGTGACGGTTTTCTCGATGACTGGCCGGGAAGGGGAGCAGAGAGATGGACCGGAAGTTCTTGAGGTGTCTTAGGTCTGCCTTAGGTTTTTGAGTAGGGCGTTGATCTCGGCGTGTTTCCAGATCTCTGGGAAGGTCGCGGTCTCAAGGGAGAGATTGATGACGTTGCACAGGTGGGGTGCGATGGAGCTGCTTTCTCTGTTAAAGACGTGGTGCGGGAATGGGTCTGACGGAGCGCCGGAGTGGATTGTGCGCATGGTCTTGATGGTGTCATCGATGCTCACGCTGGCCCAGGCTAGCAGGGGGTCGTGGTCGATGGCGTGCGGAGGCTGTGTTGTGTTGCTGTCTGTTGGATTTCTAACCTATGCTGGGGCACAGAGGTATTAAATTCCTGAATAAAAATCCTTGTCATCTCAATATTGGAGCAAAAGAACAAAATTATGTTTCTGAATGCTTTTAAAGGGGAGAAAATAAAAATTTACCATAATAATTAACTCTGCATTTCAATTTTCTCCCATTTCAAAGTGTCGCGTTTATAAACGGAAGGCCTCATGCTTCGAACAACCGGTAGCCTTTGTGACATATGTAGAACTGAAAATTACAGACGTTAGGTCGAGCCTGGGCAGCACATGCTATCTAGAGGGAGAACATTTAGTCCCTTTTCTACAGGCCACTGGCCTACCGAAGAACGTCATGGGATCCCGGAGGTAAGATCAAGATTAAACAAGCTTTTGCAATACAATTGTATTCGCATTACTTAAAGTTTGATCTATTGGCGTTGCAAATAATAATGCAACGCCAGGGGGAGGAGCTACGCTAGCAACCAAGATGGCCGAATAAGCTCCCGGCTCCGCCGACCTCCGCCAGTTGCTCACAAATCCTGACTATCATCCTGATTTCTCACCAGACTCCCGCGCAGCTGAAGTGTGCCTGACTCTAAAGGAGCAATCCCGGAATATCTAGCTGCTCAAATGACAAAGATACGCCGTGCTCCATTCTCGGCCTAACCCGGAGTTGAAGCCGGGGCCTCGAGTTCTAACCCAGCCGGGTTGGAGTTGAACAACATCGGCTGCGGGACGTGGGAGGCTCCCGGTCTCCCGAAGTGGAGTTTTTCTTGTCCGTTTTGGATGGTGGCTCGGTGGCAGCTTTATCCCGCGACTGCGGCGGCTTGACGTATCGATTGCTGTGGTCGGGGATCCACTGCCCGGAGGCCCCGTTCGGCTCCCGGGGTCGATGGGCTTGGCTCCTCGCTGGCGGTGACGGTGTTGAGATCGCGCATTTGGAAGTGCCCGCAGTTGTCATCGGCATTGCCAGTGTTTGGTGCCCCGGAGTAGTCGACCTCCGGGGTTCAGAGACCTGCTCGGTCGCTCCGTGAGGGGCGATGGAGCGGGTTGACTGTACACCGTCGCTGCATACTATAATGACCGCTATTGGGAAACTCTATTCACAAGTCACCGCCATCGTCCAGAGGATGGTTGTAACGGCTGATATCATCTGCCGGAGACCGGACTCCGACCCTTTGTTGGTCTGGAACAAGATGCTTTACCCGCGGAGCAAGCTCCGACTGCTACAGAGGACCCTGCGCGGAAGTCGGACTTTGTATTTTTTCTCGACTCCCAGACGGCAGCAAGCGAGCCCGAGACTATCAGAGGTGCATTATGCCCTATGCCGATATCTCCCGAGATGGATGTGGATATTCCTATACTTCAGAGTGAGTTCTCCAGTGACTGTCGGATTGATACCTCGCCCTTTTTCTCCCAGATGGTTCAAAAACGCTCTGGCGACCTATTTCTGGTGGGCTGTGACCTTCGTTTGACTTTTGGATTTTGTATACGGCTATCCTGGTATCACTTCTTCCGTGCTGACTTGGAAACTTTTCTATATTTTGATACTCCTGTTGAGATGGCGGTTCGGATGGACAGGGCTCGCATGAAGAATCGTAGCGGCCAGGGTTGACTTTTACCGCATGTGTTTGAAAAATGACTTCATTTGACACGGGATTTGTACCTCATGATGGCACGGGAGCGGGGTGGTTCTTACACGCTTCCCCCCCGTTGGATTTTACTTGTTGCATTCTATTATCCTGGAGATGTATGGGGTGGGTTGCTGCTGGCGGGGGGCTAGGGAGACCGGGGGCCTGTTTGATATTCCCTCATCCACTTTCTTTTTTCCTACTTTTAGGTCCAGTTCTGGGGCGACAGGCACACTGGTAGTGGGGATGGGCCGTAGCCATTGCAGAGGTGTAGGGTGGGGGGAATGGGGATGGGTTTGTTATTTTACCTTCGTTTAGTTCTATGGCCTTTTTTTTCTCTTTCCTTTCTTCTTTCACAAGAGATGGGTCGCTTATCCTGTATCGATTTTCTTATTTGTCAGGTGTCTAATTTGGTCTTTATTATCCTAGATCATGGGTGGGCTACCTTTGCAGGCTGTTGTTTTGTCGGATTGCTGATCGTCTCTCCCCTTTAATGTATGTATCGTTGCTACAGTTGCATTCTTCGGTAAATTGCTTTCTATGCATTGTATATTTGCTCACCTATAGATATATTGTGTCCTGTGTATGACACCCAATCCATGTAAATTCTCTTGTCGTCATCAATAAAAACTTTTTTTTAAAAATTTAAAAAAAATAATGCAACGCCAATAGGTCAAACTTTCAGTAATACAAGACCTATTGCATTGCAAATGCTTGTTTTTTAAATTGGAGAAATTTAAGGTGCAGATACATTTTCCAGATTTTTGCAGAATATTTATTTGCACTTTAAATTTCTCCCATTTAAAAAAAAATGGTTTTATGTTTGTGTTATACATGTAACTGTGCCACATATGGGAAAGGTGTGCCCTATCCCACAAGTACATATGACACTGGATCTCAGTCACTCATACACATATATCCCATTCGTACGCACCAATGTTCATGCATCCCCTGAGACAAGGGGCAAGTTTTATAGTTACTATGATTGTGCACTTTTTATTTCCCTAGTAACTGGGTTAATATTTTTTTCAGATGTCAAAATGTGAAGCTAAAGAAAGAGCTCATGCAATACAAAGGTAAAATATATTGTTGTTTCACTTATTTGTAAAGCTTAATGGCATTGTTCTAATTTTGGTAGTTTAGCTATCTATTAATGGTAAAATCCCTGGTTATTCATAAACTGTGGGAGCTCCATGGCCTACACTTACACATCATCCTCTCGCCCAAACTGATAAATTTAATTTTCGATACATTTTCTTTATATTTTATATCATATCGGTACCCTTACATCTGTCTCGGTAAATATTTCAAGACGGTTCTGTGCTGTCCCACTTACATCCACTCTCTGTTCCCTATCGTCACATCGGTCTGTACCTCTTTGTCCTAAAGTCATGTTAGTGTACCAGACATTGTGCCTTGTCCAGAGGCGATACCAAAGGGGATGATGGACGGAGTATTTGAGCAAATCACTCACTCACCCCCAGTCCAATGATCTGGGTTTAATCCATCATCATTCTTTAACTTACTCAACCACCCCAGTTCAGACATGGCCATATGCAAATCAGGCTGACCCTGTGCCTCATGGGAACAGTCCAGCCCGAACTGCCAAGCAATGTCTTCCCTGGACCGGAAACAAGCATCCTGGGACCGGTTTTGGGTTCATAACCCTCATCAGCCAGGCTATATTGAATCCAGTGGCAAAGTGAGCTAGGGACCCACGTCTGGGCATACCCTGCCAACTTAGGGCGAACAAAGCGATACAAAAGGGGATGATGGACGGAGCGCTTGAGCAAATCAAACACTCACCCCCAGTCAACTGATCTGGGTTTAATCCACCATCATTCTTTAGCTCACTCCACCACCCCAGTTCAGACATGGCCCTATGCAAATCAGTCTGACCCTGTGCCTAATGGGAACAGTTCAGCCCGAACTGCCAAGCCATGTCCAACTTTGCTGCTACCTCTGCATCAGATTTGGTCATCTAAAATGGTAAGTGCTCTGAGAAGGCTGGCACAAAGAAGTTCCTTGCAATCTCTCGTCTGAAGGGCTATTGGAATGTTCAGTTGGTTTTGAAAATCATGCTTCCTCCCTTGTACCATTTGATAATTTTCTCCATTCCCAAGGTCTGCTATATTTTTTGTAACCAGGCCTTTCCTAATGGAACTATTGTGGAACCCCACCTAGCATCTGTGACTTGCTTCACTGCTAAGAGCACGTGTGAGATAATGGCCTGGTTGTAGAGGTTATGTGACTTCAGAGGACAATCCAGGTATTATAACTTCAGGACATTCGGGCAAATGTTACCTTGTGAATTCCCTGTAGCATTTAGTGCCTTCCTCCAAAATCTAATCAACTGGGGACATACTCAAAGTAGGAAAGTTAGTGTATTTTTTCCTTACAAAAACCCCTTCCCCTATCAAACCATATTTCTAATGGATACATCTTTACATCTTCCTATCAATTCCTCACCATTTGAATACCTCTTCAGACTGTCCAAAGAACCTATTTTCCCAACAGTGACTCCCCAGCACTGCCAAGTTGCACCACATAGCTGCAGCACAACTCCATTTCAAGACATCATATCATTGGGGTACATTGAGCACCAGCTGGTGTGCTCATGTCCCTTATGTTTTGTTTTACACACCTCATTGATGCAGTATGGAGCTCTCTCACATCCTCTCACCGATTAAATTCTCAGCTTTAAACAGCGACTAGATTAAATTTCTTCTCATAGTGCCTCAGGATATAAGCCTTGCTGATGGTGCGACAAGATATCCCTTTCTATGTGATGTGTTTGTGGTGGGGCTGTGATGCTGTAGCTTGCAACTACAACCCCACAAAAACCATCAGGAATTAAGAAGATGAGTTGTTTTTGGCCAAGGCCAGCAGGAAAATCTCTAAAAGGTATATTTGCTTCCAGGATATGTACTCTTGCTACAAAAATCACAAAAAAAGTCTTAGGAAGGAAAAGTTTGGGAGGACCGCAGAAGTTTCTAAAATTGTCGGAGCCGCTCGCGACCGCGTGGCGACCCCAGATGGCGGCGCCTGATGGGAGATGACGGAGCCGGGGAGGAAGACTAGCCGGCAGCTCGGATCGGGCCGCGACTCGGTATAGCAGATGATGCCCCTCCTTCCGACCTGGACTGAGGTCAGAGACTTCCCCCATCAAGGCGGCATTAGGAGAACGGAGCGGAGGCCGGCGCGGGTTCGGCTGGGACCCCCTGCATGGCAAGCCCGAGCGCGTGCAGAAAAGTGCCGCACTGGCTTATGAGAGGTGAAAGTACTCTGGCGCTGGCACCGGGCAGTAGCGGGAGCAGAGACAGGCAGCTTGTGGGGCTAGTAGGAGCGGGGACCGCCGAGACGCAGAGAGAGGAGGCCTGGAGCCTGGGTGGCCGTTAACAGAGGAGGGCAACAGTGCATGGCAGGCTGGGAGCAGCAAAGAGATGAGACCCTAATAGCCCAGTGAGATGCCCTGACTGAACTGCACCCCCTGAGATCTGGTGACTGCTAGGCCTTGACCGGCCATGGAGACACTGCGACAGGGTACACCATTGACAGGCCCAAGTGGGCTGATTAGCGCCCCTGAAGAAGACGGGAGTGGAGCAACGGGGTGGGAAAGTGTCCTCCCCCGCGCAGCTGAAGCGCTGGAGACCAGAGGAAAGTGACGTGGGCTGGCAGGCCTAGGAGATCAGCCTGGACTGAGTTAGCAGGCCCCACAGCTTCCAAAAGGCCAGAAGTTGGGCCCTGGAATGACTGGAGCAGAGGAGTAGGTGGCAAACTCGCAGTAGTGAGGGTCGGCAGCAGAAGCAATGGCTTGACTGGGACTCCCCAGACTGGCCCACTCCTGGAGAACTATAGCCTGGACGCTGCCCGAGAAGCTCCGGTGGTGGGGAGCATACATGCTAGGTACGGCAGAAACGGCAAGAGTCGCAGACACTGGGCCAAGTGTGTACTGGGACCCATACCAGTGTGGCGTAGATAACTGAACGCCCTAAGCATATACAGCTAAGACATCACCCCCGGACCTCTGGCTGGCGGGGTTTGTGAGGCGGCTTGAAGGTACAGAAGGTGGTACGGAATGAAACAGATAGCCTAAGACCTAAAGAGGGGGTGAGCCTGGGCCTGGGCCTTGCGGTGAGCAGTGGTTGCAGGAAGCATCGGCGCAGTGCCGGGATTAGGAGGCGAGAGGCGGCAGACCTGGAGTGAATGAGGACAAGATCCCAAGAGGGAGGCTTCCGTAAAAGGGTCCTAGAACGGCCTGGACCCATTGCTGAAATCAGAGAGCAGACCTTGGGGCAGCCTACGCTGAGGCCTAAATCATGGAGTGACAGAGAGGTCATCCCAGAGCGCAGAATCTGGACAACTGCATCAGGAGACAGCGGGCTCATGCACCTGCAAACAAGACAGTGGTGATAACCTAACTTTGAGGTGAAGTGGTGTGTCGGGCCAGAGCCCGGGGAGGACCAGAGTCCTAGGGCGGATCTGAAAGGGGGCGAAGCCAGACCCAGGCTGAGATCCAAGAAGCACTGTGGGAGTCAGTGGGACAACAATAGAAAGTTGCCACAGAGGTAGACGGGCCTGGGCTGAACTTGAGTGGGGTAAACCACCAACCCATAGAGCGCTGGCCAGATAAGATGATCGCGCAGATGGCGAGAGTAACCTGAAATCGCATGAGCACGCGTAGCGCCAGAAGTGCCACAGAGCGAGAGGACACCATGGGGATGCTCCCCAAAAAGAAAGACCGGGAAGTGACCCTGGCAGGCAAATCATCAGATGAGAAAGAGAAAGCCACGACGCAGATGGGACAATCTGGAGACCCCACACTGCAGGACATACTGCAAGCTATTACCTCCTCCAGTGAACAGTTGGAAGGTAAAATTGACTTGTGGAGACTTGACATGGGATTGCTCTGAGAAGACCACAAAAAACTGGCAGATCGGGTCAAACAAATGAGGGGGAACTAGCTGAAGCATTGCCAGCTCTTGCAATAATGAAGCAGCGAATGACCGTGCTGGAAACCAAAGTGCCTGTCCTGGAGGGCAGGGCTCAAGACACCGAGAACAGGTCACGCAGAAGCAACCTGCGAATTATAGGCTTGCCGGAGAAAATTGAGGGTCGCAGCATGACAGATTACCTGGAAAAGTGGCTCCGTGAAGAAGTAGCGCCGGATGGCTTATCGAACTTCTTTGCTCTAGAAAGGGCACATCGCGTCCCTGCAAAGCCGCCTCTGTTGGGAACGCCACAACGGGTGGTGATAGCGAAGCTCCTCCACTACAAGGACAGAGATCATATCCTTACCCAGGCACGCCTTAGGGGAGATATACAAGTACAGAAATCCACGGTGCGAATCTTCCCACATTTCTCCCGAAAAGTGAAAAGGCTGAGAGGATCCTATTTGGACGTGAAGCAGAGACTGCGGCAAGTAAACTACAAGCACGTGACACAATACCTGGCCACATTGCGAGTCACCTCAGGCAAAGATACAGAGTTATTAAGAACCCCCTGATGGAGCAAGGTGAAGAACAAGATTTTGTTCAAACTAGCGAAGTTAATTTCCCATAACAGAGATAATTAAACCCCCCCCAAGAGGTGTCGGACTGGCTGGACCGGCCTGGAGAGACAGGGCTGCCACGAGAGCCAGAGAAGACGGCGAGAAAACCGCTACAGGAACCGGCAGACTGGGAAAGAGGCTCTGGCACCCACATAGGAGAAGGCACAGCTTGAACGTCAGAGCGCGATGCAGGTTGTAGCACTGATCAGTGGCAAAACGAAAGCCAGACGCCCCCTGAGGACAGCGAGACTGCAGCAGAATCCGGTTCATAACATAGAACCAGCGACTCGGAAGCGCACAGTGTGACACTCCCAGACTTCACTCCGCAGACGGCAGATTACATTGTTTAGTAGGAGAAGACCATGGGCTGCGATTAACAGATCTGGACTGCTACAAGACACTTTTCCCTCTGCTATAAGGTACAGGGGTTGATACGAGAGGGTCCTGCGGCAGGGACCTCTGACACTACGGAAGGGGATGGCGGCCGTAGAGACTCGGAGAGCAACGAGCGAGTGGCCTTCCCCCCCCCCCCGTGATTGACTGATCGAACTGCAAGCAGTTACTTGCGGATATATCACACTAGTTTAGATGGGGGGGGGGGTTCCTGCTTGTCCTGGGGAGTGGGAGTTGGGGAAAATGTTGCATGTATATTGGGGGGGGAGGCACCTTAAGTTGCAGCGCATAAGAAGTCATGTCGGTTCGAGTGGGAGGCGCATCCTGGCGGCGCAACACAGCCAGGGAGGCGAGCAGGGCATAGTAATACCGAAGAATGGCTGACAGACAATACAAGTATATGACTTGGAATATCAAGGGCATGCATACAATGTCAAAACGTCACACGGTCCTCTCATACATTCGGAGGCGGGGAGTCCAGATAGCTCTTCTGCAGGAAATGCACTTAACGCAAAAGGAGGGTCAGGCACTACAGAGGCGATGGAGGGGGTAGCTCTATTACACCACTTATTCGGCCTATGCACGGGGGGCGCTAATATGGATTAAATCGGGAGTCCCATTTCAGCTAATGAGCTCAATGGTGGAGCCAGAGCTTTGATACGTAGCCATAAAGGGGGGACTAGAGTGTCAAGAGCTTAGCATAATCAGTATGTATACCCCCAATGTAGAGCAGCCGGCCTTTTTTGCTAAGTTGAGTCACAGATTAGCTCAATATATAGCAGGTACTGCTATAATAGGGGGCGACTTTAACAGCGTAGACAATACACTTCTAGACAGATCCCACCCGCCCTTGTGAAACTCTCGGGCAGCGCCGCCTCTCATGCACTCGCTATGTGGAGACCGAGTTGGGGACTGATAGATGCGCTGAGGTCCCTATGCCGCCAGGAAAGGGACTACTCCTACTTCTTGATAGTCCACGAAGTACATTCGCGACTAGATACCTTCTTGTGCTCGGCAGAAGTCCAGCGTCATGTTATTGCTGCAGAATACCTTGCGCAAACAATTTCGGATCTTAACCCACTAGTTCTGTCCCTGAAGTGGGCCTTCCCAGCGAACGCGATTCGTACAGGGAGACTTCACCCAGATACCCTGGAGGACCAGGTCATCCGGGAAGAGATTAAGGGCGAGATTGTGCATTATTTCAAAACCAACGTGGGAACGGCTTCAACGTCGAATCTCGAGTGGTACACTTTCAAAGTGGTCCTGAGGGGCCAATGCATTACACGTGCCACAGTAGTCAGACGTGTCATCTTGAGAGATGTAGAGGGGGCAAAGACAGCCCTCAGAGAGTTGGAACGCAGGAGACCAGAGCATCCGAAGCTTCAACAGGCAAGGAGGAAGTGGCAAAGCAGACGGAGAGGCTTAGAAGCTTTGATTACAAGAAATATTTAGGACGCACTCACGCTGAGAGGGACAAGTCAGGGTCGCTACTAGCATGACTGACGAACCCAGTGAATAGGGGGCCCCCTCTGGTGGAGATAGTGGATGAATGGGGGGTTAGACACTACACACAGGAAAAGACCAACAATTTTTTTGCCTGCTGAGCCCAGAAGAAGCGGAGGAGCTGGGAGCTGACATCGCACAGCGAGAGGTTGCCATTAAAGGTATGGCAAGAAACAAGACCCCGGGCACGGAAGGTTTCTAGGCCAAATTTTATGCAACGTATGCGGAGGAGGTGGCCCCTCGTCTGGCCACATTGTACCAAGAGTCCAGAGAAATCGGAGTACTACCGGAAAGTGCCAGGGAGGCCCTTATTCTCCCAGTACCCAAGCCAGGGAAGTAGCTGATTGATTACAAGGTTGACAGACCTCTGTCCATGCTAAACCTGGAGAACATCCCCGCGACGTGCTTGTTCCCCACATGTCCACTCTGGTCCATACTGACCAGGCAGGGTTTATTCCGGGGCGGAACACAGCCATAAACATCAGGCGGCTCCTGGCTGTGATGGGCTCTGAGGGGTACGATAAACGAGAGGTGGCAGTATTTGCAGTGGACATAGAGAAGGCCTTTGACAGCCTGGAGTGGTCGTTCCTCTATGAAGTCCTGCCTAAAATAGGTCTGGGGAAGGGTTTCTGGCATGGGTGCAGCTGTTGTACGCATCCCCTACAGCCTGAGTGCGCATTGGGTGGACAATCTCGGCTAGGCAGAGGGTGGAGAGGGGAACGAGGCATGAATGTCCCCTCTCTCCGCTCCTGTTTGCACTGGCCATGGAACCGCTGGTGAACAGGGCGAGGAGCGGGCAGAACTACGAGGGCCTAGGGATGGGAGTGGTGTAACATTTCATAGCAATGTATGCTGGCGACCTACTGCTATTCTTACGAATACGATGGACAAGCTGCGCGGAGCACGTGGCATGCTGGCCCGATTTGGTACAGTGTCTGGCCTTCAAGTCAATTAGCAAAAATCCAGCTTATACCCCATGACCCCAGTCACCCCCGTCGCCTGATTTAGAACATTTGAAGTGCAAACCTAGCTGCCTACAGTACCTGGGGGTTAAAATATATCACGGAGCGGCGTAATTGCTAGAAGGTAATGTGGGCAGACCAATATGATCAGCGAGAATCGCAATGGACTTTTGGGGTACGCTGCCGCTGGGAGGATAGCCGTCTTGAATATGGTCACACTGCCGCGCCTACTGCACTACTTTGGGGCTCTCCCGGTGTGGATCCCACGAGCGACATTCAAAGAGCTTGACTCAATGATTACAACATTCATTTGGGGTGCAGGGCGTAGGAGAGTAGCGTTGGCCTTATTGCGACGCCCCACAAAAGAGGGCGGGTTGGCGGTGCCTGATTTTGAGGGTTACTATTTGGCTGCACAGCTATACTGGCTGATTTAATGGCTGGCAGCTGATCATAACCTGGAACGGGAACAATACCCAGCCGCGCCGGATGCCGCAACCCTGGTGAAAATCCTGCTGCGAGTGCATCTGAATACATCTGAGAACACAACCAAAACTAGGGTGGTAGTGCGCTTTTGGGCTAGGTACTTGAGAAGAGTGGGTGCTGTGACCCCCTACTCCCCTGATCCCTATCGCAATGCTGTGCTATCTTCTGCAGAGAGAGCACTGGGCAGGGCTGCAGGACTGGGATGAGGCAGGTCTGAGAGTGATGGGGTACTTATACCAAGACTCCACGCTCCAATAATTTGAAGAATTGCAACCTGCATATGGCTTGCCCAGGGGTCACTTCCTGAAGTACGGAGCCCTCACACGAAGGATTAGAAAGCACTGGAATGTTGGAGGTGCGGAACCTCGAGCGCTGACTGGGTGAAGATCTGTTGCGCTATCAGCAGGGAGAATTAAGACGGCGTTCTGTCTGTTCAAGGCAATGCAGGGGGATACGCAAAAGCTGTTAAAACGCTTGCAATTACAATGGGAAGAGGACCTGGTTTTTTTTTTTTTTTGCAGAGTTTTATATAGCGCGAACTAGACCCGAACCGAATCAGGTATCAGAGCGCTTTACATAGCACCAGTTACGTTACATGAGGACGGACACACATTCATTTTAGGCACGGGGAGATTAAAAACGGCATTCATGTAGGAATTGCTACTTAAATAGCGATTCCTACATGTTCTTTATTTGCGAGTAGCAATTTGCTACTCGCAAATACTCCCCATTCATTCCTATGGGCCAAGAGGCCCATAGGAATGAATGGGGATTTGCGAGTAGCAATTTGCTACTCGCAACTGAGATAGCGATTTTAAGGGTGCCAGGGGTGTCCAAAGGACGCCCTGTAGCACCCCTAAAATGCACTTTTGGACAGGTGTTGCGCACACACATGTCCAAAGGACATGTGTGTGTGCTACATGCAACTTTGAAAAATGCTTTTAAAAGCATTTTTCTGAGTTTTTGCTATTTACCGACAGGTCTGACCTGTCGGTAAATAGCGGTCCCAAAAGTCCAAAATCGCTATTTTGTTTTGTGTCATGAATAGCATTTGAGGAACCTCTATTAGAGATTCCTTAAATGCCATTCCACGCAAATATGCGAATTCTTACATAGCGATTTTTGCATTTGGTATCATGAATACCAAATGCAAAAATCGCACTCGCAAAGGGCCAGATTCTCAGAATCTGGCCCTTTGCGAGTGCAATTTACCTACATGAATCAGGCTGTAAGTGATTTGCCCACAATCACAGGAGGTTTTGGCGTCGTTACCGAGACTCGAACCCAGATCCCCAGGTCCGAGGTCGAGCGCCCGAGCTGTTAGGCCAACTCCCCTCTCCCGTAAACGGATACCAGAGGGAGATTGGGACAAAATCCTGGAGCAAACCCCGAAAGTGTCTAGAAATGCGAGATTTAAATTAATTAACTATTATGTGTTACATAGAGCGTATCTAACGCATATTTTGGGGCAGAAACAGCAGTGTGCCCGAGATGCGGGGAGAGGGAGGCGCACATGCTTAACATGTTTTGGATCTGTCCCACATTGCAATCTTTTTGGGAAGCAACAAGACAGGTGGTAGGTGACCTTATTGACAAGGAGCTTCCGCAGACTCCAGAGCACTTCCTGGTAGGGTGGTTCCCCCACACGGCCAAAAATAAAGTAACTGGAAAGTTCCAGTATCTCGCCTATGTCCTAGCCAAGAGAGCGCTTGCCAGGAATTGGAAGACATCCGGAGGGCCACAGTTTGCCACCTGGAAACAAGCATTGGAAATGCAATAGGTCTCGCAGCATTAGAGTTAGTGCTTTTAGAATTGTTTATGGGTTTTTTGTAAATCTTTAGCATTTTTGTTTCCTGTAGCCAATGCTAAAGAATTAAAAAAAAAAGCCATAAACATTTCTAAAAGCTCTAACTCAAATGCTCCGAGACCTATTGCACTGTGTGAGGGTGAGGGGTTGAGGGTGAGTGAGGGTGAGTGAGGGTGAGGGTGGGTGTGAGTTAGGGTGAGGGGTTGAGGGTGGGTGAGGGTGGGTGAGGGTGAGGGGTTGAGGGTGAGTGAGGGTGAGGGGTTGAGGGTGAGTGAGGGTGAGTGAGGGTGGGTGAGGGTGAGTGAGGGTGAGTGAGGGTGAGGGCGAGTGAGGGTGAGGGCGAGTGAGGTGTTGAGGGTGAGTGAGGGTGAGGGTGAGGGGTTGAGGGTGAGGGTAGGTGAGGGGTTGAGGGTGAGTGAGGGTGAGTGAGGGTGATGCTGAGGGGTTGAGGGTGAGTGAGGGTGAGGGGTTGAGGGTGGGTGAGGGATTGAGGGTGAGGGGTTGAGGGTGAGTGAGGGTGAGGGATTGAGGATGAGTGAGGGTGAGGGGTTGAGGGTGAGTGAGGGTGAGGGGTTGAGGGTGAGTGAGGGTGAGGGGGTGAGTGAGTGAGTGAGGGTGAGTGAGGGTGAGTGGTTGAGGGTGAGTGGTTGAGGGTGAGTGAGGGTGAGGGGTTGAGGGTGAGTGAGGGTGAGGGGTTGAGGGTGAGTGAGTGAGGGTGAGTGAGGGTGAGTGAGGGTGAGTGAGTGAGGGTGAGTGAGGGTGAGGGGTTGAGGGTGAGTGAGTGAGGGTGAGTGAGGGTGAGTGAGTGAGGGTGAGGGGTTGAGGGTGAGTGAGGGTGAGGGTGAGTGAGGGTGAGGGTGAGTGAGGGTGAGGGTGAGTGAGGGTGAGGGTGAGTGAGGGTGAGGGTGAGTGAGGGTGAGTGAGGGTGAGTGAGGGTGAGTGAGGGTGAGGGGTTGAGGGTGAGGGGTTGAGGGTGAGTGAGGGTGAGTGAGGGTGAGTGAGGGTGAGTGAGGGTGAGTGAGGGTGAGTGAGGGTGAGTGAGGGTGAGTGATGGTGAGGGTGAGTGAGGGTGAGGGTGAGTGAGGGTGGAGGGTGAGGGGGTGAGGGTGAGTGAGGGGTTGAGGGTGAGTGAGGGTGAGGGATTGAGGGTGAGTGTGGGTGAGGGATTGAGGGTGAGTGTGGGTGAGGGATTGAGGGTGAGTGAGGGTGAGGGGTTGAGGGTGAGTGAGGGATTGAGGGTGAGTGAGGGTGAGTGAGGGTGAGGGATTGAGGGTTGAGTGAGGGTGAGGGGTTGAGGGTGAGTGAGGGATTGAGGGTGAGTGAGGGTGAGTGAGGGTGAGGGGTTGAGGGTGAGTGAGTGAGGGTGAGTGAGGGTGAGGGGTTGAGGGTGAGGGGTTGAGGGTGAGGGGTTGAGGGTGAGGGGTTGAGGGTGAGTGAGGGTGGGTGAGTGAGGGTGAGTGAGGGTGAGGGAGGGGGTGAGGGTGAGGGAGGGTGAGTGAGGGTGAGTGAGAAAAAAATAAGAGCAGACAGTGCTGGGGCTTGACTGGCTATTAGCAGAGAGCGCCCGAGGGTCAGATACAGTGCCTGGAAGCGAGGACATCACAGCCTGCTCGACTTCAAACCCAAACGCAGCGGCAGGCTTAGCATTAGACTCCCACTGCTATATGGTGACCAAAAGAGGAAACTGTATGTTCCTGGAAGCGGATGTCCGAAGAGATGGGAAACCTGTGGAAGAGAGCGACGGTGGGGCGACAACGATTATGGCTTCGTTTGCTTTTGGTATCCGACTGGCTGCTGCGTTCCGGTTCTGAGCCGTGGAAGTTAAAGGGGTTCTCGCAGAGTCAACGAGGCAAAACGCGAAGGAAAGAACCATGGCTGAAGACGGGTAACATTATATTAAATCTACATCCGTTTGCAAGCGCTAAACGAAGCCTGACATGGGCGAGCAATAATTCAGTGCAAATACTGTAGCGGGGCAGCCAGGATTGGATATAGTATAATTGAGCACGTGTTTTTTTATCAACAATGACGCGAGATTTGCTACGTAAATTCAAGAGGCTGTAAAAGTTACAACAATTTGCGTGTGTGCGCGTTAGTGAGCTCTTCTTTGCTTTTAATCTTTTGGCGCGATATATTTAAGTTGGAACGCAAACGACGACAGCGCGTTCGCCTCTTTTAACTCTGCGCCAGTCAGACAAGGATTTTACTTCAGGAAGGTCTGGAGTTGTGTTTGAGTAAGTTTGCTCTCGTTTGCATGTACCTGACAAAGCCCCAGCATATACTTAGTTTCCAGGTAACTTCGCAAACCGTGTGAAATCCCGAATGTGAACTGTAAATCAATTGGTCAGAATAAACTGTTAAACAAACACAAGAAACAGTCGGACAGGAAGCAATCGCAGGAGCAGGCTCATGTGTGCAGCAGTTACAGAGCGCACACACAGAACTGGAGACCAGTTACAGTCAACGAACAATCGCAGGCAGGAGCAGTCACAGGCGGAGAGAAACGATGCGGTCACAGACATGGAGCAGTAACATGTAAGGGAGGGGTCGCCTGCAGGAGGCAGTCGAATTCGGAGAGCTGCTGCAGGCACGCGGTACTCACAGGCAGGGCTGGCGCAGGCAGGGGCTTCACTCGAGGAGGCTGCGGGGACCAGTGGAGGGGGGAGGAGAAATGCGACACGGCGGGAAGGGGAGGGACAACCAAAGAAGACGGAGACCCCAAAGACAGGCAGGAAGCAGGGACAGGCAGCGTGGGAACCGGGAACAGAGGAGAGAGGCAAGAGGAAGGAAGGACGAGGAGAGGAAGGCCATTGAAGGGGGCGACTGAACCTCAAGGCAGAAAATTGAGGAGCATAATTGAAAAGGAGGCCGAAGGAAAATGTTTAAATTGAGGGACAAAGGTAGAAGGTGGGGGCACTTGGGAGAAATATTGTAAAGCTCGAGGAAAAAGAATACAGGAAGGGAATACCTGAAAGGAGAGAGACAAACGGAAACAAGCCTTTCACCGTAACACGGCGGGCAGGGGAGGGGGCGGGCAGGGGAGGGGGCGGAGAGGGGAGAGGTGCGACACGGCAGGCAGGCAGGGGAGGAGAGTAGGAGGAGGAGGGGGGAGGAGAGTAGGGGAGGCACGGCCTAGCGGCAGGCAGGCAGGGGAGGAAAGGAGGAGGGGGGAGGAGAGTAGGGGAGGCACGGCCTAGCGGCCGTGCAATCAAGTAGTGAGGGGCGGAGCTGGGGGAGGCTGTGAGAGAGAGTAGGCGGCTGGGGGCATGTGCACGCGCATTTAAGCTCAATGCGCATGCGCATTGAGCTTAAATTTCTCGTGCACTGCAAGGAATCGCCACGATTCCTTGCAGTGTGGATAAAGAGCGGATAAGTGCCAATACTCTCGCCTTGCTCGATGCGCATGCGCATCGACAGGCGAGACCTAAAAAGAGCTTAAGAAGCGGGCAGGAGCAGAAGGCAGGCTATTGCTCAGCGAGGCCAGCCAGGGAGTAGGCAAAATGGAGAGAGCTAGGGCTTGGGAAAACCTAGTGGGCGAGTTTGGAGCGAGTGGGAGGGACAACAGCAGTGGGGCAAGCACCCCGAGGTTGGCAGAGCCAGAGCGGGAGGATGGGCATGAGGTGCATACCGCTTAGAGAAGTCTGACGATACAGCGCCACAATGCACGGACATTGAGAGATTGATGCAGGAGAACCCAATAACACGTAGATACACTAACATGTTTACATAAGCGCAACTCAAGGGGGATAGATTGGTTTAAAGAGGGGATGTTGAAGAAAATAAGCCAAAGAATGAAGACAGAATACCATGTGCCATAAGTGTTAAATACGGAACTGAGAATTCTCAAATGTACTGTACTGATGAAGTCTAAAAGCCAATTAAACATGGTTAAAAAAAAAAAGGAAGGAAGGAAAAGTCTGGACATTAAATAGTATGGGGAACAGGGATGAACCCTACGGGACTATGTTTTTTAGAATAGAAATTGTCAAGTTTCACTGGTCTCTCAGAAGATTTTAAATCGACTTCGCATGGTCCCATAGATACCTGCTGCCCTGAGACTGGCGAACAATTTCGCATGCTCAATCATTTCAAAAGCCACAGCTTTCCAGGAGGACACAGGTCCTATGTTCTGCCATTGCTGGTGTCTTAGTGGTTACTCTTTCTTTCATAGGCCGAAAGCATAAACACTTATAATGAAGGATGGTATTATCCTGAAGTTATTCTGAAAATTCTTTCACAGCAAACCGCTCCAAGGTTTTGGCCAGTGCAGGGAAGAGTGACTGGGCTCCATGAAAGTGCTTGTCAAAATGAGGAGTGTCAGAATCCCAGTTTAAAGCCTTTTGGAGGGAGCTTGGGGATGGAGAGTATAGCAGGGTTACTTTAGGCTGTAATTTAATCAAGATGAATGACGCTTTGCATCCAACCAATGCACCATTTCTGTATCGAGTTCTTTTAAGGGATGTTTGTAGGTAATGCTAAATTGTAAAGCATAGTGAGTCCGTTTAATTGGAGAAAACTAAAGAATAAAGACATGGGTGGTTTGTAAGTTCTTCCAAAGGAACGCTGTCGAAAATTAACCATTTTAAAACCAATTGTGGTTGTAACATTGGTAGAAACTGTAAAGACTATAAAGAACATTTTATAAAGGGTTCTTAGTAAACAATATAGGTATTGTAGGACAGATTGTGGCAACTGGTTCGATTTTACACCACAGCAGTATTATTGCTAAAGCAATTGATAAGATATTGCTTACACCACCACCAATTATTTAATGATAAAGGTAGTTTGGCAAGTTGAAGGTTTACTGCACAATTGAGATTGTTTAAATAAATGATGGTTACTTAATTTCGATAGTAACTGGCATGTATGAAAGTGTAACAGATGGTAACTTGTATGTATCAAAGCTAATACTGTAGACCAGGTTATCTGTTCCTCTGCAGAACCACCAGTTGTAGTAATAGACATTTGCCCAATTTCCAGAGTTTTGCAGTATTGCGCACGTTCAGATGAATGAATGAATGATAGCATTTATAAAGCGCAGGCTTTCACTCCAATGGATAATCTTGGTGCTAGGGGTGGGTGTCAGAGGAGTGTGGTCGCCAATGTCGCTGTGAAATTAGATGAGAGAAAGGGCCAGACTATCTGGAACTGTGAAAATCCAGGTTTTCAATTTTTTCTTAAAGATAGATTCAGTCTGTGTTAGTCTCAAGTATGTAGGTAAACAGTTCCAGGCTTATGTCCCTAGTACAGCCATGGATTTTCCTCCTCTGGACTTCAACCGGAAATGGGGGGGAGGGGGTACTAGACAATTTTCCTTAGAGGATCTCGAGGTGCAAGCTGGTACATAGACTTTCAATCTGGACCTGAGGTACTTGGGGCCATTTTGTTTTACAGCTCTAAAGGTGAGCACAAGGATTTTAAAGAGAATTCTCTTGTGTATAGGTAACCAGTGTAGGATCTGAAGAGCCTCAGAGGCAGAAGACCCCTTTGGTAAATTCAATACCATACGGGCAGCTGCATTTTGAACAGTCTGCAGCTTTTTTTTAGAGTACTCTGATTTATGCCTGCATAGAGACTGTTGCAGTAATCCAATCGCGATAGGATCATAGCCACTGCCACAAACTTGCAAGCAATGGCAGGCAGGAGAGCAAGACATTTTTTCAGAGTTTTTATCCAATAAAAACAAGTTCCTGCAACCGACAGAGCCTGCTGGTGAAAAGAAAGGGAGGTATCAAAACGTACTCCTAAATTTAAACAATCCTACAACACAACACAGCAATAAGTAGGGTAGTTTGTCCAATATCCAACATGTTGAAGTTATATTCATTTTTTCCCAGTTCCATGGTATGGCAGTTATGTATGTTTGCACAGTCTCTGCAATACTGTAATAATGCAAGCCTATTTTTCCCCTCAATGATGAAATAACACCAGGATCTATCCAGTTTCTACGAAGCTGCCCTTATGCACATTCTTGCAGTTTCCAAAAAGGTAAAAACACTTACACCCCCCTCTTCCACCCAGTTTTCCTCTTCCCAGGCCTTTTTTAATAATTCACCAATGGAAAAAGTTGTTTAATAGGCTGTGACTGGTGCAGTGTGGCTTGGCTTACAATTTTTCAGTACGTTCTCCCCCACCCCCTAGAACAGCATTTCCCAAGCTGTGTGTCTGGATCCACTGACGGGTTGTGAGCCAATTTTTGGTGTGTTCTTAAAGACCTGGACTATATGACAGTAATATTTAAAATTATTAGCCCTGTTTGTGCCCGAGTGCAAAGGTGCTGAACAGTGTCCATTAGTCCAGTTTTAAAACAAACCAATGTAAATATTCCCATGCAAAACTCCTGGTGAAACTTCCTAGATTTGTTGCTGCTGTATTTTGTACTTCATTGAGCCATTTCAACAGAAAATGTGGTCACTAAATGTGATAATTAACAACTTGTGTATGACTTTCACATATAATTTGAGAAATATGGCTGCGGCCTAACGGCTAGACCTACTGGTGTTAGATATAGTGATCCAGATTTGAATTCTGGCATTGCCTCAACCGCCTCGATTATGGGCAAATCACTCAATCTCCTGTCCTTATAATAAAATGAATCTGAACTTGTGTACTGTAATCTGGTACTCATGTAAAATGTTCCAGTGCCTTTGGGCAGTGTTTGTACTATAAACTGCAATATTTATAGGAGGGTGGGGCTCTGAGACGTAGTAATTGGTATTTGATATTGAAGGAGGGAGCCAACCCGCTCGCTTAAAACACCAGGTTTGAAAGGTACAGGATTGATCCAACATTTAAATGAAAGTAGTGACCTGATTAGAGCGACCCAGGTCACTCGCGACCACCTCTCAGCCTTCCTCACAAATGAAGAGTCGGTCAGACATTAGAGAATACAAACCAAAAGTATTTATTGAAAGTACACTCGAGTGGAGTCCGGTCTGACCAGCCTCCTTAGAATGCTGCAGAGGGACTGACCTCTACCAACAGTGTAACATGTAATGAACATTTTCACAACCCAGAAAGACACGCCCAGACTGGAAATTTCCAGTTGGTAGCTGGTGAACAATGGAGCTACAGAAGGATGAGTTGCAATCTCAGGGCTGGGTACAAGTTATCTCAGCATCAAGGTTGCTCTGCCTGCACCCTGTCGCTCTAAGGGTGGGAGCAGGCCTATCTAGTGAGAAAGGTATGCGATGACAAAAACAGTCTATTCATTAGCACAGCAAAGCTCAACCTTGGAGAAATACAAGAAAAGGAAAAAACCAGTATACCAGCTGCTTTCGCTGAGGCAGACATACGAGTGAGACAGAAATTAGTTTCAATCATGGCTCAAAATGGCGGCTCAGCTTAAAATGGTGCCGCAAATGCTAACTTTACATAGAGCAATACACTAGTAAAATTGAATGCATAACTTTTACATTTTAACAGACCCTCCTTTTAGCATGAGCTAACCATTGGAAGTTGAGAGAATAGAGAGTGCAGCATAGCATGCATACTACACTTAATCTTCAAAAGAACCATCTAGGGAGTGTCCAGGTAACATTCTCTAGGGGTATGTCAGATGAAAGCCTATGCAACTTCTGTATTGCTGCATATATGTTGGGGGGGTGGTCTGGGATGTATACACAACAGCTACTGCCAATGACGTGACATTCCTCTCCCCGGTCTGCAAGGATGAAGTCGAACACCATCCGGTTTTGTAATGCAACAAGCCTCGTAGCCTGGAGCTCAGCTGTGATATTCATCAGAATCCCTGCTGTCGTATTCATGACCCCTTCTACAACTCTTGTGAGTCGACGAATATTACGGCTGTTGGACATTGGCCCCAAAAGGGTATGATAGCTTTCATGGCGTCCGTCAGCTGTTGCAAGGTGGTATCTGTCTGATCTATATATTGTGTATTAATAACCCTTCTAACTCGGGGCAGGTAGGCACTCCTACGCTGCAATCGGTGGTCCTTATAGTAATTGGACGGTGCTATATACACTGGTGGAAGAAGGAAAGAGAGATAGCATATACCTGACCACCCCCTAGGAAGCAAAACATAAGCTTAGGATCAACAAACAAAATAGACAATATATGGTGGGAGCAAAGGCGGGCTACTAAATTTGCTCAACGTATATGTATAATTCCAATTACTCTAGCCCACTTTCACTTTCCCTATGCCCCAAACACAGAAACCAGCTGTTGTGTTGACTACTGGCACTGGCATCACTTTATCCTTTGTGATATTGCATGTCTGGAAAGATCGCAAATATTCAGTAGCATTGAACCCCTGGAAATCTAAGAAATGCGTTTCTTACCTGTAACTGCAGTTATCCAGTATTGGTATCTTTCATAGATTCACATGCCTGAATCATTCCCCGTCGTCGGGGTGGGAGTCCCCGGTATATAAAATAGTAATGTCCTAAAGACATATATATATATGTATGTATACTAATAGGCCAGAGGCCTCACATTAGTAACCTATCGGAGTCCTTTTGTAAAAAGGACCAAACTTTGGCCAGGAGCCAATCAGCTACTACCACCCTCTAGAACCTTCCTGGAAAGAGCCCTAGTCCCTCAGATTTTCATAAACACAGTGCTAAGTAGTACCTACTGAGAGAACCAAGGTGAGCCCTTCCAGGGGAGGCGGGTGGGTTGCATGTGAATATGAAAGATACCAATACTGGATAACTGCAGTTACAGGTAAGTAACACATTTCTTATCCAGTATTATGGGTATCTTTCATAGATTCACATGCCTGAATCAGAGTAGCGAGTAGTAAGCAGCACATTTCGCATAACATAGTATGTAGAACACATGATAATAACTTATCAGTAGTGTAACCAACGAAACTGCAAGCATTAGCAGGATAAGAAATGTGCAAACAGTAAAATGGAAAGGTGGGATGAAAGGAAGAAGGCTCACCTCTAATGGAATAGATGACGGAGCACCGCCTGTCCCACTGCTGCATCCTTCATAAGTTCAGAATCCAAGCAGTAGTGCTTGGTGAACGTATGTGGTGTTTTCCATGTCGCCGCTCTGCAAATGTCGACAATGGGCACCCCAGAAAAGAGCGCCATGGAGGTGGAAACCGCTCTAGTGGAGTGAGCCCGAACCTTGGCGGGCAGAGGATGACCCGCTTGTAGGTGGAAGAAGGCGATAGCTGCAGAGATCCATCTTGAAATGCTCTGCTTAGTCAATGGTAGGCCCTTCCTGGGCCTGCTGAAGGCAATAAATAATTGGTTGGATTTGCGAAATTGTGCCGTTCTATGAAGGTAGAATTTCAGACATCTCTTCAGATCTAAGGAATGTAGAAATCTTTCCGCCATTGAAGATGGATTAGGGAAGAAAGATCTCAGGACAATAGGTTCGTTTAGATGAAAAGCAGACGGAACCTTTGGTATGAATTTGGGGTTAGTCCTTAGGATGACTCTGTCCTGCTTGAACTCAAAGAACGGGTCCTGAACACAGAAAGCCTGTAGCTCGCTCACCCTCCTTACTGACGTGAGAGCTAGCAAGAGGGCTGTTTTCCATGACAAATATTTGAGATCCGTTTTATGTATCGGTTCGAAGGGGTGTTTCATCAACTGCGCCAGGACAATGTTGAGCTGCCATGTAGGTGGTAAAGGTCTCACTGGAGGATAATTCCTGAATAAGCCTTTCAGAAACTGCTTGATCAGTCTATTGGACCATAGAGAAACACCAGACGAAGAGCGTCTGAATCTAGATATGGCTGCCAGGTGGACCTTGATTGAGGCATGGGCCAATCCAGAGGTGGCTAGATGGAGCAGGTAGGGCAGCAGTTGTGATGGAGATGACGAGAACGGGTGCAGTTTGTTAGCTTTACACCATAAACAGAATCTCTTCCACTTAAGGGAATATGTCTTACTGGGACTGTCGGCCCGGGCCCGGGCCAGGACGACCCTGCAGTCCTGAGGGATATCTAAGTCCTGGAACTCTCTGAACTCAGGAGCCAAGCCGATAATCCGAGAGATGTCAGATCTGGATGCTGGACTTGCCCCTGGTTCATGGTGAGAAGATGAGGGTAAGGCTTGAAAGGAATCGGAGGCTCCAGCGATAGAAGGTGGAGTTCTGTAAACCAGTGTTGGAGTGGCCACGCTGGGGCTACCAGTATCAAGGTGCAATGCTCCGCTTTCAGCTTCCGGAGGACCCTGGGGATCAGGGGAAATGGTGGAAAAGCATAGGCAAAGGCGTTGCACCATGTCATCGAAAATGCATCCCCTAGAGACCCTTTCTGGGGAAGCCAGCTTGCGTAGTGTTGGCATTTTGCGTTGATCTTTGTCGCAAACAGATCCACATTTGGTTTGCCCCATTGGGAGAACACTGCGTCGAGGGCCTGTTGGTCGAGTTCCCACTCGTGGCAGGTGGTCCGTTGCCTGCTTAGAGAGTCCGCCAGGGTGTTGTCCACTCCTGGGACGTACTCTGCCCTGAGCGAGATGTTGTGTTGGAGTAGCCACTTCCAAATTCGCTGCGATTCTAGAGACAACGTCATGGATCGGGTTCCCCCTTGCTTGTTTAAGTAGTGCATTGTGGTGGTGTTGTCCGTCCTCACAAGCACCGGGGAGTTCCTGATTCTGGGCAGGAAAGCTCGGAGAGCCAGGTACACTGCCCTTAGCTCTAGGAGATTGATGTGGAGCACCTTCTCGGCTGGCGACCACTGACCATGTATTTGAAGTTCCTGTAAGAACGCACCCCACCCGTCCAGTGATGCATCTGTTGTTATCACGTGTGGGGAGATTGGAAGGAGGAATGGAAGGCCTTGGATCAGGTTTTTTATTTGAAGCCACCAGTTCAGGGCCTTCACCATGAACGGGGTGATCCTGAGTCGATCGTCGGAAGGATCCCGTACTTTGAACCCACTGAGCTGATAACGCCTCCTGTAAGGGACAAATTAGGAGGCGGCAGTGTGGGATTAGGAGGATGTTGGAGGACATCATTCCTAGCAGTGACTTGAAAAGTCGCACCTTGATGGATTTTTTGAGCTGAATGTGTGTTGCCAGCGACCTCAGTTTGGCCTGACGTTCCAGTGATGGAAAGGCCTTTTCTTGATGTGTGTCCAGAATTGCTCCCAGGAAAGTGAGGCGTTGAGAGGGCTGCAGTACTGACTTTTCCTGATTGAGTGCAAGTCCTAGACTCTCGAATAGCTGAAGACAGGCGTTCGAAGACCTGTTCGCGCCTTCTAGAGTGGGGGACTTGATGAGCCAGTCGTCCAGGTAGGGGAATACCTGGTGATGTTGCTGGCGAAGGTAGGCTGCCACTGGGGATAGGCATTTTGTAAAAATGCGTGGCGCCGACTTTAGGCCGAATGGCAACACTCTGAACTGATAATGTATGTTCGCCACTGTGAACCTTAAGAACTGGCGGTGACTTTTGTGAATGAGTATATGGAAATAGGCGTCCTGGAGGTCTAAGGACACCATGAAATCCCTGGAATTGAGCAGTTGTAACACCTCTTGAATGGATACCATACAGAACGATTGCTTCTTGAGGTATGTGTTGAGGTTCCGTAGATCCAGTATAGGTCTCCATTTCTTCTCCTTTTTTCGTATCACAAAGAACCTTGAGTAGAATCCTTTCCCCCTCTGACCTCTGGGAACTCTTTCCGCAGCTCCCTTTTGAAGCATTAGTGAGAGTTCCGCTTGAAGAAGATGAAGATTCCTGTGTGGCATGGGACATGGAGGGTTCGAAGGGGGAGTGTCCACAAACTCCAAAGTATGCCCGAATCGAACCAGTTGGAGCACCCAACGATCCGTAGGTATTTTCTGCCAATTGTGGAGGAAGTTGGAAATTTTCCCTCCAACTACGTAACATGGAGAAGAAACGGAGGCCTGGTTGAGAAAGAAGTCACTGTCTTCTAGGGGGTTCTTTCTTCCCCCCTCTCCCTCGAAAGGAGGACTTATTGTAAGAAGACTGGCCTTGTTGCTGCCTCTGCTGGTACTGGGGTCTGTATTGCTGGGACGAGCCATAGGAGGATTTGTACCCCTGGTATCCACCTCTTGTTTGCTGGCCTCTTCCTCTGGAGCCTCGAAAGGAAGTATTCTTGTACTGGAGTGTTCCAAGGGATCTTGCGGTCTCGGTATCTTTCTTGATACCCTGGAGCATCTCGTCTATATGCTTTCCGAAAAGAAGCTCGCCGTCAAACGGCATGTCCAGTACCTTGGCTTGGACTTCCGGCCGAAACAATGTAGCTTTTAGCCAGCCTTGGCGCCTAAGGACAGCCGCCCCCGCCAGCTGGCGAAATCCCGTTGAGGCGATATCCATCGCCACATCGATAATCTCTGAGGCGGAGCGCTCTCCTTCAAGTAGAATTTTCTTGACCTTGTCTTTCTGCTCCTCTGACAGTGAGCCTAGGTATGGGGCTACATCTGCCCACATCTGGCGATTGTAGCGTCCCAAGAGTGCAAGAGAGTTTGCCGCTCTGACGTTAATGGCCAACATCGACGAGAATCTTTTCCCGATGTTATCAAGTTTACGGCCTTCCTTGTCCGGAGGCGCAGTCAGTGCAGTGGCCGGATTGTTGGATTTCCGCTGCGCGGCCTGTGTTATCACGGAGTCCGGTTTAGTCTGGCCTGTGAGACATGCCGGTGTCTTGTCCGGGGCCTTGTATTTTTTATCAAGTCTGGCCGGCACTGGAATGAGAGAAAAGGGGTTCTGCATTATCTTTACTCCCTGGTCCCAGATATGGTCGATAATTGGTATTGACCTGACCGTCTTCTTGAATGGCTCCTTGAAGTCGTATAAGAAGCAGTCCTGAGGTTGTGTGGTCATTTCTATCTTGAACCTTGCTGCAGCACGCTCTATGATATTGTGAAACCCCCCGATGTCTTCCGGGGGGAGTCCGCCTGAGCCTGGTCAGGGGAAGCTGGATGTGAGATGACGTATTCGTTCCACTCGTCATCCTGTATTTCTCCCTCCTCCTGTTGACCCTCCTCGTCTTCTTCCACAGCCTCCTCTTCGTCCGAAGATTGTTGCGGAGGCAGAGACACAGGATCTGGGGTAATCACCAGTGGAGGTGGTCTATGGCGAGGCGGAGGAGCTGACGACACCGCTTGAGGTGGCACCACTGGAGGTGTCGGAGTAGGTGGGAACCGCTGTTTGAAATCCGCTATAAGGAATTGGAGGTCCGTGACAATTGAAGCCGAGAGGCACACCATAGGCTGTGCAGGAGGAGGCGAATGGTATTCTTCCTGATATGGAATTTCTTCCTGATCCATATCTTCGCTGTCCGAGCTCTCATGTACTTTAACGAGCAGCTGTGATGGGCTTGTTGCGGTTGAGAACATAGCGCCATCTTCATAGTCCTCAGTCTCCAGTAAATTAGCCGGCGGCAGTGGCTGGACTCTGCTAGGAGACGTTGCTTCTGGCATCAGCGTATGCGACGACATCCTGAAGTGTGTATAGATACACTTCAGCTTGGGAGATCCTTCCGTCGACGGGCCCGTCGACGGGGTGGTCGTCGACGGTGAGAAACTGGCGGCCACCGTAGACTTCTCTGCCATTTGTACCGACGACGATGTCGTAGACGGTATCGTCGTCGACGGTAGTTTCTTCGTCGACGGCAGTGTTGACGACTTCGTCGACGGAACTGTCGTCGACGGCTTCGTCGACGCTGGTGTCGACGTCGACGGCTTCGTCGATGACTTCGTCGACGAGGTTGTCGTCGACGTCGAAGGTGCTTTCTTCGACGACGGTGGCTTTGGCTTCGTCGACGAAGGAGCTGTCGACGACGGCAAAGTCGTCGACGACCTTTTAACGGGAATTATAGACGTAATAGACCTACCAGACGACGACGAAGTTGAAGTAGAGGTCGTCAAGGTGGTGAAGGCAGAAGCTGTCGACGTAGAGATGGTGACTGTCGACGCTGTCACAGGCATGGCAGAAGACACTAGCCCAGGCTTTTTGAAGGTGGTTTCCTGAGGAGAAATCTTCACTGCCATGGTCTTAGGTCGACCCTCTGAAGACTTGGGCGTCTTCTTTTGAGGAGGCAAAGTAGACGGACCTGGAGACGTCTGTCTGGGCCTTTTAGAAGAGGAGTGTGAGCTCCTAAAGGAACACTCGCTCTCACCTGAAGAGACTATTTGATCCTTGTCCTTCAGTCTCTGAAGCCATAGAAGCAGGCGTCCTTCTCTGTCTTTTAGAGTCTTGACAGAGAAAGTGCGGCAGACCTTGCAATCCTTGGCAGAGTGGTCAGGGTAGAGACAGTAGAGGCAGTCTTCATGTTTGTCATCTACATGCAGTCTCAGCTTCTTACACGAGGCGCAAGGTCTGAAGAGCCCTTTCTTAGCAGTGGTAGACATAGGAGACTCTAGCTCTCCTCACAGGAGTAAATAAAGAGAGAAAAATATGGATAAGATCCAGAAAAACCAGAAACCTGAGCAGAGCTCAGTGGAGACTCCCTTAGCACGACGTGCGGTAGAAAATCTGAGGGACTAGGGCTCCTTCCAGGAAGGTTCTAGAGGGTGGTAGTAGCTGATTGGCTCCTGGCCAAAGTTTGGTCCTTTTTACAAAAGGACTCAGATAGGTTACTAATGTGAGGCCTCTGGCCTATTAGTATACATACATATATATATATATATGTCTTTAGGACATTACTATTTTATATACCGGGGACTCCCACCCCGACGACGGGGAATGATTCAGGCATGTGAATCTATGAAAGATACCCATAATACTGGATAACATTTCATTTTGAAGCCATGTTGCATTCTTTACCTGCTCATGTACATTCATGCAAGCTGTTGGAGACAATGTACCAGGGGTCCCTTGCTCCCCCAACCTGCAGGAGTAAACCCTTGATGGAAACGTATATATTCTGTCACTGTACTAGTCAGGAGATATATTTATATCAGATAATCGAAAATGCTAATGCACCGTAGTAAACAGTTCAAACCACCCCCTCACAACTTCCTAGATAGGATAATGGCATCAATAATAAAATATCACTCTTCTGTGTAACTAAGGGGAGTAACCCACAGATCCAGCAATTAGTAGCATTGGAAGTATCATGGGCCTAATGCAACATTTGTAAAAATACATTGTCTGCGTAGGTTTTTTGATGTTTTCCTTTGTGAGGGGCCAAAGTAACAAACGTGTTCATGGTGGACGGGTGTTGTCCCAATCATAGAACATGCAGGATATTTTTCCTCCAAAAACCAAGATATCCCCAACACAAATATCAATGCAATTGCAATTATGGATGCAAAAACTATTTTACTTTTAGTGGACCAACCCCGCTCTGGGCGCAGAGGTCCAAATGGCTGTTCTTCCTCATTAATGGGCCGGCCAAATGGATACTTAGTGGAATCAAAGGAAAAAAGGAATGCATAAGACTAATGGCAAAGGTGAAAGTTCCCAGTGTCCGTTAGAGCCTCACTGGTAGAGTCCTATTGTTCATCAACGTTGCCGCTTTTGAGCACAGGTGGTGGAGCTGTACAATCCTAGCTCTTGAAGAAAATCGCACGTCGTCCAGGATACCGTCCCCCCTCCAGGGAGGCATGTTCAATCTATCGTCATCCAGGATACTGTACCCCCCTCCAGGGAGGCACGTTCAATCTATCATCGTCCAGGGTACCGTACCCCCCTCTAGTGAGGCACGTTCAATCAGTCCTGTCCAATGTCTGAACAATGCACCAATTTCACCTCTCCCTAATCTATCATTGGTACTATAGACAAGGTACACCTTGACTTGCGCAGTCCGTCCCTACTAAGCTACCATTGAGGGCGCAAATTGTACCTAGCTGCTCCAGGCACAGAGGGGTCAGGAAAAAGGGGTTCAGACACAGATGAAAGGGGCTCTTGAACTGTCCTAATCTCTGGGGGCTTTGCTGCATTTAGCACCTCATCGTTCTCAGCCTCTGTTTGGGTCCATGTAAGCTTGGTATTGGAAAAGGGGACGAAACGTGGGACCTGTTGCCACTCAGAGTCCCCAATCCCCTTGCTGACCCACTGGTCGTAGGGCAAGGGAAGAGGCACTCAGCGGCAACGCTGACCATGAATCCAGTTCTTTTGGCCCGTGTCTTTGAAGGCAGTGAGTGTTGCAAGGAGCATCTGGACCGGCCTCTTCCACCTCAACTCCAGACTCTTCTTTCTCTGGAAATTGTGGAATAACACGTAATCGCCAGGCCGAATGTCATGGCCTATCCCCTCGGGTGCTGGCGGGAGGAATTCCTAGATCTGTTGGAGAACAGAACGCAGACTTATAGGTAACTCCTACAAATAGTTCACCAATAGAGGATATTAAATTTCTGAAAAACGACGAGGCCATGGGATGCCCCAAACTTTTGCCGTGCGCCCAAACATGACCTCGTAGGGTGACAGTCCTGTTCTTGAATGGGCTGTCGTTCTTGTGGACAAAAGGGCTAATGGTAAAGCATCTGGCCACTGCCACTGGCCACTGCAATCCAGTTCTTTTGGCCCGTGACTTTGATGGCAGTGAGTGTTGCAAGGAGCATCTGGACCGGCCTCTTCCACCTCAACTCCAGACTCTTCTTTCTCTGGAAATTGTGGAATAACACATAATCGCCAGGCCGAATGTCATGGCCTATCCCCTCGGGTGCTGGCGGGAGGGATTCCTAGATCTGTTGGAGAACAGAACGCAGACTTTTAGGTAACTCCTACAAATAGTTCACCAATAGAGGATATTCAATTTCTGAAAAACGACGAGGTCATGGGATGCCCCAAACATTTGCCGTGCGCCCAAACATGACCTCGTAGGGTGACAGTCCTGTTCTTGAATGGTCTGTCGTTCTTGTGGACAAAAGGGCTAATGGTAAAGCATCTGGCCACTGCAACCCTGTGCTCTCCTGAATCTTTGCTAATTTCAGTTTGAGAGTACCATTGTACTTCTCAACCAAACCCGCAGACTGGGGGTGATTTGCAGCCTGAAATCTTTGCCTGATGTGTAGTCCCTCATAACCTAACTGGATAACTTTTGCGTTGAAATGACTTCCGTTATCACTCCAAATCAAACGGGGCAAGCCGAAGCGAGGAAAGAACTTCTTCAGGAGCACTTTTGCAGTCGCTATGGCTGTATTCTCTTTGGTGGGATAAGCCTCAACCCATTTACTAAATGCACAAATGACCACTAATGTGTTTATCAAAAGGAGGGAAGAGGAATGTTTGTCCTATCGGTTCCCCAGAGCATATCAATATTAATCAAAAGGGATAGGACACTTGTAACCACTTTGCCAGGAGATATATGTTGAAAAACCCTCATAAACGCCGTGTTTCTCGAGTAACGGATTATCTTATTCTCCGCCCTACACTAGCGTTGTGGCATTACTCATAGGGTTTGACAGCTTGTATCATGCCAGCCTCACCCGAGGCAGTCTCTGGTGTATCATGGCAGTATCCAGAGATCTCCAGGTGTTACCCCACTAGTAGGTTGTCCAAAAAAGAAGGATAAAAATAGTCTCCAATCAACAAACTAATCTTTATTTATGTCGTTGGACAACTATAGTAAAAAATATTGTGGGTATGCTCACAGGACTAAGTAAAGGGTCCCTAGCATATCTCTTAAATATACGTCAACATGTTTCAGCTCGCTTGGCCCGTAGGTCTATGGAGCCTTCGTCAGGACAGAAAAACACATACATGTCTAAAAGTACTTACACAATTTGTGAAGTAAATGGGTTTTTTTCAAAACTTAATAGTCTTACCCACTGTGGTTCTGAATTCTCCACCTTTAGACTTGGTGGAAGTGTCAAAGAACCTTGAGCATGTACCTACGTACTCCCTCGGAGGGAATGTACAATTAGTCCCAGGCCGCATAGGAAGCAGGTTCCGCGTCTTGTGCTGGCTCTGCGCTCCGGACCTATAGTCCTATAGTCCGGCGGGCAGAGCGTACGTACAGCACGAACGGCTTCACATAATCTGGCGTGCCAACCACAGGCGCAGAGCAAAGCGCAACTTTTAATTGCTCAAAAGACATTCAGGCATCCAAGGCAAGGGTTCATGCACATCTTTAGTGATTAATACTAGCAAATGCTTTGTCAGTAACGAATAGTTAGGGATCCAGTGCCGACATTAGGAAATAATGCCAATTAAACCACGCACATCCTTTTGAGTTTGAGAGATAGGCATTTTAACATTGGTGATGATGCCCTCAGGAGACAATCTCCTACCCTCCTTCGACAGCAGGTGACTTAAGTAGGTGACCTCCTGTCGACAATATTGAAATTTGAAAAGGGACATTTTATGTCCGTGGTGTGCCAAATGTAGCAGCAATTTAACCGTTTTGTATTTGCAACCCTTTTCAGTGTCAGAAGCGAAGAGAAGGTCATCTACATATTGAAATAATACATTACCTGAGGGGAGCGCAAGGGAGTCCAATTGGGCTTTTAAGGCTTCACTATATATGCTAGGGCTCTCAGTATAGCCCTGAGGAGCGCGACAGAATCTGAAGCTTCTGCCAGCTAGTGTAAATTTGAACAAGTACCTGCTTTCTGGATCAATCGGGATACTTAATAATGCTTTTTTTAGATCAATGACAGAGAAGAATTTAGCAGTAGAAGGAATCATCGTTAGAAGAGCAGTAATGTCAGGGAACACCGGGATCTGAGGAACCACTATTTTATTGATTTAGCGCAAGTCAATCACAAAACGATAAGCATCAGGATGATCGCCAGAGGAGCCCGAAGGTGCCCTCTTATGAATGGGAAGAATAGGGCTATTGCACACATTCGCATTCGTCTCTTCAACAACTCCTGACTGATTCAAGTCTTGTATAATTTGCAACAAGGCTCGTTCCCCTGCTTGTGGTATTTTATACTGAGGAATACGGGGCAAAATGGCATTGTCTTTATTTTCATGGAAACTGGGGATATCTGTAATAGCCCTACGTCCATGTCACCTGTTGCCCACAGCGTGGGCAGCACATCCTTAAATTCAGCAGGGAGAGGTGCATCTTTGGACAGACACTGCTTAGAGCTGCCTACATTCGGGCCCACTGTCATGTAAACACCTTCCCGGGAACAATAAATGGCAGCATGCGATTTATTTAATAAATCTAGGCCCTAAACCGTTTCGCCACAATTAGATGTCAACAAAAATGATGAATCCAGAGTAAAAGGACCTATAGTCCATGTAAGAGACTTGGAAATGGGGCTCACAACCGGTACACCAGAAAATCCTGCCGAAACATTAATGCGGCCAGGCAGAGCTGCCCCGAGAACCAGTGAAGGAGAAATAGAGCTATTCATTGCACCTGTATCCATCAAAAATTCCTTAACTGAGCCATGCAAATCTGCAGAAACATAAGGACTGGTCCTTCCCTCTGTCCCTGGCTGTCCTAGCTGTGAGACAGTCCCGTCACCTCATCCTCATCATAGTGATCATGATAATACTGTCCACCTCTATTGTCATCGAAGTAATTCCCGTCGGGACGATCCTTTGAGGCTGCACCAAGCTGAGCTCTGTCCTGTCCACCAGCTGCACGACCCCGTCCACGAGAACCCCTTCCTCTAGGGGTCGCGACTTTTTGCAACAGCACCGGACACTCACTATGCCAATGTCCCTCCTCTTTACATAAGCACACTGATTCTGCCCCACAGGCGTAGTATTCCGGCTGGTACACGGAAGCTGCCGTTCCAAACCACCACATCCTCTACCATTCCCCCTAGAAGCCTGCTGCAACAACACTTTTGTCTTCAATTCCATATGCTTTTTCTCCACCTTCTCCTTCTCCTCATTCTCCCTATGCTCCTAATACTGCCCCCTACTCAATATTACAGAAGTGGAGGAGGTAGTCCAAGTGCTCTCCGAGGCCTGTAACCTAGTCACAATCTCGGGAAGCAGGTTCATAACAAATCTATTAACTAACAATCTGACACCTCCCTCCACTGACAAATCCTGTCTGCTAAAATCCCAAAACACCCCTTCAAACCTAGTGAAGAAATCAGACACACTCTCATCTTTCTTCTGATGACATGCCGTTAACTTGTCTCAATCTACCCTTCTCTGTTAAATAAGAGAGTGCTTGTACATAATTATTCAACCAGGCAGAGCTAGTATCTAGGCCTTAGGGTTCTCCCTCTGCTTCCTCTCCTGGTCCCATGCTGTAATCTGGTCCCAGGTACCACCCAATTCCACAACGTGATCCTGTGTATGCACCTGCCTCCAAATATCAACGGGCACCAGCAAACCAAAACACATCTCAATGCCCGCAAGCGTCATCACCGTCGATGATGCGGCCTCAGTCAATTCCTTATAATATGTAGTAGGATTTTTCCTAGGGTCAGGTGACTGTCTAAAGGGACAAAACCTTATTCCTTTTCCACAGATTGTAGACCCATTGTTCTTGGAAACTGGCTTCTACTCTCTGTCTAATAACAGTATTCTGCTGATCCCGTAGCTCTTGTAGTTGAGGGTAAACTTCCCTCATTGAAAACTGGGAAACTGTCTCCGGGCTCTTGTCAAGCAGTCTACTTCAGCGATCAGCGTTGTGACGTTACTAAAAACCTCACCACGTGCCATACCAGTAGCATATACATGATCCCTAATATCATAAATAATTTGGGGTGCCACATCATTAAAACACTGTTCCCACAGTCCAATCAAAGTAGCCGACATGTGCTTAAGGGCATACTGCAGCACAAACTGCTCATAATCTTTTATCTCACTCCACACATCCTCCACACTGGGAATGGGGTTACCAGCCCACTGAGCGGCCTGATTGGTGCCACCCTTTTCTCTTCATTTTCCACATCAGATCGTATCAATATCCGCCCCAGTCGCTCGCTAGCAGTCGCCCAGTCTCTGTTCCTCTAGTCCATGTACAGACGTTCCGCTGCTCAGTAATGTCGGGATGGAGGAACAGGGGAGGAGTAGCAACAGAAGTAATGGGCACCAACGTCGCTGCCGATTGCGTCGTAGGTGTGAGAGCTGGCGAAAGATGTCGAAACAATAGGCGTAGCAGGGAGACTAGCAGTTATTGTAGCCACAGAGGGCGAAGTCAAAGAAAGGGCAAGAGGTGCTGTGGTCACGGCAGACGGAGCAACCGTAGCAGAGACAGAAGAACCAGGTAGCTGGGGCTGCGGAGGAAATACGGGGTATACCCTCTGCACGGCAAACGGAGGTGGGGGTCGAGAATCCAGCAATTCCTCCACAAAAGTATCATTCTCTTCTCTGGCAACATAAGACTTTTCACATTGTAATCTAAACTTTCTATCAGCACAGTCTATTGCCTTTCCTATTTTCTCTCTATCATTCGCTAAGGCTTTCTGAGTCAATGTCTGCATTCTCCCCTTCCGGGCCTCTTTCTCTGCTTTATTAATCTCTGTTTAGCTTCCTTTTGCCACATTCTGAGGGAATCAAACATCGACTGGCTACTCCTTTTTGCAAAAAATTTACCCTGTAGAAAATTAAATTTCTGTTAATCAAAAGTGCCCGTCATTGGCCACTGCAACTCGGCATTTTCCCTCGTATATTTGTGCCATAATGTACTAAACATAATAGGGCCAAGGCCACGTTTTATTCACATGTCAAAATTTGGAGTGCCTTCTGGAGGTGCTGGCTAACTTTCTTCCAATCGAGCATCAGCAGAACACAGACAGCCCAAACAAAACACCTTACTAAGGCACGGCATCTTTCAATACGAAAACAAGTTCACTACTTATGCCAAGCAGATATTTGCATATATCTTTTTCAAAATCGGTCCTCAGACCTCATAAAGTACAAATCAATAATGGTACTATGTTCATAAAGAACTCCAATAAATTCAAGCGCATGTCCAAAGACGGTCCTTAGACCATGACAAATACAAATCAAAAAGGTGCCATATCCTCAAAGAACCAAAGCAAACTCGCCTGGTGCACACAGTTCAAACAAGTTTATTCTCCACTGCCGTCTCTTCGGACCAAACGGTCAGATCCTTGGGTTTTGCCATTCAGGACCCCAGTCAGGATGACCACTGGACGAGGCACGCCCGGTCAAACAGAGGGGGAAGCTGCAAGTACAAGACTCTCTCGTGCAGGGATCCCCGGACCGCCTGTCCGGCCTGACGTGGCCCCGACCTCCTCACCCAGATGGCCACCCAATGGAGTCCCTATTCGGGCGCAAAGTGAAGGAAGTGACCCGATTAGGGCCACCCGGATAACTCGAGACCACTTCTCAGCCTTCCTTACAAATAAAGAGTCGGTCAAACAGTAGCGAATACAAACCAAAAGTATTTATTGAAAGTACACTCGAGTGGAGTCCGGTCTTACCAACCTCCTTAGATTGCTACAGAGTGTCTGACCTCTACCAACAGGGTAACATGTAATGTAAATTTTCAGAACCTCGAAGGACACGCCCAGACTGGAAATTTCCAGTTGGTAGTGGTGAACAGTGAGATACAGAAGGATGAGTTGCAATCCCAGGATCAGTTAAATGTTATCTCAGCGGCAAGGTTACTCTGCCTGCACCCTGCCACTCTAAGGGTGGGAGCAGGCCTATCTAGTGAGAAAGGTATGCAATGAAAAAAACGGTCTATTCATTAGCACAGCAAAGCTCAACCTTGGAAAAATATAAGAAAAGGAAAAAAATTATATAGCAGCTGCTTTCGCTGAGGCAGACATACGAGTGAGACAGAAATTAGTTTCGATCATGGCTCAAAATGGCGGCTCAACTTAAAATGGTGCAGCGAATGCTAACTTTACATAGAGCAATACACTAGCAAGATGAATGCTTAAGTTTTACATTTCAACAAAATAGAAGGAAAGCGTGGCACGGGAATATGAAGGAACATTGTTTCCATCATTATGGAGTCCGAGGGATAGGGATGCTGAATGAGGAACAAGCATGTGTTAATAAGGCATCGTTTAAAGTTGGACAATTTGCACATAGAAAGCACTCGCATATGGAAGTAACTGCAATGTCCCTGGAAATAAGAACTGTGCAAAGGGAAACTGAATTCCAGTAATTACAGAAAAACTGAGATTCCACTTTCAAAAAAGGTGCACTCTGGGCATTGCTGTATTCATAGAACTACAGGAGGATTCAGTAGTTCTAGATGACGTCGTATACAGTCATGTGACATCCTGCTAACACGTTGATGGCCCACCTGTGATCAAGGCTTAAAGGAGCTAGATGCCTCACAAAGGATTTATGGACTTGAAAGCCAATTTCCAAATTGCTGTAAGAAACAAGAAACTGGTATCCTGTGCAGTATCATTACCTGTTATATTCATGGACAGGTTGTGATATATAATATATATATCAGCTCCAGACAGTTCACTATCTGCCACTTTAAGGGCAGAACAATAACTTGGCCACAGTTCAATATCAAAAAGTTTGGTCAAGGTCATGACTTATACAAACAAGTGTTGTTTACATTAAATGATCGCCCCCTCTCATGCCCATTAAAACTAGGTTGATTGCAAAAGTTTGTCGTCTAAATATGTCATCGTGGTTCTAAAAAGTCTGGGAAGCACTGCCCTAGAAGCAGCTTCACCTACTTATATACGTCACACTCTCCAAAATAGCTAGTCCTGCAACCTCCGATGCCCAACCTTCTGTCTTTACAAAACGCATCCCTTTCAGTTTACGGATAGTTACTCAAGTGGTACACTTCATAGCTTTACTGTTTAGTTACAGATGGGCGAAACGTACAGATAACTTTGTGGTGACGGAGGTATGAATGGTTATGCATTTGTAAACAAATGGCAATTCTAGTACATACTTTCTAAAACTGAAGCATAGCAGCATTCACAGGCATCAGTAGTATATACACACTTACATCAAAGTGGTTGGGCCGTAGATGGGAAAGTGGAAATTAGGGGTTAGTTCAAACCTATTTGAGGAGATGGGCTTTTTAAATTTGTTTTGAATTAAATCACACTGACCTAAGTGGCGTAAATCATCAGTAATTTGATGGCGCACATGGGAGCTATAGCAGATGGACAAGATGTGGTCTATATACTTGGAAGCGGAGGAGAAGGCATGTAAGGCAGAAAAGCATTTAGCATGGTGCAGTGCTGACTAAGGACAAGTGCCTTCTAGCTCTTGTACCAAAGTGTTCGAGGCATGTGGGCTGCTAAATTCATATCCATTGCATAGATCGCCGCCTAGTGTTGGGTCCGGATGATTGCACATTGTTGTCCTGGAAGAGTCTTCGAAGTATCACGAGATAGGTGGCTCCTCCCCTGGACTACAGTGAGCATGGGCATCGACTCCATCCCCAGATTGTTTTTTTCCGCCATTGGGTTCGGATGTGTTTTCGACGTCTCCTTGTCGGAATCGTTAACCTTTATCTTTAAGGCCAAAAGGCCTTCGTTAACCCGTCGGTATTGTTCGCGTCCGGGCTCGTGTTCCATCCGACTCTTCGAGTCGGACTTCTGCGGAGTCGATAACTCTTCGGACACCAAGGCCCTGTCGTCGCAGCAAGACCCCGACGAACTTACCATGGAACGAAGTCCGTTCAAGCGCTGCCCCGTGTGTGGGTCCAAGTACCCACATATCGACGTGCATCCAGTCTGTAAGAAATGCCTCTCGCCGGACCACAACGAGGAGGACTGTATGGCCTGCTCCAAATTCAGGTCAAAGAAGACGCTCAAGCTTCGGCGCGCGGCGCGCCTCGAGGCCCAGCGAGAGGCTCCGGCACCCGATGACATCTTCGACGAGCCCGAGGCAGAAGGCACAAGCCATCATCTGCAGATTTCCCCACCGTCGACGGAGGTCGAGGCCGATCCCGGAGAACACGTCGAGGGCCAGGACCTTGAATGCGTCGAGGAGGTAGGGGACGACGAAGAAGTTTATGGGGCCGCGGAAGATAGCTCAGAGGAAGAGCTATGCCCCGAAAGTTACATGACTCAGACTCAGGTCACGGGATCGCCACTCGGCCTTACCCACGACCCGGCACCGCTATCCCCGGCCCCGCCTTCTGGCCCGGCCGCGGACTCAACAGCGGAGACGCCATTGCGCGTATCGAAACCGAAACTGAAACCTTCGGATTCTACAACATCAAAGATGGCCGACGTACCATCGAAAACGAAACCGAAACCTTCGGATTCGACAACGCCAAAGATGGCCGCCGTACCATCGACACTGCCGACGGCTGCTACGTCATCGACTCCGGCGCCCGCCAGCATTCAGAAGTCGGAGAAGACTGTCGAGCCAACACCGAAGAAGGCTGTCGAGCCGACACACCCGCAAAAGGTGGCCAAGGACCCGTCCTCAAAAACGGTCGTCCAACACATGTCGAGCGCGGTTCCTCCGGTAAAGTCCACTAAGACTGTTCAAAGTCCTTCGGACGCGACTGCGGCGCCGACAGGCACACGCCCGATCGAGGCACAGTTGACAAAGGGACACGACCCGAGGTCCTACGCATCGGCTCAAAGACGCCGGATCGAAAGCAACGCCATCGGCGCATAAGCCTGCAAAGGAGGCTCGGACCATTGCAGCCGCAAATGCGTCGGCAGACACCTCGTCGACACCGAAGGCCTCCGATAGTGACGGACATGGGGCATCAGTTACCAAACCCTCCGCTTCCTTCACTAAGCAGGTCACTGACTCCCTCAAACGTATTCGGGAGAAGGCTTTGACGTCCACCACTCACACGCCCTCGGCTCCGAAACTGGTTGACGCACCTGCGAAGCCTTCAAGCAAGCTTCTCTACACACTGCCGCCGAAGGTGGCACCGAAGGCATTTGCACCAAAATCGGTGCCAAAGATCACTGAGGCGTCAGAACTTTCGACGCTAGGTGACCGATTAGATCGACGTCAAGCTTCAGAGGAACAATCTGAGCATTACATCAATGCTGAAACTGGGAAATTGACGCTCTATAAGCGGAAGATCACTTCCCTGCCATTGGAATCCTATGTCATTCCACTCAAGAAGAAAAGGCCGGCACAGGACATTTCTGCCCTTGTTGAACCTCTTCAGCCTCCACCAAGGAGGAGCCCATCACCTTCCCCCACCCACTCAGGGGGAGAGGAAGATTACCAGGATGACCAGTACAATTTCCCGGCTGACAATGACCCTGATGAACAACAGGACTCGTATGACGACACTGGTGACCAGGGCGGCCATCAGGTGGTACAAGACCCACAAGTTTTTGGTGCACGTACATCCCCAACTGAGGATTCTGCGGCATTTAATGCCTTGATAGAGCGGGCAGCTGCAAATCATAATGTGGACATGCATGCAGACCCGGTGGAAGTAGATTTTTTGTCTGACACTTTCTCAGCATCAGAAAAGACTGTTAAGACACTTCCTATGCTAAAAGGTGTCCTTAAGCATGCCCCGGAAATCTTTAAGGAACCTACCAGGGCGAGAGTGGTGAACCCGCGTATTGAAAAGAAATACAGAGCGGCACCTGGTGACCCTGCATATATTCGTGGACAGTTGCCTCTGGACTCGTTGGTGGTCGCAAATGCCCGCAAAAGGGCGAACTCCCAGACAACGGGTGAAGCTCCTCCCCCAGACAAGGAGTCGAAAGTCCTTGAAGCATCTGGCAAGAGGGTGGCTGCGCAAGCTGCCAATATCTGGCGCATATCGAACACACAAGCACTGTTAGCACGATATGATAGGGCGCATTACGACACACTAGAGCAGCTCCTTCAACACCTACCAGATGAGTTTAAGGAGGCAGCCGAGATGCTCATACAGGAGGGAAAGCTCATTTCAAACGCTGCAATAAAGTGTGCGCTTGATGTGGCGGATACAGCTGCTAGGGGTATTAACACTAGCGTCATGTTACGGCGCCAAGCATGGCTTCGCATATCAGGTTTTAAACCTGACATTCAAACAACTATCCTCAACCAGCCCGTTAATCCTGACAGACTGTTTGGCCCTGAGGTTGACACCACCCTCGAAAAAATTAAAAAAGACAATGAGACTGCAAAGTCCATGGGGGCGCTTCAGTCTCAGCAATTCAGGGGGAGCACTTTTCGTCGCTCAGGTACCCGCGGTGTTACCAGAGGACACCTGGCACAACAGACACAATTCACGAAAGGTGGCGCACAGTCCTCGTACCCCAAGCAAGGTAGAGGAGGTTACAGAGGAAATAGTACCAAGGGCAGAGGCAGAGGAAACAACAACTCCCGTTCCTCTGCCACCAACAAACAGTGACTCTCTGTCACTGCCCCCCGACCATCCAACACCTGTCGGGGGGAGACTCCAGCAGTTCCTGCCAGTCTGGACGTCCATCACCACAGACAGGTGGGTGAGAAAACTTATCCAGTACGGTTATTGTTTGGAGTTAACATCCACTCCTCCCAACATTCCCCCAAGACAACGTCCTATGTCGGCAGAGCACTTGCACTTATTGCAGCAGGAAGTGGTGGTGATGCTGCAAAAAGGCGCAATAGAGCTCGTACCAGTGGAGGAGGAAGGTACAGGGGTCTATTCCCTGTACTTCCTTATCCCAAAAAAGGACGGATCCCTCAGACCCATTCTGGATCTACGCCCTCTCAACCTGTATATATTGTCAGAACATTTTCACATGCTGACACTGCAGCAGATTCTTCCCCTGCTAAACCAAGGGGACTTCCTAGCGACCTTAGATCTCAAGGACGCTTATTTTCACATACCACTCCACCCATCCCACAGAAAATACCTCAGGTTCACCATCCAAAACAGGCATTATCAGTTCAAAGTCCTACCCTTTGGAGTAACCACTGCCCCCAGAGTGTTTACAAAGTGTCTGGCGACAGTTGCGGCGCACCTCAGGAGACAGAACATACATGTCTACCCTTACTTAGACGACTGGCTTGTTCAAGCAAAATCGGAACAGCAGTGCGCCCCAGACATGTCCCACACCATTCACCTCCTTCACAGTCTGGGGTTCTCACTGAACTACCCGAAGTCGCACCTTCAGCCAGCCCATGTGCGGCAGTATCTGGGCGTGACGATAAATACCCTGACTGCTATGGCTCAGCCGAACCCAGTGAGGATCGACAACATTCAGTCGCTCATCCAGAGGTTCAGACCGCAACACTCACTACCAGCGAGAGTGTTCATGCAGTTGATAGGCATGATGGCCTCCTGCATTTTCATAGTCCCGCACGCAAGGTTGCATATGCGTCCGCTCCAAGAATGCTTGGCAAATCAGTGGACACAGGCTCAGGGACAACTGACAGACCTAGTGTTGGTGACCGGTCGGGCATACACCTCTCTGCATTGGTCTAATCCACACAACCTTTGCAAAGGCCGACCGTTCCAGGAGCCTGTGCCACAAATTATCCTAACGACGGACGCATCTCTCCAGGGGTGGGGAGCTCACGTGCTCCACTACACGGTGCAGGGACTGTGGTCAACGCAGCAACAGAAGTTGCACATCAACTACCTAGAATTGATGGCAATCTTCATGGCGCTCAAGTCCTTCAAAGTACATCTGTGCAATAAGGTCGTGTTGATCCGGACGGACAACATGACAGCCATGTACTACATGCAGAAGCAGGGAGGTACTCACTCTCCACAGCTGTCTCATCTGGCTCAGAGCATGTGGAAGTGGGCCATTCAGAGGAACATCTTCCTCATGGCGGAACACCTCCCGGGCAAGGACAATCAGATGGCGGATCTGCTCAGCAGGTACAGCCATCAAATGCACGAGTGGGAGATACATCCATCAGTACTCCACCCGTACTTCCAGCAGTGGGGTCATCCAGAGATAGACCTCTTTGCCACAAGGGAAAACGCAAAATGCCAAAGCTTTGCCGCCAGGTTCCCTCACCCGGAATCGCAAGGGAATGCGATATGGATGAACTGGTCAGGCAGATTTGCGTACGCTTTTCCCCCAGCGCCTCTCATTCCGCTGGTGGCAAGAAAGCTAAAGCAACACTCGATGACGCTCATCCTGGTTGCTCCAACGTGGGCACGCCAACCATGGTACACTACGTTTCTGGAACTTTCCGTGGTACCGCATCAAAGGCTGCATCTCTCCCCAAGCCTCTTGACGCAGAACCATGGCGACATTCAGCATCCAGATCCGCAACAACTCAATCTGGCGATCTGGCTCCTGAGGTCCTAGAGTTTGGCTACCTCAACCTGCTTCCGGAATGCATGGACATCATCCAGGAGGCAAGAAAGCCCACCACCAGAGCTTGCTATGCAGCAAAATGGAAGCGGTTTGTCATTTACTGTACAGACCACAACATCAACCCGCTAGATGCATCCATTCCTAACATCATCTGCTATTTGTTACATCTTTACAAATGCAATCTAGCGTACGCTTCCATTCGGATACATTTATCCGACATAGCGGCTTATCTCCAGAACAGGCAGCATCTCTCTGTTTTCGGGGTGCCTGCCATTAAAGCTTTCCTGGAGGGACTGAAACGAGTCATTCCTCCGAGAACACCACCAGCTCCAGTGTGGAACCTCAATGTGGTCCTCACTCGGCTGATGGGACCAACTTTTGAGCCACTCCACTCATGCGAGATTCAATTCCTGACATGGAAAGTGGCTTTTCTCATTGCTATTACATCGCTCAGGCGTGTTAGTGAGCTGCAAGCGCTCACAATCCAAGAGCCATTCATACAAATTCATTCAAACAGGGTAGTGCTCCGCACTAACCCCAAATTCCTTCCTAAGGTGGTGTCACAGTTTCATATCAACCAAACTATTGATCTGCCCGCTTTCTTTCAAAACCCACAAACTGTAGCAGAAAGAATGCTCCATACATTAGACGTTAAAAGGGCGTTAATGTACTACATTGACAGGACACAACACTTTAGGAAAACACAACAACTTTTTGTTGCCTTCTCAGCCCAGCACAAAGGCAACCCTATTTCCAGAGCAGGAATAGCCAGATGGATTGTTAAGTGCATTCAGATCTGTTATCAGAAAGCTAAACGTACTTTAACAATACCCCCAAGGGCGCACTCCACACGCAAGTTGGGGGCCTCCATGGCTTTCCTAGGGAACATTCCTTTGGAAGACATTTGTAGAGCAGCCACGTGGTCTACACCGCACACATTTACAAAACATTACTGTGTCGATGTGCATTCCAAGCAGCAAGCAGCTGTAGGACAGGCTGTTCTCAAGACACTCTTTCAAACTTCTGCAGCTGGCACGGGCAACCGCCGTTAATGGAGGGACTGCTATGTATTCTATGCAATAGATATGAATTTAGCAGCCCACATGCCTCGAACTGAATATGCTACTTACCAGTATGCATCTGTTCTTGGCATGTAGGGCTGCTAACATTCATATCGCCCACCCTCCTCCCCGGTGCCCGTAGCGGCTGCAGATACTCTCTTGCATTCAATCATTAGCATGGACATCCTTTACACTATTTCACTCCATCTCTGCCACAATGGCTAAAAACAATCTGGGGATGGAGTCGATGCCCATGCGCACTGTAGTCCAGGGGAGGAGCCACCTATCTCGTGATACTTCGAAGACTCTTCCAGGACAACAATGTGCAATCATCCGGACCCAACACTAGGCGGCGATCTATGCAATAGATATGAATGTTAGCAGCCCTACATGCCAAGAACAGATGCATACTGGTAAGTAGCATATTCATTGAAAAGCGGAGATGACGAGAAAGCCAGTAAAATGATAAAAGAACAGGCATAATGTGAAAAGGTTTGTGGATCCCAGAAAAGAAGACCATGGGGGTATGAGGTGGGGCTTTCCATCTTCTTCCCAAAATCGGACATGCGTGATTCTCCTTATTGGCGATCTGAGCCAGGACTGAAGGTTAATACCTGCAGTTGGAAGAAGTGAAGCATAGATACCAGGCTGCCTAGCTGGACATGGCCGAAGAGACACTTGCATATTCCACCCAGGTGAATAACCGAGGAGACTTACTGATTGGAAAATAAGTGATCAGTAAATCGCAGGAAGAACCGCGAGTGGAAAATGCAGATACATTAAGGGTAAAAACAAGGAATGGGAGCTCACTAGAGGATTTCCTTCAGGTCCTATTCCTGCCTGAGGGTATCGCAAACCTGGGAGCACTACCAAGCCAAATGACATTGGTTCTGTGGCAAGCCGAACTCTAGGGGCGTGAGCACTGATGGCATCTTAAAATATATCCCATTTAAAATTCGATGCAGAAGATTCCAAGCCGACAGCAGGTTATTGAGGCTTGAAGGTGTGACGAGGGGTCACTGAAAATAGAATCCTGCCGAAAGTGGAGGCTAGAATGACAGTAGTGGAAACTTTGTGACCCAATAGACAGAGACAAACAGTAGGTCCTCAGACTTCAGTCAATCCACTGTGCAGACTATTGTGTGCTTGCAAAATACAGTGGAGGATTTAGAGAATGCTAATAGATCAGTGATATTGAAGATTATTGGCTGGTTGATTCAGTAGGTATCAACTGACTAGAAGAACTTCTAAAAAAGACGTTCTCACTATGTAAGGGAATCCATCTGAAAGTGAGGTGCCTCTCCAACTGAAAATGTGTATTGCTTGCCTCTAACAGAATGCAAACAAATGGAGATAAACCAGAAACTCCAGCAGAAGGAACATCTGTGGGAAGATTTAGTAAAGCATCAAAACTAAAATGATACTATTTCCTGATGTCGCCCAAGCTGCAGCTGAGGTGTAGACCGAAACAAGGGAAAAGAAAGTCTTTTATTGACCAAATGTTGGTGGTCGAAGTGGAACACATGGATGTAATTGCAGGTAGGGGAGTTTGGGGAGTTAAGGAAGGCACTGCATGGCCTGAAGTGACTTTCTTTTATTCAGTAATTACCTTATTTAACTATCATCATCCAGGTAGAGCCCATCTGTGTGGTTATGATTTCTTTAATATCATCATACAGACGTCCTCCTCCCTTAATAGGTCACTCTCTGAAGCAGTAAGTAATGTTGGATAGTTTGTTTCACTCGTTTTGACACTGGAACACCATTCCCCAGTTATTTAAGTGGTGGTTATCATGTTTAATCATTTTGTATGTAATGTTATTACTGTGGATACATTCTTGTTGGTTTGAATGGATCATAGGCTGTAGTAAGTAGTCCAAACAGTTACTGTAACTAGCTATTTGGTTTTCACCACTTTTCATAAAATGCCAATTTAAAGATTTAAAATTATGCCTCCTTGTGTAACATAGTGAAGTGCAAAACGTAATGTCCTTTATGCTGCCAAATTAATGTCTTCGGAGTGTCATTTTTGAATGAACTTTCTATTGAAATAATTTTTTTCTGGTCGCACAATCTGCATAATGTCTATGTTGACTCGTGTATGAAGAGTGTCTACGATCTTTAAAAGTGTCTCTCTGGCATTTGCTGTGTACATATTAAGCCTGTTTGTTGTCTCCTCGCCCTACAGTGCTGGTGACATTGGATCCAGAAACGGCTCATCCTAATTTGATCCTGAGCGAGGATGGAAGGCGTGCGCGATGCTCATCTGGGACACAGCCCATGCCAGCCACTCCCAAGAGATTTAAACTCCTTTTCGCTGTACTAGGGAAAGAGGGATACTCTTCGGGTAGACATTATTGGGAAGTTCGGCTGCTGGAGGAAGGAGAATGGTGTGTGGGAGTTGCACGAGAGTCTCTGGACAGGAAAACCTTGTCACAAAAATCAGGAGTCTGGGCTTTACAGTGGTATAATAATAAGTACATTGCTCTCAACCTCTCTTCCACCCCTCTCACCCTGACGGAGCGGCCAAAGAGGCTGGGTGTTCATCTGAACTATGATATGGCACAGCTGTCGTTCTACAATGCTGACACAATGAGGCTTCTCTGCACTTTCACCATCTCTGCCCTAAATGAAAGAATCTTTCCTTACTTCTGTGTTTGGGGCAAGGCAGATCTACTACTTGTGTAGAAGTTTAAGGCCTCGTCCTATGGTGCCTGTCAATGCCTTTTTTTCTAACCAACTGTTTTTTTCTCTTCTTCTATGTCTTTGGACAGACAGATCAACTTGTGTAGATGCTTGAGGCTCCATCCCTTCTATATCCAGGTGTTGCTGGTCAGTCCCAGTGTGTCTTCCTTACTGACTATGTCATTTTGTACTGTGAGGGCAGACAAATCTACATCTTAGTTAGAAACCAGTGCTTCCACACCCACTTTCCCTCCACGTGCCACTGGTTGTCTTTATTTACCAACTTTTCCAAACAAAGCTAGCAGACCTTTGTTTACATTTTGAGTTCTGAATATGTGCTGTCCTTTTGGGTTTGCTATTATGATACTTTCTTAAACATGGAAAAATACAGGAATGTGAGTGTCATAAAATAACAGCTGTGAAAAAAACTCCAACTGGCAATCATGCATGACAAATTTAGACTTCTGTTCACGAAGCTAAAGACCGTGTTTGGCACCGGCTCTGCTCACCTGGAATAGGTTCACCATTGGGAGTCCTGTTTGTTACATTGACTCTTTTAACCCTGCAGACGGAGTGGGGTGAAAGGATGAGGTTGGACTGTTGCATGTCAGCAGGGTACTATGCCCCCGGGCCTGGCCTTAAATTTTACAGATAATTGTTCTTTGATGTACTTATGGTTCATTTGATACAAGACTTCACCTTCCAGAAATCATTGGGATGTCAAATCCTGGGGCTGACAAAAATCATTTTTGATACTTCTAACCAGAGAATATTCACCTTTAGAAGATTCCCTAGGTCCCAGACTGGATATTCCCTTCCTTAGAAGTGCTTTCACACGCCCCTAGGTGGAGTATGCTGCTATTCGTTGCTCCGTAACGCCTCAGAACTGATCTAGCGGAGCAGCATTTAAGCTCCACCAATGCTCGCTGATGCCAGTGCTTTCTTTCCAAACCTTTGAACGGAGATCTGGAGATCTGCTATCACTTTCTTCAGCCTTCCGACGACTCCTAAGAAGGAAATACTGTGTGTAAGGGAACAAAATCCCCTCCTAGAATAACTAGCATCAAACCATGACACGGCTGCTGAAAAAAGTTGTCGGTCACTGACCTGCACAACTTGTGTTTCTGGTGTTTGGACTTTCGGCAATACTCCAAGTCATGCAAGGAGTGCACCCGAAAGCATTCTGAGACAGAGTAGCGAACTGTTTGTGTTGCCAAAAGCAAGAACAAGACCTGGGCTCTGCACTGGCTCTAGTGCAGACTACTACCATAGCTCCACAACCTGCATTGTTCCCCTTTCATCTGCACCAGTGTGAACACCAACTGCGCTGGAGAAGAATCCGGCATGTGTACCAACGCCAGACTAGCTTTGGCTCTAACTCGAACAAGGTCATGCTCAGAATCCACTACAGAGCTCCCAGTTGCCATACAACTTTAGTCTGATTCGATGCTTTCACTACTGCAGAGGCTTTATTGTCTTTTTTTTGGCTCCGACTCTAACCAAAGCTTGCCACCCCCCAGGGATCATGGCGTAGTTAGGGATGATTCCCCCTCATTTTGATGATGACAGTTTTTACATGGACTTGCAAGAGACAAGGGTGCTTAGGACTTCCCTTGATGCAGGGTGAACTCACCTTTGGGACCCCCAATGGAAGAGGATGCTTCCAGTGCGCTGGTAATTCAGTGATCTGCCGAGGAGTTTCAGGTATTATAACTGCCTTCCATTGTATTAAAATGTGTGATTCGTGCTGGCCTTGATACTACTGATGGTCTGTATGGGCAGTGGGCAACAGAATCGGTATTCGTGGATGCGCTCTACAGGTTTCTCTGGAGAGATATTGGCTTTCTTAATGGCTATGCCTTTCAGTGACCCACACTTATATGGCAAGAACGTTGATTCTGTTTTGACATGTTTCATGGAGAGTAGGGCTACGGCACACTCCCTGGGTCTTTCTGCCCCGGCCAAACCGTTTCCCTCCCAATTTAGAAAACTCAAAGGTTACTAGGAGTATTGGCATACAGGCAACACCAGTCTGCATTGCCCATATTGCAGTCCGCCAAATCCTTTCATGGCTCGGGTCGTAGATCTGGTAGGCAACACACAGGTCTCCAAAGGCCTAGATTCTCCCATTCCCTCTCCCCTGCGGCAACCGCACCTAAGCTGTCTTAGCTTGGCATTATTGGCACGGATCAACCCTGTGGAAGGTAGGATCCAGAAGATTCTCCCAAGGCGGCAATCCATCACATCCAACAGATGGGTCCTCCAGATAGCTCACCCTGGCTTTGCCCTACAGTTTATTTCTGCCCCACCCCACAAGTCCTCCCACCACAGGGAGGCTCTCAGAGACGCACCCATCAATTCTCTTGCAAGGTGCAAGCATTACTCTCCATAGTAGCCACGAAAATATGGACAGGTTGTTACTCTTGTTATTTCATCATTCTAGGATGGCCTAGCTTAGATCTTCACCCCCTTAAAGCCTTCCGTTAACATGCTCACACCGACCAAGATTCTATCAGCCCTGGACCCAAACAACTGGATGGTATCCTTGGATCTGCAGGATCATAGGTGCCCATGTTCACAAAGCACTACTGCCTTGACAACCACATCTGACGGGAAAGGCATTTCACCTGTTCGGTATTGCAAGACGTTTTGGTCCACTCCACAGAACCTGCACCTGTGAGAGGCACTGCTTTGGTATCTCTTCTAAAGGTGTGGGATGTGCATGTAGAAGTATCCATCAGAAGAACAAGTTACTTACGTTGGTAAAGCTCTTTTTGGTGGATACTCTTCTTATCTTTGGATTCCTTGCTGACTTATCACGTCCCTGTTCTATGGAGTGGCCTCTTTTTACCATCCAAAAAGGTCTCAAATTTGAGATACGCACCTTGGCACCGACAATTCTTAATGCTCCATGTCTAAGGGTGTGGAAAAAATCTGTCAAGAAACTGACGTCAGCACACAGGGGTGGTGCTTATATGTGTCCCCACTCTGTCACTTCTGGGGTAGTGCAAAGCCAGCACGGTACCACATGGCATCACTTAGATGTTTCTGGTTTTTAATCAGATTTATATACAAATTACCATTGAGTATTGTGCAAACCAAGAACTCCAAGTAGAATACAGTTAAAACTTTCTATGGGTAAGAAATTTACTTTTTATTGACAAACATCCTACTATATCAGAAATCGACTTTACGTGGAAAGATCATATACATCATACGCGCCAACAGTGAGTATTTTATACTTTTACAGCCATTTTAGCGTGGTTATGTAAAATGCAAATGTATGGTCACCCTGGTTCTAGTCCAAAACTTCTACTTTCTGGATCAAACCTCAAGATGGATGACGGTGGAATCAAAGTTGCTCGGTTATGGAAGTAACGGAAATAAATTATTGGGTGGGATTCCGCAAAAATTGCATTCTCCTCTAAAGTTACCAAAGGGCATATATGCAAGACCTGCCAAGTATATGTTTTCTTAGGATTGTGTGATTAAAAATCGGCCATATCTATGCTTTAGTTGAGGTTGATTGTGTGCTGTCTAATACAAGTGTCAAAACTGTCTAAAATTTAACTGAGTCCCCTTTGAGTGCAAAATGTTCCCCAATTTTTTCTTCGCTTACCTCTGTCTCTGTAGTGGTAGGGTTTCCCTGAGAGTTCTAATACAACATTTCCATCTCGGAGCACAAAGTCAATGTAAACTAGAATGGTGAGCATAATGCCCAGCCCTCTGACATAAGCTGTATTGCCACAGAGAGAGTGAAGGGTTTCAAACATAGGCGGTAGGGCACAGCTCTGGGACCAGGGTGTCGGGTATAAGAGGAAACCTAGAGCCAGAAAGAAGCTGGCTACAGAGAAACCATTGCTTGCCATTCAATCAGTCCTTTCCTTAGGGTATAACAGGGAAGGGTCCAGCCAGAGGATGCCAACATGATGGATAGATAAGTAAACAAAGGGGGTTACGAGGGTGAATTTGACAGACTGGAAGTGGTAAGCATAGCTGTGTGCTCAAGATATCCTTTCTGTTCTACTAGTAAGTGACCAGGATTGTACCTGGTGAGAGGTGGCCTAATATGAGGAAATATGGATAGAAAAGTACCAGAACGCATATGTTATCCCTTCTGTTCCACAGGTCTCCCAAGAGTCATTGCTTGGACCTAAACTTAACTCTTAAAGAAAGAATGAGATACCAGGAACTGCCTGAATCTAGATTATTCATGAAGCAGTCTGCCATCCCTCCTGGTTTCTTTAGCCAGTGTGAAGTTAATAGTCTCTTCAATGTTCACCTTTTTCTAAAACTGTTCATGATCCGGCTTAGAGCTGACCATCTGTTTGAACAAACCCAACGACGTTTCACAAGGATATTTGTGATGAAATCGGAACCTTCAGCTGTAATCATTGTCATTAGGCACGCTAGCATTGGTCAGCCAGTTGCCCTTTTCTAACGGACTTTTGAACAGGAAGTGTTTGCTGATAGTGCTAGAGAAAGAAAGTGGCCAAACGAAGTTGATGGATATTAAATATGATGACATGAGCATGCATGCACTTTCCTAGTGTGCCTGCTGAGGGTCTGCTTGAATGGGCTGACTGGAAATAGTTGAGGTACTACTTTGAGTGGAGAATTGAGGACTGGTTGGCTGATGTGCTGACATGGGAGCAGTATTGGGTAGAGAGGTACCGGGATCCACAAGTGGGAAAGTGGATTGTATAATTAAGATAGCAGTGGGAGTAGGTGTTTGGAGGAGGAAGTGTATGTTTAGTGCAGGTAAAAGCAACGCTGATGATAGCGGAGGCCCTAGTGTGTGGATGGAGAGATGGACACAGTAGGAGGGGCAGAACTGGCAACAGAGATGTTGGTGCCAGGAAGGGCAGGATGTCTGACATGAAACTTTCTGCTTCTGACTACTCTTGAAAGTTAGATAATGAGGCAGATTTATATCTGCCATTTTCATGCTTGAAAATTGACCATTGATGTATTTTACCACTCTCTAAATGACGCCCCTCAGTTTTCCATGGTCTTTGTTTTTCACCTGCTGCAAACCATTCAACACTTCTTGAAGCAACTTCTTGAAATGTGTGGATTGTCCCTCCAAACCTTAGATCTCTCATATCCTCGTGCAGCCTATTTAATTCTGTTTGTGAGGTGCCTCCCTCACTGAGGAATGAAGTCTGCCATGATTTCTGCCTCTGAAGATGTTTGTTCAGATGTCAACATTAGCGTCACTCCTCCTAGCCATCCGACCATAGCTATTGATAAAATTTGCAATGCAACATGTCAGCATCTTGCAGCACATATGGTGCATCCACTGGCAAATAATGAAAGGTAACATTTCAAAGTTTAATTCTTTACACTTAGTCAGTCAAAGAAGCTTTATTTCGACCGTACAGGCCATAAAAGCACATAAAAGACAATACAATTTGTATAAGGAAAATACATTAAAATATGTCACCATAAAACTATGCAATAGTTCTATATTAAAAAAAATGGTGCATTTCTTAGTTGTGCAAATTATTTTAGTATTTTTTTGGGTACACTCCCTCAAGACAACTCGGGGTACTATGGTTGGATACAGTGCAATGTGCAACAGAGTTTATAGATTCTACCTTGAGTGCAGGAGGGGAAAGAGTAACACATGTTTAAGCAAATAACTAATTCATTGGTAAAAGAACACCTGTTGGTTGTTAAAAAGCTTTTGGCTTAATCTGATAAATGTATATAACAGTGTTAAAAAATCCACGTTAAAACGAATTGTATTATGCAATTAAAAAGCCTGGAGGGAAGATAATTACAGTTGAAATAATCATACAATAAATATGTGCGAACGAGGCGTAACCGCATATATAAAGGTTGCTAGGAACTAAGGGTTTCCTGTGAGGGTTTTCTTTAGGATGGCTCTACGAATGCACCACATCGAGTGTAGGAACAGAGAAATGGCGAACACAATGAGTGTGTCGGTTTCATGCTTAAAAAGTCTGTGCACCTCTATGTAGTGTCTGATCCCCATGTTTCAGCATAATTGTAGCAGCCACCGGGATCTTGGCTTTCCATAGGCGGGGCAAAAATAAAGAACGTGCAGTTCAGTTTCCTCAACTCGATTGAACCCTGGACAGTCTAGTTTATGGACTCCCTGCCATTTGTTAGTAAATGCTCGGAGCAGGAGCACCCCATGTCTGAATTGAAGAAAATGTTTCTTTGCCATAAGGGGTTGGATGTGATCAAGTGCCGATTCTAACCTGTATTGCTGCTTGATATCCAGAATCCTGGAGGCCAAGCAGCTCTGTGTTGTTCCTTGCCATAGTAGAGCCAGTTTGTGTTCTCTGAGGGAGTCAAGTAGTGCCTTTCTGGAGATTGTGGGGCAGGTCCCGTCTGTTGCTGTCCACATATTTGTCCTCTCTAAAGCCTGGCAAGAATTCCTTATATGAGCTAGCCAAGGGAGTTTCCCTGCGCCTAGAAGGCTCATAATATCCTACAGCTCCTATTTATAATTGGCTAGTTCAGGTGTACTTCACAGGCGTTGCCAGTATAGGAGGGGTCTAGACAAGACTATATCTGCTATAGGGCCAATCACTAGGTCCATCCTGAGGAGTGTTAATGGAGTACTCATAGGGAGGCCCAGCAGTTGCCTGAGGAAAATATACTCTGGCATAGATAGGGAGGTTTATGGGCAATGGCCCCATAATTCTGCTCCGTACAGTGATACTCCCCTGGCCAGTGTTTTGTAGATTTCTGCTTCGGGACCTATCACTTTGTGCGTGCAACTTTTGTAAACTTTTAAAATGCCCCCTGTGGACTGGGTCAATTTTAGACTGACTTTCTTATTTGTGTCTTTACAGTACAAATGCCCAATGTGGTACAAAACTCAGTTCCAGAAGTTTGATTCTCACTCTCCTCATTTAGTGGCCAAGTAAAAACTCTCCAGTACCACCTTGCCTTTGCTCTTGATAAATCCTCTTGTACCCAACGCACACTGACGTAGCGTCTAGTCAACTCTGCAACAGCATGCACATTTAAAAACAAATCTTTTTATTAACAAAGCTCAAGAGAATTGTAGACACAGTATGCATAGTCAAGTTCAAGAAATACTTTATTCGGTTCAATTACAAAAACCATAAAAGTACAAGAACACACAAAAACGGTCCATAGGTCACCAGGCGACATAAAGACATAAAAATACAATATGAAGAGGGAGGGAGTACCCATTAAAATATGCAGCGCATGATGCCAAAATTTAAAAACAACAATATATACATCATTCCATAGTTAAAAAGAGCAACATGAGAGAATTTAAATTAAAACTTGATTCAAGTTACAATGGTCAATGTTTACAGTAGATCATCTAGGACCAGTTAATCTTTTTACTGAGTCTCACCGCTATGGTTAAAAATGTAGCTACATTGTAAATTTCCCATATATCTACTAATAGTTGGAGATGCAATAAAGCTGGCTTGACTTGCCTAAACCGTTTCCCCTTTAGCAAGGGTATAATAAACTTTTTCCTGATGTCCTTAAAATAGTCACAAAAAAACAGAAAGTGAACAGTATCCATAATCGAACAGCCGTCACATTTGCACAAATCTAAATCAAGTGGCTTGGTCCAACCAGGCGGCCTGAAATTAACATGTGGATTTTATCTAATCGGAACTTGGTTAAAAGATACCTATGGTTTGAGTTGTTGACAACCTTTAGGTAGAGTTCCAACTCATGACCAGAGGAAACAATCAGTTGGTGAGTCCTAACAGAAGGCTTTAACAGCTCCAAGCCTTCTCTGTCCATCCCTCGGTTCAACAAAAAAGTGTTTTTAACCCACTTCAAATCTCCTTTCACTAAGTTAGATGGTTTATTGAACAATTCGGGCCGACCCAACTTTACACACATTTGCTGTACATATTTCAACCAGGGGATCTTGTCCCAATGATCTAGCATTAGGCAATCTTTAAAGATTTCGTGATTCACTTCAAGTTCCAAGTTAAGCCAGACTGATATCCATTTTAATAGGGGGGCCATGGCGATTCGATCCTCCAGATAATCCACACCGCATTCCTGATGGACTATGAAGCTGGCCGTGGATCTTGGCAGGGAAAGAATCATTTTAAGGAAGTTATCTTCTGTTACCTGAAGCGTTTTAACTGGCCTAAAACCCCACAGGTCAGCGCCATACATAGCGATGGCAATACATTTAGCAGCATATACCTTTAAGACTGCCTCCAGAGGTTTCACCCCTAATTTACGTGAAAAGCCCATCACCGCAGAAATAGAGCGCGCCAGGACCTTTTTTTTCTCCAGCATTTGGGGGTGCCACGTGGAGCAATCATCGAAAACAACCCCCAAGTAGGGAAATCTGGAAACTCTTGTCAATTTGTGTCCATTACAATGCAGTGTCATTACATTTTTCTTGGCCTTCCCTTTCTGGGCCACCACCATAACATGGGATTTACCATAGTTAACACTTAAATCAAGATTTATCATAAAATCAAAAAACGAGTTCAACAGGCTTTGGAGACCCACTGCAGTTCTAGCTAGGAGAGCAGCGTCGTCCGCATATAATAATGCGGGCAATAGGTACTTCCCTGCCCTCGGGATGTCCTTGCACGCTGCACCCAAAACTCCACCCAGATCGTTTATATATAGTGTAAAAAGCAGGGGAGCAAGAATGCATCCCTGCCTTACACCATTGGTGATACTGACTTTACCAGTGCAGTTACCTTTTCTGTCATATCGTACCGTGGCTGTAAGGTCCCTATGTAGGTCTGCTAAAAAGTACACAATGTTAGGGTCTATTCCAATACTAAGAAGCTGGCCCCACAACTTGGATCTGTTTACTCGATCAAATGCCGAGGGCAGATCCATGAAGGCAATATACAGGGATCCTTGCTTTGCTATTGTGTACTTCCCAATAAGCAATTGTAAGTTCAGACTTTGGTCAATGGTACTACGCCCCTTTCTAAAACCGTACTGTAGAGGAGAGAGGGTATTGGTCTCCTCTAACCAATCAGTAAGTTTGCATAGGACCACTCTCCCTAAGACCTTTACTGCGGAATCGATAAGAGATATGGGGCGGTAATTTCCAGGGTCGCCCCTGTCCCCTTTCTTATAGATGGGGACGATCACCGACTGGGACCATGTCTCTGGAATTCCTGTTTTTGAAATTCTATTAAAAACATTTGCTAAAACTTTGGACCAAAAAGAAATATCAACTTTAAAAAGGTCGGAGGGAACGCCATCTGGCCCAGGGGCCTTATTACTAGTCATTTTACCAATGGCCACGGCCACCTCACCCTCTTCTACATTTAAAATGTAAGGCAATCTGGAGAAGGTGGTCAAACCCTCTGCCCCCAAAAACTCCTGTTCATAGACAGACTTAAAGTGCAAGTGCCATTTGTCTTCTTGAATTCCACAATCCAGTTCATTATTACTAGAGTCGGCAAAATAGGGTTGGTTGACCACGGCCCAAAACTTGGCACTACTTTTCAACACATCAATTGATGTCAACTCAGCCCAAGCGTCCTCTCTAATCTCACGCCGCCTTCTTTCAACGACTGTCTTGTATTCTTTCCTAAGGGTAGCCACAAGCGATCTATCTACTGGTTTGGATTTAAGGGCCACTTTAAGTTTATGATTGGCCACAGAACAATTCTTATCAAACCAGCCTTCCTTCCCTTGTGCTTTGCCTTTACCCTGACGAGTCAGGTTGGAGACAATGTCGAGGCAAACCTTTCTGTACGCCTCCACTACTTCACTGTCCCCCGCCTGGTCGTCCATACAAAGCTTTAGTTCCTCCCGGCTACTATTACAAAGATTACAAAAGAACTCCTCTGGAATTATCTTGCACCACTTGATTCTTCTGGCTTGGTCAGTCAGCCGCATGTCGCGTTTGTCCACCAAATTTAATCTGCTTTCCATAGCAACAATTACATTTTTAACCCTTAATACAACTGGGTTATGGTCGCTAAAACAGGACCGCACAGCTGAGTAACTAGTAATATGGCTTCCACAACTACTACTTACAAAAATATAATCAATCACAGACCCGCTGCCATGTCCTGTAAAGGTAGGAATGTCCTCATCACTCCCATTGGGTAGTATCAGCCCATTTTCGGCCAACATGGTTTCCAAGAAAATACCCTGAACTGAGTGCTCAAAATGAGTATTTTCCTTGTCCGGAGGACCAAATAGAACATTAGAAGGACATTTGTCCTGACAGCCATGGACGTTAAAATCCCCCATTAATATGATGGTACACTCAGACTCTGATGACTCTTTAAAGTTAAACAAAAAAGAATTTAACATCATCAGGTTACTAACTGAATGATCCCTATCAAAGGAATTATAAAAATTCACTACCAGCACATTATGAAAACCCCTGTGGGTAATTTGGACCGCAAGGCAATAGGGACAGGCAGTAACTATTTCCGTATATGTACCTGGGATTTTAGCGGATATCAAAGTGACCAGGCCCCCTCTTTCTCGGCCCCGCGTAGAACTAACGGCTTGTAGAAAAAAAGTGGTAAAACCATCAACAGTAAGTGTGTTTTGTGTGTCCCAGGTTTCCTGTATGGCTATTATATCCATAGTGCCTATAAAATCCCTCCAGAAGGGGTCATCCACTTTACTCTTAAGACCAGCTATGTTCCATGTTGTCACAATTATCTCCCCCATTCCCAATACTTTATCTATTTTTTCGTGCGGTGAGGCCCCTCCTCCAGCACCCTGATCATTAGATAAAATTTGATCAGTATTTAACTCCTGCACAACCTGGATACTGTTTTCATTTTGTGAGGGGATAGGGGGAGTATTTCGCATCAGACTGAGCGGTGTGCCCTGTTTTTGTCAATCAACCCAGTCCAATTTTGACAGACACTCATATCGGTTAACCATTGGGATGTTAAAGTGGTTTTCATACCCATTCGCAGTCTGGGGGTAATAGTGTGGATAGCCATTTTGTAACCCTGTGGCAAACCCACCTTGAATGGGTCTACCTCTTCTTCTCTTGGCCAGGTTCCAGCCGTCCTCTCCGCCCTCATCCCACCCATAAGGTTGCATCTCCCATGGGGAATTAAACCTCCGTCTAGTTTTTTGTTCATGTGAGCCCCTTAACCAGCTCCATCTTTTGTCCACTTGGTTCACAGGCAGGTAGAAATAAGAGAGAGGCCTAGCAGTAACAGTACTCGCTTGATAGCGAGAGGTTCCTCTGCAGATATGTTCTACCACCTGTGGATTCTCGAAGGTTACCACGATACAGTCACCTTGTAAATTTTTTCTATTCCCTCCCACCCATGGGGTTCTCTCCACCATTAAGATGTTGCTTGGGATATTTGGCGGTAGAGGGTGATTATTTGATAACCAGTGGCACACTTTGTTTTTTAATGTCTGGTAAGATTCTGCATCAGTAGGTGAAATTTCCGTAACCCCAGTCAAGATCACTACATAGGGGCAGGCATCAGGAGGGAGATGGATATTTCTTCGGGCCTCTACCTTGTCTCTTGGAGCCGAATCCAAATTTGGAATCAAAGGTATAGGGTCTTTAAATTTGACTTGGGGGGGGTTATCTTGGGCTTAGCTGGGTTCTGTGTTTGTTTAGGGTCAGGAGTCTTGGCTTTTGCACCTCCTGGGTTTGAGATGTTACTAGGGTTCTTTGGCACGATATTTTTGGCCGGGGCGACACTTTTATCAGCCAAGGGTAGCTTATTTACTGTGGTCGCCACATGGGAGACCTTATTATTCAGGCTGAAACTAGGGGCACTTATATCCTTATGGATATTTTTCAACACTGTTTCTAGACAGCGTAGTCTAACCTCTATAGGTTCAAGGAGGGCCTTTAACATTTCAAAAATGTTGTTATTCGTCAAGCTTATCCCACTTCCATCCTGGTTAATTTTGGCCAGATTGATTTCTGCACCACTTAGTTCCAAAATTTCCTCCAAACTACTGTCTACAATTGTATCTCTCGGGAGGCTTAATGGTAGGCCAGCATTTACCAGATATGCCCCCTCTTTGTCATTGACACATACTGCCAGGTCCCTGCTCACAGCCACAGGATCTAAGATGGTTGTATCCTGGTTGTAGGTGGTTTTTACTTTCCTGCCTTTATGGGTGGTCGATTTATTGGTCTTATGTTTAGGAATTGCCCCCTCTTTCAACCCTCTTTGATTTATGTCAGTGGCCATAGGTGGGTTATCCATCACATCACTAACTATACCACCTTCTGTTAACAAAATGGGGTTAGGGGTGACCTCCAGACCCTGTTGGGAACTTGAAACATCATAATCCCCAGCGTAATCTACTCTGGCATGGGTATTTGGGCGAGACACGGTGTTAGGCGTACGTGCCTGGGCAATAAGACCTAAGGAGGATCTCTTAGCTGTAGCTAAATCTTGGGACACCCTTCTGTCCATTAAAATAATCCCTTCATCAATTAGGGCATTAGTGCGAACAATAAAATCATCCAGGGTGCCAGTCAGCTTTTTTGCTCCCCCTGCGGCCATACTTCTGGTCTCTCGACAATTCATAACAGACCTTAGTGCTACACACTAATATAGCAGTTAAATGGGTCAACACTATATTATGTTACCCAGCCCTTAGTCAATAAAAAATAAGCAACAGTGACAGGGAAAATCAGAATACACCCCAGTTAGTTAGGATAAATGTATATAGGGGGCAAACAGCTTACGGTTCAGATGTCCAATAGTCAGTGGGTTATAGGAAATCGAGCAGGGTGTATGGCCCAGGCCAGGCTCCTCAGGCCTCTGAGGGCCACAGAGGGCCCGCCCTTTGCCCGGGCTTAGCCCCGCGCTGTGTCCCGCTACGCGGAGAGGGTGATGGTGTTTTATGCGCCTCTGGGTGCCTGTTGCGGTGTCACTGGGAGCGCCCCCGCAAAGGCTCCTGGGGGTTGAAGTCCCCCCGCTCGGCGGCCGCTCTGGTGGAGAAAGGCGGCGGCGGGGGGGACTCGGCTCCTGCTGCTGGTCTCGTTTTAGTCTCGTTCCCCGGTCCTGGCAGCACGGTGTGCATAGTCAAAGTTACACAATCAAGCAGACACCATTTTGCAAGAATGATGCATTCACTGAAAGATAGGCGGTATACAACACCTTCTGCGTTGGTCAATTTCTCAAGTTCACCCTCTATATTTCTGCCAAGGTGCCCAGATTTCCTCATTTCTTAGCAGCCCCCCTATTTTTTTTTAACCAAAACAGGTGGTGCTTTGTGTTATTCACTCCTGCTTGTGATAGTTTAGCACCTCAGCTAAGATTTAGCAGGTCACTTAATTCCCCTTGCTATCTCCCTACTGCTCAATTTCTCACTCCACTCACCCGACCACAAACTGCCTCCTGCATCTCAAGAAACAACATTTTCCCCACACCTGTGTAGGCCAGTCCTTAATGTGCCCTATGCCACCCATTTGCTGGAAACAATGAAGATCCTCTTCCTACTAGCCTCAACCAACCAATCAAATCTGAATTTAGCAGCCCTGATTCAAATATTATACCTGTGTTTTCCCTTTAATAAGTAATTCCTATGGTGAGCATTGCATACTCTCCAAAAACTCCCTCGACAAATCAACAACCTCTATAACTTGACACAGTCTGGCTACCTGCACATACACTGCTACCAAATTACTATTGCCAGCATTATGACATTGGCCTACTAAAGTCAGTTTACCTGAAGCTGTATGCTGTTTGCCTTTTGGCTGCCTTGGACTCCTTAGTTATTCATATATATTCTCAGTGGTTATCACAAGGGTCAAACTAACTGAGTCCCTCTTTTCCCGATGCTTTATGATACTCCATTATTTATTTTTTACCACCTGCACCAGCCAATGTCCCAAACGCTTTTTGCTTTAAGATAACTTTTATTTTTCCTCCACACCACCTCCCTGCCCTGTGGGACATCATCACTTTCTTCTCCTACCACTTAATCGCCAATTACCTTCAAAACCTTAGGGAATTTTTTATCGGGAGTTTGTGCAGCTGTTAAGTCATGCGAAGTGCTGCTAAATCCTGAAAAGTTACCTTTAAAAAAAAAGTGCTGCTTTGCACCACTTTCCATTGCTTTTCATCAAGGGCTGTTACAAGGGTGTTACCCGGGCATTCCAGCGCAAGCACCTATCTATTAAAATTGTCGAACTGGGTTTTTGAAGACCACCTTCAGACAGTGCAGTATGTGAGCCACACTGTACAGCATACATCTAATGTGTGAAATGTTTCAAACGTTTTCTAGACACAGGGGGGCCTATTTACCAACCCTTGTTCCACCAGTATGTCCCTTTTTCCCATATGGAAAGTGACTCTCCGGCGGCGCAGGGAGCTTTAGGCCCCTGGATGTGTCCTGGAAGGGTTTGCTTTCAGTATAAAAAGCTTTGCTAGACATCATGCGCACTCCTTTGCACCTGTTTTGGCACCAGTAAGCCAGATTTGGTAACTATGGTTCTTCTCTGCTCCTCTCCTCCAGTTGCACAAGGCAGCGCGACTATGCTTTATTTTTATATATCTGCCCCTCGTCTTTTTCTCCAGACTCACCAATTCACTCTCGATCCAATCTGCTGTCTTTTTAAAACATGTTTTATTGAATTTAGCCATTCTTATACATCTTGCACCCACCGAAGTATTGCATCCTAACCTACCAGTGCATCTCAACGTTTCTAAAAGTGCACATTGATTGCAGCAATCCCGTTTTTGCGAGGAATGCCGTCCAGTGTGCTACACAAAAATTATCCCGGATGTTTCCAACATACTTGCCTTCCAGATCAGTAAAAGTGAAATATCACAATAGTTTTAAACGTCATAATTATATAATCATAAAAAGGAACAGAAAATGCAAAATCAACAGGCTGGACAGGCAGTTGGGAAAAAGATTTAAGACCCTTCAAGATTACCTTCATATGGCAGCAAATACTATCACAATCAACCGCGTATATGCAATGCTTGTTCTCGAGCATAGTTACTCACAAACTTTCTGTTGGGGCCAAAATTACAGTGTGGGTTGTGGCCGAGTGCCGCACTGGTAGGGGTGGTGTCAAGGGTGTGGGGTGGGCGGCTTGGGGCGAGCTGGAGTATAAAAAAAAAAAATCAAACCTGTTTCAAAATATTAGACCATGCGACAAGCTGTATTTCAAAAGCAGATGTAACTACAAAGCACATTTTTATAATACATTTTTATTGGCAGACAATGGCAATCTTAAGAGGCATTGCATAGTTTCATACACACTTTGACCCCAATTCCTACACAGGGTTACTTTTGGCCCACCCTTAACCCTGCAGTAGCCTGCAATGTCTTGCAAACGGATTGGCAGAAAGGCAAGGACCAGAAACTGAAGAAAATCAAGAGGACTCCAAGAGTTTACTTATTATTCCTGGTGCAAACTCCATGACCGCTGGGTCAGTCGGAGAGGGCCCCCTCAGATGTTCTTCTCCGTCCGTCTGGCCTTCCACCCTTTACGCTCTGATAGTGCAGACTCTAAGAAATGCCCTTGCCATTGCTGGAAGGATGGGGGGAGGCGATCCAGCCATGCTGAATCGATACAAATTGCACAAACTGCGATGTGATGAAGGCCACCCCTTTATTCACTGTTTACTTCATCCTTTCTTCTACAAGGCAGACACCTTCATATTCAGGCTACCACACTGCCATCACACACCATGGATCTACTACTCATAGGCATCATCAGTGTAGCTGACTGTTCTGATCAGTTTTGTGGGCTCGCTATTGACAGCTTCATAAGCCTTTCCCAGCTTTGAATACAATATTACATAGTGGGCTTTGGCTCAGCCCCTGCTCATGATTGCAAGGCTTTTTGTCCATTCCATTGCCAGATCCTGATTTTGTCTTTCCTCTCTCTACTTGTGGTGGTCCCACTCCTGGAGGAATTTGGCTTTACCCTAATTGAGTTCTTTCATTGAAATGCTGAAATCCGTGAACAGCTTTTCTTTTATTTCTTTACTATTTGTGTTTACCACTCCAGGGAAGTGCATGTCTTGCTCTCTCCCCTATATTTTCTCTTTATTTAGCTTTGCTCTTTTCTAGCTCATGCTCTTTCCCTCGCTTCTCCCTTACAATAATCTTTTGTTGTTTCCTCCCTCTGACTCAAAGTACTGACTTCACAAAGTACTGACGTCTCTCTCTCAGTCAGTCTCTCTGTCAGTCAGTCATTCTCTTTCTCGTTCGCTCAGTCAGTCTCTTGTTCTGTCAATCAGTCTCTTGCTCTCTCTGTCAGTCAGTCTTTTTTATTGATACAATTCATGGATGTATTTATGAAAAGTGATTCACATTGACATTTGAATGCATACTTGAGTGAGAAAATTCAAGATGGAATAAAATATTGAAACCAAGTTTAGTTTCTAATCCTCAAGAATAACGCGAAGACTGTCCTCCATTTGGAACTCGGCAGTGGCATAAAGGGATGCAAACCCTTGGGGGGGAGCGCAAGTCTCAATCCTTGTGTTATCCCACATCTAACATTAAAATCTAATTTGAAGCAGGCACTGTCCCACAACAAACCCAAAGACTAAAGTCTGGTAGTACAAAAGCAGGGCCCTTCAGCAACCAGACCGGTAATACACAAGAATTGTTCTGGCATCTTTTTGAGTCCTTTCAAGGGTGCAAAACTTTTGCATGTGCTTCAGACAGACCTGGAATGCTGGATTTAACACTGGGGCATAAACAGGAACAACACAGCCTCTTTGACATATTCTATTGAACGTAGAGGAATCATTTGGCCATTCAATAAATCAGTCATCCGGCCATTCAGGTCAGTCTATTGTTTGTTACTAGGAGGAATTTCACCACTTTCACATCTCTTCCTGGGCTGAGCACAGGTTGGGAGAAGCTGGAGAGTTCGTGGACATTAGCTTCCAGCGACTTCAAGCAGAGCAAATGAAATTGTTTTAAAGTTACATTTCCTTAATATTTATTAAAAAACCTCACTTCACCATTGAATTGGATTTTTAATAACTATTAAAAATAGTGCTTTAATTACTTCTGATAGTGGTCCCTTTCCTGAGTTAGCAGTTTTGATAATTGAACCTGCACTCTGTGTTTCTTCATAGTACAGCTAGGCCTTCCACAGTGAAAATAGCTTTTAGGACCTTGTCACTGTGGGAACATGGGAACATTCATGTTCTACATGTCCCCCATGTTAATACATAGCACCCTACTGTGAAGGCTATAACACCTACATCAGGGTGACTTACCAATATTTAAAAAGGAGGTTATTACCTGTCAAAAAGGTTACACTGCATGTTTTACACTGCAGCAGTTGGGGAACACTGGTAGACCTGAAGTATGGTTTCCCTCTGTCATGCTTGTGGATGGCACAATAAGTGCTGCAGTCCACACGTGACATTTATCTTTTCATTGCAAAAAACACAGTTGACGGACAGAATGTAGAACAATGTCATACATTCACCCCAGTACAATGATCTGGGCCTAAATCCATCGTTTTTTTGCACTCCACACCACCCTGGGTTAGACACTGGCTATATGCAAATCAGCTCTGACCCTGTGCCTCATGGGAACAGTCCAGTCCGAACTACCAAGCCATGTCTTTCCCAGACCGGAATCAAGCATCCAAGGACCGGTTTCTGGCTATCAGCCTTCATTCAGCCTGGATAGCTTGACTCCAGTGGTGTGGAGAGCCTGGGACTCACGTCTGAGCATACCCAGCCCACTCGGGGTGAAAATTGCAAAAAACACAGTTGATGGACAGAATGTAGAACAATGTCATACATTCATCCCAGTACAAGGATCTGGGCCTAAATCCATCCAGGGTGGTGTGGAGTGCAAAAAAACGATGGATTTACACATCCACTGTGTTTTTTGCAATTTCACCCCGAGTGGGCTGGGGATGCTCAGACGTGAGTCCCAGGCTCTCCACACCACTGGAGTCATGCTATCCAGGCTGATGAAGGCTGATAGCCAGAAACCGGTCCTTGAATGCTTGATTCCGGTCTGGGAAAGACATGGCTTGGTAGTTCGGACTGGACTGTTCCCATGAGGCACAGGGTCAGAGCTGATTTGCATATAGCCAGTGTCTAACCCAGGGTGGTGTGGAGTGCAAAAAAACGATGGATTTAGGCCCAGATCCTTGTACTGGGGTGAATGTATGACATTGTTCTACATTCTGTCCATCAACTGTGTTTTTTGCAATTTCACCCCGAGTGGGCTGGGGATGCTCAGACGTGAGTCCCAGGCTCTCCACACCACTGGAGTCATGCTATCCAGGCTGATGAAGGCTGATAGCCAGAAACCGGTCCTTGGATGCTTGATTCCGGTCTGGGAAAGACATGGCTTGGTAGTTCGGACTGGACTGTTCCCATGAGGCACAGGGTCAGAGCTGATTTGCATATAGCCAGTGTCTAACCCAGGGTGGTGTGGAGTGCAAAAAAACGATGGATTTAGGCCCAGATCCTTGTACTGGGGTGAATGTATGACATTGTTCTACATTCTGTCCATCAACTGTGTTTTTTGCAATTTCACCCCGAGTGGGCTGGGGATGCTCAGACGTGAGTCCCAGGCTCTCCACACCACTGGAGTCATGCTATCCAGGCTGATGAAGGCTGATAGCCAGAAACCGGTCCTTAGATGCTTGATTCCGGTCTGTGAAAGACATGGCTTGGTAGTTCGGACTGGACTGTTCCCATGAGGCACAGGGTCAGAGCTGATTTGCATATAGCCAGTGTCTAACCCAGGGTGGTGTGGAGTGCAAAAAAACGATGGATTTAGGCCCAGATCCTTGTACTGAGGTGAATGTATGACATTGTTCTACATTCTGTCCATCAACTGTGTTTTTTGCCATTTATCTTTTCATGCCATGGATATATTTTTGCACCACATACTACTGCCTTATAGAAAAGTTAAATACTCCAATTAGTGATTTGCCAATTTCTACATGTATTCGGGTTCAGAGCACTTTGCCAATTTGTACATGTTTTAGGGATCAGAGCACATACCCTTGTCAGTAGACAGCAGTACCTCATTGTGCAGGGTCCAAAACGCAGCAGGAAAACTCACCAAGAAATGGGAGACACTACACAAAAAGTGGCATTTCACCACTTACAGCACACTGGTCTCCCAAAAATATTTCGACCTTGGCTACTCAAGAACTATCAAAGAACAATTCCTGAAATATTATTTGGGTTTGCTACCTTGCGAGCAGCATCTCCCGCCTTGGTAAAGAGACCATGCAAAGACAGCGTGCCTCCTATGCTGCGCGACTACGGATGATCTGCTACCTCTGGTTTGCAAGGAGCTCATGTCAGAATGTAGGCAACTGCTACAAGCTCCCTTTAATCAAAGAGGCTGTTCTGGCCTGCTTTCACCCGGGTACCTGCAGCAATGAGTGCGATTCCTTGTTTTGGCGGCCAGGAAGATCCCAGACAGCGACTTTGTGAGCTTCCAACCAAGTAATTTTGGAACTGGTTTTGTACACTCTGACTGATCAATATTGCTCCCTGCTCTACCTGCACCAGTGTATATCGTATGTTTTTTGTGTCAAAATGTTTTTATTGAAAATTTTACTCAGAGAGTGCAACACAAACATTACAAATGCGACACATTTCAGAAGTATCATCCGCCCAGGTATACAAACCATTTATTAGAGCTACAGTCTGCCCCCTATGACCACATGGATGTAGTTTAATATATGACACAGTTTCATCAGGACAAGTCGCAAACCCGGTAATGTTTGCTGATAACCATCTACTCTCCCATGAGAGTAACTGGAAAAGGAAACTTAATTATACCTAAGAGAAAAACGGTAAACAGAAAGGGGGGAAAAAATCAAACTACGATGTCATGGTGCAAATGAAAAGAGAGGAGAAATGGGTACGAGGGATGTGGCGTTGAGGTCTACACCCCAATGAGCAACGCAGCAGACCTAGCACTGTACGGTAGTAGGTGTTTAGATTAGAAATAGATGACTAGGATTACAAGTTTTCAATGGGAGCTCCTTTGATAGATATCTCCTCAGTGGAGACCAAATGTAATCAAATTCAAGAGCACAAAAACACAGGAATATCTTATTTGTTTCAAAATATAGATTTGTTTATATATCCGTAGTTAATTAAAAAGAGTAAAACTGAACAATCAAATCCGCAATAAATCATGAAACGAAGTAAAATCAAATTAATCCAACAATTCATGAAAGACGTCTATTCCAATGAAATTGGTATTGACATATCAGCTGATGAGAATAATAGTCACTAAAGACCAACAAATATCTCAGAAATAAATGGTAGAGTCGACGTTTTGGTGGCGTCACTCCGTCAGACCATTCTCCGGACAGTAGATATTTCATATAAAAAAGGGCCCCTATTCAAACATAATACAGTAAATTACAAAAAAACTGCAAACATTATTGTACTGTAAACATATATATTACAACAATTAAATAAGATAACTGTGTGCAAGAAAAACAAAAAAATCTGTAAGATGTGATACAACATCATGTGCTACGTCATCTTAATACTAATATCGCCCAGATCTAGCTGACTAATATTGTGGAAATACTAACTTTTAGTATTGCCACAATATTAGTCTTCTAGATCTGATTAGCGTTCTTTTCCTGAGGGGGTCCACTCAATACCCAGAGAGCTCGCTCACAAATAAGATAGTCCTGCATAAACTCTATCTAGGACAATATTCTTTTTAGTTACTTAATGTGCGATACTCAGCATTAAGATGACGTCGTAGCACATGATGTTGTCTCACATCTTACAGATATTACTCACACGTGGTGACTGGAAGATTGTTTCCCTCGAAACTGATGCCATTGATTTGTACTTTAAATCAACGTCATCAACCTGACTTTCTTGATTTGTGGATCAGGTATGTCCATAATAAGCCATTGAACAGAATACAATCAGGAAATGTAGGCGATAGCATCTGGTCGGATGACATTTGCATATTCTGTTTTTTAGTGACAATCCTGCCATCATTTTATGCAGATTTGACCATACACCCACGATAAGGACTAATCGTGGTAATATTGACTATAGAAATAAGCATTGCTTTTTTTATTTAACAGAATAAACTCAGGTGAGGGTGGTGATAGATACTGAGTATGTTTTCACCTGGAATGTGTACAAATTGTAGTCCTGCACAAATATGATGACATAACTGAAATGTCACTTGAGATATATTTTTTAGTTTTTCTTGCACACTGGTATCTTATTTATTTGTTGTAATATATGTTTACAGTACAATAATGTTTGCAATTTTTTTGTAACTTACTGTATTATGTTTGAATAGGGGTCCTTTTTAGGTTTCGCCTGTCGAAAGCTGCGCAAGCAGCGTTTCGCGCAGGTGAAATCTTATGTCTAGAGTATGTGTGCTCATGTCCCGCCCCTCTGTTCCATTGGCTAGCTCTATAAATGGAGGATAGCCATTGGAACAGAGATCTGTCCGTCAATACCGGAGCAGATTCATGGGCGTTCCCGAGAATTTTAGGCTTTTGCCCACATCATGCAGCGGTGGGCGTTTACTTTTTTTTTTTTTTGCCGCGCTTTTGGTTTCCATTTCCCCCGACCGCCGCCGGAAGAAGTCCTCGGGTGAGTGCTTGCTGTCCTGCCCCCCCCCGCCGCGTTCGTTGTGCTTGCTGCCCCCTTGCCCTGCTCCCTCGTTCGCGGTGTGCTGCCCGCCACACCCCAACCCCCACCCCCCGATCGGCAGCAACTCGTCCTCCCCAGTCTCGCTCTGTGTCCCGGGATCGGCAGCCCTCCTCCCCCCCCCTGTCCCGGGGTCGGTGGCTCTCCTCCCCCAGTCTGGATCGGCCGGAACGGAGGTCGGTGCATCAGGACAGGAGCTCTGGGCACAGCCGGGGGCCTTGCACCGCTGGTGTGACACTTGGTTGTGTTTACATAAATCGCAAAGGTGTTTTTGATCCCCAAGCTTGCATATTTATTTTTATTTCCTATTGTACATTTTTTTTTGTCTGTTAAAAAGCATGATTGCGCATGGTTTTTAGGACTTTAGTTTCAAGCCCCCGCCCTCCCGTCTCCCTTCTTTTATGGTATATGAATGCATCGCCGTGCAGTGAAGCGCCCCCTGTCAGTGCGCCCTGGGTGAGGAGTGCGCTGCATTCCCTCCAGTACATACACACGGAAGCTTCTACCTCACGCAAGCACGAGCCACGGATGTGAGGGGTGCGGGTGTTGTTTCACAGCCTACATCATTCATTTTTTAGGCCTGGAAGCATAAATGTCTGGGTAGGCCCGCCGAAAAGAAACCCCGTCTCTTACCTGATGGTTGCACGCTCTCTCGTGCAGCCGATGAGAGCCCGAGAGATATGCCTAACTGATCTCTGCAAATACAGAATGACTTTATGAAAGGGTTATACCGAAAGCGCTAAGACGCCACCCCAGCAGCCAGTGTGCGTTATGCAAGAACCATTTAATGTATATTTTAAAAGTTTGATGTACTTTCAGTTCTATAATGCACCGCAGGCCAGGGTCCTAAAGCACAAGTGAACATCTGGACAGCTGAACATGCGAGACACGTGTCCTGTCACAAATGGATGATCATGACACATGACGCGTCATAGAAAGCCAGCTCGTGGCAGGTTCATCTCCAGGACGAGCCTTTGGCTGGAGGACACGCAGCCATCAGCTAAAGAAACAAACCCCACGCATCGAGGCGACAGCTGCAGCCCCGGCCCCCCTGGAGGGACCCCCACAGATAGTGACAGTGGGAGGGGGCGAATGGTTTCACAGGTGGGCTTGTGACAACACAGCAAACGACTGCGCCCACCCCCGCAGCTGCCCATCTGCGGGACAAACGAGGGCGTTTGCCCCGAGCCAGGGCTGTTCACACCTCTGAACGGGGGCCCCGGGATGGCCCATTCATTGCCGGGCCCCTCCCCGGAGGGGGCCAGACGCAGCATCCAGACACTGGTGGGGGCAGGGTTCAGGCAACATGCCAGCCACGCCAGGCTGCCCAGGATTTGTGCCAGACGGCCTCAGTTACTGAAATAAATGAATCATAGTCATTTACTGGAAATGTACATATTTTTTTTTTTATAGAAAAATTAGTCCTGGGAAGAGGGTGGGGGAGGGGATTCGATTAATGGCGATAAAATAAATGTACATGTGGGGTTTTATATGGCAATTAATACTCCCCTCCTTGTCGGAGTTTTCATATCGGTCTGACTTATTTGGAACCGCACTGAATTTTTAGCTGGCTGCATTGTCTTCCGTAGACGAGAAGCTTCAAATAATCCAAATTTGTGAAGGAAATAGTGCAAGCTTGACAAAGAATACAGATGTCCGAATAAATGTTGATGAATATTTAACTACTCAAGAGCAGTCCCTTCACCCCCGACTCTCCCATCTAAGATTAGACCGTATATCGAGTATTGTGTGCCAATTGGACCAACTTTCCAACTACCCTTTTTCAGAGGCAGGAGAATAACCTCTCTGTGCTCTGTCAAGAGGGGGCAGTCCATATTAATTCCATGAAAGTGACTCCACCCTTCTGTCCGAACCCTACTCAATTCTTCTGTGCCTTTCAATACCAGACCAGGCGCCAATGCTTTTCAAGATATGTAAAAATATGCCAGATTTCAACATTATATACACATCTGGCCTTTTAATTTAAATCGAACGTTACATGTGGGTAGACTGCGACGTCATACAATATAGTAAGCATATATACTATTAGTATGTGTGTGTGTGTGTGTGCAGGGGGCGATAAGTAACAGAGATTTGAGTTTCTTGGGGATCTGCTGGCGACGGCTTAGGAAGAAGGAGATTAGTGCGTAGAAGTGGGAAGTCTGGTCAGATATGGGATGATTTCAGAGAGTAGAGTAATCTGTGCGCCTCCAGCGGTTCAGCTGTGCATGGTGTTCACCAGATGTAGAGGCGCTATGTTTGCAGGACTTCCATCTTGAGGGTGGAGAAGTCCAGGACAGCGGACACGGGTCAGGGTGAGGGAATTTGCGGACGGAGGAGGATGAACTGAACTGTGCTCCTCGGCGAGACTAGAATGAGGGGAAGGGTTGCGAGGGAGAGGCAAGTTTGAAGAACAGCAAACAAACACCGACCAGCATCCTGCTGTGGACATGCAACGACTTTATCAAGGTTACTGCCTTGAGGCGCGCATCAACGCACCTTGTAAAGCCGGATTAATAACTGCTTCCAAATATTACATTACAACCGTGGCCATGCAGTCAGAGCTTTCTGTGCCCCGCGTGCGCCATAAAACAACATCCATTGTCAGTCGTTCACACTTTGGTATGTTTGAATGGTTCCCTTGGTCACCTGGTTACAAAGAGGGATAATTCTAAATACAATCCATTGTTTCTGCCTTCGCTCGCAGTGGCTTCGGTTCTTTTGTTTCGGTTTCATCTACAGTGCTCGTGGTCTGCTCTCGGCCCCTAACTCTTTTCATGAACATTTTCTTTATGTTTCTTATTTAGCCCTAAACTTCCTCCAGTCATGTTCAATGAAAAAAGATGTCTGGCGCGCTTTTTTTTAGAAATATTATGGAATTGTACAAAGAGTATTTTAGTTCTGCAGATTGTTTCATTGCCACACTTGTTTTCACTCCGACCTCGTCTTCTATTTCCTCAACAAATGTGTCTAATCTTCATTTCGGTAAGGGGCGAATAAGTGTTCGGTCTGAGATCTGTGCAGAACTTGTCCTTCGAAGGCTTGACACACGTCTGACCCACTACGACTTTTATCCTTCCAAAGTTGGTACCACGAGTACCATTGAACGATTACACTAAGTACTTAGGTATTTTTATTTTTTTGGGTAAAGTAATATCAAACTTGTGAATTTGCAGCACTGCTCCCTCGCTGTGTTTGCTTCTCTGCCCCCTCGCTGTGCTTGCTTCCCTGCCCCCTCGCTGTGCTTGCTTCCCTGCCCCCTCGCTGTGCTTGCTTCCCTGCACCCTCGCTGTGCTTGCTCTCCTGAGTGTGTGTGTGTCTTTGGGTGGGTGTGTGTGTGGCTCTGGGTGGGTGTGTGTGTGGCTCTGGGTGGGTGTGTGTGTGGCTCTGGGTGGGTGTGTGTGTGGCTCTGGATGGGTGTGTGTGGCTCTGGGTGGGTGTGTGTGGCTCTGGGTGGGTGTGTGTGGCTCTGGGTGTGTGTGGCTCTGGGTGTGTGTGTGTGTGGCTCTGGGTGTGTGTGTGTGGCTCTGTGTGTGGCTCTCTGTGTGTGTGTGTGGGTCTGTGTGTGTGTGGGTCTGTGTGTGTGTGGGTCTGTGTGTGTGTGTGGGTCTGTGTGTGTGGCTCTGTGTGTGTGTGGCTCTGTGTGTGTGTGTGGCTCTGTGTGTGTGTGTGGCTCTCTGTGTGTGTGTGGCTCTGTGTGTGTGTGTGTGGGGCTATGTTTGTGTGTGTGGGTCTGTGTGTGGGTCTGTGTGTGTGTGTGGGTCTGCGTGTTTTTGTGTGGCATTTGCCAGAGATTAAACTATTGGCATTGTAAATGACAATGCCATTTATTTATCTGTTTTCAAAACAAACACATAAATACAAATTTTTTCATTTACAATGCCAATAGCTCAAACTTTTCAAAAGGCGAAACCATTGCATTGTAAATGCTTGTTTTATATACAATATCTACTGTCCTGAAGGTGGTCTGACCAACTGACGCCACCAAGACCGAAACGTCGACTCCTCCATCAATTTCTGAGATATTTGTTGGTCATTAGTGACTATTATTCTCATCAGGGGATATGTCATTACCGATTTCATTGGAATAGATGTCTTTCATGAATTGTTGGATTAATTTGATTTTACTTCTTTTCATGATTTATTGCTGATTTGATTGTTCATTTGTACTCTTTTTAATTAACTACTGATATATAAACAAATCTATATTTTCAAACAAATAAGATATTCCCGTGTTTTTGTGCTGTTGAATTTCATTTGTTGTTGTTGTCAAAGGACACTTGGGCGGATGTTCTCATGAGACTAACCCCCAGAATAATTTTAGAACAGTTATTCATTGAACTTCTTTGAAACAAAAGCCCTTGTAGGCACTCCTTACCTATCATTGTGGAATTGTCCAAGCCTCCAAGGGTATATTGGGTTTCTCAGTTTGTATACACCAAATGTAATTAAAGCCTTTCCTGGTGTCCTCAACAATATCAGTCATACGCTCCATAGCAAAAGCCCGCCACAGTCGAGCATGCCACTGGGTTAGGGATGGGGCCTCCGGCTCCTTCCACGCCGCAGCTCCTGCAATTTGCGTAGCCCCCAAATAGAGCCAAAGGACAGATTTGTCACTCTTGGTCTGTCTTCTCAGGAGGGATCCCGAACCCCCAGCCAGACATGTTATATAGAGTCGGGAATGGGGTAGCCCAAGATAAGTTTTATTTGAGACAGGATCTCCTTCCAAAAAGACTTGATAACAGGGCAATCCCACCAAATATGTCTGAAATCGCCTTAGAGCCCACACCCCCTCCAACACCTATCAGAGGTTTCCGGAAAAATCGTGTGTAATTTCTGAGGGTACAAGTACCAATCGTACATATATTTGTAGTGTGCCTCCCTGAGATACATGGAACGATTGAATTTCGCTATATCCCTTCCCAAGTGTTCCCACTGCTTGTCCTCCATAGGGGCCTCCAACAAATTATTCCAAAATTGTTTGAAGTGTAGAGTTGCTCTGTGGCTCAGCTCTTGGATAAGAGCATACAGGAAGTATATACACCCCTTGGAAGAGGACCCCGATTGCGGGAACCTCTCGATAGGGAGCAACTCCCTGGTAGCAGCCTGCCACACCCGGGGCTGTTGCACCCAATGTTTCAGTTGCAATTGGTGGTATTCTTCTTTATTAGTTAACGCATACCGCGCCTTGCATTCCTGGAACTTGAGGAGTTCTTCCTTCTCAAACAAGTGGGAAACCATGAGACAACCCCCCTCACGCCACGCATCAAATAAGCCGTCCTGCAGAGCAGGGGGGGAACGCTGCGTTAAAGTGTATAGGCGTGTGAGGGGATGGAAAGGTCATAAGTTGAATTTTGGAGGTGAGAGTGTCCCATAACTTAAGTGTAGTGGAGGTAGGAGTGCTGATATAAGCATTGTGGACTGTAATAGGACTGAATGTCCAGTAGCGCTAGGCCGCCCTCCTTGCGTGGTCCAATGAGCAATTTGTACGGAAGTCTAGCCCTCTTCCCCAGCCAAATAAATCTGGTAGGTTGGTTCGAAAATCCCGAAAAAGTCGTCTTTCAATTGAAATAGGAAGCCCCTGAAAGAGATAAAGTAGACGGGGAGAACATTCATCTTAATGGCATGAATCCTGCCTATCCAGGTGATGTAAGCCGCACTCTATTTGCTCAAATCGCTCTCCAATTGACGCATGAGGAGAGGCAAATTAGCCTGGAACAGGTCTTGCACCCGCGATGATCTTCTGTGCCAAAACTCATCCTCCTAATCTCCTCATTCCCTCTGATCCTATGCACCAGAGGTTCGATGCTCAAGGCAAAGAGGAGGGGAGATAGGGTACAAACCCAGTCTCGTCCCACCCGTAAGGGAAAGGTGGAGGACGCCAGTCCGTTGACAAGGACTCGAGAACTAGGAGAGTGATAGCACTAATCATCCCAATGAAGGTTTCGCTGAAGCCAAAGCGCTGAAGCACTGTAAATAAAGAAGGACCATTCCATGCGATCGAAAGCTTTCTCTGCGTCCAACGAGAAAAGCACTGCGGGAACATTCTTCTTGCTAGCTTTTTCAATGATATGAATGATGCGCTTCAAGTTGTCATGAGTTTGCCCGCCCTTAATAAACCCGGATTGATCCAGATCCAAGAGAACAGGTAGGATGGTTTCTAGACGTGTAGCCAGGATTTTGGAATAAATCTTGGCATCAAGGTTCAGCAAAGCGATCGGGTGATAGGAGCAGTGTGCTGGATCCTTGCCAGGTTTAGAAATTACAGCCACTATTGCCTCTCCCATGGAAGGAGTAACCCTGTGTGTAGAAGCGATGGAATTAAACAGTGTAGTTAAGAAGGGGACAAGATCCTGTGCGAAAGTCCGATAGAAGTGGGCTGAAAATCCATCCGAACCGGGAGCTTTCTGGAGTTTAAGGGAATCGACCGCCTTTTGCACTTCTTCGACAGAGATGGGTTGCGACAGCTCTTCATTGGTACGTGCCCCTACCTGAGGGAGGTCCAGAGCGTCTAAGTAGCCCGATGGGTCTATCAACCCAGAGGACTCTGAGGTATACAGGGCCCTATAAAAAGCTTCAAAAGCTCCAGCCTTATCCTGCTCCGATCTGTGAGAGATACCATTGCCGTCTACTATGTGTTTGATCTACTCACGTTCCTGTTTGGCCCGTAGTTGGCACATCCAACAAGGTTCCCACCTTATTCCCACTCTCGTAACTATGGGCCTGCAACCGTAGGATAGATTTTTCGGCTCTATTAGTGTAAATGGCTTGTAGTTTCCCCTTTAGGGACTTAACCTTCCAAAGAGTCAGATTTGAAGGTTTGGACATGTGTGCCTGTTCAGCGAGCTTAAGTTCACTTTCAAGCTGAATACGTTCAGCACCTTGTTGGGAACGCAAGGTAGTAGCCATTTCAATGCACTTGCCCCGGATTACTGCCTTAAATGCATCCCAAGTATTAGCATGAGAGGTGTCCTCAGGGTCGTTCATTTTGAGATACTCCTTGATAGTCTTCCTAAGTTCATCTCTGAGGAGTCTATCTCTGCATACAAAGTTGGGGAAATACCATTGGGCATGTTTAGGGCGCGGGTTTGGCCACGTGATTGTCATTTCTAAGGGAGCATGATCCGAAATACAGATTGGATGAAAATGTGATTGTAAAACAGAAGGAAGTATGGACTGACTCAAGAAAGCGTAATCAATACGAGAATACGTTCTGTGGGAATGTGAGAAGAACGAGTAGTCTCGACGTGGGATTGGCCTCCCTCTAAACATCCACTAACCCCAAACGTTGAAGTTGTGAGCGCAGCGCCGACCCAAATGCCCCCCCCCCCGCCCCCTGAAGCCCTGTGTGAATCTGATGTGTCTCTGGTCAAATCCCAGACTAAGTTGATGTCCCCCAAGAGCAATATGTCCCCCCAGGTGAAATTTTTTAAGGTCATAAGAAAGGAAAGGAGGAAATCTTGCTGGCCCGTGTTAGTTGCATAGAGAGCTGCAAATGTACATGGGCGACCCCGAAGATCCCCCTAACCATGATGTATCTCCGGCTTGTGTCCGTTTTAGTATCCTGAGCCTGAAAGGGAACCCCAGAATGGAACACCAGTGCCACCCCATTTTGTTTCGAGTAATGTGAGAACCGAAATATGTGGAGGTAAGCCTTATGGGCAGTCTCTGGTCTTCGCATTTTTTGAGGTGTGTTTCCTGAAGAGCTATGATATGTGCATTGTGATCAAGCATGTATTTCCAGAAGCGCTGGCGCTTATTTGGGGAATTCAACCCCCTAGCGATCCATGAGACTACTCTAACCGCCATGATTATGTGTGGATGATAGTTGCCCTAAAAACAGTATCCCCCCACTTCGACCTCTTGGGAACCCATCTCCCCCACCCCTTACCAAAACCAATAAAAAGAGTAGCACCAAGACATCTAAACAAGATAAAAAATCTCAACAAACACATAAGATGAGTGTGTGGTGTCCCCCTCCTAGAGGGGAATACCAAATCTGAATTACACTCTAGGGACATTACCTTTAACCATCCCCCAGCCCTCAAAAATCAAGGCAATTCTTACAAAATGAAACAATACCCCCCCAAAACTGAATACTCATGAATTAAAACATATTGAACTGTGCATTGAATATACACGACATTGTCTTTAGAGAACAGCTCCAACTCACGCTATTGAGCAGGTCTCAACAGATATAACCCATCCTCCTGAAACCCCCCGTCAGTGTGGATACAAGACACCCTCTGACCTGACAGCACCTTGACAGTGAGCTCACGTGTTGTCCATGTCAGGTGCCAGAAGGAAAGTCTCTGGTGGGTTTTGGGCACCCAAAACCCAGTCAAATGCGGAAAATGCAAGTCCTCCACTCCATCCAAATCCCCAGGACTCCCAGCCTAACCCAACCGTGGGAGCGGGAGAGAGGCGGGTGAGAACAACCCTCTCAAAACAGCCGTATTTTCTTTCAAAGGGGTGTCCAGTCGTTCATCATTCCGACCATACCTGATGCTGGGAATCTCCCTACACTCTCAATCATTGGACTCATTGTGGAGCTTTTGTGTTTCTCCTTCCAACTCTGCACCATTGCCCGCTGTTGCAGCGATCTGCTCGGCCTTCTCCTTCTTGATCTGACGAGGTTTTGGAACGTTCCAAGCCCAGCGGGGTCGCCGCCTCTGAGAGGTCCACGCAATGTTGCTGCTTATTTTGCCACAGGAAGGCTATCCCAAAGAGGTATGTCCATCGGTATCTGATATTCTTCTCCTTTAGGTGCTCCGTGATAGGTCGGAACTGCTGTCGGTGTTGGAGAGTGGCCTGGGCCACATCTTGATATAGGGTACACGTGGTGTTTTAGAAGGAGATGGAGTCGGAGGCCCAAGCCTTTTGTAGGACTAGTTCTTTTACCTTAAAAGAGCTGAACTTGGCCAGAACATCTAGTGGACGGCGGCTCTCCCCTGATAGGCGTGGACTAACTCTATGGACTCTCTCCAGGCGAACCTCCGGACCATCCTCTCCGAGGGCAGAGGAGAAGAGGCCCACCATAAACGCCTCCCAAGTTAGGTCCCTCGCAGTCCTCCTCCAATCCCTGAACTGTTATGTTGTCGTGAGGAGAGCGATTTTCTAGATCTTCGCATTTAAGGAGGGAATCGCGAAGTTGCTTGCGTAGGTCGGTTGTGCTCTCTTCCAGGGTTGAGATCTTACCCACCACCTCCTGGTGTTGTGCTTCCAAATCGAGTGTACGTGTACCCAGAGTCTAGATCTGCTTGGACAGACACTAATTTCTCACGCACCTCCGTGCGAAAGGTATCGAAGGAGGCGTCCATGTCCGCCTTAATGTCCGCCCGTAGCTCAGTGCGTAGTTCTTGTTTGAAGTCACGTAGGGAGGACAAGAGATCTCCTCGCTGGCGCCATGGATGCTCCCTCTTCGGTTGACCACCTTCCAGCCAAAGTGAAATAGATAGAGACCCTATTGTTGAGGTTCTTCTTGGATGGCATAGGGGGCCCTCCGCTCTGCCAGCTCTTGGCCTCCCCTCAGGTGCGTGAAATCTGCACCCCCCCCCCTTGTAGCCTCCAGCAGGGACTCCCTCCTCACTCCTCTGCTCTTTACGTCTCACTACCCCACCTCCTCGGTGGTCAAGCCAAATCTGCCTACAGCACTCCTTCCGGCATCCCATGAGAAACAGTATGCACCAAAATAGAAAGCACCCAGTCATCTCCTCTGCGCTCTCTTTCCGCTCTTACAACAGCCCTCCCAACTGGATATATTCGCCATCCCCTTCTGGCGCCATGCAGAAATCACACACCATCAAGGAAGGACCTCCTGCCAGCCATGTTGGGGTCAGGCACTCTCCCCATGCGCGCCCCCTGCGTGGAGCATCTGTCCCCCTCAGATGGCTTCCTTGATCCACTGCCGCCCTGTGTGGGCTCGGCCTCGGGAGGAAATATGCTTGCAGCTCCTTTGAGAGCACCCCTGGGGAACTGCCACACACCCCCAGGGATAGTAAGACTTACTCAGTTTGTGAGGAGTCGGAATATCACTGATGATGCAGTCTGGGCATTACAGTCGGGGACAGGGCTGCAGAGAACACAGGGGATGCCAGGAAGCGCCGATTGCACTATGCGCCTCCCCTCCGGCCTCTATTTTGCGAGGCTCTGTGTTGGGTCCGGGAGAAGCACGCCCTCCTCTGAAGATCGCCACCAGGGCCTCCCAAGTATCCAAACCTCTCCCTCTCAGGAGCACTCCCCCACTAGCGCAAGCGGCAAGGTTTTCCGGAGGTCAGAAGCTGCAGACCGCTGCAGGAGCTCTTCAGCCCAGCGCTCCCGACAGCCTTGCCCGGGTGGCCGACATTTTCTGTTCCGGCATCTGAGAAATGCCTGCTTCTCCCCGGGTTGCGATCGGACGACCGCCGAGTCCCCAGACGTCGCAGGCTTTACCTTCAGGTGCAGCACTACCACCGCATCCCGGAGCAGCGCCCGCCAAGCCGGTAAGGCACCTTGCTACGTCCGAATCAGCAGGGCCTGGAAGATAGGCGATCAGATTCACGTCCGATCAGCCATATTGTTTGGCCACGCCCCGATCACGTTTTTATGGTTTTACCAGCTAAGCTTATTAACTTATGATGATTTTATGGATTGTCTTTTTTATGCAGTATTTTACTATTATGTAATGTTTGTATGGTTCGTTTATTGTCAGGCAATGGTTTTAAGTAACTATGATAATTAACTTGACTTGACAGACTGGTGATTGGAATCCTTATGCAGCACCACAGTGATTGGTGTACAAGGTGACTAGTTAAGTGCAGATCACTACGCAACCACATACTGTGTTTTATTTTTGGTTCTATTTTTAATCTGACCCTTGAAGTATCCACGCACCATGTCTCTGAATGGTAAATCAGCAAGTGAGACTGCAGAATTGGAGAAAATGAGCTACAGAAGGCCCTAGGGGCCTGGTGGGAAGCCAGACATGCTGCTTACAGTGGTAAATTTGTCAATGGATTTTATCTTGTGACTTGTCGGTTACCTAGTGATCTCTGCAACAAAAGCATTAACCTCTGGGCTGCCTAACGTAGAATACGGAGTTGCGGAAGGGACGTTTGTAGCAGGTAGAACCACTATGCTTAGTGCCATTGAGCACGGGGTCCCCTCCGTTATCATCACAGGCTCATGATGCCATTGGCTTCATATTAGCAAATTGAATTTGAAGTTATCACCTTGTTCCAGGCGAGTACCATATTAGGCACACTAGGCTTTATTCTACACATAATATTATTTATGTTTGGACAGTATTACACTGTCACATGTGAGTAGGGTAGGGATCTGTGCACCCATCCTGAAGAAGAAGCTTTAGGCTTCAAAACATGTTGATGCACACAGGAGGTTATGTACATTAATTACACAAAACCTCTACCACACCTTTTTCAACTATACCAGCGCGGAGGTATATTAAAATTCTTTTTAGCCCTCGCATGCCAGGTATTTTTTAACACTCACTTACCATTCACTTCTGACCCTACCACTCACTACCCTCACACACCAAACATAGCGATCACATCAGTGCTCCTGCGTATTCGCTGGTTAGAAGCACGCCGCGTTCCGTAGAGGGACGCGAAGACCCCTATGATGAAGCATGACACCAAGGGCCCTTTTGGTGTGTGAGGGTTATTTAAAGAACACTGTGTGCTTCTCACCATTGTAGGAAACACATCATCCCATTCCAGGCCTTCTTTCACAGTCTTTCGCCATCTTACATGGGTAGATTCTCTGTTTATTAACGTAGAATACGCATTCTGATCAATATGTTGCTTGCAAAGCTATCCAACAGGCACATTAACTCTATTAGATTTTTATGATACTTCAAGCCAGTGATCTGAGTTTAGACCGACATCTATCCAACAAGTGCATTAACCAACTTAAGTATCGTAGCATTACTATACGATTAAACTTGCTGGTTATACAAAGAACTCTACAGCAGGCGCAGGGGCCTCAACCCCTTAAGCTATTTTCAAATGCATGTCAGTGAGGTAAACTAAAACAACTTTACTATTACATTTTCTTTGTTGACAATTTCTTTAAGAGCGTAGTTTATGCCGAAAAATGTGCATTGTTTAGGCTGACAGTTTTTTACTCTGCTTCTCTTATCACCTTATTTCATGAGATACCAGGGCTCTCAATGCCGCCCATCCTGAGGGGAGGGCTCTTTAGCTATTGCCAGCACCGAATGACCCTAAACTCATGGTATGTTCACAGGTGTACTGTGAAACACCGAAACATTTTCCACCTGTTTCACTGAACACTTTTTCATAAACTAAGACTACCTCAGTGTTAGAAGTGGAGGGGATCGGAAGGGCACAGCGTGCCCCTACTTTTTTAATTTAACTAAGTCCGTTCCCCTACTTCATTATTTTTAAAATGCGTCCCAGGACGGCGGGAATGGTCCGCACTTGAAAAATATTAGAGCCCTGCTTGGTGCACATTGAGAACGGCCTCGGCAGTTGTGGGACCTCCTCCCCTTTCCCCTCTGTCTGTGGGAAGGGACCTGCCCAGCAACACTGGCTTCCAATGATGCCCCTGCTGCTGCAATGATTTACATCTCAGTTAGACGATGCTACCTGCCTGCAACCCACTGTGACTAATACGATTTGTCACCTCAGGATGCATCGGCGGCCCGCCCTCACCCAGACTGACAACGCCAAAAGAAAAGGAAGAGGACTCCAGGGTGGAATTTGTGGCAGACTGTTCCCTAACCTTGGTGCTTTAAAAAAAAAAAAAAAAAAAGCTGTAAAAAACGTTTAATGTCTTCCTTATTTTATCTGATAGATTGTGTACTGCTGCTCTGTTTTTAGGGATGTGGTAATTTTAAAAATACTGTTTGCCATTTTTAAGGATACAACTTTAAAGCAACCCGAGGTGTCCAGTTCTGATACACCCGAGCACCAGAGCCCCTTGTGGACCCCCATCCAGGGTCCGACTGTGAAAACAAATAGGCCCAGGCACCAATGCCTGACTGGCTTAATGGGCATCGGGATGGAGGCTGGAGGAGTGGGAGGCTGGTTTTGTTACTGGGGCTGCAAAACTGCCCCCCAGTAACAAAACCAGCAGGGCGGCACAGCACATTAAGGGGGAGATTTACCAAGATTTTGAACTGTGTTTGCATCACAAAAGTGACGCAAAACCTTTTTTTCCCAATTTACTTTTTAGCGCTAAACTTGTTTAGCGCTGTATATAACGGAAAAGTTATGCGAAGCTGCGCATTGCGCTTCTTCGCATTACTTAGCACCCTGGTTGCGTATCAAGGGTGGAACATGGGTGTTCACAGGCCCCCACCCAGGGTTTCTCACGCTACACCCAATTTACTAAATGAATTAGATTGGGTTTAGCGTGAGAAAACTGCGCCTTTTTCAAGTAGGCGTACGGAAGGAGAAATGCTTTAATTTCTCCCTCCTTTTCCGACTTTGTATGTGTGCTGCACTGTGCAGCACGCATACAAAGTGGGAAAAAGGTTGCATGTGTCTGGGCATCGTATTTTGTACAGGAAGGGTACCCTTCCTGTACAAAACCTATGCTGCACTCGCACACCCTAGCGCTATGGCGCTAAGGTGTGTGTGTGGCGCAGGGCAGCTGTAATGAACGCTGGCGCAGGCGAAAGGAAAGGAGAGAGCCATATCTCTGAAAATATGGCGTTCTCTTGCTCCCTCCCTCCCGCGCAAAGCTACACGGTTATGAGAGGCGCTACATAAAACAAATTAAATGCACGTGAGAGCGGCTATGGAGAGATGAGGGGCAGTGTTGGAGAGTGATAGTGAGGGAAACATTGAAGAGCCCCAACAAGATTGTCGTATCCTGGTTCACTGTAATATTATCATTTACTGTGCTCTAAATGCCAATACAATTGAATATATAATAAAATGTGTTGTAGAATGCACACTTTATGTAATTTTTTCAAAATGTTCTTGGCTAGAGAACACACTCTTCCCCTGTCCCCTTTATAGTGGTCAGGCTGCGACACACCGTACAGGGGATGGACAAACTGCCAGGGCTGCTTTGGGTTTCCAGTTCAGCCCTGTCTGGCACCAAATTAAAAGTGCCCCATTTAGCAAATGAGATATCTAAACAAGCATTAGCAAAGCCAATGGGTCTTGCGTTGGGACCTCTTAGGTTTGTGAATTGTTTTAGCAACACTTTTCAGCATCAATTACATACTACAGTGTCACCCCCAAAAAATAAATTTAGATGTATCCTTCACTTCCCAAATGAAAATAACATTTTTGCCTTTTACTCTCAAGAACTCAAGTTTTTTGTGGGAAGGAGAGTTAGCCAAGCCAGACACTTCAAAAGGTATCCTTTGCAGGACACTTGAATACATAATCTCGATGTTTGAGCAGCTGGCTGGCTGACAATGTGGAGAAGCCATTGTGGGTTTCTGTTAGTAAGATCAGATTTTCCTGAAGAGTCCCTTTATCTTCTGAGCCCTACTTAACCCCTTCCTTGCTGTCCACGAGAGCAAATAAGGTACACCGGAGTAGCCCTGTATTCGCGTCCTCAATGTTTTTGGCAAAAAACACTCATTGATTTCTGAACAGTGAGTGTTAAAGAGTTAAGGGGAAGCCGAACAGGTTATTCAGCGGGAGCGTTTCAATGCACAAATTGCTACTAGGAGGCAACTTTACCCCTCCGTTACTCCCCCACACCCCGGGACAAGATTAGAAAATCTATCACTGGACATATGTATTACACATTTTTAGAGGACACTAAACGGGCAGTCCTCTAAGCATGATATACACTCCTTAGCGCGAGTGTGAATATGTCATACACGTGGTAATTTTTTACCACTCACTAATTCCTGCACTTATATTCACTTTTTGGAGAGGTCCTGAAGAAAACCCGCCCATTTTTTTCATAGGGCTGAAACATGTCGACCAACTGACACCATTCGCAGCTACACATAGTAACTGGAATATACTGTCCACTCTCTATTGTAATTTTAATCATACCCCAGGGCTCCAAGAATACAAATAAATGGTAGTACCCTGGAGGTATTTTTAATAGTAAACTCACACACATATTTGCAAATCACACCACCTCAAGAAACAACCCGCTCCACTGTAAACCAGGTGTCGCAGCACAGCCAGGTAGTATTTGGCTGCCTGGCTGGAACTCGATGATGAAGCATGACACCAACCAGGTTGGTGTGTGAGGGTTTTATTAACAAACCTATGAGGTGCCACTCTATCACAAATGTCAGACAGTAGGCTACTGCTGGCAGTCTTCTTTTGTTTATCAAAGAGATAAGGTAACCATGTTGTTCATGCTTATATTTCGCATGCTTTACAAAATCTTGCATTCCCTATGAGTGTTTGCTTTTTCCAGGATGTTATTATTTTTTCAAGGCAGTGCATAAATTGAATTAAGTCACATCTAGGCGTTTATAACAGGGCGCAATTGGGTTGTAACTGAAGGCAGTGCATGTTTCCCTCAATGGGGCAGACAGGTGTTCAGGGGGGAGAGAATGTTGAACTGTGACCAGAGCTACCAAATTTGGAACTGGGGAACCAGGATCAGGCATTATGACCAGTCACCCAGACCACTATCCTGAGGGAGCACATTTCCCCACTGGATCGTAGATCATAGAAGCCCTGGTCTCTAAGCACCAGCAGGTGGACCTGTTGTGAATCTATCTAGGACCCTAATTAAATAGCCCAGATTAATGCCCTTATGTGGTTATAACAAAACATATCCTTATAAAGGCATAAGAATCATGTCCATATTTAGTCATAGCCAATGTAGTCCAAATACGGCAAGGCTACTCCCATAGACTCCTAGAAAGTACAACGTGTTCTTTAAACAACCCAAGCCTCCAGCAGCCCGGGAATTCCCCCTGCTTTTGTTTTGATTTGCACAAGAACTCCTGGAGTCCAGAAAGAACTGTTAGTTCTTAGTGACGTCTTATGTCCAACCTTACGTCAAACCCGGCACCTTCCAGGTATAAATATACCAACGTTGCCTTAAGCAAATGCACGGTGGTTTGGAGCAGAGCGGCTATCTACTTGCCCGACGCCCAGCTGATGCGAGAGCCGAAGGAAGCCGACCCACCCATTTGACGCACTGAGAGAGACGCCGTCTTTTCTCCTGCCGAGAAATTCCAGCTTCGGTGTTTCCAGTTACCCTTGCGGGTTGCTGGGAGGTCGAGTCCTGAGAGAGAGATACAAGACCTCCTTCATTCTAGAACCAAGGTACGGAGCTGATTAAAACCTTAAGAGAATTCTTGATTCAGATTCTTGGCAAAAACCAACTTAACTTAAACTGCAACTTACTTACTCCTTACCACGTATTAGGCTTAGGTCAGGTACACAGGGGTAGGCGTATCTTAGAAGCACCAGTTGAGTACGTTAGTCAATGTTTTTATGTATGTATATATTTTATCCGTTTTAAAGTATCATATGGCTAAGAAACCATATCAATGCTTTTACAGTATTATTTCATAATACTCCTTTTACTGTACGCACTTTACTTCATGATAAGTATTGCAATTGTGGCAACTCATTTCTCTTGCATGAGAAAGCAGACTGCTCACTAAATAACAACTTTTATTGAAAACGCCCGTCTCTCTATTTCTCTGCACTGAAATTAAGCATGCACGATTGACTGAGTAAAATAGTTGTCTATTGTTTTCACACGACTCTAGAGATATACTCTTTATTCTGAGGGAGCAACGTTGTCATGTTTATGCGGTTGTCAGAAACTAATCCCTTCTTGTCTAATCAGGAAAGTTAACTCCTTCCTGTTCATTCGAGAAAGTTTCTAGTGACCTCTGAGCTAGCTGGCAAACCTAATTAAGTCTAATATAGTCAGTAGAGACCTAGATTACCTCAGTCCTACGTCTACACTGCTGTTTATATTATTCCACTGCGCAGAGCCTATTGGGAATATAGGAACTACAATACAGACCCTATTGGAGGCCAGTGTGGGATAACCTTGAAGGCTTCTCCACCACATTCTATACTGAGGTTCACCTCCAGTCTTGCAGGCGGGCCTACAAAGCAGCACAACCTAGAAGAACAGAGACATTGTCATTGAGGTTACAGGACACTTGAGGCCTCCATTGGCCTTGTTCCAGCAGTAGTAGTGCAACTCACCAGGGATCGGCAATGCATGATTTGCACGCACACCAAACTAATGAGCATATTTACGAGGGCCTTGCGTCATGCTTCCACCATGGAACATCATATTTATGAAGCCACGCAATGCCACTTTGCATGGCATTGAATGGTTTCATAAATATGGAGTAATACAACACGCTGCTTTGCCTTACTCTGCACAAGGAATGCATTGCAGTGGGTATTTCCACTCAACTTATATGGTTTTTGACACTTTACCATATTTTCAAGGACTTGTTAACCTGAGAATGCATCAAAATCTTATGCCTCCCCAAGGGAGGCACAACAAGGAGAAATATCTTTATTTCTCCCTGTTTTTTCCTATTTCTATATGTGCAGCACACTTAGAAAAAGGGTTGTTTTGTGCAGAAAGGTACACTGATGCCAGTGTGGGATTTATTCTAGATTACACTCAGAGGGCATCTTAGAGATGCCACCTGAAAAACAACTGGCCTCTGGTGGGTTCCCTGGCTGGTAGACACCAGCTTGCTACCACAAGACAAGTTTCTGGGCCCCTGGTGTGGGAGCCTTTGCTTTCTGAGGCCAGAAACAAAGTGATTCCTGGAGGAGTTCACACCTCCCACAGGTCAGGAAGAGCCATCTGTGGCAGGGGAGCTTCAAAGGCCTTGCCGCCTTTGCAACGCCACCTCCAGCCTCTCCTACTATCAGGAGCAGGCCCCCTTCCTGCCTCACCTCCTTTTCGGCAGGAAGACAGGCGGGCAAAATTAGGACAGCCTAGAAGATGTGCCCACCTCTGCCAACGCCACACCTCAGGTGGGGGAGGCGGGGTGAAGCCCACTCTTCAGTGCCTGCCTTCCTGCAGATGGTAGGCCCTCTCCAATAAGGGTTAGGGATTGTGCCCACGTGGGGTGATCACACCAAGGGTGCAGTCACCCCAAGGTCAGTAGCCTATTGTTTACTAGTCTGAGACCCCTAAAATGCCCCCTAAATACTGTGATTTGGGGGCTGCCCTGGACCCAGAAGTGAGATTCCCACAACCTACGAAGAAGGACGAAAGAAGATGCACAGCAGAGGGGAACTGACTTGGCCCCAGCCCTACCAGCCCCTCTGTAGTTTCCAGAGGTCCTGCGCCAGAAGTATACTTGTCCTGCAGCCAGAGACCTCCAGAACCCCTGGGAGGACTGACTGCCTTCAACAAAGGATATCCTGGGAACAGCAACTCTGTTCAAAAGAATCCCCAAAGAAAGAATCTGAACCTGCTGAAGACAAAGAAACCCGATGCCTGGAACCACCACTCCACCCGTCGCCTTCGGCCCAAGTCCAAGAAGCCCACCAGTCCCAGCAAGGTCCCCCAGCGCTCCAGAGTCCAAATCCTCCATGGGTTGACCACTCCAAGACTCCCTGACATTGCCTGCAGCCTCTGTACGGAGACCCCCCCGCAACCTTGAGTGGCCTGGTAAGGTGAAATCCGACCTCAAAAGGTACCCCTACATCCGGCTGCCCTGCACCCTGGAGAAGAGGACCTGAGGTGGACCTACATCTCCGAGCCCTCAAACTTACCTGCCCAGCTGTTGGTTCCTCCTGGAAGACTTCTTGGACCGAGCCTGAAAAACAAAACAGGCAATCTCCATAGGATTGCATTGGGCTCCCGACCCATCCTAAGCACTCTGTACTCGGCCGCCCCGGCAACTGCTCGTGTTGTGGACTTAGTGCTGACCTGGGACCCCCTTAGCCCTGACCTTAACCCTAGGAGCTTGGCTCCCAAGACCGAGTAGCCTGCCCGTGAGCAGCCACCAACCAAAGGCCCCCCTAGCCCCATAGGCTAACATTGGATATCAGCACTCTGCACCCAGCTGCACTCATGCCGCTGCGGGTGCTTTTTGAGTTCATTCTTGACCCTGGGGGATTCCTTGTTCTATCCCCTGAAACTAGGCCTTCAAGACCAATTACTTACCTGCAAACCGATAACCAAATTTTCCTCCATAGGATTGCATGGACTGTTTTTCTCTGAAAAATGTCAATGTTCAGTTGTGTGTGTATGGAAACCTAAGTAACTGTGTTTTTAATGTAAAAGCGTTTTACTTACCTTTGTCTAGGAAATGTCCCAGTGTGATTTCTACGTATATCACATTAAGTAGAAAAAGTAACCTAAAAAGTAATCACAAAGTAATCCAAAAGTAAATACAACTGTTTTTAACCATTGTACCAACTTTCCATTACTAAGTCCTGCTTAATAAAATACAATAAAAGAAGTGTTTTTATACAAACAATTGGTCTGAGCTTCTTCTTTGAGTGTGTGCTATCATTTCTTGCCTGTGTGTGTACAATAAATGCTCACCACTACCCTCCGATAAAGCATTACTGCTCGCCCACACTACCACAAATAAAGTGTACGGTATTATCTACTTTCACCTTTGTAAGCCTTTGGGGATCCACTGGACTCTGAATATACTTTACCAAAGTAAGGTATAGTGTACACAGAGCCAGCTTCCTACACTGATAATTCCAGAGTTGATACATTTGCAATTCTCAATGCTAACTACCTCGAGTAGTAATTACACCAACTACTAATATAATAGTTGTATCTCATACTGTTTAAAGCATCTGCAAAACCAACATGTCTGGGTTGTATTAGGTGTATATATTCACTTTTGTGTGCTATGTCTAGATACAATAACAGGAAATAAGAGGTATCTAATGCTGGCTTCATGACATGTTGCGTGAAGCACATACTAAATGTAGGACTACAATTTTGCATTGACCGTGGTGCAGAGAATGATATAAACAATAGTGCTCCCCATAACGTAGGGTCTCCTGACATAGAATTTAAACCCAAATCTTATGTTCAGAAATGGTTTGACAAAGGGAAGAGAAGTGCTGATGAAAGAAACTGCATGGCTCGGAGACAAATGGCTTATGTTTCCACTTATAAGCGTATTTGAGACATTCTGTGATTGAAAAAATACCCACATTGTAAATGTCTTTTAATGTCAATAATTCATATATTAAACCTCAAATAAACGTGTATCCATTTGTTGCATAAAATAACGTTCTAAGGTGTAACTGGTCAGTGAAATACCAAATATTCTAAAAATTGGTATGTTATGCTCTTTCTAGCCACACCTCTGACTCCGCCCACTGACCCAATCCTCTCGTTATTCCCACCCCCTGATGCTCCGCCCACGGTTCCCCTACTTTTTCCCCCCCACTTCGACCACTGGACTACCTGATGCCACTTTAAAACACATTTTTACCGTGTAAATACGTTTTATATATCTTTAGGGTGAAGTGTCTAAAAAAAGATTATTATATAATGCTATTGTCACCTAATTCAATAGAAACATATTCTTTCTTCGCTCTTTCAGAAATAGACAAGAAGGTCAGTTGCGAGAGATTCTTCCAGGTATTGGTTCTGGGCATGTCCCGATGATAGTGTCACGGGTACGAGGCATGCGCAGTAGAGCCGGTTTACACTTCACACTCTGGGAGGTCGTTTTGCTTCCTACACCCCCCAAGTCTGACTTAAAATTCAACCATTAGTGTATCATATTATCGCATTTGGCAGAAAAATGCCAGGGCAGCTGTCAGATGAGGTGAGTGGTGTCCCACGGAGGAGCAGCCTTGGAGTGCGTGCAATAATCAATTTATCATGTATAATTTTATTTTGCTGATCAACAGCAGGCTGTTTAACGGTTTAGAACACAATTTCTAAAGTTCTGCCCGTGTACTTGAGTTACGTTTATCTTTAGTAAGGCTATATGCACATTCCGTTAAGCGTATTGCAGTATCGAAATATAGGAGATGGGCAAAGTGTGTGGAACAAAGGGGGAAGTTAGGTCCCCGATGAGCTTCAGTCTGTCGTTGGAAAATAAAAGAGCCTTTTCGATACTTTTTTTACGGTTCTTTGTCGGGTTGTCTTTATGATTTCATCAACATCTTATTTAGCTTACCAGCAGGTCTGGTCTTGACTTCCTTCTCTCCTTACGAACCTCGGCTCCACGCACCCTGAACCGCCTCTCATGTTTACAACCAGCTCCTTATGCACCCGGCTGAATATTGAGCTGATTAAAATGTTTTCTTTTTTCCCTGGTCGCTAGTTTCTTTTTGTAATGCATTGATTTGATTAAATGCTTTGGGGGCGCAGCTAGACCAGACCTTCGGGTGAGGGGGAGGTGGTGATGGGGCAATGCTTCCATCAAGTGGTGTGGGACAAGCATTTCAAGCAATGGGGGCGGAGCTATCTTAATAGGATAAAGAAGTGACAAACTGTACAGTTTGAACATATTGTACACATTTTATCTGATGGAGATTTTGGAGTTCATAATTATCCCGGGAGTTCGCATTCGCTTTAAGTTTTCGGAGGGGGTCCTAATTGCTGAAGCGATATTGTTGATGGGGGTGTTTGACCAGTTTGCTAAATATGAATATTTCGATTGAGGACATATTTATTTTTCTATGGTTAGATATCATCCATTATTTGACCACTTGAAGCCTTGTCCAAATGAGTACGAATCAAAGTCAGATTGATTTTCAAAATTAAATATGATTTGTGTATCATCTGCATAACAGTAACAGCTGAGACTCAATAAGGAGATTAGTGCTGGTAGACAGCTAAGGTAAATGTTTAATAGGAAGTATAGCTATTTAGGTTAATTAGTTGTAAATTAATGGACTTGACGTAATGGGAGAAAGTGAGTGGATGGTCTGTTTGATAGAAAAGATGACATCTGATTCAGTTCTGCTCCCTACACCGATTTTTTAAAAAGTTTCTAGAAGCTTGGGATGATAAACGTTAACAACGACATGGATGTGTTCAAGAAATAGGCGTACTTGTTCATCCACTGTTTTAAAATCATCCTTTCTAGAAATCACTGGTGCCATAGCTAGCACAAACTGTTCTGGTAATATGAAAGCAGGTTATTTGCTTCAACGAATGTAAATAATTGTTTCGAGACAGATCTTTCAGTCTTACTTTTTGCCTAAACAGTCTATTGGCCAGCAGTTAGAATGATCTCTTGTTTCAAGGCCTACTTGTTTTAGGAAGGTTTTCTTATAAGGCTTAGAGTTCCTTTGGGAAGATACTTGTATTCAACGAGTCAACAGTTCTGACTGAATTGGCTGCTGAGCAATCCACAAGTACATGGGTCTGCTGGCTTACGAGCATTTACAGCATTGATGAAGTCTTCTGCGGTCAGAAAGCAGAAGGTGAAAAACTATAGTTTTTGTATTTTGTTATCTGATGAACTGACATTTGCTTCTGGAATTGTGGTTCAGTAATGGGAAGCTAAGCAGGAAGACTGAAACTAGTGGGTGAGAAGTAATGCAGGTATCCCTTGCAAACTGCAAGCTCCAGTGGTGAGGAGTCCTTCTGGTGTGCAGCCAAGGCAGTGGTTCTTAACCTGTGTTCGGGCACCCCTGCAGATTTGTGACTGAGGGGGTTTGCGACTGCTTAGGAAATAAAACAAGCATTTGCAATGCAATAGGTCTCACATTTACGCGAGTTTAAGCTATTGGCATTGTAAATGAAAATGCATTTTATTTATGTTTTCAAAACCAAAACATAAATAAAAGACGTGATTTGCAATGCTAGTAGCTCAAACTCACGTAAATACGAGGCCTATTGCGTTGCAAATGGTAGGCATCACGGACCAAGGGAGGGAGGATGACTGGGGGGAGGAAGAAGGCACGGACAACTGGTGGAAGGGCGCGTGGGGGTTAAGAAGGCAGGGACAACGGGAGGGAGGGCAGGGGGTGTTAAAGAAGGCAAGACAACGGGAGGGAGAGTGGCGGGGTAAAAACGTCACAGGGCGAGGGTAAAAAAGGCACCGCCACCAGGAGGGTACAAAAGACACCGCCACCGGGAGCAAAGGCGGGTTGTAAAGAAGACACCAAAGCACGTCGTGCCTGCAGTAAGAGAAACTCAATAAAGAAAATAGTGCTTAAAAAACAAATAACAGGTAGCATGTAACAACCGAAGTAAAAGGCCCAGTCGCCATGGGAGGTGACAAATGAAGACGAGGCGGTACTAAGGAGGGACTAACAAGCCTATTTACGAATCAGAAGCCAGCCTTTAGGAAGGACAGTGACACAAGCCAAGGGCAAATGTGGGCGAGGCTACTATTCCCTACTCCAATACAACAAGTTTCGCAGAGCAGCGCATGTGCACTGACTCTAGGCTCGACCTCAAAATGTTAACTGAGTAATAAAGTGTATATAAAGAAGTTAAATGTATAATTGTAAAATTTTAAACCGTGCTATAAATGAAGTGTTTGTATCCTCAGATTAATTTGTGGGAGCAGTATAAGTGCATCAAACAGAACATAGTTTGGACGATTAATGGCCTCAATTGAATTCAGCTAAGCTCCAACCTTCCCATGAAATTAAAATGTAGATTTTTTTGTTTATGAATTAAATTAAATATTTCATATTCTGTTGGATGATGCTTGTTCATGTAATTTTGTTTGTTGTTTTTCGGATCAAATCATCAAAATTGCTTAGGCTCAGCTCCCCGGATTTCAATAAATACTCTGTGGGGGGGGGGGCGCCAAATTACAGTGATTCAGTGGGGATCCACAGAAGTCAAAAGGTTAAGAACGACTGTCCTAAGGTACTGTCACGTCCGGTATTACGGCTGGTTTATTTATTTATTTAGAAGATTTTATATAGCGCGAACTAGATTCTTGCGGATATCATAGCGCTTTCCAATAAACAACGCAAGTTATACATAACCATAAATGAGGGGAAAGTCACGCATAACATAATAGATAATAAACGTGGAGTACGTAACATAAACATCAGGTTGATATAAGTCAGGGCAGAAACATGTGACGAAGATGTTTAGTTGGGTCTTTGACATACATAAGAGTGGAATACTAGAAAGGGTACTAATGCATCTTCAGAGTTACTTAGTCTATAACCAGGTGAATTTAGCCATGAGAATCGCTTTAACTTCCTTTTTGAAAGAGACAGTAGAGGTTATTCAATCTGATTTCTGGTGGAAGAGTATTCCAAATCCTTGGCGCCATTCCCAAAAAGGTTTGTTTATATGTCTTCTTCTTGTTGAATATTTGAGGTTTCAGTAATAGGTTGTCTGCACTCCTTGAGGACCTTGATCCACCAGAGATTGTCAATTTCTGTGCGAGGTAACTGGGTGCATTGTAGTGTAAGGCCTTTTGTGTCATGCACGCAATTTAAAGATGAATTCTTGCTTCCAACGGGAGCCAATTCAGGGATTTTAGTTCTTGGGAAATGTGGGAGCTTCTTTTCGAGCCAGTGATGAGTCTCGCAGCTGCGTTTAGTGAGGCTCTAAGGGGAGCTGTCGATGCTTTTGGAAGGCCACATAAAGAGGCACTTCCATAGTCCACACGAGGTATAACTAGAGTTTGTACAGCCAGCGTGAAGTCATTGACTGGCAGGAAGGGTTTCAACTTCCTCAGAGTGTTTTTCTGGAAGTTTGCTCCTTTTGTGGCATTGCTAATGTGAGATTGTTGTCTAGAGTTATTCCCAACAATTTCGCTGAGTCAACAATGGTAGGTTGAACGTTGAGTGCATTGAGATGTTGGATCATGTCATGCATAGAGGGGATTTTGGCGGGTAGAGCAATAAGGAGGAATTTGTTTTTTTGAGCATTCAGTTTGAGATGGTTTTCTGCCAGCAATGTCTGTGTGTTCGTGAGTGTGGTGTTAAGCCGTTTAATGTCTTCTAGAGTGTTGATCTTAAGATACAGCTGTGTATCGTCAGCGTACATATGGAATTGCACGTTGGAGGCCTGCAGAATTTCGGTGAGTGGTTCCATGAACATATTGAACAGTGTCAGGGATAATGAGGACCCTTGTGGGACTCCCAACTTTACTGGTACTGGTTTGGATAGGGTGTTGTTGACCAAGAATTTTTGTGTTCGATTATGGAGAAAAGAAGTAAACCAATTTAACACTGACCCTGAAAGACCCATTCTAAGTTTGAGAAGATCGAGCAGATTCTCATATTTGACCGTATCAAAGGCTGAAGAAAGGTCTAGTAGGATGAGTAAGCATGATCCATTCTGGTCAAGGATTTGTAGCGCATCGTCGACAATGTGCGTCATAGCAGATTCAGTGCTATGACCAGCTCTAAAGCCTGATTGGTGATTGTTAAGGAGGTCAAAGTGATCAATAATTTGGCCAAGGTCGGAATACTGGATATAGGACAGTAGTTGTTAAGGTCCAAGGGTTCCGCTGTTGGTTTCTTTAGGATGGGTGAAACCTGTCTGACCGTGAGAGAAGTGTGGCTTACTGGTTAGTGTGTGTGGCTTACTGGTTAGAGGAGGCAGACCTGGAAGCAGAGGTCAGCCCGGGACCAGGGTTCAATTCCCGGCTCGGCGGGGTCTTGAGTCCTAAAATGTCCATGGACTCGACAATTCTCGCTCCGGTGCCTACTCGATTCACGGGTTCACACTCTGCGACTCTGGGCAATAGCTTGCTTAATCTCCACAACGGCCCCTCGCGGCGGGATGCCTGGCTTTCACCTTGCGGATACCCTGCCGGGGTTATCTCACAGGGGAATACCAGGACGGGTTCCCTAAGCAAGCGCTTAGAAACCGCTTGGTGATTTGCGCTATATAAATTCCTTTACATTTACATTTGAGGGAGTCTGGGATGCGGCCTTGTTGCAGTGAGTTATTGATGATTTTGGTCCATAAGGATAGAAGCCAAGGGGTTAAGTCTTTAACAGCGTAAGCAGGGAGTGGATTGATGAGGTGGTTGGAAGGCTTCAGGGTATTGAGAATCATGCCCAAAGCCTCTTCAGTGTAGGTATGGAAGGATGACCAGGCTGCTTCGTTCTTTAGGTAAAGCTTTGAGGGGCTTAGGAGTGGGGAAGTTGGTAGTGATGTTTGCGAATGTGGCACCAAGTACAATAATAGGTCATTTAGAAGATCCTTCTCGATGTTATCAGTCTCCTGATTGAAGAAGGTGGAAAATTCTTCACAGGTGGGATGTGGTCTGGCTGCGTCTTGTAGCCGTTGAGGTGCTTCCTTAGATTTAGTTTTGATTAACTCAAAAAGTTATTTTGGGCGATATCTAGCTTGGTCTAGTTGGTAGCCGAAGAAGTCTGCTTTAGTGGGCTTGATCTTTTTGTAATAGGCATTTCTCTTCTTCCTTGATAACTTAAGGTGATTAGTAGATGGGACTGATCTCCAGTTACGTTCAAGGGTTCTAAGTGAATCTCTATCCTCGTTAAGTATACCATTGTACCAGGGCTTAGAGTCTTTAGTGGAAACTCTCTTTAGTTGAAGGGGGGCTACCTCATTAATTATCGAGGTCATAGAGTTGAGGTAGTGGTTGGTGAGAACGTGGACGTCTGAGGTGGCAGCAGGTGGCCGAAGAAGGTTGTAGTTTGAGGAGGGTAGTGTGTTGGGGTTGAGTTTTTTCAGGTCTCTTTTCCAAATTTTTGGTTTTGTGGACTGAACCGAGTTGAATTTTACAGTTTCCTTTCTTTTGAACTGTTCTAGCGGTGCTGTTGTTTGTGAATTAGAGGCTTCTCATTAGGTCTGCAGGGCTGTCAACAACTACCCTTATTCAAATCTCTTGCCACATGTTAAGGGCTCTTGGACATTGTCAGACCTCCAGGCTGCAGGTCAGCTCTGCAGGACATAAGTCCAGTCTCACTCAAGCATGGCAGACATCAGATAGTCGGGCTTAAGAGCTTTACTGCCCCAGTCAGCTTTCCTCTCTAACTCCTCTGGGTCCTTTTGCAGGAGAAAAGAAATGAAATATCCACACTACTCACCATTACAGGGTGAGGAGCTGCTATTCAGATCTAAAAAGAGTAGCACCATAACATCCAAACAAAATTAAAAATCTCAACAAACACATAAGATGAGTGTGTGGTGTCCCCCTCCTAGAGGGGAATCCCAAATCTGAACTACACTCTAGGGACATTACCATCCCCCAGCACGCACACGCTTTAGCACACAAAAGCTTTTATAGTGCTGGAGGAAGGGCCGTCTGCTGCACATGAGGTGTTTGATGCATAAGGTATACCTAGCATAATACTTCTCTTGGAGGCCCATACATCTTTTCCCTGAACTACCATGAGGAAGAAATGGCTAAACCATGTGGGAAGTAAATTAGGCCAGAGCAAGCATGTCCCTTTACATTCGGACACTTCCTCTGTTCTTTTTAAATTGTGTTCAGAATTTACTGAGTGAAAAGTAATTGAAAAATAAATCAAACCAGTTATAAAGATTGAAAACTTTGAATTCAATGTACAGGTCAGTGATACACAAAGATATTTTTGCTGTTCCTCCATTATTTTTGAAAAGTTTATTTCTCTTACTTTTTTTTAACCAATACTTTACAAACTTTGGCAAAGCTAACCGCTCAACACTTATAGAAGGGAGACCTATTTGCCAGTGTGGGGCCCTCTTCACGTAAAACAGACGGAGTGTTTTATTGGATGGAACTGAACTGCCATTGGGCACTAATGAATAGCTAAGGTGTGGCGCTCACTTATGCAATTTTCGATTCTTTGTATCAGCCTCAAGGACTGTTCATGTTGTCTGTTTCAGCACTCCATCCATCATCTTGTTTATGCTAAGTGGCCAAGGGTATGCCCAGACGTGGGTCCCTTGCTTGCTGTGCCACTGGATTCAAGCTAGCCTGGCTGATGAGGGGTGAAACCCCCAAGCCGGTCCCAGGATGCTTGTTTCCGGTCCAGGGAGGACATGTCCTGGCAGTTCGGGCTGGACTGTTCCCATGAGGAACAGGGTCAAGACTGATTTGCATATGGCTGGGTCCAAACATAAAGAGCAAAGGAATGATGGATTAGACCCAGATATGTGACTGGGGCTGAGTGGTTGAAAACTTTCAGCACTCCGTCCATCATCTTATTGTGTTTGCTATGCTCTTATTGTCAATCAGAGGTTCAGACCACCTGGTCGTAGAGGGGTTTACCAAGCAGGGCATCCTGTAGTCTCGAGTAGGGTGGAGTTTAGGGTGATCCTAAGGTAAGGTTGGATGGGAGTGGTGCAAAATGAAGGGCTGTTTCTTTAGACGAGGAGGTACCATGAGCTTACATCATGATGAGATGTTCAAAAAGGAGGAAGGGTCTCTAGTGCTTTCCTAAAGTGAAGGGGGTGTTACTAAGTAAAACTGCAACCTTCAGGCAAGGCAGAAAGCTTGCTGTCTCTTTCTCCTGCTTGCACTTTTATATCTCTTGGTATTCACCATTTAGAGTGGTGTGATGGACTTATTTGATTTGTAGATGAGGCAAGATATCTTGAATGTGATGTGGGTGAATAGTTCCAGCCTGTGTTGTTGTTTGTCAATTGGAGTGTTTGTAATATTTTCAGCGACTTTTAATGAAACAAGTTGTAGTGCATGAGACACGCTTATTAGATATGATTCTCTGAGGTGCTGGTGAGTAGAACTTTCTCACCGTCAAAGTAGGGCAGGGTGAATGCTTGAACAGCTGTTCTGAAGACTGCTTCTGGCAAGAAGGGCTTAACTATGCAGAGAAAGAATCCTGGGGCCAGACTGCCTTTGAATTCTTTATGAATGAGTTCTGAAGGTGAGGGTGATGTTGATGAGGAAGCCCAAAGACTTGACACGGTAAATGAGTTTGGACTGAACCCGTTCAGCTTCTCTTGTACGTGTCCCTCCCTTACATCAGGTTGTGCAAATTCTGTTCTGGTGTGGTTCATCCTGAGAAAGTAGATGCTAGAGATGAGAGTATGATGATGATTCGTAATGCGTATCTGCTCATTAAGAATTGTTAGATATACCAGCTCATAAGCTATTAGTACTTACTAGAGTACCATTCTGAAAGGTATGATTTGATTAAAGTAAAACAATTACATGTTTGTCTTGCCATTTGAACGCTCATTGGAGCATTTTAAACGGATGGTCCTGCTTCCCCTATATAAAACACCTACCTTTAAAATACTAAACACTTGAAATATATCTCAAAATACTGATTTTGAGGACAAACTCTCAGGAGCCCATTCAACAAATAACTTAGGCTGTGTGACAGCTGTCCTAGAGGACAGGGAACGTTTAAAGAGACTTCTGTTACACAACCTCAACAATAATGATTTTCAGTACCACAGGATATGTTCTTAAATTGATTGAGGGATAGCAATTTAGGGATGGAGATTCTGTTTAAAATAATTGTATTTCTCAGTACATTGAATTGGGTCTCTCAGTGAATGATGTAACGATCTTTGTTTTAGACACAGGTTGCATTCCTTGAAGGTTCCACCTGTTTCTCTGAAGAGGAGTGGCAGCTTTTACAGGAATGGAGAAAGAATTTTTACAAGAACATGATGAAGGAAATTGACCAAGCTATGATGTCGCTAGGTAAAAATATCCTCAGTTATGTGTTATATTCTATGGCTTGTTGTCCTGGGTATTATGCTTCCCAGTAGGTATTTATATTTTCTGTCTTTATTTTACTTAAAAATTAATAATAGGCTGTACTACACTCTTTCCTTTCTCCAGAACTAATTACGTGGACATGAATGGTGCACAAATAAAGATATGAGCTGCTGAAGGCTTGTGAGCAGCAACAGGAAAAAAACGTTATTTGTTGTCGCTACCCATAGTTCAGTGGACAGACAATAAGTGTAGTGATGGGTGAGGAGTCTGAGCGAGCGAGTGGCTCACCAAAACCACCTCCTACAGTAACTTGTCATATACTAGCAACCCGACGTACCGCTTAGTGGGGTTTGCCTTGATTTGGAATGGATTTGAATAATCTAACTACTAGTTACCCTCAGCAGGAACTGAACACAATTTTTCTTTCCTACAAGGCCTGCACCTAGTAGCACAAGCAAGAAATAAAACAAACTTAAATCTGTTTACAAACAACAAGTCCGGAATGATTTTGTCTGGTACACAGCCCTTTCTTTAAGGAGAAATCCAACGTTGAAGCAGCAGTAAATGTCTCCCTGACGGTTCATATTTTCACTAGTTCTTATGTATTGTGCACTTACTGTGCGAGTTGCTATTTTCATGCTATCAGTTTGCGTCCACTTTCTTCTCTCATTAAGCCAACACAAATTGTGGTCTCATTTCTTCCTTGATATTGATACATTCCTAATTATATGTGTAGACTTCCCCCCCTCCCCAGTTGATCTGCAACCCCCCTCCCAAATCATTGTGTTTGTTTATTAGGTCGAGCCTGGAATTCGCATCCGAAGGATGCGTCCAGGTGGAGACTTATAGCTAGCTGACTCGGGGGAATGAAGGACAAGAAAGTGCCACGCTCTTCTCTTCGGCTGGATTACACTGCGTGCACGCGCACCCACACGCACGCATGCGCACATCACAGCCACACGCATACACAGCCACACGCATACACAGGCACACACACACACACCCCCCCGTCGCCGCCGCACCTACACACACTAGCGCACCTACACGCACACACAGAGACCCCACACACACACACCAGCGCACCTACACACACGCACGCACACATACAAAGACCCCCCTCCCCCCGCCGCCGCCATCGCACACATAGACACATACACACCAGCACCGGACCCCACTCACCGGCTACGCAGGATTTCTCTTCTCTGGGGCGGCCCCGGGGCTCTCCCTAGCTCACGGGAGCCCCGGGCCGCGGGAGGACTCGGCTTCTTTGCTCCATCCCGGCGGACAGCCAATTATAGGCCAGCAGCAGGCGGGACTTCCTTCTGGCCCGGCCCACGTCTTCTCTCCCGTTGCCTGGCTTCCTGCCTCAGGGGTCCGCCAATGGCAGCGCGGTCCCGAGCAGGGAGGCGGGCACAGCGTTTCCTCGGGAATCCCGGGCCCGCCCGTCGGCGGTGATAATTTATTTGGGGACACAAATAATTTAGGACGAGGCGCTGCGTGACAAAGCATTTTTGAGCCGGTCAGGTGAGTGACTCTCTCTGGTGGCGGGCCGTCCGATTCAAAATATACATTATATGAAATCACTCAAGAACCGGATTCCCGAGTGGAATCACTGCAATAATAATAACCAAACTCTTGTGCTTTTTTAAGCGCCCTGATGCCTTACAGGCAGCACAGCGCCGTAAAAGTGGCAATAAATGTTATAAGAATCTCAAAACCCTTTGCAAATGGAAAAGGAGGAAGGCGCGAGCTGTAGAAATGTTTTCACATTTGACGACCGAGATACAGTAATTGGAGGGAGTTTTACCCTCGGGGATTCATGACGAGCCCAAAAAGATTCCATGGCCGCCTCGTGGCGCTGGACGGCAGCCAGTCTCCAGGTAGGATCACAGGGAGTGGCGCGGAGGCCTGCAGACTGCAGACATTTATAGGCATAGTTTTATTTTGATAAACTACGGGTCTACTTTTGAAATATCAGATGGAAATGTTGAGCTGTGTGGTTCATAATTTGAATATATTACTGATGGCCATTGTTCAACATGTGTTGCAACACTGCAGCCCACTTGTTCCACATTTGGACATATTTTGCCCCAATCAATTTTACTCCGAGGAAGAAGCTAGGATTGTGGAGGGAGTCAACTGTGGCTGACAGAGTCCCCTGGGGGCCCGGCGCACCCTGTAGGAAGTCGGTGGTCACTTCTCCGAAGACGCACCTTGCTAACCTCTTGGGGGTGTGTGGGGGGGAGGAGTCAGGGGTGCCCTGACCCTCTTGTGTCCGATAGCTACTGCTTACCTCCTCTTCAGTCCCCAAAACATGTCAGAGTTCGGGTATTGTTTTGATGGTATTAAATATATTGATTTGTTTACCCTTGTGATGTAATCCTTGTTGGAGTGGTAATGTGCTTTGAGAGAGGATGGTGTGCGCTGTATATATGTACGTGTTTGTGCACGGTTTATAGTATACACTGCCCCCTGCTGGCGAATGCGAAGTCTACACTCATTGATGCTTGATTTGTATTTTGGTATTTACTGTTGACCTAAAGTTGGCTTGTTTTGGTTAGATCCTGTGTTTGTCTAGCTGTGCTTCGGAGCCCTCGAGGCGCTGTAAACAGGATCCCAAACCTATAGGAGAATGCAGAAAACGCGCTAAGTCTCAGTAATGGGGGTGTCGGCCGGGGCTGGGGCTGCTGCACCCCATTCACCTCAATTTTAAAAGACTGACAGAACGCAGTAAAGAGATAAAACATTTCGTATTCGTGACCAGCCAGCAGGGGGGCGTGGCTTCAGAGTTGTAGGTGCAGGCACGTATGTTGACAGAATCTAAAGTCACTTTACCTGCCTCATAGGGAATGTCTGCCCCCCCTCCCAGCTCCCAACCCGCTCCCCATCCCCCCATCGTCCAGCTGCGCCTCGGCAGCTGTGGAGTAAACCCGGCTTAGCACTCCTCACGATGACTGACAGCCTTTTAAAGCGAAGCTCGGGGTGTTATTGTGGCACCGGTGCTCGCATCGCAGCCTAGCGCCCAGCACGCTCAGGCTGATTGTAGGCGCTACCCCAGTCTGGGACCCTCAGTAATTGACTGTTTTTGCAGAGAAGCTGGAGACCCCGCTCGGAGCTCTGTATTACCAGCAGGGCCGGCGCTGCACTGAGGCGCGCTCCAGGCACCGGGTGTGCGCGTTCACGAGTCCCGGCGCAGGCCCAGGGGTGAAGTGGTGCTGGAACTGGCCCTGTTCGCACTCACTTCTCGCCGCAATAAACTGGTGGCACCTATGCGCGGTCTGTGTGCGAGGATTTATGTCCTGGAGGCTGGCGACTCATGCACGTGGCTTCACTCGAGAGACTCCGGCTCACACTCAGCAGGTGTGAGGACATACTTCACAGCGCACTAAAGTCCATCTCCAGTGTTTGCAGGACTTCCGTTTATGTTTCTGTGCTCATCTAAGCTTTAGGCAACTGTTAATGCTGGATGAGGCCTGTTTGTAAGCGCTCCCGCGATAGGAAGATGTTCGAAGAGAAGCACAAAGTTGAACGGAGATGTCCACGATCACACAGTTTGTAGAAGTGGAATTGGACGGATTACAACGCTGGTTGCTGAGCTGATGGACCATGTCTGCCCTTCCCTTGTCCTTGTGGTTAGTCTGTGATGCACCAGCGCCACTGACACTGCCGCCTGCACCGTACCACCCCAGACACTGCCAACTAGGCGCAAGTGCCTCGAAGTACACAGCGCTGCCCCAAACGTTGCAGCCCAGTATAAGTAAGTGTTCGCCGACAGAAAGCCTTGGAAAGATGTGCAGAACTAAAGACACTGCCCGCCTCAAAATAGGTGCAGTTGCACAGTAGCTGCCTAAACTGTATCTCCCCCGTGCATGCTGGTAAATGCAGTCATTTGTCCTGCCCCTCAGGGTAAATGTTGTGTTTTGAAAATAGTCATTCATTCCCCAACCACACACTCCAAGCTTCGCTGTGAGGCATAGCACGTATATTAAGAGCACAGAACAGCCAATGCACAAACAGCAGCAGTGCAATTTAAACTAGCACCGAACAGGTGCAACCAGTCTCCGACCCACGGGCTAAGATCGTCCTGCAGACAGAACGGGAAGAACCCTTCTGTAAGAGTGCACATCTCATACGCACTGCACGCACATATGTTTTGATATTCTCCATTCTGTGCAACAGTTCAACAACAACTGGTTCAAATATATTCTCTCAATGTTTCAAGCTTTATTTCAAATGTGACAAAAAAGATGTTAATATTTCACTTCTGTTCTTGGATTTACGTCACAATGAAATACGCTGAACATAATCTTCACAAAAGTTATTTATAAATGTTTATGCTATTGCCATTATAACTTACAATAACTTTCATTTAAGTATTAATTATTACAAAAAATAAAAGCCATTGTTATTTGTAATATCAATACATCTAAGTCACGTAAATACAACACATATTGCATTACAAATGCTATAGGTGTCACATTTGCGAAAGGTGTAACTATTGACACTGTAAATGAAAAAGCTATTAATTTCACTATTTTCAAAACTAACACATAAATAAAAAAATTGTCATTTACAATACCAATAGCTCAAACTTTCCTAATGCGAGACCTATTGCATTGCAAATGCTTGTTTTTACTGCAATGAGAAGTGTTTTCTGTTAACTGTACACCTTGTTCTTTTTAGCGCTCAATGTCTGTTTTGTCATATTTTCTTTAGGCATTACTGTATGTATTGACTCCTATAGCTAAGACAGCAGAAGTGTTTCACATTCTTCTTTCAGTCTACTTCTGAGCTTGTGAGTTTGTGTCATTCTTTGGGGTCAGTTTTTTCTGAGTGCATATATGTGAGTTGATGACTTCTGGGTCCATGCCTTTTTCTGTGTCAGTTATGATCACTTCTAAATGCATTTCATGATGTGGTCTTATAGGATGCATGTCCATTGCTTCTGGGTGCTTGTCCTTCTATGAGGCAATCGATTCTTGAACTGATCTTCTACTAGGTCGATCGTTTCTGAGTACATGCTCTGCTGTGAGTCAATCCTGTTTGCTTCTAGATGCATGCTTGCCTGGGATCAAGTGCATCAGGGTGTGTGTTCTTTATTTATTTATTTTATTTATTTATTTATTTATTAAGTTTATATAGCGCGACAGCTACCCGTAAGGGTTTCCCTGCGCTGGATGACTGAAGAAAACAAGAGGTCCTAAAGAATTATTGGACAAAAAGCCAGGTCTTAACAGCTCTACGGAAGCGAAGGTGACAAGGCTCCATACGCACTTCCAAAGGAAGGGAATTCCAAAGTTTAGGTCCCAAAGTTGTGAAAGATCTACCGCCCATTCTCGAGAGTCTAAACTTGGGGTTGCAGAACAAGTGTTGAGAGGAGGAACGAAGTGAACGAGCAGGAATGTAAGGTGTTACAAGGGACTGAAGATAAGAAGGGGCCACTCTAATCTTGATCTTGTGCATAATGCATAATGCCTTGAATTTTATCCGGCTGTCGAGATTGAGCCAATGGAGTTCCCTCAAGCGCTTGGTAATATGGTCCTTTTTTCGGCAACCACAAAGGAGCCGTGCAGCAGCGTTTTGGACCAATTGGAGGCGACGTATAACCGCCTTGGTGGACCCCAGATAGAGCACGTTACCGTAGTCCAGTTCTTCAGTGGGTCGATCACTTCTAAGTGCATGTCTTTCTCTGAGGCAATCACTTATGGATGCATGTCCATCTCTGATGCTGAGCCATCTGGGGGCATGTCCTTTAGTGAGTCAGTTGCCTCTGAGTAAATGCCATATCCTTGTTTTTCTTCATCTCTTTGGTGTCCTTTTCTGGGTTGATTGCCCTCACTTCTAGCTGTTGGTCTTTGACTAGGCCTTCTGCATCTCCTTGCATTTCCTTATGTAGGTTCATAGCTTCTGGTAGTCTTTCTCTGTGTTAGTTGTAATCACTTCTGGGTGCATATCCTTCTGGGTTGGTCATTGCTGGCTGCATGTTAAACTCCTCTGAGTTAACTTGTCTGGGTGCCTGTCTTTTTTTTGTGTCATTGCCCTTGCTTCTGGATGCATGGCCAACACTGGCAAGGCTGCTTCTGGGTGTATGACCTTCTCGAGAGTGAATGCGTCTGGGCCAGCGTGGTTCTTTGTGGTGATTGTTACTGGTTGCAGATCCTCATCTGGATCAACTCTTTCTGCTGTTTTCTGGATCGATTGTTTGCCCTCCTCCAGGGGGTAGGGGTGGAGGGGGGTTTGTTGGACGGGGGGGGGGGGCGGCTTCTTCTGGGTCAGTATGATTCCCCGTGGTGATAGCTTCTGAGTATATGTTCTTTTGAATATATCACCTCTGAGTGCATTTTTTGGCCATTCAGTCCACCAGTATATCCATTTGTTTCACTCGCTCTTTTTCTGCTCAATGTATCTTTTGCTGCCTCCAGATGCATGTTCACTGGTACATCTCATTTCAAGTGGTATACCACTAGATAAATTACCAGACATTGCATAAGAACCTGCACCATAATTACTAATGTTTACCTTTTTTCTTCAGGTCCACTTATCGCCAACATGGTTTGTTCATCAAGGGCTAAACTAACAGAAGAGTTTTACATAAAGGACAACCAAGATTCAGACGACAGACCTGGTATTTAATCCTTTCTCTCCATAAAAAAGAGACGTGCATTAGTGGTGACCTGACAGTAATGCAGTGGGGTGATCTTTCAACACCTTTCTCTCCATAAAAAAGAGAAGTGCATTAGTGGTGACCTGACAGTAATGCAGTGGGGTGATCTTTCAACATTCATTACATACGTACCTTGATGTGTTGAGACCTATTTTGATTTGCTTGTGCGCATGCTCACACATTAAGATGCATGTATTTTCACCCTCAAAAACACACTTATATATAAACACACAGGGCCCGATTCACAGATCTAACTTAAGACAAAACCCTAAACTTACTACCATTTTGGTATTCACAGAAGGCACTTACTAATTTTGGTATTCACAGAAGGCACTTACTCATTTCGGTATTCACAGAAGGCATTTAGGAGTCCTAAAGTTAGGACTCCTAACTTTACTACTCCATAACTGAGAAAAATCCTAACTTCAAGACTTTCGGTATTCTCAAATGGCATTTAGGAGTACTAAAGTTAGGAGTCCTAACTTTAGGACTCCTAAATGTCTTCTGTGAATACCAAAAGACTTACGGTTAGGATTTTTCTCAGGTTAGGAGCCCCATGACTGAAGAGAGATGCTTTTCAGCTGTTCCAGCAGCCTTTATCAATCTGGCAAGCGCCATTAACATCAGAGCATTTATACTACAACACAATAATAGCATAGGCATAGAAGAAATTTCATAGATATGGAACAAATGGATCCAATGTGCAACATATACATCCAAAAATGCATTGCATTCTGTAATAGAATAACAACTCTGAGTGGTTTGTGAAAATATGTAATCACTGAAAACATGAACCCACATAGTGCAGAGAACATCTGTATATTCTGAATGCATGGTGCATAATTAACCACATTGTCTTAATGAAAGTCTCTAAATGTACATGAAACATAATTTCTGCCTGTATAAATATGTGCTGCTGAAAAACTTTGTTAAAATGAAATCCACTATATGGCGCAACCCCCCCTCAGGAAATGCTGACCTTTTAAAATGACATCATCGACTTAAAGACTGCCTTTGACCTGGTCCCCAGGAATAGGTTATGGGCATCCCTCCATTAATCCTTAACCTCTTAGTAAGGCTTCACAAGGGTAATTATGCTCAGATAAGATGGGGGTCCCAAGGGCAGCTTACCGAAGAGATTCCAGTAAACAGGGGAGTTTGGCAGGGCTGTGTGATGGCACTTACCCTGTTCTCCTTATATGTGAACGGGGTGGTCAGCTTTTTGCAAGAAATACCAGCTGATATCCCGGCCCTGGTAGGTATCAAGGTACCGACTCTCCTGTTTGCTGATGACACATTGCTGATCTCTAAGACCCCAGCAGGCCTGCAAAAACTCCTGAACAGGTTCCAAGTAATTTTTAACATCCGGGGGTTGGTCATAAATACATCTAAAACAAAATTTATGACATTAAATCCCCACAAATCGTTCAGGAATAACTTTACCTTAGATGGGACACATCTAGAGAGAGTCACTACCTTTGATTACCTTGGGATATGTCTCAGAAAAAGCGCAGTGGAGTCCCCATCTCGATAAAATGCTCCTGCATCACAAACGCGCTGCCGGGGCACTGAGCAAAGAACATCGCTCATCATTTAGTAGACCTGTTGCCCCGGCATTCACTGTGAATGGAGCAAAGGCAGTTAGCTCGGCTCTGTATGGTGCCGAGCTATGGGGTTTTGACAACCTCAATGAGATTAGTAGGTCAGAATACAAGTTCTTTAGGGACCTGATCATATTGCCTCAGGGCGTCCCTCTAACCCCTTTGATACATGACCTGGGCAGGCGCCATTTTAAAGATCTGGACAAACGTCGCCGACTACTTTATTGGGCTCACCTTAGGAGGTCCCTGGAACTCGCTAACTATGCAGAGGCATTCACAGAAATAATACCCATGGACACCAACAAGGGGAACACATGGATTTCCAGTCTCAAGGCACTAATGATAACCCTTGGCTTTAAGGAATCCTGGAACACTCAAAATCCACCAAGCAAGAAAGATCTCTGACAGATCTATTGGGACTGGATAGACACTAGAGACCTCAATAACCCAAACATGGGAAGGCTTACAGAAGAATTCTTCCAGCACAAACAATCTAGAGGCCTCGAACCTTACTTGGACATAATTCAGATCCCAAGGGATAGGGCATTATATACCCAATTCGGATTTGGCTCACTTCCACTCCGTGAATTCACCGCGAAGTGCTGCCCCCCTAATCAGACTACTGAAGAATGCCCTTCCTGTGGGACTTCTAAAGAGAGTGTTGCACATCTTATGTTTGCTTGCCCAGGGTACGCAAGCGCTAGGTCTAGGTGGCTTGCGCCAATCTGCAAACAACTAGGTACTCTCGACCATCGAGTTGCCTTACGCATATTGATATCTGATCCGAGAATCTTCTTTGTTTGCGGAGTCACCAAGTTCCTAGGTCTTGCCTGGATAATCAGGCACAGGGCTATACAAAGAGCAAGCTGATCTTGATCCGGCATCCCTGTGAGCATGTACAGCGAAACCAATGGGGAGGACAATTGTATTTTGAAACGCTATACTCTGTCCCCCGATATGAAACATCAAAAATTCCACTTTTAATTATGTTTTATAGTTTTTATCACTCTAATTACAAATGAAATGACATTTTCAAATTAGTAGGAAATAGCTTCATATTTCGGTTGTTTGTATTGTCATATTTTATCAATTTTAATAGACTGTATTTCTCTCTTTCTTATATTGATGAATTGTCTGATGCTTGTATGATATTTATATCGAAATAAAGCTATTTGACTTGGCTTGACATAATCAAATAGTAAAACGCACCACATGTAACAAATTGGTAATATCATACTTGAAAGGAACGCAATTACTACCTAGAGTAGAAAACAATTGACTTGAAATTACTTGCGGGCGGGGTCCATGAACCTTGCTCTTTCTTCATACCGGAAAGCTAAGTTAATTCACTGACTCGCACATCAATTTTGAAATGAGCCTCTTAGGGCAATGTTGGACTGCTTAGTGAACTCTAGAAACTGGAACCACATAGTGTGTACTCGAGACGGAAAAGTTGGCCTCGGAGTTGTATCTTGTGATATATATATATATATTTATATGTATATACATTTATTTATTTATATTTATTTATTTATTTGTTTGCAAAGTTTTATATAGCGCTGGGTAGATCCAGAGGTATCAGAGTGCTTTACATAAGGATCAGCGAGTTACAGGTTATATAATTACATAGCCAAGTATTGACATAGGAGAAAAAAACATGAGATTACACAATAATATGATTTATTAGCGCGTACATGTCTTCAGGGGAGTGAAAGGTAGAGGGGTAATGGTAAACAGGGGTAAGGAATGCAGGTGGAAGACACAAAGGGAAGACAAAAAAACCAATGTTGGATGTCCGGCTGGGTAGGTGACGGCCGAGGGGTGAACCAGAGCCAAACTCCTCTATAGCTGCATAGGACAGCTCCACCAGGTATCGGCCAAGGTTGCTCGTATGTGTCCTGCAGTTCTGAGTAAGCAGTACTTTCAGTATCTATGCACTCGGCTGTCGATACCCTCAGATATTCACCATCGCGGTTGGCGGAGAAGCAGTGGAAGAATATAGCTTTGGATGGAGTGTAGTCATCCGCCAACACAGTTACCCTTGCGGTCGCCAGTAGCTTGTCACTGGAACCCCATTGGAATCGAAACCCCTATAACCCAGCGGTCACGGTTGGTGAAGGATGGTTTTGATTCGGATAACGGAGGACCGCAGACTCAGTTACCCTTGTGGTCACTGGAAGGAGGAGTTTGGGTTGACCACGGTGCCTGGGAATGTCAGAGGTCTTCTTCATCGGAGGGATGAAGGCTTTTGGAGGCTTAGGACTCGGGTACAGCAGGCGGACAGGTCGTTCCTGGATCAGGAGTACCAGAGGTCATGGGGGCTAGTTTTGGCGGCCAGTGGTTAGGCTACGGGTGAGATGCAGGGCAGACCGTCACAGAGAGGTTGTGCCAACGTTTCTACTTTACGCCACCAGGGCCAATGGCAGCAGGATATGGGCTCTCAGAAACAGGGCTGTTTCCAGTGTCAGTCGTTATGCTGAGAGGATCCATTGAGTTCATGGAGGCGTGAAAGGGTCGGCTCCACCGAACTGGTTAACCAACAAGCCTTAGTTGCTGCACCAGTTGCTCTTCAGTGGTGAGTCACGTTGACATGGAGGGTGCCAATCCCCAGCCACGGTGATTTCTTTGCTGGGCGATGACCGGTACTAGAGCCTCTAACCCAAAGGGAGGATCTTGGCAATTTGCAGAAGACTGGAGGGCTCTAGTGTTTCTCAGAGTCCTCGCTGGTCTCAGTAGAGATAGCAGGTTGCAATGGTCGAGTCCTTAGCAGGGGGTTTGTGGCAGTTTCTTCCGCATTGGGTCTCAGTTCTTGAACCGCGGCTGTCTTCTTCAGTCGTCGTCTTGTGTCCGTTGAATCTGAAGTCAGGTTCTCGGGAAGCCTCCTAAATACTGAATTTAGGGGTGTTAGAGGGGAGGTCAGGCAGTAGCCAATGGGATGCTCATCCCACGGGGGGGCGTGGCATATCCCTGACTCCTAATAGGTTACTATCCCCATCCTCAAGATGGCTGATACTGAAAAGTGGGGCCTACCTCACCTGTCCCAACTGAGGGGTGGTGCAGGGTGAAGGGAGATACACCTCCTAATTTACCTCATTCTCTCACCAGTCCTCTAGCCAAAAGTGGAGCAGTACTGGGAGGTCGCCATCTAATTCTAACCGCAGAGGGCTGGGGGCATTGTTGAAAGGCGGCATGTCCTTTGAAGCTTCCAACTTCTGCTAGGCAGATCCTCTGCCCAGAGCAGGCATTGCCTCTGGATCCGCAGAGCTCTGGCTCCTGGGAAGAATTCCAGATTCAGACTTCACTATCCTAACAGCCAGTATTCTGTCCTTGTAGCTCCAATGCATCTCACTCTACCAGTCACATAACCCCAAAGCTTGAGTTGTTTCGTTAGTTCGAGTGACAAGTAAAGGCCACAAAATGAGAATAGAGAGTTGGAGTGAGTTACCGAGAAGTAAGCAAATAGGGGACAAATAATGACAGAGAAAATAGGAAGTCACCAGTTGATAATGAATGAAGGCTCAACCAAAGAAAAGAAAGATAGGAAAGCCTTGGGCTTGATAAAAGTTTAGACTCGAATGAGATAGATGGAAAAAAGGAAATCAGGTTAAGTATGTAAGTTAGATGAAATGAAGGGACTGATGGAAAAAGGAGGAGTAATCCTGCAAAGGCATAAGAGGGAGACCGACATTAATGGCACAGGCAGGTATGAAGAAAAATATAGACATGAGATAAAAGAGCAGGGATTCACCAATGAGAAAACAAAACAAAGAAAGATAGACAGGAACAAAGTGAAAGAAATTTTGAAGAATGAGTGTAGAAAGATGTTCAAGAGGAATAAATAGACATCACAAATAATCCTTTATCTTTAGCCAGTCTCTCGTTTTATTTTCTATGTATTTCACTATTTCTTTAACTCCTGTTTCTCTAGGTCCTCTCTGTGTTCTCATTTTTCCCATCTCATTGAGTCTTTTAGCTGCAGGTTCTGTATCTTAGAATATTTCACAGGCGTTAGTAAGGATCCGGAAAATCTTGACCGGCATGTCTGCGCACCAGTAGGTGGTGTTGATAGTCTCCGAGGTGGCGTCCGTGCTGGAAGTGATGTGTGTGGTGCCTATATACGCACCACCCCAGCACGCTTACATCAGTTTATTTTCATGACATTTCTGCGCCAGAAGCACGGAGCCAAGTCGGTAATCTGATGAACCAGTGTGCAGATACTAACAATCTACTGGGACATTCTAGGCAGAAAAACACCATTTGTAGAAGCGGGGAGGTTGGGAGGGTCAGTAAGAAATCTGGTATCTAGATACAGTCTGCACCAGATAAGGAGTTACTGAAGGGAAATAACTTGTTAATTTTCATAGAAGCGTATAGCTGCAGATTCTTTACCTTACAATAGATACCAAAGCAATACCTCCCGAGAGGTGGGTCTGCAAAGTGGTTCAGATCAAAACTAAAAGTTCTGGAGAACCGAAAGGGCATAATGTCTGTCATGACGAACCTGACTGTAAAGGCAGTAGAGTTTTGTAAATGTGTGCAGAGAAGCACACGTATCAGCCTGACAGATGTCCAGGGCAGGGAATCTGCGAACTAACAAAGTTGTTGCAGCCTTGGCGGAAAGAGCCTGTAAGTTCTCAGGGTATTGCTTTGTGGCTAGTGCGTAGCAGATCCTAATTCAGAGCACACACTATCTGAAGATAGTCCGTTGCTGCAATGCTTTTCATTTCTTCGCTCTGTCGAACCCAACAAAGAGTTGATCATCCACATGGTGTTCTCTGGTGCGGTCGATGTATAAAAACAATGCACTTATTAGGTCCAGACAATGGAGTCTCTCCTCCTTAGTAGGATGAAGCAGAGAAGGTCGGCAGCATGGTGCTTTAGCTCACATGGAAAGGTCTCACCACCTTTGGCAGAGAAGAGGCTCAGGTGCCGGAAACTAGTTTGTCTGAGAAGAAACTGGTGTATGAAGAGGGTATAGAGGGTACTTGTAGCTCGCTAACCTTTCTGGCTGAAGAAACGGCCATCAAAAAAGACTGTTTTCACCATCAAGAGACACAGAGAGCAGCTATGAATGTGCTCGAGGGGCAAAGACATCAAAAAGGTTAAAGTCAAAATAAGGTACCATTGGGGCATAATGAAGGGTTTAGGTCGAAACGTGTTGAAGTCCTCTCAGGAAACGAGTCACAACAGATAAGTTACTTCCCTTCGCTAACGCCTTATCTGGTAGAGACATGATCTAGCTGCATATTCCTTACCTTTGAACTTCCAGGTGTCGCCTGGATCTGGAATATCTTTTTTAGCAGTACCCCTATGTGCCGGTAGATGGTGTCTGCCGACTCCGTGTGATGTGGTCGGCTTCATGTTCGTCGTGATGTCCATGTGTTCAATATATTCGCCACTTTGGCGCGCTGACGTCAGTACTTTCATGATTTCCATGCCAGAAGCGCAGAGCCATGAGGTGACTGACCATGGTGTGAAAAAAGACTTGGGGCCCGTATGGGGAGTATCCCTGACACTACAAGACTATTCCGCAGTGCGGGTAGGATGGGTGGATCAGTAATGAATCTGCAGCTAGATCATGTCTCAACCAGATAAGGCGTTTCCAAAGGTAAGTAACATGTCCATCTGATAAAGACATCCAGCTGCAGTTTCTTTACCTTTGAACAGATACCCAAGCAATACCTACCCCAGAGATGAGACTGCTTTGGACCAGGAAGTCCTGTACAACAGAACGGCCAAACAGGCCCTCCTGCAAACCTGAGAATCCAGAAAATAGTGTCTGGCTAATGTGTGCAGAGATACCCACGTGGCCGCTTGGCAGATATCAGAAACAAGAACACCACGCTGAAGGCCTGTGGTAGCTGCTTTTGCACTGGTGGAATGGCCCCTAAGGCCTTCAGGAGGCTGCTAATTGCCCGCGGCATAACACATTTTTATGCAGAGGATAACTGTAGCGAGGGAGGTCCGTCCGGAACCGAAAATGGGAACAACATACGCCTAAGCCAAGAGAAATACAGGTCTCACCTCTTTCCCCACAGCAACCGGAAAATCAGAACAGGGCAGACAAACTCTTCCGCCCGGATGAAGAAACAGGATCCTGTTTCTTTAACTGGGCCGAGTTTACAGAAGGCCCGCCCCCTGGGACAGCGTCACCTACCCAAACCCCGTAAATCAAGGAAGTGCGGACAAGGAGGTGTGTCCTACACCTGAAAGAGAGTGCGAGAACGAGGAGACTGTCGAGGAGAACGCGAGGAGAGAACCGAAGGAGGAAGCCGGCGGGGAAAATATCGACCGACGTGTGGCAGAGCCAGGAGGCCAACGATACTGCGCATCGCCCAGCCACGCTTCCGGAGAAGCGTGGCTCACTCAGGTACGGGCTCGTATCTCGGGTTGGCCAGGGAGGAAGGGGTTTAAACCTCCGTAAACACACCGGCAAAAACCCAGTCACTCCCCTTCCCGAGCACTACCGGCACGGAGTACGAGGCTGCTCTTTTGTTTCTTTGAATTTTTATGTTACGAGCCCAGTGTGAACTCCTCACTCCCCTTCCCTAGGTCACCAGACGTTTTGAAACACCCGACTGAAACCAAGTCTGCGTTTCCTTTTTCCATATACTCTTGACCGGCGGCTGCCCCTGTGAGCACCCTGGAGTGGAAGAAGAGAGGAAAACCACTTTTAAGAGGGCAGACATCTCCGGACAAGGAACAAGAAAGCTCTTTACCTTACTATAGACTTAGCCCCAGGCGGAAAAAATTGTTAAAACCAATAAAAACCGCATTAACACTACCCAAAGTCTCCGAGCCTGCCTCTAACCCGCTAACAATAACCCATCGTGATATGGTCCTCCTTTGCCTCCTTTGGACAGCACGCCCCTTCTTTGCTCCCACGTACCCTATAAAGGGTTGGTCATCCACCCAGGAACTCTGTAGTGCGATCAAGGTATAACGATAATGCTCTTTTTAGGTCCAGACGGTGGAGACGCTTCTCTCCTTAGGAAGGGTGCGGAGGTGCATGGAAAGTGTGCAGAGTAACGGACTGTCCCAGATGGAAGGGAGTTACAACCTTGGGCAAAAAAGAAGCCCCAGTTCTTAGTACCACTTTGTCCGGGTTGACTGTCGGGTAAGGAGGCTGTGATGATAGTGCCTGTAGTTCGCTCACCCATCTGGCAGAGCCAAAAAGGCTATTTTGATAGGGAGCAACCATAGAGGGCAGTTATGCAGCGACTCAAATGATGCGCACATCAATAAAGTAAGGACCAAATTAAGGTCCCATAGTGGCATAAGGAAGGGAAACTGAGACAACAAGTGAGTTAACCCCTTTAAAAACCTATGCAACAGAGGAGACTTAAAAAGTGAAGGATGATATGGCAGCAGAAGACAAACTGAGAGGGCAGGAATGTAGTCCTTCAAAGTGCCTGAAGCAGAGCCTGCTGGGCCAAGGAGATGATAAACAGGAGAATATCTGCTAGAGAAGTAAATAAGAGGTCAATGGATCGTTCTGTACAATATTTACAACATTTGTTCCATCTGCAGGCATATACTGATTTCGTGGAGGGACGCCTGACTCCCAGAAACATTTTGCAGACTTCGGGACTAAGGTCAAAAGCTGTCAACTGTCACCGCTCATTGTCCACTCAAGGGGGTATACAGTTGACAGGTTTGGATGGAGGACCCCAGCCTGCTGCTGCGACAGTAGATCCTCTCAAAGGGGCAGTCGGATCAGAGGATCAATGCTCATAGCCAGAAGCTTGGAATACCAAACTCTCTGTGCCCAATCCCTAGCCACAAGAATGACTTGCGGCTGGTCGCTTGTCATCTTCTTGAGCACTCTGGGCAGGAGTGGTATAGGCAGAAGGGTATACAGGAGGCCTGAGCTCCACTTGCAACGAAAAGCATCGCCAAACGAGAAGCCACCTTAGAAACACCAATGTGCAAAACTGCTGACATTGCACGTTCTCTTCTGAGGCAATCAGATCTAACCCAGGCTCTCCCCACTGCTTAAAGAGACCTTGTGCCAGCTCCGGATGGAGACTCCACTTGTGATCCACAAGGCACCTTTGGCTGAGTTTGTCTGCTCTGAGCAGATGTTGAACCACCATGGAAATGCTCTTGATCGATTTTCCACGACCCACTCCGCCCTGTTTGTTGCAGTACCACATGGTAGTGTCGTCCGTGAACACATGAACCAGCCTTCCCTTGATGAAGGGTGTGAGAGGCTGGCTTAGTATATGGTTCACACTTATTTAAGAGAGGTACTTTGCACTAATCCAGACAACCCTTATGCTGATCTTAGGGGTCTTAGACCGCTTTAGAAAGCTCTCGAATTGGTAGCTGTAGAGAGCAGCTTTCAGGCTTAGTCCTGAAGCAATGTAAAACAGCTTGTTTTACCAGTACTTAATCTTATGGTATAGGTTAAGTGAAAAAGAACCACACAGTGTAGTTATAAAAATATGTATTTATTATAAAAAAATCACTAACAAACATCACAATATCTCCTACCCGGAGATATAACCACAATACACTTGAATACTTTCGAAATAGAACACGTAAGTAGCACAAATACACAGTGTTCTCCATGGGGAGACCAAATCATATACTAAAATAGTGGAATGTGACCCACAACTTAAGTTGAGACTGGACCCAGAAGATGTACAAGTGTTGGGACCCAAGGAACCACCCAAGGTAAGTTACCAGGAACCCCATGGAGGCCCTGTGCAGAGAGTGAACACTACAGCCTGATCAACACAAGTCAATGAGGAAGTCACGGTTGCTGTTTTGAAGAAGGACCCTTTCCAGAGGACCTGATGAAATCCCATGGAAGATGAAAGGTTGGAGAGTCACCCCACCCGTGGATACCCCAGGAACCAGGATACCTACACCAGGGAAGCCGGGTGCATAGGTGCGAAGTGACTTCGGAAACTGCCGTAGACCACAATGGAGGACTTTAAGAAAGATGCTTCTGGTGAAGAAGACAAAGGAGTCCGGTGGAACCCAAAGGTGGATTCAAGATGAGGTACCTGCAAGCAGAGGAGACAGAGACTATGCAACTCAGGAGTGATCATGAGGCACGGAAGACGTATGCCCACCGATGTCGGTAGATGCAGGAGAGTTGATGGTGCCCTTAAAGTTGCAGCTGTGCGGACCAGGCGACACTGTGGGAGACCAGGAGCTGTTCACAAGCTGTCCCACATCGGATGTCGAGAGGCAGGGGGTCTGTGTACGGCAGGGGCACCAACAAGCCTTGGCAACGGTAATCAACTTAGTCGTCAAAAAAGGTGCAGTGTCGGGACCAGCAAGGGCCAAGTGACTCACCATGAGCTGATACGTCAGTGCAGGCCCCAAGCAAGCAGGAGACCCCTTTGGAGCCAAAGAAGACCCTCGAGAGGACCCACAGGCAGGAGGAACAGGAGTCACAAGAGGACCACTAGCAGCTCACCAATAACGAAGGCCCACGGTCTAGAGGATGCCGTGAAGGCGAAGATCTTGGCTTAAGGAGATGCTTGAGGCTGGAGCTTCTTGGAGCCCGAAGATCTCTGGAGGAGAGAGTCAACAATCCTTGGGAAAGGCGGTGCACAAGGGTACTGCTCCTGCGGTTCCAATGGGGGAAACTGACTTCAGACTTGCTGTGAAGACAGGACAGGCCTCAAGGGAGTTGCAGACCACCACCTGTGTTGCTGAGCCTTTCGGAGTCCGTGGGAGCACAGGATCAGCAGACCAGTCAGCTGCTTTGCAGTGCCTGCAGATTAAGGGGAGTGACTCCTTCAGTCCAAGGGAGATTTCTTCGGGTGTCCTGGATGTCCACAGGCCTGTTGAAGAACCTGTATGGAGCACAGGCAAAGACGACGCAGAAGACTGACAGGAAGGACGAGACCAGGAGCGGCAGGAGTCTTCCTGTTGCAGTCTCCGTTCCCAAAGCGAAATCCAGAATGCCCAGACGCTTGAAGTAGAAGTGATTTCGGATCTGAATCTTATCCCACGATGAATCTAGGGACCCACCCACAGGTAAGCCCTTGAGTACCCGAAGGAAAATGTTGGGACGGTTCAGGGGCCCCACCCAGAAAAAGGGCTGGACAGTGGGGAGGATACTCCCATGTCCTTTGTCCAGTTTTACACCAGAATGGGAGCCAAGGGCTACCTGACTGGTTCCAACTAGAGTATGCAAGGAGGGCACCAATGTGCCCTTCAAAGCAGTCTAGTGGTACTGGCAAGTGCCTCCACCCTGGCCCATACACTAAATCCTGTCTATCACACCTCCCTGGGACAAGAAACCTATTGTCCTGCCTTCCCCTGTTCGAGCTTGGCTCAGCAGCAATCGTGTCTCTGCTCGGCAGAAGCCATAGCTTGCTGTCCGGGTCTAGAAAACTGGTATAGGGAGCATGAGGGCCTCCCGGAGGAGCTTTACAGTGCATTGAATCATACCTCCAACACCATTTACGGTGTTGGGGTATGATTCCGAAACATTTGATACCAAACATGACCGGGTTCGTTACAGCCAGTTTAGAGATGGCCATCACTTAATGACGCATGCCCACTCTATAGATCCCACTCTATAGATCATAATGGCTGATACACTTACACGGGAGAATGGACTCTGAAGGTTGTAGGGGTGTCCTGCTAATGCAGAGGCACCCTCACATATGGAACCGAGCACCCTGCCTTCTGAATTGAAAGGCCTACCTTAGGGGTGACTGATAGGTTTTAAGTGCAGTGACCTAAGATATAAAGTAACTTCTATCAGTCGTAAGTGGTGCTTATTCAGACTGCAATGGCAGGCCTGTAATCACAATTTGAGTTGTCTCTCATGGGTGGCATAATACATGCTTCAACCCACGGGAAACCCCTGGTGTACCTATGCCCTGGGTACCTTAGTGCCATATACTAGGGACTTATCAGGGTACCCCATTAGCCAATCTGGAGTGTACCTAAGTACTCACCATGTCCAATTTAGAGAAGAAGCACAGAGACTGGGGTCCTGATTAGCAGGATCCCAGTCAGACTAGTCAGTAAAACATAAAGACACCAGCAAAAAGTTGGGGTGACCATGAAAGTAAATCCTACTTTCCTACAGATGGAAATAAGGCTTACAGTGCCAGTCGGATCACACAAAGTTCCAAGAGGTTGATGTGGAGCTTGGCTTCCGCCAGAGACTAGAGTCCTCTGATCTCCCCCTACCCCAGATGGCTGTCCCATCCCAGCAGAGACGCATCGGCCTCTACTGTGAGATCTGGGTGGGGAAGGGAGAGGGGCCTTCCTCTGACTCAGTCTGTCAGCCACCACTGCAGGTCTTTTTCCTTGCCCTCTGATATCTGAACCAGGTTGGTGAGATTTCCTAGATGCTGCGCCCTTTGGAACTTCAGGTCCCACTACAAAGCCCGCATGTGCCACCGTGCATCGTCCACCAGCAGGATGCAGGAGGCCATGAGGCCCACTAGCCTCAGTCATTCCCACCAAAATCCAGGATAGAGGATGAAACATCTGTATCATAGCCTGAATATCCTGGACTCGCCATTCGGGAGGATAGGCCCGAAACTGCACCGTGTCCAGAACCGCCCCAATAAAAGGGAGCATCTGAGAGGCACTCGGGTGTGACTTCGGCATGTTGATTGTGAACCCCAGCAAATGCGGGAGTTTTGCCGTAGTCTGGAGGTAGGAGACGACTGCTTCGGACAATCCCGCCTACAACAACCAGCCGTCTAGGTGGGGGAAGACTGGAATCCCTGATCTCCACAGATGGGCTGCGACCTCCGCCATCACCTTTGTGAACACCTGAGGGGCAATGGTGAGGCCGAAGGGTAGCACAGCAAACGGAAAGTGCTCGTGGCCCACCATAAATCGCACTTAGCGATGATGGACATGCAGGATGGGGATATGAAAATAGGCATCCTGCAAGTCCAGCGCTACCATCCAGTCTCCCGGGTCAAAGGCAAACAGGCCCGGTGCTAGGGTGAGCATCTTGAACTTCTCCTTTTTGAGGAAGTAGTTAACTGCTCTGAGGTCGATAATAGGGCAAACGCTTCCGTCCTTCTGTGGGACCAGTATATAGTGGGAATAACAACCACAGCCGATTTCTGGCCCGGGAACCCTCTCTATACCTCCCTTGGCCAAGAGAGTTTTGACTTATTCGCGAAGTAAGTCAAGGTGATCCTCCGTCAGCCGATCGTACAGTCGGGGCATGGATGGAGGGGTAGTCTCGAAGGGGAGGGAGTAGTCCCTTCGGACAATTTGCAACACCCATCTGTCTGAGGTGATGCCTCACCAGTGGTGGAGATGATGGCTTATTCTGCCACCAACTGGCCGCGAATGATTCTGTGGGTTCGGACTAGGAACACTTTGCTGTGGAGGAGGGGATCATGGCTTGGCTTGGCTTCTGGCCTCCAGGCCGTTGGGGTGCACCGGGTTCACAGCCCGCAGAGGTTGCTGAACTTGCGGCTCATCAAGCCAGAATAGGGTTGGCACAGTTGGTAGCCCCTTCCCTAGCCACGAAAGGAGCGAAAAGCAGATACAGGTCGGAATGTAGTAGTGAGGCCCAAGGACTTGGCTTTAGCCCGCGAGACGTTGAAACACTCAAGGACAGCATCTGCTTTGTCTCCGAAGAGACGGGAGGCATCAAAGGGCATGTCCATAAGGTTGGCTTGGGCATACCCCGAAGAACCAGACGTCCTCAGCCAGGCATGGCGACTTACTGCCATCGTTATCAAAATCGCTCTGCCCAGCGAGTCTGTCATGTCTAAGCCACATCGGATGACGAACTTTGCTGCATCTCTCCTGTCTGAAAGGTCTTTGGAGAGTAGGATCCCGAACCTCCACCGAGACCCTGCGCAGCACCTGGTCAACCGTATCCCATATCAAATAGGAGTAACAGCCCATAAGGTATGTGTTGTTCACCGACTGCAATGCTAGACTGACGGAAGAAAACATTTTCTTTTCAAAGCTTTCCAGTCTCTTGGATTCCCTGTCCGGAGGTGCGGAAGGGAACACACCATGGGAAGTGGAAGCTTGAACCACCAACCATTGTGGGGTGGGGTGGGCGGTGAAGAAAGCTGGGTCGCCCAGTGAAGGGCAATGGCGGCAGACAATCGTTCTATTAACAGGAGCCCCTGTGCTGGGTTTGGACCAGGTGCCAAGAAGAATGTCCGTCAAGGCCATACTGAAAAGCAGCAAGGATTCAGAACTGGAGACACCAGGCTGCAGGACCTCTGTCAAGACATTAGTCTTGACTGCCACTGTAGGGAGCTGCAGGTCCAAGACCTCCACAGCCATGTGCACCACCATCACGAACAATGCTCCCTCCTCCGTAGCCAGGTTAGGTGGAGACAGCATGCCAGAATCTGGGGAGGTGTCCAGACCACTGGCATCACCCAGTTCCTCATACTAGTCATGTGTTGTGGTTGCAAGATTTGTAAGGGATCCTGATCCCCCTTCCTATACTCCTCATCCATTCCTAACCCTTCAAAATAGTTCAGGGTGAACGACATGGAGACGTACAGCTCCGTCGGTGCTGGTTTCGGCGTCCGAGGATGCCAGACGGGCTCCGTGTCATCCAGAATGAACATTGGGGAGACCTCAGCTGGATGCTGCGCCGGGGACGGTCGCTGTGGAGGTGCGACCGGCACTTGTCTGGACTTGGGAACGAGTCCGGTAGGAGGCCGTGGCACTGGAGTCGAATGTACGGCACCCACGGGGACTCATCTGTCATCTGAGCCTGTGGACCGGAAAGGCCCCCAAAATATAGAGCACATGGTGTCATAAAACACTTTAAGCTGGGCGGGGGTTGTTTCCGGCCCTGGAACGAGAGGGAAGCTTGGAGCTGACCCAGTCACTCACTCCGCGGAGTGGGGCGAAGTGGAAGCATGCTTCGACTTCTTGTGCTTTTTATGGTGCCTCTTACCTGACTTCGACAACTTCAATCCACCGGAGCGGTGTTCCGACTTTCCTCTCAACCCAGACCGGGATTGGGAGGGCGAACTCCGTGGTACCGTATGCTGGGCCGCAGTGAGCTTTAGCGACTCTAAGAAAGTAGAATCTGCTTTTATGGTTACTCCCACTTTTTGCCTGGTGCTTTGCTGTTTCTGACTAGTCTGACTGGGATCCTGCCAACCAGGACCCCAGTCTCTGTGCTTTCTCCCTTAATTCGACTTTGATGAGCACTTATGTACATCCCATATTGGCTACTTGTGTACCAGTATAAGTCCCTAGTATATGATACTGAGGTATCTAGGGCATAGGTACACCAGGGATCTCCCATGGGCTATAGCATGTATTATGCCACCCATAAGACACCACTCAGACTATTACGACAGGCCTGCCACTGCAGCCTGTGGAGCTGGTGCTAGCACCACTTACAAGAGATGTAGGCTTCCCTATATCTGAGGTCACTGCACTTAAAACATATAAGTCACCCCTAAGGCAGACCTTTTCAATCCTGAAGGCAGGGTGCTCGGTTCTAAGTGTGAGGGTGCCTCTGCATGAGCAAAACACCCCTATAACTTTCGAAGTCCATTCTCCCGGGTTGTGAGTGCATCAGCCATTAAGATACAAAGAGTGGCCATGAGCCATTACGCAATGACCATCTCCAAACTGGCTGTAACGAACCCTGTCATGTTTGGTACCCTACTTGCACAGTCCAGTACAAACCAGCTCAGGGAGCCGTTGGCTCCGGCTCTGTGGCACAAAACTGGACAAAGGACATGGGCGTATCCTCCCCACTGTCTGACCGCTCCCCTGGGAGGGAACCCTGAATTGTACCAACCCTTTACCTTAGGGTACTTACTAGCTTACATGCAGGTTGGTCCCTAGATTCGTCGTGGTATTCGATTCAGATCAAACTCTGCCTCATCTTCAACCCTCTGGAGATCCTGACCGAGTTGTGCAGACCACGTTGGACTGACCGCATCGGACTTCGCCTTGGAACGAAGACTGCAACTGGGAACACTCTGTCGGCTCCCGATCTCATTGTTCTGCTAGCCTGCTGCAACGCCAGTGTCCTTACTCCATACACGTCCTTTCCAGGTCCTGTGGTCATCAAAAGACACCCGAATGAATCTCCCTTGGCATGAAGGAGTCACTCCCCTGCATCCGCGGGTACCGCAACACAACTGACCAATTGCTGATCCTGGTCTTTCACTGGGTCGGTAACACAGGGGATGGTTCTACAGGTTCCTCGAGGCCTGCACTTTCTTCAGACCGAGTCTGCAGCCAGGATCCCTCGTCGACACGACCGGAACTGCATCCCTGTACACTGTGTTGACTGGCTGTTGCTAAGGCTGGGGGACTCTTGTCTCCAGAGATCTTCGGGCCCTGTCGAAGGGTCTACTTTAACTCCAGTGGTCTCCTCTGCTTGCTTGGGGCTTACTCTGATCCACGTGCACGTAGTGAGTCTCTTGGACCTTGCTGGTCCTAACACCATACCTTTTCCTCTTCTGCCACGTTTTGCCGTTGCCAAGGCCTGTTGGTGCTCCAGCCAGACACCGACCTTCTGGATATCGACATAAGATGTAGGATAGCTCGTTCACCGTTCATTGTCGTCCTCTGTGTCACCTGGTCCACGTAGCTGCAGAAACAAGGGCACTGTCAACTTCCCTGCGACAGCAGACATCGGTGGGCACATGACTCCCGTGACCCCGGTCAGCCCTGCGTGACCTATAATCTGACCATCTGCTGGCAGGTTCTACTCTTCTTGAATCCAGGCTTAGATTCCACCGGACACTTTCCACTTCTTTGCCAGCGGCATCTTCCTGCAGTCCTCCATTGAATTCGACGGCAATTTCCAATGCCACTCCGGACCTATGCACCCGGCTTCCCTGGTGTAGGTATCCTGGTTCCTAGGGTATCCACGGGCGGGGTGGCTCTCCAACCTTCTGTCTCTTATGCGGTTTCTTCAGGGTCCACTGGGATGGGTCCTTCCTCTTTAAAATTGAAACCGTGACTTACCCATTGACTTGAATTGAGCACGCAGTCGTGTTCCCACTCTGCGCACAGCCTCTGTGGGGTTCCTGGGTACTTACCTTAGGTGGTTCCTTAGGTTCCAAGCACTTATCTGTCTTCTGGATATAGTCTTTGCTTGGGTCGTGGTTTGCATCCCACTATTTTAGTATACGGTTTGGTCCCCCCCTGGTGACCACTGTGTAATCCGTGCTTCTTAGCTGTTTTCTTTGCATAGCATTGTGTGCTTTTGGTATATCTCCGGGTAGGAGCTATCTGTATGCGTTAGTGAGTGTCTTATAATAAATACCTATTTTTATAAATACACTGTGTGGTTCTTTTTCACTTAATCTGTAGCATTAAGATTATGCTCTGGTAAAAAAAACTGCTTTACACTCCTTCTGGACTAAGCCTGAAGGCTTCTCTCTACAGCTACCACTTAGAGAGCTTTCTAAGGTTGTCTAAGACCACTAGAATCACCATAAGGGTTGTCTGCATTAGTGCTGGGTGATATACATACATAAGTGAGCACCATATACTAAACTAGCTTCTCACAGAGACCACTCCCTCAAAGCCTTTGGTGCCATGTCCCGGCAATCGGAGCGCGGCTTTGTATCATGGTCATGCACCGGACACCAGAGACACACTAAGTGGGGGGCCATGACCAACATGATGCAGTGACAAGCGCCACATGGCTTGACCCAGAGGTCTTCTTACTAGACATCCCTAGCACACCAAAAGGAGTCGAAAAAAAGTAAAAAACAAAAAATAAAAAGTATGTCAAAAAATGACAGGGGTAAGCTCTTTTTGACGAATCTGTGCTGGCTGTCGCTAAAAAGATGAAGTGGAGTGGCGGTTATATTGACACCGCTGATGTCACGCAGAGTTGACTGACAACATCTCCTGGCGCGGAGGGGTACTGCTAAGAAAATCTTCTGGATCCAGCCTGATGCCTGAAAGCGCAAAGGTAAGGAATCTGTGGCTAGATGTGTATCAGATAGGTGACTTGAACAGGGAGGGCTGATCCGGCAACTGTAAGAAATCCAAAATGGCCAAAAGATACCCTTTAACTGTGCTGGAAACAAATCCTCGCCAGAATAATTATCAGACAATAAGAATACCTCCGATAAATGTGCAGAAAGAGGATCAGAATGCTGTTCAGCGCACCAAGCCACAAACTTGTCCCAATGGCAAGCATACACAGTCTTTGTTGATGGACGACTGGCAGCCAGTATAACTACAGAGATTTCGCAGGGGAGATCAAACATTATCAACTGCCATGGCTCAATCTCCACACATTAGACCGAATGTGCGGCGTGCAGAGGTTTGGGTGTAGAACCCTGCCTTTTTGCTGTGATAGCAGAACCTCCCGAGTAGCCTGACTGGAGGACCGATGCCCCTGCTTAAGAGTTTGGGATACCATACTCTCCAGGCCCAATCCGGAGCCACAAGGATGATTTGGGTCCAGTCCATTCTGAACTTCTTCAGAACTCGAGACAGGAGTGGTATCTCATCTTATCTTATCTTATCAAAGTTTTATAAAGCGCTCGCACACCCAAGGGTTTCATGGCGCTAACCAACAGGACACAAACACTACTGAGGGGACCATCATACACTAGGCCGTTGCTTGGGTAAACAGCCATGTCTTTAGTAGCTTCCTGAATGGAAGAAGAGAGGTACAAGAACGAATTTCCAAGGGAAGAGAATTCCACAGCTTGGGTGCAAGGGTAGCGAACCTACGGCCTCCCTTGCGTGTTAGCTTATAACGAGGAGTGATCAGAAGGGTATGAGAAGCAGACCGGAGGCTGCGGGAGGGGGTATATCTAAGAAGAAGTTTCTGAATGAACTTGGGACTATGAGTGTGAAGAGATTTGAAGACTATACAGGCCAATTTGAAGGTGACACGGTGTTGAATGGGGAGCCAATGAAGTTGCCTCAGCAGAGGCCTGGCTGACTGCCATCGCGGGAGGCGGTGTATCAGTCTAGCCGCCTGATTTTGTGCCATCTGCAGACGTCTACTGAGTGTGACAGGAAGGCCAAGGTAGATGGCATTGGCGTAGTCTAATTGAGACAGCACCAGTGCTCTGACTACCTGGGTCAGTGCTGATTGAGTGAGCATCTGACAGATCTTTCTAATTTTCCGCAGTTGAAAAAAGCAGGTGGACGCAACAGAGTTGACCTGAGGTTTTAAGGAGAGCTTGCTGTCAATGAGTACCCCTAGGCTTTTGACTGATTTAGAGGGGACAGGTGGAGGACCTAATTTAGACGGCCAGTAGTGAGGGCCCCAAAAAGATTGACTATTGCCGAACAAGACTAATTCCGTCTTGCCCGGATTTAGCTTGAGTTGGTTCTCGTCCATCCACTGGCAGATGTGGAGCATGGTATCTTGAAATTGATGGATCGAGTCCGGGGAGTTGTCAATTGTAAAGGAGAGTTGCAGATCATCTGCATAATTGAAAGTGGTAACCTTGAAGGATTGAAGAGATTGAAGCAACGGGAGCATGTAAATATTAAACAGCAGAGGTGACCGTGAGGAACCCTGGGGGACTCCACAGGAAGTCTGGAGTTTGTGAGATGAGAAAGGGGGTAGGCCAACCGCTTGAGTGCGGTCGCATAGAAAGGATCTAATCCAATCGTGTGCCAGGCCGCAGATGCCCACGGATCTGACACGGTCAAGAAGAATGTTGTGGTCGACCGTGTCAAACGCAGCCGACAGATCAAGCAAAACCAGCGCCTGTTGGATTCCCAAATCTGCATTGAGACGCAGAGAGTCAAAGACTGCTACAATGACTGAATCGGTTGAATGGGCTAGGCGGAAGCCCGCCTGGGAAGGATGTAAAATGTCAGTTTGTTCAATAAAATTTGAGAGATGAGAAGTGACATGCGCTTCCAGTATCTTGGCCAGGTACGGAAGCAGGGATATAGGCCTGTAGTTTGAGAGAGTAGTCGGATCTGCTCCCGGCTTTTTTAGAAGGGGCAGCAGGACTGCATCCTTAAAAGATTTAGGTACTGTCCCTTGAAGCAGGGAGGAATTGAGAAGTCTTAGCGCTGGAGTTGGAAAAGCGGCATATACCGTCTTTAAAATGTAAGGTGGACAGCAGTCATAAGGAGAGCCTGATTTAACCCTATTCAGTAGGGATGTTAAAGCTGGGACGTCCAGAGGTGGGAAATGGTCCAGGGATAGGGAGTTATAATTGTGAGCAGGAGCGTGCAGAACCTGATTAGTGACAGAAATGCTAGATTTAATGGTGGCGATTTTGTCCAGAAAGTATTGATTCAGGGTGTTGCAGAAGTCTTGGTTGGCAACAGGCTTGGACTCAGTTCTACTGAGATTCGAGAGTTTTTTTACAATGGAGAAAATCTCCTTTGGATTGTTGTTAGGCTGTTCAATTAGGTTGCAGAAGAACTTGGATTTGGCTGACAAAATAGTTTTCATATAGTCAGCACGTGCGGTCAGAAATCTGGTCCTGTCGAGAGTGTTATAGGTTCTCCTCCATGCTCGCTCCTTTTGCCTGACCAGAAGCTTTTTGTCTCTCAGATCAGGAGTAAACCATTTATGGGCATTAGAATGACGAATTGTTTTGCATTTTTTCAAAGGAGCGTGAATGTCACTGACAGCCTTAAGCCAGTTGAAAACATCAGACTCAGCAGAGTTGAGGTCGAGGTCTAAGGCCGGTAAAGAATTATTTAAACTTTCCAGAAAGGCAGAAGTATCCAGGGTGCCCCATTTTCTAGTGAGTCCGTGTTCGGTAACCGCATTCGTTTTGGGCTCCGAAATAAAAATGTTAAACTGGATCAGAAAATGATCTGACCAGATACACGGCGTGACAGTAGGAAGAGATATGTCAATATTAGTGCTCCAGATCTGGTCCAAAGTGTGACCTTTAACATGAGTGGCGGTGTTAATATGGGGCCGAAAATTAAGCCCAGCAAGGAGCTCCGTGAGTTCATCAGCTGCGGGCCGCCGCAGACAGAGTTGAGCCAGTAATTAAAATCTCCGATAAGCAAGATGTTGGTATAGTCTGTAACCAAAGTATCAACGGGAAGGTGTACAGAAATCCCGAGCCCTACTGGAGACAAAATGCGTCTCTTAGTAAGAGCTGCCTTGGAAACTCCATTGCTTTTTCGGTAGTGGCAAATAGATCTAACCCCGGTTCTCCAATCACGGAGGAGAGCTTGCACCACCTCCAGATGGAGAAGCCATTTGTGATCCTTTAGGCATTGACTCCTCAGTTCTTCCGCTTTGGTGGTATTGTATGACCAGGGAAATGTCTTAATGTTTCGAGCCATGTCCACAGACACAGGGCCTTTTGACACAAGGTCCACGACCCCACCACTTCCTGGTGGTTACAGTACCACATTGTGGTGCTGTTGTCTATGAACACCTGAAGCAGCCTCCTACTGATAGAAGGTGGGAAGGCCTTTAAAGCCAGGTGGATAGCTCTCAACATCAAGAAGTTGGTGTGGAGCTAAGACTTTATCAAAGACCAGATTCCCCTGATCTCCACATCTCCCAGATGGCCACCCCAACCCAGAAGGGACACTTGCTACCACACTGACACACACTGTTCTTTATCATACAGGCTGTTCAGAAATATGTCCATAGTCCTGAAGAAGACCCTGGGTGATGTTCTGTGAAAACACTCTACATTAGGGGTCAAAATGTCAAAGTAAAGAATAGATGTTGCATACTAGTATCTGACATATCAACGCAAAAGAATAAGGCCATATGTTTTATATGTCAAATAAGGATATACGGATGCCCACTCAAGTAATTTTCTATGTTTTGATATTGTCAATGGTCTTAACTTTTGGATTGTGTTCTATGTAATGTATTTTATATGGCACTTACGTATGTATGTAATCTTATATGTTGTGGAACAGTCTTATGTAATTAAATATTGATATATTGAGTATTGTTTTATAAGATATCTGATTGTTATATCGTTCATAATTTGAACTCATAGCATCATTCTCTTCTTTATTGACTTTGTGGTTATCAGCGTTGATTGTATACCATTGATTGGTTGTCCTAGTTAAACAGGACAAATGTAAAACTTTTCAAAGCAATTGTACTTTTCTCGACAGAACCTTACTGTAATATATATAGTGATTATAGTGGGCTGCTCCCTAGCACAGCACTAGACTCTGCTGGATATGGGGTGTTCACACCATGTGTACTTTCCAAATGGGCAAGTAGTCCAGCCAGGTCCTGATACCAGTGACGGTTGGTGACAGATGACTGTGGTTAGTGGGTGCAGCCCGTTGTCTGTGATGGTAGGCTGCCTCCTCGTTCTCCTTTGTAAATTTTGCACAATATGCCATTGCTGTAACACCTCAATTCTCCCTTTGTACGAGATATATGTTCAGTATGAGGATATGTAGAACCAAAATCTGAGGGCATCATTGTGTATGTTGGAACCCATACTGTGCGCTGTCTTAGATACCAGTAGACGGTGCTGGTAAATGCATCCTCTATAGCCTCCTGCTTATTCTTCTCCTCTAATATGTGTGCAAACAAGTACAGCTCAGTTTGTTGTGTGTCTGATTTCGATTACTAAATGCAACAGCGGAGCATATGGAAGAGCTTGGTGTTTACCCCACCAATCTGAGCAAGATTCAGCAGGCCTTTGGCCTTCAAGAAACGTTTTGACTGAATAGAAGGGATCAAGTGCATGGCCATGCGCTATCCTGTGGTACAAAGGAAGTGTTCTGTGTGAATCCAGTGTATGCAGTACTTAGCTCAGGAAGATATGCTCCTGCAACCCCCCCCCCCCCTCCCCCCTCCCCCGATTGGCTGAGGTTTGTCTGCACCGAAATCACAGAACCTGGAAGCACTAAGGAATGCCTCCCACCACAAAATTCTGAGAACCTGTATCTATCATAAGATGCCTGATGCTCCTAGGAGTGGGTTATACATAAAATAATTTACATTTGAATTTTGCTGCCGCCCTATACATTGTGAAACTTGTCTCAAATGGCACAATAATGAGATTTAACCTGGTCCTTGTAGTTGGAATATGATTTCACCGTTCATGTTCAGCAAAACTCTCTTCACCAGAAAAGAGGAAAGGATTTTGTTGGACAGGCCGCATGTTCGAGCTGTCCCCCCTCCCCGCAATGGGACCAGGACCCTGGCTCTCCCTGCATCCCCAGCCAGAGTCCACAAACGACCACCCGAAGTACCCTGCAATCCCGCCACTACAAGACACCAGCTCCGGACCCAGCTGGCCCGGGTCACCATCTACCCCACGACATCGACCCGGCCGCCATCTTGGGGCACTGCAGCACGAGGCCGCGTGGCCTCAACTCGACCCTAACCCCGGGCCCGGCCGGCCCCGACATCGAGGCCCCACCATCCTCCCAGGAGGCAGAGTGACCACTTGGCGAGTCAATGGGAGAAGGAATCGTCAACGGCTCTCCTCCGCCAGGTGTCGATCACCCCAGGCCGCCTGGGCGCTGGCTCCACCCCCCTGCTGGGTGTCTGGACTCCCTCATCCCGGACCTCCCGGCCCCCAGGCGCGAGGGTCCGGACATCAAAGGGGACCAGACCTATAACTGGGGCAGGGCCAGACCAGGAAGGCAGTTGTATCCTGGAGTCGAGAGACCCGAGAAGAACTCATCCGTGACTTGGCCTGCTGGCGCTGCCGCGGCCCTCTGCCTCGTGAAACCATCGTCTTGGCCTGCTGGCGCTGCCGCGGCCCTCTGCCTCGTGAAACCATCGTCTTGGCCTGCTGGCGCTGCCGCGGCCCTCTGCCTCGTGAAACCATCGTCTTGGCCTGCTGGCGCTGCCGCGGCCCTCTGCCTCGTGAAACCATCGTCTTGGCCTGCTGGCGCTGCCGCGGCCCTCTGCCTCGTGAAACCATCGTCTTGGCCTGCTGGCGCTGCCGCGGCCCTCTGCCTCGTGAAACCATCGACTTGGCCTGCTGGCGCTGCCGCGGCCCTCTGCTTTATGAGACTATCACCTTGGCCTGCTGGCGCTGCCGCGGCCCGATCCACAGACACTCCAGCTCGAGGATTGTGAGCTCGCCTTTTACCACTACCTGTACCGATCCGGTACCAAGACTGTCCCGCTACCCCCTTTCCCTACAGAGACTAGAAGTGAGAGGACCCCCGGGTCCAAGATATCCTGTATCGCTGATATCCTTGCCTTAAGAACCTTATATAAAGCCTTGAACTCGACTTGGTGTGGTGCCTTTTGTGGGGAGGGAGGTAACTTGTCTGTACGATCGCCGGAGACGGTCCCCCTCGGGGATCTCTCCCTCGGTATCCGGCCGACCCTCAGGGTCCCCGTCTAACATTGGTGGCCAGCGACGGGATCCGAACCTACGCATAATCGTACAGAAAGTCACTCGCCCCACCACACACAACAACCATGTCAATAGAGAGCGGAACAACGGAAAAATTTCAGATGGAAAAATTGGAAGACTACAACCACCGGGAACTGAAGCAATATTGCATAGAACTTGGACTTCCAACCACAGGTCTTAGCACAAAGGAAGACTTCAAACGAGCCCTAGAAGCTTGGGCAGAAACGGGTACGGCCGTACCCCGAACACAAACAACCGAAACGAGCCCCGCACCAACTAAAGAAAGAGCGGATCTCTCCCTGGAAGAGATCCGAGAAAGAGAAAAAACCAGACTCCACGAATTAGAACTTGCCCGACTTCGCTTGGATGGGGAACTCAAGCTGGCAGAACAAAAAATAACCCTGGAACACTTACGGCTCAGGGAAGAGCGGGAAGACAAGCAAAGACAGAGGGAGCTAGAGGAAAAGAGACTAGAGTACGAACATGAGCGCAATCTCAAAGCACTGGAGATCCAGAAACAGAATAAAGACCTCGGGCTCCCCGAACGACCGACCCCGTCTGCCTCGACCGAACCCAAGGTTCACATCCCCAAAGATGTCATCCGGGAATACCACAAGAACGATGATATCCAGCAGTGGTTTAAAGCCTATGAGGTAGCAATGACCTCCCACCGGATTCCCCGAAGCGATTGGGGAGCCGGATTATGGGGGAGGTTTGTCAACGAAGGGCGGGACGCCCTGCTGCAACTCCCGGACCAGCTGATGACCTCCTACGACCACATGAAGGCCGCCCTCCTCACTCGATACGGGCTCACACCTGAGATGTACCGCCAACGGTTCCGCGACTGCAAACGGATTCCGGGTACAACTTGGGTGGAGTACGTGAACTTTTTTAGCCGAGCCTTCGAGGGGTGGATCAAGGGCAACAAAGTAACCACCTACGAACAACTCTTTGACCTTATCGTATGGGAACACCTGTCGAACAACTGCTTCGTGGAGCTCCGGCAACACCTCCTGGACAGCAAGCTAACCGACCCTCGGCAACTCGCCGCCGAAGCCGACCGGTGGGAAAGCACCCGAGTTGGCCGGAGCGCACCCAGCGAAGTATCCAGATCGTTTCGCCCCCGAGGGGGAGGAGGAAGTCAGGGTCGGGGGAGAGACCCCGGCCCCTCGTCACCCCCCAGAAACCCCTCGACCCCGGTTGGCCGGGGAAGCCCTGCCGTCCGGGCCGGTTTCCGGGCCAACATTACGTGCCACAGGTGCCAGCGACCCGGCCACTACGCCAGTGATCCCAACTGCCCAAAGAATCCGAACACTACTCCCCGCCAAGTTGCAGCGGCGGCCCTAGGGGAAGAAATAATCCCGGAAGACCAAGAGGAGTACGAGACCGATCCCTCTGAATGGGCACCCGCCGCCATGGCACTGGTCTGCTTAGGGGAGAGAGACATGATTCCGCGGGCCCCCCTTCCCGCCAACACACAGAAGTACGGTCAATGGGTCAACATCAATGGCCGCCGGGCGGAAGCCCTCCGCGACACCGGGGCCAGTGTAACGGTGGTCCGACGCCACCTCGTCACTCCAGACCAAATCTTGCCGAACATTCTTTGCCCTGTTCGATCAGCCGACAACTCCGAAAGCCTATGCCACATGGCCTGCGTCCCCTTCGAGTGGGGAGGAGTAACAGGGATGTTAAAAGTAACTGTCCGCGATGATGCCCCCGTGGACTGCCTCCTAGGAAACGACCTTGAAAGCTCTCCCTGGGCAGCTGTCGAACGGAGGGAGCACCTGGGGATGCTTGGCCTCCCCGAATGGGTCTGCGTCACGACCCGGTCCATGACCGCCCGCGCGGTCCCCAGCCCAGAAGAGCCCGAGTGGCCGGAACCTCCTCCCGCGCTCATCCCAGAGGAGGCCGCCCCAGAAGCCATTCCCTTGACCCAAACCGAAGAAGGATCCGACCAGCTTCGGGACGTCCCTGACCTGGCACAATGGCGGCAGGAGGGAGGCCCCACGCAGGAACAATTCCGGGCCGAGCAAAAAACCTGTCCTTCTCTCGAAGGACTCCGGCAGCAAGCCCTGGCCCAGAGCACCGGGGATACCTCGGGGGCCCACTGGATCTACTGGGACCAAGACCTGCTCTACAGCGAGCAGAAAATTGCAGAACTAGGGGCCAGTCGGGTGCTGGTGGTGCCCCTTCGCTTCCGAGACTTCCTCCTGAACTTAGCCCACGATGTCCCCCTTGCCGGACACCTGGGGCAGGATAAAACCTACGACCGCCTGGTGACCCATTTTTTCTGGCCCCACATGCGGAAGGATGTCACCAACCACTGCAAGGCCTGCCCCACCTGCCAGGCCAGCGGAAAAAGTGGCCGAAAAATCAAAGCACCATTACAACCCTTTCCTGTCGTCACCACCCCGTTTGAACGAGTGGGAATAGACATTGTGGGTCCCCTCGACCCTCGAACAGCCCAAGGACACCGGTTCATCCTGGTCCTTGTAGACCACGCCACCCGCTATCCCGAGGCCATCCCTCTTCGGACTGTGACGGCCCCCGTGGTGGGCCGGGCCCTGATGGGGATCTTCTCCCGGGTGGGGTTCCCCCGGGAGGTCGTCAGTGACAGGGGCACGAACTTTATCTCCAGATATATGAAGTCCCTCTGGCAGCAATGCGGGGTCACCTACAAATTCACGACCCCCTATCACCCGCAAGGAAACGGACTGGTCGAGAGATTCAACCGCACCCTCAAGGGGATGATTATGGGTCTAGAAGAACCCCTTCGACGCCAGTGGGACGTACTGCTTCCATGCCTCCTGTTTGCCTATCGGGAGGTCCCGCAGAAGTCCCTCGGCTTCAGCCCCTTTGAACTACTGTACGGGCACCCCGTCCGGGGCCCCCTCAGCCTAGTCAAGGAAGGTTGGGAGCAGCCTCCCCAGAAAACTCCCCCGGACATCTACCGGTATCTCCTGGCTCTCCGCAACCAGACCCGGCGGTTCCGAGACACCGCCAAAGCCAACCTCGAGGCCAGTCAGGAGGACATGAAGAGGTGGTACGATCAGCACACGTCCTCCATTGAGTTCGAACCTGGACAACAGGTCTGGGTGATGTCCCCGGTTGAGCCCTGTGCCCTCCAAGACAGATGGTCCGGGCCCTTCAAGGTAATCGAACGCAAGGGGCCCGTCACCTATTTAATCGACATGGAGACTGCCCGGAACCCCCTACGGGTCCTCCATGCCAACAGGCTCAAACCCCATTTTGTGCGATCCGAACTCAGCCTCCTGATGGCTACCGATACTGGGACAGAAGAAGACTCCGAACCCCTTCCGGACTTACTGAGGGGCCTCGAGCAGGATGGCTCGGTGGAAGGGGTCCAGCTCTCCGAGGCCCTGTCCCCGGAGCAACGCCAAGACTGCCAAACGCTCCTGAGGCAGTTCGCCTCCCTGTTCTCCCTCACCCCCGGAGTCACCCCCTGGTGCCTCCACGATGTGGACACCGGGGACAGCCCTCCTATTCGACACCGAGCATACCGCGTACCAGACCGGGTACGAGCCTGCATCCAGACCGAGGTGTCCAAGATGCTGACCCTAGGAGTGATCGAACCCTCAGACAGTCCCTGGGCGAGCCCAGTCGTCCTGGTTCCCAAGGCAGCTGCCCCGGGCGTTGCCCCTGAGCTCCGGTTCTGCGTGGACTATCGAGGGCTGAATGCAGTTACCCGGACCGACGCTCATCCCATCCCCCGGGCAGACGAGCTAATTGACCGGATGGGGGCCGCCCGCTACCTGAGCATCTTCGACCTAACAGCGGGCTACTGGCAGATCGGCCTCACCCCTAGGGCCCAAGAACGATCCGCCTTCTCTACCCCAGACGGGCACTACCACTTTAAAGTCATGCCCTTCGGCATGAAAAACGCCCCGGCAACGTTCCAACGGCTGGTAAACCAGGTACTGGCGGGCCTGGAAGACTTCAGCGCCGCCTACCTGGACGACATTGCTGTGTACAGCCACCAGTGGACCGACCACCTCCGCCACCTGCGGGAGGTTCTACACGCCCTCCAGCAAGCCGGGCTCACCATCAAGGCCAGCAAGTGCCAAGTTGGCCAAGGGTCCGTGACCTACCTGGGACACCAAGTGGGAAGCGGGCTGGTGGCCCCTCTCCAACTCAAGATTGCTGCCATCCAGGCCTGGCAACCCCCTACGAGCCAAACGGAGGTCCGGGCCTTCCTGGGGCTCACCGGATACTACCGGCGGTTCGTGAAGGACTATGGCAGCATCGTGGGGCCCCTCACAGAGCTCACCTCCAAAAAGAGCCCCAAAACCGTCAACTGGACCCCGGACTGCCAATCAGCCTTCGAGAAGCTAAAGACCGCCATGTGCACGGCCCCCGTGCTCCAGGCTCCCGACTACAGCCGGGAATTCATTGTGCAGACGGACGCCTCCGATCATGGTGTGGGGGCCGTCCTCTCCCAACTCAACGCCGTAGGGGTCGACCATCCGGTGGTCTTCATCAGCAGACGCCTCTTGCCCCGAGAACAGCGCTGGAGCACCATTGAGAGGGAGGCCTTCGCCGTAGTCTGGGCACTCAAGAAGCTCCGGCCATACCTCTTCGGCACCCACTTCCGGGTGCAAACAGACCACCGACCCCTGCAATGGCTGATGCAAATGCGGGGGGAGAACCCGAAGCTGTTGCGCTGGTCCATCTCCCTGCAGGGGATGGACTTCACGGTGGAACATCGTCCAGGCCAGGACCACGCCAACGCCGACGGCCTGTCACGCTTTTTCCGCCTCAGCGAGGAGAGTCCCCAGGAAGATGGCTGACTCTCCCCGCCTTCAGCTGGGGGGGACGCATGTTGGACAGGCCGCATGTTCAAGCTGTCCCCCCTCCCCGCAATGGGACCAGGACCCTGGCTCTCCCTGCATCCCCAGCCAGAGTCCACAAACGACCACCCGAAGTACCCTGCAATCCCGCCACTACAAGACACCAGCTCCGGACCCAGCTGGCCCGGGTCACCATCTACCCCACGACATCGACCCGGCCGCCATCTTGGGGCACTGCAGCACGAGGCCGCGTGGCCTCAACTCGACCCTAACCCCGGGCCCGGCCGGCCCCGACATCGAGGCCCCACCATCCTCCCAGGAGGCAGAGTGACCACTTGGCGAGTCAATGGGAGAAGGAATCGTCAACGGCTCTCCTCCGCCAGGTGTCGATCACCCCAGGCCGCCTGGGCGCTGGCTCCACCCCCCTGCTGGGTGTCTGGACTCCCTCATCCCGGACCTCCCGGCCCCCAGGCGCGAGGGTCCGGACATCAAAGGGGACCAGACCTATAACTGGGGCAGGGCCAGACCAGGAAGGCAGTTGTATCCTGGAGTCGAGAGACCCGAGAAGAACTCATCCGTGACTTGGCCTGCTGGCGCTGCCGCGGCCCTCTGCCTCGTGAAACCATCGTCTTGGCCTGCTGGCGCTGCCGCGGCCCTCTGCCTCGTGAAACCATCGTCTTGGCCTGCTGGCGCTGCCGCGGCCCTCTGCCTCGTGAAACCATCGTCTTGGCCTGCTGGCGCTGCCGCGGCCCTCTGCCTCGTGAAACCATCGTCTTGGCCTGCTGGCGCTGCCGCGGCCCTCTGCCTCGTGAAACCATCGTCTTGGCCTGCTGGCGCTGCCGCGGCCCTCTGCCTCGTGAAACCATCGACTTGGCCTGCTGGCGCTGCCGCGGCCCGATCCACAGACACTCCAGCTCGAGGATTGTGAGCTCGCCTTTTACCACTACCTGTACCGATCCGGTACCAAGACTGTCCCGCTACCCCCTTTCCCTACAGAGACTAGAAGTGAGAGGACCCCCGGGTCCAAGATATCCTGTATCGCTGATATCCTTGCCTTAAGAACCTTATATAAAGCCTTGAACTCGACTTGGTGTGGTGCCTGTTTGTGGGGAGGGAGGTAACTTGTCTGTACGATCGCCGGAGACGGTCCCCCTCGGGGATCTCTCCCTCGGTATCCGGCCGACCCTCAGGGTCCCCGTCTAACAGATTTGTTTAGAGAAATATGTTAAAAGAACAATTGATGGACAAAATGTTGAACAATGTCAGACATTCACCCCAGTACAGAGATCTGGGCCTAAATCCATCGTTCTTTTTGCTACCCATGTAATTCCAGTTCAAACCCAGCCCTATGCAAATCAGTCTTTACCCTGCTCCCCCATTAGAACAATCCAGCCAGAACTGTCAGGCTAGGTCCTCCCTGGACTGGAAACAAACATTCTCTGACTGGTTTCAGGGATTCACCCTTCATCAGCCAGACTAGCATGACTCCAGTGGTATGAAGAGCACGGGACCCACATCTGGCCATACCCGTCCCACTCGAGGTGATATATGCAAAAAAACAATTGATGGATGGAATGTTGAACAATTGCAAACATTTGCCCCAGTACTTATTGTGTTTGCCCCAAGTTGCCAGGGTATGCCTAGATGTTGGCCCCTTGCTCACTTTGCCACCGGATTCAAGTTAGCCTGGCTGATAAGGAGTGTTAACCCGAAACTGGTCCTAGAATGCTTATTTCTGGTCCAGGAAGGGCCTGGCAGTTCGGGCTGGACTGCTATCAAGAGGAACAGGGTCAAGACTGATTTGCATATGGCTGGGTCTTAACTGGGGTGGCAAAGTGAGCAGAAGAACAATGATCAGAACTCTGTCCAACATCTTATTGTGTTTGCTTTAGAGAAAGATGTTGACATGCTGATTTAAGAGCCACAAATTGGCTCTACGACTGAAGAAGAAAGCATGCAGTTACGTAACTTAAGAAGAAAGAGATCAGCTAGTCAGTGTGATTAGGAAACTGCCTAACTAATCTCATGAACTGCAGTGTCAAAGTTGCTTTGAGCCCTGAAGTGCGGACATGCTACCTCTGAAGCAAAGCCTTTCTTAGAGTGCTTCTGCAGCTGCCCATCTGACCTAGGATAGATCAGATCCATGCAGATATTGCTGCTCTGACCCTCTCCCAAAGTCTCAGTAATGTGTACTGTTATTAACGACCAAATTAAAAACACTTGTGAATTTAGAGTGAAGCATTTTCTTTCAGTTGGTTGCCCTCAATCTACTGTTCTCCTGTTGATTTATCCTCATTGGCTTTGTGACAGAAGGGTGGTCCCCGACCCATCAGTCTTTCCCATTGCAGGCCACCAGATGCAAAAGGTTAATCGTCTATGGTCCCTGATTTGAACCTCTAAGCATCGCATGTGCATGTGCATATCACCTACCAAGAACTACTATGCTCAAACACAATCTGCTTTGAAGTAGTCTTCTCTCCGCTTATACTACGACTGTCCAACTTTGGAAAGTGGGTTATTGGTAGGGGTATGTATGCACCTACCACCAGTACTAAGGCCACCAACACAGTATAGGGTCCAGCAAAGGACTCAGTAAATTAGCCCCTTGCTCAGCCCTTGGCAGCTGACAATGAGGAGTCAGGCCCAACTTAGGAGACTGGAGTGTGAAGCATTTAAAAACACAAGTACACCAAATAAATAATACACAAGACACAATAAAAATCCCACACCAATTTATAAATAAAGAAATGTTTTTATGAACAAATAAACACCAAAACGACAAAAATCCAATGTAGGGAACTGGAGATATGAATTTTTAAAGATAAACCACTCTATAGTGCTTAAAAATATATAGCGCCACTCTGAGACTTCTGGTCGCGCTTGACCAGTAGAAAGTCAAAGTTTGGGGCCAACCGCGATGAAGCCCTGGTTGGATACACTAAGCGCGAGGCCTGGTCAAACCTTTCTGGAGCTTTTACTTCCTACATCGCTCGACCCTCCACAGCAGGCTGGATTCAGTGAGGGTTCGCCGGCTTGACTATCTGCGAGGCCTCGGATAAATCCTGCAAGTCTGGACCTCCAGAGCTTTTAGTGGGATAAACCTGAATTCCTGATCGGGTCACGGTTGAAGCCTCTTTCAGAGTGCTAAAGGCCTCCTGACATTTTGGAGTCCACGTCACTTTCTTTGGCCTCTTCTTGGAAGTAAGTTCTGCCAGGGGACCAACAATGTCCCCAAAGTTTTGAACAAATCTTCTATTGTACCCAGTCAGAACAAGGAATCCCTGACCTGTGTCTAGATAGTAGGAGCTGTCTAATCCAAAATGGTTTGGATTTTGGCCTGGAGAGGTTGTACATGGCCCCCACCTACCAAGAGGCCCAGGTACAGCACAGAACTCTGCCCTATTTAGCACTTGCTGGCCTTAATAGTCAGACATTTCCTTCAGGTGGCTAAGTGATCCTCCCAGGTAGCACTGTACACCGCTATTTTTTCAAGATAAGCTGCACTGAACTGCTCCAATACGGACAGGACCCTATTCAGCAACCTTTGGAAGGTGGCAGGAGTATTCTTTAAGCCAAAGGGCATTATTCTGATCAGGTTATCGCAGCAAGTATCACACACATTAGAATTAACTGCAGGACCATTAAGGTTGTTGGGCGAGTTTTATTGGATAGAATGCAGGCTTGGGCAGAGGAACAGGCTATTATAAGTGACTTGCAATATGGCTTCCGTAAGGGCAAGGGCACAGTCGAACAGGGCCTAAATTTACGTATAGTTCTAGACACATATACTAGAGCTAAAGGGGCCGATTATTTATGACCTTTGGCGGCGTTTGACTGCATCATCCATGATAAGCTATGGCTTATTTTAGAGGGTATGGGCATGGATGTTTTAATAATTACTTTTCTGAGGCAGCTTTATTCAGGGACAAGGGCAAGGGTTCGGTACGGGAAGTGCGGCAAATGCACTAGGCACTTTAGTGTGTCAAGTGGAGAGAGGCAAGGCTGTGTCCTTGCCCAGTTCCTCTTTACTTTATATATAAATAACCTAGAAACTACCCCAGTCAAGGAGTGCAGGGACTTGCCGACAGCTGCAAAGCGCCCTATCCCTGCACTCCTATATGCGGATGACGCGGTTTTAATGGCCCGCACACCGCTCGGTCTGCAGAGGGTCATCACCTCCTTCTCTAATTTTGTTAAATCTGGGGCTTAGGATTAATTGCTCCAAAATGTTCACAATGAACTGTGGGGTGGGTTCTAATAAAAAGATTAACACTATTTTTATAGACTCAAGGCCCATCAAGTGTACCAAAACATTTTCCTATCTGGGGATCCGATTTGATAGGTCAAGAACATGGACCCAGGCAGTTAAAACTAGACGGCTGTTGTTTACCAAATCATTGATGGCACTTTCTAATTTTAGTCGTAAATTAGGCAGACGACCCCCTCTGGAATTGCTACGCATTTATAAAGCAAAGTGCGTGGCAATAGCTATGTATGGAGCTGGAATCTGGGGCTATGCTGAGGTAAATGCTCTGCAGGTTGTGGAAAATTTGTTTTTTACATTTCTTTTGGTAGTCCTGGACAGCACTTCAAATTACATCTGCCAATCGGAACTGGGTATGCCATACTTGGAGGACATGATTAAGATTCAGCCTCTTCTCTTATGGCACAAAATTTGGACTACAGATGAAACTGCTTTTTAACCGTCATATTTTAACCTATGCCTTAGGGTTGGATGGGGTCAAACACATAAAATGGTTATAACATGTTAAAATGTTCTTAATTAAACTTGGACACAGAGAATATTTTAATGAGCCATACACTATGTGCAACATGCCTAGGAAAGATTTTAAAGCTAGCTGTATCGGTTATATGAGTGATACTAGAGGTATAAATTAAATGAAAAAATCAACGGTTCAAGCTCATCAACATACTTTGCTGACGTTCAGCATTCAGCCTTCTATTTCTTTAACTATGGGCGACTATGACCGATTTTTGCTGACAAGTTTCAGACTGAATATCTTATTTAGATCTTTAAGTTTTCCTGAATTAAATGATTGGTCTAGAGATCTATGTAAATGTCCGTGTGACGAAGTCTCCATACAGTCAACTATACACATAATGTTCTTCTGTAAATACTACATTAGACCAAGAAGGAGATGGATTATCCCGGTACTACAGAAACTTGGACTGAGACAATGTCGCCCCGCACTATTGTCTTTGCAACTTTTGGATGAAGTATATGTCATTGCTGCTGTCACTGCCTTTTTAACAAGTGTTTTTAATTATCGTAAATCTATTATGTGATTTCATTTAAGTAATCAATATGAGTAATTTTCATCATTTGTCATTTGCACTGTACTTTTATGGTTATTTTTACGGTAACAGAATAAAGATCTTTGAATTGACTACAGGACCATGTCAGCAGGACTAATCAATTGAAACCACAGGTGTTACACGGTGGTTTACGACTACACGCTTCCTCCACCAGCTAAGCCCACCCTTGTTCTTCTCCCATATACCTGTTTGATCAACAACCTTCGGCGATACAGCGCACTTACACGGAATCAATAACATCGCCCACACCAAACATGCGCACATACAGGCAGGCAACTTTTGTCTGTATATAAAATTGCCTGTTTCCGTTACATGCTACAATTTTTATGCTAGTTCCTATTTTGCTGTAAGACTTAAAGCTGTACGGACATAAATGTGCAAATATGTTATCTGCTAGCGTACAATTGCAATGTCTTGCATAACATATTTTTGAATGTAACTCTAGCTCCTGAATTAACAGGTAAGGATAATCTTTATAAAAAAGTCAACAAAACAGATCAAACAAAAAATTTACTTTGGTCGGGTTATGTCCCTTGGTGTGGGGATTGCTGACCTCTCCTTTACTCCTTCAGGGAGGGCAATCAGCCTGAACTCAAATCAAATGTACTCAGATACTTAGCAGCCCCTAACCTATCAATGAGCTCATCAGTTCTAGGTATAGGGCGAGCATCAGTCTTAGTGACTGCATTCAGTCTTCTGTAGTCCACACAGAACATTAACTCCTTCTTTCCCTCCTGGGGATTTGGATTGGGCACCCACCCAAACACTGGGCTGGCCCATGGACTATCGGAGGGCTCAATTGCCCATATCTCCAGCATCCTAGCCACCTCAGCCTTGATGCTGGCTCTGACCTGGTCAGACAACCTGGTGGGCTGTCACCAGTGTCACTGTGGTGCACACACCAGTCAGTAATACCTGAGAGCAAAGAGAACAGACCAACAAACTGCCCAAGCACTTGTTTGCAGTCTCTGTGCTGCTGGCCTGTAACTTTGGGGGAAGAGTAGAACTTCTTCCACTGATCTATCTTGCACATTGTTGGAGAGGAGGTTGGACACTGGTTCAGTTTCCTCCTCTTCTCCCTCATCTGTGACCAGTAACATGGTCAGGTGTGCCATGTCATGGTAGTTTCAATCTATTGACATGCAGGACGCTATGAGGGCTCCTGGGGGTGTTACGGTCGACCAGGTAGGTAACCTCACCCTTTTTCTCAATGATTGGATAGATCCCAGTCCACTTGTCCTGGAGGGCCCTAGGAGCTGCAGGCTCCCAACAACTGCACCAACTGTCCTGGAGAATACCCGGGCATTGCAGACTTTTGATAATACCAGTGCATCATGAGGTCCTGGCTGACCTCCAGTTTCCTGCCTACCTTGTACATGTGCTCTGCCATGTTTAAGTGCAGGACTAGCACATAGTCAAGCACATTGTCCTTTGCTTCCTTGAGAGGCTTTTCCAAAGACTATCAGCAGGCACAATGTCTCCCTCAGTCTGCCCAAATAACATTTCAGAGGGACTGAAACCGATCCCTTTTTGTGGAACCACCCTGTAGGCAAACAGTAAGCATGGGAGGATAACACCCCATCTCCTCCTGAGTTTGCCAGGCATCTCATTGATCATGCCCTTTAGGGTCTCATTGAACCTTTCCACCAGACCATTAGTTTGGGGGTGATATGGGTTGGTGAACTTGTAGGTAACACCACATTAACCCCGTATCGCTTTCAGATAGCTGGACATGAAGCTTGAGACCCCATCTGAAACGACCTCTTTTGAGAACCTCACTCTGGTGAACACACCAAGTAGGGCCCTAGCCACTTAAGGAACAGTGACTGTTCTGAGGGGTATTGCCTGAAGGTATCTTGTGGCCTGGTCCACTACCACCAAGATATACTTATTCCCTGAGGCAGGTGGGGATTCTAGGAAACTAACAATGTCCTTCCCGGCCCGCTCAAAGGGATTCCCAACCAATGGCAATGGTATCAAGGGAGCCTTTGACTGGCCTCCTGTCTTGCCACTGGCCTGACAGGTGACACTGGAGCTACAGAGCTCGATTACCTTTCCAGACGTAAAGGGCCAGTAGAAATGGTTCACCAACCAGCTCCAAGTATTGTTCTGCCCCAAATGACCTGCCACTGTAATATCATGACTCAAAGTTAGAATGAACTCTCTATATTACTGGGGCACCACCAACCTCCTGATGGCCCCCTCCGTGAGGTTTCAGGCCTCGGTGCAGAGAAGTCCTTCTTCACAGTAGATTCTGTGGAACCCACTGTCATCCCCTTCCTCTTGCTGTAAGGCAATCCACCTCAAGTCCTCAAGAGTGGGACAGTCTCCCTGCCATTGACAAAACTCCTCTCTGCAAGGTCTACTGGCTCCTGTCAGTTCTGCCAAGTCTGACAGCTCAGGATGGAGGCCCTTCCTCAGAGGTCAGATCCTCCACATCACAGTCAGATTCCTGCTGCATCTCTGGAGTTCCCTGGGAGGGCTCACCAGATGCATTGCCCTTGTCGGTGGATGCTTGGCCCATTGTTCCAGAGTCCAAGTGTCCATCATTTCCTTTCTGGGTAGTCCGCGATCTGGTCACGGCACATACCCACTCAGGGAGCTTCAATATTCTCATATGGAGCCCTCTCTACACCTCTGATCATTCAGATACTTGAAGATCATTTCCCAATAAACACTGCACTGAGAATGCAGAAGACCCAACTACCTTCATAGGGCCTGTCACACCTCCCCAATCCAAATCCACCATAGTCATTGGATGGAGTTTGGTTCTGGTGTCTTCATAGGTCACCTGGTGAAACTCATCAGGTAGGATCTGCTCTTTAGACACCAGCGTGCCCATGACCATAGTCACACTGGCTCCTGTCTCTCTCAGAGCCTCAATCTCAGTTTCACTGATGGTAGTCCTACTTATCCATGCTTGGAGGTAAGGGGGCCAGGGTTGCAATGTCCACCCCATCCAGGGACACAAAGGTTGCCTATGTCACTCCCCCATCCTTCTCTGGTGCACTGTCCACCCCCACACTTACACTTTCACTCACTGAGGACTGCGCACCAGTGGCGGGCTTCTTTGTGCAGACAACATCTCCTTTCATGTGCCCTGGCTGATTACAGTCAAAGCACTTTTCCACCTTTGAGGAATTAAAGAACCTACCATTCTTCCCTTGATACCCACTCCCTTTGAAGTTGGTATGGATTGGGCCCCCGTCCCTGTTCAGGGTTTTGTGGATCTTTTGAGGGCTCCTTATGTTTTTGACCTTGTTTCCCTTGGGGGAGACCTGTCCTCCCTTCTCCTGATCACCTCCCTGGCGCTAATTGGAAACCCGGGTTCTCACCCACTCACCAGCTAACTCCCCCAGCTCTCTAGGGCTAGTCAGCTTAGAGTCCACTAGATACTGGCGCAGCTTCTTATGTACACAGTGAGTTAGTATGTGCTCTTTTAAATACAAACTATACAATCCCTCATATGTGTTTACTTGGTTACCACCAATCCAGTCTTCTAGTACCTTCGCTGAGATGTCAAGAAAGTCTGCCCATGACTGTGTGTTTACCTTCTGGGTGTCCCTGAACCTTACCTTGTATTGTTTTGGGGTCAGACCAAACTTCTTGTCTAAGCATTTTGCCTCATCCCCCTGCAGGGTCACGAGCCCTTCCCTCCAGTTACTGGGACCAGTACTCACAACAGTGAACCGCAAAGTTTAGCCAGATCCAGCTCCATGGTATCTCTAGTTCAGGGTCTCAACTACTATCAATCAGACTTAGAACACATTTAGAAAAATAAAAACTATGCATTAAAAATCAGTTTAGTCCAAATTTCAAATATCAAAATTTGTGTTCTAAGACAAAGATCTTACTTAACTACTCTATGGTGGACTTTAAACACAAGTCCGTATCCACACTGCTGAACACCAAATGTTGGAAAGTGGGTTATTGGTAGGGGTAAATATGCACCTACCACTAGTAATAAGGCCACCAACACGGTATTGGGTCCAGTAAAGGTCTCAGTAAATTAGCCTCTTGCTCAACCCTTGGTAGCTGACAACGAGCAGTCAAGCCTAACTTAGGACACAGGAGAGTTAAAGTTAAAAACACCAATACATCAAATAAGACACAACACACAATAAAAATCCCACACACTAATTTAGAAAAATAGGAACATATTTTTATGAACAAATAGACACCAAAACACCCAAAAACAAATGTAGGGAACCGGAGATATACATTTGTAAAGATTAACCACTTTACAGTGCTTCAAAACATATGGCGCCACTCTTGGACATCTGGATGCGCTTGACCGGGACAAAGTCAAAGTTTGAGGCTGACCTTGATGGAGCCCTGGTTGGATACATTAGGCGGGAGGCCCCAGTTAAAATCTTAAAATGGCAACAAATTTTAAAAAACAACAATAAGGTCCTGAGCCCCTGAGTTGCAGTTTCCAAGCAGCTCCCTGGTTCTGGTAAATAGATCACTGTGCTACATTAGATGTATTGCAACGTACGAACTAGAAGTAACGAAATGATCTTGGTGTTAAACACAGTAGCACGCTTACCTATCAACATAAAGTGCAAATCAATGATCAGTAAGTTATATGATGTGCTTTGCAGCAGTCACATTACCCTCTACGCTATTTTGAGTTAAAGCTGTGACACGACAAAACACAGATCTCTGCCAGCAGTGCATTAACCTCCACAGTTATGTTAACACTATTATACTCCCCTCACAATTACTGGGCACACAAAGAACTGTGCAGAAGGTAGTTCCTTAACCTACTAAGTTATTGTAAAATGCAGCCTCCTGGAGACCAATTAAGTTAGCTAGAACAGGTTTACCATCACATTTGTCCTTATTGCCTAGTTCTTTTCAGCAGATTTAAAAAAAAAAAAATGTCTTTCTTTTAAAATCTTTATTCGGTTGACAAAAACAGCCATAAAGGAATACAATAAATATAGCATAAAACGACCCCGTATAACACATTAGCAAATAAAATTACAGAACAGTTAAAAAACAGATTTGCAAATATAAGCAAAACAAGTACAGTACATAAATAACGTTCCGCTTTGAAGGCAGTGAGAAAGATACACCGCAAAGGCAGCAGCAGTAGAGGGTGAATTTCTGGTGCAGTGAAGATGGTGCGGTCTCTGGTACCTGTGGGCCCCAATCGGGCGCTCATAGAACTGCAGAAGTCCTGTTTCTAGTATTCATTGAACTTCCCCAGAAGCAAGGTGTAGCTATTTACAATAAATGTGTATGAAATTATTGTGTGGGTGGGGAGCATAGAATGAGAGACAGCAACACAGAGCACAGGGTGGAAGAAGCACACAACTGAGGCAACTGGAAAGCATGTGCACTCTCATGTAGTGCTTCACAAAAAAAAAAGAGTTCCTGAAAAGTGAGCAGTTGTGGAATAAAATAAGGAGCCAGTCAGAGAAGTGGTAAATGGGATATGCTCCATGGGCGGTACAGAGACAAGATGGACAGGCTAAAACAAATAAACCCAGCAAATATAAAGCAAGCAAACACGAGTGAACAATCACAAAGCCAATGATAAGGAAAAAGTGAAATGCATTTCTAAGTTAGCTTATAGCATGTTCCCAAAATATCTTTGCAGCCAGAGAGCTGTGCTTATGGTAGGTTTTGACCAAGAGAGGAGGGAAAGCCCAAACAAGGTAACAAATAAAAAGTAAGCAAATGGTAGTGACAATAAAAACAACCAATAGTAAGCAAAGGGCGGCTCTAAACGAACAAGTTACTTACCTTCAGTAACTATATATCTGTAAGAAACAGTAGTTAGTATTAGATTCCTTACCTTAGAATATCCCCAGGCATCAGACTGGATCCGGAAATTTTTGCGTAGCAGTACCCTTGCGCGTCGGTAGGCGTCGTCTGCGGCTCCGCATCCGTCGTCGGCGTCGTGGGCGCCGTGATGACGTCGTCGGAGTACTTAGACACCGCCTCCGCGTGCTGACGTCAGTTCTTAGACACAGCTTTTCCACGCCAGAAGCGCTGAGCCATGTCAAAAACCAACACTGGTGCCATTGAAACTAGGTCCCTGAAAGGGGATGACCTTAACCCTAGATATCGGTTCGCAGAACGGGGAGGATGGGTGGGGCGGTAAGGAATCTAATACTAACTACTGTTTCTTACAGATATATCGTTACCGAAGGTAAGTAACTTGTTCATCTGAAAGAAACAGGTTAGTATTAGATTCCTTACCTTAGAATAGATACCCCAGCAATACCAACCCCAGTGGTGGGTCTTCGAACCAATAATCACACCAGAAAGTCCTGGAGGACAGAACGGCCAAAGAAGCCATCCCTCCGGACTTGGCTGTCCAGGCAGTAGTGTCTTGCAAACGTGTGCAGCGATGCCCACGTAGCTGCCTGACAAATGTCCTGCAAGGGGACTCCCCGACCCAGGGCAGTGCTAGCCGCCGTGGCCCGAGTGGAATGGGCCCTCAGCCCAACAGGAGGCTCCTTCCTTGCCAAGGAGTAGCATGCCTTGATACAGAAGACGACCCACCGAGAGATGGTCCTCTTGTGCACCGCCCGTCCCTTCTTAGCGCCCACGTAACCAACAAAGAGTTGGTCATCCACCCGGAACTGGCGTGTGCGATCTAAATAGAATGAAAGCGCACGTTTTGGGTCCAGACGATGGAGCCGCTCTTCCTCTTTAGAGGGATGCGGTGGCGGAAAGAAGGTGGGCAAGGTGATAGACTGAGAAAAACCAAAGGTGGTGATGGACGGAGCGTTGACAATACAAACACTCACCCCCAGTCAACTGATCTGGGTTTAATCCATCCCCGTTCTTTAGCTCACTCCGCCACCCCAGTTCAGACATGGCCATATGCAAATCAGTCTGACCCTGTGCATCATGGGAACAGTCCAGCCCGAACTGCCAAGCCATGTCTTCCCTGGACCGGAATCAAGCTTCCCAGGACTGGTTTCTGGCATTACAGCCGTCTTCAGCCGGGCTTGCTTGACTCCAGTGGCAAAGTGAGCAAGGGACTCACGTCTGAGCATACCCTGCAAACTTAGGGCGAACAAAGAAAAACCAAAGGTGGTGATAGACTGCCTGATATGGAAGGCCGTGACAACCTTGGGCAGGAAAGACGGCTTAGTCCGCAACACAAGCTTGTCCGGATGGACAGAAAGGAAAGGGGTGTACATGAAAGAGCCCGGAGCTCACTCACTCTCCTGGCAGAGGTGATGGCAACCAGGAAAGCGGTCTTCAAGGTAAGAAGGCGAAGAGGACAGTTGTGAAGTGGCTCAAAGGGAGCGCTCATCAGAAATGTAAGAACAAGGTTCAAGTCCCACTGGGGCATCACAAACGGAACAGGAGGGAACATGTGAGTGATGCCCTTCAGAAAGCGAGTTACAATAGGGGACTTGAACAAAGAAGGTTGATCAGGCAGCCTCAGAAAGGCTGGAAGGGCAGAAAGGTAGCCCTTGATAGTGCCCAGAGCAGAGCCCTGCTGGGCAAGAGAAAGAAAGAAGAGAAGAACCTCAGAAAGATGGGCAGAAAGAGGATCCACAGCCTTTGCTGTGCACCATGCCACACATTTTTTCCACCTACAGGCGTATTCCGATTTTGTGGAGGGACGCCTGGCTGCCAGAATGATTTCACAGACTTCAGGAGGCAAGTCAAATGGCCTCAACTGTCGCCGTTCAATCTCCAAGCATGAAGGTGGAGACTGGACAGGTTCGGGTGGAGGACCGTCCTCTGCTGCTGCGACAAAAGGTCCTACTGAAGAGGCAGACGAACCGGGGGATCGACTGACATACTGAGTAGCTCTGGATACCAGTACCTTCGTGCCCAGTCCGGAGCCACAAGGATGACTTGGGCCCGGTCGCGTTTGATCTTCTTCAGCACTCTGGGCAGAAGTGGTATAGGCAGAAAGGCGTACAACAGACCGCAACTCCACTCGCGACGAAAAGCGTCTCCGAGCGAGTTCCGTCTTGGAAATTCCAACGCGCAGAACTGATGACATTGCGCGTTCTCTTCGGTGGCGAATAGATCTAACCAAGGCTCTCCCCACTGCTGAAAGAGGCCTTGCGCCATGTCCGAGTTCAGACGCTATTCCTGATCCATCATGCACCGCCGGCTGAGTTCGTCCACCCTGGCGTTCAGGGAACCTGCCAGGTGTTGAACCACCAGGGTCACGCCATGATGTTCCAGCCACTGCCAGAGGCGCAGAGCCTCCTGGCAAAGGGTACACGACCCCACCCCGTCCTGTTTGTTGGAGTACCACATGGCGGTGGTGTTGTCCGTGAACACCTGCACTACACTCCCCCGGACAGAGGGGAGGAATGCTTTCAGTGCTAGACGAATTGCCCGCAGCTCCAACAGGTTTATATGGAGCTGGGACTCCGCCGGAGACCAGAGGCCTCTGATCTCCGCCTCTCCCATGTGGCCACCCCAGCCCTGGAGGGACGCGTCCGTCACAACTACGTGCTCCGGTTGGGGAAGGGAGAGGGATCTGCTGCTGACCCAATCGCGGTCCGTGAGCCACCACTGCAGCTGTCTCGCAGTGCCCTCCGAGATCATGACATGGTCGGAGAGGTTGCCTTGATGCTGGGCCCACTGAAACTTCAGGTCCCACTGAAGAGCCCGCATCCGCCACCGGGCGTGATGCACCAGAAGGATGCAGGAGGCCATCAGCCCCAGAAGCCGCAGCGTCAACCTGACCGAGACCCGGGACAAAGGCTGGAAGAGTGGAATCAGAGCCTGAATGTCCCGAACCCGCTGTTCGGGAGGATAAACCCGAAACTGCGCCGAGTCGAGAACCGCTCCGATGAAGAGGAGCTTTTGAGAGGGGCACAGGTGTGACTTCGGCATGTTGATGGAGAACCCCAGCTGATGCAGGAGGTCTGCCGTCGTCTGGAGGTGGCTGAAGACTGTCTGGGGCGAGCCCGCCTTCAACAACCAGTCGTCGAGGTAGGGGAAGACTGAAACCCCCAACCTGCGCAGATGAGCTGCGACTACCGCCATCACCTTTGTGAACACCCGTGGGGCGCTGGTAAGGCCGAAGGGGAGCACGGTAAACTGAAAGTGCTCGTGGCCTACCATGAACCGCAGGTAATGCTGGTGGGCCGGCAGGACAGGAATGTGAAAATAGGCGTCCTGCAGGTCCAGCGCTACCATCCAGTCTCCTGGGTCCAGGGCAGCCAAGACCTGAGCCAGTGTCAGCATTTTGAACTTCTCCTTCCGGAGGAAGCCGTTAACGTTCCGTAGGTCCAAGATAGGGCGTAGGCCCCCTTTGCCCTTGTTGGGTACCAGAAAGTAGTGGGAGTAGCAACCACACCCTACTTCTGGCCCAGGAACGCGCTCGATGGCCGCCTTGGCCAAGAGGTCCGTAACTTCCTCCTGCAGAAGTCGCAAATGATCCCCCGATACACGGTGGTATTGAGGTGGCATGGCTGGAGGGGTCGCCTCGAAGGGGAGGGAGTAGCCCCTTCGGACAATTTGCAGCACCCACATGTCCGAAGTGACAGTGCGCCAGTGGAGGAGGTGATGGCGAACCCTGCCCCCCACTGGCGTCACATGGGCCTGAAAACACGGACTAGTAAGGTTTTGAGGCGCATGCTGCGGGGGAAGGTGTGGATTGACATCGCCGCTGTCCCCTACCGCCTCCACGGCCGCCACCGCGTTGGATGTTAGTCTGCGGTGCGTGGCTGGCGGCACGTGTGGGGGCGCCCCTTCCTTGGCCACGAAAGGAGCGAAAGGCACCCGTTTGCTGGCACGGGCAGCGAGGCCCAAGGACCTGGCTGTAGCCCCGGAGTCCTTAAAGCGCTCAAGCGCGTGGTCTGCCTTGTCACCAAAGAGGCGACGGCTATCGAACGGCATGTCCATGAGGGCATTCTGGACATCGGCCGAAAAGTTGGCGGACCTCAACCAGGCGTGGCGACGAATCGCCACGGTCGTTGCCATCGCTCTGCCCAGAGAGTCGGTGGTGTCCAATCCACACCGGATAGAGTACCGTGCCGCATCTCGGCCCCCCACAAGGGCTTGGCCGAGTTTAGCCCGTACCTCCAACGGGCATTCTGGCAGCACGTCCGCGACCGTATCCCACAGAGAGTGGGTGTAACGGCTCAAGAGGCACGCGGTGTTGGAAGACCGCAGTCCCAGACTCAGGGAGGAGAATACCTTCTTGCCGTATTGCTCGTGCCTCTTGGATTCCCTGTCAGGCGGAGCTGACGGGAATGCAGTTTGGAAATTCGAAGCCTGAATTACCAGGCTCTCGGGGTGGGGTGGGTGGACAGGAAACATGGGTCGCTCGGGGCCGGGCGGTGGCGTCTGGCCACGTTCCTATCTACAGGCGAACCTGTAGCGGGCCTGGACCAAGGGCCCAAAAGAACGTCGGTCAAGGCCTCATTAAACGGCAGCAGAGGCTCCGCCGAGCTTGACTGCGGTTTAAGGACCTCTGTGAGGAGGTTAGTCCTCACGGCCGCGACGGGGAGCTCAAGGCCCAAGGCCTTGGCCGCCCTCATCAGTACCACACTGTAGGTTGCCCCCTCCTCCGTAGCCACGGTAGGAGGTGAGACAAAACCAGTGTCTGGCGAGGTGACCAGACCACTGGCCTCCCCAAGTTCACCTGTCCAGTCCTCTTGGGACTGACACTCCCGTGTCAGAGGGTCCTCAGACCCCTCCCAATTCTCCTCGTCACCCATCTCCTGAAATTCAGGGGTTTCATATGATGGGGCCAGCTCATTGAAGAAGAATTCTCCCATCGGCGTCGAAAGCGGCGCCCACCGGCGCCGTTCCGGAGCCGGATCGAAGGAGGCATCGGGACGGTGACACCTGAGGGACCGGCGCCGGTGAGGTCAACCGGCGACGACCCGGATCCCGAACCGGATCCAACGGGGACCTGCGGCGTCGGGGCCGAAGCCCCCGACCTGCTATGGCCCCCAGACGGGCCTGCTGGGCCCGAAGGCGCCGCGGGGCCCGTCGGAGGAGTGAGGGACATCATGGCCATGAGGAACCGCTCGATCTCCTCCGGCGTCGCGTGCGGCCCAGGGACCGGAGGGTATGGGGCCAGACGCGACGCTCGCGACTCGGACGGAGCCACGTGGGCGGTGTCACCCGAACCCCCGGCCGCGTCGGGGGAAGTCGGAAGAGCGGTGACGCCTCTTCGACTTCTTGTGCTTACCTGACGACTTCGACCCAGAGGAGTGATGTCGACTCCTGGAGTTATGATGGCTCCGATCCCGCGACCGGTCCCTCGACCTCCGTCCGGAAGGGGACCGCTCGCGGCGCGGGCCGACTGCCGGAGTTCGAGCCGCTTGCGGGACCGCTCCCGCCTAGCTTTCGAAGTCAGGGCCCGGCAGTCGGAACAGGTCTTGTCGTAGTGGTCGATGCCGAGACAGTGGAGACACCGACGGTGAGGGTCGGTAACCGACATCAGTCGTTCACAATCCTCACAGGGCTTAAAACCAGGCATCCCTATCGGCACCGTTCGGAGTCGAAGACTCGAAAAATGATCAAAAGGGATCAAAAAAGTTTAGTAAAAAAAGGACTAAGGTACCACTTTTTCCGGATCTGCGCTGCTGGAGCGGAAAAAAGAAGAAATGACGTCAGCACGCAGAGGCGGCGTCTAAGTACTCCGACAACGTCATCACGGCGCCGACGACGGACACGGAGCCGCAGACGACGCCTACCGACGCGCAAGGGTACTGCTACGCAAAAATTTCCGGATCCAGTCTGACGCCTGGGGATATTCTAAGGTAAGGAATCTAATACTAACCTGTTTCTTTCAGATCTGCTGTACGATGGCAATAGGTGAGACCTTCAAAGTGACAGAGTGGAATGAATGAGTAAAGAACATGGTGGACAAACAGTTTCTGAGAGGGTGACGAGTGAGGCCAAATAATAGTGATTTACTTGGGCCTGAAGGGACATCATGTTCCTTTTTTCTTTTACCCATTTTTTTTGGGGGGGAGGGGAGGGTGTAGCTGTATTTCTGATAGATATTTAGTGCTTTTCTGTACATTAAGGCCCACATCCGACCTACCCATATTGACAAAACATGTAACAGGTTTGGTTTCTATACATTTTCTGTGTTTCTGTGGTGAATACAAAAGTTAGGAGTTGCAACCACTTTTATAATATGTTGGAAGAAAAGTGCAGTTGTTTTGCATTGTGTTGTAAATGTTAATAAACATAATTTAAACCTAAATCTGCAACCCCATGTAGAAGGTGACTGCTGACTAGACTGGACACAATGAAGCACATTAATGGCACTGCTCTAGTTGACATTTTTCGTTTTTTTCTGTGCATAGGTACGGTGACCATTTCATTTCAGGTCATTACAGACACTGTCGCCAGTCCTAAGACAACCTTTCATCTACAAATCATTGATGTTAGGTGTGATAGTATAATTAGTTAAATGAAAGCAAAGCAAGTCTTCAACACCCAGAGTGCATTAGGCTATCACACAGAAATAAAGGACTAGAAACAGTGTCTGTAATTACTTGGAAGAAGGTGGTCACCCTATGTCCACCTGTCAGGAAACTGACGTGCTTTTGGGCCATACCTAATAGTCACGCAAGTAACATTGTTATACAATTTCTATTATATATTAGGAAGCTCCCTTTTTATTAATAAATGGGGTTTTGATAGTTTCCAACTAGTGCACGAAGATGCTGTCTTATACCAATGTTCATGACTGTGATATACTTAAGTTTCAGGCACAGTTGCCTTAAATTCAATTTTTGCAAGGTGTGACATCAAAGGCCGGTGCTCTACAGAGAGGAACTTAATGACCCGGAGAATTTGTTTACCCCTCGACGGCAGTGGAGCCTTTAGCGGTAGCTTGTTGTGGTCACTAGTTGGACCAGAGACCCCATGAGATTCTTTTAGTGGGATTAATGTTGAAAAAGCATAAGAGGCACATGCCTACATCAAGTAGGGATTCCAAGTTTTCTAACCATCACCAAACAATAGACATAAAAGAGAGACAGAAGGTCCAGTTTTCTGAACTGTGGTGAAGAACCAGCCCTGTAGCTCTTTGTTGGACTGGTTTGGGCATGGGGTTGTGAGCCATCTTAATCAATCCTCTTTTTTGTTATTTTATGACAAAGTATACTAAAATGAAATATTTTGAGTTAATTAAAAAAAAATTGCACGTTAATAAATCTTGCTAAGCAAACATTTATCAAATCCTGGGGTAAGTTGCAGTAACAGCTGCGGCCGGCATGGCTCGGTAGGTTGGGGGGGGAGTGGCACGGGTGGGTTGTGGGGGAGGATGGGGTCGCACAGGAGAGGGCATAATAACAAAAATAAATATATTTTAAAAAATTTGCCTTGAGGCTGGGTCCTGCATCTTCCCTGCTCCTGCCTTTGACCCAGGGATGAGAACAGGAATCAGGCAGCCAGACTCCGTCCCCTACGGCAATCACAATGCTGCAATGCAGCGTTGTGATTGGTCTGAGCACCGTGAGATGCCGCTCAGGCAGGGGCTGGAGGGGTGGACATGTTCTCCATGCAGGCTGTAATGCAGCCTGCAGGGAGAAGGGGAAAGTGCGCATGACGAATTTGGGCGGTCAGAGAGGGCCGACCGAACAGTCAATGCGCACTTGGGAGTGGGCGAACCAATCCTCCCCTGCCCTGCTTCTTTAGCAGAGCAGCCCGCCCGCAGAGGAAACATAAAATGGTAATAACTAAAAGTTATTACCATTTTATGCTTTTGGGGCGATGCTCCTCCGCCATAGCGGAGGAGCTGCCACTGTGGTGTAATGTCATTATATGTCTCCAAAGTCCAAGCCATGTCTTCAGACACCATTTGATATTGTAAACAATGATTTGCTTCCTCCTAACAACCTTTGCACTCATGCACTGATTTTCCTTGGTAATGTGAATATTGGTAGCATATGTAGCTGTAGATTAACATGCTCTGCATACTCTTGCCATCTACTGTTGGGCTCAGACGTTTGCAACTTGTTTTTCTTCAAAGAAGTTTTTTGAGTCGCGAGGTATAATGAGTTGAAAATGCGCATGGACATTGGCTCCATAGTTATATTGTTTTTGTTCCGCCATCTGGTTCGTTTGTGTACCAATCGGGTTCCGTGTTCGCCACCTAATAGAACTACTACCAGAGCTTCTCGACTCCTGTTTCACGGAACAACCTCCACGGATCCCCAATCCCTATTTATCAAAGAACCAAACATCTACGACATCTTCACTCACTTCAGTGCCTCCTGGTGGGGCCTCAGCCCCCTTCCAGGACCTCCCGGCCCTCTTCTCTGGTTCCTTTCTAACGAGAATGCCAGGTCAGTGATGGAAAGGACACCCTTTCAATACTGCCCCCAGTGTCACTCCATGATCCACTGTGTATTCTCTGCCTCTCCCCCGAGCACAACGAGACCATGTGTCAAGCCTGCCTCACTATCCAGGCCAAGAATACCCCTCGCTACTGATGCAAATGGAGGTGGACCCATCGAAGGATGCAGAGGTAAGACGGAGATGACACCCCTGACATCTTCGGGAAATACAACATTGGGAAGAGGAAGAAGCCGGCCCTTCCGAGCACAGCTTGTGCAGTCCAGTTCGTAGCCAAGTTGGTCCTCTCAGTCCGAGGGAGAGCAACACCAAGATCCCAATGCTAGGAGACATTAACCCACCTCCACACAACAACCCTGTGGACAGGTAGAGCACCACTTCTGTGGGGATCAGGCATCAAACCCAGAGACTAAAAAACAGCCTCCTGGTTTGCCACTACCTTTAGGCCATGGTCTGCACCAACAGAAGCCCTTAGTGCAGACACATCTCCCTTCTCTGTGCACAAAGGCACGGCATAAGCTGCAGCCTTCCTCGGAAATGACGGGCTCTTCGACTGCGACATCCAAGATGACGGCAAAACCGACGACAGCACCAGCACCGAAATCTACTTTGGCATCAAAGAAGCCATTAGTACAGAAGGCTGCGATGTTGAAGACACCAGAGCTACTGATAAGTCCCTCGGCGCTGAAAGCTCCATAGTTGCTGGCTCTGATGATTTGGAGCAGCCTATTCTCCAGCACTTGCAGGAGGTGTTGAACGCTAGCCAGGAGCAGCTCTTCATTCAGCCACAAACTAGTAAAATCTCTGACAAGCTCCTACAAAAGCCTCATGAGATACTGCCGAGGAAGAGCAGGAGCAAATTGCCTTGGAATCTAGACCGCCACTGAGTCACAAAACACATAAGGATAGGGGCATTATCCCCCTCCCTTGTATCCCGGAGTATCCTATGATTCCGCCTAGGATCCTGAATGGATAAGTTACTTACCTGTAATCCTAGTTCTCTTCCAGGGGTATCCTCATCAAAGTCATAAGCACTGAATATTCCCGCCCATGTGCGGGACCCCCGGAAACAATATAAAAATATATATGTAAAAACACATATATCTAGCTCCACATATATGTACGTACATATATTATTTTTCTCACACTAATGCAGCCCCAAAAAGAGGCTAACACAATGTAAAACCGTGTACATGTACTGCAACTATAAAGGAAACAAAGAACACATTAAATCAAATATCCTTTGAATTTTGTGTTTTAATGAGTAAAACCACTCATAACTCCTGAAAATTGTTCATAAAAAGACATTGTTAGCCTCAGGCTGCATTGAAAAGCAATAACATAGAAAATGAAAGCATTTTCAACAAAAAACTGGCACTGTGCCTTTAAGGCAGCCCTGACCCCAGGCTTCCCATCATGCCTCAGGGGTGACAGTTAGGTCAGTTGTTCTTTGCATAACCCTGATGTCAGGGCTAAATACAAATATAAAAACGTACAGCTCTCATTTACCTGGGGAGGTGGGTGGGTTGCTTATGACTTTGATGAGGATACCCCTGGAAGAGAACTAGGATTACAGGTAAGTAACTTATCCTTCTCTTCCAGGGGATCCTCATCAATAGTCATAAGCACTGAATAGAATAGCAAGCCCAACAACCACCTGCAGGTAAATGAGAAGTACATCTTCTACCTTAAAAGACCCAACATCACAGCCCAGACTGGCTGTTAAACAGATTCCGCAAGGAGGCTTGGCCTACTTGGGTATCTGCTCTCGTGTCAGAATCAAGACGATAATGTCTGGTAAATGTATGGACGGACCGCCACGTCGCCGCCTTACAGATCTCAGACATGGGCACATTATTGAGAAAGGCCGCAGTCGCAGCTCTTCCCCTGGTGGAATGCGCCTTGGGAGAAAACCCCAGGGATTTTTGCGCTAGCGGGTAAGCAAGTTTAATACATGAAACGATCCATCTGGAAATGGAACGTTTTAAGGCAACATGGCCTGTCCTGATCGATCCATAGTTAACAAAAAGATGATCATCTGGAAATGGAACGTTTTGAGGCAGCATGGCCTGTCCTGATCGATCCATAGTTAACGAAAAGATGATCAGAATGACGAATCACTTTAGACCTGTCAAGATAGAATTTTAAAACCCTTTTCAGGTCTAAAGAATGCAGAGCCCTCTCAGCTGGAGTAGAGGGGTTGGGGAAAAAAGTGGGCAGAGAAATGGTCTGATTTACATGAAAATCTGACACCACTTTAGGCAGAAAAAATGGATGCTTCCGCAGCACCACCCTATTCAAATGGAACACCGTATAGGGTTCTGATGCACAGAGGGCTTGAATCTTGCTCACTCTGCGAGCTGACGTGATAGCCACTAAAAAAGCCGCTTTCCATGAAAGATGTTGTAAAGTAGCTTTGTGAATGGGTGCAAAAGGAGGACCCATTAACTTTGATAGCACCAGGTTCAACTCCCAGGGCGGAGAAGGAGGACGCACTGGAGGGTATACTTTTTTCAACCCTTGCAGGAAGTCCTTGACAGATGTTAGCTGGAAAAAAGAGGTTTGAGAAGGTGACTGCCTATAAGCCGTTATGGCCGCTAGGTGCACCTTGATGGAATAAAATTTGAAACCTGCTTTAGCCAGATACAACACATAAGGAAGAACTGCTTCTTCTTGACATTTGATCGGATCATGACTATTCTGTATACACCACATATAGAATCTCTTCCACTTGCATGCATACGAATGTCTGGTGGAAGGACGCCTTGCCTCTTTCAGAATGAACATGCAGTCCTCTGGCAAACCTAGATGGCCGTATTGGATGACCTCAGGAGCCATGCTGCCAAGCTCAGTGACGGAAGGTTGGGATGGTAGATCCTCCCGTCCATCTTGGACAACAGGTCCGGCCTGCATGGTAGCCTCTTGTGAGGAGTCACTGACAGGTGAAGCAGGTCCGTGTACCACCACTGCCTCGGCCAATTGGGAGCAATCAGAATCATCGTTGTGCACGAGTGTGTTCGCTTGCTCACCACCTTCGGAATCAACGGTAGAGGTGGAAAGGCGTACACAAATTCGTTTGACCAGTCGATCAAAAGAGCATTCCCTCTCGAGCCTGGCCGGTGGAACCTGGAGGCGAAGCTTCGGCATTTGGCGTTTTGATCGTCCGCGAACAGGTCTATGGTGGGACGACCCCATGATTGAAAAAGTTCCTCTACCATTTCGTCGTGAAGAACCCAGTCTTCCTTGTCGTCGAAATGACGGCTTAGAGCGTCTTCCCTCATGTTTTGCTCTCCTGGAAGGTGAACCGCCGTGACAGACAGCCTGCGAGCCAGAAGCCAATGCCAGATCCTCTGCGCTTCCAACGACAACGTCCGGGAGCGCGTTCCCCCCTGCTTGTTCAAGTAGTACATCGTGGTGGTGTTGTCCGTCTGTACTAGCACAGATGCCTCTTGGATTGAGGGGAGGAACGCTTTGAGAGCTAGGTGGACTGCTCTCAGCTCCAGCATGTTGATATGGTAAGTGCTTTCCTTGTGTGACCACTGACCTTGCACCTGCAGTGGGCCCATGTGCACTCCCCAGCCCAGAAGGGAAGCGTCCGTGATCAGTGTTTGCTCAGGGGGAGGTTGGCGGAACAGGACTCCCGCCTGCATATTCTGAGCTTTTGTCCACCACGGAATAGAAGCTCGAGCTGCGTCTGAGATGGTGATGTGATCGTCCCAGCGAGCCGATTGCTGATCCCACTTGTCCTCCAGATCCTGCTGAAGAGGACGCATTCGAAGTCTGGCATTCGGGACCAGGAAGATGCAAGACGCCATCGACACTAGCAGGGAGGCAATCCTGCGCACTTTCTGAGCCTTGCTGCGAAGAATCAGTTGACATTTCTGGGTGATTGATGATTGTCTCTCCTCCGAAGGAAACACTTTTCCTGCTTCGGAGTCTAGCAGAGCTCCAAGGAAGTGGATCCTCTGGGTGGGCTGAATGACTGACTTTCCGAAGTTGGCATGTAGCCCTAGTCTCTGGCAGAGCTGTATACAAGTCTGGAACTGATTTCATACGCTGACTGGGGAAGGACCTTTCACCAGCGAATCGTCCAAGTATGGGTACATGAAGACCCCTCTGCGGCGTAGAGCAGCTGCCACCACTGCAACACACTTCGTGAACACCCGAGGGGCCGACTTCAACCCAAACGGTAGGACTTTGACCTGATAGTGGGAGGTCCCCACCCTGAACCGAAGAAATCTTCTGTGACTGGGGTGTATTGGAACATGAAAATAAGCATCTTGAAGGTCCAGCGAACACATCCAATCTCCCTTCCTGAGATGTGGATATATTTGGTGAAGCGCCAACATGCGAAATCTTTCCTTTTTGACGTGCAGATTTAGTGTTCGCAAGTCCAGAATGGGTCTGTGTTCTGCCTTCTGTCCTTTTTTCTTGACCAGAAAATAACAGGAGTACACCCCTTTTCCCCTCTGAGAGACCGGCACTCCCTCGATAGCTGACTTTTCGAGTAGAGTGGCGACTTCTCTTTGCAGTAGGTGCAGCTGATGATTTGATGTTGACATCGGGGAACCGGTGGAGGCAGATGATTGAAACGAAGACAGTACCCATTCTGAAGCGTAGACAACACCCATCTGTCTTTTGTGATGCTTTGCCACTCTTTCAAATGATTTGCCAGGCTTCCCCCCACTGGAGTGGTCCACGGCGCTGGGGGAAGAGACGACTCATTGCTTGGCTTGAGTCTTGCCGGTGTTGTTGCCCTGGCGTTGATTACTTCCTCCCTTGTAATTACGCTTTCCTTTGTACTGGGACTTTTGCTGTCCCTGCTGATCGTGGCTCTTCTGCCAGTTTGGGGTTTGAACCCGCTGCTTTGTAGAGCCCTTGTTGAAGGAGGGAAATTTCATCTTAAACTCCTTCTTCTCAAGACCCACCGCCTTGAGAGTTTCCAGCTCTGCCTTCATGCGCTGCATCTCTTCGTCCGCACTTGTGCCAAACAGCGAAGTACCTGAAAAAGGCAAGTTCAATATGCGCGCTTGGGATTCTGGTTTCAAAGCCGTTAGGCGCAACCATGATGACCTCCTTGCCGTTACCCTATGAGCATACCCATGAGCTGCTAGGGTAGCCCCATCCGCTGCGGCGCTTATCACCTGGTTAGAGACTTGACTGCCTTCCAGGAGGATTTCTTCAAAGTCCTTACGATCCTCTGCTGGGAGTTTCTACACAAAACGCTGCAGAGAATCCCACAGGGATCGGTCATAACGCCCCAAGAGGGCTTCCGCATTGGCAACTTTGAGAAAAGCCGCTGATGTATTGCAGACCCGCCTTCCCCACGAGTCTTGCATCTTACTGTCCTTATCCGGAGGCACAGAGGAGGATGAGGCGACTGCATTGGACTTCCTCGCCGCCGCGATAATCACTGAGTCCGGGGTAGGATCAGCTCTGAGGAATAGCGGATCGTCCTCTGGAGATTTGTACTTTTTAAGAATCCTTGCCGGAGCCGCCTTGACCGTCGCTGGGGTTAAGAAGACGTCCATAACTGGCTCTATAATCCCCGGTACCAAAGGCAGAAGAGGTTTGGGTGCAGACCTATGCTGTAGTGTTTCAAAAATTACTGAGGTCTTGATCTGCGGAGCTTTTAAGGTAACTCCCAGCTTAAGAGCTCCCCTACCAAATATGTCTTGAAAAGTGAAGATATCATCAATTGGAGATACCCTCGTTGAAGGAGAGTCTGTTAGTGTAGGAGAGCAGTTTCTGTGAGAGCGGGTCGAGGAAGAAGTAGAAGGAGTTCTTCGCTCTCTCCTTGTGCTTCTTGATCGTGATCTACGCCTGCTGGTTCGCACCCTGGAGCGTGATCTTTCCTTCTGGCGAACTGGGGAGCACGATCTTTCCCTCTGGCGCACTGGAGAGCGTGATCTTTCCCTCTGGCAAACTGGAGAGCGTGATCTTTCTCTCTGGCGAACTGGGGAGCGTGATCTTTCTCTCTGGCGAACTGGAGAGCGTGATCTTTCTCTTTGCCTCACCGGAGAGCGTGACCGTTCTCTAGGCCTAGAGAGCGGTTGCTGCATCCGATACGCTGTTTACTTGTCCTTAGCCCAGTGATGAAGTGGCTTGTACCATCTCGGTGAAAGCCTGACAGTAGGCGACTTTGGAGCTGAATCTTTCACTGGAGAGTATGTTGGAGGCGTTGCATCCCTTTGCGAATGCCTGGATTCCTCGCTGCCCGACTTATAAATAATTAAATCCGGGCCAGAGTCCGAACCTGAGCCAGCCGCAGACCTGGAGCAACTGCGAGAGTCCCTCTGCTCTGGAGACCTCTTCCGCTTGGCAGCGTGATTGTCACTCACTTGCGAGCCCTGGTCATCCTCTGCAGCTGAAGTGGATCCAGACGACCTTAGAGACTGCTGCGCCACTGGTTGAGGCTGAACCACTGGAGTCCCATGCCTCGACATCGACTTCCGAGGAGGTGAAATCCATAAAGGCTTTTCCAACATCGAACCTTGTTCATCTCTCGACGGCGAGTGTCCTGCCGACGTTTGTGAATGACTCGACGTCGAGCGTCGATGGTGTGACGCCGACGGAGGAAGCTTCGACGTCGAACTACCATGGTCCTTCGACGTCGATGAATGCCTCGACGTCGAGTGCCGATGGGTCGTCGATGGAGAATCCCTCAACGTCGATCGCCGATGACCTGGCGACGACGGAGGGTGCTTCGACGTCGATCGCCGATGACCTGGCGGCGACGGAGGATGCCTCGACGTCGAGCGTCGATAGCCAGACAACGACGGAGGCTGCCTCGCTGCCTCGCGCCGATGATTTTGCGACGGAGTAGGCTTCGACGTCGAAAACTCTACCTGAGCCTTCGACGACGGAGGTCTCAACATTGAGCCGCCCTGCTTCAACGGTGACCTCTCTCGACGCTGCACATCGCCCGGTTGACGGCAGAGGAGTTTTCTTGACTTTTGACGCTGAAGACTTCACCTTCGTCGTCGGAGACCTCGACGCCCATCCCGACGCCGAAGGAGAGCAGGTCGGGACTTTTTTCGACGTCGACCGCTTCTTAAGTCTCTTTGGAGACCTACCTCTCTCAGAAAGTCCATAAATCCTGCTTCTTTCTCTGTCCTTGATAGTTCTGGATGACAAGGACTGGCAGTGGACACAAGATGCTACCTCATGAGAGTCAGGTAGACAGCGAATACACACTGGATGTGTATCTGACCAAGCCTTCTTATGCCCACAGGCAGGGCAGGTGTCAAAAAGAGCCTTAGGCATTTTGACAAAAAATTAACCTTTTTTGAGCCCAAAAAAGTTATAACTATCTCTCTAGGGTAAAAACCCGTCGAGTGAGATTAAAAAATTTAAGAAAACACCAAGTAATTCTGACAGGAAGTCAAAAAAAGGTAGGAGCTGTTAACCAGGGTCCTGACAGAAGGAGCCGGAAAGAACAACTGACCTAACTGTCACCCCTGAGGCATGATGGGAAGCCTGGGGTCAGGGCTGCCTTAAAGGCACAGTGCCAGTTTTTTGTTGAAAATGCTTTCATTTTCTATGTTATTGCTTTTCAATGCAGCCTGAGGCTAACAATGTCTTTTTATGAGCAATTTTCAGGAGTTATGAGTGGTTTTACTCATTAAAACACAAAATTCAAAGGATATTTGATTTAATGTGTTCTTTGTTTCCTTTATAATTTCAGTACATGTACAAGGTTTTACATTGTGTTAGCCTCTTTTTGGGGCTGAATTAGTATGAGAAAAATAATATATGTACGTACATATATATGTGGAGCTAGATATATGTGTTTTCACATATATATTTTTATATTGTTTCCGGGGACCCGCACATGGGCGGGAATATTCAGTGCTTATGACTATTGATGAGGATCCCCTGGAAGAGAACCAGGGACGACCCATGGGACAACTATGATGTCTTATCTCCCAGGGGATACATCCCTGATCTGTACTTGGCAAAACCCTCCCCAGCTGATATCACAAATTATACAGAGGGCGGCGACTTTTCATAAAGTAGATGTACACGTCGTCTGGGAGTATGGTGACTTCCTGGCCGAAACACTTTCAAAAACATAACTCGCCTTACAGTTCCTCCCAATGCTCAAGGGGATTCTCAAAACAGTACCTGAGTCCCTCAAAGAGCCAGTCAAGGCTAGGGTCATCACATGGAGGGTAACCAAAAAATACAAACCCTCACTCAATGATCCACCCTACATCTGCCATATGTTCCACCGGGCTCCCTTGCGATCGATGGCAAAAAACTTGTTACGTCAATAAACGGGTAAACTCCCAGAGTACTGGGGGTGTCCCATCTCCTTATAAGAAGAGTAAAAAAACCTGATGCAGTGGGCAAGCGGGTAGCGGTACAATCGGCCACCGGCCGATTGTGAACTATGTTGGTCTACTCTCAGGGGTGTTAATACTAGCACCATGGTCCGAGACCATCCGTGTCTCCCGCTTTGAGTATAATAGCATCTTCTGAACCTACAGTTCCATGGTGAGCCCCTGTTTGGACCTCAGGTAGCCGAGATGCTTGAAAAGCTGAAAAAGACACGGATACAGCAAAGGCGATGAGTGCCCTTCAGACCTCAACTCCCTGCGGGTTCATTTGCGGGCACAGTATAGGGAAGGGGCAGTAAAACCACTTCCCCAGACTCTCCTGCCTCCTACCAAAGCCAGCAACAACAATACCACCAGCAGGCAACACAGGAGTAATCGAGAGGAGGTTACAGGGGATTGCGTCCAGAATGAAGTTGAAAGAAGGCTCGGTAAAGGAGAAGCCCCCTCTAAGCAGTAACTCCCTTACACTTACACCCTGATCATGCTACACCTGTCCAGGGTAAACTACAGAGGTTTCTCCTGCGCTGAGAGGAGATAACCTATGACCAATGGGTACTTCACATCATACAACAAGGTTACTACCTGAAGCTCATTGTAACCCCACCAAATATCCCACAGTGCAAACATACTCCCTCAGCAGAACACCAGCGCCTGCTTTGAGAAGAGGTTCAGTCACTTATCCTCAAAGGAGCAATAATACCAGCACCATTGCAGCAACTTGGGAAGGGGGTGCACTCGCTATATTTTCTCATCCTCAAAAAGTGAAGCAATATTCGATCTGAGGCCCCTGAACAAGAATATCTTCTCATAAAATGTCCACATGGTCACTCTGTAGGATGTAGTCCCTGTGCTGCAGCAATGCGACTTTTTGATAGCTCTCAATTTGAACGGCGCCTACTTTCACATACCCCTCCATCCTGCTCATCGTAGCTACCTGTGTTTCATGGTAGCAGGTTAACTTATTGCTTCAAAGTGATGCCATTTGGGTCACCACTGCCCTCAGAGTATTCACTAAATGCCTCACCTTAGTAGCTGTCCATCTCAGAATGACCGGCATTCACATATTCTCTTACTGAGATGATTGACTGATCATGAGTGCAAGCAAGCAGCAGTGTCTCTCACATAACCAGAATACAATCTCCTGCCTCTACAGACTGGGCTTCAAAATAAATATTGTCAAATGCCACGTCAGGCCCTTCAGATTTAACCCTTTCTGGGAGCCGCAGTTAATAGATTCACCAGCAAGGCTTACCCCAGTCAGGCAATAGTGCATGCATTCCAAGAGTTACTGACTCTTTTTCAGCAAAATCATCAGTTGACTGACAGAAGTGTTATGAGCTTCTTGAAATGATGGCCTCATACATAGCCATAGCATGGCAGACTTCACATGTGTCTGCTTCAACAATGCCTGTCAACAGCGTGGTCACAAGCGGAGGGTCACTGGGAGTATCTAGTGTTGATACAGGCGAGAACCCATCACTCTGCAGTGGTGGAACAGCAACAATATGTTGCAGGGCCAGCCCTTTATAGACCCTGTTCAGCCGTTGCAATTACCATGGACGCTTCCTCCTCAGAGTGAGGAGCATTTGTTTAGCAACAGACTGTTCAGGGTATGTGGGTGCCACAACAAAGGGGCTCCACATAAAATCCCTTAAGCTCCTGCACATCCATCTAGCTCTCAAGACATTTTTTCACCAGGTTCAACACAAAGTGGTGCTGTTAAAACAGACAACATGGCCGCCATGTAGTATCTTTAAATCAAGGCAGAACACACTCATCATAACTGTCAGCGTTAGCACAAAGCATTTGCCATTGGACGCTACACCACCAAATACACCTGCTGGTGCAGTACCTTCTGAGAGTGGACAACAATTTGCAGATCTACGCAGGAGGGTTCAGCAACAAGTCCACAAGTGGGAACTCCACTCACAAGTCCTACTCCTGTACTTCTCCCAGTAGGGTTTTCCAGAAATCGATCTCTTTGCCACCGCCCAAAACGCAAAATGCCAAAGCTGCGCATCCAGGTTCTCAGACCTATAAGGCTTGGGCAATGCTCTATCTTTGAACTGGTCAGGGATACTGGCCTATGCTTTTCTTCCTCTCCCACTTCCGTACATGGACCTGCAGCTTGGCAAACATCACTCACTCTCATCCTGGTAGCTCCCACATGGCTTAGACAACCATGGTTCTCAACCCTTCTGGAGATGTCAATGGTTCCCGATGAAAAACTCCCCATCAGGCAAGGCGCAGAACCACTGCACAATCAGGCACCCCCAATGCCAGGCACCTTATTCTAGCAATCTGGATTCAGAGGTCCTATCTTAACCTCCCTCAAGAGTGCAGGTCTATCCTGAAAGAAGCATGCAGACCCACTACGCAGCCTGCTATGTTCCCAAGTGGAAGAAATTTGTTCATTACTGCATCCTAAGCACATAGACCCCCTTAAAACTATAGTTTAGGACATTGGCTGCTACCTCCTTATTCTACAAAAATCAGGCCTCAACCATACAACCATATACCTTCACTAAGTGTTGCTTGCAAATAAAAAACACCATCCTTTATTCAGAATCCCTGTCATCAAAGCTGTCAAGAAAGGACTCAAATGAGTTATTCTCCCCAGGGTGCCTCCTGCCCCTGTCTGGAACCTTAACATTGTCCTTACCAGGCTCATCGTCCTCCTTTTAAACCTCTACATTTGTGCCCATTACAATTATGTCCCTCGAAGATTGTTTTTCACGTAATTTTCCTGTGTTTAAGGCGTGTTAGCAAATTACAAGCCCTCAACCTAGAAGAATCTTTCTTTCACATCCATAAAGACAGAATTGTCCTTAGACCCAACCCTAAATTCCTTCCAAAACTGGCACCCCCATTCCATCTCAGTCAATCCATTGAGCTCCCAGTCCTCTTCCGCAGCCAGACTCTGTGGCAGAGACAGCCCATCACACCTTTGATGTCAAGCGTGCCCTCCTATATTACCTTTATAGGACAGAGCCCTTTCTCAAAACTCAACTACATTTTGTTGCTTTCAGCAAGCCACACAAAGGTCATGCTGTTTTAAAGGCGGGCATAGCTAGATGGATCATCAAATGTATTCAAACTGATAAATAAATGTTGAAGGAATTTTCCGCCCAGAACTCATTTCACTCACCAAAAATGAGCCAATCTGTCTTTCCTTGGAAATATACCCATAGCTGACATTTGTGAAGCAGCTACGTGGTCCAATACACACACGTTCACCAAACACTACTGTGTGGATGTTCTAGCATGCGAACAAGCAAGTCGGCCAGGCTATCCTAAGAACTCTGTTTCAGCCTTCTGTCGCATTCTCCAACTAGCCACCACTTAGGTAATCTACTCCATCTGTAGCACGTGTGGCAGTAGATAAGCATATTCTACAAAGACTAAAAAGCAGTACTACCCTATGTTACAGAATGTTACCTATCTTGCAAGTATCTGTTCATAGCGTGTAGTACAGTAAATGTACATGTGCCCACCCATATAACTGGAAGTGTTTGGTTGTTGCATATGTACCTTTCTTTTACTTAATCTCTTGGAAATAACTTCTTGCATGGTCATCACACTTTCCTGTCCTAACGCTCCCTCTTTATGCTCCCCACTGTGCGGAAAACAGTCTAATAACAAAGCTGAGGCCCATGAGCGTTAACAATTAAAGAAGGTGTCACCACACCTTGTGACTCTAAAGCCTTCCTCAAAGAAAATCAAGTTGCAAACGTCCCAGCACCACACCAAATGGCAAGAGTATGTGAATCTACGGCACTACATGCCATGACGATATGCCTACAAGGTCAGTTACATATTTATTTCTTGTGATTCATTTCTTATGTTATAACGCACTGGATATCTTTGTGTGTTGCAGATGAGGTTGTTTCGGTTCACATAAAAAATGAGGATGATGCTTCTTTCTTGGGCCCTGAAGACAGTATGAGGTTAAGCATCAGCACAACCATGGGTTAGTATAACATTTTTTTGCTTGCAATGAAAAGATTTTGTTACTTTAGTCAAAGTGAGTCAATGTCAATGTCAATGTCATAGGTTTTTATAGAGCGCAGCTTGTCACCGCAAAGTGAGTACTAACTAAAGTCAACCTTTTTTTACTCTCAGCAGTGTCAAATGTACTCCACCATACCATACCGTCATAGACAGTGCACTCTATTCTCCTGCCATACAGTTACATGACTCTCCATCAGTGATGGAAATGAAGAGGCTTGTGATTGTTTGGTAAACAAATGTTATTGTACTATTTGCACTACTTCCCTTTTTTAAAAACATGTTTTAAATTATTTTAATGCAAAACAAATCAGTAACATGAATACACCACAATCTGACATCCGCAAAGCATTATTCGTTCAAAACAGTGCAAGTACATCCTACCCCCTCCCTCTCATCTTCCTTTTTTTCTTGAATTTGGTCTTTACTCCTCAGGTCTAGCTGTATAGATCAATCAATCAATCAATCAGGTCATTTGTAGAGCGCACTACTCACCCGTAGGGTCTCAAGGCGCTGGGAGGGGGGGGGGTGCCGCTACTGCTCGAACAGCCAGGTCTTGAGCTTCTTCCTGAAGGAGAGGTGGTCTTGGGTCAGGCGCAGATTGGTCGGAAGTGAGTTCCAGGTCTTGGCTGCCAGGTAGGAGAAGGATCTTCCTCCTGTTGTCGCTCTTCGGATGCGGGGGACGGCGGCGAGGGCGAGGTTGGTTGATCTGAGGAGGCGCTTGGGAGTGTAGAAGCTGATCCGGTTGTTGAGGTAGCTCGGGCCTTGGTCGTGTAGGGCTTTGTGCGCGTGGGTGAGGAGCCGGAAGGTGATTCTCTTGTTGACCGGGAGCCAGTGTAGATCTCTCAGGTGTCCGGTGATGTGGCTGCGTCGGGGGATGTCGAGGATGAGTCTCGCCGAGGCGTTCTGGATCCGCTGGAGTCTCTTCTGGAGTTTGGCCGTGGTTCCGGCGTAGAGGGCGTTGCCGTAGTCCAGTCGGCTGGTGACGAGGGCTTGGGTGACCGTCTTCCTCGTCTCGGTGGGGATCCACCGGAAGATCTTACGTAGCATGCGCAGGATGTTGAAGCATGACGAGGAGACGGCGTTGACTTGTCTGGTCATGGAGAGGGAGGAGTCCAGGATGAAGCCCAGGTTCCGTGCGTGGTCTGTCGGTTTGGGTGCGGTGCCCAGGGCGGGGGGCCACCAGGAGTCGTCCCAGGCGGAGGGCGTGGAGCCCAGGATGAGGACCTCCGTCTTGTCTGAGTTCAGTTTCAGGCGGCTGGTCGTCATCCATTCGGCTACGTCTCTCATCCCTTCGTGCAGGTTGGCTCTGGCGGTGGCGGGGTCGTTGGTCAGGGAGAGGATCAGCTGGGTGTCGTCGGCGTAGGAGATGATGTTCAGGTTGTGTTGGCGTGCGATGGCCGCGAGGGGGCTCATGTAGACGTTGAAGAGGGTTGGGCTCAGCGAGGATCCTTGGGGTACGCCGCAGATGACTTTGGTGGCCTCTGACTTGTACGGTGGTAGGATCTTCTCCCAGGGCGTTCCCCTATCTCCCCCTCTGCGTTTGCTTAGCTTCAGTTCCTAAACTGGTATTAAATCACCTAATCCGCTATAACCCCTTTGTGCCAGGTCTCCCAAATCTTCCCATATTTATTCTCACAGCCTCTACCTCTTTTTTAATGATTTTACAGCGTATCATACCCTCTTCCCAATGTCGGAAGGATGGTGCCATGTCACATCCCCAGATACACTACTTCACTTTTAAAGCAGCCTTCAAAATGAAGTTTAGGCATCGTCAGATCAACAAAAAATAGACTAGGTTCCAATATGGTAGATTTGTCATCTGTCATGGAACTGAAAGCACAGTCTATGCTTCTTGACTGTCAAGCGTGGAAGGGTATACTCAGATGTGAGTCCCTTGCTCATTGCACCATCAGGATTCAAGCAAGCCGGGCCGAAGACGCCTGAAATGGCAGAAACCGGTCCCCGGAAGCTTGTTTCCTTCCCAGTGTAAGAATTGGCTTTTGTAGTCTGGTCTGCCCTGTTCCCATGATGCACTGGGCCAGGGACAGACTAATTTGCATACAGCCAGGTTCTGAAACTGGGATGGTGCAATGAGCTAAAAAACGGTGTTGGATCCACCCCTGATCTCTTGACTGGGTGAGAGTACTCTGCTTAATTCAGAGACTCTGTCCATCACCACCCCTTGTTGTAAATAATTTTGTCCACCCTAAGCGTGGAAGGGTATACTCAGATGTGAGTCCCTTGCTCATTGCACCATCAGGATTCAAGCAAGCCGGGCCGAAGACGCCTGAAATGGCAGAAACCGGTCCCCGGAAGCTTGTTTCCTTCCCAGTGTAAGAATTGGCTTTTGTAGTCTGGTCTGCCCTGTTCCCATGATGCACTGGGCCAGGGACAGACTAATTTGCATACAGCCAGGTTCTGAAACTGGGATGGTGCAATGAGCTAAAAAACGGTGTTGGATCCACCCCTGATCTCTTGACTGGGTGAGAGTACTCTGCTTAATTCAGAGACTCTGTCCATCACCACCCCTTGTTGTAAATAATTTTGTCCACCCTAAGCGTGGAAGGGTATACTCAGATGTGAGTCCCTTGCTCATTGCACCATCAGGATTCAAGCAAGCCGGGCCGAAGACGCCTGAAATGGCAGAAACCGGTCCCCGGAAGCTTGTTTCCTTCCCAGTGTAAGAATTGGCTTTTGTAGTCTGGTCTGCCCTGTTCCCATGATGCACTGGGCCAGGGACAGACTAATTTGCATACAGCCAGGTTCTGAAACTGGGATGGTGCAATGAGCTAAAAAACGGTGTTGGATCCACCCCTGATCTCTTGACTGGGTGAGAGTACTCTGCTTAATTCAGAGAGTCTGTCCATCACCACCCCTTGTTGTAAATAATTTTGTCCACCCTAAGCGTGGAAGGGTATACTCAGATGTGAGTCCCTTGCTCATTGCACCATCAGGATTCAAGCAAGCCGGGCCGAAGACGCCTGAAATGGCAGAAACCGGTCCCCGGAAGCTTGTTTCCTTCCCAGTGTAAGAATTGGCTTTTGTAGTCTGGTCTGCCCTGTTCCCATGATGCACTGGGCCAGGGACAGACTAATTTGCATACAGCCAGGTTCTGAAACTGGGATGGTGCAATGAGCTAAAAAACGGTGTTGGATCCACCCCTGATCTCTTGACTGGGTGAGAGTACTCTGCTTAATTCAGAGACTCTGTCCATCACCACCCCTTGTTGTAAATAATTTTGTCCACCCTAAGCGTGGAAGGGTATACTCAGATGTGAGTCCCTTGCTCATTGCACCATCAGGATTCAAGCAAGCCGGGCCGAAGACGCCTGAAATGGCAGAAACCGGTCCCCGGAAGCTTGTTTCCTTCCCAGTGTAAGAATTGGCTTTTGTAGTCTGGTCTGCCCTGTTCCCATGATGCACTGGGCCAGGGACAGACTAATTTGCATACAGCCAGGTTCTGAAACTGGGATGGTGCAATGAGCTAAAAAACGGTGTTGGATCCACCCCTGATCTCTTGACTGGGTGAGAGTACTCTGCTCAATTCAGAGACTCTGTCCATCACCACCCCTTGTTGTAAATAATTTTGTCCACCCTAAGCGTGGAAGGGTATACTCAGATGTGAGTCCCTTGCTCATTGCACCATCAGGATTCAAGCAAGCCGGGCCGAAGACGCCTGAAATGGCAGAAACCGGTCCCCGGAAGCTTGTTTCCTTCCCAGTGTAAGAATTGGCTTTTGTAGTCTGGTCTGCCCTGTTCCCATGATGCACTGGGCCAGGGACAGACTAATTTGCATACAGCCAGGTTCTGAAACTGGGATGGTGCAATGAGCTAAAAAACGGTGTTGGATCCACCCCTGATCTCTTGACTGGGTGAGAGTACTCTGCTTAATTCAGAGACTCTGTCCATCACCACCCCTTGTTGTAAATAATTTTGTCCACCCTAAGCGTGGAAGGGTATACTCAGATGTGAGTCCCTTGCTCATTGCACCATCAGGATTCAAGCAAGCCGGGCCGAAGACGCCTGAAATGGCAGAAACCGGTCCCCGGAAGCTTGTTTCCTTCCCAGTGTAAGAATTGGCTTTTGTAGTCTGGTCTGCCCTGTTCCCATGATGCACTGGGCCAGGGACAGACTAATTTGCATACAGCCAGGTTCTGAAACTGGGATGGTGCAATGAGCTAAAAAACGGTGTTGGATCCACCCCTGATCTCTTGACTGGGTGAGAGTACTCTGCTTAATTCAGAGACTCTGTCCATCACCACCCCTTGTTGTAAATAATTTTGTCCACCCTAAGCGTGGAAGGGTATACTCAGATGTGAGTCCCTTGCTCATTGCACCATCAGGATTCAAGCAAGCCGGGCCGAAGACGCCTGAAATGGCAGAAACCGGTCCCCGGAAGCTTGTTTCCTTCCCAGTGTAAGAATTGGCTTTTGTAGTCTGGTCTGCCCTGTTCCCATGATGCACTGGGCCAGGGACAGACTAATTTGCATACAGCCAGGTTCTGAAACTGGGATGGTGCAATGAGCTAAAAAACGGTGTTGGATCCACCCCTGATCTCTTGACTGGGTGAGAGTACTCTGCTTAATTCAGAGACTCTGTCCATCACCACCCCTTGTTGTAAATAATCTTGACTGTCAAGGCTCACCTGTGATGGATAATCATCCATTTAGACATAGCACTGCGTCTTGCGTTACTTAGTTGGCCTTGGTATTGTATGCCTTTGTCCTCTCAGATGCAGGCCTTTACGTTTGGGGGCAGGTTCAGTCAGTGGGTGACAGGAACACATGTCCACTGTTCATGGAGGGCAGTAAGGAACAAAACAACATCCTTTATAACTTTTTCTAAAGATTGATCGTAGCATGGTTGGAGGCTGCTCGGCAAATTGCCAAAACATCTGTTCTTCGGCCTGGGAGAAGTGGCTCGATTCCTATATGTGTGACTCTCAGACCACCCCTTTATCCCTATGAGAGCATGTTAAGGTTCACCTGTACCACTGTCTGCCAACGCTGTATCCTCTGATTGGGAAACTGGTTGTTCCTCCTTAGGGCGACAGGGACAATTATTCTCCTTTCTCCAGGAAGATATTTACTTCTGGCTTCTGAAAGATATGATGGCTACTACGTACTTCCCAAGGAAACAGTGTATGGGCGAGAATTGCCAACTACTGGGTCTATGCCACGAATTCCCTCTTCTGATTCAATGGGTTGTTGATAGCCAAAATGTTATAATAACAGCTGAACAGGCCGGGATGGCATCACGGAAGGCAGAGAAAGTGAGGATATTTAATAGCAATCAGCAGCAGCACTAGAACAGATCAACTGTTTGAACAGCTGTACTTTAAACTTCAAAGCTAGAAAAAATGTCCTTTATACCTTAGGTTACACAAAGAGAAACAAACAGTGCATGTGCATCCACAGTTTTTTTCCATCACTACTTTCACAAAAAGTACTATTTGTCTTTCAGTGAGAGGTAGGGGGAAAGGTGTGTTGCTTGCATGTTCTCCTGTACAATCTGCAAGTGGGAGACCTCATAAGGGCTGGGGAAAATGAGTGGAAATCCAATTATGCGGTTCATCAAGCAGTAACATTCCTAAAGGAGGAGGTAAGATTAAGGAGCCAGGAGTGAAGATAGTCTGGCACTTCCTGACACCGAAGAAGCTCTTCTTTTGGAGCTCTTCCTCACTCCGGCGGTGACAAAAGCAGCCCCCTCCAGGCTACTAAAGAAGTACAAAGCTCCTGAGGTGGACCCGGCTTTCTTCCGATTGGATCCAACCCCTGATTCCGTAATTGTGACCGGTGCGAGGAAGCAACACGCCACCACCCCGTCCTCCAATGTGCCTCCGGACAAGGAGAGTCGCTGGTAGGATTCAGCGGGCAGGAAGGTGTGCGGGACGACCGCTACCTCTATGAAGGCTGCCAGTGCTTCGGCACTTTTGGGGCGCTATGATCGGGCACTGTGGGAGTCCCTCCAGCAGTTCGCCGACCTCCTCCCACGGGAAAAGAAGGAGGATTTCATGGAGATCCTGAATGAGGGATTGCTGGTGTCCAACCAGCTGATCAGCGCAGGTGCAGACTCGTCGCTCCTGGCAGCCCACGGGTACTGCCATGGAGTTAATCAGAGGCGCCACGCTTGGCTCAGATTGACGTCACTGAAGCCTGAAGCCCAGCAGAGGGTGGCCAACCTGCCCTTCTCGGGCGAGACCCTGTTCGGGAAACACGCCGACGATGAGATGGCCCGCATGAAGGCGGAGGCCGAGATTCTAACGGCTGTGGGTTTGGAGAAGCCCAAGGACCAGAAAAAGACCTACCGCCCGTTCCAGAGACGGTACGGGGCGCAGGGCAGAGGGCGAGGTCAACAGTCTGGACAGCAGCAACAGCTCCAGAGAAAGCCCTTACAGAAACGTCAGAGGGGCAGGGGTGGACAGCAGTCTGCCGCCGCGACCAAAGGCCCGGCCGGGTCTAGGCCCTGAGCGATTACTTCCCCGTCATCCGTTACCCGCTCTGGTGGAGGGAAGCGTTCAATATTTTCTGGCAGAGTGGAGAAAAATTACTCAGGACAAGTGGGTGCTGAATATTGTTTGCAATGGATACAGTCTTCGGTTCATCAGCCCGCCTCCAGCAATACCACCGGTTTGCTCGCAGTCTCAGCTGCGCGAGCTCCAGGCGGAGGCCGATACCCTGTTAAGGAAAAGGGCGATAGAAGACGTCCCTCTGTCCCAAAGGGGAAGAGGTCTGTACTCACTGTTCTTTCTAGTCCGCAAAAAGGACAAGAACGAGTTCAGGCCTATTCTGGATTTGGGACAAGCAAACAAGTGGATTCGCAGAGAAAAGTTTCGCATGCTGTCCTTACACCAGATTTACCCTCAACTGCAAAGGGGAGACTGGCTGTGCTCAATAGAACTGCAAGATGCATACTTCCACGTGCCCATTGCACAGAAACACCAGAAGTTCCACGGGTACTGCCATGGAGTTAATCAGAGGCGCCACGCTTGGCTCAGATTGACGTCACTGAAGCCTGAAGCCCAGCAGAGGGTGGCCAACCTGCCCTTCTCGGCAGAATTCTTAAGATTTTAGTCTTGTCATAATGGGGTACTGTTTTTGGCTGTACTACTGGGTGGGAGCAAGCGCCACATTAGCAAACATGTATGATACGAGTAAAATGTCTAAGCCCACCTCTTCTCGTCGCATGACTAGGCTCCAGGCCGCCGCAGTACAACCCCTCCCAAGTCTTACTGCCATCGATAAAATGCTACAGAAGACCATTGGAGTGGTGGCCTCTGTAATCGAGAATACAGAGAGGCGAATGTCTATAACTCCTGCTATTTCCCCTCCCCAGGTTGACGGGGATTTCTCTCCCTGTACCAACAACCCCCCCCCCCCCCCGATTTTAGTTCCTCTATCGTGTGCTCGTTTGCAGGGTTACCCTGTGCGCAAATTGTACAAGATGTAAGTGTAACCCCAGTGGCTCCCGAGTCCCGTCCGAAACTTGCGGCCAGGAAAACTTACAAACCGCGGCTGAGGAGTAAGAAGTGTAAATATATGAAATTAGTTAAAAGACACCAATCTGTAGCGGAGGCCGAACTTACCCACATAGACCCCCCCTTGCATAATGTAGGGACCCCGGTTTGGGCCACACATCTCATATCTGACTTAGAAGCTTGTATTGATCAGATTATTAGTTCCTACTGCAAACCACTAACATCTAGACTTGAAAGATTGATCTCTATGATCAACAATGCAGGGGGAGGGAGACCACAGCCGCGTAGGCCTTCAGGGAATTCTATCTACTGCGCCCACAGCTATCCCTGACCCTAAAACTCTAGCAGGTGATAAAAATGTACAAGTTGCTCTGGCCCAAGGTAGCGCATCATCTACCCAGGATCCTGGGCTATCTTTGTCCAGGGATGGGGCGACAGTGGCGGGGTCAAGCATTACACCGAGGGGAGCTAGGGAAAACAGCACAGCTCCTCTAAATCACCAAATAAGACCCAAAAGAGACATCCTAGCTCTGCCTAATCTAGAACATCCGGAAGAGTCTCTACCATACGTCGTGGTTCTGGTTGGGGTCCCCCCATTAAGCCAGGGGAAAAGTGAGGATTACACCGAATTAAAAAATAAGTGTATTCAATGGCTTAATTTAAATAGGCCCACCCCCCCTAATGTCTCTGGCGAAATATTGGGTGTAAGAAGGGTAGATTGGATAGGGTCAGGGCCCAAAACTATCGCGGGAAACTGCGTAGTGATTAATTTTAGGAGCCCTAGAGCAGTGGAATACATTTGTAGCAGGTCACCATCCTGGGTACCCATGCAGATTGTCCCTCTGCACTTATCATTCTTTTACCCAACTCATCACTGGAGACTCGGTAAAACCAAAAGTGTTTTTCCAGAAGAGCCCATGAGTACTGTGCCACCGAAATTTGGACACAACATACCACCATGGGAGGTGTCCCGACCGTACTATCCTCCATTCTCTCACTTCCAACAGAGTAACAGGTATAGCGTGTTGGAGCAGGTCGATTGACGCCCGGCGTGGCAGAGACCCTTACCCCAAAAGTGTAGTGGTCAAGGTTTGCCAGGAGGGGAAGTGATAGGAAATGATATGAATTCCACCCCTAGGGACCAAACAAGATGTGGTGCAGACAGTGTAGCCCCTGCTCAACGTGGGAGGACTAAGAATACGGGAGATAAATCAGCCACCCCTGTAATAAACCGGAAGGTGATTCAATTGATCTCTTGGAACATTGCGGGGTTAAACAAAAAGATGGATATACCCGATTGGAACAACTTCATCGAGGGATTTGACGTTTGTATGTTCCAAGAGACATGGAGCTTGCTCCCCATATTTAAATCGGGGTACTCCACTTTTTATACTCCCGCAATAAGTACAGGGAATGGTAGACCGGCGGGGGGCCTCCATGTCTGGATCAAGATTGCACTAAACTGGAAAATAACTGTTCATAAATCAGCTTCGGAGGATATCTTGCATCTTTCAATTCAAGGGCAGGAGAAAGATAGTAAGATAGACCTATATAATGTTTATGCAAGGGGATCTCCGGGGGCCCAAATGTCAGATACAATAACCACTCTGGAGCTAGAAATAGCCAATAAGCATCCTCTCTCTAAAACCATTGTAGGAGGTGACTTTAATTGTACCTTCGAACCCCTAAGTAGGGAAGATCCCCTGGGGATAGAGGAGGAAGACTCCAAACACTGCATACCACCACTGACGCTAGAACCAATTAAAAAATGGTCGCCAAGGGCAATCCAGATTAATGCCCTGACCCTGGAATGCAAGTTGAGAGCACTTAATGGTAGGACTAGCTCCGATCCAGACGGGGCAAATACATTTAATAGGCTAAATGGCCAATCAAGAATAGACTATATTTTATTGGACATAAAGCTCTGGCGTGATCTAATTGACATGGTGGTAACTCCATCACAGGACAGTGATCATAACCCTCTTTGCATGAAGATAGGGTGGTGTCCTAAACATGAAGTTAGAAATAAAGCTCCTCTAATGCAAACGAAGGAGGTGACCCCTTTTAACGCCAACTGTAGACTGAAATGGAACAGGGTTAAATCCCAGGAAGAGACTTTGAGTAAGATCAGGGAGCATTTAATAAAGACGACTATAGACCTAGAGCAACTGGTAGCTGACCCTAAAAGTCTTCGTGCCCTTCCTTCTCATCCGTCTATAAGAACGTAATCGAGAAAGTGGGCCAATACTTCACTATTCATAGCAGTTGTGGCAGGCAGAATCACGCCCAGGTAAAATCTAGCAACCCCTGGTACTCGGCTCAATGCACCACAAAAAGGAAGGCGCTAACTGCAGCTTTACTTGTAAAAAATCCTTCACTAGTTAGAGCGGCTAGGAAGGACTATGCCAGGTCCTTAGTGCAAGCAAAGCGTGACTGGGAAGAACAACACTGGCAGGATCTTAAATCCGCGTCCCAGCTGAAGAACTCTTCCTTATTCTGGGACTTAATAAATAAAGCTAGGAAAGGGGGAGCTGAGCCCATCACGAACCACATTACGGAACATCAATGGTACTCTCACTTTTATGAGTTGTACTGTGGAGGAGTAGAGTTATGTCCTCCACCACTAGTTAATGAGAATGGCGGTGGAGCAGTTATAGCCTCCGAAGACCCCTTCTCCATAATGGAGGTAAAAACGCCCATTAAACATCTGACACCGGGAAAGGCGGCTGGGCCGGATGGGCTCCCTGGGGACCTTCTGTTAAATGACCCAGTAACCTAATCACCAGGGGACATCCAGTGCTGGACTCTTGGAAGGGAGCCGAGGTGGTAACTGTGTACAAGAAGGGGGCAAGAGATGATCCTGCCAACTACAGACCAATCAGTCTGATAGACGTGGTCCAGAAAGTAGTTGGCAGGGTTATTATTGCTCGGGTCGGGCTCTGGATGGAAGAGGAGAATATCCTCTCCCATCTCCAAGCGGGATTTAGACAAAAGGTGGGCACGATGGATCAGGTCTTCCGCTTCTTTGCTACTTATTGGAAGACCGTGACCATCGGGAAGGGTAGCCTGTACATGGCGTTTATAGATCTAAAAACAGCCTTTGATTAGTGCCACGCCCTAAGTTATGGGAAGTATTACAAAAAATGGGTTTCCTCTCTGCTCTCTTGGATTTCATTATGAAATTACATGAGGGGAATTACGCAAGGGCCAGATGGGGCTCCCAGGGACAGCTCACAGAAAGGGTGGCTGTGAGGAGAGGAGTACGCCAGGGATGTGTAATGGCGCCGACCCTGTTCTCCCTCTATGTGAATGGGGTGGTGGACCATTTGAGGGAGGACCCAGCCGACGCGCCATCCCTGGCGGGGGAAAAAACTCCCACCCTGCTCTTCGCGGACGACACCCTCCTGATATCGAAAACACCTTCCGGCCTTCAAAGGTTGCTAGATCGTTTTTGCTCCTTCTGTGTGGACAGAGATCTTATTATTAATACCTCTAAGACAAAGCTTATGGCCTTCTCCCCCTCCAAGAGATTTAAGAACAATGTCTCCCTTAATGGCACCCCACTGGAGTTGGTAGACTCATTCGACTATCTGGGGGTAAGGGTTAATAGTCTGATTAATTGGAAGGACCATCTAACCAAAATGCTTTTAAATCATAAGCGTGTCTCTGGAGCGATCCTTCAGGAGCAGCGAGAGTCGATGAGCAAACCTGTAGCCCCTGCCCTCTCGATGTATGAAGGCCAAGCATTGCCCTCGGCACTGTATGGCGTAGAGATGTGGGGGTTCGAGAACATAACTGACCTGGTGAAATCTGATAACAAGTTCCTGCGTGAATTGGTGTCCCTTCCCCCTCCACCCCGTTAAAACCATTATGTCAAGACATGGGCAGGCAGTCCTTAGCAGACGTAGCCCGCCTGTGCCCGCTACTTTATTGGGTTCGTCTGAGACTGACCCCTGAGCTTTTAAACTATGTGGCCGCCTTGGACGAAATAATCTCATTTAGTGCGAGTAACAAGATCAAGTGGCTAAACAGCCTTAGACAGTTGGTCCTAAGGCTAGGTTTGAATGATGCATGGGCCACCCAAACACCACCCCCAAAGGATGAAATGAAGAAACTTTACTGGGATTGGGTGCAGGAGGAGGGTTTACGCAGAGGTAATGGGGGTACCCTTAACAGAGAGGTTCCTAGAGTTCAAGTCGTCCGGAAACTTGAACCATTCCTTGACTATATACAAAAACCCCTAGATAGAGCACTTTACTTAAAACTCAGGTTTGGGACCCTGCCGGTGAAGGAAATCACGGCAGGGTGGAATGCTTCAAACCCATTAGATAAATCTTGCCCTGGGTGTGCTGCCCCGAAGGAGTCCGTGGCTCACCTTCTTTTTGCTTGCCCAGCATATAGGGGAGCAAGAAAGACATGGTTAAACCCGATATGTAGGGAGCTGGGCCTTAGGTGTCACAAGATGGCTCTGAGGGTTCTCGCTACGGACTCCTCATCGCTAGTTCTGGTTTGCGGGGTGGCAACATTTCTGGGTGGTGCATGGCTGACTCGCTTGCGCAGGTTAAAACAAATGTCCTAATCAAAAACCATATATGCACTTTATTCGCACCTCTCTTGATGTTTTTATGCTGCTAGCTTTTTATATTTTTAATGTATATAGCAATATTTTTAAACATAGAGTGTATTTTGTACTCTTTAATACCGGTTGATGAATTCCAATGTTTGTATGAATGTCTACTTTTATGAAAAACATTTTATCGAATAAAGTACTACTACTACTACTACTACGTCCGTTCTCTTGAACAAGCTGGGGTTGCAAATCAACATGTCCAAGTCTGTCCCGACTCCGGTCCAATGCCTACAGTACTTGGGAGCATCCATCAATACGCTGTCTGCAAGCGTGTCTCCTTCGGATGAAAGACGATTATCACTCCTTCGGAAGGCTCAGGATCTTATGACCGCTCCATCTACGACAGCGAGGACGGTGTCTTCTCTACTGGGGTCGATGGCCTCCTGTATCTTCCTCCCACCACATGCGTGGCTACACATGAGACCGCTGCAGGAGTGTTATGTTATGTTATGTTATGTTATGTAGTTTTTATATAGCGTACGGCTACTCGGTAAGAGTGTCCCGACGCTTTCCACCAGCAGCTCAGAATAACACAACACAGCTAAAATCGGAAGACAACAGAGAAAAATAATAAAAACAGTAGACAATAAAACGGACTAAGAATTAAAAAGCCAGGTCTTCAGGCCCTTCCTAAACTGGAGTAAATTGGCAGTGCTGCAGAGCGGGAGTGGAAGCAGATTCCAAAGCTGGGGAGCTCTGCAACTAAAAGACCGCCCTCCAGCACGAGCCTTCCTCACCCGCGGGACCACAGCTTTAAAGAGGGATTCCGAGCGAAGAGAACGGACTGGATGATAGAAAGTCAGTCTCCGCTGCAGATATCCGGCCCCTGATCCATGCAAAGCTTTATGCATCAGGGTCAGGGTTTTAAACTGGATCCGCTTCCTGATGGGGAGCCAGTGCAACGTCTGAAGCAACCCGGAAGCTCGAGCTCGTCTGCCTAGGCCGAAAATCGCCCGGGCAGCAGAGTTCTGCACCACCTGAAGGCGCTGGACCAGGTAATCAGGGAGGCCAAGAAAGAGAGCATTGGCATAGTCTAGCCTTGAACCGACAAGAGCCTGCACAGTAATCCTCCTGTGCTCCTCAGACAGCAAGGGCAAAAATTTGCGGAGCATCTTCAGGATTCCGTAGCAGGTGCCGGCCAGGCCAAGAATATGACTACGTAGCGACAGCTGGTTGTCTAACCTGACGCCCAAATTTTTGGCCACCAAGGAAGACTGTGCCTGAGGGTTCATGTCGGACGGCCACCAATGCTGCCACTCCGGATCGGCAACGCAACCGAAAAATAAAATCTCAGACTTGCCCGAATTGGCCCTCAGACTGTTCCGCTGGAACCAGTCGAAGACCAATGCAAGACAGTCCCGGATTCTCTCTCCATCAAACTCTTGGTCTTTCCCGCATGTGAAGAGGAGTTGCGTGTCGTCGGCATAAGAGACGATCTGGGCCCCGTAAGCCTCCACCAAGGCCGCCAAAGGGGACATAAAGATGTTAAATAACGTGGGGCTCAACACAGAGCCCTGTGGAACCCCAACTCCCAATGGCGACATCTCGGCGGAACTCTGGGAGACCCAGACCGTCTGGCGGCGGCCTTCAAGAAAAGAAGTAAACCACCTGAGCACCGTCCCCCTAAGGCCGATGTCATAAAGCCTAGCTAAAAGCGCCTTGTGGGGGACGGTGTCGAAGGCCGCCGAAAGGTCTAACATGACCAGCATGGCCCTACCGCCGACATCCAGGGTCTCCCTGATGATCTCAGTCACCTCCAACAGAGCCGATTCCGTACTAAAATTAGGACGGAAACCCGATTGAGATGGATGGAGCAGATTATTAGCTTCCAAAAAGCTCGACAGGACACCGTGGGCATGTTTTTCCGTTATCTTCGCCAGCGCTGGTAGAAGCGAGATAGGCCTGTAGTTCGCCAAAGCCTCGGTGTCAAGACCCGGTTTGTTTAGGAGGGGGATCACCATTGCTCTTTTCCAAGAACTGGGGACCCTACCCTCCCTCAGGGAGGCATTGAGGATGGAGTTGACCAGTGGATTCACCACTGCCGCCATCCCGGCCAAAAATTTGGCAGGGCAGGGGTCCAGTGGCGAACCGGATTTGAGATTGGCCAGCAGAGTCCGGGAGACATCGCTGGAAACAGCAGGGAAATCGGACAGCACCGCCGCAGATGTATGCGGAAGACTGCGGACTGCCCTCACAGCGCTGCTTCCGTCCGGTCCCTCCACGAAGGTAGCCTGAATATCCTTGATCTTATTTGTGAAGAAACCAGCAAGATCACACGCCCAAGCATCCGCCGAAACTGGTGGTGGCGGATGGGAGCTGGGGGTCGTAAACTCCTTCACAATATTAAAGATCTCCTTACAGGAGTTCGCAGATGCCTCGATCCTCCTAGCCAGATAGTCCCTCTTGGCACCAAGGATGTCCCGATGGTAGTCGGAGGATGGTAGTCTGGAGGATCATTGGGACAAGAGGAGAGGAAACTGTGACGACAAGATTCGACTGTCTGCATGCTCTACAGTCTCTGAAATGGTGGTGTTCAGCGGAGAATCTCCTCAAAGGAGTTCCCTTCCACAAGGACATTCCCACTCAGGCCATCGTAACGGATGCCTCTCTCCACGACTGGGGAGCGCATTCCGGAGAGTTACAGATACAAGGGACGTGGTCCCCGACGGAGTCCACGTATCATATCAATTTCCTGGAACTCAGAGCGGTTAACTTGGCACTGAAGGCCTTTCATCCCTCCTTCCAGACCAACTCTCTGCTTGTACAGACGGACAATACGACCACGATGTATTACCTCAACAAGCAGGGGGGCTTGAGATCGTGCACCCTGTCGCAGGAGGCCAGGCGATCTGGCACTGGCTTCTTGCCAGAGGACTGACGATAACCGCTACTCATCTGCCAGGTGTGCAGAATGTTCAGGCGGACGCACTGAGCAGGCTGCAGAATGTTCAGGCGGATGCACTGAGCAGGCTGATCCAGGAAAACCACGAATGGGTCATAAACGACGAAGTACTCGGAGACGTCTTCGACAGGTGGGGCCCTCCAGACTTGGATCTGTTCGCCACCGCCGAAAACAGCAAATGCCGAAACTTCGCATCCAGGTACTTCCAGCAGGGAACGCTAGGGAATGCACTATGGATCGACTGGTCGAACAGCTTTCTGTACGCTCTTCCACCCATTCCCCTGATTCCGGCAGTGCTCATCAAACTAGCCCAGTCCAGGGTGCGGATGATCTTGATTGCCCTGGAGTGGCCCAGGCAGTGGTGGTTTACGGACCTGCTTCACCGGTCTCTCCTTCCTCACATTCGGCTGCAGTGCCGGCAGGACCTTCTCACGAAGTTCGGGGGGGCAGATGGTGCACCCCAACCTCTCATCTTTGAGTTTGGCGGCATGCCTCCTGAGATAGTGCAATATGGCCATTTGAATCTCCCCGCAGATTGTATGGACATACTGAAGGAAGCCAAGAGACCTTCCACTAGGACCTCTATGCGTACAAGTGGAAGAGATTTTGCATCTGGTGCAAGTCCAAGAACTATGATCCGACGACATGTAAAGAAGATGTCATCCTTCCATACCTTTTACATTTGGCTCAGGCTGGCCTTAACTGTCATTCCATTAAGGTTCATCTCGCCGCGCTTACTGCCTACAGGAAATGCCCTTCACAAACCTCCTTCTTCCAGATCCCTGTGATCAAAGATTTTTTGGAAGGCTTGAAGAAAGTGTTTCCTCCTGTCCGGCGTCCTTCGCCTTCATGGGTTTTGAATGTGGTGCTGTCCAGATTGATGAAGGAACCTTTTGAACCTATTCATAAGGCTTCGCTGCAGCACCTGTCGGCGTTCCTTGTGGCCATTACATCGGCCCGCAGGGTGAGTGAAATTCAGGCGTTGTGTTGCCAAGAACCTTATACTGTATTTCATGCTACTACGTTGTTATGCGTACTCACCCTAAATTTCTTCCCAAGTTTATTTCTGATTTCCATGTTAACCAGACCATAACTTTGTCTACATTTTTTCAGAATCCTTCTTCTCCAGCGGAAAGGTCTTTACATTCCCTGGATGTCAGGAGGGTGTTGAAATTTTATCTGGATAAAACCAAGGATATTCGTAGGTCGGACCAATTGTTTATTAACTATGGGTCAGTCAGGACAGGTCTTGCTACCTCTAAACAGTCCATTTCGAGGTGGATTATGTCCTGTATTCAATTGTGTTATCTAAAGGCTAATAAGACCTTGGGGGGTAAACCTAAGGCTCATTCCACCAGGGGCAAAGCTGCCACAACTGCTTTGCTACGTAATGTTCCCATTGCAGAAATCTGCAGGGCCGCCACGTGGAAGTCGGTCCATACCTTTGCTAAGCATTACTGTCTGGACTCTGATGCCAGGGTAGATGCTCAGGTTGGGCAGGCTTCGCTGCGAAATCTGTTCGCACAGTAGTGGTGTTGTACTCTTTCTCTCCACTGCCGTTTTTGTGTGGGGATGGGCTTGCCATTCTATTGACTAGATTATGACTATACACAGAGATCCCCTACTCCAGAAGGAGTAGTTTCTGTCCTGTAACTCCAGTTCTGTAGTAGGGGTATCTCTGTTATAGTCATAAGCGCCTGCCCTCCTCCCCGGTGGACACAAATGTTTATGTTCGGAATGCTACAGGTCTGGTGTTATACGCCTTCAAAAAGAACTGAAAGTAAATGGGACCTGCAGGGCATTCTGGGATACTGAGAAAGTTCTAGAAAGTTTTCTTAAAGGCACGGTATCCCTTTTTGAGCCACATATTCGCAGCCTATGGGGCTTGTCTGTCCTCCCCTTCCTCTCTATCATTCCTGAGGCTTTTCTGGTAAAAGGGGAAGTTTTTCTCTGTGAAGAAAACTTGGCAAGCTGGGCTGGTTGTGGTTTTTGGTGTAATGTCTAGCTGAAGTACTGGACAGTGTAGCCTGTGGATATAGGCTGCATTATATGTCTTTAAATTCTCTCTTAAGTGTCTTTGCAGGACTGCATTTTTAGACAGTTTAAGAGATTATTTTTGATTGCTCCGGGGTCTACGCTCATGAGCGGGACTATTCACTAGATTATGACTATAACAGAGATACCCCTACTACAGAACTGGAGTTACAGGACAGAAACTACTCCTTCTTTTTCCCGTGCCTTCATTAAGTAGCAAGTAAAGGCATGCCATAAAGAACTACAATTCCCAAGAAAATCGGGAGTAGCAAATTGAAACGTGACATCTAACAACCAATCAATGTCTCCTTAGTCCATTACATTGCCTCTATTCAGCACCATGGCTTCCTCTTCTTTTTTTGCTGTGGAACGTAGTGATGCAATAGAACATCTCACTTCTGATAGTTTTTTTTAGCTTTAGATCCTATTGGGAAAACAAGCATTGGCATAGCCAATGGGTTTAGCCTTTTTGGACCTTATAAGTGTTTATCGATGCAACAGTTGATGTTGTTGCGCCAAGGAAATTGTGCTGGATAACTAAACACTTATAAAGACCCAAACGTGAGACCTATTGGCTATGCCGATGCTTGTTAGTTAGGAGATTGAGTTCTTTAAGTGTAGGAAAAGTAGTATTGTTAGTAGCTTAGATTTGGCCCTTACCTGCAGAGATTTGAATAGCAAATCCAGAGTGTGGATTGAGCTTGTCTTGTCTCCAACAGGATTTTGAATTGAGGAGAAGCTCCCAGCCCACTGTCCAGCAGCCTGAGAATAAGGTCACGTTCACTTATAGATGTTTCCTACTGGTTGCTACATCTGTGCTCTGATTCGTTCCTATATCTATGGTTTCCACTGGGGTTAGGGTTCTAATTAGCTGATAGGTCTGGGGTTCTTAATGGTTCCTGGGGCTATGGTTTCTATTGGATTTGGGGTTTAGGATTAGTGTTCTGAGTAGTTGATAGATCTGGGATTCTGATTGGTTCCTGGGGCTAGGGTTTCTATTGGGCCTATGGCGTGGGGTTTAATTCCTGATTGGCTGCTAGGACTCATGCTGTGATTGGTTGTAAAGGCCTGGTCTCCTATTGGTCTTAGGGCTAGTGGTGTGATGGGTTAGGGCTAGGGTTCCCATTGGCTGAAGGGGTAACCTGATCACTAGGGCTAAATAAGCTTAGGGTTCAGGGAGTCTCTGCCCGGGAATCTCGGCTGAGGGCAGAGAGGACAAGGACAGTTGCCTGTTTGGCCTAGGGCCAGGAATGCTGCCTTTTTTTACCATTCACCAGCACCCACCTTAACCCATCCACAAACATTAACACAATCGCAGCAAATGAACTTTATTAATTTACTGCAGATACATCCTAGCAACATTTCAATACCTCTACAACAACTACAAAACCCCACATACCACATCCCTATACCCTTCTACTTCAATTACCACACAATAACAACACAATTTCCACACAAGACACCACTCTGTCCTATACCAGTAACCAATCCACACATCAGCGACACAACACAAAGCCACATTATACATAACATTATTCCATCCAAACACATACTCCCTGGTCATGCAAATCATCAGCTCTAGTCCTCTACTTTCTCCTATCAGAGACCCTTATGTCACCACCAAACATGCACTCAGTCCTTCATCATTTCATTCACCAACACCCTCCTCCTCTTTTTACCAAAAATACAAAACCCTTACACTACACTCCACCACACGTATTACCTCTTCTAGCCAGCAAATTTAACACAAACACTCAGAGTTCCGGTCCATCCCCTATCACACACCACATGCACTCTTGCCAACATCACCACCCCTCTACCATTCAACTTCCACTAACAAGCAATACCTTACATGCAAATCCTTCTCAGAAAACCACTACATCATTATCTGCTCTCACTCCTCCACAACAACAAAACATAGCACACACACCAGCATAACAACTTTTCAGACACACAATTTCATAATACAGTCCATCACAAAGCGGAAACAAAATGCCACTCCCACCCTCCTGACTACATGAATTATATACATCCTAAACCATATTACTGACAAGCTTTCTCTCTACCACCACACCTAACACAAATACAGCAACACAAAAACTCTTGTTCATCCGCCTCTCATACATTGGACACTTTAGAGCCTTACAACATGAGCCACATGCTACACCACCACCCCTAACTCATACACCTTCTACTCTAAACACACACACAAAATACACGACAAACACTGAAAGTTTGACCAGGTAAAAATAACGCCGGTTTTCTCGCCGTGAGCAGAACGCTGATTGCGGAATATGGGATCACGTACTTGTGAATGGAATAATAGTACTGGTGGGAGAATGACTACTGTATAACAGGACATGAAGGAGATGGGATGACTGTGCAGTTGACGATTGAGTGTGAAGGCTATATTAAACTTTGAGTTATGGAAACAAATTTAAACACCTGGACACTTTTGAAGGAAATCGGGATTTGGACATTTTGAACTAGCCATAACAAGAATACTATTTGAGATTACGAGAGGAGGAACAAGGACATAACGAAAATAACATAGGAGAAGGAACTTTTAACAGTGTGGACTAAAGAAATATTGGCGGATATTTTGTCGTGTGTACTATTTATCAGCCCCGAAGAAGTCATTTTGCTTGATAAGAGCACAACGAAACACGTGTTGGCTGCGGTTGCTTTGGATTTGTGTTATGGTTGATGAATAATACGGATTATAGATATACGGATTACATGAACTGTACCAATTGGAGAATATTTCCGTACAAGAAGAAGAATAAACATATGGACACTAACTAATTTATTGTGTTTTGAGTGCTCATGGAGGGCATTTTTGTTTAAAATACACAACAAGCCACTGTTCATAACTTTGCATCCCCATGTTTACTACACAACAAGCCTACTCTGCAAAAACAGCACAGCTCACCAACTCACTCTGTACCACCATTTCCACCACCTACGCACGCAGACCCAGCAAAATGCCTTCTAGACCTGCTGGACGAAGAATACGATATAGATAAGCAACACTATCGATATCCTCATACAGCTAATACTGCCACCTTCCACAAGTTCAACAAATACTGCTTGCCCTTCTACAAAACAAGGTTACACAATCACCAAAACCCAATCTCTAAACTGCCTACTAATAAATGATCAATCCCTCTCTAAAAACAACCATCACATCTACGACCTACTCACTGACACACAACCTGACGTACTCTTCGTACCTGAATCTTGGTTAGGAGATGACATTTCTCCAGTGTGCATAAATAGTTTGGGCTATTAAACTATCGCACACAATCGTGTATGCAAAAGAGGAGGTGGCCTAGCTGTTATTTTCAAGCAAACAATAAATCTCCCTAAAGCTGACAACGTCTCCATACAAGGTTGTGTGGCCCTCTTCATCAGGTGCAATCCTACACCATCTTCATCCTGTAACTTCCTACTCCTTTACAGACCACCACCTCGCAATGCAACATTCCCAAACACATTCTAGATGCAATTTCAAATGTGATAACACTACAGTCCAACCTATGCATTCTTGGTGACCTAAGCATTTGGCTTGACGAACCCAAAATGCTGAAACCAAAAACTATCATCAGTGGCCTAAACGCACTGTACCTATACCAGATCGTTCATAAACCCACACACATCGCTGAACACATCATAGAGGTTGTTTTTGCAAATCCAGTACTAGTTGCCTTTCATATAAATACGCCAGTCACACAATCAGAACACGATTATCTAGCTTTCCAACATAAAACACCACAAAGCAACACACCTAAAACCACTTTACATGAATCCACCTATCGACAGTGGAACAAACTTAATTTTTAAAATACTTAAAAATGCAAAAAAACATCCAACACAGATCTAGACACAATACATTCTGTTTAAAAACAATATGAGTGGCTACAGGAAGCTTTTGATATCCTAACCCCTCTCAGAACAACAAAACAGGACAAAAGAAAACGGGCATCATGGAGAAATACAGAACTAAAAGAGATTAAACAGCAAAATAAAAAAGCTGCAACACACCTGGGTCAAAACAAACCGCACTCAAGGCAAACATCACCTACAGAAACGTAACGGATTATACCGCAATCTAAAAAGATGAACAAGAATTTGCAGGGCAATAGGTCTCACATTTACGCAAGTTTGAGCTATTGGCATTGTAAATAACAATGCCTTTTATTTATGTGTTGGTTTTTAAAACATAAATAAAAGGCATTATCATGTACAATGCCAATTGCTTAAACTCTCGCAAATGCGAGACATATTGCATTGGAAATACTTGTTATACAGGCATGCAGTTTGGGGTTAGACATCTTAATAAAGGTGTACTATCCCATGTGGTCTCTTGGCACGAGAAACAATGGTCTTACTGAAAATAAAATTGGCACCTTTGTCAAGTTTAAAAATAGAAATTAGTATTACATAATTGTATAATGCAGTTTTCGTCTCTCTGGAGGCAGGCACCGATTGACCAGCTAAATGTGACATGTGAAGCTTTTTGGCTTTGACGGGAAGACGTCCTGTGCCAGAATTAATGACAAACAAATTAACTAACTCAAGTGACTGACAACTGCTTCTCCGGCACTTCAAACAGATTATGAATGAAGTGTCAGTAATGTGATGAAGTCTAGCCAGAGAAACAAAAGCAGTTACCCCGAGGTGGCAGCAGCTTGTGAGCCCCGCCCACACCCCTTCCTTGGGCCCAGGGTGCTTATGCCCAAATTTACAGTCCCCTCTGCTAACTGTGGCTGGGGAGACCCCACTAAAGAAGTCTGGTTGTATGTTACTGGCTGTGACAATCAGCTGTAATGGTAGTGGGTTTCCGTTCTACTGTAAATATTGTGGGGGGGGTGTGGAGGCAGGGAACACACCGTTGAGCATTCCGCTTGAATTATTATTACCAGTTATAATCTAATAATCGCCTTTACCTTGAAATTCTCACCGAATTTCTTAAACCAAATGCATAGAAGGAACTCATCCTATTACTGAAGAATTCACTGACAAACTGACAAATCATTACACGACCAAAGCAGACATGTTGGACTCCTATTTAAACAAAGGAACACCAGCAGCACCAACCACTTTATAAACCACACCTTCAAGAGTAGGCTAACCCAGTCTCTGCATTCCTTTAAATAAATATCCCAAATGGAATTTATGGATCTGGTCAAGCAAGCAGGCCTGCCGGCAATCCTTCTGACCCATGTCCACCACTTCGAGAACATTCTTCCAAATACCTCTGCTACCACACCAGTAAGAAGAATCATCAATAATTCCTTAACTATGGGAATCTTTACAGAAGACCTAAAAAATGCATATATACTGCCATTATTAAAGAAAAAAAACCTGGACCTGCTAGACCCAGACAACTACAGACCAATCACAAATGGCCTTTCCTCGGCGAACTGATACAAAGAACTACATTCGCACAGATGTCACATTTCATTGAAGATAACTCCATACTTTCAGAATACCAAACCGGGCTCAATCCAGGAAGAGGCACAAAACCTGTTCTCATTGTCATCTGGGATAACCTTAAAAACACAGTAGACCGAATGGGGTTGCTGCATTACTTCTCTTGGACCTTCTCTTGGACCTCTCAGCTGCCATTGATACAGTTAACCATGACACACTAATACAAAGACCCTACATACCCAGCAAAGAGGGGACTGTTCTCGACGGGATCATATCCTACCTTCGAAACAGAACAAATGTCTTCCATTCTCCCCCTTTCTCATACAAATAATACTTCACTAAAGCAGGGGTCCGTCAAGGCTGTTCCATATCACCCATGCTTTTAAACATCTACATGAAGTCATTACCAGCAGTGATCAATTATTTTCACCTCACATGCTATAACTATGTAGATGACACACAAATACTCCTATAACTGGAAATCCCCAAAGACGTTGGAAAATCACACATTTTCAGTTGCCTCATAGACATTGTCAGTGGATGATATGGAGTCATCTCAAATTGAATGCATCCAAAACGGATACGTGTGGTGATTGGAAAAATTATGATCCACTTCCTGTCTGGCTAGAAGATCTGGGAACACCCCCTAAAGTATCTAAGAAACCTTGAATTTACCATGGACTCTAAACTATCAATGGACAAATTAGCAAGATCAAACTTCCTTACTATGAAAACTCTGTTTTGCATCTTCCCCCTGCTGAGATTTCCACACAAAGTCCAGGCCACGATCTCTCTTGTACTGTCTAAACTTGATTACGCCAATGGCCTCTACCACAGATCATCTTTATCTACAACGGATTCAGAACTCTGCTGCCAGACTACTCCTACATGTAAAACCACAAGCCCATATCTCCTCAGCCTTGAGAGCCCAACATTGGTTACCAGTTGGCAGAAGATACACATTCAAGCTATTTTGTATCACCCACAAAGCAATACATAGAACAGGACTGCTCTTCATCAGGAGTAAAATCACTAAATACATTTAGCAAAGGAAACTGAGCTTCATATCCTACCATACAAGAAAAAAAACATAGGTGGCACATCCTTCTCTGTTAAAGCAGAATTCATTACCCCCAAACATAAGATCCACAGAAACTATCTTCAGAAGATTACTCAAGATTTGGCTCTTCCCTACATATCCACCATACTCAAACATAAATGTACAGCATATCCCTGCGTACATAAACATTCATTTTGAGAGAGAGAGTGTGTTTGTGTGTGTGTTTTTGTGTTTTTTGGACTTGGCCCTTATTGTCCTAAAATTTTTCGCTTTTCCCCCTAGCCTTTTTACTGACATGGTGTGTCTGAACTGAAAATAATAAATGTTGTGCAATGGTGTACGCACCTTTATTTCCGCCATTGTAGAAATTCACCTTTGTAAAATGTCACTTTTAAAATGGACGCCATTTCTGTCTGCTTGTGCCGCCTGCCTGAGGTAGATTGGCGGTCTAGTGTTTGAAGTGACAAGGTGCTCTACACTCCCCCCACAGTGACAGTTGAGGCTGGAACTGCCCGGGAACTTCTAGAAGCTCCCAGCCCTTTCTGGTAGATGGGAGGAGGGGTGTATATGTAGAGCAGTAGATATGCCATGTGCTCAGACTGAGCGTGGACCTGAATGAGAGGGGACACTCTGCCAGGAGGTACCGCCGCATGGGCCTGTGTGCTGGCCCCTGTGCCTAACTGTTCCCCTCTGCGGTCCAACGGGCTAGTGGGAGCCCTTTGCTGGAGTGGAGACTGCGGTGCCAGGAGGATTGCCACTTTATGGGAGATGACTGCTTCTAGGAGCTGCTGTCCTGTACTGATGAGTGCCCACTGACTGCTGATCTGGCCCAGTATTGCCTGCCTGCTCTCCTGCCCTAGCGCCTCGTGAGCGATATCGTCTGTCTGCCTGCACTCCAAGGAGGTGAGGAGCCTGGGCTCTACCTTCTTCTGTGGGGCCCTGGACTTGTGAGGTCCCTTGCGCCTTGGGAGCTCTATATTCAAATGGACTGTGCTTTCCTGCCACCTTCCAACGCCGTGTGGGACCATTCCCTACATTGCTAGAGAAGAGCACTGTCTGTTGTCCCTGGAGCTGTTGGTCCTCACTAGCGCCTGGTGAACGCTGCCTCCAGCACCTGCCCAGGAGAAGAAGGTGCGCGAGACCTGCTGTGAGTGCTGCGCGGAATGTTTTACACATTTCTTCCGGAGTTTGGCCCAACCTTTCTGCACCACGCTACCTGATTCTAACAGTGTGTATCTAGAAATGTATATTTCTTTGTATAAATGTGTATAATAAATATGTTTATAAATATATATAGATATTCTTTGGGTCTGCTTAATAAATGTACACATTACTTATGGTTATATTATTCTATGCTTAACATGTATATAGGTGATTGCATAGTTTGCATATAAGTTTTTTGATTATAGGCTTTTGTTTTTATTTATCTATCACAATATGTAAATCTTACCATAACTATGTATTTACAAGTGCTTCACCATTGAAGTTTGGTGAAAAAACTTTTAGCTTAAAGTATAGCAACATTTGAATGTCTGAGTTTATTGAATACAACTTAAATCCAGATATTTTACCTCCCTTATACTTATATGCCTTCCATGTACTTATTAGTTTACTACTACTGTAAAAATAAAATTGAAATAAAATATAAATATATAAATATGGCCAACAAGGTCACAGCAACGGTGCCACACAGGCCTTACTCTCCTTGCACGGCACTCTGTTCACGACGGCCCTCTTCTGGCATATGGGGGTCGCCAACTTGAATCTCCTCACACTGGGAGTCCACTCGACAGGGCTGTCCACTGAACCTCGCTTCCGCCAACACTCTCCTCTTACTCACAGGGCATGCAAGCAGTTGCTGGTGCTCCAGGATCCAGAGCAGATGGTCTTGGGTTTCCTGGGTAATGTCCCCTCAACCAGCAGGGAAACTAGTAGGCCTTGGCCCATAGTCCTGGTCACAAGCAGAAGTATTGCAGAGTTTCCCCTCCTCACACATAGCCCATCTGACTGGTTAGCAGATGACACTTTTTGGGGTCTCAACCTTCCCTTTTAATCCATTTCCAGACACCAAACGTGATATAGGGTCTGGACCTTTATCGTTTTATGATGCGGTTCTGCTTCTTTTGAACTACACACTACTACTCTCCCTCTTCCTCTTGAAAGATCGTCTGTCACAGCAGGAGAGACTTTGAAGCTGGCAGTCCCACAACACAGGCCATGGGAGTGGCTAGAGTTCACACCTGGATGTCAGCCACAGTGATATGTCCATCACAAGGTTAATCTAGGGCTCCCAACCCCACTATTTATGATTCCCTTAGTAGCCCCATCTCCTTCCTGAAATATGTCTGGCCACTTCCTTATGAACTCTCAATGAATCATCGAACACCCTTTAAAGTGTACAGAGGCAGTCTCTCTCTCTCTCCCTTCTCCAGTGTGCCCCTCTCTCTTATTTATTTATTTATTTTGTCAATTTATAGGGCGCAACAGCTACCCAAGAAGGGTTTCCCGGCGCCTAGACACAGCTAGAAACAAAAGACAGAGACGGAGGGAGATATTGAAGTGGTTATTGTTCGTACAGCCAGGTCTTTACGAGCTTTCTAAAACTATGGTAGTTATCTCTCTCTCCCTTCTCCAATGCAGCAATACACAAATCTGTCTAGAGGGTTTCCTCTACTGCTTCATGTCGTCACCAGCCAAGCATGTGCTTCCCAATTTGTAATCTAGGGTCCTCCGTGTAATGTGCCACTATAGGCACACTGCACTCAGTGTATGCACACAGCACACACTGCCAAGCACAGTCACCTCCATGTATTGTGCCACCACCGACACACATACATTCATGTGCTACTTGCAGGCACACATACAGCTAGCACCCACACATTCACCATTCACGTGCTGCACAACTCTACACCCTTCATATATTGTACTTCTCTCAGGTACACCTACACCGAGTACATGCTTTCACTGTGCACTCACTGGACAGCAGTGCTATATCGCTGTACTGTACCCTTTCCAGGCACACATACAACCAGTGCAGAGTCACCATTTTTGCACTGTACAACACTTTAAATCTAACTGATGTATACCAAGGGGCGAGTTGAGCAATCAGTAGGAGAACTTTAAAAAGTGAATGAGCATGTAGGTCTCACTCCAGTGACATAGGATAAAAAGGGCCTGTTAACTCCTACTGATCACTACACTGTATGCTGCCACCGCCATGCTCGTGCCTGCTTAGCTCCTGGTGAAGGCAGTAGCTTTCCACAACTATGAGGGTAAGGTTTTGGGTGCCCTCCCAGTCCAACAAGACAGTAATCCGTGAGATAGGTTGATGTCATGGCACAAATACATGATCCATTTTTGCCTATGACCACAAAAATGAGCATTAGGGATCCAGACAACTGTAGAATTGGGCACTCGGGGCAGGGGTGCACGTCCATTACCATGCAGAGGACTTTTCCGTCCAACAGGTGTCCTTCAAGTATCTGGAGTGCCACTTACCTTCTGGGTTAGCTATGCCAGAAAGATCTTCCGTCATCAAAATCATTTCCAGTTAGGAGTGTCAGAAGTGCTTAGTTAATTTTCCAACATGCTGGATTTCCTGACTCCAAGGCAGGTTATGTACCTTCCAGCTGAGACATTGTCCATATGTGGAACACCACACTCCACTCTGTCCAGGGGCTAGTGCTTTGGAATTCTCTCTTGGATAAACAAAAACTGATTCCTCCTAATCAGACAGGATTTCAAGAGGGTTGCCATATTAAAGACAATCTAACGTGCATTTCTCACTTGAGCAAAGTGACAATGGCATCCAAGAGCAAAGCCCTATATGAAGGGTTTATAGACTTCAAAACAGCATTTGCTAGCGTCTCAAGAGCAAATCCTGGGAAAAGAGTTACATCACAGGGACACCGACCTCATCTATTAAGGACAATTATATCGCTGTACTCCAACACCTGGGTAAAGATAGAAGTAAGCTAAGGTTGGTCCTCAACTGCAAACATCATAACCAATAAAGGTCTAAAGCAAGGCTGCATACTGACCCCATTATTATTCAACCTATATTTGGCCCATCTAAAAAACATCTTGAAAAAGAAAGGGCATGCCCACCAAAAAAGGCTGGCTTTAGAGTCTAGACCCTCCAGTATGCAGGTGACCTGACATGGTACTTCTTGATCAAACACTGCTAGATCTACAGAAACGTTTCAAAGCACTTGCCATTTATTGCAAATCCAATAATTTAATGATCAATGTTGCAAAAACTAAGGTTATGATTACTACCCGCAGACATACAAAAAGAGGGGCTTGGTTAGAGCATGGGAGTGTGATTGAACTTGTGGACACCTACAAATATCTGGGGGTATGGTTGGACTGTAGAGGTCGTATTGCCCCACATATTTAGGCCCAGCAGGCGGTAGCAAACTCTCTGACGTGGGCATTCCATAAACTACAAAAATCAATGGTGAACACAGACTTATGCTCTTAAAGGTGATGGGCTGCAAGCTCTTATCTACAAACTTGTACGGAGCAAAGATATTCAGAGATAAGCTCGGAAACTGACTGGATAGGGCTCAATCCATCTGCTATAGGTGAATCTTCTCCTTACCAGATTGCACCCCACATGCTCAAATTTGGCTAGGATTTTGCATGTCCTTGTATTATGTGATACTGAATGCAAAATGTTCTAGCAATTTGGCACCCCACAGACCAGCTGGCATAGTTACTTGAAATCACACTGAATGTCTTGGATGCTCAAGAGATATGGACAAGTAACCTTTCTGTGGCACTTGAATTGAAGCTGTTGATTAAACAAGCAAAACTAATATTGAAGGAACTTTGGGCCATATTATCAAGAACGACGTTAAAATTATCGCCGCTTTAGCGGCAGGAAACTGCCGCTAAAGTGGCGATAGTTCCCATAGAAGCCCAGGTTTACACCAGAACCTGGGCTTCTATGGGAATTCGCAAGGGCATATTATCAAGCTCATTATCGCAACTTTAGCGGCAGTTTCCTGCTGTTAAAGCGGCGATAATTTTAAAAACCGTTCTTGATAATATGCCCCACAATGTGCAGGTACTGAAAAAATAAGCACAGCACTTGGGCAGTAATGTTGTATGAACCAGATGTTCCCCTGACTTATCTCCCTCAACCAATTGGCAAGGTGACAAAAAAACAGCTGATGAGATTAAGATTTGTTTTAATCTCTTTAGTATGGCAGGAGGGAACTTGACGATGACAACAGTCAATGCAGATTTTGTGCAAAGAGAGAGGAATCGTTGACCCACATCCTCTGCATCTGAAACAAGTATTTGCAATGCAATCGGTCTCACCTTTGGAACCTTGCATGTATTTAGCTATGCAGCACATTAGCCTGGGTGCTGAAACATCTACTGTTCTTTAACATGGAGGAAAGGTAAGCACCAAACTGCGTGGCAGGCCAGGTATGGGAACACATGGAGAGAAATATTTCATTTCAGCTGGAAATGGTATAGTCTAAGCTCTGTTTTTAATATAAAATCAGGGCCTTCGGTGGTCATGCCACTAAAAATACAAGATTTGGAAAAAAATGTATTGTCTATGGGTGCTCGTGGAAGACAATTCATGGGACTGAAATCTAGAGAATGCTAAATTGATTCTGGTATTTTACTGACCTCTGCTGGTCGTTTTCTATCAAGAAAGTTAAATAGAGGCAGTTGCCAGAAAAATAAGAAAATAAAGTCCCTCGGCAGAAAGCAATTCTGGTATTTTACCGACCTCTGCTAGTCGTTTTCTATCAAGACAGTTAAATAGAGGCAGTTGAACAGAAAAAAAGTCCCTAAGCGGAAGCAGACAAGTCCTAGGGATGATATCAAGAGCCCACAAAGTACATGCACATATAAGTGTATACTAAAGTATATAAGTATATACTAAAGTATATCCAAGAGGTCTTGAATGCTCAACCTAAATAGTTGCTCCTGTTAAGAAAATTCTGGCTGCGCCCAATATGGCAAGTAACAAACATCAGGTCTTGCCAGGAATCCATACAAGCATTCTTGAAAGGTAAATCAGCTCAGATAGCTTCTCGATTTCTGAAATTCTTTAGAATCAATCATTTTTATTGAGCCTACATCCGCCGGCTGGCAGAGCAAGTTCCATTAGTATTAAACACAGCGTTCGGGACTACACCCCGGAGGCCGGAGGGCGACCCCGCGAAGCAGAATGCAATGCCATGATGAGCAGCCAGTACAATTACCAATCTCCTGCAATGAATTATAGGAACAGGAACAACAAAGACAAAAGAAACCCCCCACCACCACACCTCCCCCTGCCTCCCACCACTCTCCTCCGCATCAGACTCATCTACCCCCTTATACTCTGCGCCCTCCCCCTAGCACCACCCAGACCACTCAAGTCTCCTTGGCGGGGCCCGAGGCTCCAAAGGAATAAGTTGAAGAATCTGCAAATACTTTGGACACATTACCTTCCGCAATCCCTGGATAGAAGATGTAGGAATGGGCCCCACAATTCCCCATATTCTGCCCCCTTTCCATCCATACACAGCAATAACCGCTCCATTGCTAAAAGATGCCATAGCCGTCGGACCCAGTCCCTCGGGTCAGGAGAATCGAGGGACCCCCATTGCGCAAGAATGACTAAGCGCGCCGCTAACAAATCCAAAGCAATCTGTCTCGAGGAAACGTGATATGAAACTCATCATCTAGGTCGTCAAGGACCGCCTTCCAGTACCGCTCTAGCTTCGGGCAATGCCACAAAAGGTGTGTCAAGGTGCCCAGGGAACCACATCCCCTCCAACACAGGCCTGAGTGTTTCTGATCCCAAGTCTTAATACGAGCTGGGGTATAATACCAATAGGTAACTGCCTTATAGGCTGACTCTGTACCTGAAACGTTGGCAGTGATGTGGTGCGCGCGGTAGAACACCTGCTCCCACTCCTTACGTGACAGCGGGCGCCCCAGCTCTGCCTCCCAACGGACCTGCGCTTTTGTACGTAAAGCTTCGTGGCACGCCATGATCATGACATACAAATCAGATATAAGTTTGCGATCATCTTTCTTGCAGACCACCCACCTTTCAAAGGCTGTCAGCGGGCGGGACATAGCAGCAATGTTAGGGGGTTGAGTGATCCAATGCGCTACCTGCGAATAAGGAAATGCATCGGACTCTAAGAGGGAGAAGTAGTCCCGGTGAAGCAAGGGGAACGGGATTAGGCCATCAAGATCAAAGAGGGAGCCCACTCTCTTGCAACCTCCCTCCCTCCAACGCTGATAGATCGGGGACGCACAGCCCGGCGGGAAGACTGGATTGTCTACAATGGGCATCATAGGAGACGGGAAAGTAGTCCAACCTTTACGCTGTGCCAATCGGTCCCACACCTCATAGTTGGTGACGTCACAGGGGAAGAGTAAAGACCCCACGCTCTATGCTTCCGAGGAAACCACAACTCGCGCCAAATATTGCGCCCTGCCACCATCTGGTCCATGAAGTTCCAGTGCTTACTGGACCATGGCCTGTTCCATTTGAGGATGAATCACAGGCAGGCCGCCTGGAAGTACGCCTTCAGCAAGGGGAAACCCATCCCGCCACTGGACTTAGGGGCTGTAATCATCGATAAAGCAAGCCGTGGACGTTAAGCTTCCATAAAAACTTTTTTTTTTTTTTTAAACCTTTATTTTGTAAAAAAAGGGAATACAATTACAGACCTACAACCACGAAGGCCGGTCAGTTATACGCAATAGCTATAACACCTCAATACACAGCTCATCAGCCGACAACCCGAGGGCCCGGCAGCGTAGAAGCACGATGTCATCCGGAGCTCATGGCAAGAGAGGATAAATAAAAGGTTTCACATTTTACAATGTATGAACAACAAAAAGGAACACACAAAAAAGAATCGAGGCGGTACCAAGCAATGTAAGGACTGTCTCATACGGCAGGGGGAGACAAATGAGTTGCAAGCATCAATAAATCAAGGGAGAGGAGAGGGGGGACCGAGAGTAAGCAGTACATCACATACAACAGGAAATCGAAGCACCAAAACGTACAGTCAAGGAGACCGTGTAGCGTCGGGGGGCTCAGCAAGGGGGGGAGCACAGATCTCTCCTCGATATGAATTCCATTGACCCCATATCCTTCCCCACTTCTTGGGCCTACCACGGGAAATGTACACGATTTTTTCTCTAAACATGCACCAATCCATGTTCTCCTCCCAGGTCGAGACTGACGGTGCCCTCTGAAGTCCCCACAATTGAGCAATATCTCTCTTCGCAATCATGTTGCCCAGTGTGACCCATTGAGTCTGAGCAACAGTGCAGTCATTCGGTTCCCAAATATTCAACAAACAGCGTCTGGCCTCAGGGAGTAGCTCAACACCCGTCACTTCACCCATCACCGCATGCACTTGATTCCAAAAAACCACTATCTCCGGGCATTCCCATATAATGTGAAGGAAGGTAGCAAGCATACCACAGCCACGCCGACATGACCCATCCGCAGAATAACCCATATGCATCAACCGTGGACCCGTGACATAGACACGATGCAGAATCTTCAGCTGCACCAGTCGGAGACGCGCCGGAATCGCGACTTCTTTAGGGGAGGATATTGCAGCCTGCCAGTCCTCATCGTCTAATTCCAGACCATCGCCAATCCATGCGCCTCTAAGCTGTATAAGGAGGTCCGAACGGTCATTGATGAGTTTTTTATATATGAGAGAGATAGTGCTGTCAGGGACATGCCCATCGAGCACTCTATCCTCCAGGGGAGAAGACTCCGGGATCGTAGTTCCAGTCGGGAAGACTGAGTCAAGCGCGTGGCGGACTTGAAGATACCGGAAATATTCCCTATCACTCAACTTATACTCCTGTTTCAATTCATCGAAAGTCTTAACTCTGTTTGTGGCCCAGAGATCGCCCACTTTACTGATACCAATAAGGTCCCATCTATCGAAGCCCTTCGATGTCCACAGACTGCCCAATCTCTCAGCAGCATACAGGGGAGTCGCTCTAGTCCATTTATCCGTCCAGCCCGTGGCCGCAGTTGCACTACCCCATACTCGTACCGCCACCGCAGTGGGGCCCGTCAGATTTCTACTGGCGGCTCTGGAATAGAGCGCTCTGTTGTAGTCGCCCCCCGGCAACTGCCACCTATCCATCTCAAACGCGGGATCTGGAACAGGACCATACATGGCATGATTGACAGCGCTCAATTGGGACGCCCAGTAGTAACGTTTGACATCAGGCAAGGCTATACCACCGTCATACTAGGGCAAAGTCAATTTCGCCAATGCTATGCGGGGCTGTCCGCCCCACACCAGCTTCCTCTGGAGGCCCTCAATTTCACGGAAATAGCTAGCCGGCACCAGATCGAGCGTGTTCTGGATGGCGTACAAGAATCGGGGAAGAGACATCATTTTAAACAGGGCCGCTCTTCCCAAAGGGGACAGAGGCAAGCCACACCACGCCGCAACATCCGACCGAAGCCGGACAAGCGGAGGCAATAAATTCCGCTCATAGCGTACCGTGGTGTCCAACGAGATGTAGATCCCCAAGTACTTGAAGCCGACTCTGGAAACAGGTATCGGGCAATTGCGGGGTAAAGAAGGTAGTTCACTTGTAAGTGGGTAGATGCAGGACTTGGCCCAATTAATAACCAAACCGGAGTTCTTCCCGAAAGAACTCAGGACGTCAAATAGAACACCCAATGACTTACGGGGAGAGGTAAGGTACACCAATATGTCGTCGGCATAGAGCGACACATGGTCCTCGAAGGCAGAGGACCATCGAATGCCCTTGAGCGAGGGCTCCCAACGGAGCCACGCGGCAAGGGGTTCAAGAGCAAGCGCAAAAAGGAGAGGCGACAAAGGGCAGCCCTGCCTCGTGCCGCGACCAGGAACAAAGGGTTCCAAGGTCCTTCCGTTGACCACCACCTGAGCCAGCGGTTGTTCATACAAAAGTCTAATCCACCCGATGAACTTAGGGCCGAAACCAAATTTAGCAAGGGCAGCCCACAGATATGGCCATTCCACCGTGTCGAAGGCCATCGAGGCATCAAGTGAAACCGAGATGGCCGGCTCCTCAAGTGACCCCGCCCTTGCCAAAACACCATGTAGACGGCGAAGGTTAAGCGCGGTGTTGCGATGGGGGATAAAACCAGACTGATCTGGGTGTACCAAGTCGCCGATCACCGCAATCAGCCGGTTCGCCAGAAGCTTCGCAAGGATCTTGGGTTCCACATTCAAAAGCGAGATCGGCCGATACGATGAACAGTGTTCACGGGGCTTGCCATCCTTGTGGATGACCACAATGGACGCCAGTCTCTGGTCCCGGGGAAGGAACCCGAGATCTCGCGATGCCGAAAACACCTGCCGAAGATACGGTGCCATTTTGTCAGGTCTCAGCTTATACAGCTCGACCGGTATACCGTTCGGACCCGAAGCCTTGCCTGAAGGAAGCGAACGGATAGCAAGCGCTACTTCATCGGTGGAAAATTACGCCTCCATAAGCTCCTTGTCCGAGTCTGATAGGCTAGGCAACGAGATATCGCGGAGCAACAAGTGCGAGTCCTCCTCCGGTCTGTCCGAGACCGGCGCGTAAACCTTCTGAAAGTGCTGGGCAAAGACCTCCACTATCTCGACCGGGTCCACCACTCGCGTACCATCCACTCTCTCAATAACAGGCACCACCCGATTCAATCTATCCCTTTTGTCCAGCCAAGCAATCAATTTTCCCGCCTTGTCACCCACATCATACAAACGCCCCTGTCGCTCACGATTCATCGCCCTGGCAGCATCAGTCACCAGGGCTCTGTATGCAGACTGTTTAAGCGCCAAGGAGTGCAATCTCTCAGGTGTAGCCCCAGACTCAATCTGTTCCTCCAACCCAGTGATTTCATTTTCCAAGCCCACCACTTCCATGGTTCCGCGCTTTCTCTCGCAAGCAATCAAGGATATAGTCCGACCACGGATCACAGTTTTATATGCCTCCCACAAAGAAACAGGGGAGGACACCGACCCCTCATTCTCAGCAAAGTAGAAATCCATACACTTAATCACTTCCATACTAATGTTGGGGTTACGAAGATGCCATGGATTAATTGGAGCAACCCGACCCCCGGACTCCAGCCGTACGTCGATAGTGAGCCAGAGTGGGGAGTGGTCTGAGATCCCCCTAGCCAAATGTCTAATTTCCCTCACAGAGACCATCTGTGCCGCTGGTACAAGGATATAATCGAGTCTCGAGAGACTCCCATGGGCTCCTGAATGAAAGGTATACTGGAGCTGTCCAGGGTGCAGCTGTCTCCAACAATCCGCTAGACCCAACATGTCCAAAAATTTTCCCAGCCATAGCTGCGATGTGGGATGGGTTCTGCGAGGGGTACGATCCTCATCTCCACTGACGACTGAATTAAAATCGCCACCCACCACCAACAGGCCATCGGGGAGCCCTAGGACCACCCTACCCAAATCAATAAATGTGGTGGACTGTAGACCAGGTGGAACATACTCAGACAAAATGGAGATCGTCTTCCCCTCCCATCGACCCACAATAGCGGCATAGCGGCCTCTATCGTCCAACACCGTGTCATCTATTTCAAGGGGGAGGGAGTTCCTAACCAGGATGCCCGCCCCCCTCGACCCAGTGGTAAATCCAGAGGGGGCCACCAAACGGTAGCCCCATCTATTCAGTGCATGGCACGTATTTCCAACGAGATGCGTCTCCTGGAGTAAAACGATATCCGGGGAGCGTCGCTTCAAATATTGCAAAACTATCCCCCGTTTTATCCTATCCCCAAGACCATTAACGTTCCAGCTCAGCACCCTCAGCCCCCATCCCAGAAATGAACACACTGCCCCCCCGCCACGAAACAGACACAAAGGATGAAGTACCGAACAAAACGCAGCCTCGAAACAAACAAACAGAAAAAGACCCCTCCACCACCCCCCAAGGAACCCTCAACACACACCCCCCCACCCTGCACCCCTGCGGTAGACCAGAAAGCCACCCCAACTTGCAGTGTGCCTGTCGCCCCATTAAACTAACCTACAAGTGTAAAAAGTTCAATCGGGTCGGGGACAATCGATATTTGCCCGGCGGTATTGCCTCTGTGACCCCCTAGTTATTTAAATCAATGAAGAGGCAGGCGCTGGAGACTGGAAAGCAGGAAACAAGGTTTTTTTTATTCTCTCCGGAGGAGAACACAACGAAACGGACAGAAGGTATCGTTCTGAGGTGCTCTAACTGCATCCCTGAGGCCTGGCCTCTTATACACAAGTTTATCTGTTTATTGCATGTAACACATTCTCGTTGATACTTTGAAGTACGGAAAGACATTCTCGGAACTCCCCTTTGGGCCCGTTCCCACACACATTTACAGTTGAAGTCCCCACCCTAGTCACAACAGGTGATGAGCATCGCGCAGCTGGATAATCCGCCGATTCACGGAATGTGGGGAGTTTGATCGGATCTCATGGGGTGGGGGGCTTTGATCAACCCGGGGATTCTTTGATGGGGGAAGCTTTCTATTGTACGGGGAGGGGCAAGGATGGTATCGGCAGAGCTGGGTGTCGGCTTGGGAACGGGGAGGACAAAACGGGCACACGGGGAAAAAGGGGGTTTGCATCTAAGGGCCGGAGATCATGAAAGGAAAGCAGGGAGGTGTCGCGCTGGGAACAGGATGAGGGCCTGGGGCAGAGCAGCGCCGAAGAGGGGTTTATGACTCAAGGCAGGTGCAAGCAGGGGGTGGTCAGCGTGCAGGCTCAGTGAAGGCAAAGGGCTATGTCAGGGGCCAGCGGCATGCAAAAGGGTTTGTTCTGATCGGGGCATCTTAAAATGGCGGGCGCGCACGACAAAAGTGTGGCATCAGGGGAAGAGGCAAGATGGCGCAGATAATGTTCACCAAAACGCACTAATTTTCCACAGTCCTCCCTTTAACATATTCAAGACATCTTGCTGGTTCATTTTCTATTCGGTTCTACTGTGGTGAGCATGAGAAAGAAAACGGTAGGAACCCTAGATGGAAAAGAGTTGTAAACAATACATTTTGAGGTTTCTAGTTTTTAGGAGGTGCACCTATTTGATAAACTTTGATAAATTTGTTTCAGCAGGAAAGTCATAGGAATGAAATACAAAAACGGCGAGCAGCAAGTACATATCATAACGTGAACTGGCAGGTTAATACATATTTCGGATTCGGATTGGAGCAGGATCAATACAATGGTGGCTGGGAGAGAAATGAGGCGTAGCAAAACGGTGGTTGAGGATGTCAAATGTTCGAAGTTTACGAGTTCTCATTGTTCTTTGTGGTCTTTCGTTGGCGCTGTTGAGCACCGGCGGTGGAGCTACGAGTCCAGCTCTGTTCTAAGTTCTGCGTTGCAGGGCACGACCCTTTCCTCGCGTCTCCGGTCGAAAAGGTCCTTTTCGCCCTGTGTCCTTTGAGGTGATTGTCAGAGAGTTCAGATGGAAGAAGAGAGTACAAAACAGTCCATAGGGTAGGTCAGAGGAAAAGGGGGATGGAGCAAGGCCAAATTAGGAACAAACTAGGAGAACGAGAGACTTCAAATAGGCGAGCATGTGACCGAATTCAGAGAGCGGGGACTTGTCGACAAGTACTGGACATCGAGCAGGGGCATCAGGTCGACCCTTTCTTCTCATGTTGTCAGAAACAGTGCCTCGTCCTGCAGCTCTTTTCAGTCGTGGTCTCGCCTTGGCTAATGTCGCAGGTGTTCCTTAGTCTGCAGTCAGGCCTCGTGCTCCCACATCCGGTCCTTCTCTCCTCCAACAGCAGTACCCTTAAACAAGTTTGAAAAGACAGTCTTTAGAAAATTTGCAGATGAAGATAATCAAAAAGTCTATTTCTCTCCCAGCTCCAGGCAAAGAATGAAAATGTCCATTATATTTAATGTTCGCAACTGGCATATGAATGACCGGTGGCGGACCTGTTGGATTTACTATGACTTTCCTTCATAATTATTTATTACAGGCATGACAGTTCATCTGATGGTAACCCACCTTCGGGAGACAAATCTGGCAAAGATATGCCGTTCTCTAGAGTTTTACATTTACAAAAGGGTACAGTGAGTCGTCAACATGGTACTACACAGGTATTTTGCTGAGAGACGAACATGGCTAAACATTTCCTTTCTATCGGTGCATCCTGCTTTTCAACTACTGCGGGGTTCATTTTGATGATTTCTTTACCTTGGTCTAGTCTGTTAACCTTGTAAAACATCATTCTGGGTCCTACGTAACCTTTTACAGCCCGGTTACTTAACTAGGAAGGACAGGGGTTTTATGGGAAACAACCAGGGACATAGACAGGGGAGGTAACGGGGGTGATCGTTTTTCTGGTTTGGGTATTGCGACAATTCGGGGAGGGGAGGGTCGCGTATTCTGAGGTCCTTGTTTTATACTATAGGAGCCGTTGACATGTAGTTCCCTTATTTCGGGTCAGATTAGGGAACCTCTGTCGTCTTACCTGTCCTTTCCCTTACGGCCCAACCTGGGCTCATTGACTTCTAGCGGAAAAGGAGAGGTAATGACGCGGCCTCAGGGTGATTGTATTAAAGACGAGCGTTTGTGCAAATACTGACGGTATTTGAAGCCAATTAGGTGGTGTGCTAGGGGTGGCGATCTGCCAATTTCGGGGCTAACCACTCGGAAGAGTGGTAGTGAAAAAATAGAGAGAGAGAGGGAGAGAGAGAGAGTGAGAGAGAGAGAGAGAGAGAGAGAGAGAGAGAGAGAGAGAGAGAGAGTGCAACGGCAGGCTAAATAGTACACGTGCAACAGAGAGGGTGGCAGTGTATTCAAGAAAGGCTATTTAGTGCATTACACAGTAAAGGGTATTCACGAGTCCGCGTTAGAATCTTGTAATCATGCAATTTGAGCATTAGACAGGGTAGAGGGGACGTGCTTTGAGAAAAGGAAAGAAGAAAGGAGGTACCATTTTGTCGCACTTTCTCGCATTCTCGGTCCTTTGACCAGTTGGGTCAACGCCTCAGTCACACACACACACATTCCCTCACAGTTTCGCATCATACGTGACATGGGTTCATTCGTCCGGTCTGGTTTAAGGGTGATCACTTTCAATCAAGTTGTGCTAATTTTCCAGGTCTGTTCGATACGTGAGTAGTTTGCAGGCGTGCTTAGACACCACCTTGCAGCGCTAGTCCGCTTCGTGTATTAGACGTGGCAAGGCTTCAGATCTTCGCCACACCTCGGCTGTAATCTCTGATGTAACCTGCAGAAGGAGGAAAAAAAGGGGGGGTGGGGGAGACAGCATTCGCGCGCATTCAAATACATGGATTCATAAGTCCTTTACTTACCTCTTACTCGTCTTTCCTCCTTGGGGCAGGGTCCCCGGGGATATGGTTTCCGGAGTCGAGGGGGGGGGTAGTGTGTTCATGTAGGGCGTGTGCGGGGAAACATAAAAAGGAAACCAGAGGTGCCTAGTGCGAGGTATCTAGTCAAAGGATATATCTCACTATCGGGATCCTTAAACCTCTTTCAACGCTGTGGCGTTCTAAAGTTCTTCGGTTCTTGGGTCCCTGCTACTTTTGGAACGTTGTACTTTATAATATTTACATTATTTCATTTCACCCTCCTTTTACATTCCCTCATTTACACCATTCGTTTTACCCATCCTTGGAAGTCAAGGTCTTCCTCTACGCGAGAGTTCATGAGTCAGTCGCGTACTTTGAAGGCGGAGTGTCGTGTTGTCGATCCGATCCGTCCTCCAGGGCTGGGCAACCATCTTCTTTTAACCTTAAAGAGAGAGCAGAGTAGGGTGCACAGAAAAGAACTTTCCCACCCGTCCCATATTGTTTTAAAATAAAGCATGCAATACCCGTCCATAGTTTCAAAAGACTTTATTTTGCAAAATCATTTCAGCATATGGATTATGAGGGTGCGGTCGTATTTGGTCGGTCGTGGCAATGGCTAAAGTGCGTACAGTGGGGGGTGTCGTTTGCAGCAATAAAAACATCGGAAAGTTTTACTCATTCATTTGTAAGAGACTAAAACGTCTATTAATTGGCTGGGGGTTCGGGGGCATATATTTTCATAATTTAGAAGCATAATCATAACAGTTGTAATCAGATTTCCTATATGCATACCGTACGTGTGCGTTGTAAATGAGGTTTACATCAGTTATAAAAATATAATACATTGTACATTCGTAATCAACATTTGTAACGGGGATCTTTTCACACTATTCGTCGAGTGAGTTCTCTTCGTCTTTTCTAGCCAAGTGTACAAAGGATCATATAAAATCTCAGAACATCAAGTTTATATTAGTGCGAAGGAACACCACGAGGTGTTCGTAAGTTCCGATTGATACCAGCGCCATTTTGGGCGGGGCCGGCACAGTCCGGAAGCAGCATCAGGGGGAAATGTTTCCATTACTGGCAGTTTGGACCAGAGTCCTTTTCGGCAGTTCTAGAATTCACGCTAACAGAAGGTGTGGCAATGTCATGTTTGTTTCGTTGGCGATCGAGGCAGCCGTCCCTTACCGGAAACCTGCAAAGGTCGAAGGTTCCGCCGGGGACCTTTGTATCGTTTTTCAAGGCTGCGGAGATGCTGTCGGAGATGGGGGCTCGTGCTCCATGGGACAAATGTTCGAGTTATATGGCTGGCCAAAGTTACTCTAGTGGCCGGGGCCCGCCTTCCAGCGGATCCAGACGCCATTTTGAGGCCCTACAGGGGCCACTCTCGTCGAGTTTGCAAGAATGGAAGAGACCCTTCGGAGTGAAAGGAAGAGGTCCCTGTTTTGTGAGAGCGGGACGTTCAGCTGGGGTGCAGCTGTGATGCCCCCACCTGGGGGGGCGAGGGAGACTCGTTCACATCGTCTCCTTCTCCCGGTGCACTCCATGCCGCTCCTTTTCATCGCCCCGCATGAAGGCCTCTCCACATCCGGTGTTCCCCAAGTGCCACCATTGTACGTTCGGTGCTGCGCAAATACTGGGGTGCCACCATTGTACGTTCGGTGCTGCGCAAGTACTGGGGTGCCACCATGGTGTGTCCGGTGCTGTGGACGTATGGGCACCATCGCCTGACTGGGGGTGTTCGGCGTCGGGCTGGGGGCTGGGAAACCTCCTACCGGTGGAGGTGGGAGAGGCTCGTCCGCGTCGCCTCTCCCTCCCAGCCCAACTTGGACAAATTGTTGTGGAGGTACGTGCAGGACATCCCGCCGTCCAGGACTGCTGCGGCCGTGACGGAAGAGAAAAGGAAGAGGTGCCTCGTTCTCCTCTTGACATGTGGCGGGACTACCTTAGTCTTTCCAGGCCCGTTGCGGCCGGCCAAGGAGACATGTGGCGGGACTACCTGCAAATGCCCAGGCTGCGGGCTCCTGCCTCTCCTCCGGCTCCCCCATACGTTAAGATTTCCTGACCAAGAGTTGGCGGCGGGGCTCGCCTTATATGGGTTGCCGTTGGTTGGGCGTAGCCGTAACCCTGCCCTACTTTGGAAGGTTCCAGAATGGGGGGGGGGGGCGAATGTTCTGTTTGACTTTCATTTTCTACAGTTTATCGTTATTATTCCTTGTTTGTTGTGTTAAATTAAAAGTTCAAGTTTATTAATGGTCTACGGATTTTGTTTTATCATTTCTTTCTTTCCAGGTTGCTTTTATGCTAAGTTTCTGCTAACAGGGGTCGAGTAACACGGAAACACGTGTAGAGGGATGACGCAGATTTGTACATTACATACACACGAACTCAGACGGGGGACAGTACAAGTACGACATACAAAGACCCAAGACAAATATAAAAACAGTTATTGGTCATAATTATCTCTTTCCGTCTGTGAATTTTAAACGAGGCTGGGTTCCCGTCTTGACATTGCCCGACCTAGGAGAACTTGAGCATGCCGCTGAGATTTTCCTGGCGAAATCTGTGCCATCGGGCATAATCAAACGTGGTAGTTCTGTCTGGTCTGTCTATGTAAGTCGGGTTCTTCTCTGTCTCGCGCCTTTTCTCGTACTGTCGGTCTGTCGTTCTTGTCGGCCCTTTGCCTTTACTCACGCTCAGTAGAGTCGGGCATTGGGCTTTCCAGTGTCCGACATACCTACAAAAAGCGCATTGGTTTGACCCTAAGTCTGGCCGTCCTTTGCATAGTGTCGGGGGATAAGTTGTGGGTAGCGGTGTCCTGGGGTTGTCCTGTCGGTATATTTCCCTACTTGGTTTATCCTCGTCTTTTCTCTGTCGTTTCGTAGCCTCTCTGCGCCACATACCGAGACTGTCGAGCATAATTGGCGTCGTCTTATTATTTCGAAGGGCTATTTCTAACGTTTCTATTTTATCAAGGTCAAAGGATCCTGCCAGTGGCCACTGTTTGTCTTGGCTATCTTCGGTATACCTGTGCCATAATTTATTATAAGCTATGGTGACTAACCCATAGTTTATGAACATGTCCTTATTAGGGGTGCCTTCTAGTGGAGCTATATGGTCCACCTCTAGCACCCGGTCCGGGCTAAACAGGCTATTTATCAATGGGGAGAAGACAGACATGACGGCTCGTAACGAGGGACTAAAAAGTCAGCACTGCCTATCTTATCACTAGGTGCAAAGACTAGACAGAATATTTCTATTCTACGTTGTTTGCAGGTAGTGAATACCTCATGGATCAAAAAACCAAAAGACCAACAAAATAACAATGGGGAGAATGAGTAGGACCGCAAAGATCTGCGTTACCTACCCTTTTCACTATCTGCAAAAAGGGTGGTCTCTTCCCTGCTTGCAGACAGAGAATCTCCAGGAAACAATAGTTTGTGAACAACAGTTCAGTTTCAAGCAATTATTGAGTGGGGGAGAAAAAGAACAAGCACGGCTGCTACCCTACCTATCCTCCACTGCTTGCAAAGGGAGAGAGAGCCTGTTGCTTCTCCGTTTGCAGACAGTGAATCTCTAAATAAAAATAAACAAAGCAATACTAGTATTTTGAACAGTCAAGCAATCAAAACAAATTTCAACTTGTCGTGGCAACACGACCTTACCCGGACCATGTGGACAGTTTCTTGTCTTCCGAATCCAGCGCCCGATCGTCCTCTTTTTCTCGTATTTCTCACGGCACTCCTGATGGTTCCCAGTCAGGACCGTAGATCACTCGAGAGAGAGGTCTGTTTGGAACTAGTGAAGTTCGGATGATCGGCTGCCAGACGAGGGTCTATTGGGCAAGAGCTCTCCCGATCGTTGCAGTCGTTCACTCTGTCGTCGGGACCTCTCCCACTGGATCCACGAGTCGCTGATGGGCCCCACGCTTGGGACGCCAATTGTAAAAAGTTCAATCGGGTCGGGGACAATCGATATTTGCCCGGCGGTATTGCCTCTGTGACCCCCTAGTTATTTAAATCAATGAAGAGGCAGGCGCTGGAGACTGGAAAGCAGGAAACAAGGTTTTTTTTATTCTCTCCGGAGGAGAACACAACGAAACGGACAGAAGGTATCGTTCTGAGGTGCTCTAACTGCATCCCTGAGGCCTGGCCTCTTATACACAAGTTTATCTGTTTATTGCATGTAACACATTCTCGTTGATACTTTGAAGTACGGAAAGACATTCTCGGAACTCCCCTTTGGGCCCGTTCCCACACACATTTACAGTTGAAGTCCCCACCCTAGTCACAACAGGTGATGAGCATCGCGCAGCTGGATAATCCGCCGATTCACGGAATGTGGGGAGTTTGATCGGATCTCATGGGGTGGGGGGCTTTGATCAACCCGGGGATTCTTTGATGGGGGAAGCTTTCTATTGTACGGGGAGGGGCAAGGATGGTATCGGCAGAGCTGGGTGTCGGCTTGGGAACGGGGAGGACAAAACGGGCACACGGGGAAAAAGGGGGTTTGCATCTAAGGGCCGGAGATCATGAAAGGAAAGCAGGGAGGTGTCGCGCTGGGAACAGGATGAGGGCCTGGGGCAGAGCAGCGCCGAAGAGGGGTTTATGACTCAAGGCAGGTGCAAGCAGGGGGTGGTCAGCGTGCAGGCTCAGTGAAGGCAAAGGGCTATGTCAGGGGCCAGCGGCATGCAAAAGGGTTTGTTCTGATCGGGGCATCTTAAAATGGCGGGCGCGCACGACAAAAGTGTGGCATCAGGGGAAGAGGCAAGATGGCGCAGATAATGTTCACCAAAACGCACTAATTTTCCACACAAGAAGAGAGAAAAAAATCCCCTTAGGAGGAAGAGTCCCGAATCCCCCCACCCCCGGGTATCAACACTGTGCAAACATGACTATCACAGAGCCACTGCAATGCGTCCATAAATTGGCTCGCCGGTGCAGACATACTACTCCTGTTCTTCCAAGCTGCCCTCGGCGCCCCTCGAACTCTCCGGGCTGGTATGGTGTGTCGTCAAAGTGTCTAACCAGTCACTGGCCACCTCGGGGCGGTCGAAAAAGAACGCACGCTCTGCATGTTCAATCCTCAGGCGGGCCGGAAAGAGCATGGCGTACTTCAATCCCATATCCCTGAGACGCCTCTTCACCCCCGTAAAGCCCATACGTTGTTTCTTCACCGCCTGAGTAAAGTCCGGGTAAAAACTGATCGACACATTTTTTAATTTAGTGGGACCATTGGCGCGTGAGGCCTGCAGGATAGCGTCTCTGTCCCGGAAATTAAAAATCCTGGCTATTATAGGCCTCGGAGTGGCTCCCAGTTTAGGCTTCCCACCTGGAACTCTGTGAGCACGCTCCACCGCAAAAAGATTACTGAGGCCCTTTGGTGCCAAGTGGTTCAAAACAAGGTCTTCCACCAGGAGATCTGTAGACAAGTCCGTGGAGTTCTCCGGAACACCTACGATGCGAACGTTATTGCGCCTGGATCGGCTCTCGAAATCATCCAGCCGACGGGCAAACAAGTCATTAAACGTTCGAAGGTTGCGGACCTCAGCCTGGAGATCCGAGACGTCCGTAGTCAGGCTTGCGGTCTTGATGTCTAGGGACTTGACCCGCTCGTTGGTTTTCCCCAAGTCCGTCCTGATAAGATTGACCTCGATCGCCACCGTGTCTATCTTAGTAGCTAGGGTTTCTTACTGCCGACCCATAGCAGTCTGGACACTGGCAATGGCGCCCATAACATCCTTCAATGTCGGCTCCTCGGTTGCGGGAGGACCGTCCCCAGTCTCTTCAAGGACCTTGCCCGTTCCGCTTGGGGATCCCTTCGGGCGAGTAAAGCGATCTATGGTCTGGGATTGGGCAACCCCTCCTCGATTCGTGCCTCTGGTGTTACGCTTCTCGACGTCCGCCCTGCCCGCCATGATGGGCGACGAGCTCCGACGGGACCTCTGGGATCTGGTCAGAATGATTCCCTCTGTGGCAAGCCTGTAGAGTCGAGAGGATGAGGATCAACAGCCAGTGCAGGACTGGCAACTGGACCAGGGCCGCAGCATCGATCAGCAGCGAGTCGCCGTCAACAGTGACCAAGAGCGAAACCGAAAGTACCACAGGGGCAGCGGAAGTATCACACCAGCCGTTGTTGTTCAATTGCCACCTGGGTACCTCGGGGACTCAAACCCCCGGATAGCCTTCGGCATAGGCCGCAAATTACAAAGTGCAGCAAGTCCTGTTCCCAGCGGCCAAATCGATTTTTAGAAAAAGTTCCAGTATCAGCAGGGCATCAGCAAAAAATACCCGTCGTCCAAATCAGGATTTTTTCAGGATAGATGCGGGAGGCGGAAAGGGTCTCGGGAGCCCTGTGCTCACGCGTCCATCTTGGATCCGCGCGTAGCTCCTCCCCCCCATAAGAACTTATTAATTAGCCCTTGCAGCTTCTGGATGGAACCCGGCAGAGGGCTCAGCGGGAGCATCTGAAAGAGGTATAAGATGCGCTGGAGCACCGTCATTTTAACTGCAGCCAGTCTACTGAACCAGGCCAGGTGGAGACAGGACCAGTTGGACAGCAATTTGGCTGTTTGGTCCACTAATAGCTTGTAATTAATGGAAGCTGTCTGTGCTATAAAGGGGGCAAGGCGGATTCCCAGGTACAGGATGTCGGAGTGAACCCACTGGAAGGCAAAGTCCTGTTGCAGATTCAGCACTTCAGCTGCAGGGACCGACACATTAAGTATCTGTGATTTGGAAAAGTTAACTTTAAATCCCGCAACTCTACTAAATTCATGCAGTTCTGTCGACAGGTGCCACAGGGAGGAGTGGGGTTGCGTAAGCGAGAGAATCACGTCGTCCGCGTACAAGCTGATGTTGTGTATGTCCGCGCCACACCGAATCCCCGCAATACCCCCGTTGGACCGCTCCCGCTGAGCAAAGGGCTCCATATAGAGCGCAAAAAGCAGCGGGGACAAGGGGCACCCCTGCCTCATCCCTCTAGTGATAGGGAAAGTAGTAGACCTGCACCCATTCACCCGGACCGCCGCCTTCGGAGCCGCATACAGGCAGCGGACCCATCGCACAAAGTTATCCCCCAGACCGAAGGCTTTCCATACAGCAAACAAATACGTCCAATCTACACGGTCGAAGGCCTTCTCCGCATCTATGGATAAGAAGAGGGCCTGCGCACACGAACAGTGAACTAAGTCCTTGAGGTGTAGAAGTCTTAGTATTGTCCCCCCCCTTGTCGCGTCGGAATAAAACCCGCCTGGTCCGGATCTATGATGCCGTCCATCAACGGGCTGAGGCGTGCGGCTAAAGTGCTGGCGAAGAGCTTGGCGTCAATGTTAAGGAGTGAGATCGGGCGATACAATCCACACTCCGAAGGGTCCTTCCTGGCTTGGGAATGACCATGATAGCAGCCTCTGACATGGAGGGAGTCATCTCCCCCACCTCTAGGAAGGAATTAAAAAGGTGTGTTAAAAAGGGAGCCAGCTCCACACAAAACGTCTTATAAAAGATGGTCGAAAAGCCGTCCGGCCCCGGGGATTTGGCCAGTTTCAGCCGCGCAATCGCAGAGATGACCTCCTCGATACATACCTCAGCATCCAGAGCCTCTGCCGAGACCTGAAAGAGAGGCGTAACGCCGCATGATGCCAATATAAGCAGCTACTCGCTCGGGGTCCGAGGGTTCCCCTTGATATAAAGTTTGGTAAAACCGCCGGAAGGAGTCTGCACTAAGGGAATCGGTAGTCTGTTCCACTGATTGAGTTTCCCTAATGGACTGGACGGCTGACCGCTGCGCTCGTGTCCTCAACCTGTGCGCCAACATCTGCCCCCCCATGTCCCCGCTAAGATAAAACTTGTGGCGCAAGCGCAAAAGGGCACATTCCGCTTTATCCAGGTCAAGGTGTTTTAGCATGCGTCTCTCTGTTTCCAACTCCCTCCATACGTGTTGAGCCCCTGTCCTCTTATGTATCACCTCCAGGTCACCCACCTCCTTCTCCAGCTCCGCGCGTTTCTCCCTACGCATCCGAGCATATGTTGCAGACAGCGCAATAAACTCTCCCCGAACGACCAGCTTGAGGGCCTACCAAACAGACCCCAAGGACATACCATCTTGATCGTTGGTGGCGAAGTACTGGGCGATAGCATCCCTAATGCGAATGACTGCAGACTCCGAACTAAGGAGAGAATCTCGAAGACGCCAGCCAGACGACGGCGGCCGCTGCCCACTTCAGGTAAGCTGAATAGAAATAAGGGCGGACAAATGGGGCAGGAGAGAAGTCGTAGCCAAAAAGTGATCTAAGCGCGCATATGTTTTATGAGCTGAGGAGTAATATGTATAATCCCGCTCTAGGGGTTGTTGACCGCGCCACACATCATGCAGCCCCCCGTCTTGCAACCATTGCCTCCCTCCCTGCGAGAAGCACCCAGCGGATCTATCCAGCCCCGAGTCTATCACTATATTCAGGTCCCCCCCCCCACCAGCACAAACGCATCTGGGGAAGCTAGCACTTCGGAGAGAGCCGCCTTCAAGAAGGGCTGTTGGTGCTCGTATGGTGCATACAATGAGCCCACTGTCAAATGTGTTGAACCATTGAACCCTGACCGCCAGGAATCGTCCTCTAATTTTAATCACTTGGGATAGGATCTTGGAGTGAGCCCGAGCACTTAAAAGGATAGCCACCCCATGCCTCTTCGCCGGGCCTGAGGACCATAACTGCACAGGGAAGCACCTGTCTTTCATCCTCTTAGTATCTTTGGAGAGGAGGTGGGTCTCCTGCAACAGACACACATCACCGTCTGCATTCTCCAACAGAGACAGGATGGCTGCGCGCTTAACAGGGTTATTTAGGCCCCGCACATTCAAGCTAACAATTTTCAAATTCCTACCCATATTCTCTAGGAGGGACAAAAGCACTAGCCCGCTTATCTAAGACAGGGTCACCGGGGGACACATCGGAAGCACACAGCCACCCCAACCTACACCTAACCTCCCTAGAGAACTGATGTGGAGCCCCAAAAACAACCCCTTCCCCAAAACCCATCCCCAACCCCCCCACAACAGGACTGAACCACAAAAAAGGTGAAAAGCAGAAGAAGTCTTGTGAGGTGACCAATGTTCGTCAGAAGAATCACTTTGGAAGGGGAACATGGCACCATTCGGAATCTTACCCAACCCTGATACAGGGCACCACGTCCCACTAAGGACAAAAAGGAAAGCGGGTGTCACAGTCTTAACCCCCATGGCCCCCCTCCGACGCCGCCATGCGACCCAGCCTGGGCCAAGCAAACAGCGTTTAAGGAGCACTCTCACTGTCGGTCACCAATGCCGCCGAGGAGACAGCTGCCTCTCTCTCCAAGAGACTCGTAGAAGGGTCCGGCCTCCCCAACAGAGGCAACCTCCCCACTCTCTGCCATTCCATGGAGCGCCTGCGTCGCCGAGCGGGTGACCCGGGTGGTCCAGCTGGAGCATCAGACCTCTCCAAGCCCAGCGCCTCATATGCTGCGTCCAGAGAGCGGAGCTGCAGGATTTTACCCTTGAACTTAAAAATGATGCGGAACGGGTGCCCCCACGAATAGGGCATGCCTTGTTCCCGCAAGTAGGTGGTGATTGGCTTGAAGCTACGACGCTTGATGAGAGTTGAGGCAGCCAATTCTTGAAAAAGGGCAGGTTGGTGACCGCGAAACTGCACTGAGGGGAGAGCTTGCGCTTTGCGTAGAATCCGCTCCTTAATCTGGAAATCGTGGACGCAGACTAAAATGTCTGATGGAGGGGCCTTAGCACCCCTCGGCAAGCCAATTCAGTGCACCCGGTCCAGTTGAATGTCCAGGTTGTCCCCCTCATCCACGATTTGTCTGAACAACGCCGCCACATACTCCTGCAGGCTATCCCCTTCTCCCTTCCAGGGGACCGCTCGGATCCTGATGTTGTTCCTCCGCGAACGGTTTTCCAGGTCTTCGGTGTGCGCCTGCAAGTCCAGATTCTGTTACGTCAGGCGGAGAACATCTTGCTGGAGCTGATGGATCTCCTCGGCAGCGCCCAGATCATGCTCCTCCAGGGTCGCCACTCTCTCCCCAATGGCGTCGACATCTCGCCGCATCTCTCGGACATCTGAGAAGAGCTGGGAACGGAGTTCCAGGATGTCTTCCTTGATGGCAGCAAAGAGCTCTAGCATAAAGGCCTTAGTCGCCGGCGCATCAACATCTTCAGGCTGCGCGAACTGGGCATCCGATTGCGAGGCAGGCCGACTCACCAGCTTTTGTAGTGAGTCCTTCAGGGGCTTATATTTCTTGCCCCTGGTAGCCGACATAGTGGCGTCGGCAGGTGCCCAGTGGGGCACAAACAGGCTCCAGCTGCCCCTGCACCTCCCCGTTCAGCCTAGACCCGGGCCACCACTGGAAAACGTCGCCCGCCGATACTCAGTCCGATGGCGTGCCCTCTGCTATCCAACAAGCTCCTCACCCAGGCAGCGCCACGGGGGAGCAGACCCCAGGACCGCCAACCGCAGAGGTGCGCCCCGATACAGGGCTTCCGCAGGCCGCCGCCCGCGCACTTCCCCGCCGCCCAGGTGGCTGCGTCAATTGTCTAACCAGGGCATCCACGGGCTCCACAAAGGTCCTTACAGGACGTAGGCTGGCACGGGGGCTCTTCAGACAAGGAGGCAGCATGGACCTAGGCCCCCCGAGCTCCGCTGAAGCCGCAACCCAGGCAGGCAATCACCAGGCCGCACACCACTCCTCCTCTCTGCCCACAAGCCCTCTCACGGGGGCCTGTCTGTACTCTCTCCCCCGCGCCGTGCCCAAATCTGCAGCCGCAACCCGGGCAGTCAATCACCCCGCCATGCACTCCCGTCCTCTGCACGTTGTGAAAGGCCAAGCAGGAGGGCACTGAAACAAGAAATCTCCGTCCGCCGAAATGTGGGCCGATATGAGGCCCCACACCAGCCCCGCGGCGGCCGAGCTCTGGACCCTCCAACTAGCAGGGGAGAAGGGCCCCACCGATGCGCCGCCCACCGATCCGTGGGCCGTAACAAAGCGCCGCGGGCCCCAGACCAGCAGGATCCAACTAGGCTGCAGAGACTACTGCAGTGCGGCCCATCGGGCAGTTGCGACCAGGGGGGGCCCGCACTCGCCGCCAGCATGAAGGTCCACCACCTAGAGCCCCTGCCGCCGGATCGCGGACCAAATCACAAGCCTCGCGGCGGCAGCGCCCGGGGCGCTCCAGCTTGCAGGGGGCAAGGGCCCCGCCGATGCGCCGTCAAAAAAAAGCGCCGCAGGGCCCCAGATCAGCAGGATCCAATTAGACTACCGCAGCGGAGCCCAGTGGACAGTCATATCCAGGGGGGGCCACACTTGTCACCAGTATCGTGGCCCACCGCTGAGGGTACCTGCGTGGGCCCCACGCCGTCCGCCGGATCGCGGACCGACTCACAAGCCACCGGCCAGCCACCCCTCCACTCCTCACCTCTAGGACCAGGCAGCCTCCGTCCGGGGCGCTCGACCACCGTCACCACAGCGGGAGCTCACGTACAGCGCCAGCTCCCTGGGGGCAGAACTCCTTGCGGTATGGGGGCCAGCGCCGCTCCGGGCCCAGCAGCGGCTGCCCCACTCTGCCGCCCCCGCGAACGTAGCTTACTTACAGCCCCCGTTACCAGGGGTGGCCGCCCTCAGCATGTAATGCACCGCTCCGCGGTGTACAGGCCTCTGCTCCTCGCACCACGAGGCGGGCCGGTCCCAGGGGACGTCAGGGCCGCGCAGCTTTAAAGAGTCAAAACTCCCTCACTCTGCTCAGAAATAAGGGCACCGCCAGGACCAGGACAGCGAGAGGACTCAGGAGCACCCCGTCAGCAGCATGGATGGGCACCAGGTAGGGCGATATACAACGCTAGAAGTCAGGCGCCGCCGGAGGGACTGAGAAGCACGTCTTACTCTGCCGCCATCTTGGCCACGCCCCCTCTGAAATTCTTTAAAGGCACTTTAGCAACTCTGCAGACTCCACGGTCTCCGCTGGAGAACAGACAGTAGTACTGTTGCTACATGCTATCCATATCAATATCATGCTAGAAGTTTTATACTTTACCTTGGTCACGTTTGTATTTTAAGCATCTGAAAATAGTCCTGTAAGCACAGCAACACTAGAAATGTAGCACTGTAATGCTGCTGGAGGTCAGACAGTAGTACTGCTGCTGCAGGAGATTTATATTGATGTGCTGCTAAAGATTTTGCACTTTACCTGGGTCTCAGAAAAGGACTTCTTACTAGAAGCCAGCACTTGACAAACGGCCCTGTAAGTAGAACAGACGGTTAAGAAATATAGCACTTTAATACTGAAAGCCCTGACAGGGCATGTTTTTCTTTTTAATAATCTGAAAAGGGATTATAAGAGTACAGTTCTCAATTTTCTTTCTTTGAAACTGTATTTTATGGACCAACTAGTATATAGGGTTTATACATTACTCCCTGAATAATCCGTGGTAGTATTGTAATGATTTTTTAGAATTCTCTCTTTCTGTCACATTTACGATATCCATTCAGATAGTTTTCTTTTTTAAGTTGCACCCGTTCTAGACAATAGATGCAAAACCCTAGTAGTAGTGTACACTTCACAAACGTAATGATCTCTTCTGCATCATGCAGTTGATTTCAATGGAATTGCCTCACATCACAAGGCAGTGAATTTGCAATGTGAGTTCTTTGTACATCCACTTGCCTCCCATTGTGATTTCCTTTCAAAGGCCTCCTCTGACTCGTGCTGCCATCTATTCTATTCTCAAATCCAGGGCTTGGCCAAAAATTGCTTTTCGGTTTGATGCTTCCAAATGTTCCGTCCACTGCAACAGTTCTTACACACTTCCTGCAAAAGGTCCACTCCTGTCAATACATCAACCTTTTGTGAAAAGTACAAATCTTCAGATTTGCAGGGCTCAGTAATGTTGATGCCCAAGGAAAATTCTTCGCAATGAAGATATTAGGGGTCCTATCACACCTGGTGTCTCAAAGACCCTCCATCCATGCGCAGGACTTAAGCTTTTTCCCTTTAGGTGAAACTCAACATGTCTGACGGTGACGGAGGGAGGGTCGCCACCACTAAGACTACAGCGAAGCTCAAAAAATCTGACTTCTGTTCTAAAGTTCTGTTAGTCTTGTCCATATTTATTTCAAGCTTCAGCTGTAAGAGACAGTTGCAATCAGGGACATGATAATGGCTATAAATATTTAATTTTCAGCTGCTTATACTGGAAATAATTAGAGAAATTACATTGGAAAAATAGTATGACTGAGTAAATTAGGTGGGTGAAACTTCGCCTTTAGTTGCTTTGAGGCTTTGGAGATGCTATGCTGCTTTGAGCACAATCAATCCCGGACAGAATCACTATGGAATGAATGGTTGGTAAAAGGCAGTTAATCAGGCCCAATGACAGAGAAGAAAGAAAGAAATTGATGGTGGGGGATAATGTGATTAGTAATCTGGCCTGAATAGTGGAAACAAATCAAAGAACGCACTGGTTGCAAATGTGCGAGGTCTTTTTTTAATGGGTAGTGCTATATACTTTTTTTTGTTGCACGTGGGATAATGGACTAATGATCAAAATGTATAAATTCCGATTATCGGAGTAAAATTGTAAATGCAATGTTTTTTTCTTGGTAGCACGAGATTCCACACCCCCAGTATCATCAGTTGGTATTAAAGAAGAGGCGGTGACCTATCCCATTGATATTCAAGACTGTTCGAGTGGTGAAAGCTTCAACAGTGATGGTGAGTACTCCATCCTAACTTGAGAACTGCAAATACTGAATATGTAGTCAGATATCTGGATCGCTCTCTAATCTTGTATAGTGATTGTTTTGTTATTCGTGATGAAGATTCTTCACTGCTTTACTAAAGAAGCACTTTCCTGTTTCTGGTTAGTAGAGGACTCAAATTTCAGTCTGTCTGTATGATACCAACCATGCTAACCTTGTTCAGGCAGAGCCTATTTGAGATCTGGTTAAGTTGTGAACGGTTCCTTAAATGCAGCAGCACAGACTAGATCACATTTGGCAGCCAGGCTGACGGATTGGTTAGCAATGCTGAAGGACAGTCTCTACAACTGGAAAAGACAAATGATTACTCTAGCTATTTAAGACAGGTGCTGATATTTTATTGGCAAACGTTACGTATCCATTATTGCCTCTGAGAGCATTTTACCTCAAATTGCTTATATAAATGATGCCAAGAGCGCATACTATAACTAAATAGAGTCTCCTTGTTTTCCTTGTGGATAATGTTGCATGCATATCCTTAATAATTGCCTATGAATCATACCAGTTGGGATACCCTTTGTTTATACTATGTTTCATGGCTAGGCATGATTGACAGCATAAAAGTGAGCCTGCTATCCAAAGTACTATATCTGTTCGAGCCATGCCGGTTAGGTCTGATGTGAATTTCATTTTTAGCAACTGCAGATCTCCATACCTTGTTTTGTATGGAATAACTCTTGCCTTGTGCTCCAATGAGAAAATGCCTGTAAAGTTGTTAATCGCCGGGGTTCAGGCAAATCCAGACTTTGTGCTATATCATTCTGCGGTGCAGCGGAGAATTATGATTGAATGGTGCAAGAAAGAAATAGATAAGGAATTAATGCTGAATGTTTCGCACTACAAACAGGTCACCTTTAATACATGGATGGTGTTGGGTAGCAGATTGATATCAGATTTTTTCAGAAGCAGGATCAAGTAATTCACACAAATTTCGATTGACCTTCAATTAGATGAGGCCGAACGATTTGCACTTAGTGCAATTGAGACACTGGGTGATGTACCCCATTATGAAAAAAGCAACGGCGGTGGATAAAGGCCTCTTTTAGAAACTCTTTCCTCCCGTCAGATTCCTACGGTGTGATCTCTAAAATGTATACTATATTAATGTTATTAAACACCATTCCATACTCGCCCAATAGGAACTACTGTAAAAGAAACTTGATTAGAGAAATCCTGCTTAATGAATGAGATACACTTAGGATGAATATAAATAAGATGAACAGAACAGAGAAGTAACATTTTGACTGGTATTACATGTCCTCAAAACTGCATCAAGTATTGGAATACTAGTCCTGACTGCTGGAGAGGATGTGGGAATATGCCTCCTTATTACGCATGCCGTCACCCTGCATGCAATTACAGCGCGGTCGTTGTAACGACCGCGTTGTAACAACGCATACTATTACCCCGCAGGTCTTAACAACGCCTTGCGGAGGGTGGTGCTGGATGTTGGAATAGTATAATTTACTATTCAAATTCCAGTCTGTCCGGAGAGTAGGGAAGGTGTTGGATTTTAAATCCAACACCTTCTCCCCCCCTCTACAAGTTGTTGTTACGACTTGCAGGTTAATGGTATGCGTTGTTACAACCCAGTCGTTGTAACAACCACGTTGTAATTGCATGCGGGGTGACAGATTCGATGTAAGGGCTGTTTACCTATGTGTCGGAGTGAGGGTTGGAAATGAAATCTAGGAGGCCGGACTATGGGCTCAATTGTGACTGTTTATTGAAATATTTCTTTACAAAAAAAACAACAACAAAAAACAAATAACAATGGAGTTAATTTTCTTCGTTCTTCAGTCCTTCTTTCTTTTCCTTTTTTATTTCCTCCTGTTTCTGTGTTGCTTGGTGATGTCTTTTAGAGTAATTGCCTGTTCCTGATTAGAGTTCTAGAATGGCATATGCTTTTTTTTTTCTTTGTATTCTTTCTTGCAGCCTTTTCTACAAAATTCTTCTTCCTCTTCTTCTTTAGCTCTCGAGACTGGTGATGGACCAGGATGCTCGCAGAGGAGAGACAGAAGAGAAGGTGGTGAGTATATGGCTGTCCTCTTTCTGTTTTGTCTTTATAGAAGGAACCGTCACCACACCGAGAGCAGGAGTGTATAAAGGGTAAGAATCACTCAGGGAAGAGAAAAAAAAAGATGAATACTGTGGGATGGGACGAAAAGTGCTAGTGCTTACGGCTCTGTATTAGCACAATTTCTGTTTGGCGATTGTTTGTGCAATGTTAGAAAAGGGGTAAGAAACAAAGCAACAACAAAACAAGCAGAAGAAAAAATTAAAGACGTTTTGTTTCTAGAAACGCCGCTTGTCCTGTTATCGCACAGAGCGGCTTTACAACATTCGCCTACAGTTCAGGAAGTAGGATAATAAATAAAATGTGCTGAAGCATTGCTCTTTTAATGGACACATGCATTTATGTCCCTCCTCAAATTTCAGTCCTGTTCTGGGCCCCACTACCTCTCGGAACGGGAAGGACAACTTACTTCAAGAAAAGAAAAACAAGCATTTACAATGCAACGGTCTCGCCTTTGGAAAAATTAGATCTATTGGCATTGTAAATGACAAAATTTGTATTTATGTGTTGGTTTTGAAAACAGATAAATAAATGGCATTGTCATTTACATTACCAATAGCTTAATCTTCTCGACCTGTTCGATACACAGCAAGCGCCTTACCCGCTTAGTTCCAAGCAACCTGAAAATACCTCCAGTGGCATGCCTGGGCGACCTTAACATTAGTCTCCAGAAATTCAGTACATTTTATTTTGTCAGCCCCAGGGCAAAATATTTGGACTGAGAAATGTAGTTACTCCTGTAGGTAATATGGGTGGATCAGAATGGGGTTGGAGGTTTCAAACCTGCAGCTGTATTCAATACTAGTGTGATCTGTAGTTAGCTGCAGGGAGTGCGGCTAAATCCGAGGAGCAAAGAAAAATAAAGCTGAGCTCAGTCGAGGCGTTACATTTCCCCATACAAAGCACGATGCGCTTGTCACCCAAAAACATTAATTAACTACGAAAATATCAGTCTCCGAAAAAGCAGTATTGTAGTAGGGGTATCTTGTAAATACTCAAGCCATTTCCTATCTTTGCCTAGAAAGGGGTTCAACTGATCTCTACGATGGCTTGGTAAAGGTTTCAGGAAAGTGAATCCAATTTGGTAAATAACCTAAGTTAGTGGCATTTTTCCTGCTGTACATGTACCGAAATCATCAAACTTAATAGATAAACAGTCCAGCAACTAACACCGCAAGACATAGCAAAGTGAGAAATCTGGCAAGTTCACACAGAAGCAATTGATTTTTTTTTTTTTACCAATGCAGTGGTACAAACTGACTGAAACCATCGGGAATGGAGGGTTTACAGAGCACTTCGAGACCAGTAGTCCAAATCCGAGGTGGGTGGATGTAGAAAGCACATGTCTGCCTCGGGCAAAGATTACAATCGTTGGATGTGGACGAAAGCCTTTATAAAACAGTAAGGCCGATATTTAGCCAGTGCAAATCTAAATGAGCCTTGCAAGCTTTCACAACGCACAAAGACTTCAGACACCAATGTTTTAATTATTCAACTATTATCAGGCAATTAAGAAAAATACTCACACAGAAAGTGTAAGATTAACCATATTTATTAGACAAGTACACAGTATAAAATCACTTTGAGCAAGACCAATTCATAGTGAAGGTTGAGACAGACAAAAAATGTAAGTTATTTACTAACCAGCATTCAATAGTCAAATTATATTGACATTTATCTGGGTACCATACTATCGTTAAGTGTCCCGCTGCAGCTAAATGGTTAGTAACTTACTAAAATATTATGGGATGTAATACTGGTGCGATGGTAGCACCAGTTAAAACGAGAGGTGTCATGCACAGTGTGTGCATAAGGAGGGGTACCAGAGGGGACCAAGAGCGGTGCCATGCTCAGTATGTGTTTGCAGAGGTACACTGGGAGGTGGTTTGGAAAGCGGGTGCTAGAGTGGTGTATAAAGAGGGATGGAAAGCGAGAGGTGCTAGGCACAGTAGGCATGCACGGAGAGGGACAGTAGGGTGCAAAGGCACGGTGTGTACAAGCAGAGGGGCACAGGAACGGTTGGCCTAGCGAGACACAGGGAATGGGCAATAGGGGTGCCAGGCACTGTGCATGTGATGAGCACTGAAGGGGATTGAGAGAGGTGCCAGATGCAGCGTGTACGAGCAGCGAGCACCAGCAAGGGGAGCCTGGAGACGTGCCACATACAGAGGAGAGTGTCCAAAGTCCAGCCGGGTAGGTGACAGCCGAGGAGGAAGTCCACAGCCCATCTCCTCTTTAGCTATCGGGTAGCTCCACCGGGCATCAGCTTATGTTAACTGACTAAGCTAGAGGTACTAGGGCAATGTTACCCAAGAATTAGACCCAATACTCACCGCAGGACCATCACAGGCGGTGTACTGGATGATGACCTGGAAAGGTTCGTGTGGCTGCAAGACGGCTGGTACCGAGATGATGAGAGCTGAGCCGTAATCGGTGAAGGCATCCACCCTGAAGGGTAGAGGACACGAAGAGGTGGAGTGCAAGGAGGCATCCGTGGGCTCACCCAGCCAGTCCGAGGCAGAAGGAGGGGTGCTGTTGGCTGCAGGGTAGTAGGAGTTGCTAGATGACATGGCACTGAAATTGTCCAAAGTAGGGTCAGAAGCAGAGGGAGACAGGGGGCCGCAGTCTATGAATGGGGCAGAGAGTGGGGTAGAAGCGGTGGAGGGGAATGAAAGTGGGGTGGAATCAGGGGAGAGAAGTGAGGAAGGAGAGGAAGAATCAGAAGGATTGGAAGTGCCAGAAGGGGGACAAAGTGGCAGAGGGGCAGATGAGAAAGAGGTGGCACTGAATGGGGCAGGCGATGGGCAAGAAGGACCAGGTGAAGGGCAACATTGGAAGATGAGGGGCAGGAGTTGCTGGAGGAGCCAGGTGAGTGGCAAGTGGAACTGGGGGGAGCCGATGTGGGGCAATACTTGATACGAGATGAGCTGTAGTTTTCAGAGGAGACCCCACAGCTGCTGGAAGGGGTAGATGAGGGGCAAGAGGCGATAGAAGAGAAGTAATTGCTGCTGGGGGGAGTAGGTGAGGTGCAATTTCTCGTGCAATTTCTCATGGATGATGCAGGTAAGGGGCAATTACTGTTGATGGAGGCAGGTGAGCGGCAGCGACCACCGGAAAGTGCAGAAGGGTCGGGCAGACGGGTGGCTCCCATAGTTGGGGCAGATCCCCCCCTGAGCCCGCAGGGGGGAGTGGGGAAAGCAGGGCAGGGCAGGGGCTGCTCCCGGCCTGCCACGTCCTGCAGCGGACGGGCTGCACACTCAGGGCCGGGTGGGTGTCCAGCACCAGGGCGCCCGGAGAGGCCTGCAGGGCGCTCAGCTCCAACACCAGCACCCCGGCCAGCTCCCGGCTCTCGGGCCGCAGCCCCAGGTGGAAGTGCCGCAGCCGGAAGAGGTGGAAGCTGGAGGCCGAGGCCACGTCCGCCGGCAGCGGAGGGCCGGGGGCGGCAGGGCAGGGGGCACCAGGCTCCGGCAGCGACAGCAGCACAGACCCACCGGGGCAGGGGTCGTTGAAGCCATGGCGGGGCGGCCGGGCTGGCGCTATGTGAAATCCATCAGTGAGGCCTGCTCGGAACGGTGAAGCCGCGGGCTCGCATAGCCGCCGCGGCCGGCCAGGAAGCAGGGGCAGCCGGCGGAGGTAAACAGGACACTCGGCGGAGACGCTGTACGCAAGAGCCGGCCGGTCCCGAGGAAACAGGAAGTGACAGGGAGGAGGGGGAGGAGGCGACGGAGGGCCTGGGGGAGGAGACAGCAGAGGCCCGTGAAGAGGGAGGCAGCAGAGGCCTGTGGAGAGAGGGCAAGGCCAAGGGAGAGAGGGAGGGCGAGGACAGGACAGGGGAATGATTGGACGGGGGTGGGATGGGAGTGCGTGGGGGATCGGGACAGAGCCGAGCATGGACAAGGAGGGGCAATAAACAAAGTGAGAGCAGAAGGGGCACAACCCCAAACAGAGGGAGGGTGTACTGTGAAGGCAGTAATGAGAGTGGGGGGGGGGGGAGAGAATATTTTGTTGTTTAAAAGGAAGGCCAGAGCGAGGGTTATATCAACAATAGAACACCGTGGTGAGAAGTGATACCATGGGAGGGCAAGAGGGAGACAGGAAAGCTGCGTGCCTGGGCTAAGTCCGTGGCATTGCACAGAAATAAAACGCGTTGTCGACTGAAAGCACAGCGCGCCCTGTAGGGATTCGGGGGCGTGTTTTTCGTGCTCTCCCCTTCCCATTAGCTGGAAGGTAAAATTCCAGCCAATGGGAAGAGGAGAGGGCGGGACTTAAAAAAAGACCCAGAAACGCCCCCGAATCGCGTCGTGACGGGGAAAGAGTAATTGACAACAATGTCTTCCAATGGCTAGCCTAAATTTATGGAGCTAACCAATGGAAGAAGAGGCGGTTTCAAGTCCCCAATACTGAGATAACATTAGATTTTGCCTGCGCGCGAGCACTGCTGCGCAGTGCTACGGCCAGGCGAAACCTAAAAAACACACACAAGCATCAGTTGCCTCCCCACCACCCCCCCTTCTTGTCTCAGGACTCACCGCAGAGGCCGCGGCTCTCCTGAGTCGCGGAGGCGGTTTATCGTCTTTCCTGGGGAAGGGGGGGGGGGGAGTCCACCACTCCTCGGACCACCTCTCTTGGATCTTCTCGGCTTCCCGGTAGAAGGCGACGTAATGATCCTCCGTCTTCCTCCTCCTCTGGCGGTGATGCGACTTCCTGCTGCGTCTTTTGTGCTTTGCTCTACTACTAGTCCCGCCTCACGCTGACTCTCTTCAAGGCCGTCTCTCACTCCCCATTGGATCTTCAGGGAGGCGGTCTCTGCGCTGACCTGCACAGGACGGGTTGAAGGATCAACCCTTTCTGTCCCTCGCTTGGCTACATCAACCCCCAGTGTCGTTTCGGCCCCTGAGGACATGGCATCAGGTAAGGGGTGGGGTTCTGGGTAAATCTCTCCCTCACATCCCCCTTCTCTAGCTTTCTTGCTTGCAAGACAGGATTCTATAGGATATTGTGACAAATAATCGGCGTTCAGTTGGTCTTTGCCTTTCCTATGTTGTGTAGAAAACCTAAAAGGTTCGAGGGCTAGGAACCATCGTATCACCCTGTCGTTATGCCCTCGGTTTTTGGCTAACCATTACAGGGGCGCATGGTCGGTAAATAAGGTGTACTCTCTGCCTTCCAAATAATACCACAAGGATTCAATAGCCCATTTTATCGCCAAGGCCTCTTTTTCTATGACTGCATATTTCCTCTCTCCAGGGAACAACTTTCGGATAATGTAGAATAAAGGCCTTTCCTGTCTTTGTGCATCCTGTTGGGACAATACTGCACCTAGACCGTTATCGGAGGCATCTGTCTGTAGAATAAAAGGTTTATCATAGTTAGGACTCAAGAGGACGGGCTGAGTGGTAATGGCTTGTTTTAGCCGGTCGAATGCTTGTAGAACCTCGGGAGAGGGGTGTCGAAGGTCTTTTTCAGTTCTTACCGTCTTCTTAAATACCCTAAGTATATCACGGATCGAGCAGCTAAATGGCTCTTAGCTGGGTTTTTGTAAGGCCGCTGTTCCTTAGGGTGTCAACTACATCTTTTTATATGTGTTAGATGTTGTTTCGATAAATCACTATAGATGACTGTCATTGATATAGGCAGCTGCGTAGGCCCGATGCGGTTTAAGAATTAAATTCATAAATCTTTGAAAAGTGGCTGGGGCACCATGCAAACCGAACGGGAGTACTTTGAAGTGGTATAGCCCGCTAGGGGTAGAAAAAGCGCTTTTCTCTCTGTCCTGCTTTCTTACGGGTACCTGCCAATACCCCTTACAGATATCTAACGTATTGATATATCGAGCTCTTCCCAGCTGTTCGATCATTTCGTCTACCCTGGATAAGGGGTAGGCGTCAAACTGGGAGATTTTGTTGACTTCCCTAAAGTCCCTAAAGGAGTGGTGTGGCTCACTGGTTAGAGGCGGCAGACCCGGAAGCAGGAGTCGGCCCGGGACCAGGGTTCAATTCCCGACGCGGCAGGGTCGTGGACCAGGGTCAGCGGACTCGATAATTCTCGCCTCGGTGCCTACTCTAACCAGGGGTCCCACTCGGCAACTCTGGGCATTAGCTTGGCTAATCTCCACAACGGCCCCATCAACCCCGGGATGCCTGGCTTCACCTTGGGGACTCCCAGTAGGGACCATCCCACAGGGAAAGCCAGGCCGGGTTCCTCAGCGGTATACAGCGCCAAGATACTCCGGTAGTAATTGAGCGCGTTACAAAACAGCTTATAACATAACATAACATAAAGTTGATACAAAACCTTATAGAGCCATCAGGTTTTGGAACAATAACAATGGGTGAGCTCCATTCGCTGCTTGAAGGCTCTTTGATATCCATGTCTAACATCTCTTGGATTTCTTTTTCTATAGCCTCTGTACGGGAGGCAGGTATGCGATAGGGCCATAATCGTACGATATTTGTGGCTTAGTTTAGATAGTATGCTTGATCAGTGAGGTTCTTCCTGGCATGAGGGAGAACGCTTCATGGAGAGGTGATCAAGCAGCTGTCAGTTCCTGTTGTTGTTCCCTAGGAAAATCAAGGTCTATGCTATGTTGGAATAAAGGATTATTGTTATCTACAAGACCTATTAAGGTTGGCCTACTCCCCTCCCATTTTTTAAGTAGGTTAATATGATAGATTTGTGTATTGTTTTTATTCCCGGGTTCTAATTCAAGGCGATACGTCACTGGGGTGACCTGATCCCGGACCTTATAGGGACCTTGCCATTGTCCCAGAAGCCTATGGTCAGAGGTGGGTCTCATTATCAATACCCAGTCCCAGATATTCAGAGAAAAGTCTTTTGTTTTCTTATCGTATTGCTTCTTTTGGGTTTCTCGGGCTTGCTCTAAGGGGTCTTTTACTATGTTGCATATTTTATGGAGATGCGTTTTTAGCCTGAGAACATACTCAGGGAGTGGTTTAGCCCCTTCTGGTTCCTCCTCCCATTCCTCTTGCATCATATCGAGTAAGGCACGTGGCTGTCTTCCGTATAAAAACTCAAATGGTGAGTATCTCGTGCTTTTCTGCTGCTTACAGTGAAGAGCAAATAAAGCCAAGGGCAACATGTCCTCCCATTTCCTGGCTTCCAGATCGAAAAGCTTGTTTAATGTTATCTTTAAGGTCGCATTGTAGCGCTCCACAAGCCCATCAGTTTGTGGGTGGTAAGCCGCCGTTTGGATCTGTTTTATTTTGAGTTGCTGACATACTTGTTTTAGTAGCCGGGAGACACAGGGGGTTCCTTGATCCGTTAGGATCTCTTTTGGAAACCCGACTCTTGAAAATATGTTGATCATTGCCTTTGCAATCTGTGTGGCATTTGGCTGTCGGAAAGCTACAGCCTCGGGAAATCGGATTGCATAATTAACTAGGACTAAAACAAAGCGACACCCACTACGAGAATGGAGAAGATGTCCCATAATATTAATTGCCACTCTAGAAAAGGGTTAGTCTATTATTGGCAAGGGCCTTAGGGAAACTTTGGGGAGTTGTTGTTGGTTGTTTTTCTGACAAATTGGGCATTCCCTACAGTATTTTCGGACTTGATGGTAAACGACAGGCCCATAGGAGTTCTCTAGAATGGCTTGTTATGTTTTTTCTCCCCCAAAATGACCCCCCAATAAAAGGCTATGGGCAAGAAATCGAACATGTTCTCAGTATGGTTGAGGAACCACTAGTTGTGGGGATTGACCTTGCCCCTATACGGTATAGGAGTCCATTTTTTTCTATAAGCTGGGGATCTACTTGATTGGGGTTTTCTTGGGTTTTAGCCTTCTCCCATGCATCTCGCAGGCTAGTCTTCTCTCTATTCCTCTAGGAATAGGTCCAGGTTGCATCACGCTTTGGTGACACCCTGTACCTATCAGGGCGGTTCTATTTTCTTCGTTTACCCTCATGTTTCGATGGAACAGCAGGGGGTCTTTGATCCTTTTTGAGGAGCAGAGGTAGGACCTGGTCAGACCAACGTCCATCGGCTCCTCTTTTTGGGAACATACCCTAGCGATATGACCTGGTTGTCCACAATGAAACCAGGAAGGTTCCTTGCGGCATGGGAGGTCGTGCCGGTACAACCGGTGAAGTGAAGGGCATTGAGGCGGTTTCCGTCTTCTTAGGAGGGTGGTTCTTGCTGGCTTTCGGTAGGCTCCCTCCTTGTGGTTTCTATGGGGTATCTTCCCGCCACTTCTAAATTTCTTGTGCCTTACTATAGGCACTAGCATCTTCTACCGCGTGTTCAAGAGTGAGATGGGCGTGTTGCCTGACCCAATTCTGTATGGGAGGGTGTAGGGATGACAAATAATGTTTTAAATACACCTTCTCAATGGTTTCTTCTTTTGTAGCAGTTTTGGGTTGTAACCAGTGATCCGCTTTGTCCCGTACACGATAATATAGGGCTCTTGGTGTCTCTTCGGGCCCTTCCTTGATTTGTCGTAATTTGATCCTGTTAGAAATGGGGTAGCGTGGTGCGGAGCGGGTGGGTCAAACACCAGAGGACATGTGTAAAGCATCCGCCAGCACCCACAGGCGACACCTAAGGCACACTACAAAAAGAGACCACACCAGTTTAGGTGAAAAACAATATGTGTATTGTCAAATAAACATATCATAACGTAATGACAGTTGCAAATAAACGGTGCCAGTTGGCACAAGGTAATGATTTACACGGGGACTATTTACAGGGCAGCGCCAATCGGGCCGCTGCCAGAACCATCGCTCGTACAGTTAGGGTAAATGGAAGGGTGAAGAATAAAGGTGAAGTCCATCACTAAATGTATAACAGCCAGTACCCTCGGCTAGATTATGACCTGGGCGACCTTGTTGAAAGTATCAGGCCTAAACATAAGGCATCCTCATTAGCATGAAGCATAAACAATGGCCCCAAAATAACACATCAGGTCATCATATAAACACATTGGGCGAAAGCCTGGAAGAAAAAAACATTAGGCATACAAGTAACGCATCATCGCCTTAGTGTCAGGCATGTAAATACATTAACATATGGCATCTCAATAGCATCAACCACTAGGCAGGGAAACATCATTGCATGACAGCAGTATTCGGCATAGGAACCTGTGGTCATAATCTCATGACATTAGGCAGGAGCATCTGCAATAGGCATACCAAAACCCTTATTAGCTTTAATAACATTCACATAACCCAGGGGAGTGAATCACCAAATTAGCATGGGCATCGATATAGGAGCATGCACCAACAGCGATGAGTCCTATTCTCGGGCAGAAATCATACTCATGGGGCATAAAACTTAGTCAATAGAGCCCACTGTTGCGTCTAACACTCCCACCCTGGGCAGGTATAAACCCCCCTCTGGGACTCTCTAAATGAACCTGGCCTCAACGTTACAGCTACCCCTTGTCCAGCGGGGCCGTGGTGTCCAACCAAGCGCACTGGTACCTACAGTGCCTCTGGAGCCCCTCTCCAGGACTCAGGAGTCCGCAGACTTGCCCCCAAAAGAACACCCACGTGCAACTGCCCACTGTCCGGTGGGGCAGTTGCGCAATGCACAGCCAGCACAGCACTGGGAAAGGGGGAGCCCCTCTTCTGGGGCTATCAGCTTAACAAGGCCCCAACTTGGACTCTCAAACCGTTGCAGTGGCCACTGTCCAGCGGGCCGCTGTGGGAAACACCCTAGTCCTGACCATGAGGTGGAGCAGCCCTCCAAGGGTTACTGACGCCGGGGGGCGGTTACCGGCTGTGCCACGACACCCCCCCCCAACCACCACACAGCAGCTGAGCCCCACTCACAGGGCTCCCGTCTCTTTCGGCACGCAGGGCTCTCTCCTCCCCTCGCTTCTTCGATGGTACTTCTGGGACTCTTGATGGCTGCAGGTCTCTCTGACCCCACGGAGCACTGCAGGTGTCGCACGGCTTCAGGCAGCCGCTATTACTCCCGTGGGGCTCTCCTCTCCTCACGAGAGCCCCACCGACTTCAACGCCCCTTCCGCCTTCACCCGGGCCCCCTCATGGGACCCGGGACTTTCATAGGGAGGGTGCGAAGCTCCAGACATCTTCTGGGGCCTCCCTCCTCTCGCCTCCTGTGCTACCTTGCTCGCGGTGGCACTGACCGGCGGGGTGGGCTCCTGCCCTGGTCTCATCCCACACTCGGGGCTCCCTCATCACTACCGGAGCCCTGCCCGCCTCTTCTTCCTTCGTCGGGCCGGCGGCCGATGCCCCCAATCAGGCGCGCTCTTGCCTGGCTTCCGGGTCCCTGCGAGCAGCGCAGCGGCCCTGGTTGCGGCGGTGATTAATTCCTGGCAGCAATACGCGGGATAGGCACCCACTGGGTTTTTAAGTATCCCGCGCGGCACACACGCGCAGTGGCGGCAATAATGCGGGGTGGGCACCCGCGAAAGGTGGTAGACTGCTGGGTAGGTTCCCGCTCTCAGTCTTCAAAGCGCTGGCATGCGGGGTGGGCCCCCGCGTAGCAAAATTTACATAAAGCAGGGTAGGCACCCGCTAGAATGTCCAGACAGCAGAGCGTCCTCACGCGGGGTGGGCACCCGCTTTAATTTAAATCAGCACCAGGGTGCAATCAGGCGGGGATGGCTCCCGCGGCGCTTTTAAATGAAACAGTTCTTCCTGGGGTCATGAAGAATAGCGCTTAACAGGCGCTAGGCAGCACCACCAGCTTCTGGGGGCAGAAGACAGGGCTGCCCTTCTCCTGGGCGATCGGTAGCTAGCGCCACCCTCACCAAGCGCAGGCAGGGGGAGTACAGTCAATCCAACCATAGCACTTCTCTTCCCCAGGCACTCCACATGTAGCGCTCACGAGGCGCATGGTCCCACCAGCAGCCTCGGGGACCAAAGATAGCGCTCCTCACCTCCTGGGAGTACAGTCCCACCCAATAAAGCGCTCGTCTTCTTCAGGGGCCAGGTAGCAGAGCAGCTGGCACTACTGGGCAAGGTCAGCAGTCAGTGGGCACTCATCAGGACAGGGCTGTAGGTCCTTAGAACCATCCTCCTCTGTAACGTGGCACTCCTCCTGATACAGCAGCCTTGACTCCGGCAGTGGGGCTCTCCCTAGCCCTGTGGACAACAGAGGGGTTACAGTTTGGCACAGGATCCAGCACACAGGCCCATGTGGCGGTACCTCCTGGCAGCAGGTCCCCTCACGTCCATGTCCACGCGCTGACTGAGCACATGGTGGCACAGCCCCCTTATTTATACGCCCCTCACCCCACCTACCAGACAGTACCAGAAGCTTCTAGAAGCGGCTGGGGGAGCTGGTTCTGACTGGCTCAGGGGGAGGAGAAGAGCACCCTGGGTGCCAGGTTTCCCTCCAAAAGCTGCGGTTGCTGGGAAACAAGAACTAGACTGCTAACCCACCTCAGTCAGCCGGCACACTACATAGCCATGGCACCCATTTTAAAAGTAGCCTTTTACCAAGGTGCATTATTACAATGGGGGAATTACAGGTGCGCACACCATTGTATCACATTTAACATTTGTATTTCCCATTCATCAACATGACATGTCTAAATAGGGAAAATCAGTCTGCGCACACCATTGCGCAGTATGTACTATGGCATCTCACACCACACATGGCCTATACATTCCTCTACCACGGGGGAGATATCCTTAAATAGGGGGAGTGAAAAGCGAAAGAATTCGGGGAAAAGGGCCAAGTCCAACAGATCCGGTATGTTTCGTCGTCGATCCCCAGCCGCTCCAGGATACACTTCTTGACTTCTTGGTATGGGGTTACTCCCGATGGGTTTTCTGCTTGATAGGCGGCCTGGAGGTCACATGTGAGTAAGGGACCTAGATACTGCCCCCATTGTTCTGTTGGCCAGGATGCCGCTCTTGCCGTTCATTCAAAGTTTGAAAAAAATAACTCCGGATCTTCTCATGAGGTGTACTTCTGTAATATCACCGATGGGAGAGTAGTAGGGCTTCGGGATTGCCCTAAAGTGTCTGTTAACCGTTGCACCATTGTCTCTTGTGTTTGTTGCTGTTCAGTTAATGTTTAATGTAACCTTACGCGGTCTCCCTCGGCGACAACAAGGCACCTTTCCATGATCTGGCCCAGCTTCTCCTGGTTTTCTGCCATCTTCTTAAAGCAGCCTCCATTTCCTTTGTTCTGTAGTAGGGGAATCTCTGTTATAGTCATAATCTTGTGAATAGTCCCGCCCATGTGCTTAGACCCCGGAGCAAACAAAATAGTCTCTTAAGTTGTCTTCTTCTGCAGTCCTGCATAGACACTTAAGAGAAAATCAAAGACAAATAATGCAGCCTAAAACTACAAGGCTACATTGGCCAGCACTTCATCTTGAAGTGAAAAAGATATCTAAATAATATTAAATTTAACACATTTTGTAAAGTTTCACACTCAGAGAAACTGCCCTTCACAAAAATCCTTTGCAATGATAGAGAGCAAGGGTTGGACAGACAAGCCCCATAGGCTGCCATTATGTGTCTGGAAAAGGGATACCGTGCCTTTAAGGAACTCTCCAGAGACCCTCGGTATCCTAGGATGCACAGCCAAAGGCCTTTTACTTTCAGTTCTTTTTTCCGGCTCCTGCTAGCAGGACCCTGGAGCTCTACCTTTTTGGGTATAACTTCAATTTTTTGCACTTTTCCAGTGTTTTGAGTGTTTCACTCGACGCCTAGGGTCTTCCTCTTCCATATGCTGTGTTTTTTAACCAGTTTTTCCACCTCTTTCTTGTCGAAATGCCAGCTTTATTTGACAAGTGCCCTGAGTGTGGTAGAAAGAAGGCTAAGTCTGACCCCCACAGAGCATGCATACTCTGTCTCCCTTCCAGCCATGTCCCTGACTCCTGTGATATCTGTCGCTCTTTCTCCAGGAGGACCCAGCGTGGCAGGGAGAAGATTTGTCTCCAAGACCTGGAGCAGAGGAGACATCAAGAGCCAGGTGGGACTTCTGGGCATGGAGGGACTCTGTCATCGTCCTCTGCCCGTGCATCAGCCTCTGGGGGGCTCCCCAGCCCAGAAAAGGCACCAGTCCCGGTCGACGTCGATGGCTTCGGCGTCGAGAGGTATGACCACAATATGTTCCCCGTCGACCCAGGGCTCTGGGTCGAAGCGACGTCGACAATCAACGTCAAGGGGAAGGACGTCGAGACCTCGGATGAGGTCGACGTCGAGGACTTCATCGGCGTCGACACACCATCGACGTCGTGATGTGTCCCGAAGGCGCTCGCCGTCAATGCGATACCGCCGTTCAACGTCGACGCAAAGATCGACGTCAAGGAGGGGTAAGATCGACGTCAAGACGTAGATTTTCGACGTCGAGGAGTTCTTAGACGTCTAGAAGATCAACGTCGAGGGATGAAAAGTCAAAGAGGTTGACGTCGAGGAAGAAAAAATCGATGTCTAAGAGAAAGTTGAGGCCCAGGACGGTGTCTAGTGCCTCTGTGGTTAGTGTTTCATCTTCTTCTGCGAGTCCCCGGTCGCGGCGGCGCCGGCACTCCTCTGCAGGGAGGTCTGTCTCCAGAGCATCCTCCACGAGGCCTACACGTAAGAAGAGGAGAGTGCGTGAGTCACCGGAATCTGAATATTCAGGGACCTATTTGTCCTCAAGGCCCAGGACACCTACACCTCCTCCGCTTCCTACGCTTCCTCCTCCTCCTCTGCCTCCTCCTCCGCCTCCACCACCACCACCTCCTCCTCCACCGCCTTCTCGACCTCCACAGCCACAACCTGGGGTTCCGGTTCAGCCTCCTCTGCTTCCGCAGCCTTCGGGTCCGGCAGTTCCTGCGAGGCCCACAAAGCCAAGGTCATGATCCAGAGGGAGGCAGCGCTCTCACTGTGAGCATAGATCCTCGACGAGGTCACGACATCGTCGTCAGAGGGAAAGGTCAGTCGCGGTCCCGATACACGGACTCATCCAGTGACAGTAGGTATTCTCCCACTTTATCTGACTCTCCCCCTACAAGAGTGTCCCCAATGGATGACATTGTGACATTCCAGGAGGTGCTGCTGATGGGGGCAGCAAAGTTAGGGATCACATTGATGGTGCCCACTCCTTCCACCTCTGTGATCTTCGAAACATTGCAACGCAAACATCTCTCTCGTCCTCTGCTGCCTTTGGTGCCAGGACGTGAGGAACCGGCCATGGAGCTGTTTCTGACGCCGGCCTCGGTGAAGTCGGCGCCATCTCGACTTCAAAAGAAGTACAGACCCCGGAATCTGATCCGGCGTTCTTGAGATCAGATCCAGTCCCGGATTCCGTGATTGTAACTGCGGCTAAGAAGCAGCATTCGACTGCCCCGTCTATGGTCCCGCCCGACAGGGAGAGTCGTCAAATGGACTCAGCTGGACGGAAAGTCTGCAGTACGGCTGCCACCTTGATGAAAGCGGCGAGTGCCTCGGCGCTCTTGGGTCGCTACGACCGCTCTTTGTGGGAGTCCCTGCAACAGTTCATTGAGCTCCTCCCGAGGGATAGGCCAGAAGACTTCCAGGAGATGTTGAACGATGGCATGATGGTCTCAAACCAAGTCATCAGTTCGGCGGCAGACGCCTCTCTCCTGCCTGCTCAAGAGTACTGCCATGACATCAATTTGAGACGTCAGTCATGGTTGCGCCTTACCTCTCTTAAGCCAGAGGCACAACAGAGGATTGCGAATTTGCAGTTTTCGGGTTCTACCCTCTTCGAGACGCATGCGGATGAGGAAATGGCCCGCATGAAGGCGGAAGTTGAGATGCTGAAGGCTGTTGGTTTGGAGAAACCAAAGGAGCAGCGGAAGTCCTTCCGTCCTTTCCAGAGGCGGTACTCTTCCCAGAGGCCTGGGCAAGGTCGTCAAGCTGGCCAGCAGCAACAACAGCAGCAGCAATACCAGCGACAGCCCTTCCAGAAGCGTCAGAGGGGCAGAGGCGGCCAACAGTCCTCCTCTGCGATTAAGGGCCCGGCCGGGTCTAAACCCTGAGGAGTTAGTTCCCCCTCATCCGTTACCCGCTCCGGTGGAGGGAAGATTACAAAATTACTTGGCAGAGTGGAGAAAAATTACTCAGGACAAGTGGGTGCTGAATATTCTTTGCAATGGATAAAGTGTTCGTTTTGTCAGCCCTCCTCTAACAATTCCACCGGTTCGTTCGCAATACCAGCTGCGAGAACTTCAGGCAGAGGCCGATACCATGTTCAGAAAAAGGGGGATAGAAGACGTCCCTCTGTCTCAAAGGGGAAAGGGTCTATTCTCAAGGTTCTTTCTGGTACGCAAAAACGACAAAAACTAGTTCAGGCCCATTCTGAATTTGAGACAAGCAAACAAATGGATTCGCAGGGAGAAATTTTGCATGCTGTCTTTGCACCATATTTATCCTCAGCTGCAAAGAGGAGACTGGCTTTGCGCAATAGATCTGCAGGATGCGTACTTCCATGTGCCCATTGCACGGAAACACCGAAAGTTCCTGCGCTTTCTAGTCTGCACCAATCACTATCAGGACACCGTACTACCGTTTGGACTGAAGTCTGCACCCAGGACTTTTTCAAAGTGCATGGCAGTGGTGGCAGCTCACCTGAGAAAGAACAAGGTGTTTGTCTACCCGTACCTGGACAACTGGTTGATCAAAGCCTCCACCTTCCAGGAAGCACAATTGCACTTCAACAGGACGTCCGTTCTGTTGAATCAGTTGGGTTTGCACATCAACATGTCCAAGTCCATTCCGACTCCTGTCCAGTGCCTACAGTACTTAGGAGCCTCCATCAATACTCTCCCAGCAAGCGTGTCTCCTTCGGAGGAGCGACGCTTATCGATCCTTCGGAAGGCTCAGGCTCTCATGTCTGTTCCATCTACAACAGTGAGGACAGTGTCTTCTCTTCTGGGGTCGATGGCCTCTTGCATCTTCCTAACTCCACATGCCCGCCTTCACATGCGGCCGCTGCAGGAATGTCTGGAGGATCAGTGGGACCAGAACCAAAGGAGCTGGGACGACAGGATCCAACTGTCTCTACACGCTCTACAGTCCCTGAGATGGTGGTGCTCGGCAGAGAATCTCCTCAAGGGGGTTCCATTCCACAAGAACATTCCCATTCGAACTATCGTGACAGATGCTTCTCTCCGCGGCTGGGGAGCGCATTCGGACCATCTACAGATCCAAGAAATGTGGTCCCAGGCGGAATCCACGTTTCACATACATTTTCTGGAACTCAGAGCTGTTCATTTGGCGCTGAAGGCCTTTCATCCGTCCTTCCGGACCAACTCCTTGCTTGTTCAGACGGACAATACGACCACGATGTATTACCTCAACAAGCAAGGGGGCTCGAGATCACACACACTGTCACAAGAAGCGCAGGCGATCTGGCACTGGCTGCTTGCCAGAGGACTGACGATAACAGCTACCCATCTGCCGGGTTTGCAGAATGCTCAAGCGGACGCACTCAGCAGGCTGGTCCATGAAAACCACAAGTGGGTCCTAAATGACGAGATGCTAGGAAACATCTTCGACAGGTGGGGCACTCCAGAAATAGAACTGTTCGCCACCGCAGAAAACAGAAAATGCCGAGACTTCGCCTCCAGGTTTTACCAACCGGGGGCTCTGGGGAATGCGCTATGGATCAGCTGATCGAACAGCTTTCTGTACGCTTTTCCACCCATTCCCCTGATTCCGGCAGTACTCATGAAGCTGTCTCAGTCCAGAGCATGGATGACCCTCATTGCTCCGCATTGGTGGTTCACGGACCTGCTCCACCGGTCTCTCCTGCCCCACCTGCGGCTGACGTGTCGGTCAGACCTTCTCACGAAGTTCGGGGGGCAGATGGTGCACCCCAACCTCTCATCGTTGAGTTTGGCAGCATGGCTCCTGAGATAGTGCAATATGGACACCTGAATTTGCCTGACAATTGCATGGAAATACTCAAGGAGGCTAGGAGACCTTCCACACGGACTTCCGATGCCTAAAAGTGGAAGAGGTTCTGCATCTGGTGCACGTCCAAGAACTATGATTCTGCCACCTGCAAGAAAGATGTCATCCTTCCATACCTCTTGCATTTGGCTCAATCTGGCCTTAATTTCCATTCTATTAAGGTTCACCTCGCAGCATTAACTGCGTATAGGAAATGCCCTTCACAAACATCCTTCTTCCAGATTCCTGATATTAAAGATTTTTTGGAAGGATTGAAGAAAGTGTTTCCCCCTGTTAGGCGTCCTTCGCCTTCCTGGGAGCTGAATGTGGTGCTGTCTCGCTTGATGAAGGAACCTTTTGAACCTATTCATAAGGCTTCTCTACAGCATCTGTCCTGGAAGGCGGCCTTCCTTGTGGCTATTACATCGGCCCGCAGGGTGAGTGAAATCCAGGCCTTGTGTTGTCAAGAACCTTACACTGTATTTCATGCTTCTAAGGTAGTGATGCAAACTCACCCTAAATTCCTCCCTAAAGTGATTTCTGATTTCCACGTTAATCAGACGATAACTTTACCTATGTTTTTTCAACATCCTTCCACTCCAGCGGAGAGGTCTCTTCATTCCCTGGATGTAAGAAGAGTGTTGAAATTCTACTTGGATAAGACCAAAGACATACGTAGGTCAGACCAATTGTTTGTCAATTATGGATCGGTCAGGACTGGTCTTGCCACCTCAAAACAGTCCATCTCTAGGTGGATTGTGTCCTGTATCCAGTTATGTTACCAAAAGGCTAACAAGACCTTAGGGAGTAAGTCTAAGGCTCATTCCACCAGAGGCAAATCGGCGACTACGGCTTTGCTACGTAATGTTCCCATTGCAGATATCTGTAGGGCTGCCACTTGGAAGTCGGTCCATACCTTTGCTAAGCACTACTGTCTGGACTCTGATGCCAGAGCAGATGCTCAGGTTGGGCAGGCTTCGTTGAGAAATCTGTTTGCACAGTAGTGAGGTTGTCTGTTTCCTCCACCGCTGGTTTGGTTTGTTGGGATGGGCTTGCCATTCTATTCACAAGATTATGACTATGCACAGAGATCCCCTACTATAGAAGGATAGAAGGAGTAGTTTCTTACCTGTAACTCCAGTTCTGTAGTAGGGGTACCTCTGTTATAGTCATAAGCGCCCGCCCTCCTCCCCGGTGGAGGAAGAGATGATGTACTGTATGCTACAGGCCTGGCTTTATACACCTTCAAAAATAACTGAAAGTAAAAGGCCTTTGGCTGTGCATCCTGGGATACTGAGGGTCTCTGGAGAGTTCCTTGAAGGCACGGTATCCCTTTTCCAGACACATAATGGCAGACTATGGGGCTGGTCTGTCCAACCCTTCCTCTCTATCATTGTAAAGGATTTTTGTGAAGGGGAGTTTCTCTTAGTGTGAAACTTTACAAAGTGTGTTAAATTTAATATTATTTGGCTATCCTTCTCACTTTAAGATGAAGTGCTGGCCAATGTAGCCTTGTAGTTTTAGGCTGCATTATTTGTCTTTGATTTTCTCTTATCAAGGCCTTACAAGTCTTACCTTGTTTGTGAGGCGATTCCGCAGAGACGACAAGAGCTACCGCCCTGGTCCCACCTAACCGCGTGCAGTAAGTAAATACCCGACAGGGATTAGATGGACACAGGGAAGGGAGCCAAAAGGAAGGAAAGGAAAACAGCAGGCTTGGTGCTGTGAACTCTTGTTGAGGCAGTGGTCAACAGCTGGGAAGACAAGAGAGACCAGGTTAGAGGGTTCCCGCACCACCCACAGCCTATTCCCACAATGCAATCTTATACAGGAGACCGTAGTTCCGGACCACTCACCAAGATAAATAATAACAGGATAACTCCTCATAGGATGGCGTATTCCCAGTTGAGCGCTCTTTCGCTGCGGTAAACCCACGTCACAGGTGATTGTTAGACGTTCACAACCTGTCCTGTGTGTCCGTGAGCTTTTGCAGAATATTCTATTGCCCTCAGGTAGAGAGCACTTACGCGTTATCCTTCAGCAGAAGGGGAAGACAGTACCCCCGAACATGTTTGCCACAACTAGTGCGCTCCTGCGCGGATCAAGCTAAAACAAACTAAAGCGCTCCTGCGCTGGTGAAAGCTAAAACAAGTAAAGCGCTCCTGCGCTGGTGAAAGCTAGACCAAGGAATGCGCTCCTGCACGGAATACAGAAAGTACCTGGAAGCGCAGCGGCGCTTAAATAACCCTGTGTCACGATTCCCTCTGTCTGTTGAAGGAGCAGCAGGCGTCACGGGAAGGAAACCGGAGGGTCAGGGAAGGTGGCGCTAGGCAGCGCGAGGACAGAGAGGCACTCCAGAAAACAAACACTCCCTGGAATGCTGTATCGAAGAAACGGAAACGTCTCCTCCCAAAGTGCGGCTTGGTTTGCGCTCCCGACGCGAGCCAGGAAACTGAAAGAATTCAAAGCGCCGACCCGGCGGGAATCGCGGGTCTTATGTGATTTCCCCGGAAACGCTGCAGGGAATCCGAGAGTCAGGTAAAGACTAGACCGGGACTCCGCTTCCGCCCGCAAGTGAGTGTCTCGGTCTCCTGTATAGGGGAGGCGGAACCCCCGGGATCGGCAAACGCCGATACATGACACTCTTAAGTGTCTATGCAGGACTGCAGAACAAGACAACTTAAGAAACTATTTTGATTGCGCCGGGGTCCACGCACATGGGCGGGTCTATTCACAAGATTATGACTATAACAGAGATACCCCTACCACAGAACTGGAGTTACAGTTAAGAAACTACTCCATCCCACTTCTGACATCATGTGTCGTAGTGAGGGTTGGAAATTAAATCTAGGAGGCCGGACTATGGGCTCAATTGTGACTGTTTATTGAAATATTTCTTTACAACAAAAACAGCAACAAAAAACAAATAACAATGGGGTTAGTTTTCTTCGTTCTTCAATCCTTCTTTCTTTTCCTCTCTTTTATTTCCTCCTGTTTCTGTGTTGCTTGGTGATGTCTTTTAGAGTAATTGCCTGTTCCTGATTAGAGTTCTAGGATGGCATATGCTTCTTTTTTCTTTGCATTCTTTCTTTCGGCCTTTTCCACAAACTTCTTCTTCCTCTTCTTCTTTAGGTCTCGAGACTGGTGATGGACGTGCCCCAGGATGCTGGCAGAGCAGAGACAAAAGAGAAGGTGGTGAGTATATGGCTGTCCTCTTTCTGTTTTGTCTTTATAGAACGAACCATCACCACACCGAGAGCAGGAGTGTATAAAGGGTAAGAATCGCGCAGGGAAGAGAAAAAAAAAAGGTGAATAGTGTGGGAAGGGATGAAAATTGCTAGTGCTCTGTATAAGCACAATTTCTATTTGGCGATTGTGTATGCAATGTTAGAAAAGGGGTAAGAAACAAAGCAACAACAAAACAAGCAGAAGAAAAAATTAAATAAAGGAAGAGACGTTTTGTTTCTAGATATGCCGCTTGTCCTTTGATCGCGCAGCGCAGCTTTACAACATTCACCTACAGTTCAGGAAGAAGAATGATAAATAAAATGTGTGGAAGCATTGCTCTTTTAATGGACACGTGCATTTATGTCCCTCCTCCAATTTCAGTCCTGTTCCGGGCCCCACTACCTCTTGAAAAGGGAAGGACAACTTCAAGAAAAGAAAAACAAAAAAACACACAAGCATCAGTTGCCTCCTCCCCCCCACCCCACCCCACTTCTTGTCTCGGGCCTCATCGCAGAGGCCGTGGCTCTCCTGAGTCGTGGCGGTGGGTTATCGGCTTTCTTGGGGGGAGTCCACTATTCCTCGGACCACCTCTCTGGGACGTCTTCCTCGGGATCTTCTCGGCTTCCCGGTAGAAGGTGACGTAAAGGTCCTCTGTCTTCCTCCTCCTCTGGCGGTGACGCGGCTTCCTGCTGCTTGTCGGCGTCTTCTGTGCGTTGCTCTACTACTGGTCCCTCCTCACTGGTCCTTCTTCACGCTGATTCTCTTCAAGGCCGTCTCTCACTCCCCATTGGATCTTCGGGGAGGCGGTCTCTGTGCTGACCTGCACGGGGAGGGTTGAAGGATTAACCCTTTCTGTCCCTCGCTTGGCTACATCAACCCCCGGCGTCGTTTCCGCCCCTGAGGAAATGGCGCCAGGTAAGGGGTGGGGTTCTGGGTACATCTCTCCCTCACACTATGGAAAGAAATATTAGGCTACTCTTTTTGTCATTTGGCCCACGGCTGTGATTGTTGAGGCTAGGACTATTAGATTATCAAGTACTTGCAAGATTGAAATGGTACTTTGTTTAACAATGTCCGAGGTCGGCGAAGTTGGCTATCATATTCTTTTGCAAACAAAAGAACAACCTTGTTAACTCAGTGGCACTGGAGGCTACAGAGCACTCAAACAAGCACTTGCTTATCAGTGTTAATGAGCATCATTTGAAATGGGATGGCTATCCCTGAGCTATACAGCTGGGCTACCAGCCTTGCATGCCAGCTCTCTGCATTATACTTGACAAATTAGTACAGGATCAGGTAGTCGTTCATGAGGCAGATGAGACATTAACAAGTTATGACCTAATTTGTGATGTGCATACAGACCATGACGTGAGAATTATTGTCCATCATTTTATATATTAAACTTTAAAAAATGCAAATAAAAAAATCACTCATTTTTAGAGTGGGGTTTTCAGTCATGTTCTTTATCAGTCACGTGCTTTATCATGACTGATTTAGCTAATTGGAAGAACCATGCCTTCAAACTGTAAAACACATGTATTTTAAAATGTATTCCTAGATCGCCGCATGCAAATAGTAGATATTGTAATTCTTCATAAGAACACGACGTCTAAGTGCAAATATATCTATCCAACCTAAGAATGATGTGAGTGAAGTATGAAAAAAGGAAATAGCGAAGTAAAGGAAGTTTAAACACAAAAATGAACTGTCTATTACCATTGATCTTGTAAATGGACACAATAAAAAGATCATCAAGAGAAATAACAAATAGAGCTCAGAAAATGCATAATAGATAACAATCGGAAGAAAAAGAAGAGTAGGTCATAATTATCTGTCAATACGTGCAGATTGTTATGGCGAGATAGTAACCATGACAAGCAATCTACAAAAATAACAGGAAAAAAAACACACATGCTGAAGTATGAAGAAAAAAATTTTGTACAGATCCATCCATTGTGATTGAAAAACAAATATTAAACCGTTCTAAAAAATTCTTTTATTTCCTTCAGAATTCTGGGAAATCCTGAAGGGGAAAGGCAAAGAAACCGAGACTACTAACTGCAGAAATCCCACAGATGAGAGAAATGAGTACTGTACCCAAGAGATGCTAAAGTGAAATAATATGGATAAATAGTTGTTGAGAAGATCAAAACACCCAACCTCATGTTCACCAGCAGACAGATGCAGACGCAAAAATCAATAAAAATGGTAATGCAGTGATGGATGAAAATATAAAACTGCAAATTCTCAGTCTAGCAACTGCTGTAGAAAAATCTCAAAAAGGTATTAGTAGTTCGCTGCAAGCGACCCAAGTGGGTGGCACTCAGCGGTTGTAGAGTCCTCATATGCGAAGGTTCTTGGCGGCTCCTCTTTGCAAGGTAAGTCTCTGGTTCCTCTCAAGGTGGGTGGGGGCAGTGGTGTGTAGATCGTACTGGGCTGGTGCGCAGTGTCCCACAGCGGCCTCACTCCTCCAGTTATGACTCCAACCAGGTTGCTTGAATTGCTGATTTTGAATGATCCCCTCTGGCGTATGGAGTCCCCGTATCCTCACAGTACACAAAGTGCGGTTTGATTGGTACATTAAAGTCCTTGGCGGTGGCCCTTCTTGGCATGTGTGGTCAGAGCCTACTACTGTACATGGGCTACAGCCATTACAGCATGGCCGTCTAATCACAGTAGACCCTCCTGGCTTACGGGGTCGCCGCTCCCCACTACACACAGGCTCTGGGCTGATCGCTGCAGCAATGCACACAGCTTAATTCATTGGAGGCCCTCCTCTGGCATACGAGGGTCACTAATTCATCCTGCACACAGGCAACAACTCGATTGTTTCAACAGTAATCTCACATCTCGCACAGAGAGTCCACTCGACAGGGCTTCCCACTGGACCTCTCTCCCCCCAAAAGCTCTATTCTTCCTCACAGGCACTTTGATCTTGGCATGCAGACAGACACTCATGCTCCAGGCCAGGTGGTTTCGGATTTCTTGCGTGATGTCCCCTCGCCCAGTAGGGAGACTAACAGGCCTTGGTTCCCAGTTCTATAGGCAGAAGTCTTGCAGAGCTTTCCACCTCACACAGTCCTTCTGGCTACTTGGCAGATGACTGTTTTTGGGGTCTCAAGCTCCCCTTCTTATAGTCGATTTTCAGACATCAAATGTGATTTAGAGTCTGAGTCTTTGAAGTCTTGAAAACAGTGTGTTTCAGCAACGGAGACTCCCAACGCTTATAGGTCCACAACACAGTCCATGGAAGTACTACTCAAAGGCACATATGCATTCAGCACATGCAGTCACCATGCACGCAGTGCTCAGTGCTACATAAACCCTTTTTCGTATTTTACCCTTCCCAGTCACACATACAATCACACATACACCCAGATGCAGAACCTTAACTCAGAGAGCCTGTAGGCCTCACTCTAGTGACAGGTTAAAAAGGACCTGTTCACGTCTACTGATTACTACACGATGTGCTGCCACCACGGCACTTGTGCTGCTTAACTCCTGGTTATGGCAGTAGCTTCTCAGCACTGTCAGGGTAGCTCTTTGGGTGCCCCTCCAGGTCCAACAAGATCGTAGTCTGTGAGATATTTGGCAGACTAGGGACTGCGAAGTATGGACGTCTAGCAGAAAGGCTGATGACTGTGATTTATGTGTCTCAACATAAAATCTAGAAGACTTTATCCAAAACACAGTTAATTGATAACAGTGACAATGTATGGGCTAGAAAGAGGTAAGACGTTTGCCTCCAGGACTTATGAAGTAAAGTAAATGTGGTAAATAAATGTTTGGGCATGTGTAGCTGTAGATGCACATGCTCTGCATGCTCCTGTCATCTATTGTTGGGCTCAAACTTGTTTTTCTTGGAAGAAGTCTTTCGAGTCACGAGGTATAGTGACTCCTCCTTTGACCAATAAAGTGCATGGACATCAGCTTAATTATTAGATTGTTTTCTTCCGCCGTAGGACTCTGAGTTGACTTGTGTCGTTAGTCATCGGGCCTTTGTCTCATTTGCTCCTGTTAGGTAGAGACAATCATTTTTCTTTGTTTGCAGTTTCCATCGTCTCTGGTATAGTACTTCTATCGGGTCAGTGACTCCGTTTTCTACGACTTGTTTGGGGTGTTGCCCCTCTCTGGCCTGGTCCATTAGGTTTCAGCCTCGACAATGTGCAGACCGTGATGGAAAAACATCCTTTGTTACTGTCCACAATACCACTCCAAGTATCTGTGGACAGAACAACACTCGGTCTGCACCCTCTGCTTGTCGCCAGAGCATGACAAGACCTCCTCTTCACCCTGGATCTCCTTCCTGTCCAACAAGATCATCTGAAACTGTCTGGATTGTCGAATTGCCTGATGCACCTTGGAATAGCAGTGAGATGAGGAAGCCCCCAACATCTTTGGGGAGGACATCAAAGGAGAGGCGGATGCTGCCAAACAAGTGTCCGCCTTCAGCCTAGAACCAGATTCACCTTCAGACTTCAAGGCAACAGATCCACATCCCACACTTGTTCAACGTCAGAAGACGTCAACAGTGAGTACAGCTCCAAGCAGCTCTTGCCATCAGGTCATCCAGTGCCCCTCCATGCGTCGGGCATCAGGCATTGAGCCCATAGTTGGGGTCACAGACTTCCTGTCCGCAACTGCATCCTACCCATGGCCGGCACTGCGCTAAGGCTTCGAACCTGACACAGACTCCATCTCCGGTGCCGAGCCAGTTGCTCAAGACCCAGCCCTGGTGGGTTCTGACAGCTCCTTCAACATCCTCTTGGGTCCTTGGCGCTGGCACGGATGGGCTCTTCGGAGCCTAAACAACCTTCAGGGTGAAAACTGGGTTGGAAGCCTAAACAGCCTTGGGCGTCTAGTTGAAAATCCACAGCAGACACCAAGGCTCAGTAACTGCTGATTCTACATCTTTAGAAGGAGTTGGACACTCTGAAAAAAACACTTTATTTACCCCCACAAAAGGAAAATTACAGTAAAACCACCACCAGCAGTTCAGGAGACTCTTCCTCGCAAGCAGAAGCTTAACTCAGAGGAGCAGCTTGCATTGGAACTTTTTCCAGCTCCCAAGATGAAGAAGCATCAAGATAGGGTCTCCAGTCTGCTACCCTTTTGAACTTCTGTACCATCTCCCCCAGGTCCACCTTCACCACCTCCTCCTTCACCACCACATGGGCCTACTCCACTACCTTCTCCTTTGGGTTCACCAAATTCATCCTACGGGGAGTGGAGTTCTCTACACCCTATAGACCCTTATGATGTATTTTAGAAATGGAATTCCTGGTTGGAGGAGGTATGCAGCCAGGCAGAAATCTCCACTCTAGTCATGGTAAGCTGAAGATAGCCTGTGCTCACCCTCTGGTAGGTTGGCACAGAGCAGTCAGGCTTCTCTAAGGAGGCAATGAGTAAAGTATTTGTTCAACACACGCACAGTAACACAATGAATACACCATAAAGAGATTCCACCCATGTTTGAAAAACTAGATTGTATTCTGAATAAACCAAGACCAATATGACAAAAATCCACTGTATAGAAGTTGAGATATTGAATTTCAAAAGAATATGTGAAAAATTGCATTTAAAAGCAAATGGCGCTTTCGGGGTTACATGAGGTCACGCTGGATCGGGGCAAAGTCAAATTTCAGACCAACCCTGATAGAGTGCTGGCCGGCTACAGGACCCAACCAGGCACAGGTGAACAAAGTAAGAACACGTAGGCATCACTTTACGATGACCTTCAAGCTGCACAACCAATCACGAAACGAATCTAATGAATTAAATTATTTGCTTATTCCACAATTTTGTCAATAATTAATCATCCTTTTTAATCCACATTTCTTCTTCAATTCATTTTACTCATTTTTACTGTCCATCAAATGTTATTCAAAAAATAAACACTGGAGTGATTTCCATTTCCAAATGTCACGCTTTAATTGCAATTACCCAATGCATTTCGGGACGAATCCCTTCTTCGGGGGTGTATCTATAACACAAAAGAATAAATCACCTACTGTGTTATAGATACACCCCGAAGAAGGGATTCGTCCCTTGTAATCTCCTAGAGTCTCACCTTCAAAGATCAGTATCTGTGAAGACCGCCCAATGTGAGGCTACGGCAGCAGCGGGTCATGATAAACCTGTCGTGCAACATGCTATATGACACTTACCTACTATTTAAGTAAGGTGTCCTCCAATCACAAACGACTCTATGGCGGGAAAGGATATGGTCTCCTATTGGGTCCGCCGAGTCAGAACCCTCCTATTGGGTCCGCCGAGTCAGAACCAATCGGGTACCTAGCTTGGCGCAAACTCATTGTGCCTAAACTTGCAGTCGTTTCAGTCAGCCGGAAATGGTCCCATGGCCAATCAACATCCATTGTCTCTATAATGTGAAGTGTGTTCCAAAGAGGTCTGCTGGTTTTTCAAGAACCGGAAATGCCCATGCGACCAATCAAAATCGTTAGTTATCTTAACGGAAATGATATGTCAGCCAATTGCCGGCGAATATGAAGCCGCTAGCCGATAACTGTATTTGATTCTCGGCAACTCAATCCGTGACGAGAGAAGTGTCAAAAAGCTATGTAAGGCATCTAAACTTGCGACTAAGTTGATAGCTGATCATCTGCCTAAATATGTAATCTTTAAATCAAGTCACATACCAGCATTTAAATTGCAACAATATCCAGACACATTTATAAACTAGACATCTCACATAATTCGTTTGAATTATTCAGAGAACTTTTGTTCGTTCCAATAGTCATCATTTCTACGAAATTGTAGTATCAAAAATATTCCTACCACAAGATATTGCTATCTAGCATGACGGTATCGAATTGATATTCATATCAATACCAATTCCGAAAGTGCGGTGTGATAACAGCTACATTCTTAGACTTAAGATGTTACAATAAAACATCAAATATCACATTTAAAATCTGCGTCAAGAAAAAGTGAATCAGTGCTCTGATGGCGAGACTCCATATGGAATATTAACATTTGTGAATCTTAATAATGATACCAACTACTACATAAAGAAGGCCTGTACTGAGTGAGATTCATCTAATCAAAGAAAGTAATGTAATTCTGTCTCACAATTTAAACCAACTATGGCGGACCTGCACCTGCTGATCCATTTTGCTTCCTGCTTTCTTAAATTCAGAACCCAGTCCCCACCTCTCATACTAGGACTGATCTTTTGTATACCATGGGAGTTTATATTACTCTGATTTGGGTGAACCTCCCTTATATGCTGATAAAGGGGGGATTTGTCATCAGAATTAACTATAGCACGTTTGTGCTCCTGTATTCTTATCTTCAACATTCTTTTCGTACTCCCAATATATACCTTGTTGCAATGACAAATAATTGCATATACAACTCCAGTGCTATTACAATTGATAAACTCACTGATTACAAATCTCCGAGTAGTATTGAAGGAAAAATTCATTGTTTTGTTTATTCCCATGTCACAGACACTACATGACCCGCAGGTATAAAAACCTTTGGGTGATTGTGGCAACCACGTAGTGTTTCTTGTCAATACTGGTTCAAGGTAATTGCAGGTCACCATTTGTTTAATGGTAGGACTTCTTTTATAAACTACCTTAGGTCTGTCTCCAATTAATGATGACAAGCCCGGTACTCCTCTTAGTAAGTCCCAATTCTTACCTAAAGCTTTATATATGTGATCCTTCTGAGCACAGAAGGTAGTCACAAAGGCCAATTGTTGTCTACTATTGTCCCTGTTTTTTTGCTCTAAAGTCAGTTTTCTATCCGCTTTCATGATCCTTGATCTAGTCTTCGAGAGGTCCCTATATCTATAGCCCCTCTGTTGAAGTCTACATTGTAATTCATCTAATTCCTTGTGAAAGTCCTCATCTTTACTGCATTTTCTACGAATTCTGATCATCTCGCCATATGGAATACCCTTGGTAACTGAAGTGGGGTGGGCACTGTCTGCTCTGAGTATTGAGTTTGTGGCAGTATCTTTTCTATGTAGTTTACTCATAACCCTGTCACCTTCCACAAATAGTTCTATATCCAGAAAACTAATGCTGTTACTACTATGGTTCAGTGTTAAAGTGACATTGAAATTGTTCTCATTCAAATATTCAAAATACTGTAGTAAATCCGTAACAGTGCCCCTCCAGATGATCAAAATATCATCAATAAATCGTGTCCAAAATATAATGTGATCTGTCCATTCATTGGCCCTGCGGCTCCAGACATGCTCCCTCTCATACCAACCCATAAATAGATTGGCATAGGAGGGAGCAAACCTGGAACCCATCGCAGTCCCATGTATTTGATGGTACCATTCATTATTATACAGAAAGAAATTGTTATCTAGTATCAATAGACTCATCTCCACCAACATGTTAGAGTGGTCCCGTAAGCTGGCACTTCTACTACCCAAGAAATGATTTAATGCTCGTATGCTTTGTTCTTTTTGAATGCAGGTGTATAAACCCACTACATCAAGAGTGGCCAGAATTAGACCATTCTCCCATTTTATATCCTGAAGTTTGTTTAGTACATCTGTGGTATCCCTAATGTAGGATGGAAGATTCACCACTAATGGTTTAAAAAATAAATCAGCGAATTCAGATAAATGCTCAGTCAGGCTCCCAATACCTGAAATAAAAGGTCGCCCCGGAGGGTTAGTTCTGTTTTGTGAACTTTGGGTAGAATGTATATAAAGGGATAAGTAGGATTGATGACATTCAAGTATCTAAATTCTACCTCATCCAGTAAACCTTCTTCTTTCCAACTATGCAATCTCTCAGATATCACCTTGGATGCATTATTGATAGGATTTCCAACAACCTTAGTGTAACATGTATTGTCTTGTAATTGTTTAGAAATTTCACTACAATAGTCATGTCTATTCAGGACAACAATATTGCCGCCTTTATCGGCCTCCCGAATCACTATTCTCTGATCTGATTTCAAGTCCCTAACCGCCATTAGTTCGTCTTTGGTCAGGTTACCCTTATTTTTGGTGCGATTGATTAGTCCTCGATCCTCCAACTTATGAAATTCTGTTAAAGTTTTAGCAAAGTATAAATCAATGGATGCAAATTGAGGGCCCTGAGGAATAATTTTGGATTTGGGTTTAAGGCAACTTGAACAACTGTAATCCGTAGGGATATCCAGAAGACGCGCAACATCATCCACATCAAAACCCTCACCCTCAGTTATTGACTTTAATAAATGTACATTACATAATTCAGCAGTTGTCATTTCAGAACTTTTTATTCCAGCACTGACATTGGTTTTCTCCGGCATAGTTGAAAAGAAACTCTTTAGCTTCATTTTACTTGAAAATTTAAATAAATCTATTTCCAACTCAGTGAAATCACACATGTACATGGGACAAAAAGAGAGACCTTTTTTCAACACACTGAGTTCCTTATCTTTCAGAACTCTATCAGAGAGATTAATCACTTCTAATGTATCAGAAGCCCTCCTATTTATCCCCTGAACTTGTCCTGGCTCCTGGTTCCAATCCTTGCATTTCCTGTGTTGTCTACCCCTTCTCGTACTACAGAAGCTTTTTTCCTTCCCTTCTTTATTCTGGATATTTCGTCTAAAAAAGATGATGTTTTCGGACGAGCCCCTCCTACCGCTCCAGACAGGACCTGAGCTAGGGTTAGCATTTGGAACTTCTCCTTCCAGAGGAAGTGTTTGAGGGCCCTGAGGTCTAGAATAGGACTCAGGCCTTTGTCTTTCTTGGGCACCAGAAAGTAGCAGAAATAGCAATCACAATCTACTTCTGGCGTAGGAACCCACTCGATGGCTCCCTTGGCATAGACAGCCAAAACTTCCTGGCGGAGAAGTGCCAAATGATCCTCAGACATGCGACCGAAAGACGGTGGCATGGAGGGAGGGGTAGCCTCGAAGGGGAAGGAGTAGCACCTTCGGACTATTTTCAAAACCCACCTGTCCGACGTAAAGGTTTGCCAGTGGGGGAGGTGATGGTGAATACTGCGGCCCACTGGCGTCTGATGGCCCTGGAAGGTCGGACTAAGAAGGTTTGGAGGCGGCTGCAGGAGTGGGAAGGGTGGACTGGCCCACCCGCTGGCCCCCAGACCCACATCGCTGGGTCCCACAGCCATTCTGCGACTGGGTAGCTTGCATAAACTGGTGGCTGGTCTGGGCTAGACGTGTTGGGGTGCCCCTTCCGTAGTCACGAAGGTAGCAGAAAGCAGACTGAGGTGGACGGTTTGTCGCTGTGAGGCCCAAGGACCTGGCCGTAGCTTGAGAAACCTTAAATAAAGTGCTCCAGCGCTGAGTCTGCCTTGTCACCAAAAAGGCGACAGCCATCAAAGGGCATGTACTGTAGGGTTGCCTGGACATCCCCCGAAAAGCCAGACGTCCTCAACCAGGCGTCGCACTGAAGGGCTACTGACATGGCAATCGTTCTGCCCAGTGAGTTGGTGGTATCCAGTCCACAACAAATCATGTATTTAGCTACATCCCTCTCATCTGCCGCTGCTTGGGCGAAAACGGCCCATGCACCGAGGCAGCACCTGCACAACCGTATCCCAGTTGGAATGTGAGTATTGGCCCAAGAGGCATTCTGTATTCACAGACCGATATGTCAAGCTGGAGGAAGAGAACATGCGCTTCCCAAGATGATCCAGCCTCTTGGATTCCCTATCTGGGGGAGCAGAAGGGAATGTGCCCTTAGATGAAGAGGCTTGGATCACCAAGCTCTCTGGGTAAGGGTGTTGGGTGAGGAAAACTGGGTCGGCCAGAGCTGGGCAGTGGCGGCGAGTGATTGTCAATTCCACAGGAGCCCCTATGCTGGACTTGGACCAGGTGCCCAGAAGGATGTCAGTGAGGGCTTCATTGAATGGCAAAAGGGACTCAGATAAAGTTGACGCTGGTTAAAGCACCACCGTCAGAAGATTAGTCCTGACTGCCATCAAAGGGAGCTGCAGACCCAGGGCATCAGCAGCCCTTCTCAACACCACAACATAGGACGCTCCATCCGCCATAACCACGTTAAGGGGAGAAAGCATGCCAAGGTGTGGGAAGGTATCCAGACCACTGGCGTCGCCCAATTCCTTTCTCCAGTCCGGTTCTTCCAGCTGGTCTGCCAAAGGGTCCAGCGACCCCTCCAAGTCCTCATCACCACCCTCAAGGCAATGTGGAACACTTGGGATGATGTCGGTCCAGCTCCGGGTCCAGCTCGGGGATGAGGATGGGGATGATGTCGGCCGAAGGCACGCCCGGCGCCAGGGTCATCGTCACCAGGATTGGCTCCCAGGAAGGTTTAGTGAGGTCGACCGGCGTCGATCCAGATCCAGGCCTGGATCCACGTGGGGCCTCCGGGGCTAGAGCTGACAGCATCGAAGGCCCAGAACTCCCAATCAGGTCTCCGTGGCCCAAAGGTACACCAACGGTGTCGGGCAGCCCACACAAAGGGTGAAGGGCTTCGTAGAACGTATGAAGCTGGGCAGGGGACGCCCCGGCTCCTGGATACAGGGGAGAGGCGCGGAATCGTCCCTGAGTCAGGCACCGAAGACCAAGCCTTAAAGCAGTGGTTCCCAAACTTTGTCCACCTGCAGCTCCCTTGACCTATTGATCGTTGGATGCGGCTCCTCATTATGTTACTTTTTTTGGCGGGTGAGAGGATGTAAGCCCGGACTTGCGAGTACTTCATTTTTCTCCCTAAAAATAATTGCAATGAAGGTATTATAATCATAGATGTAGCCTAAGTGATTGACCATTTTGTCTGTGGGTTCCTTAGACCACTGCAGTTACAAAGAAAGCTGTGCACATAGGAGGAATTCATGAACGAAAATAACAGTAACAATTCACTATATAAGTAATTCCATAATTAACACCAAATGCACATTTCATACAATGCATTGATGCCATGTTTGTGAGATACTTTTTTGAGTGACGTCCTCTTGTGTGAGAAATAGGATCCTGTGAAGTCCCTAACTGCCAACTGAAACCTTTTTACTTTACTAACGATCGTAAGGATATTATCATTCACTCACTCACAGTGTGCTTTAGTTGACTAAAATAAACCTCATTGTTGTGTGCAATAAACAGTGCACATGAAATACAAAGTATTTGTTTGGATACCACCTCACAGAACAATCTTTAATAAAGACTTGGTTATACTATACCCTGGCAGGGTCTGTTAAGGCACAAAAAGGGCGTGCATTGGTTACCAGGGCGCCACTCTCATCTGGTCAAAAAAGTGAAACACGAAATGTGTAGGTTTATTTTGCAGAAGGGGAAAATAAGGATATCTGCTCTGGATGTTATTATTATTATCCCTCGCGCACCAGGAGTTGAGGATTCCAAAAAGATGTTGACGAAGTCGAAAAAGTTTAGTCAAAGAATGACTAAGGAGCAAGCTCTCTCCAGGTCTGAGCTAGGCTGGCACGGAAAAACAAAGAACTGCTGTCAGCGCACAGGGGAGGCGTCTATGTAATTACCGCAATGTCATCCCGGCGAACACGACGGATGCGGAGTCGACTTACGACACCTACGGACAAGCAGGGGTACTGCTGAGGAAAAATTCCCCAGATCCAGTCTGAGGCCTGGGGGTGATTCTAAAGTAAGGGATCTATAACCAACAGTCTCTTTCAGATGGCCCTAGCAGGGGCGCATGGAGAAGATGCCGGAGCTCTCCCACAGCCCCATGACGAGCTACCTGATTGTTTCCTACATTTCCCATAGTGGGGATTGGTATTAGTGGTCCCCCTAACCCCACTCTTAACCCCTTCCACGCTCATGACGAGCTGGGCTCGTCATGCAGTAGCCTCCTGCTACGCTGATGACGAGCCCAGCTCGTCATGAATAATGGTGTTTGTAAAGTTACAGCACAGGAGAAAAATCCCCATAGCGTTCAAGGTGTTAAACTGAAGGCATTGCCATCTATATGCTCACACAGGTGAACATTGTTCACTTTTGTGTGATCAACAGGGGGCGTAGGACCCACGGATGGAGGTGTGCGCCTCCTTTTGTTACTAGTGACACATGGCTCTGGTGCGACTATAGGTGTTCGAGGGAGTTGGGTTATTAGAGTTTGACATGTTGTCACTTGTACCCTGTTGGCATAGCTGGACATCTTGTACTACAAGAGATGCTTCATGGTTTTTAAGTGTTGTGAGAGTTGGAGATCACGTGTTGGTTTCTGTCCTTGTTTGGGGTTTTTGCTGAAGTGGGCTGAGTGCTTGGTGCAGTTTTGTCTGCAAACTCCTCCCCTACATGCCTATTCCCCTTAGATCGATGCGGCCCTAGGCGCTCAGACCTGCTTTGTCACTTGCAACGTTAACTCTCTATTGGACAAAATCAAATGAACCGCTGTCCTTCAGTCGGTGAAACAGCTACATGCCAGCCTTCTCTTCCTTAAGGAAACCCATCTTTTGGGGAACAAGACTCCCTTTCTGGCCCGCTGTGGCAATACACAGGTGTTTTACTCCGGGTTTGTGAGGGGCTCTTGAGGGGTGGCGATACTGTTAAAAGGGACACCTTTGTTACACCATGACCAAAACATGGCTAGATCCATGGGCCAAGCTGCTAACACGAACGCCCCACACCCACTGTCATCGTCCTTTCTTGAGGTGAGCATAAGACTATTGGGAGACTTCCCTCCTGGTCCATTGTGTGGGGGGGACTAAAACGAGGTTGTGGATGTGGTGATCGACTGATTCCGTGGGACTCAGGGAGGGGGAGCCGCTCGCTGCTGCAGCCCTTTTTTGCAGCCTAGGTCCTTATCAACCCCAGGCGGCTGTTTCATCCTGGTATGGAAGGGTACACAATCCATTCTGGGGCCAACAACACCTCATCCTGTCTGGATTATTTTGTTGTCACTCAGACACTTCGCAAGACATCATTGACACACTAATCTTTCTTAGGTACCTTTCTTACCACTCGCCAGTCTCACTTACATTACATGCTTGTCGGCATGGTCTCTTCAGGAGGCAGAGCTTTTCTCACACATTGGGGATACCCTAGGAAGCTACGTTGAGGAGACTCAATGCACAGCATCCTCCCCGGACATTTTATGAGATGCGATGCTGGCGACCCTCAAAGGGGAGATCACTATTTATCAGACTGCCAAGACACACAGGAAACTCAAGAGATAGGGTAGCTTGAGGTGCCTATTTGTCAACTAGAGGGGTGGTTTGCTGCAGAACCTTGCCACTCCTGATGAGGAGGCATTGACCTGGCATGTGAAGGGCTGCACGGCCTCCTGATGGACAAGGCCAAGTATATATGGCACGAGGCACAGTCACGCTTGTATAATCGGGGGATCAAGGCATTCAAGCTCCTGCATCACCTCTGCTCCACTGTCACTTACCATGGCCCAGTACCATATATCTGCGACACGCTAGGGAATACGGTTGTTGGGGAAGCGGCGTGTGGTGACAATTTGTGCATGGCTACGTGGGTCTATACGCCTGCAGTGATATTCTTCCAGAGCCACTGATCTCCAAATTTGTTGCCGACCTACCCCTTTGATCAGTCACCCTCGGTTGATAGATAATGGCTTGAGGGAGAGATGACCAGTGGTGTGCTTGGTTCGTATATGGTCTAGTAAAACGCTGGGACTCACAGGCTTCCCTGGTGAATTTCATGAGTCCTTGATGCACAAATTGACCACGGACATTGAGGGAGCAGTTACGAAGGTGGACGACAACAGCAGACTACCCCCTGCCTTTCGCCAGAACGAAATAGTGGTGATTCAGAAAGCTGGAAAATCCCAGGAACAATGCGCCTCCTACAGGCCCATTAACGCAGAGATCAAGATCTTGTACAAGGCTCTCACGGATCGCTTTATCGGGGTTATCCCTTCTTTTGTACACCATGAGCAGGCTACCCCGCCTTTTGCCGGACTGAAATAGTGGTGGTTCAGAAAGCTGGAAAACCCCAGGAACAATGTGCCTCCTACTGGCCCATTTCCCTGCTAAACACAGAGATAAAAATATTGTCCAAGACTCTCACAGATCGCTTGCTCGGGGTCATCCCTTCTTTGGGACTCCCTAAGCAGGCTGAGTTAATGTCCAAGCGGCTACACAACAGTCACAGGGTACATAACACTACTGCTCTGCCAGCATGGCTCAACCACCATGCATCTTATGGTAGATGTAGAGATGGTGCTTGATTAAGTAAGTTGGACCTACCTCTTCGCTCTTCTGAAGCGGTCCAACTTTGGCTCCACGTTCATCACCTGTCAGACTGCTCTGCACTGATATGACAGCGCATGTCCAGGTAGGCACAGCGGTGTCTGAACCATTCCCTATCGGAAGTGGCACATGGCAGAGGTATCCACTCTCACATTTGCTTTTTGCGATAGCAACAGAGCACATGGCAAAGTGGCTAAGTAATGACGCAAGTATCTGGGTTCAGTTGGAGTGCAGAGTTGGCAGACCAAATTGCCCTTTATGCAGTGTGGCAGTTTTATTTCACATACTCTGAGGCCTCAGGTCCCCAAAATGTACAAACACTACAGATATTTGGGTAGATGTCCAGCCTTTGCTCAACCCATCAAAATCCACTATTTTTCCGGTCACTGCTCTATCGCCAGATTGACGCTGAGCGGCCGATATACCAGTGGCGACCCTGGGATTTAAATACCTGCGGTTATTTATTACACCCAAAGTTGTGCTGGCCTGGACAATGAATATACAGTAGTTGTTGGACAGACTGCAGGGGGATATAAAGATGTGGTCTGCTCTTCCTCCTATGGTGGTCCGCCATCTTCAAAAATGGTGTCACTCCCTTCCCTTCTATATCATTTGCAAAATTTCCATTATACCCTTCCTAAATCTTTCTTTTCCAACCTTCATTCCTTAGTTAGGGGCTCCCTGCGAAACCACAGGGCTCCTCATGTAGCACTTACGAAATGCTTTAAGACAGATATTGAAAGTTACTACAGGGCCACCCAACTAATAATTATAAATGAATGGTGATCAGACACTCCAGGGTATCCCGTCTAAGCTACAGAGAAGTGGGCTGTCAGGGATACGGCCATTCCACACCTCCTATATGGTGGGGTAATCCTGCTGCCCCACTCCCCCCCCCCCGTCACAAGTGAGTTAATCCTGACGTGGCAGATGACCTTGAAGGACCTCGCTTAGAACAAGCGAGTAATGGGCCAGATGCCCCAATAGGAGGGCTCCATGGATCATCAGGTGGCAGAACTGTCAAGTTTTCTTGGCTGGAATACTATTTGGATCTCTACTCTGGGGGCCGTGCTTGATGGGACGACATTTCAAACTTATCAAACGTTGCAAGAGGAAAATGCCCTCCGCCGCAGCCAATTTTTTCGCTACCTACAGCTACGACATGCCCTCCTGCCATATTTCGCAGACATGGACGAACTCTCAGAATTCATCTGCTGGAACCCAAACTGCTGCAGGGAGAACTGGGTGACCCTTGGTCTGGCAGGTCTATTGATCCTTGGTCCAGAATACACCTTACTGTTTTTACAGAACTGCACTCTGCATGGAAGCAAGATCTAGGATTCTTATCCGACGATGATCAGGTGGAGTTTCAGGCCTCACCAAGAAGCACTGCGATTTCCATACACCTGCGTCCTATTCAGCTCGATTATGTGCTTAGGACCTGCCTTACATGTCACAGGCTCTGCTGGATGGTGGTGATCACCCCGTCCCTTTGGTGCCACAGACATGTTGGGGACTTTCTACAAACCACAGGGGGTGCCTCCGCTTTTGCCCATTTTGGGAGGGGGTCGTGGACTGCTTAGGGAATGTTTTAGGACAGCCAGCACTGCGAGACACAAAGCTTATCCTTATTCATATCATTGAAGGCATTGAACTGACTCAGTAAAGCATGACACTTCTTTGGATAGGTCTCACACTGGCCAAGAGGGATGTTGCATGCCCCTGGAAGGCAGAATGCCCACTGTAACGTCAGTCACTGAGAGCAGCTAGTTTACGTGGCTAAGGACAGTACTCAAAAACATGGCAAGGTTTCGGGGGAGTTGGCGGCTACAGGGGTGTAGTACTTGAGGACTAACGTTCTTCTATTCCATTCCTCAATGATAAAACCAGTTTGTATGTGGGGCCGGAACCCCAATCTAAACACGATGCATGAATATGCTGCTTTTGCTCGGGGTTGGGAGCGGGAATAGGGAGGTGGGGGACTAAGGTCACAGCACTTCCGTTGGTATGTTCTTCCTTTTTTATGTTGTCATTTCATGCAAAACCTAATAAAAGCGGTATTGAAAAAAAAATATATTAGCAAAAGAAATAAGGTCTTTCATAGGAAGCTCTGACACCCATATAACTACACAGTAGAAATCACTGTTGTGCGATATATACATGATACCCATTTGCAGTTAATAGGTTTTGCACACCTCCCCACAACACATCCTCTAGGTGCTACCATGTAACTGTCAGCTGTTTTCCCACTAATCACCCCTGCCACAGAGGTCCCTAACCCACACCCTCCCCTTGGCCATAAAGAAGGTGTTCTTTATGTCATTGCTAATTTAAACCACGTATACTCGGTTCACGCTTCAGCAGCCTCATCTGAGATTGGACTCTGGTTCTTTCTTGTATCGTCCACCCCACGTTTCTCAATGCTGTTTTAGAAGCCGAGATTCCATCTGTTTCTCATGTATTGGATGTTAAAGATGTTGCAGTTTCTGAGGCATTCTCCTTTAACAACAAATTGGCCCAACATTTGACTTGCCTTAAAGTAATGAGCTCAATGAAATCAAACACTAAGTGGGAGAAGTGAACAGTCAGATGTTGTAAACCATAAATTAATGCTACACATATACTTCCTTGTTAAAGATTGAGTCAAGAAATGAAATTCATAATTATTTTAAATATTAATATTTTTAATAATTCATCTACTTGCATACTAGTGATGAGGAAATATAATTGCCAGGCTTTAGGGAGCTAATTGTTTGTTTGCACCAGGATTACTTCGATTAATCGTCCACATTCATTTATTTATAACGTTTTATATAGCGCGAACAAGATCCTGACAGAGCGCTTTACAATAGGATGGAAGGAAGGACATAAATACAAAATTGTCATCAAGTAGGAGTAAAAGGACAAAAAAAACAGGATTCATCGTAGATTCAAGGACAATTTCACCATGGAGGGTAATACAATGAAACCGGTATAAGCGGGCAATGAAGGGGGTCACAGTCTGAGGTAAAGAGAAGCAGAAACAAATGCTGGCACAATGGACGTAGGAAATAGTGTCTTCAAACAGATGAGCCTAGCCCAAATAGGGTAGGAATTTATTCATAAGGAATCTTTTGGCTTCCAATTCGAATGCCGTCGTTGAGGAGATTCTGCGTACTTCCGGTGGAAGAGAGTTCCGTATCTTTGGGGCAGCGCCAGAGAAGGCTCTGTTACAAGTTCTCTTTTTGCTATAGATGAGTGGTTTCAAGAGGAAGGTATTAGCGCTTCTTGGGGCTCTTACACCACAAGATAGCTCAAGTTTTTGCGCAAGGTACCTGGGAGTATTGAAGTGAAGGTCTTTGTGCGTAAGAACTGCACTCTAACTGAATTCGTGCTTCGTAGGGCAACTATTTGAGATTTTAGGACAGGGTATATGTGCTCATCATGCTGTTAGACCATATTCCAGACTCTTGTTTGTTTGGCTTTACAATTTCCCAGTGTTTTGTACTGATCCCTTACTCATCTTGCGAAGGTATAAAACATAATGTTTTTGGTTTCTGTAGGAAAGTAGGATCTGCTTTCATGGTCACCCCCACTTTTTGCTGGTGTCATTATGTTTCACTGAGTAGTCTGACTGGGATCCTGCTAATCAGGACCCGAGTCTCTGTGCTTCTTCCCTAAATTGGACATGGTGAGTACTTAGGTACCCTCCAGATTGGTTACTGGTGTACCCTTGTAAGTCCCAAGTATATCTTACCAAGGTACCCAGGGCATAGGTACACCAGGGGTCTCCCATGGGCTGAAGCATGTATTATGCCACTCTTGAGAGACCACTCGAATTGTGAATACAAGCCTGCCATTGCGGCCTGTGTAAGCTGGTGCTAACATCACTTAAGACAGATATAAGTTTCCTTATATCTGAGGTCACTAGACTTAAAACCTATGTCACCCCTAAGACAGGCCTTTGAATCCTGAAGGCAGGGTGTTCCTGAATGACCAGCACACCCCTATGACTCTCGTAGTCCATTCTCTCGGGTTGTAAGTGCACCAGCCATTACGACATATAGAGTGGCCCTGTGTCATTACACAATGGCTATCTCTAAACTGGCTGTTACAAACCCTATCGTGTTTGGTATCAAAACATGTTGTAATCATACTCCAATACCGTAAACGGTGTTGGGGGTATGATTCCATGCATTGTAAAGCTCCTCTAGGAGGCCCTCAGTGTTTCCGGTAGCAGTCTTCTAGACCCGGACAGCAAACTCTGGCTGCAGCCGACCAGCGATATGATTCTGGACTCCTGCTGCTGAGCCAAGCTAGAACAGGGTAAGACAGGACTTAGTGTATTGTGCCAAGGTGGGGGTGCTTGCCAGTGCCACTAGACTGCTTTGAAGGGCACTTTTGGTACCCTCCTTGCATACTCCAGTTGAAACCAGTTCAGGGAGTAGTTAGCTTCTGCTCTGGCGTGAAAGTGGGCAAAGGACATGCCCCTCCTGTGGGAGGGACCCCTGAATCATCCCAACCCTTTCCTTAGGTTACTTAATAGCTTACCCGTGGGTGGTTCCTTAGATTTGTCGTGGAACAAGATTCAGATCCAAAACCACTTCAACTTCAACCTTCTGGGCACTCTGGACTTCGCTCGGACTTTGCTTTGGGAACTGAGCCTGGAACTGGGAAGACTCCTGCTGCTCCTGGTCTCGTCGTCCTGCCAGTCTTCTGCAACGTCTGTGCCTTAGCTCCATACAGTTTCTTCACAGGGCCTGTGGACATCTAAGACACCCAAAGAATTCTCCTTTGGAGTGAAGGAGTCACTTCCCTGCATCTGCAGGCACTGCAACAACACTGACTCGTTTGCTGTTCCTCAGCTCCTACAGACTCTGAAACGTTCAGCAACACTGCTGGTGGTTACAACTCCCTCGAGGCCTGTACTGTCTTCACAGCAAGTTTGAAGCCAGTATCCCTCTTCGGAACCGATGAAGCAGTACCCCTGTGCACTGCATCGACTTTCTGTTGCCAAGGCTTGTTGACTCTCTCCTCCAGAGATCTGCTGGCTCCAAGAAGCTCCAGCCTCCAGCATCTTCTGCAGCCAAGATCTTCACCTGCACCGCATCCTCCGCACCGTGGACCTTCATCCTTTGGTGAGCTGCTAGAGACCCTCTTGCGACTCCTATGTCTCCTGCTGTGGGTCCTCTTGAGGGTCTTCTTTGGCTCCAGTAGGCTCCCCTGCTTGCTCGGGCCTGTTCTGACTTACCTGCTCGTGGTGAGTCACTTGGTCCCGACCTTGCACCTTTTTCGACGACTATGTTGGTTGCTGATGCCAAGGCTTGTTGGTGCCCCTATCGGACACTGACCCCTTTGCTCTTGACATCCAACATGGGACCGCTTATTAATGGCTCCTGGTCTTCCTCAGCACTGCCTGGTCTGCACAGCTGCAACTTTAAGAGCCCGTCAACTCTCCTGCAATCCCCGGTGGGTATTCGTCTTCCATGCCTCCTGGTCACTCCTGAGTGTCATAGACTCTCCCCTCTGCTTGCACGTACCCCTCATCTTGAATCCACCTTTGGGTTCCACCGGGCACTTTCACCTTCTTTGCCAGGAGCATCATTTTGGAAGTACTCCATTGTGGTCTACGGCAGTTTCTGACGTCACTTCGCACCTATGCACCCAGCTTCCCTGGTGTAAGTATCCTGGTTCCTGGGGTATTCACAGGTGGGGTCACTCTGCAACCTTCCATCTTCCACAGGGTTTCTTCAGGGTGCGCTGGGAAGGGTCCTTCTTTAAAACTGCAACCACGACTTACCCATTGACTTGCATTAAGTACGGGATTGGGTTCCCACACTGCACACAACCTCCGTGGGGTTCTTAGATTCTCACCTTGGGTGGTTCCATGGGTCCCCGACTCTTCTACATCTTTTGGGTCCAGTCTCGACTTAGGTCGTGGTTTGCATTCCACTATTTTAGTATATGGTTTGGTCTCCCTCTGGAGACCACTGTGTATTTGTGCCACTTACGTGTTCTGTTTCCAAAATATTGTGTGTGTTGCGGTTATATCTCTGGGTAGGAGATCTTGCAATGTGTTAGTGCTTATAATAAATACATATTTTTATAATTACACTGTGTGGTTCTTTTTCACTTAACCTGCACCATAAGATTAACCCCTTCGCTGCTTCTGTCGGCCAATGGCTGTTGCGAGCACTACCTCTGTAGTGCTGCGCACATCCGTTAGCCGACGTGGCCCCGCCCACTTGATCAAACCACCGCACCACGGCAGAATTTGCGCCGCAGTTAAATACTGGTAAAACAAGCTGCTTTACACTCCTTCAGGACTAAGCCTGCTCTCCACAGTTACCACTTAGATAGCTTTCTTAGGTTGTCTAAGACCACTAAAATCACCCAGAGGGTTGTCTGGATTAGTGCAGGGTGCTCCACTTACATAAGTGAGCACCATATACTAAGCCAGCCTCCTACAGTTTCCTATGACAAATAATGTTAAAAACATTTCGGCAACATGTTATTCTAGTGCCCATCTTTTGTTGGTGCCTTCGGACAATGTACTCTGCCATGTGAGGGAAGTGGCAGGGTTGCTTGTTAGACAACATCTTGTAAAACCTTATTAATTTATCTCACAGCACACTTAAGTGTCTCAAGCACACAACTGCCAGAGTTTCACTGTAATCTGCCTCAAATGACCAAACTTGATGTCTAAATGTTATTGTATACAGTGCCATTAAGAAGACTAACATTTTATTTGTATTATATTACAGATAATGGAAACAAAAATGGAAAAATGGAGAGTCCAGTAAAATATAACAGAATTTCAAGGCTCTGCAAATCGACAGTAAAGCAAGGATACAGGGTAGAGCCGATTCCACACTGGCAAAGTGATTGCTGCGAATCTACACACTCCACCTTACACCAGACTCCCTGTGTGATGGTAACAGAAGCATCAAATATATGTGAGGGAAGAATGGAAAGTGAACAGAGTGTTCCGTGCAGCCTAAACTCACAACAAACTAATATACCATATAATTATCCTGAAAGTGAGAAAATCCACCCAAAGAATAATATTGGCAGACCTCCACGCACACATCAACGAACAGCAAGGTTTACATGTAAAGAATGTGGGAAAAGCTTTACAACAATATCCTATCTCCGAAAGCATGAACGATTCCATACTGGGGAAAGACCTCACCGTTGTACTACATGTGGAAAGACCTTCAGTCTACTTGGAGGTTTGCAGAGACACCAAAAACTGCATACTGGTGAAAAACCTCATCAGTGCAATATGTGTGGAGAATACTTCAGTAGAACGGACGTACTTTCTAGACACCAGAAAACACACACAAAGACAATACAAAAATGTGTGCTTAGTATATTGGAAATAGCATGAATAATGAAATATTTCATTCCTAGCTACATACAGGTATCACTGTTTTGTCTTAACTAGACAGAAGCTTGTTTATTAGCACTGTAGTGTCTAAAATGTACCTTAGGTAGTATACGGCAGAATGGTTACTAAGAATGGTTGAGAGGGATTATTTTGTACTGTGGCCTTTTGTAAAATCATTATTTACAGGTTAGAATGTGCTACTAAATCACATAGCATCAGTAAGATTTTTTTCTAAGGATTCATACTATTCATGGAGGTTTCCCACTGTGAAACCTTCCCCAGCTCTTTGCTTGATCTGTAAATGTGTTAAGGAATTCTTTGTTGTGCCGTTGCATTACCAATTTTGGATCTGCTATATTTCAAAGGCATTACTGACATAGAAAGTTGATCAAGGTATCAAATTGTAACATCTGTTCTGCTCAGTGTTAATTCCTACACAGGAACCAGGATTTACAAAAAATGGAGCTAAAAAAATAAAATACATTTAATAAGATCACTATCAAAACAATCATTTACAATGCAATCGGTCTCACTTTTGGGACCTTATAAGTGTTTAGCAAGAGCTATTGGCTCAGCTAGTGCAAAGATGGGGTTATAGAAAGATTATGATTCAACTACAAAAACAGCATGCACTACGACACTGGCACTGCATTCCATTTTTTGTTAGATTCCGTTATTCTAACTCATTAGTGAATGCAGCATTTTCCCACCGAACCCTGTTCACGTAAATGCTCTTAAGGCTCTTTCTACATTTCACCACCAATGAGCCCTGGTTTCAGTCATTTTCAAGAAACCATCTAGGTGCTCCTAACACGCATCCAAAATCTGGAGAACATTCAGGAAAAGTACTGCAAGCCACTTGTTCCCATAGATTTTCGAAAATATGAAAATGTTGCATATAAGCAATCAGAACACTAAGCAACATGGGTATACTAACGCTCAGGTGCAATGGAGAAATAAAATCCGCCCTGCAACTGTTGCATAGCTGCTAAGGTTTGAGATTGCTTATGTGTGACATTTAATTAATTTCAGTGTAATTATGAGTGACATTCAACGACTATTAGTGACACTTTCTCGTGAGCAAAATACAAGCAATGAAGACGTGGGAAACCTATAAATGTTAGAAATTACACCCATTTGAGCTTTTAAAACTGCTGCAAAGCACCAGAAATGGAAGGGTCCTAACTGAAATGTCACACAGACATTGCACTCCTCTTCGGTGAGGGCTCTGCTGCAGGACTCATCCATGTCACAATCAGTGAATCAGCCTCTCTGTAGTGCCAGGTTGAGTGAAGCCACTTCTGGCTTTATTCAGTGTTCTACGCAGTGGGGTGGGGGAGTGGAGTCAAGGGAGACAGTCACCTCACAGTGGCAGTGCTGCTGTAGAATGAGCTGCTGTTGGAGGCTGCCTGTAGTCTCACAATGGATTGATCCTGGCTGAGGCTTGTTTTCACTCTGTTCCCCAAGTTCTTTTTACCCAGTTCCTATTTATCACAAACTTGACCTGAAGGGAATGGAAAGGTTTACATGGGCACCCGTTGCACAAGTTACTTACCTTCTGTAACTATATATCTGTAAGAAACATTAGTAGTGATAGATTTCTTACCTTAGAATTGCCTCCAGGCGTTAGACTGGATCCAGAAAGTTTTCGTCCGCAGTACCCATGCGCGTCAGAAGGTGGCGTTGTGCGGCTCCGCGTCCGTCGTTGGCGTCGTGGTCGCCGAGATGACGTTGCGGCCGCTACTTAGACGTCGCCCTTGCGCCCTGACATCAGTTCTGTACAAGACTTTCCGCGCCAGGAACGCAGAGCCATGCAAGTTACTGACCACTGGTGCCTGGAAACTAGGGCCCTGAAAGGGATGACCTTAACAACCCCGATGGTGGGTCTGCAAACCAAGATCACACCAGAAAGTCCTGGAGAACAACGGCAAAATAAGCCGTCTCTCTGGATTTGGCTGTCCAGGCAGTAATGCTTGCAAAACGTGTGCAGCAAGGCCCAGTTGGCTGCCTAACAGATGTCATGCAAGGGATCTCCCCTTCCCAAAGCAGTAGTCGCTGCCGTCGCCCTGGTACAATGGGCGTGTAGTCCCACCAGAGGTTTCTTTTTAGCCAAAGAATAAAAAGCCTTTATGCACAGAACGACCCACCGAGAGATGGTCTGCTTGTGCACGGCCCGACCTTTCTTGACACCCACGTAGCCAACAAAGAGCTGGTCATCCACCTGGAACTGTTGTTTGCGGTTCAGGTAGGATGAGAGCACACGTTTTGGGTGCAGACGGTGGAGCCTCTCCTCCTCTTTCGAGGGATGAAGAGGCGGAAAGAAAGTGGGCTAAGTAATGGTCTGCCCGATGTGAAAGGCAGTGACAACCTTTGGCAGAAAAGATGGACGAGTCCTTAGAACAACTTTGTTCGGATGGACAGAGAGAAAATGAGGTTTTGAAGAAAGAGCCTGGAGCTCACTCAGTCTTCTGGCAGAGGTGATGGCTACCAGGAAAGCAGTCGTTAGAGTGAGAAGACGAAGAGGACAGTTGTGAAGTGGCTCAAAGGGAGCACAAATCAGATATGTCAGAACCAGGTTCAAGTCCCACTGAGGCATTATGAAAGGAACAGGAGGGAAAAGATGAGTAATGCCTTTTAAGAATCTACTTACAACAGGGGACTTGAAAAGGGGAGGCTGATCTGGAAGCCGTAAAAAGGCTGAAATGGCCGAGAGATAGCCCTTGATAGTGCCCAGAGCAGAACCCTGCTGGGCCAAAGAAAGTAGGAATAGAAGGACCTCTGAAAGAGGGGCAGAAAGGGAATCCACAGCCTTTGCTGTGCACCATGCCACAAACTTATTCCACCTACAGGCGTATACCATCTTAGTGGAGGGCCGCCTGGCAGCCAAGATTACATTAAAAACTTCAGGAGGCAGGTCAAAAGACGTCAACTACCGCCGATGAATCTCCATGCAAGGAGGTGGAGGCTGGACAGGTTTGGTTGGAGAACTGTCCCCTGTTGCTGCGACACGAGATCCTCCTGAAGAGGCGTTCGGATCGGGGAATCAATGACCATGCTGAGTAGCTCGGGATACTATACTTTCTGAGCCCAGTCCGGAGCCACAAGAATGACTTGGGCCCGGTCGTGCTTGAACTTCTTCATCACTCTGGGTAGAAGTGGTATAGGTGGAAAGGCGTGTAGTAGACCACAACTCCACTTGCGCCGAAAAGTGTCGCCTATCGAGTTCTGCCTTAGAAATTCCAACGCATAGAACTGATGACATTGCGCGTTCTCTTCGGTGGCGAATAGATCTAACCAAGGCTCTCACCACTGCTGAAAGAGACCTTGCACCACGTCCGAGTTCAGACGCCATTCATGATCCATCATGCACCGGCGGCTGAGTTCATCCGCCCTGGCATTTAAAGAACCTACACATAAACTCGGGTTGCACTCCGTTTTTCTTTCCACCAATGTTTCTTCCTTATTCCCACTTTTTAAGTGATCCATATTTTCAACTTAAGCGGCGTGCTCACTGCTTTTCGTGCCAGCCCACACTACACGTGTCGAACATAAACACCATATCTGTGGGGCTCTTTTTTAGCCCCACTCCAGAAGCAACAGCCTTATATTCCATTTGCATTTGCATCATTTGTCTTCTTCATTATCCATTTTCACTCAAATTTTTACACTAATCCTCTTTGGTTAACCTCATATTTTAAATCCTTTTTCAGCATTTTCTCGTGCAAGGGAATGCTAATTTTCAAAGTTTCGTATGTCTTGGTGGGCCCTCAGAACCTCTCATCCCAAAGACACGACTGAAGCATAATTCATTCATAGCAGTTTATTAATTTAATAAACTGCTATGAATGAATTATGCTTCAGTCGTGTCTTTGGGATGAGAGGTTCTGAGGGCCCACCAAGACATACGAAACTTTGAAAATTAGCATTCCCTTGCACGAGAAAATGCTGAAAAAGGATTTAAAATATGAGGTTAACCAAAGAGGATTAGTGTAAAAATTTGAGTGAAAATGGATAATGAAGAAGACAAATGATGCAAATGCAAATGGAATATAAGGCTGTTGCTTCTGGAGTGGGGCTAAAAAAGAGCCCCACAGATATGGTGTTTATGTTCGACACGTGTAGTGTGGGCTGGCACGAAAAGCAGTGAGCACGCCGCTTAAGTTGAAAATATGGATCACTTAAAAAGTGGGAATAAGGAAGAAACATTGGTGGAAAGAAAAACGGAGTGCAACCCGAGTTTATGTGTAGGTATCAATGTTCAGCCCAGTGGAGTTTTGCACCCAATGTACTTGAGTTTTTTAAAAAGATCAGAGAAAACATGGAAACGTGCAAGGAGAAAGAACTTGATTCATCGCTGCGAGTTTATGTTCAAAAGTCAGATGGAGAGGACTAATAACGCACAAGTAACAATGGATAATGTTTTTTTAAAAAAAGACTGTCTTTACATCGGATATGCTGCAATTTGTTGAGGTTGATGTGGTAGTTAAAAAAACTTCGAATAATGCTTCGAGACGCTTTCTGTGCAGGAGATTGTGGGAGATGTAGTTTTGGGTGGAAATTAAGAAAGTAGCGAAGAGGTGTCATGAAGGGGCGGGTTAATGAAGGGGTGGGTCAATTGTGGAGAGGAAGTGAGGGGTTTATTTAAGACAGGTGGGAGTTTCAATAATCAGTGAGCTTTTTGCAGTTTTGAAGAATGGAGGACGTTCTCCAGTTGGCAGGTATGAGCGGCCACAAAAGGGAAAGAATAGACAGGAGTGCATGGGAAAGGGAGTATATAGAGATGAATAGGCACGTTGCAGTGAAGTAGTGAGCGGAGACGTTCGAGGTTAACAGAAGGCGGTGAAATGCATAAGCGCAGTAGGGTGAGATTGGGGTGTAAGGGAGGTTGACCCACGGATGTTTAAAGCAAAGGGGAAAACAACGAGCGAGAACACAGAGGCGAGTAGTTTAAAGGCAAAGGAAAGGGCGGGTAACCTAATAACTGATTGAGTTGCAGACAAGTGGAAATCAGACGTAAATATGGAGGGTAAATGACAGAAAACGTAACATAAGCATGATGGTTTTTTAAGATGTGTTTGTAAGACATGTTTTATTTGTTATTTGCAGTTTGATCCCTGATGAAGAACCAACAAGGTTCGAAATGCATTGGAAATTAATAAACTGCTATGAATGAATTATGCTTCAGTCGTGTCTTTGGGATGAGAGGTTCTGAGGGCCCACCAAGACATACGAAACTTTGAAAATTAGCATTCCCTTGCACGAGAAAATGCTGAAAAAGGATTTAAAATATGAGGTTAACCAAAGAGGATTAGTGTAAAAATTTGAGTGAAAATGGATAATGAAGAAGACAAATGATGCAAATGCAAATGGAATATAAGGCTGTTGCTTCTGGAGTGGGGCTAAAAAAGAGCCCCACAGATATGGTATTTAAAGAACCTGCCAGGTGTTGAAGCACCAGCGAAATGCCCTGGTATTCCGGCCAAGTCCAGAGGCGCAGAGCCTCCTGACATAGGGTCCACAACCCCAACCCACCCTGTTTGTTGCAGTACCACATGGCAGTGGTGTTATCCGTGAACACCTCACCACTTCCCCGGACAGAGGGAAGGAATGCCGATCGCCTGAACCTCCAGAAGGTTGATGTGGACCCTGAACTCCGCCAGAGACCAGAGTCCTCTGATCTTTGCCTCTCCCATGTGGCCGCCCCATCCCAGGAGGGATGTGTCCGTCACAACTGTGCGCTCCAGTTGGGGAAGGGATAGGGATCTGCCATTGACCCAATCGTGATTCACCATTGCAATTGCTGTGCAGTGCCCTCTGAGATCTAGACATGATCGGACAGGTTGCCCTGATGCTCTGCCCACTGGAACTGCAGGTCCCACTGCAGAGCCTGCATATGCCATCTGGCATGATCCACTAGCAGGATGCAGGAGACCATCAGACCCAGGAGCCGGAGGGCCATCCTGACCGAAACCCGGAATAGAGGCTAAAAGATCGTAATCATAGCCTGAATATCCCGGACTCACTGCTCGGGAGGATAAACCTGAAACTGCGCCGAGTCCGGAACTGCACCAATGAGGAGGAGCATCTGAGAGGGAATCAGGTGCGACTTTGGCACGTTGATGGGGAACCACAGCAAATGCAGCAGGTCGGCTGTAGTCTGGAGGTGGGAGACAACTGCCTGGGGCAAGCCCGTCTTCAACAACCAGTCGTCGAGATAGGGGCAGACTGGAACCCCTGATCTGCGCAGATGAGCTGCTACCACCGCCATCACTTTCGTGAACACCCTAGGGCCGCTGGTAAGGCCAAAGGAGAGCACGGTAAACTGAAAGTGCTCATGGCCTACCGTGAACCGCAGGTAACGCCAGGGCGGGGATGTGGAAATATGCGTCCTGCCAGTCCAACGCTACCATCCAGTCTCCAGGGTCGAGGGCAGACAAGACCTGAACTAGCGTCAACATCTTGAACCTCTCCTTCCGGAGGAAGCGGCTGACGTTCCTGAGGTCCAAGATAGGACGCAGGCCTGTGTCCTTCTTGGGGACGAGAAAGTAGTGGGAATAACATCCACGACCTACTTCTGGCCCAGGAACGTGCTCAATGGCCCCCTTGGCCAAGAGGGCTGTTACTTCCTGCTGAAGAAGCACAAGATGGTCCTGACATGCGGTGGTATTGAGGTGGCATGACTGGAGGGGTAGTCTCGAAGGGGAGGGAGTAGCCCCTTCGGACTATTTGCAGCACCCACCTGTCCGAGGTGATGTTGCGCCAGTGGGGGAGATGATGGCGAATCCTGCCGCCCACTGGTGTTTGCTGGTCTTGAAAGTTTGGACTAGGAAGGCTTTGAATTGGATGTGGCAGGGGTGGAGGTGGACTGACCCGCCCGTAGGCTCCCAGAACCGTCTCGGGGTTCCAATGTTCGCGGCCGCACTGAGGTTGTTGTTGCGAAGGCCTCTGGCTCTGAAATGAACATTTTGGGATACCCCTTCCGTGGCAACGAAAGGAGCAAAAAATAGACGGCAGAGGATGGCGAGTGGCCGACAGGTGCAAGGACCTGGCCGTAGCCAGTGAGGCCATAAAGTGCTCCAACGCACTATCTGCCTTATTGCCAAAAAAGCGAATGCCATCAAAGGGCATGTCCAGCAGGGTGTTCTGGACATCCCCTGAGAAGCCAGTTGTCCTCAGCCAGGCGTGGCACCGAAGCGCCAACGTCGTTAAATCGCCCTGCCCAGCGAGTTGGCGGTATCAAGCCCACAACAAATGGTGAACTTAGCTGTGTCTCTCCCAGCCGCTATAGCTTGGGAAAGTACTGTCCGTGCCTCCTCCGGACAGTTGGGCAGCACCTGTGAAATGGTGTCCCACACAGAGTGGGAATAACGGCCCAAGAGGCATGCGGTGTTCACTGACCGCAGCCCTTGGCTGGCAGATGAAAACAGCTTCTTGCCAAGCTGCTCCAGCTTCTTGGATTCCCTATCACAAGGTGCGGAAGGGGACGTGCTCTGTGAAGCAGAGGCTTGGACAACCAAGCTCTCAGGAATGGGGTGTTGGGAGAGGAAGAGGGGGTCGCCTGGAGCCGGGCGATGGCGTCGGGCCACGTTCCTGTCCACAGGACCCCTGTGTTGGGCCTGGACCAAGTGCCCAAAAGAACGTCCCAAAGTGCGTCATTAAAAGGCAGCAAGGGCTCCGAAAAGGTTGCCGCCTGCTGAAGCACTTCTGTCAGGAGGTTAGTCCTGACAGCCACCGTAGGGAGTTCGAGGTGGAGGGCCTCGGCTGCCCTACGCAACACCATTGAGTAACTTGCTCCCTCCTCCGTAGCGACGGAAGGAGGAGACAGCATGCCACGGTCAGGTGAGGTGTCAAGACCGCTAGTATCTCCCAAGTCCTCTGCCCAGTGTGGATCATAGTCACACTGTTGTGTGAGAGGTTCCTCAGACCCCTCCCAGTCCTCCCCTTCCTTACAAGTCTGTGAAACAGGCTAAAAATAAGGAGGACGGATGTAGGGGTAGAAAGGCCCCATCGGCGTCTAAATCGGCGTCGAGTGACGCCGATCCGGCTCCGTGTCCGGGCTGACACCGGTTCCGACGTCGGCGGTAGCACCGGATGACGTCGGAGGTGGTGCCGGAGGGGGGGGTCGACACCAGTGGAGGTGTTAAGAGGTCAGCCGGCCTCGCCTGGGATCCGAGCCCGGATCCATGAGGGTTTTGCGGCACTGGTGCCGAAGCTGCCGGCGATGGAAGGGCAGGACCCCCAGTTGGGGCCGCGGGGCCCTTAGACACACCGGCGGGGCCAGACGGCCCAAAGAGTCGGGCCATGACAGCAAGAACATATTGCACCTGAGCTGTCGCCGACAGACCTGGAAAGGGCAGGTAGGCCGGCGGTGACGTCGCAGGCTCAGCCGGAGCCGTGGGGGTGGCACCACTCGCACCCTCAGCCGTGTGGTACGAGGGGCGAGGGGAAGTCTAAGAGCGACGAAGCTTCATCGACTTCTTCTTGGAATACTTCGACTTACCTGACCCAGTGTGCGAAGACTTAGATCCAGACGAATGATCGTGATGGCTCCGCGACCGGTCCTTCGAACTCCCACGGGACCAGGACTTTGAGCGGCACGGATTCATCTGCCGGACTTCCAGCAATATTTAGGACCGCTCCCGCAAAGTCTTCGGCACCATGGCCCGGCAGTCGGGGCACGACTTGGCGTCGTGGTCGCGCCCCAGGCAGTAGAGACACACGTGGTGCGGGTCTGTCACCGACATCATGCTATGACAGTCCCCGCAGTTCTAGTCTAGATTGACTCAAATGAATGGAGACAAAAGACCTTGAAAAACTCAGTCAAAAAGAGACTGGGGGTACTTGCTCTTCCCGGATCTGCGATTGCTGGCGTGGAAAAAGAAAGAACAGAACTGACAGAGCGTGAGGGTGGCGTCTATGTAGCTGCCGCGACTTCATCTCGGCAACCACAACGCCAATGACGGACGCAGAGCCCCACAATGCCACCTTCAGACGCGCAGGGGTACTGCTGACGAAAACTTTCCGGATCCAATCTGACGCCTGGGGGTAATTCTGCGGTAAGGAATCTATCACTATGTGTTTCTTTCAGATACATTTTACAAATTAACATTCATATTGTACAGGCAGGTACTGCACAGTCACATGAGCTGACCTCTGGTGCTGAACTAGAGCTGTTTGGTTGTAAGAGGGCCTGTGTCTGACATCGGGCAGCCTCCAAGTATTGGCAGCTGCTTGTCACTGTGTTGTGCATCCGAGCTGGTAGACCTCCGCTGCCTGGCACTTTTAAGTTTGCACATGTGCCAAGAGTACAGACACCCCGGTCATACTGTACACTTTTCCCGAGGAGATGCTGAGATGGCAAGTTAATTAGAATGTTGTTGACACACTCCAGTGTGAACAAACATAAATTATAAATCAAACTGCAGGTTTGAAGTGATTCGGTGAGGTAGGCCTGGGGCCGAGAAGTGAGGGGAGAGCACACTATGTGAGCTAGTGCTCCGACCCCTCTGAATACCCAAAACAAACTGCAGAGCCTCTCGTTTGCTGGGCTCCAGCGTATTTTCAACAGCAAGCAGAGAGTATGAAAATAAGCAATATGTGTAGAGCCACAAGCATAAAGGACTTCACAGGAGGTTGGGGCTGGCACTGTTGTTTTTTTTTTTCTTTCTAACATTGTTCCTCATCCATGAACCACAGAGGTGATACCACAGCACCCCGGTCAGCGAGAGCTATTGAAAACTTAGCAATATTACAAAAGCAGACACCACCACCAGGTCTTCACTGCTCCAGTCAAAGTGAGACGGGACTACAGTGAAATCCTTGTGGAAGAAGGGGCGTGGTCATTCGCCTTAACAAACAGCAGTTTTCTCTCATTTACAAAATCCTGTTGTGTGCACGGAGTGAGACACTATCCGTGTCATCATATAAAAGAGGGGGAACATTTAGATCCTTTTCTACGTAATTACTGACCAGCTTGCAATGGGGATACGTCATTGTTGCCAACCAGTCAGTAATGCCATAGTAAAGGGCCTAAATATTTCCCCTCTTCCACATAACGACATGGATGATGCCTCACTCCCTGCACAAGGAAAGGGTGGGTTGAGAGAAACACATTCATGATTGGAGGATGGGGGGGGGGTAGGGCTCAACGGGATTCGGGAGGGTGAGATCATCTTACTTTGAAGCTCCAAGTTGGGCTCCTGTCGTGGCCTAATTAAATAAAAAGACATTTGAAATGCAATAGGACTCACATTTACGTGAGACCTATTGCATTGCAAACGGGTGGGGGGGGGGCAGAGGAGCAAGAAGGCCCGAACAGCGGGAGTGAGGGCGGGGGCGAGAAAGTACAGACTGCGGGGGGGGGCGGGGAGGCAGGGCCGGTATAACACATACAGTGCAACACTCGAAGTAAAGGGGCCAGTAGCCATGGAAGGATACAAATGACGCCATGGCCGTCATAAGGAAGGACTAACAACCCTATAAACCAATCGGAAGGCAGCATTTAGGAAGGACAATGACAAGTCAATGATAACAGATGGGCGGGGCTTCCCTTACGTAGTTAACTACCACAGATCAACCCCAGAGCAGTGCTTATGTGCTGGCTTAGGGCCCGACCTAAAAATAGCATACTGTAAGCAGGAGGGAGGAGGGAACACTGCAGAATTTTGAGGAAAATTACTTATTCTTCTAATGGCTACTCCTTCCTACAGATTCTGTGGCCCGGATTTACTAAGAGTTTGTGTTGGGGTGGCGTCACTTTTGTGGCGCAGCCCTGACACAAAATAATATTCGGTATTTACTAAGCCACGAAAAGTAACAGCGCATATCGCTGCCTTTGCCTCTTGTACGGGTTACATGGGTGGAGAATGGGCTTTCATATGCAACCACACATGTAGGTTGATGCAAACCCAGACTTATAAAAACTTGCAAACCTGAGTTTGCACCAAAATGGTGTGCCTATCTGAGGCATAACAAGGAAACATTTCTTTATTTCTTGTTACTTCCTTTTTCCATGTGTGCTGCATTGTACACATAAAAAGATGTATAATCCTCTAGCAATTGTTTTTGTGTAGGTAGGCGTCCCTCTTTTATTTTGTAGCGCAGTGCAATTCATCTTGATAACCTACAAATTTTCCCAACCAACGATGGACAGCAAAGCTGATTAAGAGCTAGTGATCAACTCCAAAGTCATTAGTTACCTGAAATTGGAAGTATAAAACTCTCTAAGCGTCTGGTTAGTGCCATAACCACAATATCCTGGGACAAGGTAGCAAAGGGACAATACAGCAACATCTTTCACTCCCTATCCTTTTTAGGTCGAGCCTAGACAGCGCTTGCGATATCGCTTAGTGACCTGTTGTATATGCTTTGTGGGGTTCAACTATGCCCATTGCTTGCCATTGCTTTTCATTTGTGTATGTCAGTGTCCTTTAAAAATCCTTGCTTGCTAGTGGTCAGTCTTTGTCCCTTGTTTTACTCTTCCGTTCCTCCCACAGAGCAGGTGTTACGTACTGTATCAATACGCTGTGGAGGTTTATCTGTTCTTTGGTGGACTCTTTTTGTCTTGGTTTCCTGCTCTGTTACTGCTTGCCTGTGTTCAACTTTAGCGCCGTAGCTGCTTACCTTTTAAAGAACGAGTTACTTACCTTTGGTAATGATGTATCTGGTAGAGACATAGTCTAGCAGCAGGTTCCATAACTTAAAATATCCCCAGGCATCAGACTGTATCCGGAAAATCTTCTTCCCCAGCAGTACCTCTGCACGCCGGGTGGGGGCGTCGCCTGGCTGTGTCCCGACGTCGTTCACAGAAGTGAATTCAATGGAGCCATATAGGTGCTGACGTCAGTTTTCTTGTGTCAAACCTTTCCGCGCGACAACGCGGAGCCACTACAAAAACTGTGAGAGTATAGGAACAGTGTGCCAAAAAAGAACAAAAATATGTGAAACAAAAATAACAAGAAATAATAGAATGATGAGAAACCTCACCGTGTGAAAAGAGTACTCGACACTTGAAGGGACCATGGTGAAAGAGTACTCAATACTTGAAGGGACTGGATTGAGGGAACAAAGCACCCGCACTAGAAACAGTCTTACCCAAGCGAAGAGCGGTGTCCCTCCAAAGAGGCAATGACATTGGAAATGAATGGCATGACAAATGAAGGACACAACCACAGGACGGAACTGTATGAAAGACAGTCTGTAACCACAGGACGTAACTGTAAAGGATAACAAGACTAGAACAGCATGACTCATATCAAGTGACCAAAAGTGAGCAACAACAGAGAACGTCTGCCACATTCCCCACAATGACCTATGAACAAGTATGGCAAATAGAACCTTGACCCAGTCGACCGCAGCATAAACAAGGAGACCCCAAGGTAATGGGGAGAAACTGATGAGGGCGGAGGGAGGGTGGAAGAACATGAGAATCTCCACGCCAGAGAACCAGGGCGGAACAACACACCCTGCCTCAGAGGCAGGTGAACCAGAGTACCCCCTCAAGAAGACCAAGGCCACCTGTAAGGAGGCAAGTGGCAGAACCCCCCCTGGAAGGGCCTCGCAGAATGGGGAGGATGGGTGGGTGTTAAGGAATCTGCGGCTAGAATGTGTCTCTACCAGATACATCATTACCGAAGGTAAGTAACTCGTACATCTGATAGAGACATGCAGCCACAGATTCCTTAACTTAGAATAGATACCAAAGCCATACCCCATTGAAGGAGGGTCTGCAACGGAAAACCCACATAGTTCTAAGCAGGACTAAGCCGTCAATAACATTGACCAAATCACGGTGGGGACAGCAAATGCCAGCGCGGCTGACACCAGACCAATGAAGCTCTGCAGGGGAGCTACAAAAAAGGGGAGGCAAAGGCACCACAACCCTGCAGAGGATAAACAAGATCTCACTTGTCCAGGTAGGAACGAAAAGAAGACACAAAACCAACAAGGTCCATCCATAATGGAAGAAAGTGTATAAACTTCTGCATAAAAGAAGTTCAACTGGGCACCAGATTCCATGGCTCCGCATTAGACACAGTCCCAGAGAAGGGACAAGACAGTATGACATTTTCAGAGCATAAAACTAAGCATACATCACAGTGGATGCCAAGAAAGAAAGGTGAAAGAACAATGCACCATGCCTAGATATACAGAACCGTGATTACCAGTAGAAATATGTATGTGGATGATGGGATACACACACAAAGAGACAGTGTGTACCATGACGACTACACAACACCTATGCAAAAGCCCAAGACTTGAAGCATCAGGTAGTCAAGCCGCTAACAGTACCCAGAGGTACCAGCGATGAAGGTAAAAACTGGGGTGACACATAGGGCTCGCTCACCTGAGAGAGAGAGATTTGAGGCAAAGACCCCCAATACTAGGGCAAGTGAAAACCTAGTAAGAGTGCACTTCCACTGTGGATAAGCTCAAGACGTGTGTGTGTGTGTGTATATATATATATATATATATATATTTCGGTTTGGTAAAGCTTTATTCGAGATGCATTCTCATAAAAGCACAAACAAACATTTAAAAGCACATTAATTAAAAACATTATTTCATACATATGAGTATTCTTAAAACAGTTGTGCAGCTTCATCAAATAGGGAGATTAATAAAAATTTTAAAACAATATCAGGTTACATTAAAAGATATAGGGCCAGATGTAGGTAGCCAAATACCGGTCGGTTACCGACCGGTATTTGGCTTTTGAGATGTAGGTGCCTGAAAACAGGCCATTTCGGTAATTTTACCGAATCTGTAAATATACCGGTCGGTAAATTTACCGACCGGTATTTTTACAGAATCGGTAAAATCGAGATGTAGGTGGGACTCTTCTGAGTCCCACAAGCCCTACAAAATCGGTATTTTACCATCAAATACAAGTTGATGGTAAAATACCGATTCAGGTGTGCATGCACATGTGTGCATGCACACCTGTGCCATTTGACAGGCAGACCTGCCCTTAGGGCAGGTATGCCTGCCACATGGCACCTGAACCCGTTTTGGGGGTGCTAGAGGGTGTCAAAGTGACACCCCCTGCACCCTTGTGAAATTCGGTATTTACCGATTCGGTAAATACCGACCGGTAAATGCCCAATCATTCCTATGGGCTTCAAAGCCCATAGGAATGAATGGGCATTTACCGGTCGGTATTTACCGAATCGGTAAATACCGAATTTTACCGATTCGGTAAATGCACATCTGTATTTACCTACATCTCGGTACTTATATTTTACCACTTCTTAAATACCGAATCGGTATGATTCGGTATTTAAGAGGTGGTAAAATAATTTTACCTACATCTGGCCCACAGCCCTCCGCCTGATGGACCATGCCCACCCCAAATACTTTGCTGTTCCCAGGACAGTAGGCATGTAGGTGGATGTACAAATAATTCTTAACCCCTCAACACCGCTAAATGCCCCGAGGTTTCGACAGACTGGGGCCAACCATACTCTCCTTGGATTGGCGTATGCCGCGCACAAAAATAAAAAGTGGACTATACTTTCGTTGGTTGCGCCGCACATTGGGCAGGATGAAATATTAGAGCTCCGCCATCTACCCGTCAGGGATCTCAGGGGAAGGCAGCCGGACCTTAGCTGGAAAAATAACTTCCTGTCCATTGGGGCAGTGATACTGTCCCAATACTGTTCTAATACAGGACTCATTTTAAATTCCAGAAATCTACCCCCCATTGTGTCAGATTTTGTGCTTCTCCAGAGTCTACCATCTATGTAGTCCCAATACAGGGACTTAATGTTGTTTTTACTTGGAAATACTTCCCCAGATGGATTATCCCAGAGTTTAGGGAGGCCGAGCTCACCCAGAGCAACCCTGAGATTCTTTAGCCAAGGTATTTTATGGAAGGTATCTGCTTTAATTAAAGCTAGAAACCCATCGGCATAATGCCGAATCTCAGGGGTGGTCCAAAGTCGTCTCCAATAGAGAATAGGCCGTAGTCGAGCTCGGTCGCTAACCGATCTCCTCCCTAGATCGAGACCAAGCGGGATTAGTGGCGCACTCTGTGGGAGCCCCGTAATTCCCTTTAAAAACCTGTTCTCTGATGTTTGCAGGGGGAGGAGCCGCCCAAATCCCCACACTTCTGCCCCGTACAGGGCTGACCCTATAGCTTTGGCGTCGTATACGAGAAGAACTGGTTTTATAGGCTTGGTTTTGGATTTTGATTGCTCCACCCGTAGTGCCCCCGAGATCTGCTGGTGCCTCAAAACCGCCTTTCCTATATGGTGGGACCAACCTGGCTTACTTGATATCTCAACCCCAAGATAAGTAAAAACACTAACTACCTCAAGCTCACTGTTATTCAGAATAATCCTTGGGCGAGGTCTACACCTTGGGGTAAAAGCCATCAGCTTGGTCTTGCTAACGTTAACTTCAAGGCCGTGCTCCTGACAGAAAACATCAAATATATTGAGAGCACGCTGCAAACCAGCCGGAGTCTTAGACAAAATTAAGGTGTTGTCAGCGAACATCAGGATCGGGAACCTGAGGCCCGCTAACGAGGGAGCATCTACACTTGCATCCAACATTGTAGTGTAGTTCCTATTATCCCAATAGGCTCTGCGCATTGGAATAATACCTTCAATAGTATAGGCCTAGACCAGACGTTAACTAGGTCTACTACTGTCGATATTAGACTTAAAGTTTTGGGTTTGCCAGCTAGCTCAGAGTTCACTAGAAACTTTCTCGAATAGGCAAGGAGGAGTTGAACCTCCCTGGATAGACAAGAAGGGATTTAGTTTCTGACAACCATAGAACATGACAACTTTGCTCTCCCCTAATCAAGAGTGTATCTCTAGAGTCGTGTGAACAAAAGACGATTTATTTTACTCAGTCAGTACGTGCATTCTTAGTCTCACCAGATTGTAGAGAAAAGGAAGAGACGGGCGTGTTCAATAAAAGATGTTATTTATTGATCAGTCTCTTTTCTCATACAAGAGAAATGGATCGATATTATTGCAATACTTATGGTTAAGTAAAGTGCATACAATAAAAGCAGAAGTATAAAATAATACTGTAAAAACATTGATATGGTTTCTAAGCCATATGAAGGTTTAAAATGAATAAAATGAATACATACACATTTACATTTGACTAATCGTACTCAACTGGTGTTTCTAACTACGCCTACCCCGTGTACCTGACCTAAGCCTAATACGTGGGCGGGAATAGAAAGTTGCAGTTTAAGTTAAGTTTGTTTTGCCAAGTGACTGACTAAAGAATTCTCTGCAAGGGGTTATTCAGTTCTGTACCTGGAATCTAGGATGAGTGAGGGATGGTATCTCTCGTCTCTGGTCTCGATATCCCAGGCTGCCTGCGAGGGCTACCCGGAAGCGCCGGAGCTGGATTTCTCGGCAGGAGAAAAGACAGCGTCTCGTTCTCAGCGCGTCAGGAAGGCGGGGCTGCGCCAGTGGGGTCTGCTCTGCTCTGGGCTTCGGCAAGTCTGGCTGCTCCGATCTCGTCACCACCGCGTGTGTTTGCATAGGGCAATATCGGTAATATTTATACCTTTAAGGTGCCGAGATTGACGTAAGGATGGACATAGATACGTCAATAAGGATGTCATACGACCTGGTCGTTAGCACATTCTTTTGCTGAAGTTCTCGGTGAAATCAAAACAATGGCCGCAGGGTTTTTTCCCAGGTCTGTCATAGGTTTGATTTGTTTTGAGAACTCCGTATGCCTTATCAGGGGCTGGAGGAATATCGCTTGTCTAATTAGATGGCAAGCGTTATGACCTAATCAGATAACACGTTCCTGTGCCGTAGTGTGGCTTTATCAGATAACGGTTCCTGCATCATGGGGGTTTTCTGCCTCATGGGATGGCTGCTAGTTAACTTGTTAACCAGAATAGGGCCAGGAATAGGGGGATCGATACAGAACCTATAGGAATACATCACACCCACTCCACGCTAACTATGGACATATTTACTAATCTATGCATAGTAAAACATACTGTAGAGTATTGTGTATACCTCACCACCCCAAAATACATAAATGCATTTTGAATTTCATCAAATATACGGAAAAAACAGTCACATGTAATATATGCAATATATGCACTCAAGCTGTAGAAAAATGCTAAAGTAATTACGCATATCTATACATTATCACTAATTTGTATATGAGAATTTACACATGAAATGGCTCTTAATACAGAAAAAAGTTTCGAGACCATTCCATCACAAAATAAAATAATTATGAACATACCAGCGGGCAGCTAATGTCTATAAAGTTTCTAAAAATAGAAATTTTAGTTCTCTAAGAATAGTTCTTACTTTAAGCAGAAAATAAGTGTCCCGAAAAATATGCAAAAATATTTTGGGGCTGCTGAAAAAAATTGCTGTCCGTGAACTGGAGGGAAAATTGTTCATGGTATTTTGCTATTCTAGTTGAAGGCCAAATTCAAGGAACGTCGTGTGCGAGCTTGCTCAAAAGTCTCTATTTCTGCTCTGGTGAGAACATCATATCATTTAGACTCTCGAAAAAGTTGTCAACAGCTTCCTGGGAGAGTTCCACTAACTCGGAAAAAGGTGTAACCATGCATTCGTGCGCATGATTGTCTCCATTGACGTTTTGATTAGTATTGCTGACAGAAGGTTGTACCTGATCAATGCTGCTTTCATCTTGAACTTCACTACCCCTTAATCGTAGTGGTGAAGCTTCCACGAATGCCGTCATCAGGATTGGTAGCCGTTGAGGGCAGCACAAAGTATGAGCCTTTATTGGACTCAACAATGTTTCCGCATCCATTGGCGCATCTGATTGTAGAGTCAGACAGGTGTCTAACACGCATTCTTCTCCGCATAGCAAGCACCTTAATACAGGTAAAACACATCGATGCCACATTGGTCGAAATGAAAGAAACCAAGTCATGTTCAGGTCTCTAAGCCGGGTTAGTCCCAGGATTTTTGATATCCTGTCCCGGTATCCAATGGCTAGGATTGTTTCTTCCCTTGTCGCAGGTGTTTTGTCTGTGACATGGTTTGCCATAACGAAATACAAGGACTAGGAATAGGATTCCTGCAATCAGTCCCAAAATGAGGGGAAGTCCGCCAAAAATCGAATGGACGAAATCTGGAAAAATACCCAGTATGGCTTTGAATGGTGTTAATGCCATCGAGAATACTGTCTTAAATACTTTTGAGACTCCACTGGTATCAGAAATATTTAAGATTTCATTCAGGATTTCTGCGAAATGTATGGGGGAATTAGTCGATAACAATGAATGTATCTCTGCAGTCGTCCTTGCGACTAGGAGATCATACGTTTCTTTTGATGACGTGAGCCTGGTCGGCGTCTGAAGAAGCACTGTTTTCATTCTGCTTAAAGTATCTATTCGAATAGAAGTAATTTTCAAGTTGGGCCATGCCCTTGCCTCCCTGTCTGGAAGGGAGCTGGGGAACAATAAGCGTCCACAGCACTTGACCTTCGCAGTCGTAGTTACGAGATAAGGAGTCCCGGGCATAAGACTACAGCATCTGCGATCTACAATTAGAATGTAACTCCCATTATAGAGTCTTTGAAAGAATGGTTCTATCTCTGTTGCAGGTGTGCCTAACTGGTGACATGAAAGGTTATTTGAGTTCCCGTCACAGGCTCCATGCAAACTAATTCCATTACACAGAAGTGTACCGCTTAGCGACATCGCACAATTATTGCCACTAAGAAACACTTTCTGTCCTTTATTACTGACACATGCATGTGAATAGGGCAAGTTCCATGTTGTTTTAATGTACCCTTTTCCCATTTTTTCGTACATGCCAGCCTGTATATATTTTTGGCAGTATTGAAACCTGAAGGTTGATATTGGAATATTAATTATCCCATGTATTATCCATTCACTGACAGGTCGTTCTGACATTGTCACTGGTAATCTCTCGAGTTTCTCAATGCTCAGGATTGTATAATCAGCACCCTTCTGGGCCATACTGATTTGTTTATCAGTAAGGTTAAAGATATTGAAAAGTGACGTTGTGTTGATTAAACGCCAAGGCACATAGCCTGAACGCAGATTTTGTAATGTCCAGCCTAGCTGTACAATAGAACGCAATTGAGACTGACCGTGTTGTAACAACAGTAAGTCCTGCGATATTATGTCGATTGCTGAAGACACAATGCTGTCCAGAGAAAAAATTCTGGAGGACAGAGTCATTAACCCATTGTCCACTACAGAAAGTGATTTTTCCAAATTAATACGGTCAATTTCCCGTATTCTTTCTGCTGTCTCAATTTGAGTCACCTTCCAGGCCTCGTTGTATGCTGCATATACAGAGGCTGCTATGAAACGTTTCTGACGCTGTTTGCGCGGTCCCATAATGAAATCACGCAAGTCAGCACCATCAGTAAGTAAAGTTAGGTGTTGCTTAATTTCTGCCAGTGTGGAAGATTGTAGCCACTGAAGGCATAATTTGCCCACACTGTAGGTGGTTATTATTCCTGGGTGTTGTCTTTGGGAATATCTAGGGTCTGGCCTGGTCATTTTGAACCCCTGTGTTTTGTTCAGGAATCTATCTTGACAGTTATTAGTATCTGTGGGCCAGATCAACCACTGTTTCCAATCAGGATGTGTTCTGTTTTGGTTTAATACATAATTTACGTCTATCTCTTCATCTGTGGAGCTATTGCTGTTCATTGTTGGTTTTGGAATAGACGGTTTATTTAAGTCTTTGATTTTGGCTAAGCCCAGACAGGTAGTCTGTTGAACAGTGTCGTTTAAGAATATAATTTGTTCTGGGATCATGCAGGCTCTAAACAAGGATTCTATACCCTGTACTTGCCATTCTTTTGTACCCCAAACACTTTTTACTTCAACATGTTTGTCCCAATAATCAAATCCAAAGGTATTCATTTGTTCAAAGAATGAATCTGAATATATCAATTTCGTGTTTGTTATCATGGTCTTTGTCCCTGTCTTATTTGACAATTTGAAATAAAATGTTTCAGCATTACTTGTGTTAAAACCTGAAAAGTATGAATATTTGTCATAAACGGTTCTTGAGCTTCCTTTTGGAGGGGTTGCACAATGTTCCCATTGATTATGATTTAAAACATTTCTAGGTTGTGCAGATTTATGTAGAAAATGGTTACCATAGTGGTTATAACAGTACATACTATCATAATTTGTCGAACCCTGCAAATAATCATGTTTGGTAAATTTAGCAGACATCACTAAGTCAGACATCATATTATTTATACTTTCAAAGTCCCAATCATCAGCAAATGAGCTCGGTTTTACAAAGTCACTCAATGAGATCTTAATTTGGTGTGGATATTTCAGGATTTCAACCGGACCATAAATTTCGTAATCAGTTTTGTCCCATGCTACCCCACCCGGTATAGGATTGGCTGTGAAGTTGACTGAAGAAAGTTCTCTTTTCTCGACGTGTGAAGATGTGTGTGGTTTGAGGATCAAGTTGATTTTCTGACTTGCTGTGTCCATTTTAGCATATTTTCCCTCAATGAAGCGTCCCAAAGTTAGTACCATGATGAGCCAAAGTATGAGGATCAATGCACCAAAATCCACCCAAAATTCAATCCATGGAGAAATCAGATATGTTTCTTTCAGTTGTTTCAAAATTACTTTAACTCTATCTTTAAAGGTTTTTGTTGATGGCTGTGTGTTTGATTCAGTGAAGCCTTCAGAGGAATCATCGAAGTTTATGAAGTAGCCGGATGCAGTTCTGTCAATTGTTCCAATTGCTTCAGGATTACTGTTTCTTGCATAGTCGTTTGTTACTTCATTATAGATTGGTGTGTCTCTGCTAAATGTTTTTATTTGGGTTTTCAGAGGTCTAAGTTCCATTGCATTGTTGCATAGTCCTTGTTGTAGTTCTGTAGGCGTTTCGAATGTGATTAGCCTCTTAGATTGAACCTCTGTGTTAGTAGCAAATCTTGGTGTTCTACTACTTCTCGGGAGTCCACTTGGCCTACTATTTGTTATCGGCCACATGTTGTGGTTTTACCAGGTCGATGGATACAACTCGGTTCTCCTTTTTACCAGCAAGCGGCGGTAGCACAACTGATCTTGTCCCGTTGACAGACAAGACAGGAACTGCTTTTCTGTAAGAGGGCCCAAATTCCTTCTTTACCGCGATCTTTTCTCTGACTAGATCCCCGACTTTTGGAATCCAGACCGGTCTTGCTGGGACAGGTGGTGGTTCTTCAGTGGTTGTTGGCTGCTGTTTCAACTTTATGTTGCTCAGGTCTTTTCTTGTTTCATTTAAGTCCTGCAAAATAGCCAAACGATCTTTGATATCAAAGCTTTTTTCTTTCACCACTGAAGTCTGACTGTCAAGGTCAGAGACCAACATCCTAGTTCCAAATAATAATTCGTACGGACTGAATCCCTTCAGAGAATTTCTTGGCAAGTTATTTAGACTACGTTGGACACTTATTAGATGTTTGACCCACCCAGCTCCCGAACCTAATACCTTTCTGTTATAGATAGCTTTATGCCTTGGTTTTTTCTTTACACCATCCCGTATCCCTCAGGAAGGAAGTGAGAAGAATCCCGCTGTGCTATGCTCATTTGGCCATCTTTCCCCTCAGGCTGGAGGGCTAGAGTGAGAACATTGGTCAAACGTAGCATGCTCCTAGCGTATATGCCATTTAGACTCGCAAATCTTTGTATAACAGTCCAGACGTCAGCCGAGTGCTGGTGATCTACACTATAAGTGGAAACTAGCCTGTATATGTTAATCGGACGCTTTGCTTTTTACTGTTGATCTTTTCTGGAGTGAAACGACACGGTATTACACCGTTTCTCTCACCACTGCGATTTCTGTTACAGTTTGGGCAGTTCTTTACAAAAATGGTATGATGCAGGCTCATGCCTGGCCACCAGTACCTTGATTGTAATTCTTCCAGAGAATCTTTTAGTTTGAGGTGTCTGAGACCCTCGCCCATATGTGCGTCTGCTATTAACAAGTTTCTCCTGTCCATGTTTGGAATCACTCTATCCCCCACGCCAGGGATTCGAGCAAAAGGGACGGAGTTTGCATCGATTATGTATGTATAATTGAGTGGATAGTTGATCGGTAGCGCTGAGCAGTCGCCTTTTGATGACGTTTTCACCGCCAGCACTGTTTCACCGTCAATATACTTTACTGTACGCTTTTTTCGAGCTACGGAAGCCGAGTTAGTTGCTACCGCTGTGGCTGTTTCAGCCAATGAATTCCCTGCAACGTGAACGCCATCACGCTGATGACTCAGTGAGTGTGTCACGTGAGTCTTTGGTAGTTCTTTTTGTAAAAGAGCTATTTGTTCCCAAAGCAGTTTTTGCTTTATTGTTGCACCTGTGTCATCTTTGTAACCGTGTTGTAAATAAAACAGCGGTATTATTAAGCATTAGCTGAAGCCATAATGCATCAGTCCAAATATCTAGTATAGGGATTTCATTTTGTATTTCGAGTCCACCATTTTCATGCCCTACATTGCCATGTGCTCAATGTTCTGATTGTCCTACCTCTCTGCCAGTTACACTGTGGATTCTACCTAGCAACAGTTATTATTAGTCCTTCTTGAGAGTGTAGCGCATGCTCAGCAGAAGTAACAGTTGTTCCTTATTAGCATAGCCCTCCCATGTTCTAGAAATACTGTTAGCTCCACCCACTGATATATTTGGAAATGTCCTTACGTGGTTGTAACCTCTGTCTAAGCTGTAAGCTGAACCCCTTCCACTGTGTATAAAAGGGGCCATGTGCTTGTATTCAGTGTGCTACTCTGTACAATACTGTAGAAGTGTTGTGGAGGTTGTATCACCACCTTTAAAGGTTTATTAAACTATGTGTTTGTATTTCCAGTTTCCTTGCCAACTTCATTTGTAAGTCTAAGGACTTTGTACACAGAAGGGCGAACCCTTTCGGTACCTTTGGGCCTTGCTGAGGCCTGAACTCATCAATTGGCGCCCGTCACGTGGGGCTCATCGGCGACTCGGAGGCTCGAAGGACTGGTCGTGACGAAGGAGTGGAACTCTGCCGGGGAAGTGATCACTGCCAGTGGCGTCTTTAGTCCTGGCATCCTGAGGTATTTCTTCCTTCCTTCCGATCTGACCATCTGGGTGGCGCCGGTCTTCGACTGAGACCTCTTCTGTCGGTTTGCTGTGGATAAGCTGTTTGAGCAAATTGTGGAACTTGGCAAGTGGAATCTGGACGCTCGTGCTTGGTAAGGACCAATGTATGGTAATTACTGTGAGTGTTTATGGTAGCCAGTGATTAGCAAGGCAGTTTTAGGATACGCTTGCTGTGGCTTATGGATATGGATATGGATATGGAGATGTTTGGATGATCGATCATATTATGATTATGAATATGGGTATATATGCGTTGCAACACATATAGGTAGGCAATGTGGAGATTTTTCTCCAACATATGGTTGTGAGCGGCGCAACGATTAAGTGCCATTTTTCTGTATAATATTGTGTATTTCGCACTATTTCTAGCATGCCTGCTTTTAGCGCACTACGTAAGTGGTGCTGCTGTGGAAACCGGTTAAGTCTTGAAGAATCGCAGCCGGCTCCCCCAGAAGGGACGCCGAATAGGGACATGTATATTAAGTTTGGTCTTTCCCCTATAATGTACAGCACATTGTGGAGGAAGTATACCAAGAAGGATCCTGAGTTGAGATGGCCTTTGTATGGTTCGTTTGATGTGCGCAAAATTGAGTATGTGGAACAGTGCCTGTGTAAGCGCCGAGCGAGACAAGATATGTTTGAGAGTGTGCGAATGTGGGCGAAAGAAGTACGTGAGCGTGAGAAACGTGAACATGCGCTGATTGAGAAAGAGCAGAGGAAGAATGTGCGTGAGAAGGCGCAAGAAATGAGACAACGTGAACAAAAAGATGCGGAAGAAAAACGGGAAAAGGAACGTAGATTGCAGATATCTGGCCAATATCCCATTCGTCGGCCTCTTTATCCTGTCCTTAATAATGCTGATGATGATTTTTCATTACTAGATCGTTCTCCGCATGCTGGCCCGTCTGCTCTGAAAGGGGAAGATGAGGATTCTGGATCATTTAAAGATAAGGTAGACACGCGGTCTAAGCTAACATCTGATCGTATGGCGGAGCTCCGACAAATTTCTTATCGTATTCTTAAGGGTACAATTCCTCTTGCTGAAATATTGTTGTCTCTTGAGAAATGGCTGGACAGGGAAAAAATTTATTTTCTTGAAACCTTTTCTGATGAAGTAGTCGGGGCTTTTCGAAAATATTCTCCTGTTCTTGAACCTGATGACATAATACAAGATAAGAAAGAATTGCGTAAAGGTCTCTTTTCTCCTTCCCAGGCAGCTGATGCAGTTCGACGGTTATTCGTATTGCGGGATGAGGCGTCTCGGTTACGAGAAGAAAAGCGACAAAAGACGGTGGACGACAAAGAGACGGGTTTGAGTGGCGACGGGAAACAATCACCTATCTTTTCTTCAGATAAGGTCGATATTGTGCATGTTAAACTGATGCGAGAGGCAGCGCCTTTGTATGTTCCTCCTAAAGGAGCGGGTACTAGTTCAGATAAAGATTCAGCTGATGCCCGAGGGTATTTTATCTATAATTGGGTATATACTCCTTGGAATAGAGCGGATGTTATGGCCTTAAAGAAAGCGTTACCTGACCCACGGAAAAATCCTGCTGCCTTTTATGAGGAAGTTGAGGGGGCTTTGAATTCTTGTACTATGACATTAGCTGACATTGATTTATTCTTTGGTCTTATATTACCCCCTGACATGTGGAGATCAGTACGGAAAATTGATGATTTAGTGACGTTTAAAGCTAAATGGGACGACATTGAGGAGGAGGACAGAGCTAGGAAACCTGCACAGAAACCACCCCAGCTCATTCTAGACCTCCCTGCTGCTATTTTGATTAAATTAAAGACGATTATTCCCCCTAAAAAGATTGACTGGACTATGTTAGCATCTTGCAAGCAAAAGATAGATGAATCAGTTTCTGACTTCTTTACGCGATTTGAAGAAACTTTTCACGATTTCAGTGGTCAGTCTCTGACGGATGACACGGGTCGACATCTGTTTGTAGACAAATATGTTTCGAATTTATTACCGGGAGTAGCAGCTCGGTTGAAAGCAAGTGAAAGCTCCTGGACGACTTCGACTCCGGCATCCCTCCTGACAATGGCTCAGTATTACGAGCGTCAGGAACTAGAAGCAAAAAGTAATGAAGATAAGAAATCTAAGGATTTGAAAACAAAAGTTATGTTAGCACAAGTGTATGGACCACCCCAGAGAGGAAATAATAGAGGTGGTCGGGGTTTTTATGATTCTACATATAACCGCACAGACTTGGCTAAAGATCAATGTGCATATTGTAAGCATCGAGGCCACTGGGCCAATGAGTGTCCTTTAGCGCGAGAACACAGGGCTATGGGACGGGGTAGAGGTTTTGGGAGAAATCGTGGGGGGTTTTCTGGACCACGAGGTAACCTAAATGACAGGGCTAGATTCGAATCTAGGGAGCAACAACAAGGAGGGTCTAATACCTTTGATAGACGAAATCAGTATCAGATGTCTGACTATGTGCACCCCGAAAGTCATGATTCCCAATATGCATAGGATTGCGTAGGATGGGGGGAGGAATCAGTTGAAGTACCAGTAGATCAGAGGGGTCCTTATGTTACAGCACATGTTTTGGGTTCTACTGATCAGTTTCTGGTTGATACAGGGGCTACTCGTAGCGCTTTGTCTAAACAATTGGTTCCGAGGGCTCCCCTGTCTGGCTTAACGATCACATCTGTAGGGTTCGATGGAACACCTTCTCTTAGCCCATTATCCCAACCCCTTGCATTTCATGTCGACAAATTTACAGCACCATGTCCATTCTTGCTTTCCTCAAACACGCCTGACAACATTGTGGGTCTAGACATGCTGAAACATTTTAGAGCCACAATCCGCTGCTCCCCTGAAGGAGTACGCGTGATTTTAAATGACAATTACCCTGCAAAAGAGAGAGTGTGTATGGTCGCTGAAAGTGCTGCATTAGCCTCTTTACCTCACACGTTGTGGGCTACTTCAGACACTGATGTGGGACAGATGGTCATTCCCCCGGTTCGCATTAGTGTAAAGGAGGGAGCTGTGTTGCCACGCCTGCCTCAATATAGGATTTCACAGGAGGGTGAGGAGGCGCTCATACAGATTGTGCAGGATCTCATTCGAGTGGGGGTGGTGGAAGAAGTCCCATACAATGTTTGTAACAGTCCTATTTTACCAATCTTGAAGAAAGACACTGATACTAGGGTATATCGATTTATTATTGATTTGAGGGAGGTGAACAAGATAGTGGTGCCCCAATACCCTGTTGTTTCTGACATCACGACACTCCTTACCTTGGTCCCACCAACAGCGACAACATTCTCGGTTGTCGACCTGAAGAACGCCTTCTTTTCGATCCCTATTCACCCTGATAGCCGTTACCTTTTCGGCTTCACTTTGAATAATCGATCGTATAGATTTTGTAGAATTCCACAGGGCTATACTGAGAGCCCTAGTATCTACAGTCAGGCATTGAAAAGACAGTTGGATTCCTTTGTCTTGCTTGAGGGGGTAGTGCTTATTCAATATGTCGACGATATTTTGTTGGCTGCTGACACCCCTGAGCAATGTGAGACTTGTACGTTGTCTTTGCTTTCCTTTTTGGCTTCTCGCAATCATAAGGTATCTAAGAAGAAATTGCAATTCTGTAGACCTAAGGTGACCTACCTAGGCCACCTTTTGTCTAAGGAGGGGCGTGCACTTACATCAGATCGTATCCAAGCCATCCTGGACACACCAACACCTTCTACACAGAAAGATGTTCGAGCATTTTTGGGTCTTACGTCCTTTTGTAGGCAGTGGATACTGGGGTTTTCACATATAGTCAAACCACTGTTAGCGCTATTGACAAAAGACACTCCAATTCCCCTTCCTTGGACAGATGAATGTGAAAACGCTTTCCAACAGTTACGTCAGGCCCTTTGTTCAGCACCAGTGTTAGGCACTCCTGATTACACGAAACTTTTCACATTATATGTACATGAGAGAGATGGATGTGCGTCATCTGTGTTAGTACAGATGCACGGGGACAGGCAGCGTCCGTGTGCATATTTCTCGGCATTGCTCGATCCTGTCGCTCGGGCATTGCCGGGGTGTTTTCGTTCGGTCGCAGCGACAGCTGTGTCAATACGTCAGAGTGAGGGAATAGTGTTATCTCACAAGCTGTTAGTGTTGGTTCCCCATGCTGTTGACGCCCTTTTGAATCAAACAAAGACGCAGCATTTAACAAGTGCCCGTCTGACTGGATATGAACTAACGTTGCTGGCTCCCCATATCACATTGAGGAGATGTGCTACGTTAAATCCAGCAACATTGTTACCATTCCTGACGACTCAGCCTGAGGCACAAGAAGCACATGATTGTATTTTTGTGACTGAGGAACAGACAAAGGGTCGTATCGATCTCCAGGATACGCCTTTCTCAGGTGTAGATGGAGAATTATGGGTGGATGGCTCCTGCCTGAAGCTACCGGATGGTACGACTTCGGCAGCATATGCCATCACTACTTTGTATACTATCGTGGAAACAGCACGCATACCACAGAAATCAGCCCAGGCAGCGGAGCTGATAGCATTGACACGAGCATGTGAGCTTAGTGCAGAGTTGTGTGTGAATATTTATACAGATAGCCGCTATGCTTTCGGAGTAGCGCACGACTTTGGCCTGCTCTGGAAGGAAAGAGGTTTTCTGACATCTCACGGAACACAAATTATGTATGGAGAACTGGTGCACAATCTTTTGACTGCCCTGACATTTCCTAAGAAGATAGCTATAGTGAAATGCAGTGCACATAAGAAAGTTATTGACAAAGTAGGGCAAGGAAATGCTTTCGCTGACCAAGTAGCACGAGAAACTGAAATGAGACCTGACTCCACTTCAATGTATGTTGTGAAGTCACAAGCAGAACGATGGCATGATGCTAGGAAAGAAGTGAGGGAAATACAGAGAGTTGCTTCTGATAAAGAACGAGAGCAATGGTCTGAAAATGGAGAACTGGATGATGAAGGTTGTTGGCGCAACAAACAAATGGATAGGTGGAAGTTGCCCACAGCTTTTGTCCAACCTATGGTTCAAATGGCACATGGGCTAGCACATGTTGGAGCTTCAGCGATTGTGAAATTGCTTGCGCAAGTTTGGGAACATCCAGAGATTGCTAGCACGGCCAAGAGAGTGGTACAGACCTGTATGATCTGTCTTAAATACAACCCAGGGAAAGGAACACGGACTCCAGCAGGAGGATTTGAAATACCTACTGCACCTTTTGAAGTCCTGCAAATGGACTATATCCAACTTGAACGCTGTAATAATCTAAAGTACGTCTTGGTGGTGGTGTGTGCTTTCAGTAAATGGATTGAAGCCTACCCTACTAAGGACAATACTGCAATGACTACAGCAAAGGTGCTACTGAAGGAGTTCTTCCCTAGGTATGGTGTTTGTAGACTATTATGGAGTGATAACGGGCCTCATTTTATAGCAGACGTTATCAAGTACGTTCTGAGAGGTCTGGGGATAAAACAGAAGTTTCATGCAGTGTTCCATCCACAGTCGGCTGGCTTGGTGGAACGCTACAATGGAACACTGAAGCTTAAACTAGCAAAGATCCAGGCTTCCACTTCTCTGACTTGGCCCGACGCTTTGCCTTTGGCATTGTTGTCAATAAGATCAGTACCACACTCCCGAACCGGCCTTACACCGTATGAAGTGGTGTTTGGTCGTCCCATGAATATTTGGGGAGTGCCCAAACCAAGTTCCGTATATGATGTACCTTGTGTATTGATGAATGACTATCTGGCACAATTAACTGATAACTTGGTTTCTATTCATCAACAGGTTCGAGAAGCACTCCCTGACCGGTCCACAGGTGAGGGTCATAGTCTCCGACCCGGTGACTTCATCCTCATCAAGGCGTTCGAGAGGACGAGTGGCCTGGAGCCCCGATGGTGCGGTCCCGAGCAGGTTCTGCTCGCAACAAGAACGGCCGTCCGAGTGACCAACCGGAAGAACTGGATTCACTCCCTTCATTGTCGCAGAGTGCAACCCGGATTGGTGGAGCCTGCCGTGTTGACTGACCATCGAGAAATCCTGACTACAGAGAAAGGCCCTGCTGTGGTACCTGATGAGCAAGAGGAGTTCTTCCCGGACCCGACGACTTCTGGAGTAAGAAAATACAACCTTCGACCCAGGAAGAAGTTTTCTGCTGTTTAGACTGCTGTCAGAACGGCCTCTTGGTTGGTGCAACGGAGAGCCGATGAGGCAAGGGGGGGGGATCAGCCTTGCATTAGAGTAGTGACACCCGTCTTGGCCCGTTGGTGAAGAAAACAACAGCCGCCTTGGGGGAAGAGTTCTGACAGCCTTTTTTTTAGTTTCAGGAAGATTTGCGAGACATTTGTTCAACATGGAGAGAAAGAAAGTGATCTGCGCCTTCGGATTTATTGCTAGTGTGGCAGTTGTTGCCATTATCACGTGGTTTGTTGAGGATGTAATTCCTGCCCGTGATCTATATGTGGTTTCTACACCGGTGCCAGAGGAGCATTTCTTTTATACGCTCCCCTATCAGGAATCAAAACACCGCTTGTCCTTTGTAAATAACACCTTCATTCAGATGCTACATCATACCCACACTGCTACAAATGAAACAAATTGCTGGATATGTGGTATGATGCCAGCGCACCAGAAGAAGGGGGGAACACCGTTTATACCTCTCCCTTTCTCTCACAATGGTTCTTGTCGTGCCTGGTATACTCTTCTATTTGCCACAAGAAAGCCTGCTGTTGGAAGATTACTTTTTAGACTAAACAAAGAATGTCACCAGAATAAAGAAGGCTATCCACAAGCCAATGGAACTATATGGGAGTGGGAAGAATATCGACCGGACAATGAGTCTACTCCCTACATTTTTACGAACACTAGAGACACTGTTGAAAGTGAAAAATTTGTGATCTCAGTTGCACAAGCACAAGCGGACTTATGCGTACAAAGTGTTGGGTACATCCCTGTAGGTGTTAGTGATTGTATTAAAGTCTTAAATATAGATGGTCTGAATAATAGCACATTTTTAGCATCCCATAATACATATTTTGTATGCGGTAATAGAGGATATTATCGATTACCAGCTGGCTGGTCAGGAGTATGCTATGTATCGTTTTTATTAGCACCAGTGTTTTTAGCACCTGCCACTTATCATAAAGACTTGAAATTGTTGAATAATGCCACTGTGAATAGATACAAACGTACTTTATCTATCGATGATGTGGACCAGACCGACACTAGTTTGCAGCAATATGTAGATTTTAACCTAGGGTTATTCTTTTTTGTTGGAGCTGCCCTAAACAGTAGAAAGATAAGAAGATTAACTAGAGTTGTAGAGGCAGTGACCAACCAAACTGCTGCAGCACTAGGAAACGTAACTGAAGAGTTGCAAATTACTAGAATTGTTGCCCTGCAAAACAGAATGGTGTTAGATGTCATATTAGCAGAAAAAGGAGGAGCTTGTAGACTTATTGGAAGTAGCTGTTGTGTCTTCATCCCAGACAACTCGCCTTCTGTTTATAATGCCATAAATAAACTGCATAAAATAGCTGCTGACATACATGTAGATAATGGTACATGGACCTTCTCTAGTTGGTTTTGGACCTTATTTACTACATGGGGTTGGAAGATCCTCACTGGCCTTTGTATAATAGTAGTAATTCTTTTTACTTGCTGTATGTGTATTCAATGTGGTCCTATGATATGTTCTCTTTGCATTACCTCTTGTATACCCAATAAGAAAGCTGTTTCCGAAGCTGCTTATCAAAAGAGTCTAACTAAAGAGATTTCTAACATTATGAGCATTGACATTCAAGATGAGTTTGATGACTACCCTATGAAATGGAATGGCTTCAGCTAACGCTGAAAGGGTCGTCTGTTGTAAATAAAACAGCGGTATTATTAAGCATTAGCTGAAGCCATAATGCATCAGTCCAAATATCTAGTATAGGGATTTCATTTTGTATTTCGAGTCCACCATTTTCATGCCCTACATTGCCATGTGCTCAATGTTCTGATTGTCCTACCTCTCTGCCAGTTACACTGTGGATTCTACCTAGCAACAGTTATTATTAGTCCTTCTTGAGAGTGTAGCGCATGCTCAGCAGAAGTAACAGTTGTTCCTTATTAGCATGGCCCTCCCATGTTCTAGAAATACTGTTAGCTCCACCCACTGATATATTTGGAAATGTCCTTACGTGGTTGTAACCTCTGTCTAAGCTGTAAGCTGAACCCCTTCCACTGTGTATAAAAGGGGCCATGTGCTTGTATTCAGTGTGCTACTCTGTACAATACTGTAGAAGTGTTGTGGAGGTTGTATCACCACCTTTAAAGGTTTATTAAACTATGTTTTTGTATTTCCAGTTTCCTTGCCAACTTCATTTGTAAGTCTAAGGACTTTGTACACAGAAGGGCGAACCCTTTCGGTACCTTTGGGCCTTGCTGAGGCCTGAACTCATCAACCGTTTTGAATCCATGTCTGCAAATCGTTGTTATATGATTTGACGCAGTAATATGAATCGGACACTATAAGTGTCGGGAATTCGCGATCCGCATTATCTAGCGCCATTTTCAATGCTATTATTTCAGTCTGTTGTTCTGAATTAGTTTCTACTGAGTGTGTTTTTGTTAATAGAGGTCTTAGTTTACCTCCGCGCCACACTTCTTTTGTAATCTCACATGTGGGGTTGTATGCTTGTTCTCCCCAAACGGAGGGTTGAGCATGTCCGTCTGTATAGATTACACAAGCGTATTGTCGTAAGGGCAGAATGTCGATAGGCAGAGGGAATGTTCTTTCATATTCTAGATTTTTCAATTCCTTTAGTTCTGGATCAAAGTAGTAGTATACTTTGTCCGTTGTAATTGAATTCACCCATTGTATCCATTCCGGATTCAATGTTGTTATTGGTAAATTACAAGGTGTTGTTAATGCCTCAAAGGCTGATTCTGCTGTTCTGACTGTGATACGTCTACCGTCCGCTTGATCTTTTTCTCTAGCTATTGCGGTTTGAACTGCATGAACAATGTTTTCTTTAATGCTAAATTTCTTTTCAGCTTCTGTGTACAAGTGTGATTTGAATGCAATCGGTACCTTTTCTCCCTCATTAGAGGTCAGGTATGTGAATCCGCATCTTCCTGGGATGACTCGAATCACAAGATTGCGTGTGTTATCACGTGTTTCTAATTTTGTTTTAATTAACATGTCTGTTTGTAAGGATCTCAAAATTTCTGTGTGTGTTTGAGTGCAATTGGTTCTTTTAAAATCTGGTTTTATTAGATCATAAAGGGGTTTGACCCTTTCTGCGTAATTTGCAATGTATGTCCTTCCGAAATTTAGGAAGCCTAGAATTGACTGTAGGTTTTTTAGTGTTCTAGGTGCTTGGAGTACGGCACATTTCTCTAGGAAATTGTCAGCCAGGCTTTTGCCTTCACTTGATAATTCGTATCCTAAGAACAGGACTGTTAGATGGGCAATTCTGGATTTTTTAAAGTTGAATTTGTAACCCTCTGCTGCGAACCCAAGTATTATGGTGTTCACTCTCTTCAAGTGAGTATCCAAGTCATCATCTGTTAAGTATATGTCGTCGACATAAGATAATGCTTCGTCATCATATGTTTGTAGTAATTCTGTTACTCTCGCTGAGAATACCCCTGGGCTATTCTTGTACCCCTGGGCTAACCGACAGAATTGTTTTTGAGTGCCATTTATTGAGAACGCAGACAAATATCTGCTCTCTGGTGCTATGTTTTGACAAAAGAATCCATTAGAGATGTCTAATGTTGTTTTGTATTTTTTGCGCACTATGTTATTCATTAGTGCAGCACTATGTGAATTTTGTACTGCAAAAGTTTTGCAACATGAGTTAAGGTGTCGGTAATCCATAACTAGACGATATGAATTGTCTGGTTTGGAGACCGGAAACAAAGGGTTGTTCATTTGTGAGGTGCAAGTTTCAATCACCCCCTGGTATTCTAGTTGATCTAGGATTTCTTTTACCTGTTTTTTAGCTTCTTGCTTAATTGGGTACTGTCTTTGTGCAGTAGGTTGTGATTTTAACTGGATTTTGTGAGGAGGAGAGTCCTCATCCCATCCTACATGATTTTTATATAAAGCAGGAGCTTGAGCTACTGCCCACTTTCTGGCAAGTGTGTATTTTTTATGAATTGGGATATGATTTGAGAAGGCAGGCATAATTATTTCTTCGCCATGAGGGCACTCCCTGACAAACTCTGGTGGCCAGTCTTTTTCAGCTAGAAGGATGTCATAGCCCTTGGAGAGATTATCCCAAAATAGTCCCCTTATTTTTCTAGTCTTATCCCCCTCTATACGTAAAGTTATTTCATATATTTTGTGAGGTTTGCTAACTCTGGTGTCTGCAGTTTCCACTTGAAGATATTCATTCGTGTCCACTGTCTCCAGAAGATTCATAAGGACTTTGCGAGCTATGCTCACTTCTGCTGCGCTGTCTAGCATTGTCTGGGCCCATTCTCCGTTTTTCAGTTGTGTCCTCAGTATTCTCGGCATTGTTAACTACCTTGATACTGGCTACCTTCTTTTTTGGAAATTGTAATTTCTTTTTTAGATGAGCAGGTTCCTTGTCTTTGGACTTGGCGTGCTCTTCTCTTTGTTCTGATCGTCCTCTTCTTTACGATTTCTGCGAGGAAGTCTGAAAAGATTGAGAGGGACGTGTATCAAAATCTTGATATCTATCAGGCTTCTTTATATTATCCCTATTTCTAAGGTTATATCTTTTCCCAGAGGGGTCACTTTGGGGTGACCTGTGTCTCTGGTTCGGAGATTTTTCTCTCCGCCGAGGAGACCTTCCTCTGGACTGGAATTTCTTTTCTTTAGGATTGGATTGTTTGTTTCCATCCCAGCTCTTTTTTTGTGATGTTGAATTATTAAAAAATATTTTTTCAGGACTTTCAATCAGTTGTGGTTTTACTGGTATTCCACCTAAACTATCTCTACCTAGTTCCTCATAGGATTTTTCTATAATTCTGGTAATTTCAGCTGGTTGGTCTGCTATATCTGTCTCCTTTAACCTCTGGCGGATCGCCACGTTTGCTGCTTCTCCCTTTATGTTGGCTAGTAATATAGCCGAGACCTGCTTGAAGTCTTTTAGTAATTTCATACCAAGAGTTAAAGCGGGTTCTGGACCGTATTCGTCTTGAATTTGTTTTAGCACATCTGGTATTACCGAAATGGATGGAACACCGTGCGTTTTTGTGTAGATGGAAGCAAAGACTGTACCCCAAGTGTCACAGTCCTCCACGTGTGGTGCGATTCCCATTGGAAGACAGATAGTCAGAATCCTGTGTTTTTCTAACGGGGTGGTGTCTGGAAACACCGCCTCTATTTGGGTGATTTTTTGTGCTAACCAGAATGGTATTTGTTCCCGTTTAGCTGGTACTTTACCTAGGCAGGATTGTATGTTCTGTGGTGTAATTTTATTTGTGTTCCCCTGATGAGGGGTCAGCTGTGGAATTTTAATTGCTGGTTGAATTGTTGAAGTCCGCATCACATATTGGACTAGTTGTCTATGTAATTTTATTAATTGTTTTAGCTGTGTTAAAAGCTCTGCTTGAGACATCCCATTGATGTCTGGATGTGGTGTGTATCCGACTAGGACCGGCCACGTTGCTCCTGGTCTACCTAAGGGACCGAGCCTTGTGATGTGGTTATTGTGTTTTAGGGCGCCATTAAATAAGAGCAGGTGCTCTTGAAATTTAAGTGGTACTTCCACCTCCTCGAAAGGAGTGTACTCATTAGGAAGGTCCTCTGTTTTGTAATAGTGGAAGTACTTTGTTACAGCATTTGCTGCTGGAAAATGTATCCAAGAATAGTATACCTCTGTCTGCCGATATTCGTGTGCCTCAATCACGAATATGACTGTGCCACCTCTAGGTGTCAGTCCATTTTCTATAAGTTTTAAAGTTATAGATTTCCTCTTGATGACCGGGATGAGTATTATATCCGGGTCTGCATCTTGCAGTGCATTATCAGCTGCTGCGAGTTCAGTTGCTATCCTAACTGTCTCTCTTTCTTCATCACTGTCTCCCATTTTACCGACAGGATGGTTCTTTAGTTTGTTTGCAGATCGGGTTTCTTATGGAAACAAAGATTAGATGCACAATATTTTGGAACAGTGTATCCTTCAACGTTGACTAAACCAAGGACCATACATAGGAGTTTCCTCCTGCGAGGTCTGGCGGAATTACCTTTTACCCACTCCAGACGTCTTTGGAGTATTATGGAAAAAGGGGTCTGAGTGAAAAAGCACGACTGAGTTACTCTAAATATCTTACGTTAGTTTTATCGCCCTTCCAAACGCGTTGGGCGCCATGTAGTGTAGTTCCTATTATCCCAATAGGCTCTGCGCATTGGAATAATACCTTCAATAGTATAGGCCTAGACCAGACGTTAACTAGGTCTACTACTGTCGATATTAGACTTAAAGTTTTGGGTTTGCCAGCTAGCTCAGAGTTCACTAGAAACTTTCTCGAATAGGCAAGGAGGAGTTGAACCTCCCTGGATAGACAAGAAGGGATTTAGTTTCTGACAACCATAGAACATGACAACTTTGCTCTCCCCTAATCAAGAGTGTATCTCTAGAGTCGTGTGAACAAAAGACGATTTATTTTACTCAGTCAGTACGTGCATTCTTAGTCTCACCAGATTGTAGAGAAAAGGAAGAGACGGGCGTGTTCAATAAAAGATGTTATTTATTGATCAGTCTCTTTTCTCATACAAGAGAAATGGATCGATATTATTGCAATACTTATGGTTAAGTAAAGTGCATACAATAAAAGCAGAAGTATAAAATAATACTGTAAAAACATTGATATGGTTTCTAAGCCATATGAAGGTTTAAAATGAATAAAATGAATACATACACATTTACATTTGACTAATCGTACTCAACTGGTGTTTCTAACTACGCCTACCCCGTGTACCTGACCTAAGCCTAATACGTGGGCGGGAATAGAAAGTTGCAGTTTAAGTTAAGTTTGTTTTGCCAAGTGACTGACTAAAGAATTCTCTGCAAGGGGTTATTCAGTTCTGTACCTGGAATCTAGGATGAGTGAGGGATGGTATCTCTCGTCTCTGGTCTCGATATCCCAGGCTGCCTGCGAGGGCTACCCGGAAGCGCCGGAGCTGGATTTCTCGGCAGGAGAAAAGACAGCGTCTCGTTCTCAGCGCGTCAGGAAGGCGGGGCTGCGCCAGCGGGGTCTGCTCTGCTCTGGGCTTCGGCAAGTCTGGCTGCTCCGATCTCGTCACCACCGCGTGTGTTTGCATAGGGCAATATCGGTAATATTTATACCTTTAAGGTGCCGAGATTGACGTAAGGATGGACATAGATACGTCAATAAGGATGTCATGCGACCTGGTCGTTAGCACATTCTTTTGCTGAAGTTCTCGGTGAAATCAAAACAATGGCCGCAGGGTTTTTTCCCAGGTCTGTCATAGGTTTGATTTGTTTTGAGAACTCCGTATGCCTTATCAGGGGCTGGAGGAATATCGCTTGTCTAATTAGATGGCAAGCGTTATGACCTAATCAGATAACACGTTCCTGTGCCGTAGTGTGGCTTTATCAGATAACGGTTCCTGCATCATGGGGGTTTTCTGCCTCATGGGATGGCTGCTAGTTAACTTGTTAACCAGAATAGGGCCAGGAATAGGGGAATCGATACAGAACCTATAGGAATACATCACAACATCCTACCCACGATTCCATTAATGAATAGGGAGAAGAGCAAGGGTGCCATAGCACACCCCTGCTTTACTCCCCGCTCAACCGGGAAGTTGGTGGTAGACTCCCCATTCACCCCCCACTGGACCCTGGCAAAGTTACACTCATGTAACCTCATGATCAAGGTGAGCAGCTCGGGTGGAACCCCCGTTCTGTTCAAAACTGACCAAAGTTTACTCCTTGGGACCAGGTCGAAGGCAGCCCGCAAGTCGACAAAAGCGACATATAGGCTGCCCTCGCCAAGCAAACCGTCCCCCACCGCAACATGGTGAAACAGAATACTTGATCTACCGTGCTGGTCGCCCGCCGGAAACCTGCCTGGTAGGGAGACAAAGCATTATTCTCCTCGACCCAGTCCATCAGTTTGTTTACCACCATCTTCCCGATCACTTTTTGGACAGTGGCAATCAAACTTATTGGCCTATAATTGGCCGGGAGTGACCGATTTCCTTTCTTAAAGATGGGTATAATAATTGCTCCCTTCCATGTTTCTGGGATTGCAGCCCCCATTGCGATGGCATTTCCAAGTAGGGTCACGTACCTGGCCCATCGCACTTTATCGTTTTAAAAAACATCGGAGGGTATCCCATCTAAACCCGGTGCCCTACCCCCTTGCAAGCTACTAATTACAAGTTCAGCTTCTTTCGGGGAAAACAAACTTCCAATGCAAAATACAGATGAAATTGCTTCCACGTCCATGACTTCCTTTACCTCTGCATACTGGGGTTTGAAGTACTCCACCCAGGCCGCCTCGTCGACGTTATTGTCTGGTTTATTTGGGATGCCGCCTCTACCCCATTTTACAATATTCCAGAAAAGCCTGGAGTCCTTGGCTCCCGAGGCCTCAAGCAATTCTTCCCAGTGGTCTTCATCCCATTTTTTCTTAGCCAGGCGAACACTAACGCTATATTGCTTCCTGGCTACACAGATCGCAACCTTATCCCTGGTTTTAATTGCTCTACCCAATGCTAGTCTGGCTACCCTACACTGCTTATTGAACCACCTAGCTAGTTTGGGTGCAACTTTCCTATTTGCATTAAAAGGTCTAATGAAGTGAGGTTTTAAAAGGGAGAAGAACTTGTTATGTATATCTGTAATTGACCTAGACCCTGGGGTTATAGGGCTTGCTGCCTCAATGGTGCCGATTGCAGAATCCAACAAGGTCCATCCATAATGGAAGAAAGTGTATAAACTTCTGCATAAAAGAAGTTCAACTGAGCACCAGATTCCATGGCTCCGCATTAGACACAGTCCCAGAGAAGGGACAAGACAGTATGACATTTTCAGAGCATACAAACTAAGCATACATCACAGTGGATGCCAAGAAAGAAAGGTGAGAGAACAATGCACCATGCCTAGATATACAGAACCGTGATTACCAGGAGAAATATGTATGTGGATGATGGGATACACACACAAGGAGACAGTGTGTACCATGACGACTACACAACACCTATGCAAAAGCCCAAGACTTGAAGCATCAGGTAGTCAAGCCGCTAACAGTACCCAGAGGTACCAGCGATGAAGGTAAAAACTGGGGTGACACATAGGGCTCGCTCACCTGAGAGAGGGAGAGAGAGATTTGAGGCAAAGACCCCCAATACTAGGGCAAGTGAAAACCTAGTAAGAGTGCACTTCCACCGTGGATAAGCTCAAGACGTGTGTGTGTGTGTGTGTGTATATATATATATATATATATATATATATATATATATATATATATATATATTTTTCGGTTTGGTAAAGCTTTATTCGAGATGCATTCTCATAAAAGCACAAACAAACATTTAAAAGCACATTAATTAAAAACATTATTTCATACATATGAGTATTCTTAAAACAGTTGTGCAGCTTCATCAAATAGGGAGATTAATAAAAATTTTAAAACAATATCAGGTTACATTAAAAGATATAGCCCTCCGCCTGATGGACCATGCCCACCCCAAATACTTTGCTGTTCCCAAAACAGTAGGCATGTAGGTGGATGTACAAATAATTCTTAACCCCTCAACACCGCTAAATGCCCCGAGGTTTCGACAGACTGGGGCCAACCATACTCTCCTTGGATTGGCGTATGCCGCGCACAAAAATAAAAAGTGGACTATACTTTCGTTGGTTGCGCCGCACATTGGGCAGGATGAAATATTAGAGCTCCGCCATCTACCCGTCAGGTATCTCAGGGGAAGGGAGCCGGACCTTAGCTGGAAAAATAACTTCCTGTCCATTGGGGCAGTGATACTGTCCCAATACTGTTCTAATACAGGACTCATTTTCATTCCAGAAATCTACCCCCCATTGTGTCAGATGTTGTGCTTCTCCAGAGTCTACCATCTATGTAGTCCCAATACAGGGACTTAATGTTGTTTTTACTTGGAAATACTTCCCCAGATGGATTATCCCAGAGTTTAGGGAGGCCGAGTCACCCAGAGCAACCCTGAGATTCTTTAGCCAAGGTATTTTATGGAAGGTATCTGCTTTAATTAAAGCTAGAAACCCATCGGCATAATGCCGAATCTCAGGGGTGGTCCAAAGTCGTCTCCATATATATATATATATGTATATATATATATATGTTACCTACAGGCGGTCGCTATAGTTATAGTTAGGATTGGCTACCATAGGAAATCTGCAACATTCTATTGGGAATAACTCTGGCGCCTGTTGAGGAATTTGTGTGTCATTTTCCAAAATTTTGGCCAGCTCCGCTGCGCTCCTTCCCTGAAAGTTTCGGAGGGATTCGTGAAGTGGGGGCTGAGAAAAAAGGGGGGTCCCAAAACGTGTTTTCCCCATGTTAATTTCCATAGGACGGTCTGACAAGTCTACAGCCCGAACCACTGAACGGAATTACGGCAAAATTGGCACAATTTGTAGGGACTGGTATGCAGATGTGCCTTTGCTATGTTTGGTGAAAATTGCTCCAGTGGTTTTTACGAAAATTAACTTAAAAAACATATATATCTATAGGCGCTCTCCGAGTGCTCACAGGTGCGCGTACCGGGGAGCGCACCCGGCGCGCTACGGCAGGGCGCGAGCGGAAAGCTGATTGGCTGTCGGGTGTCTGTCAACATTCTAAAGAGTCCGGAGAGTCCGCCATCTTGTGTCTCGGTAGAATCGAGACACAAGGGGTGAAAAAGAAAGGGGGAAATAATTAAAAAGGGGCAGAGTAGACACCCCCTGACCCCCTAGGTTTTCTAAGGGGGGCCTAGAAGGACCTTAAAGGGCAAGTTTTTTTTTTTTTTTAATTTTCGCGGGGTAAGCGCTGGCTGCGCTCTCCGGTACGCGCACCCTGAGCGCACCACGGGGAAAAACAGTGTAAAAAAATAGAGTAAAAAAATAATGTAGAGTGTTTAGAGGTAAGTTAGCTCTGAAAAGAGCTGTTGTGTTAAGTGGGTGTTTTTTGTACCTACAAGTAGGTACCAATGCAGAGTCTTATATTCAAGAGGAAAACTCTATTCCCCTCATCTGTAAAATGCACACCATCTCTCCTATAGATGTCTTGCATGTTGTAACGCAAGTTGTTGTGGTAAATGGAACCCATACCATAGTCTCTGAGGTAAGCAGAAACAGATTTATTTACATGTTTCCTTGCTTTCTCAATCTGTGGACAAAATTGGTTGGACCAGTTCCATTTTTGCCTTTGGCATATATTAGAAAATACCAAGGCAGTTTTTGGAAAAAGTGACATCAATTGCCCAAAGATGTCCTTTAAAAGCATTTCCAGACCTACCCCAGTCAAAGTGCCCAAGTCATTTCCACCACAGTGCACAATTATAAGGTCAGGGTGTGGTAAATGCATAAAGGATTTTACCAATGGTATCAAGTGGTGACTCCTCAATCCTCTCTGTCCAATCCATACAATGTCCACATTTGGTAAATCAAGATTGTAAATACCTCTGTTAGCTGCGTAATTTTGACTCCAGTGGACATAGCTATGACCCACAAACAAGACTTTTGTCATTTTGAAGGTAGATGTGCTTCTAGTCAGATGAGTTGTGGAAATGAAATGGCAGTTTGATTATGAAAAAAAGTGCTTGGGAATCAATGCAGTTGAATAACCAGAAATGATTTGTGCTTTGTTAAAAATCTCCACTGAAAATTAGGATGCATGCTTTTTTTTTTGTAAGTCATTTCAATGGTTGAGAAAAAGTCATTTAAAGAAAAATTGCATTTCATTAGCTAGTAGATTGAGAGGTCAAACATCCTTGAAGGATTTCTTTGCAACTTAGTATGATGAACTTGTGAACTGTGTCCTGGTTTAAGAGGGAGTTACCATGGTAACTTGGTGAATGAGCACTGGGGGGATGGGTGAATGTTATGTGAGTTTCAAAGTCTTGAAATCTACAACCAATTAAAATGTGCAGTTTGGTTTTGAATTTGTGTGGGAACAATTTTTATTGGCTATGTACTTGAATATGGCTCTGAAATGAGAAAGAATCTGTGCCATTATTAAAAGGCTCCAGTGAAGGAAGCATTGTTCAGGGATTTTGCTTAAGAATATCTGTTGACTGTGACTGACTCTGTTTGACATCTTCCAAAGCATTTTTAAAGGTGAGTAATGATTCTTTTAAAAAGATAGAGAGCTTAAAGATTTTTGACAAGTATCATAGTGTGTGTCTCTGTGAATTAACCACTTGGATGCTAAGGCTCTTGCAGGCTCCCCATGTAATTTCCATTGAAATGAATGGAAATTCCATGACGAGCTGAGCTCGTCATGAGCGTCCAAGGGGTTAAGGAATTATATTTTTACCTTTTTCCATAATGTTAGCTGTGTGTTTATAAGGTAGACTTCTTTATAAATAGTTTTTTAGGCTTAGATTCAATGCTGGTTTAGAAATTGTGTAATGGTTTCATTGGACTTGTAAATATGCTCCTTTTTTTTAAGCGCCTTGTGCAACCTTTAGCATGGGTGGAAGCAGTGAATGTATAGAGAGGGATAGGAATAGCAGATAGAAAACCATATGAAATGGTGGGGAGATGCATAAAGTATTTCAGTAATGGTATCAAATGAGATGGAATATAAGATAAAGAGAGGCATATTTATCACTGCGTCACTTTTAGGACGCTGTTGTGTCAAAATCTTGCGCCTGCCTCACAGCAGGCGTAAGACTGACGCAGGCCCTTTCACATGGGGCTTGCCCCAAGTGAAAGGATGCATTGCTGAAAATTATTTTTTTAAATGGCATAAATTGAGATAGAATATACAAAAAAAGAGACATATTTACAAGCTGCGTGCGCAATCTTTGACATAGCTGTGTGTTTATAAGGTAGACTTCTTTATAAATTGTTTTTTATGCTTGGATTCAATGCTGGTTTAGAAATTGTGTAATGGTTTCATTGGACTTGTAAATATGCTCCTTTTTTTAAGCGCTTTGTGCAACCTTTAGCATGGGTGGAAGCAGTGAATGTATGGAGAGGGATAGGAATAGCAGATAGAAAACCATATGAAATGGTGGGGAGATGCATAAAGTATTTCAGTAATGGTATCAAATGAGATGGAATATAAGATAAAGAGGGGCATATTTACAAGACTCTTGTGTAATTTTTGACATAGGTGCAAGCCGAAAATGCATGCAGAATAATAAAATATGCACCCAGACAAGAATATGAAATGCTGTGAGAGATGTTTAAAGCTTTTTTTTTTTGGCATGAATTGAGATAGAATATACAAAAAAAGAGAGGCATATTTACAAGCTGCGTGCGCAATCTTTGACATAGCTGTGTGTTTATAAGGTAGACTCTCACAATGATAACATCTCTCACGGCATTTCATATTCTTGTCTGGGTGCATATTTACAAGCTGCGTGCACAATCTTTGACATAGCTGTGTGTTTATAAGGTAGACTCTCACAATGTTAACATCTCTCACATTACACAAGGTAAGGTCATGGGCTTGCCCCATGTGAAAGGATGCATTGCTGGAAATTATTTTTTGACTACAATTTTTTACACTGTTTTTCCCTGTTGTGCGCTTCAGGGCCTCATATATGAGGCCATGCGTCACTTTTACGCCGCCGGTGCGTCACTTTTTGTGACGCAGCAGTGGTGTAAAAATTGCACCTTGTTGAGTCATATTTACAAAGTGACGCGTCTAGGTAGATGCGTCACTTTGTAAAGCCCAGTGCCACATTATACCTGCGCCAGGTATAATGTATGCAAAGGGGGTATATTGACGCAAAGAAGGGTCGTACAAATGACGCAGTGAAATCTATGATATTTCACTGCGTCACTTTTAGGATGCTGTTGTGTCAAAATCTTGCGCCTGCCTAACAGCAGGCATAAGACTGACGCAGGCCCTTTCACATGGGGCTTGCCCCATTGGAAAGGATGCATTGCTGGAAATTATTTTTTTAAATGGCATAAATTGAGATAGAATATACAAAAAAGAGAGACATATTTACAAGCTGCGTGCGCAATCTTTGACATAGCTGTGTGTTTATAAGGTAGACTTCTTTATAAATTGTTTTTTATGCTTGGGTTCAAAGCTGGTTTAGAAATTGTGTAATGGTTTCATTGGACTTGTAAATATTCTCCTTTTTCTGAAGCGCTTTGTGCAACCTTTAGCATGGGTGGAAGCAGTGAATGTATGGAGAGGGATAGGAATAGCAGATAGAAAACCATATGAAATGGTGGGGAGATGCATAAAGTATTTCAGTAATGGTATCAAATGAGATGGAATATAAGATAAAGAGGGGCATATTTCCAAGACTCTTGCGCATTTTCTGACATGGGTGCAAGCCGAAAATGCATGCAGAATAATAAAATATGCACCCAGACAAGAATATGAAATGCTGTGAGAGGTGTTTAAAGCTTTTTTTAATGGCATACATTGAGATAGAATATACAAAAAAAGAGAGGTATATTTACAAGCTGCGTGCGCAATCTTTGACATAGCTGTGTGTTTATAAGGTAGACTCTCACAATGATAACATCTCTCACGGCATTTCATATTCTTGTCTGGGTGCATATTTACAAGCTGCGTGCACAATCTTTGACATAGCTGTGTGTTTATAAGGTAGACTCTCACAATGTTAACATCTCTCACATTACATAAGGTAAGGTCATGGGCTTGCCCCATGTGAAAGGATGCATTGCTGGAAAAAAAAAATGTACTACAATTTTTTACACTGTGGTGCGCTTCAGGGCCTCATTTATGAGGCCATGCGTCACTTTTACGCCGCCGGTGCGTCACTTTTTGTGACGCAGCAGTGGTGTAAAACTTGCAACTTGTTGAGTCATATTTACAAAGTGACGCATCTAGGTAGATGCGTCACTTTGTAAACCCCTGCGCCACATTATACCTGCGCCAGGTATAATGTATTGAAAAGCGGCCATCTCTGTCTCTGCAAGCAGTATGTGTGTCTCTGCACACATTATTTCTCTGTATCTACAGGCCAAAAACAGGCCACATATATATAAACAAGATATAACATTAATTAGTAAATTATATCTAACATTGCGCAAGCGGCTTGTAAATATGCCAATGAAACCTTTACACTATCTGTGGACCAGCATTAATGTGAAACATTCAGAATTTGTGGCAAATGTGTGACACATCTGAATGCCTTCTTGATGGAACCAAAGTAAACAAGCATTAAAAATGCAATAGATCTCGCCCTCGGTGTCACACATACTGTTGGCAGTGACAGACATGGTACATTATATCTAAAATCCAATTAATCTGCCTAAGATCACACTGTGAGTGAAGCTTGAAATAATGAGCAACTATAGTGCTAACATTGAAAATGCAATGGATTTGGTGTGATCTTAGGCACATGTCCACGATATTACATGTAATCTACCATCTCGGTCTCTGCAAGCAGTATGTGTGTCTCTGCACTTATTATTTCTCTGTATCTACAGGCCAAAAACAGGCCACCTATATATAAACAAGATATAACATTAATTAGTAAATCGTTTTTGACACAAAGCAAAGCACATGTAATGTAAATGAACCTTTGGTTGTATACTAGTGTTTATATTGTTTACTTATTGTAATTGTTATGTAATCTGTTTGTAGTGGTCTATAATATGTTATTTTTTGTTTTCCACAGATTATAATCATCTATACATACAACCAAAAAGATGCCTTCTAAAACAAGAAGAGAGAAAAATTATAAAAGAAAATTAACGTCTAAGGAAAAAGAAAATCAAGAACCAACCAAAATAAAATCTTCAGAGAAAAAGAAAAATGCTCCTGGTAAGCAAAGTAAAAATTTTCTCAGGAAGTTATTGAAATGTCAAGGAAAAAAAAGTTTTTTACCTAAGAACAATGAAACACCTGTAATTTCAAAAAAGACAGGATATCCTTCTAAAAATGTTAGACGTGTACAAGGAGACGATATCTTGCAAAGCAATAGAAAAAGCAAACAATTTTCTGACATCCGTAGACGAATGTTTTACAACAGAATTGTATTACATTTATTAAAAAATGTAAAAAGGTGTAAAAAAAGACCGCTTTTTACAAGAAAAAAAAACATAGTTAAGATTGTGGATGAAGCATTTAAAGTGAAAAATAAATTGTTTAGTTTAGTAACGAATAGAATTTGTACACTTGATAAGATAATCAATGTGTTCAAAACAAAATGTAAGTGGAGGAGAGTAATTAATTGAACTAATTTCTGTGATGTTTTTTCTGGAGAATGGAAGTATAGTTCAAGTTCTGAGCCATTTTTTTCAGAACGAAAAAGTTCTGAGCCATTTTTTAATGAAGAAAGTTACTTTCAAGATAATGATTTGGTGCATGCAGTTGACACCAGTGGTCGAGCATATGAGGTGAAGGACGGTTGTCCGGATGAAAAAGAAGAGATTATGTCTAGAAATACAGAAGAGGTGTTACCAAATAAAGTTTTAGGGAGATGTCCTAAGGCTCCAGTGTACACATGGAATTGTAGTAGTATTTGTAGTGTCCGACAGGAATCAATTGATTTGTTTCGCACTTTCTTAAGGACATATACTAAGAAAAGTGTGAAACAAAAAATGAAAATTTTACAAGAGTTAGATCCTTGTAGAGTGAGAGAAAAAACAGGTTTGCAAGGGCATTCACTGGCTTGTCTTTCAAGAAAAGTATGTCAGAGTGATTTTCACCATTTCAGGATGTTAGCAGTGCATCATAATAAAGTGAGGAAATTAGTCAGAAGGTTGTACTATGCAAAAAGTCCAGCACTTAAACTTAAACAGTTAAACAGTGCTCTTTTGCATGGAACTGAATTAGATGTCATAAACATTTGTGATGAAATTGAGTTTTGTTACTTTGGTGAAAAAGAGGGTAGTGCAGAAATTGATACAGTAATGGAAGGTAATGTAGAAGAGAATGTAGAGATTTTAAGTACAGAACATTTTGAAAATTAAATTATAAAGTTTAAGGTCAATTCAAGTGAAAGGCCTAATTTTTCTTGTGTTTGTTGTCGACGGACTCATTATAAGCATCAGACTAGATTAGTTTATTTATATGTAAAAAGCGAAAAGATAAATAATAATGAGTGGAAGGATTTTGCAACTTATTCGTTGGTTGAAATTTGTTTTGATTTGGGCTGTGATCAACGTATTTGTACATATTGCTATAATAAATTAAATGAAAACAAAATGCCTGCTAGAGCTGTTCATAATAATCTGGAGTTGGTAGACATTCCTTCTGAATTGATGGATTTAAATACCTATGAGTCTATTCTGATTCAATGTGTGCATCCTTTTCAGGCTATTGTTCGCATGGAGCCTAAGACAGGGAAATTGCCTCCTTCAGATTTACAGAGAGGATTAAAGGGAAGAGTTGTTTATTTGCCTCTAGATTTTAAGAAAAATATTGATACCATTGGTGTTGAAAAAGTAGAAGAGGAACCTCTGGTTATTCTAGTTAATGGTGTTCCGACAAAAAGTAAGAAAATCTGGCAAGAATTAGTGGATGTTAGGAAAGTCAAGAAGGCAACGTTGTATTTGGTAAAAAATAATCAGTACTATAGAAATGTGTATGTGGGAGAAGAAGAAACAACTGTAGAAGAGGACAAGGATGTCTCTGCTGGACAAATAGAAAAAGTTGATGTCTCTAGAAGTGAAGAAATTTACGAACATTATAGTGTTCATCCATTGCATTCCAAAGGAGTAGTGGGGAATGCTATTGACTTGTTTCAGATGGAAAAAGCCGAAGGAAGTCCCATTAGTGTATTGAGGAAAATGATATTTTGCCTGACCAAAATGTCCACTACATACACCCTATGTTACATACATGTGCATGTCACCCATGCATATTTCTCGTAGTGGCCTGAATCACTAGGCCTCTGCAAACATGTCCTGCAAGTCATCAAGTCATCAAGTCTCCCAAACATTAAGCTAACATGAGGGCCCATGTATTTGCATTTTGCATTGTGCACTTTTAAATAAATATCGTACTGAACCTTTTTTTATGTGGTTGAGCCTGAAACCACTTTCTGAAATATTGTTTTCATGACTCCTGGCACACTGAAAACTGCAGTCACGTCAGCAAGAAGCCTGCCAAGACAGTGTTATGAATAACAGTTATCTGTTTTCAGTACAGAGTGGCATCCCTGCCCGGTGAGGAAAAGTAAACAGAACCCGTCCGCCACAGATAGGGCCTAACTCTCTGTCTCAGCCCCCATGCAATGAACGGAGGAATATATGCTTTTTCTTTATTTCTAGTGATGAACAACCTTTGCTTCAGATAAAACATCCCCTGACTCTAGATATCAGCTGTACCAGACGTGCTCAAGTCGCCCTGACACAGGAGATTTCTCTGCTAGGCCGAAAGTCAGCTCTCCTCCCAATACACGTCAATTACACGTCATACTCAAGTTGCACAATTAGGGCAGAGTTCCAGCTGGTCATGCATACTCCTCTTTTAAGTACCCACCCACCTATGACACCTACCTATCACCTACCTATGACTCATCAAGTGTACACCCTCATACACGCCCACATGCTCTTATCTCTTTCTTTCTTGCTCTGCCTGGAGCGCTCCTCCCTATGTACAAGGAGTAAAATGTATATATTCTGTTCATTGTTATTAAATGTTAGATTACTCTTCCTGAACCTCAGTGGTGATGGAACATATTCTCCCTTTGACTCGAGTTATTGGAATCAAGCCCATTTTAACTTGGACACCACGGATCCTGTCTCTCATTTGATGCATGATACTTTGTTAATGCCTAGAAATTCTGCCAGGGTAATATTTTATGTACCACATTAATTGGCGCCCTTGAACAGGGACATGTCCCTTTCCCCACTCGCCGGAGTTTGTAGGTCTAGTCTTTGCCCCCTTCCACAGCCGTGACGGACTTTAAAGTGTACACGCCATTGGGATTTCCCGCTACTCCCTCAGGCCCAGGAGGAGGACGGACTGCGACCAGGCATCCATGTGAGGCGGTGAGGAACGCGGATCGTCTCAAACCAGAGCCCAGTCCGTGAGAGAGCAAGGTCCGAGGTCTCCAGAGGTCCACCTGTTCCAAGGCGCATGCGTAGAAGTTCGAGGCCTTCAAGTTTCAAGTCCTGCTTCCCGGTGAGTACCACTATGGGGAATGCATCAAGTTTCAAGACGGGCCCATGGTAAACGTGGGAACGGTAAAGACGTGTCTCATTTTTGAGACCGGTATGGTTGTACTGTATTTCAGTGCATAAAGTTTTTCAAGTACATGTTTAGCTCTCTGTATCAGTTTAGGTTGTAACTGTTTTAGTGTTTAATATTTGTTTGTGTGTGAATGATTGTTGATTGTTTCAGTCTATTTTTGTGAATATTGGTTTCAAACATGCCACTGTTTTCAAAGTTACGTCAGATAGGGACCAGAAAAGGTATACTAGAAGAGTCAGTTAACATCCCGCCTAGAGACACACTTGGTCATTATATGTATAATAAGCATGGATTAGACGCCATTTTGTTTTTAGATTTATGGGTAAACTATACAAAGGACCTGGAGGAAAAGTATAGATGGCCAATCTCGGGAACATGGGATCCTGAATGTATTATGAGGGTGGAGGAAGCGCTATGGAAAAGGAAGTCAAGACCCTCTCAGAAAGACGCTATTGAGTTATGGCGCAAAGAGTCACATAGGAGAACAGAGAAAGAATTGAATAAAGCAGATAGAACTAGACAAGCTGGGGAAAAAGCCAGAGAAAAGGAACTGAGGGAGGAGGGGGAACGTGTCAAAACAGAACAGACTGATAGGGAAAGAAACGCCGTTGTTAATGGTATTTATCCCGTTCTGTCAGAAGAACTAGCTAAAGTGACCACCTCAGAAAGATCCAGTAGGCCGCGAACGCCACCACCTGTACCATATAGAGTACATAGAATAAAGCCGACAGCATCAGATGCGTTCATTTCCTCGTATCTAGACGAGTCCCTTCCAGACTACGTTAATGCAGGTTTTCCTCCACCCCCACCAGCAGATCAGCTCCAGCAACTTCAGCAGCAGCCCGTAAAAGATGACGTAGGTCCCGGGGCAGTGGGAGGGGTGCCTACTGTAGATGCAGCCATTCCATTTTGTGTATATGATCCAGAACCAGGAAAGGGTTCAATGGTCGTGATTTCACGTAGAATAAGACAAGCTGTTGCATATCTAGAGACATTACCAGACATGAAAGATCACCTAGATAGCATGTATCGTTTTATTAGAACGGGGGAGGGACCAGATAGTATAGCACAAGCCATGGCACAAAGAAAGGTAGGGGTTAAGAATCATATCTTACGTTTTATTATTAACTGCCTGATCAGGGAACAAGACGAAGGAGACGGAGATGTAAAGCCAGGTTTGATAGAATGGAGTGATCACATAGACGCCGGTAGACATGAGAAACAGGGACAGATAGATGCCATGTACAAGAAAATACGAAAGGAAATAATAGAAAGGCACAGAAAAGAGTCTGACGAGAAGGGCGAGTCATCAGCGGAAGAGGTAGAGGATCGTCAGGATCCGAAAGGCAAGATTAATTATGTAGGAAAAGCGCGACAGTTTGACAGACACAAGTGCCTTGATTACTGTAAACAAGGGCCAGCTATAAAAGAAAGGTATTCCCTTGAAGCATTATTCCAGGCTACTGAAAAAGCACTGAAACAATGGATAGGGAGTGAGAGACCTCCCACACAACACGAAATAGAGTTGGCCCGGTCAGCCACCCAGTGGGTGTCCAATGCCAATATATATAGCAGTGATACAGTGGCTCAGACTTTCTTAAGCCTTCCACCGAACGAACAGCGTTTGGCTGGTATTTACATGGTCCAACACTTGATAACGTTGTATGAAAGTCAGCATTCTGTTCCTGGTCACTTGCATAAATTACTAGACGACATTTTACTAGATAGATGGACAGGTTTAGGTACTGAATTAATTAATGTAATCCTGGATCAACGACATAAGTACATAGATTCTCTGACCACATGCATGCCTCCAGTCTTACACCATGACAGACATAACGTACACATAGACAGACAGAACCCCCTACGAGAGGTTCATCCCGTCTAGAATGCGGCCAATGAGTTACAACGGGTGTATGTTTACACCCCCTTAACGAAATTAGAGATTCTTGAAATGAAAAAGATGTTGCCTTGTCATGATAAAGACCCAGGGGGATTTCACCGTGAAATAAAAGACATCCTCCGCATAGGAGATTATACATACGCTGACATTCTGAAGCTATTAAAAGTACTGTTACCTGCAGGGATTTATGAAAAGCTTAAGGAAAAAGACTGGAAGTGGGTGAGAAAAAGTTAAGTTGGGATGCATTGGAAACAGAAGAGAAGGGCAGGGCCCCAGGAGTTGGTCTTGGAGAAAGAGCTAGAGAACTACCTGAATTTCTGATACAAGTTTTGCCAAGATTATTGATTACTAAAAAGGAAGATTGGGATGCTATTTCAGCATGTAAACAAAAGCAAGACGAGGACACAAGTGATTTCTATTCTAGATTTGAGAAATGCTTTACTATTAATAGTGGCCTTAAGCCAGGTAGCGAGTCATTTCCACATCTTTTTGTGAGCAAATTAGTAGAGAATTCCTTACCCCAGATCAAGAATAGAGTACTGAAGGTTGAGAGTACTTGGCAAGCAAACAGCCCTTCACAAATGTTACAGATGCTACAGTATCATCAGAATAGGATTAGGGAAGAGCAGGATCATGAAAAGAGACGCATGAAAGAGACAAAAATGAAGGTGCTGGTTGCCCAGACGGTACCGGCGACTTCAAACAAACATAACACGACACCAGTTAAAGGGAACTGTAATTATTGCAAACAACCAGGTCACTTTGTAAAGGACTGCACTGTCCTGAAACACAACATTGCTACAGGCAAGACAAAAGAGCGACAGTACACTCCTAGACAGAATAACACGCAACAGAACACACAACAGACAGTAGCGAATTTTCCTCCACCACCGCCTGTTCATGCCACACCACAAATGTATCAGTACACACAGTCTGACTATCCAGAATATCAACAGTTCTCATGAAACAGCCTCGAGAGGGAAGTAGGCTTGCCCCTTATTGAGGTTCCTGTAGATCAAGAGGGTCCGTATGTACATAGTCGTGTTCTAGGTCAGGATCGAAAGTTTCTGATTGACACAGGGATGAGCAGAACTACCATCAGTCATGACGAGGTTCCAGGGGCACCTCTCTCAGGCTCACAGAATGTTTCCCTGGGATTTTCAGGAAAGCCTATTGTTAATGAAGTATCAAAACCAGTTTCCCTAGGGGTTGGTCCACTGTCACGTACCACTGACCTGTTACTTACTAAGTCATGTCCAGAAAACTTACTTGGTATGAAGACATTAAAAGATCTAGGAGCAGTTATCTGCTGCTCTCCAGAGGGAGTACGCCTGTTCTTACCTGATTTTAAGGGACATTATGTACTGACTGATTTTGACCACAGACTCAAGAATGTGCCACAGACACTATGGGCACAAGGACCGACTGACGTAGGTTACATGGACATAACGCCGCACCATGTCACACTCAAAGCAGGAGTGGTACTTCCACGTATTAGACAATACAAGTTACCACCTGACGCCGAAACAGCCTTATTGAAATTAGTTGACGAACTTATTGCACGAGGAGTAGTGGTAGAGACAGTCTCAAATGTATGTAACTCGCCTGTCATTCCTATCCTTAAAAGATCTGATCCTAGTGTACTGCCAGTGTACCGATTGATTATTGACCTACGAGAATTGAACAAATGTGTAGTACCACAATATCCAGTGGTGCCAGACATTTCTTCATTATTGACTGCTATTGATTCAGAGGCTACTTACTTTACTGTTATCGATTTGAAAAATGCTTTCTTTAGTGTTCCCATCCATCCCGACAGCCAGTACCTGTTCGGATTTTCATTAAAAGGTCGTAGCTTTGTCTTTACAAGAGCTCCACAAGGTTTTACAGAAAGCCCTAGTATTTACAGTCAAGCATTAAAAAGACAGCTAGACAGTGTTCACATGCCTACTGACACTGCCCTACTCCAGTACGTAGATGACATCCTAATTACAGCACGTTCAGAAATAAAATGCGAAAATGCATCACTGACAGTATTACATTTTCTGGCAGATAAGGGACACAAAGTGTCCCCTTCGAAGTTGCAATTCTGTGAAAAGCAAGTGGTGTATCTTGGACACTTGCTTTCCAAAGAGGGGAGACAGCTAACACAAGCACGTATACAGCTCATTGCTAACCTTTCACAGCCCAAGACACAAAAGGAAGTACGTGCCTTTATTGGCCTCACTTCATACTGTAGGCAATGGATTCCCCAGTATGCCTTTCTAGCCAAACCACTCATACAGTTAACTACACAGGAGGCAGGGGGGACTGTCCTCCCTTGGACACAAGAACACACCTTGGCATTTGAGGAATTAAAAAGAGCTTTATGTCAAGCGCCAGTTTTAGCGACTCCATGTTACAGCAAACCTTTTATGCTTTTTGTAACTGAAAGAGAAGGAACAGCGTTATCTGTTCTCACACAAGATCAAGCAGGAAAACACAAGCCTTGTGCTTATTTTTCCAGTACACTAGACCCTGTGGCCCAGGCTCTGCCAACATGCCTGAAATCAGTTGCAGCAACAGCCCTAGCCATAAGACAAAGTGACTCCATAGTGCTGGGTCACCCTCTGACAGTACAGGTTCCACATGCAGTAGAGGTTCTCTTAAACAGAACACAGACACAACACTTGACTGTAGCAAGACTGACAGGATATGAACTGACATTATTCCAGCCACACATAGAGATCAGACGTTGTAACATTCTGAATCCTGCAACACTTTTGCCCTCAAGTACAGTAAATTCACCACCACATGACTGTGTGGAACTAATGAATATAGTGACGAAACCAAGACAAGACCTGACAGATATTGCACTTTCAGAACCAGACTTAACGCTCTATGTAGATGGATCATGCATGAGAACGAGTGCAGGAGAGTTAGTAGCAGCCTATGCTGTGACCACTGCTACAGAGGTCATAGAGACACAGAAAATAGACACATTGTCAGCACAAGCAGCAGAGCTCATCGCTCTGACACAAGCCTGCATAAGAGCTAAGCACTTGAAAGTAAACATTTATACTGATTCACAATATGCCTTTGGCGTTGTTCATGATTTCGGGGTACTATGGAGGGAGAGAGGTTTCCTGACCTCCCATGGGACCAAGATCCAGCACGGCCAGCTTATTCAGGCCCTGTTAGAAGCCATACATTTGCCTACAGCCATTTCTATCCTGAAGTGCAAAGCTCACACCAAAGTTACAGACACCATTTCCCAGGGTAATGACCTGGCAGACCGGACAGCTAAACTTACAGCCCAGACAGCCCAGACACCAACAGACACGACAAGGACAGAGGTACCATTACTGACAACAAGTATGACAGTCAGGGATCCCACACAAGATGTACTTGACATACAGACACATGCCACCACAGATGAAATAAAGAAATGGACTGAACAAGGAGGGGTCCAGACTGACCAAGGTTGGATGACTAAGGGAAAAAGCTCATGGTTTCTCCCAGATTCTATGGTACAAGTAATCATAAATACAGCCCATAGTCCAGCACACTTAGGAGAAAAAGCAATGTTAGACAGCTTACAGAACATCTGGTTTAACAAGCACATGCGTGCAGCAGCGAAGCAGAAAGTACGAACATGTATGATCTGTTGTCAGTTCAATCCAGGTAAAGGCATCCCGGTGGAACAAGGCGGATTTCATCCTCCTGACCACCCTTTTGAGGTTCTCCAGATGGATTATATCCAAATGGACAGATGTAGAGGTTACAAGTATGTCTTGGTAGTAGTGTGTGCACTATCTAGATGGACAGAAGCTTATCCAGTTCCAGATTATACTGCTGTAACAACAGCCAGACAGTTAGTGCGCGAGTACTTCCCCAGGTATGGATTACCTCGGGTGATCTATTCAGACAACGGCCAGCCATTCTCTTCTGAATTAATGAAACAAGTGTCTCTTCTGTTAGGTTATACATGGAAGTTCCATTGTGTCCGACACCCAGAAGCAGCAGGCCTTGTAGAAAGACATAATCAGACCCTCAAGACAAAATTAGCAAAGGTCTGTGCAGAAAAAGGCGTGGATTGGATGGTAGCCTTGCCGGTTGCCCTCTTTTACATGCGTATGGTAGCACATTCCAGAACAGGCCTATCTCCGTATGAAGTGGTTTTCGGTAGACCGCCAAATATGTGGGGTACGCCTATGCCCAGAAAGATAACTGATGTTGACAGTAACATGCTGACAGATTACCTGGCTTCCTTGATGTCTGCACTACTCTCTTGTCGTTCACAGGTTGCTGCCGCCTTCCCTGACAACACCCAGGTCAAGGAACACGCCATAGTCCCAGGGGACTTTGTGTGCATCCCGAATTTTGATCGTTCCAGCCCCCTCGAGCCGCGCTGGAAGACCCCGAAATTGGTGCTTCTTACCACGAGGACCGCGCTGAAAGTGGAGGGACGCAAGGGCTGGATCCATGCCCATCACGTTAAGCGGTATTTTGGACAATGTGGAACATTTGCAAAGAACATTGACTTTAATGACAATACAGACTTTGTGCCGCCTTTGCTTGAAAAGACCCCTCAGCAAGAGTATAGGTCCAAGCTAAGATCTAGTAAGTCAGACGTAGTTTAATTGTTTAAGCCCACCCGGTGGTGAATCGGTTAGACTAGTTTCTGACATGTATAAGATCACATATGAGAATAGCAAGAAGAGAGATAAAAAGGAAAAATACTGCAAGATATTACGCAGTAGATGTATTGTTACCTTGATCATTCTTTTTATTCTGTGCATTGTTATAATCTGTGTCAGTTTATTGCTACATGTTTTCTTTCCCATTTCTTCACATATATACTCTTCCAGTAACAGTACCATAGAGCATACATTTAGTGTATTGCCACCTCATGAATTGTCATATCGACTTGCCTTGCGTAACAATACTTTTATTCAAATGTTACACCATTCTCACCAGACCAGCAATGCAACTGATTGCTGGGCATGTGGCCAACTACCCCCTTATCAGAAAACAAAGGGAGTTCTGCCGAAATAATTTCTCGAATTTTCGGAAAAAACACCCATTGGATAACATGGCAAATCGCACCACCGCACAAAACATGCTTTTTCTACCACTTCCACAGCTCAGATCCTTTTCAAATTTGGCATCACAGTAGTCCAAGCGATGCCCCAAATCCTCACCAAAAAGCAACCAAATCCCTCCACTGGAACGGGTACGAATTTCCGCTCAAAGACACGCCCCCCGCAAACGCCAAACAACGCCAAAATCCCTCAACACCTTGTTAAACAGCATGTTAAAACAAATACTGCCTTCTCAATACAAGATATCAACTCTTTGGCAGCTGAAGCACAATCTTTCCCCAATGACTGCAGTACATGGGAAAGTCATGAACTCATCTCTCCACGTTATCACATAACACGTACGCACATCTTCAAAACGTTTTCTCCAAGCACTTGAAAGAGATCCAGCTCTCTCCTGCCTAACGTAATGACAACATACTCTGCACAAACCATGACCACATGGCGCTATTCACAAGCCATATTTACAAGAAACTCAACAAGTTATAATAATGACATGCTCTTCATAAACCATATTTACAAAGAGCTATTTACAAGGAACTTCACTCTCAGAAGGACTTTCTTCTTTCAAAACGTCACGCCATACCTATTTCATTTGCGGTCAGACAGCTTATGTACATCTGTCCTTAGACTGGGGTGGGACTTGTTATATAGCATTCCTATTGCCACCTGTTTCCTTGGCCCCATCCCATTATCACAGAGATTCACAACTAGAACATGTTAGACAAACTCAACTAATACGCAAGTTAACAAGAACCCTTGAAGCAGTAGTGAACGTGACTGCATCTGCCCTGGCGAACTTGACCAAGGAGCAGTCTGCCATGATACTATCTCTGTCTGCAGTGTGGCCTGGCGATTTGCGGCCTGTGTGCAACTGCTTGCGTTCCCCATCCAAGTATACAAAGGGTTAAGGACGAGCAAATGATGCTGTATGATCAACTATACGGTCTCATGAATATAGATGTATCCTAAAGGGTTATGTAGGAGACAAGGAGGGAATGAGGAAAATGATATTTTGCCTGACCAAAATGTCCACTACATACACCCTATGTTACATACATGTGCATGTCACCCATGCATATTTCTCGTAGTGGCCTGAATCACTAGGCCTCTGCAAACATGTCCTGCAAGTCATCAAGTCATCAAGTCTCCCAAACATTAAGCTAACATGAGGGCCCATGTATTTGCATTTTGCATTGTGCACTTTTAAATAAATATCGTACTGAACCTTTTTTTTTGTGGTTGAGCCTGAAACCACTTTCTGAAATATTGTTTTCATGACTCCTGGCACACTGAAAACTGCAGTCACGTCAGCAAGAAGCCTGCCAAGACAGTGTTATGAATAACAGTTATCTGTTTTCAGTACAGAGTGGCATCCCTGCCCGGTGAGGAAAAGTAAACAGAACCCGTCCGCCACAGATAGGGCCTAACTCTCTGTCTCAGCCCCCATGCAATGAACGGAGGAATATATGCTTTTTCTTTATTTCTAGTGATGAACAACCTTTGCTTCAGATAAAACATCCCCTGACTCTAGATATCAGCTGTACCAGACGTGCTCAAGTCGCCCTGACACAGGAGATTTCTCTGCTAGGCCGAAAGTCAGCTCTCCTCCCAATACACGTCAATTACACGTCATACTCAAGTTGCACAATTAGGGCAGAGTTCCAGCTGGTCATGCATACTCCTCCTCTAAGTACCCACCCACCTATGACACCTACCTATCACCTACCTATGACTCATCAAGTGTACACCCTCATACACGCCCACATGCTCTTATCTCTTTCTTTCTTGCTCTGCCTGGAGCGCTCCTCCCTATGTACAAGGAGTAAAATGTATATATTCTGTTCATTGTTATTAAATGTTAGATTACTCTTCCTGAACCTCAGTGGTGATGGAACATATTCTCCCTTTGACTCGAGTTATTGGAATAAAGCCCATTTTAACTTGGACACCACGGATCCTGTCTCTCATTTGATGCATGATACTTTGTTAATGCCTAGAAATTCTGCCAGGGTAATATTTTATTTACCACAGTATGGGAAGAAAGTTTAGAAGCTCGTTGTTTTCCACAGTTATTTCCAACAGGTGAAGGTGGACGATATGACGACCGACCTATTCAAATTCCTGCATCTGAATACCGGACTTCAAGATTATATGCAGAAGATCAAGGTTTCGTCAATGCATTCCATATTTGTTACATCTACTGTTTGAGAGTGACTTGTCTGGACTTTCCTATGCAGTAAACCATATACTGAAAAGTGGAGCACATCTACAAAATGTTTCGGCAAGGGATTTTATGGATAAAGTCAAACTGCAAGACAGTGTTTTGGAATCTCAGCGAATTAATCTCATGGCATGTCAGCGTGGTACTAACGAGTATTGGTACCGTCGTCATGGGGAATTGAAATGTATGCTAAGAAACTTAGGAACTCCTACATGGTTCCTCACTCTTAGCTGTGCTGAGTATGCTTGGGAAGACTTAATTGAATTTCTACGAGAGGCAAATAAAAATATTCAAAATATTGAATACAAGACACCTGGAGAACTATGCTCTTTGGATCCAGTTAATGTATGCAGGTATTTCAATCATAGGTTTGAAACTATGATGTCTTTTATTAGAAACAAAAAAAATCCTCCGCTTGGAGAGGTGTTGGATTTCTTTTGGAGAAAGGAGTATCAAGCAAGAGGTGCTCCTCATATACATATGCTGCTATGGATTAAAGATGCACCTAAATTTGGAACAGATTCAGATGAGAAAGTGATGAGTTTCATTGAGCAGTATTCTACATGTGCTGTTCCGAAAAGTACAGAAGAAAACAATTTAAGACACCAAGTTTTACGCTTTCAAAGCCATCGTTGTGGCAAATACTGTCGTCGAAAATACAAATCCAAGGACAAGTTCTACACGAAATGTCGTTTTGCATTTCCACGTCCAGTAACATTAAAAGGAAGAGTCAACAATTTTATGTCTTCTCTGCGACATACTGTGACAAGGAAATCACCCAAAAATACATACAACCTAAGAAGAAATGAGGAATCAAAATTTATAAATGACTACAACCCAGTCATTTTGTCCATGTGGAATGCTAACATGGATATTCAATACGTGGCTGACAACTCTATTGTTGTGGCTCGATATGTGACGTCTTACATCACAAAATCAGAAAAAACGGAACTGAGGGAAATGTGGGAGGAAATTTCACATGAAAAGAGTCTAAGCAAGAAATTATACAGTTACAGTCTAAAGATGTTGTCGCATCTAGAAATTGGAGCGTATGAATGTTCTGATCGGTTATCATCAGCAAGTCTATATGCCAAATCTAGAACCATCATTTGGGTGAGTCTAGGTCTTGCTGCAACACGAAACCGAGTTTTGAAATCTGTACAAGAAATAGAGTATTTGGCAAAGAAATAACCAGACAGTACAGATATTTTGAAGACAAACTTGTTGGATACATACTATCCAAATAGAAGTACTCACCTTGAGAATGCTTGTCTCTATGAAGTTCTGCAAACCTACATTTTTACAAAGAACGTCACAGAAGACATCAATAAAGGTGTATATGCTGTAATTGGATGTGAAGGCTGTCTAGTAAAACAAAAAAAAGGCCATTTGATTAATCATCGAAAATTGAGTTGTGATTCTCCAGACAAAAGGGAATTTTATTACTTAGCTCTTTTGCAACTCTTTAAGCCTTGGCATACAGAAGAGGAACTACTTGGAGATTTTCTTACTTATGAAAGAAGTTTTACATGGACGATTAATTTCAAATTTGTTTCCAAAGGAAAATATTCTCCCAGAGAATATTTTTAAGAAAATTCCTGAAAACAAATCTGTCATATGCTTGATGCCAACTCTGCAAGAATGTTCAATCTTCAACACTAAAATGTTAAAGTTGGAAAATCAAGAAATTGTGAAACTGGAAGCTATTGATAAAATAGAACATGAAGGAGCAACTATTATTTTGTCAGAGAAGTTGAAATCAAAATTAGATTCTTTAGAGAAGACAATATCTAAAACTTCTAGTATGGAAAAGACTCTGGGGCCGATTAGGATGGCGGACGGACTTGCGTCCTTCCTCCATCCCAGAGGTGGAGGGACCGTCCGCATGGGCTGCGGCGGTCCCTCCTTGCAAATTAGGATGTGACCCCCACCCTGGCGGTCACATCCTGGATATTTAACATTGCGGCGGGTGCTGCTTCAAGCAGCACCCGCCGCAATGTTAAAAGTGCATGTGTAACATTTACATGCACAAAGCGGCAGGCACCGCGCGGTGCCTGCCGCTTTGTGCATGTAAATGCTGGGGGGTACCATAGGTACCCCCCATGTGCACCCCCCACCCACCTACACCCTGGGGGCCCGCAACGGGCCCCCAAAATCAAAAGTACACATGCTTTTCCACTGCGGAAAAACCGCCGCGGAAAAGCATGTTTACTAATGCTTCCTAATTTGTCTGGCGGTGTCTGATAGACACTGCCAGCCAAATGAGAGCTTTTCCGCCGCGGTTGTTATCCGACCGCTGCGGAAAAGCAGCGGACAGAAACCAAGACCCACCAGCCATCGTAATGCGGCGGTGGGTCTTTGGTGACTCCGCAGAGGATTTTCCGCCTCCTCCGGGCCAGAGGTGGCTTCCGCCGGCCCGGAGGAGGCGGAAAATCCTCCATCCTAATCGGCCCCTTTGTATGCATCTTTAAATTGTCGTATAATTTTACGACGTAATTTAGATGTGGAAAGAGGTTTAGTAAATGGAGCAATGGGTCATGTTGTGGATTTTGTGAATTACCGACATAGAGATGGAATTGAAATTATAAAAATTAAATTTGATGGTATTGAAGAAGTACAACAAATCTGTCGTCGTTCTGCTTGTTTTTTGCTAGTGAAAGATTTATATGTACGCAGAAAACAGTTTCCTGTTTCTTTGGCATATGCAGTAACTATTCATAAATCTCAAGGTTTAAGTGTTGATAGTGCTTTGGTGAATATTGGAAATTCTGTGTTCAAGGAGGGTATGGCATATGTTGCTTTATCTCGAGTCAGAACTTTATCTGGATTGTACTTGATTGATTTTGATGAGACAAAGATTAATGCAGATCTAAATTGTGTAAAAGAATATAATAGGTTAAGAAGAGAGTATGCTCCAAATTTACCTCAATATCCTCTGTTTGAAAAGCGTGTGGTAGGCCGAAAAAGAAGAAATGAGAAAAATTGTTGTGAAGTTGTAGCAAAAAGAAAAAAAGTAGATGAAACAGTAATTGTAAGCAGAAAGGAAATGGATTCAGTTAAAGATGTTGTTGGATTTGAATTTGAAAATAGTTCTGGTGTCAACTGCTAAGCTAACGTAGTGGTTAATGTTGTTTTTTTTCTCCAAACTGTAAAAGAACAGATTGCTGAAAATCGTGATCAAACACTTTGTTGTTTATTAAATTCTGTATTAGAGAAATGTAGCAGTGATAGAACAAAAATACAAAGTGTTTCTGAAATTCGAAACGTGTTAGACATATGTTCTGGTCTTAATCAATTTTCACAGAATATTCAGCAAGATTGTCAGGAATTTCTAATGTATATGCTTGTTGTTTTGCAAGATGAAGGAGTAGACATAGAAAATCTTTTTGGCCTTTCTTATAAATGGCAACATGACTGTGACAATTGCTCCTTTTCAAGTAGTACTACAGTAGACACTGAAAGATTTATATATTTGACTTTACCAGACTGCAAATCAGTGTCTTTTAATAATCTAGTTAGAGCAGCAAATCAAAACACGGTCTGTAGTCAATGTAAATCTGAAATGCTATCAACTTTATTTTTAATAGGATATGGACATTATGTTATTTTAATGTTCCAACGATGTAGACCTGATGGAACTAAATTGACAACATTAATTAACATTTTTGTGGCTTCTCAATTATCAATTTCAGGAAGAACCTTTACAACTGCAGCAATTATTTACCATGATGGTCCTTCAACAACATCAGGACATTACACATGTTATTTAAAATGTGAAAAGGGTTGGAAGCTCTGTAATGATACTCAATTGACTTTCAAACAACGTTTGCCTTCTGACTTACTAAATTCTTACCTAGTGTTCTTACAACCGAAATTTTAGGGAAGGTAATTGGCCTATGAAGATTGCAGCAGTTAATATAACTTAGTTTGCTCTTCAAAATTACTTTCTGAATGAGAGTGATGAAGATAATAAAAAACATGTAGTTCTCATAGAGATAGTATATGTTTCTCATATAGTGTGTGCTGTGAGTATTCTAGAAATTATTTATGAAAAGTAAGCTAGAGGTGGAAGTAAAACTCTTGTTTCATAATGTAAAAGATGTTGGAGCTTTTCTTTCAGAAAGTCGGGTAAATGAGACATTAGGAATACTCTGGACTAATTTCCATAGAAAAGGACTTTCCATATACTATTTGGGCCTCGTGGAAAAGTGGATGGATCAAAAGTGAGTTTAGATATGGTTTTTAAAATTTTACATTATTTAAGAAATTATTCAATGGGTTTTTTAAACACAATCATTTTGATTGTGGTTTTTTTTGCCCGCTGTTATATGATGAGTACTATTGAAGTCACTGTTTTAAATGAAATTCAATACATTCTGAGAACAGCAAAAATAAACCATTTAACATGATGTTGAAATTATTATTAAATATATATTACTTACCCATTCTCTTATGCTCACTCGCCTATTTCCACCCTCTATCACTCTTCTTAACTCACCCTCACTGGCCTTTTTTCACTCTCCCTCACCTCCCTTCCCATATTCCACTTTCCTCACTTATTCTTATTAACCACTCCTTCACTGCCCTTTCCCTCTCTTCTATTCACTACTTTCCAGCTCTCAGTCACTTTACTTCACTCCCCTTCCCGTTGTTTTCTTTCTTTCCTCAATAATTCCCCTTCTCTCACTCACCTTATTACACTCCACTCACTCCTTCTTTCACTTCCTCTGTCCTCTCACATCCTCACTCCCTTTTCCTCACTCCCTGTCTCTTAGCTTCAGTCTTTCGATCCTGTTACTCTCTCACTCCTCTTCCATCACCCACACTCCCTTACTTCTTACTTTGTCTCTTGTATTCTAAAATATATATTATAAATAATCTATTCTTTTTTGTCTTTCAGAGATATACATTTTAATGGAAATGTGATATTAAATTTACATTACTTATAAGGTAAGTTTCATGTACAATGTTTATTTTCACTATACTGTTTTCCATAACCTCACTACTCTTCTTGGATACTCCCACACCTCTGTTCCGTTATTGCACTTGCCTCACTTATTCTGAATCCCCACGTTTACTCTCTTTTTTCACATTTTTCTCTTACACTCACCTTCTTTCAAGCCTTCTCCTTTACTTTCTTTCCTCTCTCTTCTCTTACTTCATTGTTTTATATTTTTCCCTTCTTTTATTCTTCTTACTCCACTTCACTTACTCCTTCTCTTTCTTTCTCAGTCTTCTTACTTCTACACTCCTCTTCCTTCAATCTCTTTCTGTTAGCCTCATTCTCTCACTTCTCTTCTGTCACGCTCACTGCCTATAACTCAGCTATACTCCCACACTCACCTTCTGTCAGACCTTCTCCTTTAGTTTGCTTCCTCTCTCTTTCCTTCCTTTGCTCCTTCACTCTTTTCTCTTTCCTTACTTTTTTATTCCACTGTATTAACTGCTTCTCTTACTCCTTCTGTCCTCTTATTTGTACACTCCCCTTCCCTCATTTTCTCTCTGTTAGCCTCATTCTCTCTGTCCTCTTAGTCTCTCACTCATTTTCTATCACGATCACTCCCTATAACTCACCTTCTTTTAGACCTTCTCCTTTACTTTCCATCCTCTCTTTTCCCATCCTTCACTCATTCCCTCTTTTCCCTTCCCTTACTCCTCTTTCTGCAGTTCAGGAACTGCTTCTGTCAATCCCTCTGTCCTCTAACTTACTCACTCCCCTTTTCTCACTCTCTCTGTGTTACCCCCATTCTCTCCGTTCTCTTAGTCTCTCACTCCTCTTCTATCATGCTCACCCCCTATTACTGAGCGGTACTCCCACACTCATCTTCTTTCAGACCTTTTCCTTTACATTCCTTCCTCTCTCTTCCCATCCTTCGCTCTTTCACTATTTTCCCTTCCCTTACTCTCTTTAATCCACTTCACTAATTCCTTGTCTTACTCCCTCTGTCCTCTTACTTCTACACTCCCCTTACCTCATTCTCTCTCTGTTAGTCTCATTCTCTCCGTCTCTTTAGTCTCTCACTCCTCTTCTGTCACGCACACTCCCTATAACTTAGTTATACTCACACACTCACCTTCTTTCAATCCCCCTACTTCACTTCCCTTCCCCTCTCGTCCCTTTTTTTGCTCCCTCACTCATTTTCCTTTCCTCTCTAGGGCTGGGGAAGGCAGCGGTGGTTCTCTAATGTACGAACAATGATCATAATGTTCTTACACACAGCTATGTCAAAGATTGCGCACGCAGCTTGTAAATATGCCTCTCTTTTTTTGTATTTTCTATCTCAATTTATGCCATTAAAAAAAAGCTTTAAACATCTCTCACAGCATTTCATATTCTTGTCTGGGTGCCAATTTTAATATTCTGCATGCATTTTCTGCTTGCACCCATGTCAAACATTGCGCAACATTCTTGTAAATATGCCCCTCTCTGACTCATATTCCATCTCAATTGATACCATTACTGAAATACTTTATGAATCTCCCACACCATTTCATATGGTTTTCTATCTGCTATTCTTATCCCTCTCCATACATTCACTGCTTCCACCCATGCTAAAGGTTGCAGAAGGCGCTTCAAAAAAAGGAGCATATTTACAAGTCCAATGAAACCATTACACAATTGCTAAACCAGCATTGAATCCAAGCATAAAAAACAATTTTTAAAGAAGTCTACCCTATAAACACACAGCTAACATTATGGAAAAAGGTAAAAATATAATTCCTTAATTCAAACAGACAGTCAGTCACTGTGATACTTGTCAAAAATTATAGTTGAATTACCAAAACTGTACTTCCTTCTGGGGTCTCCTCTGGAAAGTACAGTATGGCAGATCTTGCACTCCACCTTCGGAGCATTACATTTCACTGTCTTCTGAAAGTACACAAAATGGCGGCGATAGTGTACATTAGAGAGAGACAGTGAGAGAAAGAAGGCATGAGATGAAGAAGAGATGTGAAATGCACATTGGAGAAAATATAGTGGGAGAAGGGAAGTAACTGTGAGTAAACTTACTATGTAACACAGAAATGTTGCACTCTATACTACAAGTCTCATTTTATACCACAATCATTTCACTACTATCTCATAAATTACAAATAGAATAAAAAAAAAGGTCTCAAACAATTTATAATTTCTAAATATAAATTTATTCTTCATAATTTTCATAATTTAGAAGAACTTCTAACATTAACTGATCAGGAATCTCCTCATCAGAAGTCTCCATACATGACTCCTGGAACTCAATATAGTCCAAACATTCGATTAATTCAGCATCCAAAGTCTCATCATTAAAATCCTCCATTCCATCTCCTCTCAAAAAAAGGTCTTCTTCATGGATAGTGTTATCAAGAGGATCATTTAAGACCTCAATAAAACTCGCCTCAACAAAAGTCGCAGAAATTTCAAAATTAATATCAACCGTGTCCTCATTCAGATCCATATTCTTTTTAAATTTCTTGCTGTAAATTGCAGAAAAAAATCACTTTAATTTATCGTTTTTAGTAATAGATAATATAAAACTAGCTTTATCAAGTATTAAATTCCCCTTACAAATTAACAACTCACCTTTTAGAAAGCAGTAGAAGAGTTAGTACTGTGTAAATTTCACACCAGAAATAGAACACCAAAAATTCCTCACAAATGTACCTCAAAGAGTACTATCACAAAATGGCTGTGTTTCCCTCTCATTTTTCATGTATATTCATGTAGAAAACCAATGAAACTTCATCACACACAAATTCAAAACCAAAGACACATTTTAATTGGTTATAAATTTCAAAAGCTAATTGGCTCTTGGGTGTCTGTAAACATTCTAAATGGTCTGCATAGTCCGCCATCTTGTGACTCTGAAGAACAGAGACACAAGAGGTGAAAAATAAAGGGGGAAATAATTAAAAGGGGGCAGAGTAGACACCCCCTGACCCCCTAGGTTTTCTGAGGGGGGCCTAGAAAGACCCTGAAGGGCAAAAAAACTTTTTTTTTTTAAATTTTCGCGGGGTAAGCGCTGGGTGCGCTCCCAGGTGCGTGCTCCGGTACGCGCACCCTGAGCGCACCAGGGGGGAAAACAGTGTAAAAAAATAGAGTAAAAAAATAAAGTAGAGTGTTTAGAGGAAAGTGATGCATTGCTGGAGTGTGTCACAAAAATGATGCAACTCCAGCAATGCATCCTTTCACATGGGGCCAGTCCCATGTGAAAGAGCCTGCGTCAGTCTTACGCCTGCTGTGAGGCAGGCGCAAGATTTAGACGCAACAGCGTCGTAAAAGTGACGCAATGAAATCTCATAGATTTCACTGCGTCACTTCTATGACCCTTCCTTATGTCAATACGCCCCCTTTGCAAGTTTGTAAATATGACTCAACAAGGTGCATTTTTTACAGCACTGGTGCGTCACAAAAAGTGACGCACCGGTGGCGTAAAAGTGACGCGTGGCCTCATAAATTAGGCCTTCAGTCTTCTACTCATGCGTCATATTTAATGTATGACGCATTATGTCGCAAGGAGTTACAGATACGTCAGTATTTCTGACGTATGTGTAAGCGCAAAAGTGATGCATTGCTGGAGTGTGTCACAAAAGTGACGCAACTCCAGCAATGCATCCTTTCACATGGGGCCAGCCCCATGTGAAAGGGCCTGCATCAGTCTTACGCCTGCTGTGAGGCAGGCGCAAGATTTTGACGCAACGGTGTCCTAAAAGTGACCCAGTGAAATCTCATAGATTTCACTGCGTCACTTCTACGACCCTTTCTTGCGTCAATACGCCCCCTTTGCATACATTACACCTGGTGCAGGTATAATGTGGCGCAGGAGTTTACAAAGTGACGCATCTACCTAGATGCCTCACTTTGTAAATATGACTCAACAAGGTGCATTTTTTATACCACTAGTGCGTCACAAAAAGTGACGCACTGGTGGCGTAAGAGTGACGCATGGCCTCATAAATGAGGCCTTCAGTCTTCTACTCATGCGTCATATTTAATGTATGACGCATTATGTCGCAAGGAGTTACAGATACGTCAGTATTTCTAACGTATCTGTAAGCGCAAAAGTGATGCATTGCTGGAGTGTGTCACAAAAGTGACGCAATTCCAGCAATGCATCCTTTCACATGGGGCCAGCCCCATGTGAAAGGGCCTGCGTCAGTCTTACGCCTGCTGTGAGGCAGGCGCAAGATTTTGACGCAACATGTCCTAAAAGTGACGCAGTGAAATCTCATAGATTTCACTGCGTTACTTGTATGACCCTTTCTTGCGTCAATACGCCCCCTTTGCATACATTACACCTGGCGCAGGTATAATGTCGCGCAGGGGTTTACAAAGTGACGCATCTACCTAGATGCGTCACTTTGTAAATATGACTCAACAAGGTGCATTTTTTACAGCACTGGTGCGTCACAAAAAGTGACGCACCGGTGGCGTAAAAGTGACGCATGGCCTCATAAATGAGGCCTTCAGTCTTCTACTCATGCGTCATATTTAATGTATGACGCATTATGTCGCAAGGAGTTACAGATACGTCAGTATTTCTGACGTATCTGTAAGCGCAAAAGTGATGCTTTGCTGGAGTGTGTCACAAAAGTGACGCAACTCCAGCAATGTATCCTTTCACATGGGGCCAGCCCCATGTGAAAGGGCCTGCGTCAGTGTTACGCCTGCTGTGAGGCAGGCGCAACATTTTGACGCAACGGTGTCCTAAAAGTGACGCAGTGAAATCTCATAGATTTCACTGCGTCACTTCTACGACCCTTTCTTGCGTCAATACGCCCCCTTTGCATACATTACACCTGGCGCAGGTATAATGTGATTTTCTTTCACTTTCTCTATTTCTTCACTGCCTTACTCACCTTGTCTCACACTCAATTGTCTTTATCCAGTCTGGATCTCCACTCTTTCCTAAACATCACTGCTCTTTTCTTACCCTTCCACACCACCGTTCTTTTACCGTTCTTTTACTACATTTTCTTCACTTATCCACATTCCCCATGTTCACTCTCCTTCTCCTCACTCTCCTTCCCCACACTCACCTTCTTTAAGTCCCCCTACTTCACTTCCCTTTCCCTCTCGTCCCTTTCTTTGCTTTCTCACTCATTTTCCTCTCTTCTCTCACTGCACTCCACTTCAGTTACTCTTTTTCATTTTTTTAAGAATACAGCTCTTTGATGAGAATTGGAGGTAGTTCTGAAAAGAACTGCACAAAAACAAAAACAGGGAATGAGAAACTGCTCAACAGGAGCAAAAACAAATAATCAAAATTAGGACTGGGGATGGCAGCGGTGGTTGTCTAATGTTCCCCATAACAAAGTAGCCGATCACATTTTCTGCATTTAATTACGGCTTCATTAAAAGCAGGCTGAATATTAGGGATCAGCTCTTCTGGTCTCCCCCTCACCGATGTAGTTGGTCCTCCGGTTGAAGTAGAGGCACCATCCCTGGGAGCCTCTCGTGCCAGAGCCCTGACACACTCCCGGGCATAGTTCTGGGGGTGCCTCCTCTCGACGTGGCGAATCATGGTGGAGTTTCCGAATGAATATTTTTTGGTAGGGGTCACCCCGTGACAGGACAGTGTGACAAATTCGGCGCTCCACCTTTGGAGCATTTACTTTTTTTATCATCTGGAATGGAAAAAAACTTCCATATGAAGTGTTCTTCTACCCTGGGCTGAGGAACCTCTTCATCAATAAATCCCTCTGTGTCATCATCGCTGCTGGATGCTCTGGCAGCCATGGTAATCCAACAAAGATCCAAGAGCAAATGGTAGTTTGTATTTAGCACTGGGTGTATCAAAGGTTAGATTAGAGTGTGAAGAGGTGCATCGTATTATCACATGGATGATGTCATCAGTGATGTCATTTGAGATGTCATCAGTGATGTCATTTGAGATGTCATCAGTGATGTCACTGACCATGTCATGAATGATGTAATATGTGACACCATCAGCAGTGGATTGCGGGCGCGCGAGTTATAGTGAGTCCAACTAACTATAACGTGGGAATTTCAATGGTTTTGTATGAGTAAAATGTTCAGCTAACTATAACTGGTGTGAAACCTATGGTTTTATCAGTGAATATATATATATATATATATATATATATATATATATATATATCCCACAAGATCTCCGATTGGAGATCAAAATTGAAGACGCACTCACGGGTTTAATTTTCTCTGTTCTTTCAGTTTTTTATCCATTTCAACACACGAAAAGTCACCGGAGACAACCAAGGCTTTTCGCTATGTCAATAGCTTGATCACGGTTCGTTGTTACTTTCAAAATTGACCAATAAAAACATTTTCACCACATCACGTGATTACATAAACAAAACAGTTTCATTTGAGATGCATTATGGTATTAGTAGTGTTTATGGTTTGTTCGATCACACCAGATTGGGAGATTTAAGGTTTGTTCAGTATATTGTTTTCCGATGTTTTGGATATTCTTTCCATGTTTTTAAGCATGTTCGCTGAGAGCACAGTATGATTTAGAAGTTTCCTGACTCTCAGGAGTGTGAAGCCAATCAGTGATGTTAATGTTGGCTTCCGGGATTATTTTTATAAACCCTTTTAAGTTGATCTTCAACGTATGTACTAATTTATACAGTCTAGCCGCATAAGGGACAGTGCGCACTGTTGATTAACACGGGCGAGCAATCTATTTCCAAACCACTCCTTCCTTTTTTGATCAATACCCATTATTATTAATCAATTCTCTCTTAGTTATTCCTATGTTCTATTGGTTTTTTGCTCGCCTTCCTATATAAGTTTATATAGTTTCCGCCCTCTAGTGGGCTTTCAACTTTACTGTATATTTTGATGTTTATTTAGATGGTACTATTAGTTCTCATATTTAGACTCTTCTTGCTATATCCTATTTATACAATAATCATGCTGGTACATACCTTTTTGAATTGCATGTTTGGTTAGCATACCATTATTCTCCCAACTTGAGTTGATAAATCCTAAAGAAAACATATCATTACAATCATAAGTGTACATAAAGTTACTCACTTTGGTTAAGGCCAAACGGATTCAATGTCCTGAAATTGAGAATTTGTCTGCACTCCCTCTGTCTCAATTTCTTTTCCCGGTTTCCCCCTATTTCACTTGGGGTACTGTTTTAAGATCCCAGAAGGAGAGCAGTTTCCAATCCCCTCCATGGTCCGTCTCCATATGCTTAGCGACAGCATTACTGCGATCTTTGTTAACTGTCGCCCGTACATGTTCCAAGATCCTTTTCTTCAGCTCACAGATCGTACTCCCTATATATTTCAAAGAGCATGGACATTCGATCATATAGACCACAAATTGGCTTTTACACGTGATCAGTTCCCTGATATGCCATGATTTTTTATTAGGTAATTCCACCTGGTTGGTATTTCTCGCAATTTGACACAATTTGTAGTTTGTACACTTTCTGAATCCCTTTGTTTTTATCCAAGCTGTTCCTGTCGATTTGTTGGCCATTTGGTGGTGACTATGGACCAATTTGTCCCTCAGATTTGGTGCTCTGCGATATGTTACTTTGGGGTGATTTCCCATTAATTTCACGATCGTCGGGTCCATTTGTAGTAGCTTCCAGTTCTTTCTCAAAATCTGATTGATTTCTTTGGTCTCACCACAAAAATCCATTATTAATCTCACGGGATCAGTTGTTCCTAGGTCATTCAGTTGTGATTTCATCTTTACAAATAATGGATAATGTCCGACGTGACAGTGCGCCAGTGGAAGTGGTGATGGCAAACCCTGCCTCCCACTGGCGTCACATGGGCCTGAAAGCACGGACTAGGAGGGTTTTGAGGCGGATGCTGCAGGGGAAGATGCGGACTGGTCTCGCAGTTATCCCCGACTGCCGCCACGGCGGTTTCCACGGCCGCTACCGCGCTGTGTATTAGCCTGCGGTGCGTGGCTGGCAGCACGTGTGGGAGCGCCCCTTCCTTGGCCACGAAAGGAGCGAAAGGGCACCCGTTTGCTGGCGTGGGGCCGAGAGGCCCAAGGACTTGGCGGTAGCCCTCGGGGCCTTAAAACACTCAAGCGCATGGTCTGCCTTGTCGCCAAAGAGGCGACGGCCATCAAACGGCATGTCCAGAAGGGTGGCCTGGACATCGGCCGAAAAGTTGGCGGTCCTTAACCAGGCGTGGCGTCGAACCGCCACCGTCGTTGCCATCGCTCTGCCCAGTGATCCTTGGTATCCAGCCCACACCGGATGGAATAGCGCGCTGCATCTCGACCCTCCGCAAGGGCTTGGGCGAGTTTAGTCCGGGCCTTCTCCAGACATTGTGGCAGCACGTCCGCGACCATGTCCCACAGAGCGTGGGTGTAGCGGCCCAAGAGGCATGCGGTATTGACTGACCGCAGTCCCAAACTCCGGGACGAGAACACCTTCTTACCGAACTGTTCGTACTTCTTGGATTCCCAATCGGGCGGAGCCGTTGGGAATGCGGTCTGGGAAGTAGAGGCCTGGATGACCAGGCTCTCGGAGGTGGGGTGGGTGGCAAGAAGCAAGGGTCGCCCGGAGCCGGGCGGTAGCGTCTGGCCACGTTCCTATCTGCAGGCTGACCTGTAGCGGGCTTGGACCAAGTGCCCAAAAGAACGCCACACAAGGCCTCATTAAACAGCAGCAGAGGCTCAGCCGAGCTTGCCTGAGGTTTAAGGACTTCAGTTAGGAGGGTTAGTCCTCACGGCCGCAACAGGGAGCTCTAGGCCCAATGCCCTGGTTGCCCGCGTCAACACTACACTGTAGGCAGCCCCCTCCTCCGTAGCCACGGTTGGAGGGGAGACAAAGCTAGTGTCTGGCGAAGTGTCCAGTCCACTTGCATCCCCAAGCTCATATGTCCAGTCCTGTTGAGACTGGCACTGCTGTGCCAGAGGGTCCACAGACCCCTCCCAATCTCCCTCGTCACCCATCACCTGAAATTCAGGTTCAACGGATGGGGCCGGTTTGTGGAAGTAGAAGTCTCCATACGATGTCAAGAGCGGCGCCCAGCGGCGCCGGAACCGAATCAAGGGCAGGATCGGGGACGGCGTCGCCCATAGGCGGCGACACCCTAGGGGCCGGTGCCAGTGAGGTCGTGAGTTCGACCGGCGACGACCCGGATCCAGAACCGGATCCAGTGAGGGCCTGCGGCGCCGGGACCGAAGTGCCGGCGGCGCCGGAGCCGAAGCACCCGACCCACTAGGCCCTCCAGCTGGGACCGCTGGGCCCGAAGGCGCCACGGAGCCCGGCGGAGGAGGGAGAGACCTCATGGCCATGAGGTACCGCTCGATCTCCTCTGGCGTCGCACCGTGCCCAAGGACCGGAAGGTATGGGCAGGTTGCGTCGCCCGTGACTCCGTCGGCGCCGCGTGGGTGGTGTCACCCGAACCCCTGGCCGCGCCGTGCGAGCGTCAGAAGAACGATGACGCCTTTCCGACCTCTCATGCCTCTTACCTGAGGACCTGGATCCTGAAGACCGATGCAGACTCTCGGAGCTACGAGGGCTCCGACCCCGCGACCGGTCCCTCGACCTCCTGTGGGACCGGGACCTCGAACGGCACAGGGCAGACTGCCGGAGCTCGAGCCGCTTGCGGGACCGCTCCTGCCTAGCCTTAGATGTAAGGGCCCGGCAGTCAGAGCAGGTTCGGTCGTCGTGGTCGAGGCCTAGACACTGAAGACATCATTCGGCCACACTTGGAGCAGGGTTTAAACCCGGGCATCTCTACCGGCACCGTAGGAGTCGTAGCAACTCGAGAAAAACAGATCAAAAGATCAAAAAAGTGACTAAGGGGTAGGGCTTCTCCGGATCTGCGCTAGCTGGCGCGGAAAAAAGAAGAACTGACGTCAGCGCGCGAGGGCGGCGTCTAAGTACTCCGGCGATGTCATTCCGGCGCTAACAACGCCGACGACGGACGCAGAGCCGCGGACGACGCCTACCGACGCGCAGGGGTATTGCTACGCAAAAGTTTCCGGATCCAATCTAACGCCTGGGGGTATTCTAAGGTAAGGAATCTATCACTAACGTGTCTCTTTCAGATATAACCTTTAAATGCGTCCCATCAATTAGTGCTAGATGTAGAACCTTCAGAGTTGAATGAAAAATAGTCATGAATTAGACAAAAGTTAAGGTATGCTTTTGTCATTCCGAACAATATTAGTATTCATGCGCCATCAACCTTGACCCTGTTGATGCGAGTCTCCAGATAACATGCATGATATTAAAGCATGATCAGAAATATCTATATTTGGAATAGTGGGATTAGAAATTGAGGAGATTAGACTTCGAGAAATTAAAAAATAATCCAGCCTAGAATAAGAATTATGAGGGTTAAAAAAAAGAAAACTGCTTATCAGTAGGATTATGTTGATGCCATACAGCTACCATTTTAGTAGATTTAAAGAAGGATTTAAGATTAAAAAACGCTTTTGGAGGACTAAATTTGGATTCGGAGATTCTATCCAGTAGTTGATCAGTAATAAGATTAAAATCCCCATCGCTGATCAGAGGAACATTCTCCAATTTTAGAACCTCTGAAATAAATCTAGACCTAAAATCAGGGTCATCAATTGTAGGCCTATATACATAAATTAGGTGGAAAACCATATTGTTGATTTTAATATTGGCTATAATAAAGCGACCCTCAGAATCAAAATGTTTATGTAAAATCTGAACAGGTAATTTTTTTTGCAAAAAAAGTCCCTACCCCATTTTTCTTATTGAGGGCCAGAGATGAATAATAGCTCCTACTCATTTTTTATTCATGTAAGACAGAACTTTATCATCAACATGAATTGCTTGAAGTAGGCAAATATCTACTTGATGCCTAGCTAAATAACCTAAAACTTTAGTGCGTTTAACATGGTGCAGTTAACCTTTAACATGAAAAGAAAACAATTTTAATACTATTAGCGTTCAATATTTTGAAAAAAGGATAAAGATAGAGAGTATGATAAACAAAAAAGAAAGAATGAGAAAAGAATATTAGCTCCAACAGACACCACAATTAACGACTATACAACATGAAACCATATATAATACTCTTGAATCACACACACGCATGCCAAGATAAACCTACTCAACATTGCCCGTCACCACCTCGTCCTCACGCCCCTAAGATTTCTGCAGTGTCCTGCGATGTTCCTCCGACCTTCTCGCTGCTACAGACCGTTGCTGGAAGACGCCGCAGACATGACTGTCTCATTCAGTGCCCTGGCCTCCGCTCACTCCTGCTGCTGAGATTCGAAAGAGATGGTGCCATCCGTCATCACCACCACCCTGGTGGCAGATAGCGACATCATCCTCGGTTTACTTCGTTTATGTGGGTGTGTCCTCTGGGCCTGCTGAGTTCCAGTCACAACACGCCTCCTCACCGCAGCCTCCACCAGCATCCAATCACCACACAGTATCTCCAGCCAGTCCCACACTTCATCCGGCATCGTGAAGAATAAAGATCGGCCATTATTGTATCACCTTCAACTTAGTAGAGTACAACAGCATGAATTGCAATCTCATGGCTGACATTTTTTGTTCAACCAAGAATCCAAGTTATTGGGTTCATAGACCTAGCTCATGTTGTGGTAACTGACCTGTTTGGTCAGTGGTACCTGCCAAGAAAGAAAAATGTCTTTCTAGTGTCCCCTCACTCACCGGGGTTGCCCCACGGTGACATGCTTCATCATTGGGGCCCTCCCAGTTCTCTACGAAAAGGGGCGTGCTACGACTCACGAACTACGCAGGAGCACTGTTATGTGAGAGACTATGTGTGGTGCAGAGTGGTGGAGTGGGTGTGGGTGAATTTAAAAATACCGTGCTTAGTGGGCCTCAATATATTTATTTTGCTCCTAGTCAGGTATATTAAAAATGGGGTGATATCACTAATAACCAACCTATAATGGGGATTGGTTCAGTGAAAGGTCGACATGTTTCATGCTACCCCAAGCATTTCTTCAGGGCCATGTAGGGACCAGCCCTACATATGCCACTCCAAAGTCCCTAATTAGACAGTGATACTAAAAACATTTAATGTATGAAGCATGCGTTCGTAATAGAATACATACGTTTTATGGTTTTCCAAAAACTGTAAGCACACCATTAGTAGCATTTTATACCTCCCTTATGAGGAGGGTCACATAGTGTCTTCTCATGACGCACGCCTCATGTGCTATGGTGGAGATTTGCACCATATTGGCGCGTGCAGGCTCTCATGCCACGTAATGAACTATAGTATTTACAAAAAAGAAGTGGTTGTGAATTCACACATAAAAACAAGACAGGACTTGATGTGACCAGGACGATAGACACACAAAACACATAATTAGTGCAAAGACATAATATAAGCCAAAAAACTGTTTCACGATATTTACTTAATGCTGTGCTCAATGGCACCTCATGGTCTCTCTAGGGGTTCGTTTTCACCTTCTGGACTCAATGCTGGATATCCATTATAGGGTTAATGAGGCAGAAAAGTTGAGAGATCGATAAGTATCTACAGCCTCGATCGTTATCTAGATTATCCGTTGTCAAAGTGTCGGGTCATCTATACCAAAGGTTTTACTTACTTCCTTACTCATGAAAACGTGAGGAAATACCTAGAATCAGCTCCCCCCGGGACCGCATCTTACTGAAACAACCGCGCTCGCTCTGTTAAATATCAAAGGAGCTTCCGGGTTTCTTCTACGGGCCGCTAGACTGCGAAGGAAAGGCGGCCATCTTAGGAGGATGTAAATGCTTGGTATAATAAACGTTGTTGAAAGCAGGGGAAAGTTGGTTCGCGACGGCTATGTTGCAGTTGCAAAATCGTTCGAAATTACTTTAAAAACTATACATATATACCAAGGGCCAGAAAATTTATAATAAAAATATTCCCAAGGCATTTTGACAATTATTTAAGGTTTGTCAATAAGGTTGTAGATAGTGTAGCAAGAAAACAAACTCGAGGATCTTTTCGGGAATCATGCTATATTGTTGGAAAAGTTACTCGAAAATATTTGTGGTTAAGCCAAGCGAGTAACTCTCGTCACCGATTTGTTTTATTTGTTTATAAGGCAGGGGAGGTATTAGTCAGATTCAGGTACTTAGGAGACATTCACATCTCAATGGTACCTACGAGGTACTGAATTCAAAATAAGGTGCTTATGGATGTATAGCCTGTCGGATGACCACCATATTAGATCGATGAATGGAAGGGGGGGCCATACAGGCATCCTAGCAGTGGTGTATAACTGCTAGCGGTGCGGTTGCTGTTATTGTTGAGTAGCTGTAAAGTAAAGGTTACTAAGAGGTTCAGTTTGTGAAGGCACCCCACGGGATGTCATCATTTAGTCCGCAGGTGTCTGTACGTAATTTGAACACCCATCGTTGTTCACGTTCGTCGAGTATTCTCTCCTGATTTTCCCTGGTTTTTACAATCTCCAGAACCACCCATGTCATATCGTTGGGTGTATGATTCTTCTCTATGAAATGATTAGTCATGCGTGTAGTAGCCCGTTTGCACCGGTTGTTGCTCCTGTGCTCAACAATACATGTGCTGATCTTCCTGGTGGTCATTCCAATGTAGTGTAAATTACATACACATGTTATCAAATACACTACACCACTAGTATTGCAATTAGACATTTGTCTCAAATGCCAAGTGGTATTGTCATTGAAAGTGATCATTTTTGTAGTAGATGTTAAATGACATACACTACAATTGTTGCAAGGATAGTGCCCCACTGGTAGTGGTTGGAGTCTGTTGGTGGCTGTTGTCGGTTTTGGACGGGTCTGGACTAAGTGGTCTCTCAGATTTTTCCCACGGCGGTGACTGAACATTGGTGTTGGTATAGTCAAGTTCCCACTATTGACAATTGGCCAATGTTTTTTCACAATTCTAGTAATCTGATCTGATACTTTGTTGAACGTTGTGATACAGATGGGCCTTCTGCTGTCAGCCACATCTCTTTCTTTGGGTTCCAAAAGTGCATCCCTGTGGTTGTTACCAGCCCTCTTCTTGGCATTGTTTATTAGCTTCGTTGGGTAATGCCTTTCTTTGAGTTTTAGGCTCAGATCGTCAGCTTGCTTGAGATCGTCCTTCTTCTCCGAACAGTTCCTCTTGAGCCTTAGGAATTGTCCGAAGGGCAGGTTCTGTTTGAGATGTCTCGGGTGAAAACTTTCATAGGTCAATAAACAGTTTCTCGCTGTGGGCTTAAAGTGCGTGGTTGTTGTTAATTTGCCATCGCATGCCAAAATGTTAAGATCCAGGAAAACCAGGGAGGACCTACTCATGGTGTTGGTGAACTTTAAAAACCTATCTTGTTGGTTCAACCACTCAAAAAACAGAGTTGCCTCATTCTCATTTCCGTGCCATAAGACCAGAACGTCATCAATATAACGTTTCCATACGTTGATATGGTGTCTGTAAGGATTGTTGTCATTCAGGATCTTAGTTTTTTCTAGATGGTGTACGTACAGACCCGCTATGCTCGGCGTGAATGTACTGCCCATACTGGTCCCGTGTTGTTGACGGTACAGGGTCTCCTCAAACCTAAAGAAATTCTCGGTGAGGGCCAGACGGCAACACTCTAAAACCACATGTCTGGGAGTTCTAAAATTCCATTCGGAATCAAAAAGGACCTCCTCCAATATTTCAAGTGTGTCTTTGTGTGGCAGACTCGTATAAAGGCTCTCTACATCAAGACTGATAAGAATGCTAGATAAGGGGTCAAAACTGAGTTCTTTAAGTAGACACAGGACATCCTTTGTATCTCGTAGATAGGTATCAGTTTTTTGTACCAAAGGTCTCAGGAAAGCATCAGCGTATTTTGAAAGAGGTTCAAGAATGGAACCTATACCAGAGACTATGGGTCTGCCTGGTGGCTTTACCATTTGCTTATGAATTTTAGGAATAGTGTAAAAATATGGAATGACTGTTTTTTTATTTTCCATAAATTCTGTTTCTTTTTGCTCATCCAATCTTAAGCCAATGACTCCTCGATGAGATAGGCAATAGATATTCCTAAACGTTCGGTTGGGTCCTCCTTTATGATGATATAGTTCCTAGTGTCAGATAGGAGTCGTAGACATTCTTGCCTGTAGTCTGAAGTGTCCTGTAGAACTATTGCCCCTCCTTTGTCTGCAGGTTTTATAGTTAGAGAACTATTCTTGGATAGTTCCTGTATTGCTTGGAGTTCCAGGTTACTGGTGTTCTGGAACACTTTCGTTGTGCGAGGAGCAAGGTCTTTCACTTCCTTCATAATGGCCTTTTCAAACGCCAGAATTTCTACTGGTAAACTGCCGGGTGGTGGCCAATGAGGAAGCATGTCACCGTGGGGCAACCCCGGTGAGTGAGGGGACACTAGAAAGAAATTTTTCTTTCTTGGCAGGTACCACCGACCAATCAGGTCAGTTACCACAACATGAGCTATGTCTATGAACCCAATAACTTGGATTCTTGGTTGTACAGTAAGTCTCTGGAGGGCGACCTAGTCTCTCATTCCTCCTTCTCCCCCAGTATTTTATTTGTTCGTAGCAGCTTCTTAGCTGCGGGAGTATATCTTTTGACACATCTTTTTGTGAGACCAAACGTTAGACTCTTCATTACACTTTCAAACACGAGAACTGTTTCACACTAACAGAATAATGGCGGAGATCACAGGTCTGTCATATTCCGATGATGAGGTAGATAGAATCCAAGAATAGTTCTCTAACTATAAAACCTGCAGACAAAGGAGGGGCAATAGTTCTACAGGACACTTCAGACTACAGGCAAGAATGTCTACGACTCCTATCTGACACTAGGAACTATATCATCATAAAGGAGGACCCAACCGAACGTTTAAGAATATCTATTGCCTATCTCATCGAGGAGTCATTGGCTAATGATTGGATGAGCAAAAAAGAAACAGAATTTATGGAAAATAAAAAACCAGTCATTCCATATTTTTACACTATTCCTAAAATTCATAAGCAAATGGTAAAGCCACCAGGCAGACCCATAGTCTCTGGTATAGGTTCCATTCTTGAACCTCTTTCAAAATACGCTGATGCTTTCCTGAGACCTTTGGTACAAAAAACTGATACCTATCTACGAGATACAAAGGATGTCCTGTGTCTACTTAAAGAACTCAGTTTTGACCCCCTATCTAGCATTCTTATCAGTCTTGATGTAGAGAGCCTTTATACGAGTCTGCCACACAAAGACACACTTAAAATATTGGAGGAGGTCCTTTTTGATTCCGAATGGAATTTCAGAACTCCCAGACATGTGGTTTTAGAGTGTTGCCGTCTGGCCCTCACCGAGAATTTCTTTAGGTTTGAGGAGACCCTGTACCGTCAACAACACGGGACCAGTATGGGCAGTACATTCGCGCCGAGCATGGCAGGTCTGTACGTACACCATCTAGAAAAAAACAAGATCCTGAATGACACAATCCTTACAGACACCATATCAACGTATGGAAACGTTATATTGATGACGTTCTGGTCATATGGCACGGAAATGAGAATGAGTCAACTCTGTTTTTTGAGTGGTTGAACCAACAAGAAAGGTTTTTAAAGTTCACCAACACCATGAGTAGGTCCTCCCTGGTTTTCCTGGATCTTAACATTTTGGCATGCGATGGCAAATTAACAACAACCACGCACTTTAAGCCCACAGCGAGAAACTGTTTATTGACCTATGAAAGTTTTCACCCGAGACATCTCAAACAGAACCTGCCCTTCGGACAATTCCTAAGGCTCAGGAGGAACTGTTCGGAGAAGAAGGACTATCTCAAGCAAGCTGACGATCTGAGCCTAAAACTCAAAGAAAGGCATTACCCAACGAAGCTAATAAACAATGCCAAGAAGAGGGCTGGTAACAACCACAGGGATGCACTTTTGGAACCCAAAGAAAGAGATGTGGCTGACAGCAGAAGGCCCATCTGTATCACAACGTTCAACAAAGTATCAGATCAGATTACTAGAATTGTGAAAAAACATTGGCCAATTGTCAATAGTGGGAACTTGACTATACCAACACCAATGTTCAGTCACCGTTGTGGGAAAAATCTGAGAGACCACTTAGTCCACACCCGTCCAAACAACAGCCACCAACAGACTCCAACCACTACCAGTGGGGCACTATCCGTGCAACAATTGTAGTGTATGTCATTTAACATCTACTACAAAAATGATCACTTTCAATGACAATACCACTTGGCATTTGAGACAAATGTCTAATTGCAATACTAGTGGTGTAGTGTATTTGATAACATGTGTATGTAATTTACACTACATTGGAATGACCACCAGGAAGATCAGCACACGTATTGTTGAGCACAGGAGCAACATCCGGTGCAAACGGGCTACTACACGCATGACTAATCATTTCATAGAGAAGAATCATACATCCAACGATATGACATGGGTGGTTCTGGAGATTGTAAAAACCAGGGAAAATCAGGAGAGAATACTCCACGAACGTGAACAACGATGGGTGTTCAAATTACGTACAGACACCTGCGGACTAAATGATGACATCCCGTGGGGTGCCTTCACAAACTGAACCTCTTAGTAACCTTTACTTTACAGCTACTCAACAATAACAGCAACCGCACCGCTAGCAGTTATACACCACTGCTAGGATGCCTGTATGGCCCCCCTTCCATTCATCGATCTAATATGGTGGTCATCCGACAGGCTATACATCCATAAGCACCTTATTTTGAATCCTGTACCTTGTAGGTACCATTGAGATGTGAATGTCTCCTAAGTACCTGAATCTGACTAATACCTCCCCTGCCTTATAAACAAATAAAACAAATCGGTGACGAGAGTTACTCGCTTGGCTTAACCACAAGTATTTTCGAGTAACTTTTCCAACAATATAGCATGATTCCCGAAAAGATCCTCGAGTTTGTTTTCTTGCTACACTATCTACAACCTTATTGACAAACCTTAAATAATTGTCAAAATGCCTTGGGAATATTTTTATTATAAATTTTCTGGCCCTTGGTATATATGTATCATTTTTAAAGTAATTTCGAACGATTTCGCAACTGCAACATAGCCGTCGCGAACCAACTTTCCCCTGCTTTCAACAACGTTTATTATACCAAGCATTTACATCCTCCTAAGATGGCTGCCTTTCCTTCGCGGTCTAGCGGCCCGTAGAAGAAACCCGGAAGCTCCTTTGATATTTAACAGAGCGAGCGCGGTTGTTTCAGTAAGATGCGGTCCCGGGGGGAGCTGATTCTAGGTATTTCCTCACGTTTTCACGAGTAAGGAAGTAAGTAAAACCTTTGGTATAGATGACCCGACACTTTGACAACGGATAATCTAGATAACGATCGAGGCTGTAGCTACTTATCGATCTCTCAACTTTTCTGCCTCATTAACCCTATAATGGATATCCAGCATTGAGTCCAGAAGGTGAAAACAAACCCCTAGAGAGACCATGAGGTGCCATTGAGCACAGCATCAAGTAAATATCGTGAAACAGTTTTTTGGCTTATATTATGTCTTTGCACTAATTATGTGTTTTGTGTGTCTATCGTCCTGGTCACATCAAGTCCTGTCTTGTTTTTATGTGTGAATTCACAACCACTTCTTTTTTGTAAATACTATAGTTCATTACGTGGCATGAGAGCCTGCACGCGCCAATATGGTGCAAATCTCCACCATAGCACATGAGGTGTGCGTCATGAGAAGACACTATGTGACCCACCTCATAAGGGAGGTATAAAATGCTACTAATGGTGTGCTTTCTATTTACAGTTTTTGGAAAACCTTAAAACGTATGTATTCTATTACGAACGCATGCTTCATACATTAAATGTTTTTAGTATCACTGTCTAATTAGGGACTTTGGAGTGGCATATGTAGGGCTGGTCCTGAAGAAATGCTAGGGGTAGCATGAAACATGTCGACCTTTCACTGAACCAATCCCCATTATAGGTTGGTTATTAGTGATATCACCCCATTTTTAATATACCTGACTAGGAGCAAAATAAATATATTGAGGCCCACTAAGCACGGTATTTTTAAATTCACCCACACCCACTCCACCACTCTGCACCACACTTAGTCTCTCACATAACAGTGCTCCTGCGTAGTACGTGAGTCGTAGCATGCCCCTTTTCGTAGAGAACTGGGAGGGCCCCAATGATGAAGCATGTCACCGTGGGGCAACCCCGGTGAGTGAGGGGACACTAGAAAGACATTTTTCTATCTTGGCAGGTACCACTGACCAAACAGGTCAGTTACCACAACGTGAGCTAGGTCTATGAACCCAATAACTTGGATTCTTGGTTGTACAGTAAGTCTCTGGAGGGCGACCTAGTCTCTCATTCCTCCTTCTCCCCCAGTATTTTATTTGACATTTTTTGTTCAACAGTTCAGAATGATTGTCTCTGCAATTGTACTGCCCTAGTGCAGTCTGGAAAGAGACAAATTATCACATTCCCAAACTTTGGATCTCACTGCTTCCTGGCTACCTGCAAAATGTAATTCCGATCCCTGTAGTTTTTAAATTTAGCAATAATTGTGCAGTGCGAACTCCAGGCTGGGGAGGTAGGGCTAGCGGTCAATGTGCTTGTGCCACGGTGAAGAAGTTAGAGAACTTGGCATTCGAGAGTACTGATTTTATCCATTCCTCCAAGAAGGCTTCAGGATCATCTCTCTCTGCTCCCTCCTGGAAATCCACGAATCGAAGGTTACACCTACGCGATTTTCCCTCAGTATCCTCCAGCTTTGCCTCCATTTTGTTCGAGAGGGATTTGTTTGCTCACCGTCTTCTCCAACAGTGAAACTTCTTCACGAAATTCAGTCATCTGGCTCTCAGTTTCCATTGAGTGTTCCGCCACCTTGCGCAAGTCCGCCCTCAACAGGTTCACTTCTATTGCAATTGCCCCCACCTTAGCCTGCTCCACCAGGGCTGACACCTCAATGCCTGCCAATATATGTGCCCCTGTGAGTTCCGCCACACTTGGGGGATTTGCCCCCTCCATCGGTGGGTGACTCCCACTTGCATGTGGGGCAGTGTATTGATCCATTTTCATCTGCTGCGTAAGATGCTCACTCTCATCTTTGCCAATGACGCAATATGACTGACTCACCGGTCAATTGCTCCATTTAACGAAAGAACGGCCCGGCTCGCAAGCCCAAACAGGCATGATAAGGGGCCAGGCACCAAACGCAGTCCCAGGCTGGATCTCCAACAACCACTAAATTAAGTTTTACCAGGCAGCCTCCTCGTCGCACCCAGCACTCCAGTAGTAACGGGGGATTTCACACCTCAATCTCCTGACAGTGGAGAACCCAGGTGTTGTCTCCACAAGCTTGCCACTTGCACCCGTACACCTTACTGGCTGTCAACCCAGCGCCATACCTTCAGGACACAGACACCAGCACCAACAGCAGTCCTGATCAGGCCAGTCGCAGCCTCATACACTCCAGCAAGCCCAGACTCCCATGGTACACTTTCAGGGTACAGTCCTTATGGTGAAGCAAAGCATATGTGGTCCGGGGGCAGTCCCCAATCCATCCCTATGTCAGGGGTAAATGCACCCTCTGACCCAGGAGTTCAAAGGGCAATCCAGGCCCGCTCAGAATATTGTATCAGCATTCCAATTGGTCTCTAGTCGGCATAGCCTTGAGGTCGCAATACAGATCCAGCTGTGTAGGGTGGGGCTGGGAGGAGGCTGCATCCCCATCTTCAATGCATCAACAGCCTCCACGGGGGACTCCTGGTGCTTCGTTCTTGCCTCTAAAGTTCACCTCTCACCACAGTTCCCACTGTGCACTGCCTCCTCAGCAGAGGTCACCCTAACAATTGTCTGCTCCACAGCCTATGGCACAGCAATTCCACCAGACATCAGCTATCGTGTTTGTGCTGCCCCCGCAGCAGGCCAGCACGGGCCCATCGTCGAAAAGCACCACATTTCTCACCAGGTCAGTGCAGGGGAAGGGGGCCCAGGGGGGCCACAAACGCCAATACAGTCTCTGCACTAGCCCCCACGACCGCACTCCTCCTATCGTTGCTTAAGAGGCAAGTCGCTGGACCCTTGGCAGGGCCACTCCACAGTGGCAGGGCTCACGGCAGTCAGGCGATCTGCAATGCCCAGTCCAGATGGTCCCTAGATGTGCACCAGCAGCAGCAACTGCCGGCACTGGGCATCCACCAATCACTGTGGAGTAGGTCTCATTATGGTCGATATCTCCACAGGGCTCTACACACCCCTGCTGTTCGCACAGGTGAGGATGATCCTGTCACAGATGGCCAAGACCTGGCAGGGGAAGGGCCGCGACCAGGGCCCCCTTCCAACCATCGCAACACTACAGGTATTGATCCATGCTCCCGCCCAGCGAGGCTCTCACCACTCCAACTTCGACTGGGGCCTAAATGGTGCGCCCTCCAGGCAGGCTCACACCATCAACATCCGGCCTCCTGGAAGCATTTGAAGAGCCAATATCATGCCCCTGCAGAGATCCCCACGCAAGCGTGGCTAGTGGGCCTCAGTTGGGGGCACGGGTGGCAGGATTCCGCAGGTTTGCTTATATGGGGCCGGAGCGATCATTCAGTGCTAACACTCGGCCATCTTGTTAGCCACATTCCCCTTCATAAAATTCTTTAAGCTGGGCGGGGGTTGCTCTGGCTCAGGGAAAGTCAGGGAAGTGCCAAGCAGACCCCGACTCAGGCTTTGCCAGAGCACAAGGCCGATCCGGAGTGCCAACACTCCTGTGCCTCGTTAGATTACTTCGACGAGCACGGGGAAGTCAAAGACTTCTTCGACTTCTTGTGTTTGTGAGATTTACCAGGTGACTTTGAGCAAGACGAAAATCATTGGGTGCGGCTCCACATATGATCCCAGGACCTTCTGCACAACTACGATCTTTAGCGTTGCAAGGTAGCAAGGAGCTTAAGGGTACCCTCTCCAAGGACCGCAAACAAACCAAGTGTGGGTCTGTCACAGACAATTGCCTTTGACAGGTACCACATGGTTTAAAGCCAACCGGTTTCTTTTGGGTCATTCTGTCACACCAGGAGAAAAAATCTCTCAAAAAAGCATTTGACAAAAGTCGAGAAAAAAGCCATTAAAAAAATGACTGAGTGTAGCTCACACAGACCAGCCCTATGTGGTGTTATGTTATGTTATTTTGTGGCTTCTATAGCGCACGGCTACTCGAAAGAGTGTCCCGGCGCTTTATTAACAACCTGAAGAGCGAACACAACACAATAAAAGAAGGAAGCGAAGAAAAAGAAATCTAAGAGGCAAAAAGCCAGGTTTTTAGGCCCTTCCTAAAGGATAGCAGGTTTCAATTGCTGCGTAGCGAGAGGGGCAGAGAGTTCCAAAGCTGAGGGGCCCGGAGCATAAAAGAGCGGCCTCCCAAGCGGGCCCTCCTCACACGAGGAACAATGGCGAGAAGCTTTGATTCTGATCTCAGAGATCGGTAAGGACGGTATGGCTTAAGCCTCCTCTGCAGGTATTTGGCCCCGGTGGAGTAGAAGGCCTTATGCGCGAGGGTCAGAGTTTTGAAGACTATCCGCTGTCAGATAGGCAGCCAGTGAAGCGACTGCAATAGGCCGGAGACATGAACTCGCCTATGCAGACCAGAGATGGCGCGGGCCGCCGCATTCTGGACCACCTGCATCCGTTGCAGGAGGTATTCGGGCAGGCCAAGATATAAGATGTTAGCGTAGTCCAATCTTGAACCAATCAAGGCCTGCACCGTAATCCTCCTGTGATCCTCGGAAAGCAACGGAAAGAACTTCCGAAGCATGCGGAGAAGTCCAAAGCATGTGCCCGTAAGGGCGAGGATCTGAGATCTTAAGGTCAGACCGTTGTCAATTTTGACCCCCAGATTCTTCGCTAGCTTAGATGACTGCCTCGGAGGAGACATGTCCGCAGGCCACCACACCTGCCAGTCCGGGTCGGATTGACAGCCGAAGAAGAGTACCTCCGACTTATCTGAGTTGCACTTGAGGCTGTTCAGTTGGAGCCATTTGAAAACAGCCCCAAGGCACTCACGGATACTCTCTCCGTCAAAATCCTCCCATTTCCGGCAGGTGAAGAGCAGCTGGGTGTCATCCGCATAGGATACGATCTGGGCTCCGAAAGACTCAGCCAGAGCCGCCAGAGGGGTCATAAAGATGTTAAACAGAGTCGGGCTCAATACCGAGCCCTGCGGGACTCCGACTCCCAATGGCGGCATCTCAGCGGAGGCTGAGGAGACCCAGACCGACTGTCGGCGACCAGCTAAAAAGGATGTAAACCAGCTGAGCACCGTCCCCCTCAGACCGATCTCATAAAGTCTGATGAGCAAGCACTCATGGGGGACGGTGTCAAAGGCCGCCGACAGATCGAGCATGATCACCATAGCTCTCCCACCCAAGTCTAGCGTCTCCTTGATGGCCTCAGACACCTCCAGCAGCGCCGTCTCCGTGCTCAGATTAGGGCGAAAGCCCGACTGAGTGGAGTGAAGCAGATCGTTGGATTCCAAGAAATTGGAGAGCACGCTGTGAACGTGCTTCTCCAGGGTCTTGGCCAGAGCCGGAAGAAGAGAAATAGGCCTATAATTGGCCAAGACCTCAGGAGCCAGACCGGGCTTCTTGATAAGGGGGATGACCATGGCTTGCTTCCACGCCAAAGGGACCTCACCTTGGCTCAAAGAACGATTCAGGAGAGGGTTAACCAGCGGGTTAACTACCTCCGCCATCTTCGCCAAAAATTTGGCCGGGCATGGATCAAGCGGTGATCCAGATTTAAGATTGGCCAAAAGAGCCAAGGACGAGGCAATTGATATAGGCGGAAAGTCTGACAGGACAGGTCCCGAGGGGGCCGATGGAACAAGGCCAACCTCGGAGCCAGGCAGGGCAGCCGCCGGCCGCGGTGGAAAAGACTCCTGTATCAACTTGATCTTAGCGGTGAAGAAGCATGCCAGATCCGACGCCCACTTCTGAGTGGGAGCAGACTGGGCCACATTCGACCGCGGGGCAATGTATTCCCTGACGATCGTAAAGATCTCTTTACAGGAGTTCGAGGCATCCTCGATCCGCCTGGCAAAATAGCTTTTCTTCTCAACAAGAATCGCTCGATGATAGGCTTTGACCGTAGTCCTATATTCGAGTCTGGCCTCTAGGTTATACTGGGCTCGCCAGGTCCTTTCCGCCACCTTGCACTGCCTGCGAAAAGCAAGCAACGCACCAGTAAACCACGGGGCAGAAACCCGTTTAGGTAATGATCGAGGAGGCCTCAAAGGGGCCAGATCATTTAGCCTATCCTCAAACCAGGCCTGCAAGGATTCCAGGTCACTATCCAGAACCCCCGTGAGAGGGCAGGGATGTTCACATAATGCTTTAGACAGCAATTCAGGAGTCACCTGGTGCAACGCCCTTGTCCCTGAACCAAGCTGCCTAGGGGCATTGCCCCGGGGTCTGTATAAAGGAAAGAACTGATGTCAGCACATGGGTGGGTGGTGCCTATATAGGTACCGCACATGTAATATCCAGAGCTGCAGGCATGTAGCTGAACAACACCACCTACCGGCGTGCAGGGGTACTGTTCAAAAACGTTCAGGTCCATTCTGACGCATGGGAAATATTTTAAAGTAAGCAATTTGCCCAACCTGTGTTCACCAGATGCCTAGCTATTGTTGCAGCAAATTTCTTTTGAGTGCAAAAACATATTTATTCTTTTCTGTGCAATGGGCTGGTAAAGAGGACGGCTCACCATCACAAAATGGCTTCCCTTCTCAATGAATTAGGCCTCCCAATCAATGTAAAAAAATCCCAGATGCATCATCGACAAATTCAAAGATTTTTTAGTGCGACATTTAATTCAGTGACACCCAAAGCTTTTCCCACACCAGAGTGCCATGACTTTCCAGAGACTGCTTCCCCCTTACCCAACAACATGTCGTCTCACCCTAAGACTAATGAAGTTGTTCGGAAAGATGCTGTCATGCTAGTGTTGATTCCCAGGGCTCCACTACACAACTGCCCAATGCCTGAATGTTAGCTGACTGTAATCACAAACCAGGACGGACTGGGAGAAACTAATGTTGATAGAGCCCTGAGTTCAGCACAAATTGCAGTGGTGGAACAAGTCATACTTTTTACTGAGCTGATCCTTTCTAGACCCACTGGCATAGGTGTCCATCAAAGCACATGCATCGCTCACAGGAGGGGGGGCACACAATAGCTTCAAAATTCAGGGTCAGTGGTCCCCCTTAGGAGCATTCCCACCACCTTAGTGAAGCCAGTTCCAACTGCACAGCATCCAGAGGGATCTGTGGAGAACCCCAAACCCTCAATTGGGCCCCATGCATAAGCTAGCATGAGTTTCCACTTCAATGTCTGGCTGTAGCACACTGTTCACCACATATCAGCATAGATTTTTTGTTTTTCAAGATATTTTTGGGTCAAAAATGACTATTTTATTTTTCTCCCACCCAAAATTGCCTCCACATCAATGCAGAAAATGTATTCTGAGAGTACAAGGTGTTAGAAGTGCTACCCTGAGCAATTGCCGGTGGTTAGATTTTTTATTAGCATTCCTCGCCTCACCTATTGTGTGTTTACTGTAACACCCTTAGTGGCCAAGAACATGTAAAGCCATGGATTCCCTTGCTCACTGTGCAACTGGAGCCAAGCTATACTCGACTGAAGAGCCCCAATCAGGGCGAAACTGGACTGTTCCCATTGGATTAAAGTCAAGATTTATTGATTTGCATATGGCTGGGGCTAATCTGAGATGGGATGGTGGGCAAACGAACGATGGGTTGGAATGCAACCCCAAGCGATTGTCAGTGGTTAGACTTATTCACAAACAAGCTCCCATCACTGTTTGTGTGTTTGATCTTGAATCAACAAAGCCTGAGGTTAGATAACTATGTAGGGAAGTGATGGCAACCAAGAACAGAGGTTTTTTACGACCAGATCTGATATGCGCAAAAATGATGTGGCTCAAATGACACTCACCCTAGTGTAGTAAGGACTACATTGAGATTCCAAGTGGGAACCTCCGCTAACCCGGGAGAAATCATCCTTTTCGACCATTACATATAACATTTTCTGACCTAAGTATTAAAAACAGACTGTTGTTCTCCATTTTGAAGATATGGTGCAAATAGGGCCAGATGGACATGTATGGATGTATATGCCAACCCAGCTTTTTGCCCGTGCATCAGGTAGCAGTTCAGTCGAAGAACTATGATCTTTCGGGGTATAACGTTTAGTGTATGGCACCAGCGGATACATTTCCATTTGGTGCATTATATGATCTAATGTTAGGCATTCTAACTTTCTTCAAGGTTTTCATATTTTTTGGGGAAGTTGCAAATAACATAATTTGCCCTATCAGTGGACAGTGGTGCGGGCTGAGCAAGTTTGGGCATATGGATAGTCTTTGCTGTGGGATTTGGGTCATCTACAAGAGAAGAGAGTACTGTGGCTGACATTCCAGTGTTAGAGCCATGAGAATAAGGGCCATACTAATGTCAGGGTTGTGTCACTTTTGCACAACGAAATGTGGTGCAGAAGCGATGCAACTTAAAAATAAGATTTCTGAAGCCACTCAAGCCCACCTTGCGTGTCCCTGAGTGGCTTCATACATCTCAAGTAATGCAACGCAGTGCAAATCACTGCGTTACATTACTCTTCACTAGGCATTTCATGGGTGGAGCCTGGGTGTTCTCACGCAAAACCCATGGATTTTGACACATTCTGAGATTTACCAGAAGTGGTAGACCTGGGAATACACCAAAAACCTATGCCTTCCCAGGTGATGCATAGCAATGAGAAATAGCTCTGCAGCACACATAAAAAGAGGAAAAAAACATCAGGGGATTGTTTTTGTGGAGGAAGATGCCACTTCCGCACAAAAATAATCCTCCTTACAACACAGGAACCATTGCACCATGGTGCAAGGGTGCCTGCATTGGCACTAGGCAGCTAAAGGGCGCCAGCACAGGGGAAAAGGCAGGAATGTGCCATGTTGCCTTAAATTCGGCATATTCCTACCCTTTCCGTGTCTTTTAGAGCAGCAAGATGACTTGCTGCACTGCACTGCACTGCATGAGTTGGCCATAAATATCACCCTAAGACTCTTGGTAAAAGGGTTCCTCTAGCAGAGCCAGCACGGACCCCACCAGTAGAAACATGATGGCCCACCGGACTTTAAATAGATGGTGCAGACAGTCAGTTTTGTGGACAAGGTACTATTTCTGCAAAGTTCTAAATGAGGTCCTATATGTTCACACTACCGGATTCGTTGCAAATCTGATAGGTTACATCTTGCTTATATGCGCATCTAAATGATCAACAATTAGCAATTCAGTATAACCAATGATAAAACAGCAATTTATTTTTTCTAAACATAACACAGAAATAGATTTTCTAAAATGGAAAGCTGAATTTTAAAATACTCAATACATGCAATTCAAAAAGCACATGGGATGTGGTTTCATAATTCACCAACCACAATCTATAAAAATACAAAAGATCACACTGTGCTTTGCTAATAGTATTAGTAGGTCCAGCTGCCATCAGCTTGCTTTTGATCTCAGTTTGTCTGAGGAAGGATCTAAAAAAGATGAAAGATGAAAAGTCATTGTTTTGATCAACTTAGAGAAATCTACATATTAACCATTCTTAAAAATGAAATGCAACCTTAAAGCAACTTTTCTGTGGAATGGAAAACTACATCCGGCCAGTTGAGATTACTGTTGAAAAGTGCCCTTTTTGTATGGCCATCTCCCACTTCTTGCTCCAATGCTGATGGTTATGACTCTGATAGTGCACTGGAGCCTGCTCCCAGGCCCCAGTGCCAGTGATCTCTCCCTAAAACTGTTATGTGTAAATTGGCAATCCCAACTGACAAACACTTTACTCCTTCTAATACCCTAGTATATGGTTCCAGTGGTACCCAGGGCATGGGTGCTATAGGAGTCCCCAGGGTTTGCAGCACTGGTCGTGCCACTCTGAGTGACCCACAGAAAATACTCACTGCTGGCCTGGCATTGTTTTTTTTGTAACATATTTTTCTTTGTCATAATGACACACAAACAGATACGGTCATTACATTCCATCTTCTTGTTCTTTGTGATACAAAGTACTACACAGGCTATGTACCCTTGTCTTCCCATCTGTTGCTTTCGTTACGTCTAACATATATAACAGAAAACATTGCTTGTTTTTTTATAAATCGCAATATTGAACCTTTCTGCATACTGAACCTTATCAGAGGTCTAACCTCAGCAATATATATTCCTGGGTCGGTGTATATCTGTTGCCACAATCCCTTAAGGGTAGGAATTCTAACGGGGAGATCTCACTAATAGTGCCTCTCTTTTTGTGTTTTATTTATTTATTTGATTAAAAGAAAAAGCAGAAAAACAAAAGGGACTATCCATGAAATGGAACTAGTAACAAACATATGCATGGTGGCCCGATTTCTTACAGGAGTTAAGAGCTATCTGATCATATTGTGGGCAACTCTAGGTAGGCGGAGGGAAAGAGGGGCAGTTTGGCTTTCAACTTACAACCCCATTCTGTCCGAAAAGTATGGCCAATAACAGGGTTTCCAAGGACTCCTGTTGTTGGGTGCTCTTCTTCTCATTTCAGTCTACTAAATCCGTCTTCAGGTGTCTACTATGTTCAACGCTTCATTCCTTCTCTTATTCGGGACCAGCCCTCCACCCGACCCCATGGTTATAGTCTCACTTCAGTCACCTGTCTGAGACCCATCTGTTTGGCTGACTTCAGAATATCGGTTTCCCCCCCGGGGTGCTCCCAAGTATGCAGGCTCTCCCTGCACTGCTCAGCGATGGGTCACCTTTGCAGGCCTCTCGCCTCCTCTCTGGTTAAGGGCCCCCCCTTTGGCTCCAGCCCATTGTGTCATGTCTCGTCTCCACTCCTCTACTCTTGGGTCCAACGCAGCATTCCAGGCCATGGCTATTATCCTTCTAGCTAGGACTTAAGCCAGATCTAGAAATCTGTTCCCGACTTTCCATTTAGGGGTGTGTGGGAAGAGTCCCAACAAGCAAACCTCAATATTAGTAGACCGTGTACGCCCCAGGGTCCCATTCACGGTAGCCACTACTGCCTCCCAATATGGCCGTAGGCCAGGGCATGCCCATGTCATATGGGCAAAGTCTGCATCCTCATAGCCACACCAGGGGCAACCTCAGGCTCCACCCCCATAAACAACTCTTAGCTTGTGGGGCGTCATTTAGGTCATGTGTAAGTAGTTGAATTGTGTATTACGGGAAATATTTCTAAGGTGTGCAAGCATTTTGTTTCATTCAGGGTTCAATAGTTCCCATTCCAATATCGTCTCCCAGCTCTAACGTAGTCGTGTCAGGGGTTATTGAGACACCTCCGACAGCGAGCAATACAGCCACTTCACTAAGTGGCCAGCCGAACCCAAGGATAACACAGAATGCAATACTTGGTGTGCTTTAGGATCTTCTCCACCTTCTCCCCATAATTCCTAAAATGTGCGTATTAGGGACTCATATTGTAGTTATTGACCTAGGGGGAGGTCTACATCCGCCCCCAAATCCTCCAGGGGAAGAAGAGTACCCTGGTGGTAGAGGTCCCCCGCAGTCGTTAATCCCACCTCAGTCCGGGCTGTCTACTGATCAGCTGAAAATATCGAAATTGGGTCCCCGTTCAGTAATTCGATCAGTGGTAGAACTGGAGAGTACAATGGTGTGCCTGTCGTCTTAACCACTCCTCTACACCAACATCGCAGGGCCATCTCCAATAACGGAGAGTGGTGCGGGATTTCCACAGCTGGATTAAGCAACTTGGCCAGAAGCCATGGGGGGCCCATCTCCCTCCCAGTCTGGTCCATGTCCTCCAATCGTATCCCTTCTAACCAGTGGGCAACCCACTGCATTTGGGAAGCCAAGAAATACAGTTCAAAATCCAGGACTCGCAGTCCTCCCTCTCTCATAGGGCGCTGTAGAGTTGTCAAGGATACCCTGCATCGTCTTGTGTCCCAAATGAGGTTCCTCAGTAGGGAGTCTAGTAGATAAAACCAACTAGCTGGGATTATCATCGGGAGGTTACTACAATAATGTAATAAACGCAGAAGCATGACCATTTTAGATAACGAGATCCAGGCCATTATAGGCGCAAGGAGCACCAGAAGGGGACACAAGCCTTAAAGGACCAAAGTGCCTTTCCAAGATTGCCCTCTCTGAGATCTTTCAGAAAGTGATAAAAATAAATTCCCAGGCACTAAAAGTGGATTGAGCCCAATTAAGGTCAACCCTTGGGGTCTGGGGAGTGAGGGGTCCACTGGGAATAGGCATGTCTTACTTCTATTGACTTTTCAATTTCCCCAGCAGTTCAAGTACCAAGGCCGTGTCTGGTACTTGAACGGCCTTGATAGATCACAAGGTAATCTGCATATAGGGAGATAATATGCTTATGTCCTCCCAGAAGTATTCCTATTCCCTCTCCGCCAAATCGGAAGAACAGCTAGTGGTTTGATTGCAAGAGCAAACAACATTTGTGATAAGGGGCAGCCATGCCTAGTCCCCCGGAAAATGCCATATTGCTGACATAGTCTTACCTGTTCTAACCTACACCATCAGGGCCTCATACATTAAGTTCATGTATTTTAAATAATCATCCCTAGCTTCATCTGTCGCATGGTTTCAAATAGGTAATCCCACTGCATGGTATCAAATGCCTTTTCCAGGTCAATCCACAAAAAGGCCGCCTGCATAAAGGTCTGGACATCTGACTGAAACGGAACAAAGGGATGTATTCGGAGAGGGCATTAAATCGTTCTCGTCAGAGGGAATCAAAGTAGGCATGTGTGGGAGTAATTAAAGTGCTATAACCTTACTAAGGATTTTAAAGTCCATGTTAAACATGGAGAGTAGGCGGAAGTCTCATGGAGAGGCCCTAGGGATAGCTGCCTTGGGGAGAGGGACCATTACTGCATTAGGCAAGGAGTCTGGAAGTCGCCCACGTTTTAGCGATTCTGCATATAGTGTCACTAAGCCGGGGTTCAGAACAGGAGCTTAGTTTGAGTAGAATTCTGCCGGGAGGCCATCTGACCCCGGGGTCTTCCCGGTAGCCATGCTTTTAATGGCAGCTCGATTTCCTGCACCAGCACCGGTCCACCCAGCACCTCCCCTGACTGGGGGTCTAGTTTCCAGAGTGGTAACCCTCCCAGAAATGCTCGGTCAGCGCCATACAGACCTCTATAGTAATCATAAAACATGACGTTTATTCCCTCAGGTTTGTATACAATTTCACCACTTCAGTCCTTTACCTGTGTAATCGGGGATCCTCAGGATTCCAGCCTTATCAGCCATGCCAGTAATCTACCTGGCCTCCCCTCTTCCTCCTGTACTCTTGTGTGATATTCTCTGAGATCATGGCACCTTAACCGCTCTAAAGCTTGGTTATAAAGTGAATGCATCTCTCTCAGGTCCTCTGTGTCCTCAGATACTGTTCCCCTCACATTTACGAGTCAGTGCAATCTATTCTATAGGGTCTGTAATCCTGTTGTATCCCTATCAAGTGTGCTAAGCAATGTCCACGTACCACTGTCTTAAATGCATCCCACTCCACCAGCCCTGTGGACGCTGTCTGCATGTTCTCTATGAAGTAATTGTAGATGGCGAGCTGCAGGGTTTCTTTATAGCAGACATCTTCCAGCGCCCGTGTATTAAGCCGGCACTAAGGGGCGAGTCCCCAAGGGTTTAAACTCCAATAACAAGGGACAGTGATCTGATATTGTGCGTCCTAAGTATTCAGTGTGTGGGACAGCATTACCAAAGGCATGGGAGCACAGAAAGGCATCTATGTACCTGGTACAAGGTTGAGTAGAAGGAATAGTCTCTTGATGAGGGGTGCTGTGTCCTCCATATATTATCCAGTCCCCAGTGCTTCCTCCAATCTCATAGCCCAGCAGCATTACGATGGCCTTGGGCCCCCAGCACTGGAGGAGTCGAACGATCCAACAGAACATCAAGTACACTATTAAAGTCTCCCCAAGGAGTAAGTTTGCCCTGCTAATTCGGCCAAGGGGGCCAACAGTTTATGTAGGAAAGGGACCTGGTCTTGATTTGGGGCATTCACGCTACCTAGTATTATCTCACGTCCCCACAGTCTTACTGCAACCAAAACATAACGGCCCTCTGTGTCAATAAGTGTACGCTGGGGTTCAAATGGGACACCTGCCCTCACCCATATCATGACCACCTTTGCATATTTCGAGAAGGGGGTAGCAAATACCTGTCCTCTCCACCATCTATGTAATTTCCTAACTTCACTTTGGATAAGATGTATCTCCTGTAGCATGGCTATCTGCACTCCACGCAAATATCTATGGATATTGTGTTGTTTGTTTGCCGATTCCAGCCACCTGATATTCCATGTCATAAACTTTAGCGTGTGGTGTAGTGTAGTCATTGCAAATCATAAATTGTTAACCCATCTCTTCCCACACCCCGCCCTTCGACCCATCCTAAAGTGCCATACCAGACCACTCATGCATATAAAGCAAATAGATGCAACATAAGGTAGAAAACATCCCTGAACTGTAACTCTCCTTCCCAAGAGCAGTCTGGCAACGGCCAGCTGCCCAAACCGTGGGTAAACCATTGTGATGAATCAGAAGGCCCAAACCCAAGTTCAGATTCAGTTCTCCAATGGGGGGCAGATTCAAACTTAGAGCAGTATTTCCCACTCTAAATGCATTGGGCCAAGCTCATATTAGTCAGCTGACATCTTGCTCTAACCTACATCAGGATATCGTGTAGGCAGGAGGTTGCCGCTTTTTCCTCCGTCTTCCCACTAAATTATGTCGTCGGCTGACCTGGGAGTGACTTCTGGTATCTGGGTACTGTCCGCTAGAGAAGACTCCGATTAAGAATCCGCATTCCTTTCACTGAATGGGAGTCAGACTCCGATATGTTCTCCGACCCCTTCATGATCGTTGCCACGACCTGTAGGGTGGCTGCTCTTTCATTCTCAGTTTGTGATGGGCTGGGTTTTTGGTTGGGCCTCACTTGGGTCACCTCCGGGGTCTCCTCCTCTTTCCCCTACGTGCATATGTTCAATTCTGTCTTTAGGACGTTGCGTCCCAGTCCTATAGGATTCTATCCAGTCCCAGGCAGCCGTGTGATCTTAGCAGAAATTAGTCTTGCCTTCCAACATGATCTGCAACCTTGTGGGAAACATCAAGAAGTATTGTAGGCCTTCCTGACTTCAAAAAAAGATGTTTTCCTCCTTCGCACATCAATGGTGTAATTGGGAAATATGGAGACCTTACTGCTATTAACCATAAAGGTGCCGGTGGATCTAGCTTTGTGGAGCAATATGTCGCTGTCTCTATAGTGAAGGTGCCGCTCCACCACCCAGCGCGGAGGGCGGGCGGGCTGGTAGTATGTGTGCTCATTCAAATGCGTAAAGGGCAGAAAGACTCTCCAGAGCCACCACTGATTTAAACCAATGTTCCAAATAGGCGACCATGTCCATGGTGTTAACCCCTCAGGTAGCCCAACCACCCGAATATTGGTGCGCCTATTGCACCCTTCTGCCTCTTCTGCTCTGCGTTTAAGCACGCAAACCCTGTCCATAAGTTCTGTTATCTGGAGAGATGTTGTTAATTGCGCAGGGTAGAGATCAGCAAGGGAGGATTCTGCCTCTTTGACTCTATCAGCTAGCTTGTGGTATTCCACCCGAAGTAGACCCAACCCCTCCGACACCGAGCTGATGTTCTAGTGTATTGTAGATTTAGTATCAGCTATGGCTCCAAGGGTTTTATCCAATTGCTGCTGCACAGAGTCACAGGAGGTTCCTGGTTCTTGCTGTTGCGCATCTGGGGTCTCCCCAGGTCAGCAGGTGCTTCTGACTGCCTGACTGTGGTTTTGCCCATTCTCCTCGATGGATATTACCAAGCAGGTGTGTGGAAGGATCCCAGCTCTTGTCTCTCAAGCGGACATTGGGGGAATAATATGTGGCCAGGCGGGAGAATCCTGAGAGAGCCAGTAGTTTTGTTGGATAAACCAATGCACCCCTTGCAAGGATCCCGCCTTCAATTGCAGGATCTCCAGAGTGCCTCTGGGAGGAGGGGGTAGGGGGGACGGACCTTAATCTGGTGTTCACTGTCTCACATCTTACACCAATTGGTCACATCACTGTCGAAAAGCGTGGCTGCCATGCAGTGTGCGGGCTCCGTCGAATTACTCCTTCACACATTCAACACTGTTCATTGATCCTCATTATTTCATGCTGCTGTCTCAGCGCAGCCCCCAGGTGCGGTGCATTCCCCAATGCATAGCACCTGCCTTTGACGGCCAGGTTTTCCTACTTGGGTCGCCACCGCTTAACCTTCGGAGTCTAAAATTTACTAGTTTCAACGTGTGGCCTCAATCCCTGCAGCATGAGGTAAATGAGTCTGACACCAGGCTTTTGTTTATTGCAGCTGGGCACTCCAGTTACGCCACCGGACCCCGGCTAGGGCCCCAGAGTTTCCTCCCCTACTGAGGCTTATCTCCCTTTGTCTCCAGTAGCCCCCTGACCGGCTTTTTAAGCTACAGTCGCACTGATTCCAGTTTGCAGATGACCAGGCCCCCCGCCATACCGGTGGCCCTTACACATGGCCACAGGTGGTCGGTACTCTTCCCCCAGATGGAGGCAGGAGTACATCCATACTTGCATGCAGGACTTCATCTCCTCTGGACCCCGCCCTGGTATCTCCTGTACGTCCACTAGGCTGCACCATCCTCTCTGACGGAAGTACAAGTAGGGCTACTCTTCTCTTCCGTGGCTGATGTAGGACGAGGGCGGTCCAGTCCCCGGCTCCTCTCTGCTCAGCAAACGGGATCTCTGACCTGGTTCTTCACCACAGCGACTCGTGCCGCTCTTCTCCACAGCACGTTTCCCCTCAGGCGAGTCTCCACCTAGGGGGGGCCGCAACTCCGCCAGCTCAACATACCATTTTGGCTGGCTTCAGCTTTCACACGTCTCTCCCAGCTTTGGGACAGTAGAAGTCAGCTTTGCCGCCAACCTGTGGCACGGTGCCTGCCACATCTGTTAGTCGTTCTTGTGCTGCGATGATGAAGGCACCACGAGACAGGATTAATGCTGGGCTGCCACGGAGCAGCAGGCTTGGCGTCTGCTATCTCTGGCTGCTAGTCACTGCCATTGCTGACTGCCAGATCAGTGCAAACTGCTCAAACTCACCTTTTCCCTCACTGTGTGTGGCAAAGTCCATCTAATATCAGTGATATATGCCAGTCACCCCTAAGGAAGGCCTCCTAAAGCCAGGAGGCAGGGCACATTATATCAAAAGGTGTGGACATGTAAGTACAAGCTTATATGTACCTAAGGCCACTATAAATGATAGGCGGTCCATAGGATAACAAGGGCAGGCACCCAGGCAACCCCGAGGTTGGCAGCTCCAGGATGGTACCACCTAAATATGTAATTTATGGTATCATACAACCTGCCTTCTCACCCTGATGTGAATATTGTGTTGACAATGATGTGACATGCACCCAGGTGGCTACCTTAAAGGTTGCCCCAGCTCCTCTGTGGTCTGGCTGGCAAGCCCGCTGTTCCCACACTTGCTGCAGCCAAAACAGGGTTCTGACCTCCTGCCAGGCAGTGTGATAACTCCCAGGAGTCAAGAACAAAGGCCTGGGCAGGAAGGCAGTCACAATTACTCCCTCCTAGGCAGGCTAGTAAATTGACACATCAAGGCAGAGACCTTCAATAACTAATCTACACCGCCTCTGATATGTATCAGACCTGACTCCCAGAGGAGGAAACAGCCCTCCTAAAGGCATATTTGAGCCCAGACACGCAGGAAATTAGTTAGTCAAGGAGGTGTTCACCCCCAGAAGGCTAGCCACACCTCCAGCGTGGGCAAACTGGTCTGTACATTAAAATTAGATTTCTACCATCTTTAGGAGTGACAGATTAGAGGGTTATGGGTAGAAAAAGTAACCCCCTCACCTTCTGATGTCACCTCAGGGGCCAAAGAGCTGTAGGTACTAGCAGCCCATTGGCTACTTGCTCCTTAGTTATAGAGTCCTTACCCTAAAATTAACTCCAGGCAAAGGAGACCAGATCAGTCGTCGGAGTCGCGTTGGTTGGGATGACGTTGTGGTGTCTAGACCCTGCCCCTGACGTCAGTTCTGACACGACTTTCCACACCAGAAGCACAGAACCACGCAAGACACTGACGACTGGTGCGCTAAACTAGAGCCCTGAAAGGGAATCCCTGTACCTATAAGTCAGTTCGCAGAGCCGGGAGGATGGGTGTGTTGGTAAGGAATCTACAACTAACATATGTCTCTTACAGATACATTGCTAACGAAGGTAAGTAACTTGTTCATCTGAAAGAGACTGTTAGTTATAGATTCCTTAGAATAGATACCCCAGGATACCAACCCCAGGGGAGGGTCTGCAAACTAAGTTCACACCAGAAAGTCTTGGAGGTCAGAACGGGCAAAATAGCCGTCCCTCTGGACTTGGCTGTCCAGGCAGTAATGTCAGGTGAACGTGTGTAAAGATGCCCATGTGGCTGCCTGACAGAAGTCAAGGAGTGGAACTCCGCGAGCAAGAGCAGCCGTAGCTCTGGTAGAATGAGCACAGAGCCCATCTTCAGGTTCCTTTCTCGTGAAAGTGTAACAGATTTTTATACAAAGGACAACCCATCTAGAGATGGTCACCTTTGGAATGACTGGACCTTTCTTGGCACTCACATAGCCAATGAAGAGTTGATCGTCCACCTGGAAATCTTTAGTGTGATCAAGGTAGAAACATAGCGCACGCTTGTGGTCCAACCGGTGCAGTCTCTCCTCTTCTTTGGAAGGGTGTGGAGGTGGGAAAAAGGTGGGCAAGGTAATGGCTTGTCCAATGTGAAAGGGCATTACCACTTTGAGAAGGGACAAAGGCATTGTATAAAGTACCACTTTTCCGGATGCACAGAGAAGAAAGGGGGCTTAGGAGAAAGAGCTTGGAGCTCACTCACTCTGTGTGCAGAGGTGATGGCCACAAGGAAAGTTGTCTTCACAGTGAAGAGCCTGAGAGACAGTTGTGAAAAGGCTTGAAGGGACCCCACATAAGGTAGATTAAGACCAAATTCAAGTCCCACTGGGGCATTAAGAAAGGAGAAGTAGGAAAGAGATGAGTAATGCCCTTGAAGAATCACTGTACAATAGCGGACTTGAGCAAATATGACTGATCTGGAAGCCGAAGGAAAGCAGTGATGGACAAAAGATAGCCCTTTAGAGTGCCCAGGGCAGAACCCTGCTGGGCCAAAGAATGTATTTACAATAGAACCTCTGAAAGAGGGGCAGAAAGGGACTCAACAGTCTTTGCTGTGCTCCATGCCACAAATGTATTCCATCAACAAATGTATACCATCTTAGTGCAGAAATGCCTGGTTGCCAAGATGACGTCAGACTTCAGGTGGAAGGTCAATAGCTTTCAACTGTCGCCGCTCAATCTCCACGTAAGGAGGTGGAGGCTGGACAGGTTCGTGAGAAGGACCCTCCCCTGCTGTTGTGACAGAAGATCCTCCTGAAGAGGCAGTCTGAGTGGATGATCGGTGGCCATGCTCAGGAGCTCTGTGTCATGACTCCACCCAGGAGCGGCGGGAAGGGGGACTACACCTACCAGCATGCACTTGGGCAGGCAACCGGCTCTTCCCGGAGAAGGGGCTGTTATATCTGCCCGTCCTCCAGGGGGATCCAGTGCTTGTCACTGACTAGAGTCAGTACATACTGGATTACGTTGTAGAAGCACCTCTGCTGCTTCTTGCCCCGCTGAACTGAGAACGCGGTGAAGCCCTGTATTGTTTCTCACTGGCCGCGCTTCTCAAGTCGCCTGCATTTCCTGCCTGCCTGCCATTCCCTGAACAGACCTGAGGGCTGATGCACGTGAGGTAGGAACAGGGTGTGCTAATGCTCCTCGAGCCAACCGTGGTCCCGCTACGGCGTGTTAAGAGACCGAACCCCACCAAGACAGTGAGCACGGACGCAAACGCACAAGGAGGATTTCCTCGCTGCGCTCACTCACTCATTGCCATTCTTGGCCCTGTTATTTTGTTTGTCACACAGAGGGAGGAACAGCGCCGCAGCCAGCCCAGCGTGAGAAATATCACGCCAATCGTGCCTACCTCTGCATTTACCCGTGATTTAGCGCAACTCTCAAAGAGAGAGCTTTCCGCGCTGACTTTGTTTTCAACTTTCCTTTTGACGTACCTGCTCCTGTTTTGTGGCCATCTTCCTAAAGGACTTTAACTTAGAAATGCTGGTGAGTCCCCCTGCTGGGAGAGAGGGAGGTTTACTAGCTGTGTTGGAGGGGAGAGAGGAAGTGTGATAGTGACTACTGAAGTAATGTTGTTGGTTGTCTCCCACCTGCAGCACACAGTGAGGAGGTGATGGGATTACCTTAGTGTACGCGCATGCCTAGAGGTCCTGGAACCAGAGTCCCGCCAGGAAGAAGGCAGCAGTGTTTTATTTCCGTTACTCCTTGTTATTTTCCCCTATCCCTTGTGCAGTGCAGGGTGGAGTGTTTCACATCCCCTTGTGGGGCAGTGTAAAGGGGCTTTGGGATATCTGCATCACCCCCGCTGGATCTGTCTAAGAAGGTTAGTGTAACCTGACACTCTGGGTACCAGACTCTTCATGCCCAGTCCAGAGCCACAGGAATGACTTGGGCCCGGTCATACTTGATCTTCTTCAGCACTTTTGGCAGAAGTGGTACAGGCTTCTGATGGCCCTGGAAGGTCGAACTAGGATGGTTTGGAGGTGGCTGCAGGGGTAGGAAGGGTGGACTGGCCTGCCCGCTGGCTCCCAGACCCACGTCTCTGGGTCCCACATCTGTGGCCACGATGAGACTGGGTAGCATGCGTGAACTGGTGGCTGATCTTGGCTGGACGTGTTGGGGTGCCCCTTCCGTAGCCACGAAAGGCGCGAAAAGCAGACTGAGGTGGACGGGTCATCGCTGTAAGGCCCAAGGACCTGGCTGTAGCTCGAGAATCCTTAAAGTGCTCCAGCACCGAGTCGGTCTTGTCACCAAAAAGGTGATGGTCATCAAAGGGCATGTCCTGTAGGGTTACCTGGACATCCCCCAAAAAGCCAGTCGTCCTCAACCAAGTTTAGCTCTGTAGGGCTACCGACGTGGCAATCATTCTGCCCAGTGAGTTGGTGGTATCCAGTCCACAGCGAATTGTGAATTTGGCTGCTTCTCTCCAATCTGCCACTGCATGGGAGAGAACGGCCCGGGCCTCCTCCGGGCACTGAGGCAGCACCTGCGCAACCATATCCAAGATGGTATGGGCGTATCGGCCCAAGAGGTATGCAGTCTTCACGAACCGCAATTCCAAGCTGGAAGAAGAGAACATATGATTCCTACGATGACCCAGCCTCTTGGATTCCCTATCTGGGGGAGTAGAAGGAAATGCGCCCTTAGATGAAAAGGCTTGGACCACCAAGCTCTCGGAGGGTGTTGGGTGAGGAACACTGGGTCGCCCGGAGCCGGACGGTGGGCAATCGCGTTTCACAGAAGCCCCTGAGCTAGGCTTGGACCAGGTGCCCAGAAAGACGTCAGTGAGGGCTTCACTGAATGGCAAAATGGGCTCAGATGAAGTTTCTGCCAGTTGAAGCACCTTCGTCAGGAGATTAGTCCTGACTGCCACTGAAGGGCCAGGGCCTCAGCTGCCCTTCTCACCACCACAGCATAGGAAGTTCCCTCCTCGGTAGCCACAGTAGAGGGAGAAATCATGCCAAATTCAGGAGAAGTGTCCAGACCACTGGCGTCACCTAGGTCCTCTCTCCAGTCCAACTCGTCGAACTGGTCTGCTAAAGGGTCAGAAGACCCCTTCCAGTCCTCATCACCACCCTCAGGACGATACAGAACACCTGGCTATGAACAAGGAAACTAAAGTACCTTCCAGCGTTGGATTCAACATCGGCCAACATCGGTCCGGCTCCATCTCAGGGATGAGCATGGGGATGGCGTTGGCAGGGGGCATGGCCGGGGCCGGGGCGTTGTCGTACCGATCAGCACCGGGGAAGGTCGAGTAAGGTCGGCAAGCATCGATCCGATATAGGCCTGGATCCACAGGAGCCCTCCGGCGCCGGAAATGCTGGCATTGAAGGCCCAGGGCCCCCAACTGGCTCCGCAGGGCCCGAAGGCCCACCAGCGGAGTCGGATCACCCAAACACATGGTGGAGGGCTTCGTAGAACATACGAAGCTAGGCAGGGGATGCTCCGGCTCCCAGAAACTGGGGGAGGCGCGAGTCATCCCTGAGTCAGGCACCATAGACGGAGGCTTAGAGTAACGACGCTCCGGGTCCCGCGTCGTGTCGGCCGACCGACGGGGTGAAAACAAAGAGTGACATTACTTCTTCGCCTTCTTCTTATGCTTTGACTTACTGAAGAGTGCGAAGACTTGGACGAGGTGTGATGGCTCCGCTCCCGGTCTCGTGACCTTTCTCTTAAGCGAGACCGGGAGTGACTTGGATTCGACTTCCGGGCCTCCAAAAGCTTTTGGGACCGCTCCGGCAAAGACTTTGGATTCAGGACCCAACAGTCGGAGCACGACTTTGGGTCATGGTCACGCTCCAGGTACCAAAGGCACACGAGGTGCGGATCGGTCACGGACATCAGTTTGTGACAGGAGTCACAAGGTTTAAAGCCGGTCCGACAATGGGACATCCCTCACGCACCAGGAGTCGAGGACTCGAACAAAGATGTTGAAAAAAGTCACAAAAAGTTTAGTCGAAAAATGACTAAGGGACAAGCTCTCTCCGGATCTGCGCTAGGCTGGCGCAGAAAAAGAAGGAATTGAAGACAGCGAGCAGGGGGGGCGTCTATGTAGACACTGCAACATCATCCTGGCTAACACGATGCCGACGACGGAAGTGGAGTTGCCAATGCCACCAACCGACATGCAGGGGTACTGCTAAGAAAAAATTCTCTGGATCCAGTCTGACTCCTGGGAGTAATTCTAAGGTAAGGAATCTATAACTAACAGTCTCTTCCAGATCTAGGATTTAAGGTACACCCTTGACATCAGAACCTCAGTATTGAAAGAGCTACATCAAAGAGAACAGAAGAAGAGAGCCATGTCTGCAAGAACACAACTTGCCCAAAGCAAAGCACAAGTTATTACTTGTGTAACGATATATCTGTAGGAGACATTAGTTAGTGATAGATTCCTTACCTTAGAATATCCCCAGGCGTCAGACTGGATCCGGAAACTTTTGCGTAGCAATACCCCTGAGCGTCGGTAGGCGCCGTCCGCGGCTCCGCGTCCGTTGTCTGCGTCGTTAGCGCCGGAGTGACATCGCCGGAGTACTTAGACGCCGCCCTCGCACGCTGACGTCAGTTCTGATACACAGCTTTTCCGCGCCAGATACGCAGAGCCATGATAGAACCAACACTGGTGCCATGAAACTAGGGCCCTGAAAGGGGATGACCTTAACCCTAGATATCGGTTCGCAGAACGAGGAGGATGGGTGGGTCGGTAAGGAATCTATCACTAACTAATGTCTCTTATAGATATATCGTTACACAAGTAGTAACTTGTGCATCTGAAAGAGACACGTTAGTGATAGATTCCTTACCTTAGAATAGATACCCCAGCAATACCAACCCCGGTGGTGGGTCTGCGAACCAATAATCACACCAGAAAGTCCTGGAGGACGGAACGGCCAAACAAGCCATCCCCCGGACTTGACCTTCCAGGCAGAAGTGTCTCGCGAACGTGTGCAACGAGGCCCACGTAGCTGCCTGACAAATGTCCTGCAAGGGAACTCCCCGGCCCAGGGCAGTAGTAGTCGCCGTGGCCCGAGTGGAGTGGGCCCTAAGCCCAACAGGAGGTTCATTTTTAGCCAAGGAGTAACACGCCTGGATGCACAATACGATCTACCGAGAGAGGGTCCGCTTGAGCACCGCCCGTCCTTTCTTAGCGCCCACGTAACCAACAAACAGTTGGTCATCCACCCGGAACTGGCATGTGCCATCCAGATAGTAAGAGAGCGCACGTTTTGGATCCAGACGGTGGAGTCTCTCTTCCTCTTTCAAGGGATGCGGAGGCGGAAAGAAGGTGGGCAAGGTGATGGATTGCCCGATGTGGAAGGCTGTGACTACCTTGGGCAGGAAAGAGGGTCTTGTCCGCAACACAACCTTGTCCAGATGGACCGAAAGGAAAGGAGGTTTGGAAGAAAGAGCCTGGAGCTCACGCTCCTGGCAGAGGTGATGACAACCAGGAAAGCAGTCTTCACAGTAAGAAGACGGAGAGGACAGTTATGAAGTGGCTCGAAGAGAGCGCACATCAGAAAAGTAAGTACAAGGTTCAAGTCCCACTGAGGCATCACGAATGGAACAGGAGGGAACATGTGTGTGATGCCCTTCAAAAACCTATTGACAATTGGGGACTTGAACAAAGATGGCTGATCAGGTAGCCTTAAGAACGCGGAAAGGGCAGAAAGGTAGCCCTTGATAGTGCCCAGAGCAGAGCCCTGCTGGGCAAGAGAAAGAAGGAAGAGGAGAACCTCAGAAAGGGGGGCAGAGAGTGGATCCACAGCCTTTGCTGTGCACCATGCCACAAATCTGTTCCACCTGCAGGTGTATACCGACTTTGTGGAGGGACGCCTGGCTGCCAGAATGACATTACAGACTTCAGGAGGCAAGTCAAATGGCCTCAACTGTCGCCGCTCAATCTCCAAGCTTGTAGGTGGAGACTGGACAGGTTCGGGTGGAGGACCGTCCCCTGCTGCTGCGACAGCAGGTCCTCTTGAAGAGGCAGACGAATCGGGGGATTGACAGACATGCTGAGTAGCTCTGGATACCAATATCTTCGTGCCCAGTACGGAGCCACAAGGATAACCTGGGCCCGGTCGCGCCTGATCTTCTTCAGCACTCTGGGCAGAGGTGGTATAGGTGGAAAGGCGTACAATAGACCGCAACTCCACTCGCGACGAAAAGCGTCTCCGAGCGAGTGCCGCCTTGGAAATTCCAACGCGCAGAACTGATGACATTGCGCGTTCTCTTCTGTGGCGAATAGATCTAACCAAGGCTCTCCCCACTGCTGAAAGAGGCCTCGCGCCACGTTCGAGTTCAGACGCCATTCGTGATCCATCATGCACCGACGGCTGAGTTTGTCCGCCCTGGCGTTCAGAGAACCTGCCAGGTGTTGAACCACCAGGGTCATGCCCTGATGTTCCAGCCACTGCCAGAGGCACAGAGCCTCCTGGCAGAGGGTCCACGACCCCACCCCGCCCTGTTTGTTGCAGTACCACATGGCGGTGGTATTGTCCGTGAACACCTGCACTACACTCCCCCAGACAGAGGGGAGGAATGCCTTCAGTGCAAGTCGGATCGCCCGCAGCTCCAAAAGGTTGATGTGGAGCTGGGACTCCGCCGGAGACCAGAGGCCTCTGATCTCCACCTCTCCCATGTGGCCCCCCCAGCCCTGGAGGAATGCGTCCGTTACAACTATGTGCTCCGGTTGGGGTAGGGAGAGGGATCTGCCGCTGACCCAATCGCGGTCCGTGAGCCACCACTGCAACTGTCTTGCAGTGCCCTCCGAGATCAAGACATGGTCGGACAAGTTGCCCTGATGCTGGGCCCACTGACACTTCAGGTCCCACTGCTAAGCCCGCATCCGCCACCGGGCGTGATGCACCAGAAGGATGCAGGAGGCCATCAGCCCCAGAAGCCGCAGCGTCAACCTGACCGAGACTCGGGATAAAGGCTGAAAGATCGGAATCAGAGCCTGAATATCCCGAACCCGCTGTTCGGGAGGATAAACCCGAAACTGCGCCGAGCCTAGAACCGCTCCGATGAAGAGGAGCTTTTGAGAGGGACACAGGTGTGACTTCGGCACATTGATGGAGAACCCCAGCAGGTGCAGTCTGGAGTCGGCCGTAGTCTGGAGGTGGCTGACGACTGTCTGGGGCGAGCCCGCCTTCAACACCCAGTCGTCGAGGTAGGGGAAGACTGAAACCCCTAACGTGCGCAGATGAGCTGCGACCCCCTGCCATCACCTTTGTGAACACGCGTGGGGCGCTGGTAAGACCGAAGGGGAGCACGGTAAATTGAAAGTGCTCGAGGCCTACCGTAAACCGCAGGTAACGCCGGTGGGCTGGCAGGACGGGGATGTGAAAATAAGCGTCCTGCAAGTCCAAAGCTATCATCCAGTCTCCAGGGTCTAGGGCAGCTAAGACCTGAGCCAATGTCAGCATCTTGAACTTCTCCTTCCGGAGGAAGCCGTTGACGTTCCGCAGGTCCAAGATAGGGCGCAGGCCCCCTTTTGCCCTTCTTGGGTACCAGAAAGTAGTGGGAGTAACAACCACACCCTACTTCTGGCCCAGGAACGCGCTCGATGGCCCCCTTGGCCAAGAGGGCCGTAACTTCCTCTTGTAGAAGTTGCAAGTGATCCCCCGACACGCGGTGGTATTGCGGTGGCATGGCTGGAGGGGTCGCCTCGAAGGGGAGGGAGTATCCCCTTCGGACGATTTGCAGCACCCACATGTCCGACGTGACAGTGCGCCAGTGGAAGTGGTGATGGCGAACCCTGCCCCCCACTGGCGTCACATGGGCCGGAAAGCACGGACTAGGAGGGGTTTGAGGTGGATGCTGCAGGGGGAGGTGTGGACTGGCCTCGCGGTTGTCCCCGACCGCCGCCACGGCAGTTTCCACGGCCACCACAGCGCTGTGTATTAGTCTGCGGTGCGTGGCTGGCAGCACGTGTGGGGGCGCCCCTTCCTTGGCCACGAAAGGAGCGAAAGGCACCCGTTTGCTGGCGTGGGGCCGAGATGCCCAAGGACTTGGCCGTAGCCCTGGAGTCCTTAAAACGCTCAAGCGCATGGTCTGCCTTGTCGCCAAAGAGGCGACGGCCATCAAACGGCATGTCCAGCAGGGTGGCCTGGACATCAGCCGAAAAGTTGGCGGTCCTCAACCAGGCGTGGCGTCGAACCGCCACCGTCGCTGCCATCGCTCTGCCCAGTGTGTCCGTGGTATCCAGCCCACACCGGATGGAATAACGTGCCGCATCTCGACCCTCCGCAAGGGCTTGGGCGAGTTTAGCCCAGCCTCCTCCGGACATTGTGGCAGCACGTCCGCGACGTGTCCCACAGAGTGTGGGTGTAGCGGCCCAAGAGGCACGCGGTATTGACTGACCGCAGTCCCAAACTCAGGGACGAGAACACCTTCTTACCGAATTGTTCGTACCTCTTGGATTCCCGATCGGGCGGAGACGTTGGGAATGTGGTCTGGGAAGTAGAGGCCTGGATAACCAGGCTATCGGGGTGGGGTGGATGGACAAGAAGCAAGGGTCGCCCAGAGCCGGGCGGTAGCGTCTGGCCACGTTCCTATCTACAGGCTGACCTGTAGCGGGCTTGGACCAAGTTCCCAAAAGAACGTCACACAAGGCCTCATTAAATGGCAGCAGAGGCTCAGTGGAGCTTGCCTGCGGTTTAAGGACCTCAGTGAGGAGGTTAGTCCTCACGGCCGTGACGGGGAGCTCAAGGCCCAATGCCTTGGCTGCCCGTGTCAACACTGTAGGCAGCTCCCTCCTCCGAAGCCACGGTTGGAGGGGAGACAAAACCAGTGTCTGGTGACGTGTCCAAGCCACTGGCATCCCCAAACTCATTGTCCAGTCCAGTTGAGACTGGCACTCCTGTGCCAGAGGGTCCACAGACCCCTCCCAATCACCCTTGTCACCCATCACCTGAAATTCAGGTTCAACGGATGGGGCCGGTTCGTTGAAATAAAAGTCTCCATACGACGTCGAGAGCGGCGCCCAGCGGGGCGACACCCTAGGGGCCGGCGTCGGTGAGGTCGACCGGCGACGACCCGGATCCGGAACCGTATCTAGTGGAGGCCTGCGGCGCCGAAGTGCCCGACGGCGTCAGAGCCGAAACACCCAACCCGCTAGGCCCCCCAGCCGGGACCGCTGGGCCCGAAGGCGCCACGGAGCCCGGCAGAGGAGGGAGAGACCTCATGGCCATGAGGTACCGCTCGACCTCCTCAGGCGTTGCACCTTGCCATGGGACCGGAAAGTATGGGGCAGGTGGCGACGCCCGCGACTCCGTCGGAGCCGCGTGGGTGGTGTCACCCGAACCCCCGGCCGCATCGCGCGAGCGTCGGGATGGGTCGGAAGAACGATGACGCCTTTCCGACTTCTCATGCCTCTTACCTGAGGACCTGGATCCTGAAGACCGATGCCGACTCCCGGAGCTACGAGGGCTCCGACCCCGCGACCGGTCCCTCAACCTCCTGTGGGACCGGGACCTCGAACGGCGCAGGGCCGACTGCCGGAGCTCAAGCCGCTTGCGTGACCGCTCCCGTCTAGCCTTAGACGTCAGGGCCCGGCAGTCGGAGCAGGTTCGGTCGTCGTGGTCGAGGCCTAGACACTGAAGACACCGGCGATGGGGATCGGTAACCGCCATCATGCGGTCACATGCGGTGGAGAAGTGTGGCTTAATGGTTAGAGTGGCAGACCCTGATGCAGAGGTCTAGCCCGGGACCAGGGTTCAATTCCTGCCTCGGCGGGTCTCTGGCTCAATTTCCTCGGACCTGATAATTCTCGCCTCGGTGCCCATTCTAATCATGGGTCCCACTCTGCAACTCTGGGCAATAGCTTGCTTAAGCTCCACAACGACCCCAACAACGCTAGGATGCCTGGCTTCACCCTTGGGGTGCCCAGGAGTGGGAAAAGCCAGGAAGGGTTCCACAGCGGTATGCGTACAAGCGCCGAGATGCCTCATGGGTGATTCGTGCGCTATACAAGTACTAAACATTTACATTTACACTTGGAACAGGGTTTGAACCCAGGCATCCCTACCGGCACCGTAGGAGTCGTAGCGACTCGAGAAAAACAAAAGTTTAGTCAAAAAGTGACTAAGGGGCAGAGCTTCTCCGGATCTGTGCTAGCTGGCGCGGAAAAAAGAAGAACTTACGTCAGCGTGCGAGGGCGGAGTCTAAGTACTCCGGCGACGTCATTCCTGCGCTAACGACGCCGACGATGGACGTGGAGTCGCGGACGACGCCTACCGACGCGCAGGGGTATTGCTACACAAAAGTTCCCGGATCCAGTCTGATGCCTGGGGATATGCTAAGGTACGGAATCTATCACTAACGGGTCTCTTACAGATACAGGGATACCCTACACCTGAAGCAATGCTCTTGGAATTACCTGAACGAGACTTGTCCCCGAGACACAGGAACCCGCATGGAACCCTGAAGCACTCTCAGGCTCCACTGGGCTATTGGTACTAGTCCCTTGTAAACTACAGGTAGAATAATGCTCTGGAACCAAAGAATCACTAGCCATCGGGCCCTCCGAGGGACCGCCTTAATGCAGAAGGTCTATTGCATTGCATGAACTGTAGTCCTGCTTTCTACGAAGTTACAGACAGCTACTGCATTCCCCGGGACCACCGGACATCGAAGTACCTTTCTGCTGTACTTGCCAAGGCTTGTTGGTTGCCAGTCAGCAACTCCATTGACTTTCACACCGTAGTTGTTTTTGCATCTATTCCCCCTGCACCACCATTTCAGCGGTAAAAGCAGCACTCCTGCTGCTCCTGTTCAGCACCAGGGATAGCCAGGACAACACTGCACCAAGGTTTCACAGACCAGGTAAATCTGAACTGACTGTCATGGCTTGGTCCTGGGCCCTACATCACCTTTACCCTGCCAAGATACCATGCAACTCGACCTGCAAGTGACTGATTGTCACTAGCAGGTTTTTGCATTGACTGCTATGATAACGTTTCACTGTTATTATTTTGCACTGCTTTTATATTGCTTCAAAAATCTATAACTCTGATTATATGTATGATATTCCGTCCATTTTCTAGTTTAAATTAAGATAAAAATAGACTCTATTTTTATAAATTGGTGTGGGATTTCTCTCCAGTCATGTCAATTACTTATAGTTCATGTTGGTACTTTGAAATGCTAAACACATGTTCCTCTAGAAAAAACCTGATAGCTCTTTGCCACACTACCAGGACTGAGCTAAGGATATATTAGTATGAATCCATGGACCATCTTTGGGGTCTCATGATAGTATTACATGGTGTGGTCTAAACCCAACCACATAATATTCCACCTTCCTACAATTAGGACTCTTGAAATCTCTGGTATGTGCAGAAGTATGCAGCTTCTATATGAGCATAACAAATGATCTTACCAAAATTGGAATCTGAGCACAGTAAACTATATAACGAGTTCAGCAGCAGGCACAGTGGACTCCCTGAAGCTACAGGTTAACAGAGCTTTCCTGCACCATCTCTCTCAAGCAGGGCCGGACTGGGAACCAAAACCGTCCCTGGCAAAGTGCTCGGGTGGGGGTGGGGGTGGGAGGAGGCGGGGTTGTGGGTGCCGCCGAGCTCTTGCTGCAAAAACGGCCCTCTGCGAATCTGGCCTGACGAAGTGCCTTGCTCACCGTCGAGAGAAAATCCTCCAGAAAAGTTTCTACGTGTGAAGGTAATATTTTTAGTGAGGCCTCCCGTTTAGTGTATTCAAGCAGGGCTCCATCACTGTCAGCCTGAAACTTTGACTTTGTCCAGGTCAAGCTTAACAGATGTCCCAAGTTGGCACTTTGTTTTTAACAACTAGAAAGTAGTTTATCTTCAAAAATGGTTTGGTGTCATTTTACAGATGAAAATATTTTTTTAAAAATTGAAATTGGTGTGGGATTTATATTGTGTGTTGTGTCTTATTTAATGTATTTATGTTTTTAAATGCTTTACATACCTGCCTCCTAAATTAAGCCTGCCTGCTCGCAGCCAGCTTACCAAGGGTTGAGCCAAGGGCTAATGTTTTGAGACCCGGACTAGACCTTATATTTGATTGGTGGCCTAATTGCTAGTGGTGGATGCATACTTACCCCTGCTAATAATCAATTTTCCAACAATTAATTAATACATATTGACACACTTCTGTTTTTACAAATAACATATTATACAATATCAGTGTCATAAAAAGGAATAACATTTAATTAAAAAGTAAACATTTTCATTTTATTACCATTTTATTGCGGAAAAAATATATATTTTTAATTATAATGTATTACGGTACCATTGCGTAGTTATTGTTTTGGACATTTATGATGACATTTATATTTCTTAGGTGGACTAGCTCCATTTAAAGAAAAAGACATTGTGTCTTTCAGCAATCCTGTTTGCCCGAGGGTTTGTTCCATCCTGGCATCCGGATACCTCCTCCTATTCTACCTATTCTAGGTAAGCCTTTAGGAGCAACTATTGGAGTTTTTACAGGGTGTACCTGTGGTATGCACACTCCAATTCCACAGGAGTCTGTACTGTTAGGTGTGGGTGTTGTTTTACCCAAGATCTTGTGTTAGCCGGTAGGAGGTCCAAATATTGTTCTAAATAAATCTATTCCATAATCTCCTCTAGCGAGGAGAAGGTAGGTTATAGCCAGCGGTTTCCTAGGTCTCTAAGCCTATAATAGAGAGACCTGGGGTTGTCGCCCCGTCAACTTCTCGTTACGAAAACGGCTCCTACAATATTCTTGGTCACACCCTAGTCTTTCAAGTATAGGCCTTTTTGGGTTTCGCAGTTGCTTGTTGCTTTCGTCCCCCTTCTGTCTTCCCTTATTCTGCCGAACGCGTGCAGCCCTACCTCCCTCCTATCCATTGAAAGTGCTCTTGGCTTCAGCAGTGGTTGTTAGCTGAATTATATGTAACAACAATGACTTTGTGGACGGTAAATAATAGTGAAAATGCCTCCGTTGTAAATGTGAAATTACTATACCATGCCATTAGAAACGTTAAATAAAACTATTTGTAAAAAACGTACTTTTATTTATTGTGGACTTGAGAAAATGTCTAAAAGCTGGTAATGTTTGGCAGCAAGTGCCCATGCATCAGCATTAATCACTGCAGACCTGTTAAATGTAGAGCGTGCACTCTGATTTTCACACTCCTGCCCTGTTGCGGATCCCCATGGCATGCATTCTCTGATCACTAGCAGGTGATTGTATTTTCTGATTAGCGGAGTGGCACCTGCATAACAAAGGAATCTCGCCATGCAGTCTGCCAAGTTCCACGCATTAAGGAGGAAGCTATCGCATTTTAGCGTGGTGGTCTGCATCAGCACACTAAAACGTAAATTCATGCATTCATAGGTCGTCTCACACCACCGGCGCTGACATGCAGACACAAGCGGGATGGAGCACCGTCCAAGCACTTCATGATGAGAAACTGCACGCTGCTGTGGCAGTGCGTGCGACTGAAGCACTACTACTGCACACTGTGCAGAAAAATAAGTTACCATATGCCGGCCTGGGGGCACAGAGAGATGCGCGGGCTGCAACATTATCGAAGCTGCCGCAAGACTCCGCTCCTCCTGCGCCCCAGTGTTTCTTGTGCCCCACCTGGCACACATCATGTCGGAGGATGGTGATGACATTAAGATTTTGCCCCCCCTGAAAAAATTTCTGCGGACGCCGCAACCGCCCACCACCCACCACCTACAGAGTGAAAAGAAATGAAGGAAAGGGACATGCCTGAAGCCACAGCGCTCCAGGTTCGTGGCAACTGGTGTCACAGAGTTCTCTCTCTCTTGGGGATGGCTGGACTTGAAAGCGTTGCCTGTGGGCTGTTCTTCCTTAGGCCCGGCTCTGTGTCCTCCTCCGTTTTCGTCTTCCGGCTTCTCTCCCAGATCCAGTGACTAGTACGAGTAGTTGCGTTTTTAGGTTTTGCCTAGCCAATGCTTACGAAGTAAGCATTCGCTAGAAAAAACCTATTGAGTATAGTATAGGGGTTGGAATCCGCCCCCGTCATCCATTGGTTAGCTCCATAAATGGAGGCTATCCATTGGAAGACTGGCCTGTCCGTCAATGCAGGACCAGATTCGGAGGCGTTCCCGAGAATTTTTGGCTTTTGGCGACGTCAGCCGAAGCCTGTTCTCGGGAACGCCCCCGAATCTGGTCCGGCATTGACGGCACCCAGAAGACGTCCATTGCTTTTCGTTTTAGGGCTGACTTCTGTGCAGTATTGCTTTTGGCCACTGGGTGGCACTGCAGCGCTTCTGTTTGGCAAGTCCCGGCAGTTTGGGCTGTTCATGCCTTCAGACCGGGACCTGAGCAGCTTTCAATACCGCCTAAAACGCTCAAATGATAGACCTGCTGACATGTGACACCACGTCCTGTGATGTGCACCATGATGTCACTTCCTGTGGCGGTGTGCTCCATGATGTCTCTTGCATACTGCCTATCTTGATACGCTAATAAGCTGGCTCCATGAATTAGATGCTCGCCACCGACATTGCTGGGATCTGCAGGAACCAATTCAAATTGCTGCAAAGGATGACTCGGCCCTTCTCTTGGTGAGGTAGACGGCTGGAGCTGCATTAACTTGGGTAATGGTAACCCCTGTTGTTAAAAATTGTACTAACCTACTAATTGTTAATCTTGGGTTCCGCGGTAGTGTGCTACTCGTGCAAAAAAGTGCTTTAATGCTTCAACAGGGGTCGTAAGCGCTATATAAAAACATTTGCAGTTTACAATTCTTAAGAAAAAGCACAGGGCCGGTTTGGAGTGCTACATAAAAACGCGGTCATTAAAAGGTTAAATCTTTCATCGTGCACTGTTATAAAGTGAGCCCTGAAAATTAAAAGCAATGACGTGGGAAAAGAGGGGTGTGTGGGAATGTTGTAAAGCAATTAAGTTAAGCCGAAATCCGCTGCCTCCGCTGCCGAGGTTTGTGTAAAGTGAGGGATTACGGGGGACGCGGGAGGCAAAATGTGAGCTTTACGGACACCGTCCCAGAGGCATCAAGTAATGCTGGAAGTCACTTCGGCGGGTGTCTAGACAGTCCGTGATAGTGGTGACTTGTAGCTGCCCGTGTTGAGTGAGGGGAGTTAAAGTGCTGAAGCACGTTGTGCACACAGTGCAGCACGTGTGCAGTAGGGGTGAGGTGACTGCAGAACTGAGGGTGATGACTTTGGTTGGGACTCCGGATTCGTCAGTGGTGATGTGAAATGAATTCCTGTGACGAGGGTGTGGTTGCGCTGCGGTACGCTGATGAACGGGAGGTGTGTGGAAGGGCCCGTTGCCTGTGACGGGTCCCAAGGGGTGCGTGCCTACTAATGGTCGAGCTGCCTCTGCAGAAGCAGGACCCAGGGGCTGCTTACCTTGGGGCTCAGGGGTGTCTCCTTGACAGCAGGGGCCTCGCGCACCGGAGATTCCATAACACATGCGCACCGAGGCAGCCTTATCGCCGAGAGAAGGGAAGGGTCTGTTCACTGCGGGAAGCCTGGGTCCCGCCGACACCCCAGCAGGCAGTGGGGGATTGTCAACACCACGGTGGGCGGGCTGCACTGGCCCAGGCAGAGGGGGACCCTGTGATGGGTAAAGGTGCATGTAGCAGCGCCATGTCGCTGAGGGGCGTCAGTTGCTTTGGAGCACACAAGACCACAATTCCCAGAATGCACTGGTTTTTATGTAAGCCTAGGACTGGAAACAAGATGTCATGTCAACACCCACCAGAACCTCTACAGAAAACATTTAGCTGCCAAGTTCTAAACAGCAAGCCCGGCCGGGGAGACGCTATGCCCCCTCTGCTCGGCTCCTCGCTGTGGCTGAGATGCATTAACCATTAACCCCTCTTTGTCGCACTTGCGTTTTTGCTGACTTTAGTAGGGGCTGGGGCACTTTCGCGACTTATTGTGAGAGGTGGGTGGTCCCACTCATAACGATGCAGCTACGTTTTAAGGCGCTGCTAATTTAATCTGGAACACAAAAATGCTTATTTGTGATTCAGTGGCAACCCTTCGTGCTTTTAAAGGCCATGTGTACATTGAACCCCGCTCCCCCGCTTCACCCCACAAGGATTGGTATAGTCCACTTGCCATTCCCATGCCGCTCTGCGCCTGGAGCCCTCGCCGGGCGGCGGTGTTGTTGTGTCTGGGGAAAGGGTCCGAGTGCGCTGCCCTGTGGTTTATTCTCAGCGTGGACAGGGAAGCCCTCCCCCCCCTGCGCTTGTTTTTGCTGTGGGAAAGCGAGTCTTCATTACCTCCTTGCCCAGGCGCCAATGCTTATTGTGTCCAGCCAGCCTCTTTCCGTGTTTTACTTCTTCACAGAACAGCAGTTTGTGGCCGCTTGATGCCACATTCGGGACCTTGCATCAGAATCCAGAGCTAGGCTTTAGGGCACCCGAGGCAGGCGCGGCACTGGAATCCCCAACACTTTACATCCTAAAGCTGCCAAGTTTTATTCAGTGACGTTCAACTACCAAATGCGGGACACTTTTCTGTGAGTAAAACCGAGCGACCATTAGCATGGAAAGAGATATATATATCGGAAAATGTACCCTTTTGAGCAATGAAAAGCTCCACCTTCCAGTTTTAGTAACTAATAGACACCGTTCTGCTTAAACAGGATCAAAGCAAGCTTCCCTCACGGCATGTTACTGACATACCATACATGCGTCATTGGTGAGCACAGCATACACATACACGCACCGTTCCACTCAAAAATCCCCCAAACTTTTCACCGTGTGATTCCTTCGCAGTACCAGTGTATACTTTACTCACACGCTGCACAGACCGTAGCTGTGAAAGCTTCCCTGGCATGCGTCCTTCCAACACGTCACATGTGGTATGGGAAGAGAGACGGACGTGAAGGATGGAGGGGGTGGTAAACAAACTGCACCCATGTCCTGCGCTCATTGTTCTAGTTTTGCGTTGCCATCAGTTTCGCTTTTCATTCATCCTGGCACTCGGGAGAGTGGCATTGTGGTTTCACTCTAGCCTGTTTTTGCCAAAAAGGGCACTCTGAGATCTTTTATAAGTTAGATGTCTTTGTCAGCAGATCTTGGGTTTTCTAGACGAAAGCATGCATTTCCAAAGGCCCCTCATACCAGTGTCCAGACTTGGAGGTAAATAACTATATGAATATTAGAAACCATGTTACATGTAAATAATGCATTAATTCCAAACATACTCAGTGTGTGTGTGCCACTCCCCGCATTCTACCCAAGAGGCGCACTGAGTGAGTGTGGACATGTTGTAATGAGGCTGGTGCCGAATGCAGCGCACTGCTCCGAGCTCTGCCACAGGAGCCTTCACCTGTGTCAAAAATAGGAACACAAGTGATTCCTGTGTCTTTTACCCTGTGCATGGTTGTGTCTGACTGGGGCAGAAAATACGCCACCCCATTTGCTGATCGCGGCAGTTTTTAACTTGTGAAGGGCAGCTGTGTGGATGTTTTGCAATGGATGGGAGACTGCATGCATGTGTACTCGCTGCGGGCAATGTTTGTGGAAAAAGTTGTCAAATTAACAGTAAAGCCAGGCTCGCCAGGCCATAAAAAAGGCCCACAAACAGCCAAACAACCAGCTCACACACTGACTTGTCGGACCAGTTCTTCTGCACTGCCAGTTTGCCCTGTAGGTCAGCTGGACCCAGGCCCCAAGGATGCAAGCAAGTCTAACAGGAATGATTTGGCGACACCAATTCCCAGAACTTGCGCTACAGTCTACACATTTTTACAAGCGGAGCAATCTCTCCCTCATCCAGTGGTGGGTGTAATCAAGGTATTCAGCAGAACCCGCCTCTCTGTTCTTCAAGTAGATGTGCTTGGGTGTCATCAGACATTTGCAAGTGCATCTGATGTTGTTCTGATATTTGAGCCTGGGGTGGGTGTAGCCATTGAAGGGCAGAGGTGAGAGGGAAGGCACCTGTTGTACTCCCTGTGAAACTCTGAGAACATATTTCTGTTGATCTAATTCAAGATTTCTGGCTGCAGTTGAGGAGGAAGTGTTGAATCTACTCATAGGCCATACGTAGCTCCCCTCCCCAGACCTAAAGCCTCTTTAGCAGAATGGCGTGGCCTACTGCATAGGTTGCTGAGAATCCTTGAGATGGTGGCCTGGCATTAATGGCGGGTGGTTAGATGATAATGTACTTGCTAAAAAGATTCAGTGCCTCTGTCTTGTCGGAAGCCCAACTGGAGGATTTGCACAATTTGATTTCTTTTCACTCATTTTAGCAGCTGTGTGTTTTCTCTTCATGTACCCCTGTTAAGAATTGTGTCTGCCTATGCAGGCTGGAGATGAGTGAGAGGGGCACAAATTTAAGAATGATTGTGGCAGGGCATCAAAAGGAAATGCTGCTCAGGGTGCCAATTGTGTCAGACGTCTAGACTAAAAATATTGTGACTGCTTCATGCACGCTGAATCTGGGATGTGTGCCCGTCAGATCGACAGCAGCTCTGTCTGTTGCTAGTGTTACATTATCATATGTTCAGTGTGAGAAGTTGGCCTGATGTGCAGTGCTCACTATTCTAGTGATCACTATATATCAGTCCAAACAACCCTTATTGATGATTGGTTGTAAGTCAACCTTATAGACCAGCTATCCTAGTAGCATGGATACGAGCAGTCTAAGGCTAAGACTCTAGAGGGCGTGTTAAGCCAGCTGTTTTACCATCACATTACCCCTTGAACACCCAGTGAAAGGACACCACACAAGTGTTATGAAAATAAACAATGTATTTATTAGAATCACAACAACCCTGTACTCTTTATGAGGACAGGGTGCTAGGCACACACCAAAACTCTTACGAAAATACTTTTAAGTTAGCACGTTACACAAATGCCCGAGGGGCACGAAAAACCATATACACTAAAAGTGGAATGCGAATTACTAGCAGGTAAGTAACAGTTCTAATAGGCTTTGGAATCGCTAGGACTGGACTAGGGAATCGTTAGATTACTACTAGGAGGCCCAGGGGACTCGGGTGCAGAGTGTGCACTCTCACGCGGGATGCGGGACAAAGTCTATGGAGGCTAGTAAAGGCAAAGTTAGTGTTCACGGGCGAACCCGACCTGGTAGGAAGAAAACGACAGTGGATCCTGACCCTTGGATAGTGAGGCTATGCTGGGACACCGGAGTGCCGAAGTTACCTAGCCCAGGGGCTGCAGCTGCATAGGCCTGAAAAGACGTCGGGGATCTCGTTGCCGGACCGGGAGCCTGGAAGGAAGAAGTTGCTGGCAGGCGACCAGTGAAGGAAAGTTCGATGGATCCAAGCCTGGATCAAGGAAGAAGAAACCTGAAAGCAGAGGGGACCAAGTTCTTGAATCACTAGCCAGTGATTAAGTGGGCACCAGGATGGCACCGGGCGAAGTCACCGCAGTCAGGTGAGTGGGCGTTGCTGGGCTCTGCAGTCTCTCGGACCAGGAGGCGTTGTCGGCGACCAGGATGGAGGTGCGAGCTGTCCCACGGAGGATGAAGTCGTTGGCGTCGAAGTTACCCAGGATTGGGCAACAAGCCTTGGCTAATTCAAGCCCACGCGGTGGACTCAAAATGGCGTCTTTAGTGGACCAGGAGGGTCCAGGGTGCTCCTCTTCTGGGAGGGAGCAAGGGCCAGTCTGGAGCAACCAGACTAGCAGCAGAAATGTCGTCGGGCGTCGTCAGGGAGGCCACAAGCCAACGGGCTAGTAGCCAAACAACGCGGTGAGCAGCGGAAAGCAGAAGGGCCCCACGCAGATCGTGGAGATGCTGGGGGGCTGCACTTCGGAGCGGGAGCTGCTCAGAGTCGGGGCTTCTCGGACCCCAAAGCACTCACCAGTGGAATACTCGGCGGGCTTGCTGTGCAGAAGTCGTGCAGTCTTGGCGATGGCCGGTCCCTCGAGGTCTCGTCGCACCCACGGTTCTCAGCTGTGCTGTAGAGGTGGGTAGAGGTCAGAGGTGCCAGGGAAGCCGGGTCTCGTCGAGCTGGGCAGTCGGATTCCGGAGGAAGGACGTGCAGCAGACCGCAGTGTTCTGTAGATGGTGCCTGCGGGTGCAGGGTGACTACTCCTTAGTCACAAGGGAGAAATCTTAGGAAGAAGTCTTGAGTTCCTTTCGCAGAAAGTAGTTTCAGGATTCAAAGATGATCTGATTTGGAAGGGGGCCAGTCTCTACCTTTATCCTGTAAAAAGGGGCTGGCACGCGACTAAGTCCTGCCCTATGGGTGGGACTAGGAGGGGGGTGGTTACACCCACTTCCTTGGCGGGCTTTTCCCCAGCACAGGGTCTGGAGTGACCCTGGAACTGGTTCAAGCCGGCCTATGCACAGTGAGCACCGGGGTGCTACTTGCAGTCACCTTCCTCTAAAGCCCTGCCTACCTACAATACACAAAACCCTGTCTGGGACGGTGCTGGCACCGCCCCTGGCAGGAAACCCTTTGTCCTTATCTCCTGCTCTGGGAGGACTCCCAGCAGCAGGAGGGCAGACTTGTGTCTCGGTGGCAGCATCCATTTTGTGGATGCTAAGGCTCTGTCTGACTTTTAACCGGGTTATAGGTTACAGGCATGTCGTGTCCCTCTAGAAGGGTGGAATGCTAACCCCGTCGCCAGAATTGGCGAGGGGTTAGTATTCCAATTCGTATGACACCTTACTCGACATGTTTTGATAAAGCGATACCAGAGTTGGCACATAACCGCGAGGATTATAATGCACTTAAGAGTATATGGTATGCGATATCATGGAAACGGCTAAGGGATAGATCCCGAAAGCCGCAGACAGGCTCAGCTCATGCCAGAGCACCATCTCACACGATTCCAAGCACTCTGCCTTCAGGATTGTTAAGGCCTGCCATAGGAGTGACTGATAGGAGATCTGTGTGTCCATTTTAGGGTTAGATATAGGTATACTATATCTAAAGCAAAGGGTGTTTACACCACCTTGCCCCAGCTGTCGTGCAGCCAGTTGTGTCAGATTTAGGTAGTCAATCCAGGGGTGGCACAATACGTGCTTCAGCCCCTGGGAGACTTCTGGGTGCACCTCAGCCCTGGGTACAGGGACTTGGAGAGGGCCCAGTGCCAATTCAGTACCTGGGTACAATTTGGATAGAGAGAACAGCTAGGCTGTGGGTCTGATTAGCAGGCCCACAGCCAGGGAAAGTCGTAAACCAGTGCAGCAAAAAGCAAAAATCTGGGTGATCATAGGATTGCAGACCCTACTCTCCTACATGACCCCCCCCCAAACTTTGGGACAATAAACTAACCTTGACCAGGTGAGTCTTCTTGCTCTAAGTGGAAATACCTGGAGAGCCCATCAGCATTGCTGTGATCAGTCCCAGGTCTATGCTCCACTGTAAAATCCATCCCCTGTAGGGAAATGGACCACCTAAGCAGTTTGGGGTTTTCACCCTTCATCTGATTTAGCCACAAGAGGGGCTTATGGTCTGTCTGAATGGTGAAGTGAGTGCCAAACAAGTAGGCCCTCAGCTTCTTCAGGGCCCAGACCACAGCAAAGGCCTCCCTCTCAATAGCTGACCAATTTTTCTCTCTGGGTGTCAGCCTCCTACTAATGAAAGCAATAGGCTGATCATTACCATCAAAATTCAGTTGAGACAGAACAGCTCCCACACCCAACTCAGAAGCATCTGTTTGGACAATGAATGGCTTGGAGTAATCTGGACTCTTGAGGATAGGTGCTGTGCACATGGCCTGCTTTAGGTCATTGAATGCTTTCTGACAGCTTGCTGTCCACTGAACTTTCTTTGGCATCTTCTTGCTTGTCAGGTCATTAAGGGGGGTCACTATGGACCCATAATTTCTGACAAACTTCCTATAGTACCCAGTCAGGCCCAAGAAAGCTCGAACCTGAGTCTGGGTGATTGGAGGAGTCCAGTCCTTGATGGCCTGTATCTTACTCTCCAGTGGCTGAACCTGGCCTCCACCTACAAGGTGGCCCAGGTATACAACCTGTGACTGCCCTATCTGGCACTTTGTGGCCTTGATAGTGAGGCCTGCCTTTTGCAGGGCCTCTAACACTTTCCTCAGGTGGACCAGGTGATCCTCCCAGGTGGAGCTAAAGACAGCAATATCGTCAAGATAAGCTGCACAGAAGTCATCCAGCCCAGTGAGGACTTGATTCACCAACCTTTGGAAGGTGGCAGGTGCATTTTTCAGTCCAAAGGGCATTACCACAAATTGATAATGCCCTCCAGGGGTAGAAAATGCTGTCTTAGGTTTGGCTTCCTCAGCTAACCTGATTTGCCAATACCCAGCTGTCAAATCAAATGTGCTTAAGAAGTTGGCAGAAGCCAATCTATCTATAAGCTCATCTGCTCTTGGTATTGGGTGGGCATCAGTCTTAGTGACTGCATTGAGGCCTCTGTAGTCTACGCAAAACCTCATCTCTCTCTTACCACCCTGGGTGTGAGGCTTTGGCACTAGTACTACTGGGCTAGCCCAAGGGCTATCTGAGGGCTCAATGACTCCCAGTTCCAACATTTTCTGCACTTCAGTTTTGATGCAGTCTCTAACATGATCAGGCTGCCTGTAGATTTTACTCTTGACAGGCAGACTGTCTCCAGTGTCAACATCATGGGTGCACCAATCAGTTTGGCTGGGTGTCAGAGAGAACATATGTCGAAAGGATTGCAGAACTTGCCTGCAATCCTGTTGCTGATGTTCAGTGAGGCTGCCACAAAAGACAACACCATCAACTGACCCATCATCAGGATTCTGAGTGAGCAGGTCTGGGAGAGGGTCACTCTCTTCCTCCTGTCCCTCATCTGTGGCCATGAGCAAGCTCATGTCCTTCCTGTCAACATATGCTTTGAGCCTGTTAACATGGAGCACTCTGAGAGGGCTCCTGGGAGTTCCAAGGTCCACCAAGTAGGTAACCTCTCCCTTTTGCTCAATGATGGTGTGGGGCCCAGACCATTTGTCTTTCAGAGCTGCTGGGGCCACTGGCTCCAGCACCCACACCTTCTGTCCTGGCTGGTACACAGTCAGTACAGCCTTTTGGTCATGCCAAGCTTTTTGAAGTTCCTGGCTGGCCTCAAGGTTTTTAGATGCCTTCTCCATATACTCAGCCATCCTGGAGCGGAGACCAAGTACATAGTCCACTATGTTGGTTGCAGGTTTTTTGAGAGGTCTCTCCCATCCTTCCTTCACCAAACACAGGGGTCCTCTTACAGGATGCCCATACAGAAGCTCAAAAGGGCTGTAACCAACCCCCTTCTGTGGGACCTCTCTGTAAGCAAACAGGAGGCAGGGGATCAGGACATCCCATCTTCTCCTAAGAGGTTCAGGTAGTCCATGAATCATCCCTTTCAGGGTCCTGTTGAATCTCTCAACAAGCCCATTGCATTGTGGATGATAGGGTGTGGTGAACTTGTAGTTCACACCACACTCTTTCCACATGGCAGTCAGATATCCTGACATGAAGTTTGTACCTCTGTCAGAAACGACCTCCTTAGGGAAACCCACTCTGGAGAACACTCCAACTAGGGCTCTTGCCACTACAGGGGCTGTAGTGGTCCTAAGGGGAATAGCCTCAGGATACCTGGTGGCATGGTCCACCACCACCAGTATAAACTTGTGTCCTGATGCTGTCTGGGGTTCCATTGGACCAACAATGTCAATCCCCACTCTTTCAAAGGGAACCCCCACCACAGGTAGTGGTATGAGGGGGGCCTTTGTTGTGCCACCTGACTTGCCACTGGCTTGGCAAGTGACACATGAGCGACAAAACTCCTTGGTATTCTCATTCATATGGGGCCAGTGAAAGTGTGAGACAAGCCTGTCCCAAGTCTTTGTCTGACCTAAATGACCTGCAAGGGGAATCTCATGGGCCAAGGTGAGAAGGAAACCTCTCAGAGACAAGGGGATGACCAGCCTCCTGGTTGCACCAGGCTTGGGGTCTCTTGACTCAGAGTACAGGAGTCCATCTTCCCAGTATACCCTGTGGGCACCTGTGGCATTCCCTGCAGCCTCAGCAGCAGCCTGCTGTCTGAGGGGTTCAAGGGAAGGGCAGCTCAACTGTTCCTTCCCCAGGTCTGCTCTGGAGGGTCCCCCTGAGCCCAGAAACTCAACTTGATCAAGTTCAAGCTCTTTAGGCTCAGTTTCCCTCAGCTCTGCTAGATCAGCCTCCTCAGAGACTTGATCCTCAACCTGGGGCAAGGGGGAAGGCAAAGCCTTACCCTTACTGCTCTTCTTCTTGGGAGGTGTCTGGTCCATAATTTCAGGATCCAGCACCTGTTCAGTGGGGCATCTTCTGGCCTGTGACCTAGTCACAGCAAGCACATGTGCTGGCAAGCCTAACATCTCCATGTGAGTCCTCTGCTCCACTTCTGACCATTGTGATGACTCCAAATCATTGCCCAACAAACAATCAACTGGGAGGTCTGAACTGACTACAACTTTCTTTTGTCCCTTCACTCCACCCCAGGAGAAAGCTACAATTGCCACACTATGACTAGTAGTGACATTGCTGGCATTGGTCACCAGGAAATCAGTACCTGGCATGATCTGTCCAGGGTCCACAAAGTTAGGTGTCACCATGGTGACACTGGCACAAGTGTCCCTATAGGCCTGAGCCATTTTGCCATTAATCAAAGGTGTCTGCCTGTATTTGCCCAAAGTATTGGGACTTATTTCAGGGGACATATCCATATCCCCTGTACAGACAAGGACAGCCTGAGTGAGTGTGCCAACTAAGTTGTCAGACCCCTCAGTACCCAAGGTTAACCCAACTAATGCCTTGGGAGTGACACTACCACTACTGACTGTATTAGGGGGTGCAGTTGCTTTAGGAGCTGTAGTGGCAGGAGTTTGTCCTCCTCCTCTTTTGGTGCACTCACTAAACCAGTGAGATTTACTTTTGCAGTACTGGCACCACCTTTTGGACTGGCCTTCTTGAGTCTTCTTCTTCTGGGAAGCCTGACCCCCACCCTCTTTGGTTTGTTGGGGACCTGGTGAAGACTTCTGGTCATTTTGCTCATTCTTAACATTACCCTTCTGGTCTGCTTTCTTCTGACCACCCTGGTTCTGGTTCTGGTTCTGCTTGATCCTTGTCCTGACCCATTTGTCTGCCTTCTTTCCCAATTCTTGGGGAGAGGTCAGATCTGAATCAACAAGGTGCTGGTGCAGCAACTGGTTCTGACAATTGTTCAAAATTTGTTCTCTCATCATTAGATTATACAATCCTGTGTAATCTGTAACCTTGCTACCCAGCAACCAGCCCTCCAAAGCCTTAGTGGCACAATCCACAAAATCAGACCAGTCCTGAGACTGAGTTTTCTGGGTGTCTCTGAACAGCAACCTGTACTGCTCAGTGGTTAAACCAAACCCATCAACCAGTGTATTCTTCAGGACCTGGTAATTGTTAGCATCCTCCACTCTTGTAGTGAGGAGCTTATCTCTACCTTTACCATCAAAGGAGAGCCACAGTATAGCTGCCCACTGACTCTGGGGAATGTTCTGCACAGTGCAGGCCCTCTCCAGAGCAGCCATCCATTTCTGGATGTCATCCCCTTGCTTAAAGGGGGGCACTATTTTAGTCAGGTGTTTAGTATCTAAACCCTTCTCTCTATCTCTTGGGAGATTGCTGCCACCAGTGGGAGCTAGCCCACTCATCTGCTGCTCTCTTGCCAGGGCAAGCTTCTCTTTGGCCAGGGCAATTTCTTCCCTTTCAATCCTCAGTTCAGCTTGTCTCATCCTAGCCTCATGCTCCTTTCTCTGAGGGGAAGTAAATCTCCTCTGTGGAGGATTCCTTCTCCCCTGAGAAGAGGCATTAGAGTGCAGAGATCTATTGGAGTCCCTAGAAAGAGATCTATCTCTCCTAACTCCAAGGTTAGGCCCACTTCGGGTTAGTACTGGGGGGCCCCCAGATCCTAGCCCAAGTAAGTCTAAGTTGGTCCTAGTTAGCCTTCTGACTACCTCAAGACCCTTGTCTACCTCATCCCCAGAGAGTACCTCCTCATCCTCCTCCTCAACTGCTGAATCAGTGTTGGGGAGGTCTGGATCCCCAGAGGTTCCCTCTAAGGCTGGCATGCTCTCATGTAACTGAGAGAGCTTTCTGGCATCATATGTCTCTAAGAGACCTATCAGAAAGGGTAGGGTGGGGTTAGACCCCTGTTTCAGTTTCCTGGAGACACAGAGTTGCCTCATCTCCTGAAAATTGAGAGCTGCATATCTTGAAGTGACCTGTGGAGGGTCAACACTGACCAGGGGAGTCTCAGCAGAGTCCCCCTGAGTCGACATGCTTTTCTAGTGAGGTGTAAGTGGTGCACTTACCTACACTATATGTTTGCCTACTGATCCCTTGCTAGAGTTGTAGTTTAGGGTGTGCTAGGCCCTAGGAGCTACAACAGCTGGTTCAGTAGAACTCAGAGTATTCTAAGCTAAGTTATATGTACCTTTAGTACTTATGTGATCTTTCACAAGATATTCTTAGGGCATGTGTGGTAAAACAACAGCAAGCTCAAATCCCAACCGCTGCCACCAATGTGAGAAGTTGGCCTGATGTGCAGTGCTCACTATTCTAGTGATCACTATATATCAGTCCAAACAACCCTTATTGATGATTGGTTGTAAGTCAACCTTATAGACCAGCTATCCTAGTAGCATGGATACGAGCAGTCTAAGGCTAAGACTCTAGAGGGCGTGTTAAGCCAGCTGTTTTACCATCACATTACCCCTTGAACACCCAGTGAAAGGACACCACACAAGTGTTATGAAAATAAACAATGTATTTATTAGAATCACAACAACCCTGTACTCTTTATGAGGACAGGGTGCTAGGCACACACCAAAACTCTTGCGAAAATACTTTTAAGTTAGCACGTTACACAAATGCCCGAGGGGCACGAAAAACCATATACACTAAAAGTGGAATGCGAATTACTAGCAGGTAAGTAACAGTTCTAATAGGCTTTGGAATCGCTAGGACTGGACTAGGGAATCGTTAGATTACTACTAGGAGGCCCAGGGGACTCGGGTGCAGAGTGTGCACTCTCACGCGGGATGCGGGACAAAGTCTATGGAGGCTAGTAAAGGCAAAGTTAGTGTTCACGGGCGAACCCGACCTGGTAGGAAGAAAACGACAGTGGATCCTGACCCTTGGATAGTGAGGCTATGCTGGGACACCGGAGTGCCGAAGTTACCTAGCCCAGGGGCTGCAGCTGCATAGGCCTGAAAAGACGTCGGGGATCTCGTTGCCGGACCGGGAGCCTGGAAGGAAGAAGTTGCTGGCAGGCGACCAGTGAAGGAAAGTTCGATGGATCCAAGCCTGGATCAAGGAAGAAGAAACCTGAAAGCAGAGGGGACCAAGTTCTTGAATCACTAGCCAGTGATTAAGTGGGCACCAGGATGGCACCGGGCGAAGTCACCGCAGTCAGGTGAGTGGGCGTTGCTGGGCTCTGCAGTCTCTCGGACCAGGAGGCGTTGTCGGCGACCAGGATGGAGGTGCGAGCTGTCCCACGGAGGATGAAGTCGTTGGCGTCGAAGTTACCCAGGATTGGGCAACAAGCCTTGGCTAATTCAAGCCCACGCGGTGGACTCAAAATGGCGTCTTTAGTGGACCAGGAGGGTCCAGGGTGCTCCTCTTCTGGGAGGGAGCAAGGGCCAGTCTGGAGCAACCAGACTAGCAGCAGAAATGTCGTCGGGCGTCGTCAGGGAGGCCACAAGCCAACGGGCTAGTAGCCAAACAACGCGGTGAGCAGCGGAAAGCAGAAGGGCCCCACGCAGATCGTGGAGATGCTGGGGGGCTGCACTTCGGAGCGGGAGCTGCTCAGAGTCGGGGCTTCTCGGACCCCAAAGCACTCACCAGTGGAATACTCGGCGGGCTTGCTGTGCAGAAGTCGTGCAGTCTTGGCGATGGCCGGTCCCTCGAGGTCTCGTCGCACCCACGGTTCTCAGCTGTGCTGTAGAGGTGGGTAGAGGTCAGAGGTGCCAGGGAAGCCGGGTCTCGTCGAGCTGGGCAGTCGGATTCCGGAGGAAGGACGTGCAGCAGACCGCAGTGTTCTGTAGATGGTGCCTGCGGGTGCAGGGTGACTACTCCTTAGTCACAAGGGAGAAATCTTAGGAAGAAGTCTTGAGTTCCTTTCGCAGAAAGTAGTTTCAGGATTCAAAGATGATCTGATTTGGAAGGGGGCCAGTCTCTACCTTTATCCTGTAAAAAGGGGCTGGCACGCGACTAAGTCCTGCCCTATGGGTGGGACTAGGAGGGGGGTGGTTACACCCACTTCCTTGGCGGGCTTTTCCCCAGCACAGGGTCTGGAGTGACCCTGGAACTGGTTCAAGCCGGCCTATGCACAGTGAGCACCGGGGTGCTACTTGCAGTCACCTTCCTCTAAAGCCCTGCCTACCTACAATACACAAAACCCTGTCTGGGACGGTGCTGGCACCGCCCCTGGCAGGAAACCCTTTGTCCTTATCTCCTGCTCTGGGAGGACTCCCAGCAGCAGGAGGGCAGACTTGTGTCTCGGTGGCAGCATCCATTTTGTGGATGCTAAGGCTCTGTCTGACTTTTAACCGGGTTATAGGTTACAGGCATGTCGTGTCCCTCTAGAAGGGTGGAATGCTAACCCCGTCGCCAGAATTGGCGAGGGGTTAGTATTCCAATTCGTATGACACCTTACTCGACATGTTTTGATAAAGCGATACCAGAGTTGGCACATAACCGCGAGGATTATAATGCACTTAAGAGTATATGGTATGCGATATCATGGAAACGGCTAAGGGATAGATCCCGAAAGCCGCAGACAGGCTCAGCTCATGCCAGAGCACCATCTCACACGATTCCAAGCACTCTGCCTTCAGGATTGTTAAGGCCTGCCATAGGAGTGACTGATAGGAGATCTGTGTGTCCATTTTAGGGTTAGATATAGGTATACTATATCTAAAGCAAAGGGTGTTTACACCACCTTGCCCCAGCTGTCGTGCAGCCAGTTGTGTCAGATTTAGGTAGTCAATCCAGGGGTGGCACAATACGTGCTTCAGCCCCTGGGAGACTTCTGGGTGCACCTCAGCCCTGGGTACAGGGACTTGGAGAGGGCCCAGTGCCAATTCAGTACCTGGGTACAATTTGGATAGAGAGAACAGCTAGGCTGTGGGTCTGATTAGCAGGCCCACAGCCAGGGAAAGTCGTAAACCAGTGCAGCAAAAAGCAAAAATCTGGGTGATCATAGGATTGCAGACCCTACTCTCCTACATTCAGGGATTGGTCGTGGTGCCCAGATGGTGACCTTTGTTTGATAATGTCATTAAAAAACTCAACGTTCACTCACTGTTGGTGTCTTGTATTGCGGTATTATTGCGTTACTTATGTCTCTTAAGTGTGTGTTTGTGTGTGTATACATACACCGTATGTATTGTAATCTATGTGGTTTGATAGCTCAATCGGTCGCTCATTCAGCGCTGCATTTTAGCCCCGGTCATGGCGCTCGAGAGTGGACATTGCCATTGATTGGCCGCCGCCCGTGGGATGCAGTGGTTCAGATGCGTTTCGGGCCCCAGAGGGGGGGAGGGAGGGAGACCTTGTTTTGGAGTTGAGGTTTGCTTTGTTTTTTCTCGGATGCGGTGACAGAACTCCTCTTCTGTTTGCCATAGTCTCACGGTCATGATGACAAAGGTGACACGGCGCAGGGCTGGGCTTGCCAACCCGACACACAATATAATCCGTTAGGGCCTTCAGAAAGATGTTCAATGTATTTTATTGTGACGAAAATCCAAGAACAGAAGTGAAATATTAACATATTTTTGTGACATTTGTAATAAAGCTTGAAACATTTAGAGAACATATTTGATCCAGTTGTTGAATGGTTGCACAGATTGATGCTGTGGTGGCGCCGAGTGATGCTGTGGTAACGCATAGTGAGGTTGTGGTGCCCCTGAGTCATGCTGTGGTGGTGCTGAGTGATGCTGTGAATTGTTTCCCCTCGTTTTTGTGTCCTTCTGCCCTCTGTCTGCCTGGTGTTTTGTGCCGTTCCTCCACCTGAATTGAGCCCTTGCTTGTTGCAGTACCACATGGTGGTGGTGTTGTCCGTGAACAACTGCACCAACCTCCCCTTAAGGGAGGGAAGACATGCTTTCAGTGGCAAGCGAATCGCTCAGAGCTCCAACAAATTTATGTGGAGCCCCTTCTCCGCCAGAGACCAGTGACTCCTGATCTCCGTATCTCCCAAGTTGCCGCCCCATCCCACAAGTGACACACCCGTCACGATTGTGAAATCTGGTTGGGGAAGGGAGAGAGGTCCGCCTTTGACCCAATCTCGGTTTGTTAACCACCACTGCAGATCCTTCGCAGTTCCTTCCGAGATCTGAATGACATCGCTGAGATTTCCCTGAACTTGAGCCCATTGGAACTTCAAGTCCCACTGCAGAGCCTGCATACGCCATCTCACATGTCTTATCAACAGGATGCAGGAGGCTATGAGGCCCAACAGTCTCAGAGTCAACGTCACCGAAATCCAGGATAGAGGCTGAAATATCGGATTCATAACCTGAATATCCTGGACTCGCTGCTCGGGAGGATAAGCCAGAAACTGTACAGTGTCCAGAACAGCTCAGCTGAAAGGGAGCATCTGAGAAGGAGTCAGGTGTGACTTTGGCACGTTTATAGAGTACCCCAGGGAATGCAGGAGATGCGCCATAGTCTGAAGGTGGGAGATGACTGCCTGTTGAGGTAGGGGTAGACTGAAACCCCTAACCTGCGCAGATGAGCTGGACCCCCCTCCATCACCTTGGTGAAAACTCGAGGGGCACTGGTAAGGCCGAAGGAGAACACGGAAAACTGGAAGTGCCCGTGGCCTACCTTGCACCGCAGATAACGCCTGTGGCCCTGCAGGATGGGAATGTGAAAGTATGCATCCTGCAGGTCCAATGCCACCATCCAGCCTCCTTGGTCTAGGGCAGACAAGATCTAAGCCAATGTGAGCAACATGAATTTCTCATTTTTGAGGAAGAGATTGACTGTCCGAAGATCCAAAATGGTCCGAAGCCCCTTGTTCTTCTTCGGAATCAGAAAGTTGCAGGAATAAGGAGTCGTTTCTGTCCTGTAACTCCCGTTCTGTAGTAGGGGTATCTCTGTTATAGTCATAATCTAGTGAATAGTCCCGCCCATGTGCATGGACCCCGGAGCAATCAAAAATAATCTCTTAAATTGTCAAAAAATGCAGAACTGCACAGACGCATAAGAGAGAATTTAAAGACAGATAATGCAGCCTATATCCACAGGCTACACTGTTCAGTACTTCAACTAGATATTCCACCAAAAATCCACAAACAGCACAACCTGTCCAGATTTCTCCACATAGAAAAACTTGCCATTACCAGCAAAACCCTCTGGAATGATAGAGAGGAAGGAGTGGACAGACAAGCCCCATAGGCTGCCATTATGTGGCTCAGAACAGGATACTGTGCCTTTAAGAGAACTTTCCAGAACTCTCTCAGTATCCCAAAATGCACAGCAGGTCCCTTTTACTTTCAGTTCTTTTTGAAGGCGTAACACGCCACACCTGTAGCATGCCTTGCATGAATATCTCTCTCCACCGGGGAGGAGGGCGGGCGCTTATGACTATTACAGAGATACCCTTACTACAGAACTTGAGTTACAGGACAGAAACTACATGAATATCTCTCTCCACCGGGGAGGAGGGCGGGCGCTTATGACTATAACAGAGATACCCCTACTACAGAACTGGAGTTACAGGACAGAAACTACTCCTTCTGTAGTAGGGGATCTCTGTGTATAGTCATAATCTAGTGAATAGAATGGCAAGCCCATCCCCACACCAAAGCGGCGGTGAAGAAAAGAGAAATAACACCACTACTGTGCGAACAGATTTCTGCAATTGGAACATTACGTAGCAAAGCAGTCGTGGCAGCTTTGCCCCTGGTGGAATGAGCCTTAGGTTTACCCCCTAAGGTCTTATTAGCCTTCTGGTAACACAATTGTATACAGGACACAATCCACCTCGAGATGGACTGTTTTGTAGCAAGACCGGTCCCGACTGATCCATAATTGATAAACAATTGGTCTGACCTACGAATATCTTTGGTTTTATCCAGATACAATTTCCACACCCTCCTAACATCCAGGGAATGTAGAGACCTTTCCGCTGGAGATGAAGGATTCTGAAAAAACGTAGGTAAAGTTATGGTCTGGTTAACATGGAAATCAGATATAACCTTTGGAAGAAATTTAGGGTGAGTACGCATAACAACCTTAGCAGCATGAAATACAGTATAAGGTTCTTGGCAACACAACGCCTGAATTTCACTCACCCTGCCGGCCGATGTAATGGCCACGAGGAACGCCGCCTTCCAGGACAGGTGCTGCAACGAAGCCTTATGGATAGGTTCAAAAGGCTCCTTCATCAATCTGGACAGCACCACGTTCAATTCCCATGAAGGCGAAGGAAGCCGGACAGGAGGGAAGACTTTCTTCAAGCCTTCCAAAAAATCCTTGATCACAGGGATCTGGAAGAAGGAAGTCTGTGAAGGACATTTCCTGTAGGCAGTCAGCGCAGCGAGATGAACCTTAATGGAATGGACATTAAGGCCAGACTGCGCCAAATGTAGAAGATACGGAAGGATGACATCTTCCTTACATGTCGTTGGGTCATAGTTCTTGGACTTGCACCAGATGCAAAATCTCTTCCACTTGTAAGCATAGGAAGTCCTAGTGAAAGGTCGCTTAGCCTCCTTCAGTATGTCCATACAATCTTCTGGTAGATTCAAATGGCCATATTGCACTATCTCAGGAGCCATGCCGCCAAACTCAAAGACGAGAGGTTGGGGTGCACCATCTGCCCCCCGAACTTCGTGAGAAGGTCCAGCCGGCACGGCAGCCGTATGTGAGGAAAGAGAGACCGGTGAAGCAGGTCCGTGAACCACCACCGCCTGGGTCATTCCGGGGCAATCAGGATCATCCGCGCCCTGGACTGGGACAGCTTGATGAGCACCGCCGGAATCAGGGGAATGGGTGGAAAAGCGTACAGAAAGCTGTTCGACCAGTTGATCCATAGTGCATTCCCCAGCGTCCCCTGCTGGTAGTACCTGGAGGCAAAGTCTCGGCATTTGCTGTTTTCGGCGGTGGCGAACAGATCTAAGTCTGGAGTCCCCTACCTTGCGAAGACTTCTCCTAGTACTTCGTCGTTTATGACCCATTCGTGGTTTTCCTGAATCAGTCTGCTCAGTGCGTCCGCCTGAACATTCTGCACACCTGGTAGATGGGTAGCCGTTACCGTCAGTCCTCTGGCTAGAAGCCAGCGCCAGATCGCCTGCGCCTCCTGCTACAGAGTGCGCGATCTCGAGCCCCCCTGCTTGTTGAGGTAATACATCGTGGTCGTATTGTCCGTCTGTACAAGCAGAGAGTTGGTCTGGAAGGACGGATGAAAGGCCTTCAGTGCCAAGTGAACAGCTCTGAGTTCCAGGAAATTGATGCGATACGTGGACTCCGTCGGGGACCATGTTCCTTGTATCTGTAAGTCTCCGGAATGCGCCCCCCAGCCGTGGAGGGACGCATCCGTCACAATAGTCTGTGTGGGAATGTCCTTGTGGAAGGGAACCCCTCTCAGGAGATTCTCCGCTGAACACCACCACTTCAGAGACTGAAGAGCATGCAGAGACAGTCGTATCTTGTCGTCCCAAGACCCCTTCTTCTGATCCCACTTATCCTCCAAGCACTCCTGCAATGGTCTCATGTGCAGCCGTGCGTGTGGCATGAGGAAGATACAAGAGGCCATCGACCCCAGTAGAGAAGACACCGTCCTCACTGTTGTGGATGGAGCGGTCATAAGAGCCTGAGCCTTCCGAAGGAGTGATAATCATCTCTCCTCCGAAGGAGACACGCTTGCTGACAGCGTATTGATGGAGGCTCCCAAGTACTGGACCGGAGTCGGGACAGGACCGGAGTCGGGACAGACTTGGACATGTTGATGTGCAACCCCAGCTTGTTCAAGAGAACGCATGCCTTCTGGAAGTGCGCTTGAGCTTCAGAGAAGGAGGAGGCCTTGATCAACCAATCGTCCAGGTACGGGTAGACAAACACCTTGTTCTTCCTCAGGTGTGCAGCTACCACTGCCATGCACTTCGAGAATGTTCTGACCACAGACTTCAGCCCGAATGGCAGTATTGTGTACTGGTAATGATTGGCGCCGACTTGGAATCGCAGTAGCTTCCTGTGTTTGTGTGAAATGGGCACATGGAAGTACGCATCCTGTAGGTCTATAGCACATAGCCAGTCTCCCTGTTGCAGCTGAGGATAAATCTGATGCAACGACAGCATGCAAAATTTCTCTCTGCGAATCCACTTGTTTGCTTGTCGCAAATCCAGAATGGGCCTGAACTCGTTCTTGTCCTTCTTGCGAACCAGAAAGAACCGGGAGTACAGACCTCTTCCCCTTTGAGACAGAGGTACGCTCTTTTTCTTAACAGGGTATCGGCCTCCGCCTGGAGCTCGCGCAGCTGAAACTACGAGCTGACCGGTGGAATCGCTGGAGGCGGGCTGGTGAACCGAAGACTGTATCCATTGCAAACAATATTCAGCACCCACTTGTCCTGAGTAATTTTTCTCCACTCTGCCAGAAAAAATTGAACGCTTCCCCCCACCGGAGTGGGTAACAGATGCAGGGCAAGTAACCGCTCAGTGCTTAGACCCAGCCGGGCCCTTGTTCGCCGCTGCGGACTGTTGGCCTCTGCCCTTCTGGCACTTCTGGAAGGGCCTCCGGAACTGCTGCTGCTGTTGTTGTTGCTGCTGTCTCGAAGCCTGCCCTCGCCCTCTGCCTTGCGCCCCAAACCGTCTCTGGAACGGGCGGTAGGTCTTCTTCTCCTTGGGCTTCTCCAACCAGACAGCCGTCAGAGTCTCGGCCTCCGCTTTCATGCAGGCCATTTCGTCATCTGCATGCTTGCCAAACAGGGATTCCCCCGAGAAAGGCAGGTTGGCCACCCGTTGTCGAGCCTCTGGCTTGAGGGATGTAAGGCGAAGCCAAGCGTGGCGCCGTTGGTTAACACCATGGCAATACCCATGCGCTGCCAGAAGAGACGCATCTGCAGCCGCGCTGATGACTTGGTTCGACACCAATAGTCCCTCACTCAGAATCTCTTGAAAGTCCTCTTTCTCCGAGTGAAAGGTCCGGTTTGCTGGGGCCGTTACCCCTCTTTGAGCCCAAGGGAAAGGGAGGCTGCCGGTAAGGGGGTTCTAAGTGGGAGTGCCTGCATGGAGGCAGAAGCTGCGAGTGAAGTTGAAAACCGATCTGCTCACACAGACATTAGTGTGGTTAATCCTCTTGATAATACAGAGGGAGGTTTAAAACAGTTAAAGGGGGCAGTATTTGGTGGAGGAGCAGTGGGCACCAGAAATCGATATCAGTTGAGGTCTAAACAGGACCTTAGGAGGCAGGGGCTTTGGGACTCAGGAGAAACCTTTGTGAGAGAGGGGCCAACACCGGTATCCCCATACAAACATAAGAAGAAGGGGGGAGCCAAGAGAGGAGGGACTGTTAAGTGCAACAAACAGCTTTTAGCTCAGAGAGGCACCCCCTCACTCAAAAGCTTCTTTAAAATTATGGAGCAGGCAGTTAATTCAAAGGAAGACCCCTCTGAAACATCAATTGTGGGAGAAGGAGGAGCAATGTCAGACATCAATATAGAGCCTGCTGTTTCAGATGGGGTGGTGGAGGTAGGCGAAGGGTCTAACAAACTTGATATCGAGTCTGCCCCCCCCATTCTGACAACTTTACCTCTGGAAAATAGGTATGCAGCACTGGGGCCGATTACACGCATGGTAGGACCAAAACATACTTCATCCGCTCCCCCAGAGCATGATCCTGTGTCGAGCACTGATTCCTTAGGTAGGCAAGGGCTTCTCCTCCCAAGTACAACATTAGACGCAGTAAATTTGGCCACTGCTTCATCTCTAGTATCCCCTATGGTTCATACTTTATCTGATAATGGGAGCCCTTTTACCTCTCAAACTCCCCTTACAGCCCTACTTAAACCTCTTTCTAATCCTCCTCCTCTTTCCTTTTGTAGTACAAACAGTATTGCACACGACTCTATCCTAAACACCAAGGGTAGATTTGAAGAAGCTGTTAGTGGAGAAGAGAGGGACCGACTTGGATGTCTATTCCAATCTCTCAGGGAGGACCTGATGGACAAGTTTGCAACTTCCGAGAGCAACCAGAAAGGGCTATATGATAGATTTGATAATGTAGAGGCAAAAATGGAGGGATTAGCAGCTCGAACCTGTGTGTTAGAAAGTAAAGTTACCTCACTCTCAGAAACATCGAAGGAGAATTCCAAAGATATTGATGCTCTAAAGGAGCAGAATCGTAAACTTACAATGGACATGGAGAGGTTGGAAATGCAGAGTCGTCGAAATAACTTAAGAATACTTAAGATTTCAGAGGGGGCTGAAGTGGAAGACATTAAGGGGTTCGTGTGCAGGCTACTACGGGAAGATATATTAAAGGATCGACCAGACATAGATCTAGAAGCTGAAATTCAGCGTGTGCACAGAGACCCCTTCAGGCTACACCCGGACCGCAAAGCCCCCCGAAAAATCTTGGTCTATTTTCAGACATACACAGAAAAAGAATTAATCCTCAGTAGGTGTCTTGCAAGATCTTCTCTTCACTATCGGGCCAATCCCTATCAAATTAGATCAGACATAGGGGGGAAAACGGCCCAGAGGCAATGGGAGCTGGGTTCCAGGATGCCTGAACTCCGTTCTTTGGGAGCTCAAGTCCAAATGAAATTTCCTGCCCTATTAAAAATAATGTGGAACAACAAGATGCATAACTGTAACTATCCTGAGGAAGTAGATGAACTCCTAGATAAAATGAGGAAATAGCCAAGCAGCATTAACCTTGGCATATAGTTATAAGTTGTGCATAACCAATTGTATGTAATTGGTAAAACAGGGATGAGGGGATTGGTATACTCGTTTCTTCCCCCCAGGGGGAAATTAAAAAAAAATTAAAAAAAATATATACATAAAAAGGGAAAGGGGAAAGGAAAAAACTTTGGAAAAAAAAAACTGCACACGGGTTGTTGGGGGACATAATAGTTAACGTTTAATACATAGAGCACGGGAAAGATAAAGCTTTAAGTTAGATGTGGTGTCTTGAAGGCAGGGGGGGGGGCTCTCTAGGGCGTGGATACGCCGAATAAGAGTGAGGAGGGAGGGTTCCTCGGGGGGAGGGGTGGGAGGGGTTTCTGGGGGGAGGGGGTAAAATACTTAAAAATATCCTCAGATGCAAGAAGTTCTTATTTTGATGGGTTGAAAAATCAATGCAGATTTCAACGAGCCATAATTACTGGTTTTCGCTATGGCAGTTAGTACTACGATATTATCTTGGAACTTAAATGGGATAGGGGATCGGAAGAAACAGCAAAGAGTTTGTGAATTTCTTAAAAACACAGACGCGCACATTTTTCTCCTACAAGAAACCCATCTTGAAGCGGAAGCATGCGGTCAAGTTTTTTCTAGACTTAGGTGGGTTCAGGAGACTCTGTGCTCTAAACAGAAGGGTTCTACGAGAGGAGTAGCCATTATTGTGCGGGCAAATAAGGGCATTAGGGTGCAAAATTGGGGAACTGATCAATCGGGGCGATGGCTGGTGGCAGTCCTCTCTATTGGCAGTCTTACCTTTTTATGTACTACATATTACGGTCCCAATGAAGATAATCCCAGGTTTCTTCAAAAAATAGAAGAATATATGATACAATATACAGCCCCAGTCATTCTGGGAGGCGACTTTAATCTTATATTGGACCCTCTTCTGGACCGCACTTCTAAGGCAAAATACAATTCCCCTAATAAATCCTTGCTGGCCCTGAAAAATATTATAAAAAACTTCAACCTTCGGGAGGTTTGGAGAGCTAAGCAAGGGAATCTTAGGGAATATTCCTTTTACAGTAAGAAATATAAACAATATTCTAGAATCGATTTTTTTTTTCTTAGACCAAGCTTTCTTGTCAGATATCGTTTCAGTATCTCATATTCCTGTAGGTTTGTCTGATCACTCGGTGGTGGAACTGAAAATCGATCTTAAAGTCACCCCCCCCACTATACAGATGGACTCTGGATAGAACGATCCTTGTAGATGATGAAATTAAAAGTAAAATCAAGGGAAATTTGCTGGAGTTTTTCTTATTCAATGCACATACAGCTCCAGAACCAATAGTTTGGGATTCACTTAAGGCCTACTTGTGGGGTGTCCTTGGGTCGTATATGGCTTTAAAGAGAAAGCTTATGAAAGAAAAAGATAGATTCGACCTTGAAATGATTAAAACAAAAGAACAACAACTACAGCTAGCGGTATTGGAAGATAGGGTTGGATCCCTCTACTCGAAAAAGAGCTGATTGAGCTACAGAGTGGCTTCAAGGTACGTGCTGACAAAAAAAATAAGGACAGGTGGGAAGTGAGTAAACTCCGAAAACTTCGAGTATGGGGAGAAGTGCGGCTCTCTCCTCGCCTGGAAAGCTAGAACGGAGCGGAGTAGGAATAGTATTAGCACACTAATTCAGCGGGGTTCAGGTTTGCCCCTAACAGAAGACACTGACATCAGGATAGAGGCCAGAGGGTTTATGGAAGAACTATACCGGGAGCAGAATAGCCTGGGGGAGGATGAGTTAGAAGGCTGGTGGGCCAGGAGAGAGTTATCCCAGTTGAGTGAATCGGATAAAGAATACCTGGTTACAGAGATTACCGAGGGAGAGGTACGGGCCCAACTAAAAAATATGGCTAGGAACAAGGCTCCGGGTCCAGATGGATTGCCGACCGAGTTGTATAAAGATAACGTGGAAGAAATCATAGCCCCATTACTGTCATTATTCAATAAAATCTTTATAGAAGAGGAGGACACTCCAGTTTCTTGGTCAGAAGCAACTATCACCCTGATAGCAAAGCCTAATAAAAACCCCAATAACATAGAATCATATAGGCCCATCTCACTTCTTAATTCGGATTCAAAAATCTATTCAGGTATTCTTACGTCTAGACTGGCAAAAATAATTAAGTCCATTATCCACTCCGATCAGCGGGGGTTTATACCTGGGCGCCAACTAAACAAACTTACTTTTCAAGTTGTAGGATATGGCAGTGGAGCAGGGACTGCCGCTGACCATTGTGGCGATCGATGCTGCAAAAGCATTTGACCAGGTCAATTGGCTTTTTTTATGGAAATCCATGGCAAACTTTGGATTTCCAGACATATTCATCAGAGGGATTGAGACATTGTATAGGGGCCCTCGAGCCAAGGTATTAGTCAATGGTAGTTTGACTGAATGGTTGGATATCTTGAGGGGAACGAGGCAGGGATGCCCCCTGTCCCCTCTCCTTTTTGACATCTACATCAAGCCTTTTGTCTGCTCCTTGAGATCTGACCCAGTGATTTTGCCTTTTAAAATTGGAGACTTGATTCTCAAGACAGCACTTTATGCCGATGACCTGCTTCTATATACATCAAATCTTGAGCGGGCCATTCCTAGACTATTTGAATTGGCTGAGGATTTTGGCACGGTCTCGGGATACAGGATTAATAAAGACAAGACCGATATAATGAGTTGGAATAACCCGTCCCCGATACCGGAAGCCAAATTAAAAATTAGATACCTGGGTATTCAGCTTACTCATAATTTGGACGATATTACTAAAAGCAGTTGGCAGACGGCGGTCAAGGATATTAGGAAGCTCTTGACTAGATGGAATACCTTACCCCTTAACATCTATGGAAGAGTCAATCTAGTCAAGATGATAATATTGCCAAAAGTCACTTTCCTGTTTAATTCCATTCCCCTGCACTTTAATAAAAGGGATATCTCTAACCTTCAAGGAAGGATTGGCTCGTTTATCTGGGCGACTAAGTCCCCCAGAATTGCCTGGCGGAAATTAAGAAAGGGGCTAAAACTGGGTGGACTGGCTCTGCCCGATATACTTTTTTACTGCTATGCTTTTCAATTTAGTAATTGTAATAAGCAATGATCCCAAACAGCAAATGAAGGACGAAAAGGGGTGGCCCAGTCCAGTCCTCTCTGTCCTCGAACGGCCTCAAACAGCCTCAAACGGCCCGCTCTTAGCCCGGTCTTCGCCCCGGGCTGCGTCCCGCGCTGCGGGAGTTAGAGGGTGTGATATAGGGGGCGTACTGGGTGGGGGGCGGGCCAGCGGGGAGAGCGGACCGGATGCTGGTCTCCCTGGTCTCGCAGGGACTCCTGGTTGCTGGAGTCCCCGCACGCTCGCAGCCCCGCCGAGCCTCTCACCCTAGCCGCCGCCTTGCTGCACCTCCTCCCTGGTGAACGAAGCTCCACGCACTCCTGTGCGAAGCGGCACCCGCGGAGCGGGTGCGGCGAGGAGTAGAGCTGGTGTGCCTTGAAGGACGGTGAGTGCGCCTAAGAAGACAGCGCCTGGTCCGATATGCCTCTAGCTGGTGAGAACAGTTTCCCAAGGAGGTGGGGGTGGAGGGCGCTTTAACAAGCCGCAGGTAGGCGGGGGGCGGGCCAGCGGGGAGAGCGGACCGGATGCTGGTCTCCCTGGTCTCGCAGGGACTCCTGGTTGCTGGAGTCCCCGCATGCTCGCAGCCCCGCCGAGCCTCTCGCCCTAGCCGCCGCCTTGCTGCACCTCCTCCCTGGTGAACGAAGCTCCACGCACTCCTGTGCGAAGCGGCACCCGCGGAGCGGGTGCGGCGAGGAGTAGAGCTGGTGTGCCTTGAAGGACGGTGAGTGCGCCTAAGAAGACAGCGCCTGGTCCAATATGCCTCTAGCTGGTGAGAACAGTTTCCCAAGGAGGTGGGGGTGGAGGGCGCTTTAACAAGCCGCAGGTAGGCGGGGGGCGGGCCAGCGGGGAGAGCGGACCGGATGCTGGTCTCCCTGGTCTCGCAGGGACTCCTGGTTGCTGGAGTCCCCGCACGCTCGCAGCCCCGCCGAGCCTCTCGCCCTAGCCGCCGCCTTGCTGCACCTCCTCCCTGGTGAACGAAGCTCCACGCACTCCTGTGTGAAGCGGCACCCGCGGAGCGGGTGCGGCGAGGAGTAGAGCTGGTGTGCCTTGAAGGACGGTGAGTGCGCCTAAGAAGACAGCGCCTGGTCCGATATGCCTCTAGCTGGTGAGAACAGTTTCCCAAGGAGGTGGGGGTGGAGAGCGCTTTAACAAGCCGCAGGTAGGCGGGGGGCGGGCCAGCGGGGAGAGCGGACCGGATGCTGGTCTCCCTGGTCTCGCAGGGACTCCTGGTTGCTGGAGTCCCCGCACGCTCGCAGCCCCGCCGAGCCTCTCGCCCTAGCCGCCGCCTTGCTGCACCTCCTCCCTGGTGAACGAAGCTCCACGCACTCCTGTGCGAAGCGGCACCCGCGGAGCGGGTGCGGCGAGGAGTAGAGCTGGTGTGCCTTGAAGGACGGTGAGTGCGCCTAAGAAGACAGCGCCTGGTCCGATATGCCTCTAGCTGGTGAGAACAGTTTCAATTTAAGAATTTTAGACTTCTGGCAAACAAACTAGATTCCTCTTCACACGGAAGACTTTTTCAGGCCATGCTATCAGACCTGCTACAAGGTCTGGAGTTTTTTCTGTACAAATTTGGGGACCAGAAGTTTTTTAAGAAGGTTCGCCTGAAGCTTCTTAGGACAGCACTTAACATCTGGAAGGCAATCCGTAGAATTTTGAATATACCCTACTATCACTCGCAAGCCCCCATTTGGGGACTCTCCAGGTACACCAGACTGCCTATTAGATCGGCTGGCTCTTCCTCTGAGAGCTGCAGGATTAACCAAGTGGGGGGACCTGTCTAATGATTCCAAACTATTAGGTTGGGAATCTCTTTTAAATCTAACGGTTCCATTTCCAGATTTAAATTCTACCAGTTGTCTTCCTGGTGGGGTAGCCAATGCTGGGTCAATGAGGACGAGATTCCGATTCTGGGACTTATCAGTAGGGCGACAGGGAGGAAAGGGGAGGTGTCACTTTGGTATAATGCACTGGTGGGGGCGAAAGATGAACTAAGAGCTGATACCATCAAGCTTTGGACTAATATCGTCACCCATGACTCCGAAGAGATGCTGAAGATCTGGATAGACTCATTCACAATTTCCCAAAAAACCATAAAACCATCCAATCTCAGAAGGAATCATCTATTCACAGCTTATAGGGCTTACTGGACTCCTGCGAAATTGTCAAGGATCTCAGCAGAAGAATACGTCTGTTTAAGATGCAGGTCACCAGATGCGGATGATAGACATATGTTTGTAGACTGCCCTGAAATTATTAGCTACTGGGATCAGGTTTGTGGGTTCTTAGAAGAGGTTCTATCCATACCAATCACTTATTCCCCTAGATTAATATTCTTTGGTCTCCCTACGGACTATGATGTTAGTAATAGCACCTCACAGTTTATTTTTTATGTCATTGTTATTGCCAGAAGGGAGATCTGTAGGGAGTGGAAATCTGCAAGTCCTCCCGGATTTGCAAACTGTCTTAAGAACATTATGGCTGTTTGTCGTTTAGACCTACTGTGTGGAGGAGAGAGTGCTGTAAAAATATGGTCCCAACTAATTGCATGGTCTGAGAGATAACGGACAAGGTACACAAAATGTCCAATGATTATGCCAGAGATTTTGTGGTCCCGTCCTCCCAAAGGTTCCGATACATCACGAATGGGAGTGGGACAAGGTAACGACCTACCTCTGGGTGATCTCCGTTGGCTATACACGGTAGTCAGGGCGGGAATAGTTAGCCCGTGTCAAAGGCCAGGAGAAAAGCCCATCTGGAGTTGACAATTTCTGGTGGCATTTATGAGGACAAAAAAAAAAAAGTCCTCTTTCTTCTCTAGAGGAAGGTGCTCAGCGAATTGCTGGAGGGACTCCCACAGGGCTCGATCGTATCGCCCTAGCAAAGCGGCGGTACTTGCAGCCTTCATTGCAGTAGACGCCGTCCCACAGACCTTCCTGCCTGCCGAGTCTAACCAGCGGCTCTCCTTATCAGGAGGTACCGTGGACGACGGGGTGGTGGCATGCTGTTTCCTAGCAGCCGTCACTATGACCGAGTCTGGTGGCGGATCCATCCTGAGAAAGGCCGGGTCAGAATCCGGAGCCCGGTACTTCTTGAGGAGCCTGGAGGGAGCCGCCTTCATCACCGCCGGAGTGAGAAACAACTCCTGAGCGGGCTCTACCAATCCTGGTACTAGGGATAGCAACGGCCGAGACAGGTGCTTTTTATGTAGCGTCTCGAAAATCACGGACGTCGTGGGTGTGGGTACCGTCACCGTGATGCCCAACTTAGCCGCACCCCTCAGCTGAACATCTTGGAAAGAGACAATGTCGTCTACTGGCGACACCCTCGTCCCAGGGGATTCCGACAAAGTCGGCGAGTAGTCCCTGGTCCCAGAAGAGTCCGTGTGGGATCTCGATCTGCGCCTCCTGTGGCGTCGCCTTGATCTTATCGACGACCGGCGACGACTCCGCGATCTCTTCCTCCGTCCGGAAAGAGAGCGCGATCTCCTCGGCTTTGGACGCTCCGCAGGTCTCACAGGAGCAGGAGACTGCGGCCTGACCGGGACCCTCGGCTGAGGAGTCCCCTTAGAAGGCGTCGGGTACCGTGGCAGCGAAGCCGTCCTCGGCGGAACCGGAGGCAGTCCCTGAGGAGGTAGCAGAGGATGAGCATGAGGGGGAATCAGAGGTGAAAGCGATGGCAGAGTGGGATTCCGCGGCGGAGGTTCCTTGGGCAAGGGAGGAGGAGGGGTAGCTGACCTTGGCTTAGAAGGTGTATATACCTCGGAGTACACCGAGCCCTGTGACTCCCTCTTCTTCTTAAGCGGAGGCGATGTAGAGGCAGTGTCTCCTATTGGAGAACGTCGCCGACGCGCCCCAGCGGACCCAGAGGGACTCCTGGCGCCAGAACTCCTTCTGCGCTTCTTTGGCGTCAAAGAACATCGTCTCGACATCGAGGAACGCCGTCTCGACGTCGAACGGCCCCATCGTCTCCACATTGAGCCACGCCTGGACGTCGAACGTCTCCTCCTCGACAGCGACCGTCGTCCTCCCGACGTCGAGCGTCTCCTCCGTGACGTCGAACTTCTTCTCGACGGCGAACGCCATCTGGACACCGAGCGTCTCCTCGACGTCGAATGCCTGCGAGTCTTCGACGTCCTCCTCGACGTCGAGGATCCCCTCGACGCCGACCTTCTCCTCTTCTTCGACGGCGAACGGCGGTGTCGCCTCGACGGCGAGCGCCGATGCTGGGCCGAACTCCCTCGACGTCAACGTCGATGACACCGTCGACGGCGATCTCGACGGCGGCCTAGTCAGTCCCCTCGACGTCGAACGTAGCTTCAACCCAGAGCCCTGGGGAGACGGGGAACAGACTGCTGTCATCCCTCTCGACACCGTGGTCGACGCTATAGACGTCGGCAGAGAAATAGGACGTTTGCTGGCCTTCCTGCCTCTTGGGAGCCCCCCTGAGACCTCAGCATAGGCAGATGAAGCATGCCCAGACCCACCTTGTGTCTGCAGTCTTCTATCTTCCAGGCCTTGGAGCCTGATCTTCATCCTCTCTCTCAGGGTCCTGGTGGATAATGTCTGGCAGATGCCACACTCCTCTGGGACATGAGATGAGGGAAGGCAGACGATGCACACCTCATGTGGGTCCGACTTGGCCTTCTTCCTCTTTTACTCTGGGCATTTGTCAAACAAAGCAGGCATTTTGACAAATAAAAGAGTGCACCAAGACACACACAAGGAAGAAAACACCAAAGTACTTCAATGAAAGCACTCAATACTTGAAAAAGTGAAAAAATCACCAATAAACCCTTGAAAAGGGAGAGCTCAATGCTCCTGCTTGCAGGAGCCGGAAAAAAGAACTGAAAGTAAAAGGGACCTGCTGTGCATTCTGGGATACTGAGAGAGTTCTGGAAAGTTCTCTTAAAGGCACAGTATCCTGTTCTGAGTCACATAATGGCAGCCTATGGGGCTTGTCTGTCCACTCCTTCCTCTCTATCATTCCAGAGGGTTTTGCTGGTAAAGGCAAGTTTTTCTATGTGGAGAAATGTGGACAGGCTGTGCTGTTTGTGGATTTTTGGTGGAATTTCTAGTTGAAGTACTGGACAGTGTAGCCTGCGGATATAGGCTGCATTATCTGTCTTTAAATTCTCTCTTAAGTGTCTGTGCAGTTCTGCATTTTTTGACAACTTAAGAGATTATTTTTGATTGCTCCGGAGTCCACGGACATGGGCGGGACTATTCACTAGATTCTGACTATACACAGAGATCCCCTACTACAGAACAGCCACTGCCTACTTCTGAAGCTGGTACCCTTTATATAATTCCTTTGACCAAAAGAGCTCTAACTTCCTCTTGGAGCAGCTTTAAATGTTCCTCTGCCAGCCGTTCCTGACTTGGCAGAATAGTAGGAGGAAAAAAAAGGAAAGGAAGAAAATAGCCCTCCTGGACGATCTGCAAGACCAACTTGACTGATGTTATAGATCTCCAGCGGGGAAGATGGTGACGAATTCTCCCACCCACTGGAGTAGTGTGGTCCTGCAGAATCAGCCTAGGAGTGCTTGGAGGCTGCGGCTGCCGAGAGCAGTGTGGCAGACGACTTCTGGCCTCCATTCTGAGGACAGAATATACTGCGTCCACGTCCATGCACAGCTTGGGTAGTCTGAGCGGGACATTGGCTAGGATAGGGTTGACCAGGCTGGAAACCTCGTCCGCTACCACGAAAGGGGCGAAAGGAAGACTGCCCATAAGGAGTAGTGGAGAGACCCAAGTCTCTAGCCGTAGTCTGAGAGTCCTTGAACCGGACCAGGGCAGAGCCTACCTTTTCCCCAAAAAGGCGAGTTCCATCGAAAGCATGTCCATCGAATTGGCCTGGACATCCCCCGAGAAGCCAGTTGTGCGAAGCCAGGCGTGGCGCCTCAAGGCCACAGTCATTGAAATAGATCTGCCCAGCGAATCAGTCGTATCCAAACCAAACCGTGTGGCGAATTTTGCTGCATCTCTCCCATCCTTGACAGCTTGAGACAGCACAGCCTGGGCCTCCTCCTGGACTTGTGGCAGCACCTGCACAACTGTCTCCCACATAGAGTGGGAGAAACAGCCCAATAAGTATGTGGTATTCACCGACCGCAATGCCAGACTGGAGGAAGAAAACATCTTCTTCCCAAATGAGTCCAGTCTCTTGGATTCCCTATATGGAGGGGCGGAAGGGAATGCGCCCTGGGTAGTAGAGGCCTGCACCACCAAACCTTCGGGGGGACGGTGTTGGCCGAGGAACTTTGGGTCGCCCGATGCTGGTCGATGGCGGTGTGCAATCGTCATGTTCACAGGAGCCCCCATGCTAGGCTTGGACCATGTTCCTAGAGGGACGTCCGTAAGTGCTTCATTAAAGGGCAAAGGGGGTTCAGAGGTGGAATCCCCAGGTTTGAAGCACTTCGGTCAGGAGATTAGTCCTGACATGCACTGAGGGCAGCTCCAGTTCAAGGACCTCAGCTGCCCTCTTAACCACCATGGCATAGGACGCCCCTTCTTCCGTAGCCACTCTAGGCGGAGAGAGCATACCAGTGTCTGGGGAACTATCCAGACCACTGGCTTCCCCATACCAGTCCATTGTCAGGGACATCCTAGTTCTCTAGAGGGTCTCCAGACTCTTCCTCTCCTGAGCCTAGCATGTCCACAGAGTGCTCAGGTGACAATATAGAACCCATGGGTTCTGTCAATGTTGGATTCAGTGTTGCTCGAAGCAGTTCAGGTTCCGTGTCGTCTGGGATGAGGATGGGGCTTGCGCTACCGACAGGCGCCGAAGACATCGTGGGCACCGACTTTGGATTCGATACCAGGGAAGGTCGCGTTGGTACAACCTGCATCAAACAGGATCCGGTATCGGATCCCTGAGGCCCCACCGGAGCCGTGGCCAAAGCCAACGGCGTTGAACCTGATGGGGCCCCATCCGACCCCACGGGGCCTGAGGGCTCACAATGGCGTCGTTCCACTCAAAAACACGGCGCATGGCCTCATGAAAATCTTTAATTTGAGCAGGAGTTGCTCTGGCTACCAGAAATGGAGGGAGACACAAAGTCAACTCTGGCTCTCCACAACCTTGCCTAGAGCATCGGTGTTCCTTACCTATTTTGACAACGGACGCCAGCTGAGGTGAAGTCGAAGTTTGCTAGGACTTCTTCTTCTTCTTGTGCCTCTTCCCCAAGTGTCCAGATGACCTCGAATTTGAGGAAGACGACTTAGGACTCCGTGAGCAATCCTCTTCCTAAAACGGGATCGTGACCTTCTCGGAGTCTCGCTAGATGGTGTTGACTGCCAGGCCGTGAGTAACTTCATCGCCTGCTCCCTCAAGGTCTTCAGAGCCATCGCCCGGCAGTCTGAACACGACTTTGAATTGTGGTCACGTTCAAGACACCACAGACGTACATGTTGGGGATCGGTAAACGACATCATGCGTGAACAAGTCCTGCACGGTTTAAAACCTGTCTTCCTAGCCGACATTCCTCGCACACAAAGTCATCAAAAATATCCAAAAAAGTCGAGAAAAAGCCTGCCAAAAAGCGGCAGAGGGGTATCTCTTCCCAGATCGGCGCTTTACTGGCGCGGAAAGAAAAGAACTGACGTATGTACGCCTGGGTGGTGCCTACATAGGCACCGCGATGTCATAACCGACTCTACTGACAACAACAACGTCACGCGGAGTCAAATGGAGCCACCGATATCACGCGCAAGGGGTATTGCTCAGCAAAAGTTTCCGGATCCAGCCTGACACCTGGGAAATTCAAAGGTAAGGAATCTGCAGCTAGAAGTCTCTATCAGATTAATTTTTATGGACTTTCTTTCATTACAGTTTTACAAACTGTCATTGCATAGTTTAAGAGACTTGTATCTTAAATAAACGTAATCTTGAACTGAATGTTTGTGTATTCCGGTTCAATTATCCTTGCACTGTCTCAACCACTAAAGGCCCAAATGTTCTGCAAGGCTTTCTTGATAGGCTGTGAATGTTGACATTAATGGATGCAGTAACCTTCAACTTTGCGTCACGGTTGGTGAAACTGACGTGCAAGGGAGGATAGACCCTGAGAAAATGCCATTGCACGACTATTCTTAAATTTCTCCAAGGCAGAATTGACTTTCTTCACTGGGAAACTGTAGGAAACTGGTTCTATATATACTACACCAAAATGAGGTATAGTGTGAATAGAGTCCAGGTGATCCCAGAGGTAGGCAGAGGTTAAAGTTAGATAGAACCTTACTCTCTATTTGTGGTAGAGTGATCTATCAGTAAGGCAGTATCAGAGGACAGTGTTAAGAATTTGATGTACACACTTAGGGCCAGATGTAGGAGCCGTTTACCGACCGGTAACGGCCGATTTCGGCCGTTACCGACCGGTAAATGGGTTTTCGGTATGTAGGGGCAAATTTTTACAGAATCGGTAAATTTACCGATTCTGTAAAATACCGAATCGGTATTTTTACCGATTCGGTAAATCTCAGATGTAGGTGGGACTCTTCAGAGTCCCAAAGGCCCTACAAATTCGGTATTTTACCACCCAATCCAATTGGGTGTTAAAATACCGAATTCAGGTGTGCATGCACATGTGTGCATGCACACCTATGCCATGTGACAGACAGACATGCCCTTAGGGCATGTCTGCGTGCCACATGGCGCACATGTCAATTTTTGGGGTGCCAGAGGGTGTCAAAGTGACACCCCCTGCACCCTTGCAGAATTCGGTATTTACCGATTCGGTAATTACCGAATCGGTATTTCCCATTGATTCCTATGGGCTGTGAAGCCCATAGGAATAAATAGGAAATACCGATTCGGTATTTACCGAATCGGTAACTACCGAATATTACCGATTCGGTAATTCCACATCTGGAATTACCTACATCTCCCCCTCTCTATTTTACCACTTCTTAAATACCGAATCGGTAAAATTCGGTATTTAAGAAGTGGTAAAATAGAATTACCTACATCTAGCCCAATGTCAGCAAATGAATTCACTCACTCAGGCCAATTGTTTTTGTCTAAAAATATATACTTTTGTTTTATTTTTGGAACCAAGCAAGCCTGGCACAGGTAAGCAATAAATACTTTAAAGTAATTAGTTGCTGATCGTAGAACAGTTTGAAAATACAATAGGAATTGTACTTTGTTTGATTTGCAGTAGGTTGTAATTCTTGGCAAATACAGTACATTGAAATGAATAGGCTTTTTCAGTAAATTACAGGTAAGTTACTTTTTACATTACTTTTCTAACTAAGTGCTGGATATCTAGAATTACCACTGGGACATTCCCTGCAAACTGGTAAGTAAATATGTTTTGGTTATTCGTGCGATTTTTAAAGAATATTTTTAGATTTCAAAACTTCACACACACATTTTTTGCATAAAAATTGTCAATGTTATCCTATGGAGGAAAAACAGCTTATCGGTTCACAGATAAGTTATCGACTGTGGGAGTTAAGGTGCTGGGGTTAGAATCAGGGGTCCCCCAGGGTCAGTGATACACTCATTTTACACCTTCAGCGGCACTAGGGCGGCCGGGTGCAGAGTGTTGAGGTCCAATGTTATCCAATGGGGTATAGGGGCCTCCGGTTGGTAGCTGCTGGCAAGCAGGCCACTGGGTTGTGGGAGCAAAGCTCATAGGGTTTAGGTCAGGGCAACTGGGGAAACAAAGTAGCACAAAAGGTGCACCCTCAGCGGCACTGGGCCGGCCGGGTTAAGGGTGCTGTTTCGAGGTTGGTTGCCCTGTTGTTTTAAATGGAGAACCTCCGGTTAACAAAAGCACTGCAGGCAGGGAGACGAAGGACTTCTGAGTGCGACCACCACTTCGAGAGGTAAGTTGGGAAGTTAAGGGTTGGTTAGGCACCGTTGGTTTGGGCACACAATGCCGTGGGGCGTCGGGTGCAAGGATGCCTTTTGGGGTCGGATCTTCTTACCAGCTCCGGGTCGCAGTCAGGGGGGCCTTCTGCATTTAGGCTGCAGGGTGCAGGCGTCGGCTGGAGACTTGAGGCAGGTCAGGGGTCGCCAGAGTTGTTCTTCACCTCGCCTCCCCCACCTGAGGGGTGGAGTTGGCAGAGTTGGGCACACCTCTTTCCCTCACTTGTTTTTTCCCACCGGTTCTCCCACCCAAAGTGGGGGGTAGAACCAGTGGGGACCAGTTGCTGAAAGCAGCAAATGATCTGGGGAGGCTCACGAAGGCGGCATGCCTTTGGAGCTTCCCCTTCGTGAACCCTGCCCATCCTGGGGTAAAAGGCTTGGCACCTCGTCTAAGGATGTGCATTGTTTCAGGCCCCCGAGAGCAGCAGGCTTTCGACCCAGGGGTCCAGAAACATGTCTGTTGGTGGCAGCCTAAGCAGCCACTCAGTCGGGACACTAGAAGTTGGTCGAGTTTCAGGGGCATCTCTAAGATGCCCTCTGTCGTACATTTTGCATTAAATCCCATACTGGCATCAGTGTGGGTTTAATGTGCTGCGAAGTTTGCTATCAAACGTCCCAGTTTTCAGTGTAGCCATTATGGTGCTCAGGAGTTCGTAATGGCAAACTCCCAGCACCATATACACTTAATGGTAGCACTGCACTTACAATGCCCAGAAATGGAGTTGGGCTCATGCACCTGTACCCTCACCACTGGCATAGTGCACCCAGCTAGAGGGGTGACCGATCTATGCCAGGGCAGTGGTTTGTAGGCATGGCACACTGGGATGTGTGCCATGTCAACTCTTCACTTTGTTCTGCACCAAGACACGCAGCCTGCAAAGGCAGTGTGTGAGTGAAAAGGTGCAGGGCCTCTAGGGGTGACACCATAAGTGCTGCAGCCCTCAGGGGCCTTCCCTGGTCACAGGGCCCTGGGTACCTGTAGTACCATTTAGCAGGGGGCTACCTGTGGCCAGGGATGCCAATTGGGTTTAGACTTCAATGCCATTTTAGGGAAGGAATATAGGCCCTGGGAACCTCATTAGCAAGAGCCCAGGGCACATTCAGTCAAAGAACATCAGCAATTCAGCAAAAAGTGGGGACATACCATGCAGAAAGAGGGTACTTACTCACAAAAACCAACTCCATTAAAATGCATATTCTTAAAGAAAGCCTGTCTGTCTCCTGCAAGTCCTGTTGTTTGTACCCAGGCATGTCTGCAGAGGATGTCACCTTCTCCCATTGCATGTGTAACTGAATCTGTGGAATCCAGACAAGAACTCTAGATTTTCTTCGACGCATCCTGACCATCCTAAAATATTTGGGGCATATTTCCCAATGTGTCACACAGCGCAGGGCAGCTAGTCACCTTGCTGCACTGTGTGATAGGGAAAGTGTAGGAAAGCACTGTATTTAACATAATACAGCACATTCCTACCTTTTCCATGTGCTGGTGCACAATGTCCTGCCTAGCGCCAACACAGGCACTCTTGCACCATGGTGCAAGGGAGCCTGTATTGTATGCAGGATTACTTTTGTACAGGAAGGTGTCAGTTCCTGCATAAAAACAATCCCCTGAGGAATTTTCCTCTTTCTGTGTGTGTAGCACACATAGAAAGAGGAAAAAATAAGGAGAAATAAAGATGATTTTCCTCATTATGCCTCACCTGGGGAGGTGTAGCAGTTTTAGCTCGTTCCCAGGTCTACCATTCATGGTTAATCCGGGAATGCGTCAAAATCTATGAGTATTTCATAGGAACATCCAAGCACCACTCATGGAACATCTCCCTGGGAAAGAGTAACGCAATGCAGTGATTTCTGCAGCGTTACTCTTGATTTATCAAGCTACTCAGGGCCGCACCTGATGGCCTTGCGTGGCTTGATTAATCGCATCTCAAGGGTTGTTTTGCTTTTACACCAAACTGCGTGGTGCAAAAGCGACGCAACACTTTGATAAATATGGCCCCTTGTGCATAGGATCCTTAGAGATCCTTCCCCATACCAGCTCCAAAAGGGTGTGGAAATCTGGAGAGAATGGAAGAAATTTGGATTAGTCTTCCCAGTGGAGAACGTGTAGGATGTTGAGTCAGAAACCTCAGGTTCCAAGGAGCCTGTCTGAGGGCAAATGGCAATGGAATAGATTACAACAGAGAGCCAAATAAATTAGTCCATGCTGCCAAGCAAATTAACTAATGTCTCACTGGTGTGTAAAAGATACTGAGAAGTAGAGAGCCCAGACTAAAGGATTTTGTTGAGCCAATCAGCTTTGGTCTCCTCTGATAGGAGAGAGAGTACTTCCACAGCTCTCCTAATAACTACGGAAAAGAAAGCACTCTCATCAGTAGGAGGCTAGCTATATAGTGAATGAAGAGCCGAATCAGGTGAGGGGTCACGACTTCTAGCATTCTGCAAATCCAGGTAAAGGTCAACATCAGTATAGCGTGGTTGGAGTAAGTTATCTTGTTTCTTCATCATCATCCTAATCATGTGAAACTATGTGGGACATCTGGATTGAATCCAAATCAGACCTGAACAGGTCTTTCAATGTAGCAAAATGTTGGCACTGAGAAAATTAAGCCGTTATGGAGTCACTCCAACATAGAGTTGTACTCAGTAATGGTATAGGGTGGCATGGGGCCGACTCTTGTAAATAAATGATCCAAATCTGTAGCCAGTGCTAACAGATGTGGCTACTGAAGCAAGTGGTGACAACAGTTAAACATATGATAAAGCAATATACAGAGGCGCAGATTCACAGTAGGGGAGGGTCCAGTGCTTAATTTGAGCCTGTGATTGCCGGTGGGACATACCAGAACTCATTTTTGGGTACCCGCACTTATATTTCCTCATCAGACATATACTGGCAGCAAGTGGGAGAAATACACACAAATGGAAAAGAATGAGATAGAGAAAGACAGAAAAATTGTCACAAAAGGAACAAGCATTTGCAATGCAATAGGTCACGCATTTACGCAAGTTTAAGCTACAGGCACTGTAAATGACAATGCCTTTTATTTATGTTTTAAAAAACAAAACAAAAATAATAGGCATTGTCAATTACAACGCCAATAGCTCAAACTCGCGTAAATGCGCGATCTATTGCAGTGCAAACTCTTGTTCTGAGTCTTGCAAGAGGATGTGACCTACAAGTCGTGTGTTGCAGAACTGGGAACTACTGGAGCCTGGAAGATGCACACTAACATACCAGGGTTTTCCTGGGGCTTCGAGGGGCTCATTAACAGAGCTGGGGGGTTCTGAGGCTTGAGAGAGGCTCAGGACCAGAGCTGAATCTTTGTAACTCTGAGCCATACAGGAGGATAACGGACAGCGCAGGAAGTTTCTGTGATCTGTCGATGCACATTGCAACAGCGTGTTCTGGGAGGGTGTCATGCAGAGCTGAGGATTTCTGGGACCTATGAGAGATTCTCAAGCAGAATGGGCTGTTCAGAGCTCTGGGAGAGGCTCATTGTACTGAACCAGCATGTGCTGCTCTCAGAGATACTTGCATAAAGCATAATAATGTAACAGAATGAGGCAAACAAGAATTCGAGAACAGACAGCACCAAGATAAGCTGGGACAAACCTGCGTTTAGAAACAAAGTCAAACTCGGGAGGGAGGGTGTTTTGGGAGGGGTAGATGAGGGAAGTAGCGAAGCAATGTTAACATGGTTTACTTCAGCAGAAATGGCTGACAGAGCATGCAGATTCAGTGAAGGGAAGAAATGAGACAACAGGATGTTATGTGATCAGCGCGCAGACTGCGATAAATCACTCCTGCACAACAGCTGCACAGAAGACACCCCATTTGAAAGGATTCTGCCCCACTCACTTGTGAGCCAGAGCAGATTGACTTCTTGCTACGAGGATACCATCATGCCCATGGCACCAGCAGAAGAGACAGGAGCATATTATCAAGGACGGGCGTTCAAATTATCGACGCTATAGCGGCAGAAAACTGCAGCTAAAACGTCGATAATGGGCTTGATAATATGCTCTATGGTATTCCAATTGAAGCTCAGGTTAGATGTCCTTCACATCTAACATGGGTCGCTTGTTTGCCCCCCCCCATATGAGTCGTACCAATTGAGATTTAAGTGTCTGAAAGAAGAAGGCCCCAGGGTGATACGGTATATTAATAAATAAATACAAGACTTTTGGCAGGATCACCATCTTAACTAGGGATATTCTCCCAGCCATGGAAAGAGGCAGAGTGAGCCATATAGGGCCAGATGTAGGTAATTCTCATTTACCGATTCTTAAATACCGACTCATACCGAATCGGTATTTCAGAATCGGAAAATGGTATGTAGGTAAAAAAAAAAATCGGTAAAACTTACCGATTCGGAATGACTCGGTATCTGATTCTGGTATTTACCGATTCGGTAAATTCCAAATCGGTAAATTCCGAATCGGTAAACCCCATTCATCCCTATGGGTCTCCTGGCCCATAGGAATGAATGGGTTTTACCGATTCGGAACTTACGATTTGGAATTTACCGAATCGGTAAATACCGAATCGGTAAATACCGATTCGGAAATATGAAAATCCACATGTGAGCCTGCCAACCAATCAGGGACACCCTACACACCCCACAACCAAGGCCCAGAGAATCCAACCAATCAGAATGAAGCACCCCTTCCCAGTACCTGGGAGTGGCCACACCCATGCAGGTGCACACCAACTGAACAAACAATTGAGCTGAGGTGAGAGGAGCTGAGCATCCAGAGCCAAGCAGTGAAACAGAATGGAGTCTCAGGAAGGGCAAAAGGATGGTGGGGAGCGCAAAAGAAAGATAAAGTTCAGCCCAGCAGAACCTCAGGTGGCTGTAGAAGAAATTGTAAGTCACTACAACCAAATATTCGGTAAACAGTCTCTGCATGTTGCAGAGTCTGTGAAGAGGAACATATGGCTTGGCATACAGGCAAAGTCAATGCCATCGGTGGGACCCACCGGGAGATAGGGGACATTAAAAAGCGATGGTATGACCTGCGCATCATAACCAAAAAGAAGATTGCAGCGCAAAAAAAGGATGCTGGTGTGACAGGAGGTGGCAGGAGCAAAGCACCAAAACTAACGGAGATGGAGGAGCTCGTTGAAACCACCATGGAGCCAGAAAGCATCCATGGGATTGGAGACCTGGACAGTACAGCAAGAGCAACAAGGAAACAAGATAAGATGCATGTACCCTAATCCACAACCATTTACCTGAACCCGGACCCCACTGTGTAGAATCATTACACTGCAGAACAGATCATACTTGGGTCCAGAAATGCATCATGGTAGACGTAGTCATGAGTACATACATGCAATGCATACACCACAAGACTCAGCAAGGCATGCCACACACATCACCAAACACACAATGTACACTGTGCAAAGGTGTGTAAACAATTTATTTAAGAATTACACACAGGTGAACAACAACATTGACCCTATGTCAATTTGATTCCACAGGAGAGTCATCACGCACTCCAGCACCAGCAAGGGAGGAGAGGGCACCAGCAACTAAGAGAAGGGAAAAAGAGAAAGAAGGCACAGGTCACAGCGCTGTAGAAGGAGGCAACACCACCACTTAGGAAGCCTCATCACCAGAGCGAGCCTCAACACCTGTCCCGCTATCACCTCTGTTATTTGGATCTCCTGAATTGTTAAGCACACCGCTTACACCCAAAGCAAAGTCCAAGTCGCCCATGCAGGGAAGGGCAAGTAGGCCTGATGTGCCCCCTCCGAGGATCCTGCAAACCTCTGATTCGGAGGATGAGGATGTTGTACAGCAAACAATTGCACCTGTGGCTGACAAGGCTAGACCACAGATTCCAGCAGGCTCTGCGCGCACCAGTGTCCTAGGCAGGAGGGCACGTGAGGGTGGCGATGGGCAGGAAGGTGGGAGCGTATTCTGTGGCCTGGAGGCCACAATGGTCAAGGTACAGCGCGTGCAGGCCACAGCACTGTTGGCCATGCATAGACAGGTGCGCTGCATGAACAATAAAATGACAAACATGGACAAGGGAATAGGCCACATAGCATGCAGTTTGGAGTCAATTTCAAAGGGGATAACAGACATCTCCACCTACATGGGTGTACTGTCTGATAAGTTGGACAGGGATCACATACAGCGTCGCAGGGAGCGACAATATATGCGGCAGCAGTCAAAGGCAATTAACAGATTTGCTACAGCTACTTCACTACTTTGCCGACGCTCAATATCCATGCAGGATGCAATTGTGCACTGCTGCACAGACTTGACACGGGGCATGGGAAGAGTGACCTCTGCGATGGAGCAGATGCTAACCACTAACACAGGCAATGCTGGTGACACGGGTGTGGAGGAGACAGAGGGGTCAACCAGCAGGAGTGGCTCCAGCACACCTGTGCCAGAGGTGCGCAGGAGCGTCAGGCGCAGCCATGCTGAGTCAGGCCCCAGCAGAGATATTGAAACCCAGGCACATCAATCCCAAAATGTAGTGCGTGGGCGTAAGCACTGAACAATGCCGAAGATCCACAGGACTGCTCACAGTGACGGCATCTGAGCACAAGCAGTCATGGACATGGACATTGACGGGCAATGTTTTTTCCTATGTAATGATGATGTAGTGAATATTAAACTACACTCGTCAAACACTATACCTGTCTATGTGTCATACATTACCTAGAAATATCGACGTGTAATTTCTGTCCGTCTCAATCTTCCATCTGTTGCTGCTGGTCCTGTTGCTTGGGGGTCTGCATGTTCTTGGTCATCATCAATGTCCTCGTGATGTGTCACCTCCACCTCTGTGCCTTCTTTGGTGGCAAGATTGTGCAACATGGCACAGGTTACTATTATCTTGCAACACAGGATGGGGGTGTTCTGTCGTGCAACTCCACTCTTGTGGAGGCAACGGAACCTGCTCTTGAGGAGTCCAAATGTTCGCTCCACTACATTGCGAGTTGACCTGTGTGCCACATTGTAACGCCTTTCGCCTCTGTTAGTTGGGTTGAGGTACGGTGTGAGCACAAAGGAACGCAGGGCATATGCACTATCGCCTAGGATGGAATGAGAGGTCCATGAGTTACATACACATGACACATACATCTGCCATTCATTTCAGGGTGTGTTACACTTATTTACCTAGCAGATATCCATCTCCAAAATCTCCAGCAACAAGCCGTGTGTATATTCCGCTGTTCTGGAATATGTAGGAGTCGTGCGTGCTCCCAGGAAATTTGGCCACTATGTCTGTGATGATGTTGCCAGCATTGCATATCACCTGCACATTGATGGAGTGCGTTGACTTACGATTTCTGTAGATGTGTTCAGTGGCTGCAGGTGGGCATAGTGGAATGTGTGTGCCATCTATGCAGCCTATCACATGCGGGAAGTGTGCCAGTCCATAGAAGTCAGTTTTTTTTTAGCAAGTTCCGCAGGTGTGTCAGGGAACCGGATGTAATGTTCCATTCTCTGCGTCATGGCATCCAGGAACTCCCTGAAAAAACGGGACAGACAGCTCTGGGACACACCACCTACCGCAGCAATCACACTCTGGTAGCTCCCAGAGGCAAGCAGGTGTATGCTACAGAGCACCTGCACATGGGGTGGGATGGCGTGGGCCCTGGGTGTTGGGTGATCCAGGTATGGGTAGAGGTCCCTAATTAAGTCCATAATGGTTCTGGGGTGTAGCCTGTACCTCTGAAGTATCTCGGGCTCAGTCAATTGGAACAGGGTGATCCTCTGCCTGTACACCTGCTCCTCCCTTCTCCATACCCTCTCACCTGCAGCCTGTAGCCTTTGCCGCCTCGCAATCACATAGAATGCCGCCATTCTAGCAACACAGTTGCATTTTGGGCACTTTTATATAGCCTGCACCTGGTTACCACCTGCTTTCAGTACTTGGTAAATACCGACTCTTAAATACCGAATTTCATTGAATTCTGTATTTTTGGCCTTTCCTACATCTCGATGGGCATTTTTTACCAATTCTTATTTACCGATTCGGTAAATAAGAACTCGGTAAATAAGGAATCGGTAAATACCGATTCGGTATTTTACCAATTCATATTTGCCGTATCGGTACATTTTTGACACCTACATCTCCTTTTCCAAATACCGGTCGGTAACGGCCGATTTTACCGATTTTCGGCCGTTACCGACCGGTATTTGCCTACCTACATCTGGCCCTTAGTGATATTATCGGTTACACGGTCAATGGCTGACCCATAATTCGTTCTCATCAGTGTGTCCTTATCTCTAGTTATCACAATCCCCAGGTACTGGAGCTCATCCGACTCCCACGTTAGTGGGTAATCCAATGGGAAAGCCTGTGTCTGATTCGTCAGAGGGAAGACGGCGGATTTGTTCCAGTTTATTTGTACTCCGGCTATTGGCCCGAATTTTGTGATTTCTCGTAGCACTGGATTGAGATTATCAGTGGGTTTGTGTATGTATAGCGTGATATCGTCTGCATATAGGGATACCAACAATTGTCTTGACGGGTATATGAGGCTTCTGTGGTTGTGGTGCTGCCTCAGTTTCGCCGCTAGGGGCTCTATTGCTATGGCAAATATTATAGGGGAGAGTGGGCACCCCTGTCTCGTTCCTCTGGCGATCAAGAAGGCCTCCGAACGGGAACCATTAAGAAGGACTCTGGCAGTTGGGTTCGTGTATAGCAGCCGAATCCAGTTTATGAAGGACTCAGGGAGCCCCATGTTTTGTAGCATCCTTATTATATAGTCCCATTCAATCGAGTCGAATGCCTTGGTGGCGTCTAGGAAGACTCTCACCACGGCAGCGCTGGGATCGATGTCCTGTAGGACAGCCAGAAGAGTTCGCAAGTTATGGGCTGTGGAGCGGTTTGGCACAAATCCAGCTTGATCTGGAAGTACCAGTCGGTCCATGAGTAAATAAAGTCTTATCGCTAATACTTTGGCCAATATTTTCGTATCGCTGTTGAGGAGCGACAGGGGCCGATATGAGTCACAGAGGGAAGGGGGCTTACCGGGTTTCAACAAGGACATTATTTGTGCTTCCCTCATTGTCGTGGGTAGAAAGCCTTCCTCCAATGCTTCATAAAATACTGCCTTCAATATGGGCGCTAGAGTGGACATGTAGGTTTTATAGAAATCTATGGGGAGCCCATCAGATCCGGGGGCCTTTCCCCAATGTCGTGGTCATGATGGCTTCCGTAGTTTCGTCCACCTCGTGGGCTAGGAACTTACACTGTGTGTCTCCCAGCCACGCCAGTGCAATATCTTCAAAATAGCTTTTGAAGTCTAGTGGGGTCTCTCTCTGCGAGCTATAAAGTTTTTTGTAAAAGTCTGTTAGAGTGGACATTTGGTCCGGGAGGTTCCTATGTATTTTACCTTGTTCATCCTGAAGCTCAGTGACATAATTATGAAATCTAGGCGAGCGCACCGCGCCTGCCAGTGCCCGTCCAGGTCTGTCCCCTTAGCCATATATTCTCGCTCTACTGTGCTTCCCTCGGAATTTGCATTCCCTGTCTGCCACCTTGGTATATTCCGACATTTTCTTATGCAGCCTGGCCTTCAGCGTCCCTGTCTCATCCCCTTCACGGATGGTCTGTTCTAATGCCTTTAGTTCCCCTTCCAATTTGTGTAATTCGCGGCGTAGATCTTTCCGGATGACCCCCCTTTAGAAATACACCACCCCCTCACTGTCACTTTAAATGCTTCCCAGACCATAGTTAAGCTGCCTATGGAGTCTACATTTCTCGCAAAGAAGTCTTTGATGTCTTGTTCTAGCTCCGTTCTAAATACCGTGTCCGGCAGATGGGCAGGGTTAAGCCTCCAACTGAGGTAGGGGGAAAGATCCACTGGGGGCTGCAGGGTCACCAGCACTGGGGAGTGGTCTGAATAGGTGCGAGCCAGGTGCACCGCTCCGACTATCCACTGCACCATACCCACTGTAACTAAGATATAATCCAGTCTGGCCCAAGTGTCATGTACTGCCGAATAGTGCGTTCCTTCAGTCTGTGCGGTGTGCAAGTGCCGCCAAGTGTCCAAAAGTTAATCTGATTGTAAGATGTCCTGTAAAGTCCGCTGGGTAACGGTGTAGTGAGCTGCCGTAGCATGGGACCTATACCACCCGTGATGAATTACTGTGTTAAAATCCCCCTCAAAACTACATATGGGATATCAAGTGTTTGTAGTTTGCCGCGTAGCATTAACAAAGGGCGGACATCGTCTACGTTGGGACCATAAAAGCCCACAATATCCACATCATGCGATTGTAACTTGCCCCAGAGCATACAGAATCTCCCCTCTGGATCAACGTCCATTCCTCCACTTACAAAATGCACTCCGCGTTTAATCAGTATGGCCACTCCCCTGAAATAGCTAGAATACGAGGCATGGCAACTATGAGAGGCCCAGCGTGATGCAAACTGGGGCGTACTGCCATGAGGGAAGTGGGTCTCTTGCAGTAAGGCTATCTGTACTTTATGCTGGTCTAAGTAACTCAGTATTCGCCGCCTTTTCCTGGGATCATTCAATCCTCTCACATTCCACGAGACAACGCGGAGAGACTGTCCATTACATGCGTTTTCAGCCATAACCGTTGCCTGACTCAAACTGTCTGTATCGCTTATAACATACGTAGTGCCTGGACTCATGCCAAAATAACATCCGTCGTGCCACACCCACCCCCACCCCATCCCCTGTTCAAACCTCCCCCCCTCCCACACCGGCTCCCCCAACTTGTCAGGAATGCCCTACTCCCCATGTGCTCAACACATCTTACTCCCCAACTTCTCCATATCTGATTAGTGTGTCAGGGGAATGCCCTCCACAGGGGGTCGCTAGAAGACTCCCGCCTTGCACTCCTCCGTACTATTTCACCCATCCAGCTCCCCCATTAGAATCGGGGAACCCTGGGACGGGACGACGGCGAGCGTCCGGGCGATGCAACGCTCACAACAAACAACTGTGATACATCACCATTTTGATGTGGTACATTAGAAACCCACGTGGTTCTGGACAGTCAGGGTTCGCTGTTCGTAGGGTAGACTGATCACCAGGGAGTAACCCCTGAGAGGGCTGTCCCCTCCCCTGCCAGGGGGACACATCACCCTACTCTCCGTGTCTCTGCCGTGTCTTGCGGGTGCTTTTGGTCAACCAGGGCCCGACGTTGGCGAATGTGATCTGGAGCGGCGCTGGGTAGCGTCTTCTGTGGACGCCGATCTGCGTTCTCGTGCCAGGTATTCTTCCACTTGCTGAGGAGTGCTGAAAAGGTGTGATTTCCCCCGGTGCTGGATCCGTAACCTCGCTGGGTAGAGCATGGCATATCTGATTTCCCGAGCTTGCAGCTTCTTCTTCACCGCCATGAATTTGCGGCGAGCGTCCTGAACTGCCTGGGTAAAATCGGGATAGAAGGACAAGGTGGCGTTGCCATGCCTCACTTTCCCTTTTTCGCGTGCCAGACGTAACACCGTGTCCCTGTCACGATAGTTCAGGAATCGCATAATCAGGGGGCGAGGAGGGGCGCCCGGGGGAGGGCGAGCCGACCGCGATCTATGGGCCATTTCGATGACCAAGTGTGTGGAGAAGGCATCTTTCCCAAACAGTTCGAGCAGTAGCCGCTCCATGAAGTCCTCGAGCCTTCGCGTGTTTGTGGATTCCGCTAGGCCAGGCATCCGTGCATTATTTCTTCGGGAGTAGTCTTCCAACTCCTCATTCTTGTCTGTGATGACCTTGAGTAGCTTGTCCATCTGTGACACCTGTTGTTTATTAGCCGCCGCCCCTTCTTCGAGTTCCAATACTCTGTGTTCCGCTTCTTTCAGCCTATCTTCATGTTTGTCAAGCTTGGCGACCACAGCCTCCAGTCTGCTATTCATGGCATCCATTTTGGCATCAATGGAGGTGAGACTCTGTTGCATGCCCACCAGGAGTGCCTTCCTCGTCTCTGGTCTCTGGGGGGTCTTCCTCTGTGTGAGCCTTAGAAGTGGTACTCGACGCCCTACGGGCATCGAACGTGAGCTTCGCCTGATTGGGTTCTGTCTTTCCCATGCTGGTGTGGGCCGGCAGTGCCCTGTTATGAAGGGTGCGTGATGTGTCCACCTGCTGCTCCTCGGGCCACCACCTCGCCTTCCGTGCTTCACAGGGTCTATCCTTTTCCTGTTCTTTCCCCCCCCCCAGGGGCCTGTTGGCACTTTTAAATTCTTACAACCAGGCTTGTGTGCAGGGGGCGTATGCAGTCAGTTGTCAATCAGAGAAGCCGTCCCCGCAGTCGTGCCGCGCCAGTATCATTAGGCCTCAAATATGGCGGTTCTGAGGTTAGGCGGTCGTCCGTGTGGGACAGGGCATTATCGAGACCCCGGACGCCAGCCGCAGTCTGTCCACGGTCTCTCAACTGCCCTGGCCCGAGTTGTCAGCCGTGTGGGTCTCCCAGCTGTATAGGCGGAATGACGCCAAGTCATACGTCCTCCCCTGTCCGCCTGGCACATGCACCCGGGCCTGCTTCCCACAGGGATCCGATCAGGGCCCTGGGCCGACAGCACTCACGTTTCCCGGGCTGCCGATGTAGGATTCCGCCACTCTCTTCCGTCCCCGTGAGTTCTGGAGCGCGGGACAGATCCGGATTTCTTGCAGAGCAAGGCCTATGAAGCCGCGGCCTTGCGTAGTGTCCCCTGCTGCCGGTGCTGACCAGGCCGTAACTCCCTGAGCAGCGCTTCTAGCTGCTGCGGCTCGCCATGCCCTCCATGCTCGTTGTTTCAAGCACCGGATCACTGCTGCCGCTGCCGGGCACATTCCGCCATAAAACCACGTAGAAATGGATTAAGTTTGCTGTGCAGGATCGGTGTGATGTTTAGCGGTTCGCCCAGGACGGCTGGAGCTCCGCTACAGTGCGGCCGTGTTGGTCAAGCGCCACCTAGCGCCCCCCAAGTTAATCCCATTCTTATCAGACATGTTAAAGATACAATGAACCATTTCTCCGAAATGGATTGGGAAGTTCATATGAAGTAGGGCCTGTATCTCTGCTGAAGACCTTGTAACCTGGAGATCTAAAGTCTCTCAGGCTGAAGATAAGGCCACATTTTGTTGAAACAACATGGCTTTCAGTCTGCTCAGTGAATGAAACCGTATACTGGAAACATTCAATGAGGCCACAGTGGTGCCCCCTTAACTGTGCATGCCGGGTGGAAACAATACTTGCTTACAGCAAACAACCCTGAAGTTCACTCTGACTAGATATGCAATGCCTGGTGCCATTCCACAACAGCCTTTATCATTCAGCACTAAATAATTTCCATTTGAAAGTAATTAAAAAACTGGAAGAATCACCACAGCTGGGGAGCCTTTTACGTAGCAACCTAGGTTCGCTTTTGAAGCATTACACGCTCCATGAAGCGACACTTCTTTGCACACTAAAGACCCACTTATAGCCTTCCCGCAGTCTGTACTACTTAAGAAAATTTCAGTGTCTTTATTCCTGCACTAATATCTATACAGTAACTCCCAGGTTTCCTGTATGTACCCGTCACCTAATGCTTCATATCTGCCTGCTTGGATGTATCTAAGGCAGTGTTGAAAATGAAATGTAGTAATTGGAAGTGTGATATAGCCATGAACTAACCATTCAGTAGACAGTGACTCAGCTACTGTAAAAGGTAACTTCTCTAATTGTTCAATGAGCAGCATGGTGTACTTTGCATCTCTGCGTGCCATAGTCAACTGACTGTCAGATTATAAACTGAGAACATACTTGTGCTGTTAATGTATCGCCATCTCATGTGACCTGAACGCAATGATTGCAGCGTCCAGCTTAAAAGCATAATGAGGCGCCAATGAGATTTGCCATGTTGTAGAATAGACAAATCTTGCTCCATTATGTGAATTGCCGAGAACACAATGTTGCCCAGTAAATAAATATGTAAATAAAGTGCGGTTATACCTTTGTCTACCACAGCCAAGGCCTTTTCTAGATTAATGAGGAGAGGGGTTGGCCTAACGGCTAAGGCGCTCGACCTCGGACCTGGGGATCTGGGTTCGAGTCTCGGTAACGGCGCCAAAAACCTCCTGTGATTCTGGGCAAATCACTTAATCTCCCCGTGCCTAAAATGAAAGTGTGTCCTCATGTAACGTAACTGGTGCTATGTAAAGCGCTCTGATACCTGATTCGGTTCGGGTCTAGTTCGCGCTATATAAAACTCTGCAAAAAAAAAAAATCCTATCAATCGCACATAATCTCTCAGCAGCATCCTGTTGGGAACTTTCCACAGTTCATTGTAGATAGCATACAAGGAGCGTTTCTTACACGGTTTCTTGCCACCTAACAAGAAATTCCTAAGATCCATGTTGTCAGCTAGAAGGGACAAGTGTTGTTTCACCTGTTGTAGTGTTCAGGTTTTAAGCCATCCTAGGCACAACTTCTCAACACTATAAGTCACTACCCCTGGGGAGAGGGTGATGAGGTGGAGCAACCTGAGGTTTATTTGTTCAAGATTTAAGAATCAAAGTTTGATTGATCTATTACAAACTGTGATTTGATAATAGCGATCATATATTGATGCACAAAGCTGTCTTAAATGTATATTGACATGTGATGACATTATTACGTAACCTTTTATTGTTGTAAACGGCAAGATGTCTATTGGCCAACCCACTAGTCGACTACTTATGCTGCAAATGAAATCTTCAAATGTATGCTTACATATTACAAAACTTAATAAAAAAGATCCCAAAAAAATAAGAAGTCACTAACCCTGGGTCTTCTGTGTGTACATAGCGTGGGTCAGGCCTATGGAGCCTAAACCCTCTGGTGGTACCCTTAAATCTTGATTCACACCTGTTTGTGTCGAAAGGCCAAACCAACCATCCCTTCCAATTGGGAACCGCAGAATTGTATGTACCATTCTGTATCAATGTACCCAGTACCTGCTTACTAATCAGTGTGTCATTTGATATACCTTCTATGGGTATGGGTAAGGGGATGTGTGGTTTTCAGGTCTTGAATTTTTGGAATCCCCTGGGCAGGTAGCCTGTTGCACTATTCTGTTTAGGAATAATATCTGTAACGGTATGAGGCAAGCTCTAAATAAAGCCTCTGTTCCCTGAACCTGCCAATCTTTTGTCCCCCAGATGGATTTTGTGTCTATTGTGTCCCTCCAATAGTTGAAACCTTATATAAACAATTTGGGAGATGAAAGGTGTGGAATATATGAGCTTGGTATTTGTCAGCATCATTTTCTTTGCAGTTACATTAGTCTGCACTAACTTATGACATTGGGTCTGATGTATTAAACCCTGAAAAGTTTGCAAATTTCTGTGCGAATGTGGCAGAACTACCTTTCAGTGGTGTTGGCCAACGTTCCCATTGATGGTAATTGTTTACTGTGCGTGAAACACTAGCTCTGTGCAAAAAGTGATGACCATTGTGCTGCTAACAATGCATACTGTCGAAGTCAGGTGTATCTTCATAAAATTCCCTGTCAGAAAATGCAGCAGATTGTTCTAAATCAAAAAGCATAGTATTTACAGTCTCAATGTCCCAATCATCACAGAGTGTACTCGGGGTAATGAAATTATTTATTGAAATTTCAAACACATATGGAATTTTTTAATGTTCAGTAGGACCAAATACATCATATGAAACTCTATCCCAAACTACACCATTCGGTACTGGAACTGCTGAAAGGTTCACAAGTCTCTTTGTTCACAGTGTGATGATGTATTTGGTTTCAGGACCAAGTTCACAGGTTGTACTGCAGAGCGTTGTGGGAGGTAATGTCCATTTAGTAGTAGGAAAAAGAGTTACTCTCCCGATACAAATGAACAGGAACAGGATCCCTAACGCAAACCAAAGATGCAACCAAGGGAACACCCAGCAAGTCTTCTTCAGCCACAGATAGAATTGTCGAAGTTGTTCTTTTTTAGATGTGTGGCGTTTGTTCAGGTGCACTTGGATCTAAAGAAAAGTCACTGAACTTGATGAAGTAGCCAGACGCAGTTTGATCTATCTTTGGGAGCTCAGCAGTGTTTGTAGAACTGGAGTTGCTTCTTGTGAAGGCACGTTGATGTAAAGTTCAATACTGGGCCAATTGCAATTTGCAATTTGGTAGTATTTTGGTGTTGTTCTGTTTCAACTGGTGTGATACGTAATCTGTTATTGGCTACTCCGGCATTTTGCGCAGAGCAGTCTTGAAACGTTATTAGTCTTGCCAGCTGAACTTCCTATTTAGTAGGGAGAGGAGATTTGCGGCTACTCAGGACTCCATGCGGCCTACTGCTGAGAATCACATAGTGTGGTTTGATCAGATCAAAGGAGACAAATCTTTTTTCTTTTCAGCCAGCAAGAGGCAGAAGAAGTACTGTTCCTGTTCCTTGAATCACCAGGACAGGTACAGGCATTCTGTAGGATGGCCCAAACTCTTTCTTGTCCACGATCTTTTCTCTGACCAGATCCCAAATCTTCAAGACCCAGACAGGTCTTGCTGGAACCGGTTTCACTTCCCCAGTGGCGGTGCATTCGACTTGGACACTGCTTTGTAATGCCTGGAATTCATTGAGTTCCTGTAAAACAGCCAAACGAGCATTCAATTCAAAAGGTTTTACATCCGCCACTTTGCTGGCACCATTGAGGTCAGGTAACCACATTTTGTCCCAAACAGGATCTCATAGGGGTACTTCCACCCAAGGATTTTCTTAGCACATTATTCAGTGCCCTCTGGACCCCATTTAGGTGATTGACCCAACTAGCGCCCGCACCTAATACCCTTGCTTTTAAGGATTGCTTTAGGTCCCGGTTTTTCCTCTCCACCACTGAATATCTCACGGGAAGGTGGAGGGGGGGGGGGAGTATCGCAAGGCCACACCCATACTTTCCATGGCTTCCTTGTAAGCCCGAGAGCTAAACACAGGGCCACGGTCGGAGTGTAACGTGCCAATAGCGTATGTTGTGATGAAGACTCGCAAATCCTTTATAAACGTTCGATCATCAGCTGAGCGCTGAGGCCAAACCCATAGAAATCTAGAGCATGAATCCACTGCCACCAAGATGTACTTGTAAGCCCTGTCTAAATGTAAGGGGCTACAGTGATCAAAATAGGCATATGTAAGAGGTCAGTTTAAAATGAGTAATGGTATGTGTTTTTGGAGGCCGTGCTACGGTGGAACCCTTTATCTGCTAACTGATGTCGCACTTTGAGACATAAGCCTTTGTCTGTTTAGACAAACGTGGCCAGCAGAACTACCACTTCAGTAGCAAAACTGTAGCGGTGACTCCTGCGTGAGCCGAGCTCAGACCCTCGTGTGCAGCTAGTATTAAACTTTTTAAATTTTTTAATTATTTTATTTAAATTTTCCAAAAACAAAGCCAACATATGACAATTCTTAACACAGAAAAGTCAACATGACAGTGCATCAGTATAAGCAGTATATCCGTGCAATACAATGGGTTATAGAGCATGGTAGAAAAGAATGGGTGACACCCGCATACACGCTCGCAGACAACGAGCAGACATCCGGACCACAATCACAATTTCCAAACATGGTGAACATGAATATAATATATACCATAGTGGTGTGACCAAAAAGTAATAAGCAGGCCCAACCCACCAACATTTGAAATTCCAGAATATACATGATAGCTCAAACAATTTAAGTGCCCACAAGTGCGATCCGTTCAACTAATTGTCCGCGGCATGGACCTGCTCAGGAGGCTCAGGTTGGTTATGAGCCCAGTCTAGAAACGGTTCCCATATGTTACGGGGCTTCGAAGTTGGGGGCATAAGTTCCCAAAAAGAGCTCAGTTATGTGTGGCCTTACGTGACATCTTTCAGCCAATCCTTGATTGTGGGTATCCCCTTCCTCTCACAGCAAATAGCAACCGGTCTTTTGGCATAAAGCAATAGGAGTGCATGTAATTTACGATGCTTAGGCGGTGTATCTTTCACATACCCCAGGAGACCCAGGACCGGGGAAGGATCAACCGAACTGCCAATAATTTGGTTCACTCCAGTGAAGATCTCAACCCAAAAATGGGCTACCTTTGGGCATTCCCAAGAAACATGCAAGAAAGAGGCAGGAGTATATTAACAGCGCCAGCAGCTCTCATCGTCCCTAAGCTTCATACGGTGCAGCCCCACAGGCATCCTGTAATATCTATGTAAAAACTTCAAATAAATTAGGCGTAACCTATAGTTTGGGGAGAGTTCAGTAAGCTGTCTGCAGCAGAACTCCCACTGGTCTTCTGTCAGTGGCGAGGGGAGCTCGCCATTCCAACCTTGAAGGGACTTGGGCTTCACCACCGGGTTAGTATTTTGCATTTGGGTACATAGACGCATGACAAGCTTGCGGGGGGAAGAGGATTTCAATACATTCTCCAAAGTGGGCAGTGATGGAGGAGCAGCAGGGAATCCGTCCCATAGGGCACAGCAAGCTGTACGCAACTTGTGGTATAAGTAAAGCTCCGCGAAGGGTGTAGCCTGATCTGCAGCCACCTCGGGGGGAGGCGGAAACTCATCCAGTGGATACAAGTCTGCAAAAGTAAGCAGGTGCATATTCTGGGCTAAAGATTTGCTGATCCCATCCTGGATACAGGGAAGCATGGGATTTCGCGCCAGGGGAATGGACGGAACATAAAGCAGAGGAAGATTTCCCTCCTCCGCAGCTCTCCCCACGCCCAATGTAGAGTACCTACTGTGTCACATCTCCTCGGGGACGCTGCAACGTCTGATATAGAGCCACCCTGATTGAGACGGGGGCTACCACATCAATCTCAACTGCCACATGAGGCTGGTACGGCGTCGGGTGGACCCAAAAATGCAGAAATTGGGCCTGAGCACATAGAGCATATAAGTGCATGTCTGAAGCTCCCAGGCCTCCCTGCCGCAGCGGGAGAGTCAGAAGATCCCAGGAAACCCTGGCCTGCCTCCCGACTCACACCGGGGACAGCAGCTGCGATCGAAGGGTGGTAAAAAAATGTTGTGTAAGGGGGACTGGCACATTTACAAATAAATAAAGGAACTCTGGTAATATGACCATTTTTGCCAAAGCTATATTCCCAGCCACGGACAGAGGCAGCCTGGACCAGAGCTCAACCTTCTCTTCCAGCCATGTAACCGCCTTACCAAAATTTAGGTTTCATATCTCCTGCGTGTTTCGTCTCAGCCACACCCCCAAATATTTAACTTTCTCTGCTTCCCACCTCAAAGGAAACTCAGATTTAATTTGGGGCATTGCATACATCAGTGGAAACACCACCAATTTCGCCCAATTGATGGAAATGCCGGCAAAACCGCCAAAGCAAATGAATTCTCTAAGTATTGGATCCAAGTTCTCCTCTGGGTTAACGATATAAAAGTCACATCGTCCGCATATAGCGAGATCAGTAGACTCCAGGTACTTAAGCCAATACCACGGGCAGTGTGATTTTGTCTGATCCGGGCAGCCAGGGGCGCCATAGCAATGGCAAAGAGCAGGGGCAAAAGGGGACATCCCTGTCTAGTGCCACATATTATGGAAAATGGAGCAGAAAGCAATCCGTTCACTCTAATCCCAGCCATCGGTAAAGTGTACAATAGCCGGATTTGATTTATAAAGAGCGGACTCAGACCCATACGGCTTAATATGGTAAATAAATAGGACCATTCCAGCAGAATATAGCGGCAGCAGGTACCTCTGCATGGAGGTAATGTAGTACTGAGAAAAGCGTCTGCAAATTGTGGGAGGTCGACCTCCCAGGGATAAACCCGGATTGGTCTGGGAGTGCAATCATAGGGAGCAAAGGTTGCAGTCTATTTGCTAGCAACTTAGCGAGTATTTTGACATCCACTTTAATCAGGGATAGTGGCCTGTAAGGATCCATCTCTGTTTCTACCTTCCCGGGTTTCAAGAGGGTGATAATTATTGATTCTGGATCCCCCCCCTAAGCCAGTTCAGGCTGCCCGCAACCTAGGCTTCACATTTGATAACACCTTGTCTGGTAAGTCCCAAGTCAACAAAGTTGCGGGGGCATGCTTTGCGAAACTGCGCATGATCAGGAAGATATTCCCGTATCTTCCTCAATCTTCCCGTAAAACGGTGGTCCAGGCACTTATTACTACACATTTGGACTATGCTAACAGTCTGTATGCGGGTGCCCCCCAATATTTGATTGACCGCCTGCAAATTGTCCAAAACGCCGCAGCTCGGCTCATTGGCAATATCCCTGCCCACACCTCAGTAAGAGCGTATAGAGATGAGCTTCATTGGCTCCCCATAGCTCGGCGTATCGATTTTAAGATCTTGACCGTGGCATTTCGTGCAATTCATGGAACAGGCCCGTCTTACCTGAGTAAACGCCTTAAAATTTCATCTTCAGTTAGACACCTCAGATCTAACAGCCTTCGTTTACTGATCGTCCCAAGATTCAGGCTTTCCCGTTGCGGCGGCAGAACTTTCACCGTTATTGCTGCCAAACTCTGGAATAGCCTTCCTCTGGATCTTAGGTTCATTGAATCCGAGTTAGCCTTCCGACGTAAACTCAAAACCTGGTTGTTCACTAAACGGTCATAATAGTGTCTGCACCTCTTATTTTCTTTCTGTGGGATTTACTCCTGGTACCTTCCTAGGGGGACATTCAAGTAATCTTAGCTCCGGGACACCTCCGCCGGAGGTAGCCGTGCGCTTTATAAGCTTCAAAAATAAATAAATAAATAAATTCCCTCATAGAGTGGGGTAAGACGCCGACCTCAAGGGCTTCCTCATGCACTGCCAATAATCTGGGTGCCAATTCCTCCACATACGTCTTAAAGAATGAAGTAGTCAGGCCATGAGCCTTGTCTAGTGGTAAGCTCTTTATGACCTGGGCCACATCCTCCACGTGATAGGGAGACACATATATTGCCTGTGAACATTATTGAACCAAACTGGGGCAATGAAATCTACAAATTCCTGCATACTCTTCGGGCTCGTCTGCTGGGTGGTAGTGTAAAGGTTAGAATACAGCATTGAGAAAGCCTCTAACACATCCAATGGACCCCATATAATTTCTCCGTCAGCAGTATTAAGTTTGTGTATAAACATGGCGGATCTAGACGGGCGGATCATGCCAGCCAATGTGCGGCCTGGCCTGGCCTGTCCCCCTCACCATACCTCCGTACTTCGGCATATTTACAGAGGAATTTGACCTCGCGTTGGGATTCTTCAGTAAAGTCCAAAAATTTAGTTTTCAGGAGTGCAGCTAAGCCTGGCTCATTCTTTGAATAAAACTGGGTTTCGAGATCTTTTATCTGAGCTTCCAGGGAGGCAATGGTACCCCTAATAGCCTTCAGTACTCCTGCCTGTCTAGCAATACACTGACCCCTTATAACAACTTTAAAAGCCTCCCACAGCGAGGCCTCGGTATCCACTGAGCTAGTATTAAGAGTGAAGTAGTCAGTAATATCTGACCGGATTTCCTCTTTGAATGCCTCATCTAGGAGAGCATGCGGTGGCAAGCGCCAAGTGAAAGCGCGGGGGCTCCGTTCGGGAGTTTTACCTTAAGCAGGCAAAGGATGTGATCCGACAAAGAGCGTGCCAAGTGCAGGATCTCTGATGTCCAAGTACCAACATCCTGTGAGACCAACCAAAAATCTAATCGGGACCAGGCACTGTGGTGACTAGAAATGCATGTCCCTTCCCTTAGTGAGAGATGATGGTTCCGCCACACATCAGTTAAATCACCATCAGCCATAATAGCTTGCAACGCGGCACTAGCTTGTGGGTGCAGGGATCGGGACGTGCACTGTCTGTCCAAGTCATCGTCCAAAATAGCATTGAAATCACCACCCCACAAAATCGTATTGCAACCTGTGGTTCTGATCCTGAACCAAATACCCTGAAAAAACTCTGGTGCGTCCACATTAGGGCCATACACTGCCGCCAGTACCACCTCTACACCCCCTAGTCTACCATGTAGTAGTATGTACCTTCCCTAAGGATCCACTAAGACTTTGTCCTCACGCCAGTCCACCCCTTTCTTTATTAAAACCGCTACACCTCAAGCATAATTGGAATAAATAGCAGAGTACATTGTTCCCCACCTGTTGTGACATAACCTTTGTGATGGTGTGACATTTAAATGAGTTTCTTGCAAAAGGCATTGATCAAAGTTGTGTCTGGTTAGGTAGGCATGCACCAACCTGGCCTTCCTATTATCGTTTAACCCCCGTATGTTCCATGTAAGAAAATTCAGTATATTAGCGTGCAGTCCGGAATACATTACTCACATACTCTTTATGAGTCCAGTCAATGCTCTAGATACCCAAAAACAGTCCCATGTTTCGAACCACATTGTACAGTCATGTTGGCTCAAAACAACCCCTACCCACCACCCACTCCAACCCCCCAATCAGGTTGCAGCATACCAATCCCAAACCTAGCAAAGAAAAACACATAAAGCAATGACAGGAAATCTCCCATGAGGGCGAGGTGACACCGGCGAACTTCCCTGTCTACACAGGTTGGCCAGAAGTACTGCAGAAAAGCAACGGCAATCCAACATGAGGGAATAACATAAGTGTTCTCAGGCCCAGTGGCCTCTGGTAACCCCACAACACAAACGAATGAACAAGACGAAGAAATTAAACATGAATACATGTCAAATAATGCCCTCATCTTGATCCATTATAGCACACCAACATAACATGCGAAAGCAGGGGATCAGAGTCAGTCATTGTCACTAAAATGACCCGTGGGAGCTCCACCAGTAGCACCCATGGTTTTCGCCTTTTTCCACCTACATGCTTGGCAAACTTCAAAGCAGATTTTGCATCAGTAAAATAGTGAGCTGTGCCATCATGGGAGACCTTTAGTTTGGCTGGATACAGTAGGGAGTAAGGGATCTGGGCCTGCATGAGAATGCGCTTGACAGGGACTAACTCCCGACGGGCCGCCTGCACCACCGGGGTAAAGTCAGGATAAATGGAGATGTTGTTACCTTTATGAGAAATTTGACCCTTTTCCCTCGCCAAGCGCAGAACCAGATCTCTGTCCTGGTAATTCAGAAACTTGGCCAGGATCGGACCAGGCGTCGCACCAACAGGCGGCTTCGGCCCCAACGACCTGTAGGCCCTCTCTACCACAAATACCGGTGATAAATGAGGGTCTAAAAGTTCATGGAGGAGGTCAGTAACAAAGGACTCCATCTTGGAAATTGCAGTGGTCTCCGGAATGCCCGTAATGCGGAGGTTATTCCTTCTAGATCGCGCCTCCAAATCGTCATTCTTGGCCCTAATGATGCCCAACAGCTTGTCCATATGTAGCAGCTGTTCTTTGGTTTCCACCTGAAACTTGTGGAACTCAGTGTGGCGATTTTCAAGGGTATCCAAGCGAGTCGCATGGGTGGCTACCTGTGTCTTGACAGAATCCAGTTGGGCAGTTAGTGGATCCAATTTGGAGTCTATGCTACGTAGACTAGAGCACATCTCCAACATCAGGGTTCTCAAGTCTTCCCCCTGATCCTCCCCTGGCGATTCATTGTGGCCAGCACCCTGGGCGTCTGATTCAGAGACCATTTGCCTCGTGGAGCGTCTATTTTCAAAATTCAGTTTGGGCTGCTTTGGATGTTGTTTGCCCATCTTGCCAGCAGCCCAGGGTCTGCACCCAGCCATCTACCGTCCGTACCTGTGTCAGGTCTTAACGGCGGCACCCAGCCAAGATAGACCGGCAGAACAGAGACCAGGTCCGGGGTCCCACCAGCTTCTCCACAATGCCACACCCCGCAATGCACTTGCAAACTCAGCAAAGGCAAGGCAACAGTGACACAACAAATGCAACCCAGCCATGGAAATTGAGCATACAGTGTGTTTTGCACATCTAATTTATAGGAATATTTGAGTGGAAAGCCTTTTGGGACGGCAGAGCCGTTCTTTGAGGCGTTGACAGCTATCAGTATGTTTCCGTCTGTCCTCGTGCTAGAATGAGTGATTGCAGCAACGGCAGCAGTTCACACTGTCGCCTCGGCGGCTTCATCAGCCAGTGAATTCCCTTCAACGTGTATGCCAACACGCTGATGACTCAAGGTGTGAATAACTTGAGCCTGTGGCAGGCATGCTTTCAGCTTTGCCACTTGTTCTCATAAAAATGTATGCTTAATTGTGCAACCCATGGAATTTCTAAACCCATTCTAGTCCCAGTATTTATTGTAAGACTGCACACAGTAAAACGAATCGCACACTATCAGTGTGGGGAATTCCCAATCCGTATACTGTAGTGCCAATATTGTGGCTTTCAGCTATGCCAACTGCACCATACAATCTCCTAGAGATTGTGTAGTTGTATTGCTGGGAGGGAACTTGCCGTCCTGCATACAAAACTTCAAAATAGTACATGCAGCGCTATACTGCTGTTTACTTCTTACAGCAGGCTGAGCAGATCCATCGGTATAAATGATGCATTCATATTTCTCTAGAGGCAAGATTTCATTCAGGAGTGGATATTCTTGTTTGTACTGGAGGACTGCTTGTGTTTTAAATGTAGAATTGTATCTGTAATCTACATCTGTTACAGCTTGAGAATTAGCCCATTGTATCCATCGCGGATGTAGTGCTTTTGCATTTGGAATGCTTGCTTTGGTAACAGCTTCTAAAGTTGGTACTGGGGTTAGAACGATAATGTGTTTCCCCTGTGCTAGTGCTCTTTCTCTTACTACTGCAGTCTGTACTGCTGTCAGTATTTTTTCAGTTGCTGCAAATAGAATTTCAGCATTTGTGTACAAATGTGATTTGTATGCAATTGGAACTGTCTCACCTTCATTGAAAGTGATGTAAATATATCCTGATAAACCCGGGGATGTCCCGGATCACCAAGTTTGTAGAATTTACACGTGTGTGCAAGTGTTTAGATGCTATCATGTCAGCATGAACTGAACGTGAAGTATCTGTGTGTTGCTTTGTCCACTGATGTGGTGTGAAATCAGGTGTGATTAGGTCATAGAAAGGTTTTACTTTTTCTGCATAATCTCAAATGTATGTTCAGCCAACATTTAGAAATCCTAATATGGATTGCAAAACTTTGAGATTCTTTGGAAGCTGGAGCAGCGCGCACTTTTCTAAAAAGTTGGTTGCCAAGCTCTTGCCTTCACTTAAGCGCTCATATCCCAAATACAGGACATTGAGATGTGCAATTTTAGATTTGTAGCCCAAATTGGCGAATCCCACAATTATGTTTTTCACCCTGATCAAGTGTTCAAGTAATTAATCGTCCATCAGATAGATGCCATCTACATAGGACACAGCCTCCTCGTCGCATGTTTGTAATATTTCTGACACTCTTGCAGAGAATAGCCTTCGCCTGTTCTTATACCCTTCAGGCAAAAGACGGAAGTGACGCTGAGTGCCGAGGGCGGAAAATGCTGTCAAATATCTGTTGTCTTTAGCTATATTTTGGCCAAAAAATCCATTAGAGATATCTAATGTTGTTTTGTACTTTTTTCCGCACAATGTTATTCATTAGTGTCGCATATGTGCATTCTGAACTGCAAATGTTCGTGTGCATGTGTTTAAATGTCGGTAATCAAAAACTAGATGATATGTGTTGTCAGGTTTCATTACTGGAAACAAAGCATTATTCATCGGGGAGGTGCAAGTCTCAATTATACCTTGGTATTCGAGTTGATCTAGTATTTCTTTGACCTGTCTTTTGCATCGTTTTTTATAGGGTACTGTCTCTGTGGATTTGGAGTAGATTTTTTTTGATAATCAATTTTTTTGATAATCAATTTTATTAGCATTTATAAGAACAAAAACAAAAAAAGACATCAATGAAAAGAACGATGCATCACTGTCAATCAGCAACAAATAATAAGGAAGCCCAATCACAATACAGGGCCCCTGTATCATCTCACTCAGACCTAGAATAAAACTACAGAGCAAAAGTGAGGTCCGCGTAAATTTAAACCCATCATGTTCAACCATTTCCCCCATACTCTCTCAAACTTCTCAGGGCAGCCTCGGGCATCAAAAAGAGGTTCTTCCTGGGCCACGCACCAGTCCACCCCTCGGCACCACTTTCGTATAGTGGGAGGCTTTGCCTGTGACCAGGCCGCCGCAATGTCTCTTTGGCCACTGCCAACGCCGTACCCAGGAAACACTTGTCTGCTCGAGAGCCATCTAAGTCGTCAAACACCCCCCAAAAAAAGATGGATGGGATCATGTGGGACCTGCCATGCCACAGTGTTTGTGAGTTCAGTTTCTATACCCGCCCAGAAGGGGGTGAGTTCAGGGCACAGCCAAACCATATGAAAAAAATCTGCTGGGGCCTGGCCGCAACGCAAGCAATCCGTGTCTTTTTCAGCCCGTTTTGCATCGACCAAACCCCTGGCCACCTCACGTAGGGTGGCTTTGCCGGCCTCCCACAATGTACCTGCGGAGGAGACGGATCCCGTATTGGACAGGAAATAGTGTTTCAGCTCCACTACAAGTACGTCCCTGAGGTCTACGTCCTGCAGAAACCACGCGTTGAACCGCCACACCGAGCGCGGGCCCCCGGAGGTGTGCCCTAGGTGAAGAGAGATAGTTGAATGATCTGAGACACCCCGTGGGAGAATAGAGAAATCGGAAATTATCTGACAATCTGTGGCAGGAAGGAGGAGCAAGTCAATATGAGAGTGGGTATGATGGGCTTCTGAAGTGTGTGTATTGCTTCAGGTGGGGGTGCCAGACCCGCCATGCGTCACACAAACCGAGGATAGCCGACCAGTCCGACAGGCACTTTGAACCGGCAACACGTGACAAGGAGAGATTACCCGTGGCATCAAGGGTCGGCCTCATTACTGAGTTAAACACCCCCCCCTATTATGGTGTGTCCCAGGGGCAGGGCAGAGATTACTTCTGTCAGGTGGTGAAGAGTAGAGGGAAGTGTGGCTGGGGGAATATATGTTGACAGGAGATTGAAGACTTGTCCCTCAATCCTGTGTAGAAGCGAAGGGGAGTCCACGCTGGGTCAGAATAGCCACCCCCCCCCGAGATCCCCGTATGAAGCCCGAGTGCCAGACCCTGTCGAAACCATATCGGGCAAGGAAAGAGCATTTGGGTTCCCAGTAGATGTGTCTCCTGGAGAAAAAGTATGTCGGGGGACTGATGTTGGTTGCTTTTGAGGATGGCAGCGCATTTAATGCGGCCTAGCAGCCCGTTGACATTCCACGACAGGACGTGGAGGGGCCTACCTAGGACAGGCATCTAGAAGCAGGTGGCCAGGGGAGAAAAGAGCTGGAAGAGACCTGGGCCCTCGGAAGGTGGCACATCTTGGTTTTGAGAAGGAATGGGGCTGGCGCCAGATGATATGACACGGTTCCCAAGGAGTGAATGTACGTGTGATGGACTGTCTGAAAAACATGGACTTGCTGCACAATCAATGCTGTGAACAGTTACTCAAACGGAGTCAAAACAAACAAAAAATTGAGATTAACAACCCCCCCAATCCCAACCCCCTTCCAACACCCCCTCCCTATATTTCCAAACATGAAGCATTGGTCGCCCAATTTAAAAACAGAAAGCTACACTAAAACGGTTAGCTGGGAAAGTTGTGGCGATAGCGATTGACCCCTCCATACAGTCGGATAGTTCAGAATCAGTGGTTGCTTATTGCCACCAAGAGCCCCATAAAGTTAGTGTTGCTGTAGTCGCAAGAGGTCTCACACTCAGAGTCCAGCATCCTCCCCAGAGACACGGAGCGCATAGCTCCTGGATAGGTCTGAGTCAGAAAGGGCTGGCCGCAACATTGAGGTTGGATCTTGCTCTTGATGTAGGTTACTCCTCGAGCTGGCACGGCTGTGTTCCTCCAACATCGGGGGAGCCCCAGAGGCGGACTGCGACTGTGGGGCCGTGGCCAGTGATTTGGAGCGGTCCCCCGATGTTCTCCCTTCTTACGAGAACGGTTGCGCCTTCTTTGTTGTTTCGGGGGGAGAGGATAATGTTCAGGAAAGGCCAGACTCAGGGGGGTACACGTGGGGTGGTGCTGCATTGGTCGCTCTTCCGTGAGCCACGTCCACGCCGCCTGCGGTGTATCACAGAAGAATGTTTTGTACTGAAAGATGACTCGGAGGCGGGCCGGGAAGAGTAGCCCATAGAGCAGACCCAGGTTGCAGAGTTTTTGTTTGACCTCGGCGTATGTGCGACGTTGAGCCTGGACGTCCCTCGTGTAGTCCGGGAAAACTATGATAGTGGTCTTCTGGTATTTTAGGGGACCGTGGGCCCGAGCCTCTTTCAGGATAGCGTCTCTGTCCCGGAAGTTAAGAATACTGATGATAATAGGACGTGGTGGGGAACCGGGGGGAGGCCTGGCCGCCAAGGAATGATATGCGCGCTCAACAGAGATCGATGGGGAGAGGGCATCTTTCGGGATCCATGACCTGATCCAGGTCTCCATGACCTGATCCAGGTCTCCACGAAGACGTCCACGCGACCCTGTACGGCCGCCTCTGGAAACCCTATGAGGCGCAGGTTATTTTTTTTATTAATATGTTTATTGAAAATTTTGCAGCATGAAACACACATAAGGCACCGTATTATACAGGTCTCGGCACGGGTATCCACACAATTTCCCCATACAGTAACTCCACATCATGCACAACAATAAAACCATGTCTTGGAGAAAATGTTAGAATAACCAGCAACACCTGAACTCAAGCCTAGTCCCCAATACACTCCTTCTGTCTGTGCGTCAGTTCCATGGAATCCCAAGACCTGAAGAGGTGAGGGCGTGCCAACAGTCCAAAGGAAAAGAAAGGATCCGCTACATGTCAGGGCCCCCATTAGTGGGTGCAGTGTCTATGTGGGAATCAGAGCGAGAACTATCAGAGGCATCTAGAGTGTGCCTATTGGTAACATACAAGGACCAGAAGTTTTTGGGTCTATTGCGCGGGGGAGCAACTCACTGTAATGTTCTGTTTGTGTGCAACAGTACAGCATATCTGTAGACCACTGTGCCAGTGTGGGGGTTGGGCCGCGCATCCAGCAGACGGAGACACATCGTTTAGCCATGAGAAATACCATATCTACCAGCCTCCTACGCGATTTAGGAAGAGGTTTAGAGTAGCCCAATAAGGCCAGTAGCGGGTCCGGAGTTCCAACTCTGATACGCGGTTAACCTCGCGATAATTATCATCCCAGAATCGAGCGATTCCGGGGCAGGACCACGCGACATGGAAAAAGTCAGCGATCAGGGTGCCACAGTGTGAGCTCTCACAAAGGCCGTGGCGATGTAGGCGTTCGGGTGTGTGATACACCCTATTTAGAAATTTAAAAGGAACCAGCCTATGGCGGCCGTTAAGAGATATTTTTTTAGTGCTCAGACAGCAGTATCGCCATTTATCGTCCGAAAGCTCTGTCTGAAGTCCTGTTGCCATGCCAGACGCGGTTTAGTATATGCACCCTCTCTGGCGGCCACTGTGGTATGATGGAGTCTGGGTACCACTTTGGCAGGGGATTGCGCCTTTAGGACTAAAACCTCCGGAGGCTCTTCCATGTCATTCCCGAGGAGTGCCCTAAGGGCATGTCTCGTTCTGTGCAGCTGGAACTGTGGTAAAGCCGAGGGTGATTCCACCTCCGTCATGATGTCCTCCACTGGTCGGGCGACACCGTCCGCGAAAAAATCAACCATGGTATTCAAATTCAGTGATCGGAGCGCCGCAATGACACCTTTTTCTCTGCATGGGGCCAACCAGTAACACCAATCGAGACGAGCCAAAGGGGAGTACAATAAGCCACCAGCGAGCGTATTGAGTATGCTGTGCCAGGAGTGGGTAACTGAAGTTAGCGAATCCAATATGCCTGTGCGTCTGTCTTGTGGTGAAAATAGAAGAGCTGGAAGCAGTATGGGATCTGCCACAATGGTTTCTATCCAAATATGCGGAGTATCGGTGGGACCGAGTATCCTGTGATAAGCATTATAGGCCTGTGCGACCCTATAGTATAGTTCGAGGTTCGGAACATTCAAACCACCCATCGCATACGGCAGGGTCAGTATCCTCCAGGCCACCCTAGGTTGCTTACCCGCCCATGCCAAACGGACCATTAGTGACTGCACATGGTGAAAAAAATTTTGGGATAGGACCATCGGGATGTTGGTAAAGAGGAAGAGAAAACGAGGCAGCACGACCATCTTCATCAATTTAGAGACGGCAACCCCATCATTTTCTCTCAGTACTATTTCCGAATCTGTATGAAGACGGATGCCTAGATACCGTACTGGTTCCATGGTCCATTGTAACGGATACTCTGGCTCAAAGCGTACAGAGGCCGGCATCAAGGGGAACATGATAGACTTGTCCCAATTAACCTTGATGGCTAAAAGTGCGCCGAACAGAGCAACCTCATGCAGTACAGGTGAGAGTTTAACTTCAGGGTCTCTAATGTATAGAAGGGTGTCATCAGCGTACGTAGACACAATGAGTCGGTAATTAGGAAATCTAATGCCCCTCTGACCATGATATTCCCATTGGGCAAAGGCCAATGGCTCAGCCGTTAGTGCATAAAGGATTGGGGAAAGGGGGCAGCCTTGTCGTGTTTCCCTACGTATACATATAGAATCGGTAACCAAGGAGCAGATCCGTATGCGGGCTGTAGGCTCGCAGTATAACGTTGCTAGTAATTGAAGGAAAACTGACCTGACACCCATGCGACTCAGTACATGCTTCATAAAAGGCCACTCGACAGAGTCGAAGGCCTTTTCCATATCTAAAAAAAAGGCAATGGCAGAGACCTCCGGGCGGATGCTGCAAATACAGTTCTTAGGTTATATGTAAGGTTACAAGTAGACACAAAGCCTGCCTGTTCTTCGGCCACCAGGGTGGTGACCAAAGGGTTCAGGCGATTAGCTAGTATCTTCGCAAAGAACTTCGTGTCAACATTCATGAGGGACAACGGTCTGTAAGACGCACAGTCATCTGCAGGCTTCCCCGGCTTGAGCATAGCTACCAGGATTGCTTCCCTCATAGTTTGCGGCATTGTTCTAGAGGTACATATATCTTCAAACAGTGTGATGAGATGTGGCAATAAGAGGTCCTAAAACCCCTTATAGAAGGCAACCGTAAGTCCATCACTGCCAGGGGCACTCCCAGCCCTCATCTCTGAGAGAGCAAGAATAATCTTGTCTCGCTCGATTGGGCGCATTAAGAACTCGTGATGTGGATTGGTGAGCCATGGCAGCTCTATATGAGTCAGGTAGTCTAGTAAACGCTCCTCTGGGGCCGAACCCCGCGAGGAACAGAGATTTACGTAATACTCCCTGAATTTCACAGCCACCTGAGTCTCCGTCAGGAGGGAGTCCCCATGTTCCGAATACATAGTTGGGATAGCCGTTCTTCCCCTACCCTGTTTGATCATTTGAGGAAGGACCCTCCCCGGTCTCTCCCCCTCACCGTATGCTCTGGCAGTGGCGTATTTCCCAAGATGTTTTAGCTCTGAGTTCACCTCCTAGTGGTAGTCACGAAGCGTCCGGGTTATCTCGCTGTCAAGCACCATATTCTGATCCCTTCAACGGGCGGATTTTAGTTCTTTTAGCTTACATTCCAGTGCCATCAGCTGAACCTGAATCAACTTGAGCACACTGAGTGTTTAGAAATAGCCACCCCGCTGATATATACCTTAAAGGCCTCCCAGACGGTCTGGAAAGAGTCCACCGATCCCACGTTTGCATCAAAGAACGTTTCCATGGACTGGGCCAATTCCTCCTTAAATGCACTGTCAAGAAGCGAATACGGCGGGAAGCGCCAGGAGAACGGAGGAAGTCTAATTTTGGTGGGAAGCTAGAGAGATCAACAAAGGGGAATGGTCAGATTAGGTACGGGGTAAAATAGTGCAGGTGTGGAGCTGCCGCAGAAGGTGCCGTGAGGCAAAGCAAAAGTCAATCCTAGTATGTATATTGTATTGTGCGGAGTAGTGCGTGAAGCCCCCCTGGTGTGGGTGTTTGTATTTCAAGAGTGTGGACTCAACCGCCCTGACAGAAGCTGAGGGTCGTCTGTCCAGGCAGTCCGACCTGTCAATAATGGGTTGTCTGGTAAAATTGAAGTCACCGCCCCACAGCACACTGACCTGAGCATATGGCTGCACCATCTCTGCAAGATTACTGCAAAAATCTGTATTATCATAGTTAGGACCATAAACATTCAGGATAATTAGGTCTAACCCCTTCTCGTGACATCTGGAGAGTGCATACCTTCCTTCCCGGTCTGTCGCTAAGGGCGTCAAGGTCACTAGTGACCTCGGATTCACTCAAGTCAGGACCCCTCTAGCGTGTGAGTTAAAGCCTGCAGCATAAATTTTGCCCACAAGACCATTGAGCGCAACATGGGGCTGTCTGGGTATAGGTGCGTCTCTTGTAACATAGCGACATCCACCTCGTGCTGGGAAAGATAACTAATGACTTTGCGGACCTTACGATGGTCATTGAGAACCCGTATGTTCCAAGTGAGCAATACTAAGGAGTCAGGAGTGCCATTGAAGTCCGTCATAGACATGTCAATTGTGATGGGAAGTGGTGCATTAGGTCAGTTGGAGACCATGTGGTCTGAGCGTACAGACCCAAAGCAGTGCCTCGCAACATGAAATAACAATCAACAACATTCAGAACCCCCCCACCCAAAGGACCCACCTCCACCTCCCCCAATGCCCTCCCACGCCTGCCCAACCCCATCTCGGCTGCGGATTTCAACCCTCCCACCCAGATGAGAGCCACCCACCGCCCCCCCACATCCCACAACAACCAAAAACATTCCACATGTGGTATTCACACTGGGGTGGATGTAGCTCGCTAATACAAATACACTCCTGTGCTCTACAACAATCATCTCCCCCGCTCCACAAAGGCTGGGTAAAGTGAGCCGCGCAGTAGTGTCAGAACATTCCGCAATCTGTGCCCATAGCGCTATCCACCGGTACGGTATCCAAATCTAGCGGACCCTCCCACCCCCGCCCGCATCAGCCCCGAAGTTCAAATGGGAACGACCTAAGGTCTCTGCCCAACTCACCATATAGGATGCAAATCAAAGCAATAGTAGAACTAACATGACTGGCATATGCTTCCCAACCCGATATTCTGACCCCCTCCCCGACCCCCCACCCATCGAGTGGGACCCAGCCCCACTGAGGTATCTAAAGGGGATAGACTCCATAGGGACCATCACGTTAACAAATATCATTATCGGCTCTCCTGATCACCCAGCATACATGCAAACTACTCAGCCATTAAAGTTCTTGTTTCATAGTTAGTCCTGTTCATCTAATGCTCCTCCAGCTGCTTCTTCCAGGAGGGCCCTCCCAGGAGATAGCCGCCGCTCTTTCCGCCATTCTTTAAGGGCTTTCTGTAAGGCTATAGGGTCTGTGAAGATCAAAGAACGATTGACCCACAGCTTCGCAGGATAGAGCATCGCGTAATCCTCCCCATTTCTCGGAGTTGCCGTTTCATTGGTACAAACTGTCGCCTCGCTTCCTGCACCCTGGCCGTGAAGTCCGAGAGTAGAGAGATCGTAGACCCCTTGAATTGTAATGGCTGTTTCTCTCTGGCAAGCCTGAGGGCAGTGTCCCGGTCCCTGTAATTTAGCAATTTCGCGATTATAGGTCGGGGAGGAGCTCCCGGTTTCGGGCCCAAAGAGCGATGAGCTCTCTCAACCACAAACATTGCGGAGAAGGCAGTATCCACAAATAGTGACTTGAACAATTTTTCGATGAACAGTTCCATGTTCCTCGTGTGAGTGGTTTCCGGCAGACCGGTGATGTGAAGGTTACATCTCCGAGAACGGGCTTCCAAATCCTCCGTCTTATCCTGAATGACCTGGTGGACCCTCCCTAAGTGTTTGTGCTCCACGTCAAGAATAGTGTGAGCCTCCTCCACCTCCGTCAGCCTCCGCTCCGACATGTCAAGGCGCTCTGCTTGTTTATCCAGCCTCTCGGCCATGTGGTCCAATCGATAAGTGAGCGCATCCATCTTGGTTCCCAGGGAGGTGATCCCGTCTTGTAGATTTTTCTCCATAGCTATTAATAGACCTCGGATGTCTTGCTGATGATCCCCTCCGAGTAGATCCTGGTGGCCAACCCCCTCCTCCAGGCCAGTCTCTTTGGCCTTAGACTTCTTCGGGTCGAACGACAATTTTGTCTGAGATCTGTCTACTTGCCCCATTGCAGCACACGGGTTATATCCCTCCCAGGGATGTACTGCACAGACCAGGGAGCGTCAGGAGACACAGGTGCCCCAATGCGGGATCACCGGGCACCAGGCGGCGAGCCACCAAAGACCGCGTCTATCAGGGTTTATGTGGTAAATAAATAATTAATTACCGATACTATTTTTCTATACATTAACTATAACAGATAGCTCAATAAATAAGAGGCAGGATCCGTGATATCTGAGTCAAAATGGCTTTAATCGGATGGCTCGAGCCTAAAGACCATGATGTGGCATGCAATGGACTGGAATGGCAGCTGCAACGTCTCATCAACAGTACATAGTATATATAGGAAAACATTACAATTGCATTGAATACAGTAGGCGTAACAAGTGACAAACGTAAGATAAGAACACATGGGCGTACAAAGAAGGCGTGCATAGGGCGTGCACGTAGACATGTGATGAAAAACGTCACAGAAGTGTCATAAATGGGTGGATACATGGAGGGGGCTACCTGGGCAGCTGGAACCTTTAACCTACTGGTGCGCGCAAACGGGCCATGACGCGTAACTAGCGAGAACTGGGGACTTTGACTTCTGCCCTAGAAGAGGAGACTAAAGTCTGGGATGTCAGGACGACATGTACCTATAGCATATCTGGTATCTGGTGTTTGGAGAACATGTTGATAGAATCTAGAAGCTATCAGGGCAAAGGCTACTTGACACTAAGGCTGGTGCATGCATATATTCTACGTGTATTGCGTGTGCTATGAATCTTCTATGGATACTAATTCAGTAATTCTCTTGCATGGAGACAGGAAGACTAGACTATAGCTGAAGATGTTTATGCGGTTCGTTAGCTTAGGAATGTGAAGCCGGGGAGCTGAACTGATAACTAGAGGCATAACATATTCTTGGCAGACAGGCCGGCAGGCCAGGCCGGGCACCGCGCTGCTTGGCAGAAAGTAAGCGAAGGGTCAGGGATGCGGGAGGAGCTGCATCGCTCCTCGGAGTGGGTTCAGGAGACTGGAGACTCGAATCTGGTGTCCGGGCCCTTATGAGGCCTAGAAACGGGGACAATTCGATGAATTAACGTGCACAATGTAAAACGTTGGCAACATAGGCCTAATACTCGTTGTTTTCACGAGGACGGGAAACTGGCATACTAACGTTGGACACAACTATAATTGCATCTTTATTCGGTCAAGGGGGAACATATGCATATCGATCATGCACATATAACATATAATGGGGGAACACGTAGGGACACATGACAAGGCAAAATTCAATTTTCCTCATTCCCTCCTTGTGCCCTACGTTTCCTTCAGGAAACATCAATATTCATGATACCATCTATCTGTTCATATAGCATCATTTGCTCGTCTCGGATTTTCTTGGAACGGGACTTAGGACTTGGAATACAAGAGGTAGCGCACAAGCCGCAAATCGCAGGGCCACATTGTAAACATAGACAACAACTGAATATGATCATTACTACTATTCCTAGGAATGACAGTACTTTCCATCCCCAGGCAGATATTATACTCCAGAGCCAGCCGGACCATGTCCAGGTGCCTGGATTCTGGTGTAACTGATGGGCTATTTTATGAAGTCTGGTTATAGCTGAATATACAGACGGTGCGTTATTAGGAATGAAAATGCAGCAACTAGATCCGATGACTCTACAAGCTCCGCCCCTATCGGCCAGTATGACGTCAAGGACGAGACGATTTTGAAGCACGACAAATCTCATAGCAGATTGTTCTTCAGTTAAGTTACCTAGAGCGGAAGTAGTCTCATTCACTACGGCTTCAAGGGTTCTGGTTAGCCTACGTATTAGCTTACTATTCTGGATAGGTCCTATGAAGAAAAAGAAACCTTTATTGAAGTCTTGATACTGTTCTAAGGCAGTTTCAGTTTGATCGACAATTGGGGACTCGATCTCCCTTCTATGTCTGATGTGTACTAGATGTGTATTTCTGTGATAATCGGATGGGGCTAGGAAAACTGGTGGCAGTAGGAAGGCAATGTAACATGTTCCATCCCAATCTAGGGGCAGACGAACATATGCGGTCTGACCACACACAAAATATGAATGACGTGAGGCTTTGAAATTAGATTTCCCACTGTCACTATACTCGACCACAGTAGTACAATCACTATGTCCTAGATGTACTGAACCATTCTTTCTGACACATAATTCGCCTTTCACTGGTAGGACTGTAATAGCAGGCAAATCTGGAGTAGTCTCAGACTGAACATTCAAAACCATGAAATTCGAGGAATAATTACCTAGATCATATACTTCATTTTCTAGATCTAACCCTGTTCTATGGGAAAATCCTTCCTTGTCTGGGAAACATGTTCTATTCAAAAGGGACTTATCGTCTGTGGATGATGTTATCGTAAACCATGCTCCACACGAACCATTGTGTGAAAACGGATAGGGAAAGAGTGGCAGAACTCCCTTCGGTGTCTGGAAAGGGGGGAGTCGACCACACACCCAACAATTAGTGACATTGCTAGTCTGGTGTGAATAGTGTAACATTCGGATAAAAGTATTGTTGCGCATGGCAAGTCTGTAGGATAACTCGTGAGGAGGTAGTTCACTAAAAGTGTGCTCTACTGTATCATTAGAAGACAAATGTACATGTGAATCAATAGGAGGAAAATATACATGTAAAACATAACTTATGCATGTAACCATGAGACTCAGAAATAACATAAACAGTAACGTGATCACGCATCGACTGCGTAAATTCTTACAATAGCGTATTTTCTTAGAGTTTCGACTAACTCTCTCACTATGGGGGTCTATCTCATACATGTCAGGAACCTGTCTAACCGCTTCACCCGAGAGGGACTTAAACAATTAAACTGTCTGACTTACTGGACCTCAGTTTTTGTTTATACTCCTGCTGCGGAGTTTTCTCTAACAGGGGAAGTTTAGAGTCAGTATCTGGGCAGTCCTTGAGAACGGGGCAGTCTTTGATAAAAGTCTTTGGACGGGGTCCATGAAATCGTTTAACGTGACTGGAATGAATCCAGCCTTTGCGGCCCTCCACCTTGATCGCAGTCCTTGTGGTCATCAAAACGAGCTTCGGTTCTTTCCAGCGGGGCTCCAGCGGACTTGAACGATCAAAATTTCTTATCAACACCAAATCGCCTGGAACGACCTCGTGCGGTTTCACTTGCGTGTTGTCTGGAAAGGCAGCAGCGACCTGTGAACGACAAGAGAGTAGTGCAGACATCAAGGAAGCCAGGTAATCTGTCAGCATATTACTGTCAACATCTGTAATTTTACGTGGTATTGGTGTACCCCACATGTTCGGGGGACGACCGAATACAACCTCGAAAGGTGACAGACCTGAACGGGAGTGAGCGACCATTCTCATGTAAAAAAGGGCGACTGGCAGTGCTACCATCCAATCTACGCCTTTTTCTGCGCAAACCTTGGCAATGCGGATTTTCAGAGTCTGATTATGTCTCTCGACGAGGCCAGCTGCCTCGGGGTGTCGTACACAATGGAACTTCCACTGGTACCCTAACAGAAGAGATACTTGTTTCATGAGTTCGGATGAGAATGGCTGGCCGTTATCTGAATACACGACCCTGGGCAAACCATAGCGAGGAAAATACTCACGAACCAACTGCCTGGCAGTGGTCGCGGCGGTGTAATCTGGGACTGGATATGCTTCCGTCCATCTGGACAAAGCGCATACTACTACGAGGACATACTTGAAACCTCGGCATCGATCCATCTGAATATAATCCATCTGGAGGACTTCAAAAGGGTGGTCAGGAGGATGGAATCCACCTTGTTCCACCGGAACACCTTTACCTGGATTGAACTGACAACATATCATGCAGGTACATACTTTCTGTTTGGCTGCTGCTCGTAAATGCTTGTTAAACCAAATATTCTGGATACTGTCTATCATGGCTTTTTCTCCTAAATGTGCTGGACTATGTGCGGTATTAACAATAACTTGAACCATAGAGTCGGGGAGAAACCATGTGGCTTTTCCCTTCGTCACCCATCCTTGATCTGTCTGGACCCCTCCTTGTTCAGACCAATTCTTGATTTCGTCGGGAGTAGCATGTGACTGTATGTCTAGTACATCTCGTGTAGGGTCTTTAACTGTCATACAAGTAGTCTGATCTGGAATATCTGTCGTTGTCGTGTTAACTGGAATGTCTGGAGTCTGAGCTGTAAGCTTGGCTGTTCGATCTGCTAGATCGTTACCTTGGGAAATGGTGTCAGTAGCTTTCGTATGTGCTTTGCACTTCATAACGGCAATGGCTTTCGGCAAATGTATTGCTTCTAACAGAGCTTGAATGAGGGGGCCATGCTGAATCTTGGCTCCATGAGAGGTCATGAAACCTCTTTCTTGCCAGAGTACTCCAAAGTCGTGAACGACTCCGAATGCATAACGTGAATCTGTATATATGTTTACTTTCAGGTTCTTGGCTCGTATGCAGGCTTGGGTCAGAGCGACGAGCTCTGCTGCTTGAGCAGACAGGGTGTCAATACGATGTGTTTCTATAACTTCGGTTTCAGTAGTCACTGCATATGCGGCTACTAGTTCTCCTGTACTTGTTCTCATACATGAACCATCCACATAAAGTGTCAGGTCGGGATCAAGTAATGCAATGTCTGTCAAGTCTTGTCTTGGCTTCGTCATGATGTCAATAACTTCCACACAGTCATGTGTGGCGGGATTTGGAACAGTCGAGGGTAACAGTGTAGCAGGATTTAAAACGTTGCAGCGTCTGATTTCTATGTGTGGCTGGAACAGTGTCAGTTCATACCCTGTTAATCGTGCAATTGTCAAGTGCTGAGTCTGTGTTCGGTTTAAAAGAACTTCCACGGAGTGTGGAACTTGTACTGTCAGGGAGTGTCCTAACACTATGGAATCACTTTGTCTGATAGCTAGAGCTGTGGCTGCAACTGACTTGAGGCACGCAGGCAGAGCCTGGGCTACTGGATCTAATGTGCTAGAAAAATAAGCACAAGGCTTGTGTTGTCCTGCTTGATCTTGCGTGAGAACAGATAATGCTGTACCATCACGTTCAGTAACAAAAAGTGTAAAAGGCTTACTGTAGTTTGGTGTCGCTAAAACAGGTGCATTACATAAAGCTTTCTTTAACTCATTAAAAACAAGTGTATGTTCCTGGGTCCAAGGGAGGACAGTCGATATGGCTGCCTCCTGTGTCGTTAACTGTATCAGTGGTTTAGCTAGATATGCATACTGAGGAATCCATTGTCTGCAGTAAGAAGTGAGGCCGATAAAGGCTCGTACCTCCTTCTGTGTCTTGGGCTGTGGAAGATGTGCTATTAACTGGATACGGTCAGGTGTCAACTGTCTACCCCTCTTGGACAGTAAGTGTCCTAGGTATTCCGCCTGCTGGACACAGAATTGCAATTTCGAAGGGGACACCTTGTGCCCCATCTCGGCCAGAAAATACAGGACTGTAAGTGACGCTCGTTCGCAGTCACGTTCTGTACGGGCTGTGATCAATAGATCATCGACATACTGGAGCAGGGCAGTGTCAGTTGGCATGTGAATACTGTCTAGTTGTCTTTTAAGTGCTTGACTGTAAATACTAGGACTTTCTGTGAAACCTTGAGGAGCTCGTGTGAATTTATAGCTTCTTCCATTTAAACAGAAACCGAAAAGGAACTGGCTGTCTGGATGAATGGGGACACTAAAGAATGCGTTCTTGAGATCAATAACAGTAAAGAACGTAGCTTCAGAATCAATGGCTGTCAATAGGGAAGAGATATCTGGAACCACAGGGTACTGGGGTATGATACATTTATTAAGTTCTCGAAGATCAATCACTAATCGATAAACTGGAGGTGCATTTGGATCAGTACGTTTAAGAATCGGAATGATAGGAGAATTACATACATTGGAGTCAGTTTCTACAACCACTCCTTGAGCAATGAGCTCGTCAATAATTTTCGATAAGGCTGTTACAGCCTCAGGTGGCAACTTGTACTGTCGGATTCGTGGCAATACAACACCTTGTTTCAGAGTGACACGATATGGTGTAATGTGCATACAACCTACATCAGTTGGACCTTGCGCCCATAAATGCTGTGGTACATTCAGTAATCTTGGATCAAAATCACGTAACACATAATGACCTTTAAAATCTCGTAAAAACAATCTCACTCCTTCTGGGGAACAGCATATGACTGCACCTAATTCTTTCAATGTCTTAATACCTAGTAAATTTTCTGGACATGATTTCGTAAGTAACAAGTCTGTAGTTCGGGACAATGGACCAACTTCTAGGGAAACTGGTTTCGATATTTCCTTAACAATAGGCTTTCCTGAAAATCCCAGGGAAACATTTCTTGAGCCTGAGAGTGGAGCCCCTGGAACCTCGTCATGACTGATGGTAGTCCTACTTGCCCCTGTATCAATCAGAAACTTTCTGTCTTTCCCTAATACTTGACTGTGTACATAGGGACCCTCTTGATCTACAGGAACCTCGATGAGAGGCAAGCCAACCTCCCTCTCTAGGCTGTTTCATGAATACTGCTGATATTCTGGATAATCTGACTGTGCGTACTGGTACATCTGTTGTGTAACGTGTTGTGTGGCAGCTATAGGCTGCGGTACTGTAACTGTCTGTTGTGCGTTCTGCGGTGGTTGCGTATTCTGCGGAACATGTTCTTGTCTAGGAGGACGCGGTCTCTCTTTCGTCTTACCTGTAGCTATGTTGTGTTTCAGAACTGCACATTCGTTTATGTAATGACCTGGCTGTTTACAGTAATTGCATGTCCCTTTAACGGGAGCTGCAGAATGACTAGTTTGATTCGTACCCCTCTTCTGACTATCTGCTGGAACAGACTGTGCAACTAGTACTTTCATTTTCGTATCTTTCATACGTCTTCTTTCGTGTTCTTGTTCTTCCCTGATTCGGTTCTGGTGATACTGTAACATCTGGAGCATTTGGGACGGGGTATTAGCTTGCCAAGTACTCTCGACTTTCAATACTCGATTTTTAACTTGTGGCAAAGAATTCTCAACTAGTTTGGTAACAAATAGATGTGGATACGATTCACTACTCGTTTTCAAACCGCTATTAATAATGAAACATTTCTCAAATCTGGAATAAAAATCACTAGTGTCTTCGTCTTGTTTCTGTTTACAGGCTGAGATGGCATCCCAGTCTTCCTTTTTCGTGGCTAGTAATCTTGGCAAGACTTGTATTAACAGTTCGGGCAACTCTTTGGCTTTATCCCCAAGACCAGTACCTGGGACTCGTGCATTATCTTCGGTCTCTAACGCGGTCCAATCTATCTTTTTCTCTCCCACCTCCCATTCTTTTTCTTTAAGTTTTTCATATATGCCCGCAGGCAACAGGACTTTTAACATTTTTATGATATCAGGATACGTATATTCTCCCATACGGAGCATGTCTTTTAATTCTCGATGGAACCCTGCTGGATCTTTATCGTGACAGGGTATTAACTTTTTCATTTCTAGTAGTTCTATTTTCGTGATAGGGGTGTAAACAAATACTCGTTCGAGATTACCCCCCCTCTCCCTTAACTGGATGCACTTCTCGTAACGGATTTTGTCTGTCTATGTAGAATGGGGGTGAAACAGAAACAAAATGCGGAGTCAGGAACGTTCTGTATTTGTGGCGCTGTTCTAAAATGACACTAATTAGATCGGTACCTAGACCTTTCCATCTGTTTAGGAGTAACTCGTTCAATACATTATATAAGGGACCTGGATCAGAATGCTGACTCTCGTACAGTGTGATAAGGTGCTGGATCATGTACATACCCACCAGTCGCTGCTCGGCTGGGGGCAGTTTCAGAAACATTTGAGCCACTACTTCGTCTGGAAACGTGGCAGAATCACTAGTCCATCGGACTGCTGATCGGGCTAGTTCTTGTTCATGCATGGTACTGAGTTCACTGTAACCTATTCGTAATTTCAGAATTTTATCGGTAGCCTGGAATACTTGTTCAAGAGAACACTGTTCTGGTACTGGAGGAGGAAAAACTTTCTTGTAATCTAGGCGTGTGTGTCTATCGGGAAGTCTCGTTCTACCTACATACGCTATTCTACTGGGATTCTCGGTGTCTACATCTTCGTCTGAAGAATCATTCTCTTTGTCTGCTACTATTCTTGCTTTCTCTTTTTGGTGTATACTTATAATTTCTTTACGGATCTTTCTGTACATAGTTTCTATACAATTTTGTGTCTTGTGTTTTCCGTCTGCTATATTGTCACTCCATTTTGTCAGGACTTTCATCTCTTCTGGACTTTTATCAGGAAGGTCCTGTTCTCTTATTAAACAATTTATCAGAAATTGCAAAATCATGCCTTGAGTCTCGACTTTCCTGTGTGCCATAGCTTCGTGAATACTTCCTGGGTTCTCCCCAGTTCGGACAAAATGATATATTCTGTCTAAATGTTCTTTCATATCTGATATGGTGATCAAGAAGTTTGCAACTCGTCGTAAACGTACGGAGTATAATATCATGTGATCTTCGCCTGGTACTGGATCATATCTACAATCAGTAAGGAACTTCTTGAGGGCTTCATACGTAGCCACTTTGGGCGTACGCTGTAACGCTGCATCTCTCAGCGTCAGGCATTTTGTTTGAGGCGGGGTGGTAGGAGCACCTCCCCCTGCCCCTCGTGAACTGGAATCGTCAATTAATACTGGATGTGCGGCTGTTGGTAACGTGACTGGTACAGTAGGGATACGTAATGTGGGTTGATCCTGGGGTGCTGGCGCATGGACAGGACCAACGACTGGAGGCACAGGAATTACATTATTAACAGGGGGCTGGACTTGAGCTTGGACTGGCGGGATAGGATCTGTATTAGCATATTCGGGAACAGTGTCGTCTAAATAGGAAGAAAGAAAATTTCGGCTGCAGTCGGTTTATGACGCAGCTTAGTCGGAACCAAGGGTGGCGGTAAATTACAGGGTGTTTCCGGGGTCGCTTTAGACAAACCCTCGGCGAGAAGAGGATACATACCTTTAATAAGGGCATTTCCTTGTCGGTCTGACTGTTCTGCTCTAACTCGTTCACCTTCTTCTAGTAATTCCCTTTCTTGGGCTTTTTCTGAGGATTCTCTACTTAATTCTGCTTTTCTGAATTCTTTCTCTGTTCTTTTATGGGATTCTTTACGCCATAACTCTATGGCATCTTTCTGGGATTGTCTGGCTTTCTTTTTCCATAATGCTTCTTCTACTCTCATGATGCACTCGGCATCCCATGTTCCTGAAACAGGCCATCTATATTTCTCTTCAAGATTCTTGGTGTAGTCCACCCATAAATCTAGATACAGTATGGCATCTAAGCCATGTTTATGATACATGAAATGTCCAGGACTGTCCCTGGGAGGGACAGGAACTGATTCTTCGAGTAACCCTTTTCTGGTTTTTATCTGACGTAACTTTGAAAACAGAGGCATATTTGAACCGTACTTGGACTTGAACGCAATACACAATGAACACAGTAATGAATAGCAAAACAATCACTCATACCACGACATCAATAACACATTAATAACAGTTCGAACAGATACTACCTAATACATTGAAAACATGATACTTGAATTTCTCGAGAACAGACTTACTAGAATTACTGGATGCACTGCTAAAACAGTACAGAACATACCGGTCTCCTAAAGAGACACGTCATACCGTATCCACCTAGGTGAACACGTCGGACCGGATCTGTGTACCCAAACCCGTCGGACCGGGCACAAATTAATGAACCCGTCTAGATACCCCCAGCAACGGTACTCACCGGGAAGCAAACTGAAGGCCTCGGACTGGACTGGACTGCTACGATGTCTGGTTACTGCTACGCACTACGCATGCGCCTCGGCTTCGGAAACAGGTGGGCCTCCGGATACCTCGGACCTTGCTCTCTCGGCTTGGGCTCTGGTCGGGATGACCGGCCTTCCTCACCGCCTCGTCTGGATGCCGGACCGCAGTCTCCGTCTCCTCCATGGGCCTGAGGGAGACTTGAAGCAGAAATATCTGCACGTGCACAGTAGGGGTTCCGTCACGGCTGTAGAAGGGTCAGGGGGCCTGCGTTACATCACCGGCGCGTGAGGAAGGGGCTCGTCCCTATTCGGGCGCCATTTTATGTGGTAAATAAATAATTAATTACCGATACTATTTTTCTATACATTAACTATAACAGATAGCTCAATAAATAAGAGGCAGGATCCGTGATATCTGAGTCAAAATGGCTTTAATCGGATGGCTCGAGCCTAAAGACCATGATGTGGCATGCAATGGACTGGAATGGCAGCTGCAACGTCTCATCAACAGTACATAGTATATATAGGAAAACATTACAATTGCATTGAATACAGTAGGCGTAACAAGTGACAAACGTAAGATAAGAACACATGGGCGTACAAAGAAGGCGTGCATAGGGCGTGCACGTAGACATGTGATGAAAAACGTCACAGAAGTGTCATAAATGGGTGGATACATGGAGGGGGCTACCTGGGCAGCTGGAACCTTTAACCTACTGGTGCGCGCAAACGGGCCATGACGCGTAACTAGGGAGAACTGGGGACTTTGACTTCTGCACTAGAAGAGGAGACTAAAGTCTGGGATGTCAGGACGACATGTACCTATAGCATATCTGGTATCTGGTGTTTGGAGAACATGTTGATAGAATCTAGAAGCTATCGGGGCAAAGGCTACTTGACACTAAGGCTGGTGCATGCATATATTCTACGTGTATTGCGTGTGCTATGAATCTTCTATGGATACTAATTCAGTAATTCTCTTGCATGGAGACAGGAAGACTAGACTATAGCTGAAGATGTTTATGCGGTTCGTTAGCTTAGGAATGTGAAGCCGGGGAGCTGAACTGATAACTAGAGGCATAACATATTCTTGGCAGACAGGCAGGCAGGCCAGGCCGGGCACCGCGCTGCTTGGCAGAAAGTAAGCGAAGGGTCAGGGATGCGGGAGGGGCTGCATCGCTCCTCGGAGTGGGTTCAGGAGACTGGAGACTCGAATCTGGTGTCCGGGCCCTTATGAGGCCTAGAAACGGGGACAATTCGATGAATTAACGTGCACAATGTAAAACGTTGGCAACATAGGCCTAATACTCGTTGTTTTCACGAGGACGGGAAACTGGCATACTAACGTTGGACACAACTATAATTGCGTCTTTATTCGGTCAAGGGGGAACATATGCATATCGATCATGCACATATAACATATAATGGGGGAACACGTAGGGACACATGACAAGGCAAAATTCAATTTTCCTCATTTCTCAGCTCCCCGTTGCTGGGCACTCCCCGCACCTCAAAGCACTACCTCTGGTATTTGGGATGACTACTCCACCAACATGGCACACCGTATGGTATCCTGCGCAGGAATCCGGCCAAAATGCCGCCAGGAAGGCCCCCCAGTCCCGCACCTCCAACTCCGGGCGGGTCACCGGTTCCGGGCACATCGGTGGTGATGTAGCGCGCCTCTGATCTCGCGTCTCACCCACCTGAAGGTTCAAGCGCCATGGCAGTTGATCTACTCCCCTCCTCATAGGTACTCCAGGGTAGGGGAGACTATCGTGGACAGAGCACAACGTGTCAGCGGGGAGGATGCGCAACTCCTGCACCCCCCCAGCTTATCAGAGTTCGTACTCCGCAAGTATCGCTGTTTGGTCGCACTGCCCCAGGATTCCAAAATGGCGGCTGATCCTCCACCAGTGCACTCTCAGGGCCTCCACGGACTTCGGATCCCACCGCTGCCCCAAAGTCAGTGTGCCCAGAGGGCCGATGTAAGGGCACCCCTCCCCCGGCCGGCTCACCTCTCAGTGGTTCCGGGCTTCCCAGGTTCTTGCCAGGTGATGCCGGGTGAAGGGGGGATGGGCCGCCTCATGCAGGTCAATCGCGGCAGAAGCGTAGCGATGTTGACCGCGCTGGGAAGCCGCAACCGCAGCGGTCGTCCCGACGCCCTCTCAGTGCTGCTGTCTATAGGGCAGAAGAGTCCCGGGGCCGCGCCTCAGGGGTAGACTGCTCCGGCTCTCTTGGCGGGTGAGCGTCTACGTTGCCGTCGCTCCTCGGCACCCTCTACACCAGGCCAAGGGGAGCACCAGCGGAATCCGGCGAGGGGGGGGACAGGCCGATCCACTCACCCCCGCACTCGTGTCCTCCCTCATGAATCGGGCGCATCTCCGATTGGCAGCCGAGGGATAGTCCGAAGGTTCACCAAGCAGGGGCCGGCCTCTCGTCACTGCCTGCCCAGGAGCACCCAGTCCTCGGAGCCCGGGAAACGGGCAGGGAGCAGACAGGACACTCGCTCCTTCGGCGATTTGGTCTGCAGTGGCAGCGCGGACCTCCAATGGGCACAGGGCTGTTTTCCAGGGCGCAGCACACAGGATAGATGACAGATTTTGGCGTGAAGCGGGGGAGCTCTCGGCTCAAGCGGCCATCTTGGTCGCGAGCTAGCTCGCTCCGCCCCCCAGGCGCAGGTTGTTCTGCCTCGAGCGGTTCTCCGCATCCTTGGCGCGGTGGTTCATCTCCGATGTTTGAGTCTATAGGCGGGCCACTTGAACCTTCAATTGTCCCAGATCGTCCTCCGCTGTGGAGATGCGCGACTCCGCCTCCGACAATGTTGCCGTGGCATTGCGGAGGTCCTGGCAGATAAGGGCCACGTCAACCCTCACCTCACCGATTTTACTCTCCACTGAGGCCTGGGACGCGCCAATCGCCTGCAGGATGGTCGAGATATCTCCCCCTGACAGAGGCAGGCCGCCAGACACCCCCTGGGGCAGACTCCGGTCAGCGGTAGTGAATTGGTCCATTTTGGTTTGGGTCTGTGACGCAGGTGTCTTTGGGGCGCGGTCCCTACACATCTCGACTGCTGGCGTGGGATTCAGATCTACCTGCAGAGGTAGGCAATGGTCCTACAAGCAATCAGCTCAGGGTCCCAACGGGCATGGGGATAGTTCAGAGGAGTGGGGGGACCGTCTGTGGACCCCTCGCGGCTCAATGAGTGTCGAGAGGCTGCCCCGGGAACCACCAGTCAAAGACGGAAAGGGGGAGAGACGTGCAAAGAGGTGGACCAGGACATCACTAGGCAATTAAGTGCCTAGTGAGGGGGAGGGGAGGCAGGCGCAACACCGCTCCATCTAAGCGGCCGAGGGTGGAGGACACCAGCAGGTTCCTGGCACTCCCAAAAGACGCCAGTGGCGCGTGGCCGACAACAGACAGTCAGCCCTCGTCCCGGGCACCGCCCCGGGAGGGGCCTTGAATAGAGGATTCCCAGAGTCCAGAGCTCGCAGAAGGACTCACAGCTTGCCCAGGGCGTCTCGGGGGGGACCTCCGGCCTGCAGCAGAACCTCACTATTGGTGGCTCAGGACCAGGAGCCGAGCCTCGCCATTTAGTGTCTTCGGGGAACGGTGATCACAATCGCAGCCATGTTGCCCCTCGCAGCCTCTCGGTCCAGAAAAGCTGCAGATCCAGCGCTCGGGAAACCAACAGGTACGGTGAGTAGTGATTAGGGTCTGTAGGGCACCAATGGCAGCGGGACCTCAACGCGGATGACGGAGAGGTCCGGAGCACTATGAAAGTGCTTCCGCCATCTTGACGCGTTGGCCATGCCTCTGGAGTAGATTTAAAGGCATTTCGTTGTGGGTAGACTCCACGTCCCACCCTACATGGTTGTGGTATAATGCCGGAGCTAGCGCTACCACCCACTCCTGCGCGTATGAATGTTTTAAAGATTCTGGAACGAGGTCGGAGAAAGCAGACAAAATTACACTTTCACCTTTTGGGCAATCCATTACAAACTCAGGCGGCCAATCTTTTTCTGCTAACAGTATGTTAAGTTCTCCTAAAAGAGACCTTTAATTTTACTAGAGATGTCCCCCTCTATTTGAATTGTAATTTCTTACAGTCTATGCGGGACACTAACTCTCGTATTTGGTGTTTCCACAGTGATGCATTCATTCAATACTGCTGTCACCAGAAAATCCTACAGGTTCTGGCAAGCTATTTTTACTATTTCTGCACTGTCTAGCATCGTCCGAGCCCATTCCCCGTTCAAAAGCTGAGTCCTCAGTAACCTGGGCATGTCTAATTTTTAAGCCAGATACTTCATTTTTAATTGAGCTTTTGTTTTAGGTTGGTCTTCCTGTTTGATAATATAATCTGAAGTGCGATGTGTTTCCCTTCTTGATTTTGGTCGATCTTCTTGCTTTTGTTCTGATCACCCGTCTCACTCTGAGTTTTTTAAAGAACCCTGAAAGGAACGAAAGGAAAGTGTATAAGTGTCCTGATACGTATCAGGTTTCCTGATGTTATCACGATTCCTAAGGTTGCAACTCTTTTCAGAGGACTCCCGTTGGGGAGACCCACCCCTTAGTCGAGAATTATTTTCGGAATTGTTATTTTTAGAATTTGTGTTTTCCCATTTCTTTTTAGAAGAAGTGGGTGCTTGCCTTGAGTTGTCTTTGTCAGGACTACCCGCCATTTGTAGCTTCCCTGCTTTGGTTCCCAAATTATCTTTACCTAATGTAGCATAGGTTTTTCGATAATGTTTGGTAATTCTCGCTCCCAATTGATAGGAGTTCTTTCTCATAGGCGACTGTGTATGGCCACTGCTGCTGGCTCCCTCTTTGTCAAAGTTACCCATCAGTTTCATTCCCAAATCCATGTCATGTCCTGCCCTGTACTCGTTCGTTATCTGTTTCTATACATCAGGAACAACTGCTAAGAAAGGGGTACGGTGCGGGCTAAATAAACAGCTTGAAGCACATTTTTCTTGGGTCTGCATTCGTTCTTGGCAGCAGCGAGCATTGGAAAGGAGTGCTTGATATATATATATATATCTATATATATATATCTATATATATATATATATATATATATATATATATATATATTTCACCTTTATTTTGTTCTTGAACAGATGTACTCGGACACAAAAGTTGCTGGTGCAAAATGTGTTTAATGGCAGGAAACAACGCGTTTCACCTCTCGGCTTGATCACGTTTCAAAGTCTGTGACACACAGTGATTGTATTTATCCAATGTTAACCATAAACAAAGGACTGACACCCAATACGAGCAAGGCAAACAATACAAAAACATGGCAGCCATTTTTGAAAGTGCAATGTCCTAATAATCTCACTGCTTAAATTATAAAACCAAGTTCATTCACTAAGTATCGGACTGCTCGGCTGTGTCAGCTTACATTTAAAGCGCGACCTCCCTGTTGCAGTTAATCAATACAAACAGCATGTTACAGTACGTCTGTTGAAGAACTGAATAAAGGTGAAATGTTTCGGGCTGCCAGTAGCCCCAACTCGGACCGCCCGTGAGTCAGCTAGGCAATTTCCTGTAACCGGAGATGCTGTGTGTGTGTGTGTGTGTGTGTGTGTGTGTGTGTATATATATATATATATATATATATATATATATATATATTAAAATGAAAAAAGTTTTATTTACAAAATAAAAATATATATGTATGTATATATATATATATATATATATATATTCACTGAAAAAACCATAGGTTTCACACCAGTTATAGTTAGCTGGAAATTTTACTCGCATAAAACCATGGAAATTCCCACGTTATAGTTAGTTGGACTCACTATAACTTGCGCGTGCAGTGCACTGCTGATGACGTCACATATTACATCACTCATGACATGGTCAGTGACATCACTCATGACATCACTGATGACATCTCAAATGACATCACTGATGACAACATCCTTGTGACAAAGTGGCAGACCTCCTATCAGCATAAAATAACCTTTGACAAACACATTCAAAAATAGAAACTAACATTTTCTTAAAAAAGGAGAAACCAATACCAATTACAACAACTTATTAGGTAATTCCAACATCTACATACACATCCACTCATTCACCAACAGTTCTATATAGTCACTCATGCATGTACTTACTCATCATATGTACTCATACACCTATACATCCTGTTACACACTAATACACATCCATATAGTTACTCACACACAAATTCACACATGCAAATAAACTATCAAAAAAACATTTACTTGATTATACTGCTATATACACACCACTACACATACTTCAACAGAAACGGAAACATATTTACTCTCTTAAACAATCAATTATACAAACACATACTCACTAACCCACCCATACACACAATCATCCACCCATACAGTCTTGCACACATGCTGTCATCAAAATATATACAAATAGTGAGTCACTCATTCATGCATCTGTGCTCTAAGTAATATCCCCCACCGAACCATACAGACACTGATACTGATACTCAAAAAAACAACTAATAACCCATATACACACTCATGTAGCTACTCACCAACCCATGCAGCCACTTATACACAAAGTGAGACACAGATACAGATATTTAAATATTTAAACATTACTCGCTAATATATGTATTCACTAAGATACATTTAATAAGTCAGTTAACCAATCAATTTTACACAAAAAAATCCATTTAGACATTTATTTACCCATTTATTCTTCCATCAACCTTTAGATATACATATATAAAAAATATTTATTTTTCAGAAAGATACACATTCACTGGATGATGTCATCAGTGATGTCATTTGAGATGTCATCAGTGATGTCATGAGTGATGTCACTGACCATGTCATGAGTGATGTAATATGTGACGTCATCAGCAGTGCATTGCACGCGCAAGTTATAGTGAGTCCAACTAACTATAATGTGGGAATTTCAATGGTTTTATGCGAGTAAAATTTCCAGCTAACTATAACTGGTGTGAAACCTATAGTTTTTTCAGTGAATTTCAAAGGTTTTTTAAATGCTAATTCCTAACTATAACTTGTGTGTAACCTATGGTTTTTTCAGTGAATATATATATATATATATATATATATATATAAAATTTCTATGGCAAAATGAACCCCCTCATTTTGTTCCTTTGCAAATTAAATGTTTTAAGTGTTAACACTTTATTCCAATCAAGATGACTTCAGGTGTGCCATACTTTTGTCATAAGTAAGACTGTTAGCGCTCTAGTTGTTCTTTAGAACACTCTGGGACATTCTGTCATTGGGCTATAGTTGGGCTACATCTGGCTGATATTTGGGCTACATTTGTTTTTTTTTGTCTCTGGTGGCCATCTTTGGGCTACATTGGGCTACATTTGGGCTCTAACATATATATATAGCCCAATGTAGCCCAATATATATTTTTTCAAAGTTAATTTTCGTAAAAACCACTGGAGCATATATCTTGAGACATAGCAAAGGCACATCGGGGTACCAGTCCCTACAATTTTGCCAAGTTTGGTGGAAATCCATTCAGCCGTTTGGGCTAAAAGTGAGTCCAACCGCCCTATGGAAATTAACATGGGGAAAACACGTTTTGGGACCCCCCTTTTATCTCGGCCCCCGCTTGACAGATTCCCCTGACACTTTCAGGGAAGGAGCGGAGCGCAGCGAGGCAAAGTTAAGGAAAATTACAGGCAGATCCCCCATTCGGCGCCAAAGTTATTCCCAATAGAATGTTGAGGATTTCCTATGGAAAACGATCCTAACTATAACTATATAGATATATCCGCAATACCTCGCAGATCAGCTTCGCTTCAGGGCAAAATCACGAGCGTGGACCCAGTTCTTAGTTGCATTACTTTATTTCCTTTTTCAAAAAGTCAAGACACGTTTCGGCCATCCCCGCGGCCTTGATCACATCTATATATATATATTTATAAAGTATATGACTTCACCACACATGCATTTGCGTTGTAATGGCATGCGTGATAAAATCTTATGAAGGATAAAAGTTTGCGCAATGATGGGTTTGCGGAGTAATTGTCCCGCGTTGTTAAAAATGCGGAGTGATGGTATGCGGGATTTTGGTTTGTGGGATATCAACATATATTCAATGGAGGCATTGTATGAGAACATACGCCCCCCTGTTCTTACTTTCAAGATTTTCTGAACCTTGGCTAGGAACAGATTGGCAGATCTCAGGTCACGCAGGGGTCGGTGGATTGACAAAAGGGAGGAGTGAATTTTGGGGCCTGTGCCCCAGAGGGTCTTATGTGTGTTGCAGAGTGATTTAAACATTATGCGTTCTGAGATGGGCAGCCAGTGCAATGCCTTCAGTGCTGGCTTAGCCAATTGTTTTCTGGGGGTGTTGTATAGTAGTCTGGCTGCACAGTTTTGTACCACTTGGAGTTTTCTCCTTACAGAGTTTGGGGTACCCAGGTATAGTGCATTACAATAGTCCAGCCGGGGGAGTATCAGTGCTTGTACCATTGTTCTGCGTGCTGTTTCTGGGAGTAATCGTAATATTTTCCTTAGTTGCCTTAGGATATCAAAGCATGTGGCTGCTACTTGTACTGCTTGGTGGTCTAGTTTGAGTGACCTGTCCAGCCAAATTCCTAGGCTCTTTATCTCAATCAGAAGACAGAAACATAAAAAAGGGATTGCTAGTACCAATATAGTAATTAGTAAATACATTTCTACTATAGTGCTAATAAGATGAACATAAGCAGCTCAGATAAGAACAGTAGCACTTGCATATTCCTAAAGATGCGCGCCCTAAATGATTTTCCTAAATGTGCCTAGCCTAGCCTGGATGTGTACATGTATATGCGTATAGCTATGTGTATCTGTAGCCAAGAAACCCCTAGGGATGAACCAGCCCCGTCCCCTAATGGTTTAGAACGAAGTCTCTGCGTCGAGGTTGACAGCCTGGAAGGGATATCAGACCGCTGTGTGTCAAAGATTCGGCATGAAGGACCCCGTGTCAACTTGGAAGGAATTCTCCTCAAATATGCAGTAGGGAGTGAGGGTCTTTTAAACTAAAGTGGTCACTCCAGGGTTTTTTCTAGAATCAATATGTTTTTAAAACAATCATGGATGTTTTGAAAACAATCATAAATGTTTTGAAAACAATCACCAATGCTTTTCTAAACAAATGCGATCATGCACAGATGGCTGTTGGCCAAGGATGAAAAAAAGTGGTGACCCTCATACTGAATAATTTTGACATTCCTGGGGACATGTTTATGTGTGTCAGGTACAGGGATTATGATAGAATGCTTAGAGCCTGGTGTCGAAGAGACAGGAGCAAGCTACTAGGTAAAAGGTCACCTGTTTAGAATCGTTATTGTCGTGTGGATGGGACAAATGTATGTAACAGGGGTATACCTGACAGGACTAGCCTAATGGACATGACACTGTAGAAAAAAACGCACTTTCTGTTTAGTCTGTCCCGTGGGACAAAATAATCTGATTGGTATCCCCAACATGAAGAACAAGCACTGACAAAGCCAATAAGTCTCACCTACGAGAAAGCTTTTGCCTTTGTCAATGTTTATTAGCCATGGTGTACAGCAGCATGGCTGCTGTTGGCTGAACTAAAGTACGAGTTACTTACCTTCGGTAAGGATGTATCTGGTAGAGACGATTCTAGCCGCAGATTCCATAACGTAGAATTATCCCCAGGCGTGAGACTGGATCCGGAAAACTTTTTGCCACAGCATCCCTACGCGCCGTGGGGACAGCACCACGTGACTCTACCCTGATGTCGTCCGCGTCCATGACGTCAGCAAGGATACATAAGTCCTACCCCGGCGCGCCTACGTCAGTTTTCTTCTGAGAACTTTTCCGCGCAACAACGCGGAGCCAGCACTACAAAACTGTTAGAATTCTGGAACAGTGTACGAAAAACCCCACTAAACAGAAGGAAAGAAACAATGGTGAGGAACAGCACCATCCAGAATAGAGCCAGGTACTGAGGCACCAAAATCTGGAATGAAAGAACAGGGCACCGCTACTGGAAAGCAATCCTGCAAACAAATACAACAGCCTCCCCTGGGCAGAAGCATGTGAAAAATGCACAGCAGACCAAGAAGTCTGCAGTCACCGCCCAGAACAGAAAGGGAGATCAAGGTCAGAACGGAGAGCAATGACCAATCGACCTCAGAAAATACCAGCAGGGAGAAAGTCTACCGAAAGCCAAGGTCGAGACCTGCCAAGGCACCTCAACCCCAAGGACTACCAAAGACAGAAGTGCAAGCAACAAGGGGAAGAAGAAGCACTAGCACACCCCACACTGAAGACCAGGGTGCAGGGGCACAGGAGTTTCTATAAAAGTCAACAATGGAGCAACCACAAGGCGAGCACCCCCCAGAGAAGGGAGTAAGAGAGGGCACTCGCAAAAGACAACCACCTGGAGGCAGGCGAGTGCAGAAGACTAAGAGGCCCTCGCAGAATGGGGAGGAAGGGCAGGTCCTGAAGGGATCTGCGGCTAGAATCGTCTCTACCAGATACATAGTTACCGAAGGTAAGTAACTCCTACATCTGATAGAGACTACTAGCTGCAGATTCCTTAACGTAGAATAGATACCCTAGCCATACCCAAGGGGAAAGAGGGTCTGCGAGAGGACCCCCCCAGCTCAGGCGATCCCAAGGCACCGACAGGGGACAATCGCCGGGACAGGGCAATAACCCAGTCCTCCCCAACAGGGGGTGAGCCACAGGGACAGGGAAAAGAGCCTCGCTCCCCCCTCCTGGCAGACTAGAACCTCAGTGTCATAGCGAACACCACCCCACAGGGGTTGTGTCACAACGGGAAACGGCAGCCCCACCCTCACCAAGCATGAGAAGGAAGGGCAATACGAAAAGAGGCCATCAGCAAATGTACCAGGGACCTCCAACAGAAGCCCCCGGTACAGGCAATATGAAAGGAGACTAGCAACCAATGTACCAGGGACCTCCATTGGAAGCCCCAGGTACAGGCAATAGGAAAGGAGGCCAGCAGCCAATGTACCAGGGACCTCCGCCGGAAGCCCCAGTACAGGCAACGCAGGGGAGTACCAAGGAAGAAGAGTAACCCAGAGACTTCAAGGAGAAGAGCAGAAAAGAGAGCATGAGCCCTCCACCGGGAACACACCCAGTGAAGAGGGTGGCCAAACTCATCACAGCCGACGTCAACAAGCCAGACAGAACAGCGCCTCAGTAAGAAGGCAGGTGGGAGAGAAAAAACATAGCCCCATAAGACTCCCGAAAAACTAGAAGCAGGGGCACCAGGCCTCACTCCAAGGCCCCTGGCCGAGGACCAGAAGAAACAGAGGGCGCAGCTGGACACCGACAAGCGCCACCAAATAAAACTTCAGACCACAACGTCCAGGTGGGCACAGCCGGGTGCCAGCAAGCAACCAGTCGGAAAACAAGAGGAGAAACAAGTAGGACGAACCAAGTCCTCAACACAGGAAAATACGTCTTCTGGACACCAGAGAGAGGACCAGGCCAAACGGCAGACAAAGTACAAAAACACCGCAGCACAACGCTGCAGCTGCCCAAGAAAACGCATCAGCGGCATACAGCAACACCAGGAAGGGCAGGCAATCCGCAAGAGGGAGTACACACCCTCCCAGTCTAAGACAGAGCTAAACATTTGCTATAAATACTCCACGTAGGGTAGGACACAGCCCAAAAAATATGGGAACCACTCTTAGGAAAGAAAATCCTGCATTCAAGTACAAATTAGAAAACCCGCGGCACAAACCACAGAAGTAAGCAGCCAAAAAGAACACACTTTGCCAAAAGGAGTCTGGACCAACTGAAGAGGTAGGCCAACCTAGGACCACGAGGGCACAGTATCCCTCACAGAAAGTATAACGGTCAACCCAACACCAGATTCCAGGAACAGTGGGATAATACCTCTGTCATGAGCGCAATCCAGTGAGCGCACGCTTCATAATGCGGAACACTTGGCTAGTATTCCGTTCTGTTCAGAAAGAACTACAATACCCATGATCCCTTGCGCGTCACGTCCGAGGTCGCGAGAAGACGGCATAATGAGGAAATGGTTTCCCGAGCCATCGTCGGAAATTCTTCGTCCCAGGCTGTACTCCCGCAGCGGTTCCTGTTCTTGTATTCTCACAGACCGGTAAGGGTGCTCTGCCACACTCGTTATTCCTTTTTGGCCAACCTCTGTTGGTGAGCGGTTTGCTCATGGGGAGACTGGCTCGTTTCGTGATTACTTTCTCGGCTGCCATTTTCGGCTAGCGGCGAGGGAGTAGGAGTCTCTTTGATGTGCTCGGCCTGCTTAGTTGGCCGGCGGGGGTCCAGTGAAGAGTGGTTCTTACACGCTCTTAATCAGAGTATTTACCTTGTCCTTCTTGGCACACCCTCTAAGGCGCTACCACTTGTGTTCCATGTACTTTGTTTGCTGCATTGCTCAGATACCTTTGTGTAAGACGTATTACACAAGAAGTACTTTCGAATACTTTCTTATGGATCCACAAAAGCTTATTTAAGGAATGTAGGGGCATATTATCAAGAGAGGTGATACAGTTATCGCCGCTGTAGCGGCAGGAAACTGCCACTAAAGCGGCGATAATGGCCTTGATAATATGTCCTTGTGAATTCCCATAGCAGCCCAGGTTCTGGTGTTAACCTAGGCTGCTATGGGAATTCACAAGGGCATATTATCAAGGCCATTATCACCGCTTTAGCAGTTTCCTGCCGCTAAAGCGGCGATAATTTTATCGCCTTTCCTGATAATATGCCCCTAAGGTTTGGATATTGTATTACCAATCCTGAGGCTGAATTATACAGGATTGCTTTTGGTATGTACTTGGAGGATTTCTAAGGTCTTGTTATAAGTGTTTTTCAGGCTCAATCCTTAACAGGGGTTGGAATGAGTGGTAGAGGACTACGCTCTATCCCTGTGAAGTACGGTGGAGTCTAGATAAGGGTAGGTTCATGATATATGTTATGTGCAAGGTTGTTGATGTTTGATACCTACAGAAAAAGAGTGAGCTCATGAGTATATGGCTATATGTTCTTTGTTTCGTTCCTGCAGTTATAACACTACAAGTCTGTCCACACAGAAGGCATCCCCTTTTATCCAAACGACAACAACCTCTACAAGGGTTATTCATTTTATTTACAGGTATAAGTCTGTCCACACAGAAGGCCTCCCCTTCTATCCAAACAACAACCTCTACAAGGGTTATTCATTTTATTTACAGATATAAGAGGTGTATCCACCCCTTCAGGGTCTGTTATTGCTAATAGGTTTTCATGATTTGGTATTAGAAAAAGAAGGTGTTCTCATTGTGGTGTTTTTTCTCATTACAGAGCTCCCTCCCCGCTGTTCCCTATCTTTCCTTCCCCCACTTGATCCTTCCGATGACCTTTGCCATTATGGCTTGTAGGCTAGGTTAGATCAAGAGGTGGACCACTCCTTGCAACAAACCGATCCTGAGGACTGACCACTGTTACAACCTCCCACTAAGACCTGGAGGATCAACAAAATCACCTACTGAGGAGGAGTAGGAGGAGGAGGTCAGAGCCCTGCAAGAAGATGCTGAATGACGGAGTCTGCATGAGTGTTAAACAGAAGGACCCCGTCTAAGGGTAGATCAACCAAGCGTTCCCTGATATTTTCAGGAAAAACAGCATCACGTAGCCAGGCATGGCACCGGAGAGCCACAGAAGTGGCCATAGCACGCCTAAGAGCAATGGCAACATCCAAATCCGTACAAAGAATAAACGCGGACAACTCACTACCATCCAACACATGGCCCCGCAAATGAGCACAGGCACCCTCCTGGGAGACATGCGAAAGAAGAGACTCAACAGAGTCCCACAGACTGGAAGTAGCCCTGGTCAACACACACAAAGTGTTAAGCGCCCGTAAGGCAGCGCTTAAAGAAGAGGAGACATTACGCCCCCATGAATCCAACCACCAGGCCTCCCGAGACGGAGGAAACAACACTACAGGCAAACACCGAAAGGCATTCCGCAGAAGAGAGCCTCGAGTAAAAGGGTGGAAGGCAAGACAGACAGGGCCATGTGGAGCAGGGGGTGGCGATGCAGAAGTGCCTGAGGCACCGGATCACCCGTGGGAGGGTGCCCCCAAACCCCCATAAGACAATTGTGGAGTAACGCTTCAAAGGGAAGGAACAACTCCTGTCCATCAGAGCCCTGGTGGAGAAATTCCAAAAGGTTGTCCACAGGAAACAGAGTGACAGGTTCACCCATCCGCAGAATACCAGCGGCTGTGGAAATGGCCCGAACAAAAGCAACACTAGGCTCCGTAGGGCGCAGCGGAGCAGAAAGTAGCTCCTCTGTGGGCAACGGCTGCAGGTTGGCCCGTCGGTCCCCATGTCTAGGGGGAAGTGGCTGCCCAGGAATAGTGGGGGTCCCCAGGTGAATGGGGAACCTGAGGAGCCCCTGGAGGCAGAGAGGCCGGGGAAAACCCTCTGCGAGCCACAGAAAGGAGGGTTCGAGGATTTAGGCCGTGGGGGTGGGGAGAAGCCATCCCTGGAAGATGCCGATGAAAAGGCAACACTGCTGCGCCCTGTCTCCGGGCAGGCGGGGGCGCATGTCCCGGGGGGAGCAGGTGCCCACCGCAAAAAGAGGACAAGGCCTCGGAGACAAACGAAAGGACCTACCAGCCAGCAAGCCAATCCCTTGGGGCCGCGGCGAAAGACGTGTCGCAGACGAAACCGGCGGTTCTTTGCTTCCAAGGTAGGGGACGGACGCTGGGATGACACCGACCTGGACAAACGCGCCAACAGCAACTTCATCCGGCGCTCCCGCCGGATGAAGTTAGGCTTAAGGTACTGGCAGGCGTCGCAGCTCTCCGAGTCGTGGTGTTCACCCAAGCTTCACATGCAATTTGGGTGAGGGTTTGTTGCCGACATGGGACGTGCACAGGAGGTACACGTCTTAAAGCCTGAAGGCATTCGCACACTGTTCCATTTAACGCCAAGCGTGTAAAAGAATAGAAGGCCCGAAAACAGACCAGGACACAATCCGGATCCGCTTTGCACGCGGAAAAGAGAAAAAACTGACGTAGGCGTGCCGTGGTGGGACTTATGTATCCTCGCTGACGTGATGGACGCGGACGACATCAGGGCGGAATCACGTGGTGCCGTCCCCTGGCGCGCAGGGATGCTGTGACAAAAAGTTTTCCGGTTCCAGTCTCACACCTAGAGATAATTATACGTTAAGGAATCAGCGGCTAGTAGTCTCTATCAGATACAAAAAAAGCTATGATGTGGCCGAAACGGCGCCGGCTATGCCTCTGGTGAGGCAGCTGTCTGCTCAGAGGACCGAGCAGGACTCGGGGGCAAGCCCGGAGTCACGGTGGTCTCCTGTGACGCCACAGGGAGCCCCGTAGGGATTTGCGGCGAGGCAGGGATGCCAGGCGCCGAAGAGGGGAGCCCCGAAGGACCGCACCTCGACGGTACTACCCTCCTATGACCTGGAGCGGGCGACTCCGCGGAAGGCCCGCGCTAGGCAAGGGTTCAGCGGACGTCTCAGGAGGTGGAGGAAGGGCCAAAGAAGCCTGCAGCACCACCGCGTAGGCTGTCATTTGGGCCCTAGTCGCCTCTGCGCCGGGAAACGGCAGGTAGGAAGGCGACAGGGGGGGTGCATGTCCCTAGAGATAATTCTACGTTAAGGAATCTGCGGCTAGTAGTCTCTATCAGATACAAAAAAAGCTATGATCTGGCCAACACATTTGTGTTTAGTTTTGTTACGGACGGAGGGTGGAACAATAGGCAACACTGAGCGAGGGAGGGTGAGTGGGGGGCCAACATTGACCACTAAGGATCGGAGGGAATTCCAGGGAGCGAGCACACAGACAAACGGAGGGAAGACCAAGGGCAAGCAACATGGGGGAGGAAAGGACACAGAGAAGAGAGAAGTACATGAGGGGAACTGTTAAACAACCTGCACTATAGTAAAGTGTTTAAGCCTAAAGTAAAAAAAGTAGCACAAAAAAAAACGGAAAGGTGAAGTACACAATTAATGCAGCTATGTCCCAGGAGATAGCAAATAAACGAAGAGGAAGGGACACTACACCAGCTGACCTATAAGAAACAAGTAAATGAAGGAGACAATGAAGCTAAGGTTAAGTAATGGGCAGTCTCCAAGCCCACTGAGCTGTCTAGGCAAGCCCTAAATTGTGGAGGATGACGTTACAAGACTCGGGGACTCAGAGTGTCTTAAAAAATATGTTCATAAGCATATAGAAGGGGGCAGAGAAAGGATACTATGACTACCTAGCCCTTGCTAGGATAGGTCAAAAAGAAAAAAAATATTTGGATCCATTGTGATCCTACTGGAATCCTGGTGGACCATGTTCTTACCTTGTGGCCCCAGGGGACGTAAGCTGGCCACATCCCCAGCAGACTACAATTTCTGTATGTCACAGGTAGGATCAGTAGCCCCCACACAACATAATTTAGGTCCCGGGAATAGGGTCCACAGTGCCATGTATTAGCTCCGGGAGGGGACAGCTATAATCCCCTGAAAAGAACATTGCACTCACGGGGATGGGGTCCCTGAAGCCTGCTCATGGCTTGGGGAGGGTGGTCGCACTCGTCTCCTCTAAAATATTTAAAAAAACAAAAGGGGGGGGTGATTAAAACTGAAAAGGGCAGAGCAGGGATCCTGTAAAAAACAAAAAAGTTCTTGGACCCTGGGTTGGTCCCTTGGGATCCCCCACTAAGCCTAGGGGACTAGAGAATCTTTTCACTGCCCCCTATAGGCTTCTGTACTTTCATTGAGGACAGGGCCTGAGTCCCTAAGACTTAAAAGGGCTGCCACTAATCTTTGTTGAGGTGGTGGCAGCCAATCAGATCTTATCTTTAAATCTGTCAGTTCCATGGACTGCCCAGTGTGCTACAGTTTCCCACAGTGCTTTAATAAACAACTACAACACGAGCATGTGTATTATAACAAAAGTGTGGCACACCTGAAGCCATCTTGATGGAATGAAGCTGTACAAGTATTTCCTTTGGAAATTAAAACAAGGATTTGCAATGCAATAGGTCTCACATTCACACGAGTCGGACTATTGGCATTGTCAATGACAATGCCTTTTATTTATGTTTTGGGTTTTAAAACTTAAACAAAAGGTATTGTCATTTACAATTCTAATAACTTACAATCTCGCAAATGAAAGAGCTATTGCATTGCAATAAAGGGCCTTCTCAACAGCTTGTTAGATTGTAAATATCGGAGGAAGAAACAGGCCTACAACATCTTCAAAGCAGTGATAAATAGTGCAGTGAAGAAGATGTGTAAGTGTTGTAAATTACACGGACACAAAGTGTGACGTGAGAGTTACATATGATCTGAACTATAAACACTAACAAAGCGCTTCAACACCTTTCTCTCTGTGATTACACTGTCGTGGGTCAGGAGGAAGAGCGGGAGGGGGGGGGCTATTTCCTGCCCTCTCCGTGATTTGAGTGTGCTGTGCGGCATTGCGTAATGTCATTGCTATCTTTGGCCTAATAAAAAACATTCCAGCTGTAGTAGGGCCCTGGCTTCACCTCCTGGGTCAGGGCGGGCCCTGATCTATGTCAGGCATGATGGGTTGGAGGGATGGTCTCGGCTGCAGCTCCGGCCTTGTACAGTGCCCCTGCTATTTAGTGAGAGATAGGTGCTGAGGTGGTGGTATCGGTGGTGGTGGTATTGATGGTAGTGGTGGTGGTATTGGTGATGCTGGTATTGGTGATGGTGGTATTGGTGGTGGTGGTATTGGTGGTGGTGGTGGTACTGGTGATATTGTTGGTGGTGATATTGGTGGTGGTGGTATTAGCGGTGGTGGCGGTATTGGTATTGGTGGTAGTAGTATTGGTGGGGTGGTATTGGTGGTGTTGGTATTGGTGTTGGTATTGGTGGTGGTATTGCTGGTGGTGATGGTACTGGTGGTGGTGATGGTGTTGGTAATGGTAGTGGTATTGGTGGTATTAGTGGTGGGTTTAGTAGTGGTATTGGTGGTGCTGGTATTGGCATTGGTGGTATGGGTGATGGTTCTGGTGGTGATATTGGTGGTGGAAGTGGTATTGGTATTGGTGGTGGTGATATTGGAATTGTTGGTATTGTTGGTGGTGGTATTGGTGGTGGTGTTGGTATTGGGGGTGGTGTTAATAAAACAGGCTTTTGAAAACAACCAGTCCGGAGGATTTAGTACAGATGACATGTAACACAGATGTGCTGTTGCCAGCTTCAGCCCATTAGCACAGGATTATGTGCTACCTGGAATTCACATGACTTAATTTGCTAATCATTTCTAAATCAATTTTACTTGGGGGGTTAACACAGACACAAGATAATGCGGGGGCAGCCGAGCTGCTTAAAAAAACACAAGCGGTTTCAGCTGAGGTAGCGCATGTCCAGCCAGCAGCAAGAGAAACTCAATAGAGTAAATAGTGCTTACAGACTAAATACGGGGGCATTTGGGGCACGCCTGAAATACGAGTGAGCTGCCAAAGACAGAACACATGGCCGTACTAAGGAGGGACTAACAAGCCTATTAAGGAATCAAACGCCAGCATTTACGAAGGACAAAGACACAAGCCAATGAAAAATATGGGCGAGCTTCTCCTCTGTACTCTACCTACTACTGATCGCCAGACCACTGCTTGCGCGCTGGCTCGGGCTCAACCTAAAAATGAGGGGGTGCTTTTTGTTAGGTCTCGCCTGTCAATGCGCATGCGCATTGAGCAGAGCGAGACTATAGGGGCTTAAACAGAGCTTACCTAGACTGGCGATTTGATGCAGTGCATGTGTACTTTTAACTCAATGCGCAAGCGCAATTAGTTAAAATGCGCGTGCACAGCATCAAATCGTCAGCTTGGTGCCGCCAGCAGCTCTTCCTGCTCCACCCCCTGCTGCATCAAAGGCTTTGCGCTCTGCCTCAGCCCAGCCATTCTCCTCCCCTAATTACCCCCTGCTGCATCAAAGGCTTTTTCACGGCCGGCCGGCCGTGCTTTCTTTTTCACGGCCGGCCGGCCGTGCTTTCAGTTTCACGGCCGGCCGGCCGTGTCTTCTTTTTTTTTTCATTAATTGAATGCGCTCACAGCTGCAAAGGTCTGCAGGGCGCCCTCCGTCACTGGTAATCTCCCAATCTCTTGCCCACAACGAATGGATAACCAAAATGTATAAAACCGCCTCATGAGTGCTGCAAAGCCCACGGCCTCCCTCCCCTCCGACAAACTTTAAGAAATCCAGGAATGCTGCTGATTTCATCTCAGTCGTTAAGAGCCCGCAGCGTCTCAGAACCAGCTTGCTTTTTTTTTTAGTCATGCCATAAGTATGCGCTATATCCACATCCACATCCACCATCACCTCCACATCCACCACCACATCCACCACCACATCCACCACCACATCCACCATCACATGCACCGCCACATCCACCGCCACATCCACCACCACCACATCCACCACACCCACCACCACTACATCCACCACCCCATCCACCACCACCACCCCATCCACCACCACCACCCCATCCACCACCACCACCGCATCCAACACTACCACCTCCACCATCACCACATCCACCACCACATCCACCATCACCACCACATCCACCATCACCACCACATCCACCAGCACATCCACCATCACCTCCACATCCACCATGACATCCACTGCCACATCCACCACCACCACGTGCACCACCACCGCATCCACCATCACATCCACCACCGCATCCACCACCACATCCACCACCACCACCACATCCACCACATGCACCACCACCGCATCCACCACCACATCCACCACCGCATCCACCACCGCATCCACCACCACATCCACCACCACCACATCCACCACCACATCCACCACCACATCCACCACCACTTCCACCACCACCGCATCCACCACCACCACCGCATCCACCACCACCACCGCATCCACCACCACCGCATCCACCACCACCACATCCACCACCACATCCACCATCACCTCCACATCCACCATGACATCCACCGCCACACCCACCACCACATCCACCACATGCACCACCACAGCATCTACCACCACATCCACCACACCCACCACCACCACATCCACCACATTCACCACCACCACATCCACCACCACATTCATCACCACTTCCACCACCACATCCACCACCACCACATCCACCGCATCCACCACCACCACCACATCCACCACCACCACCACATCCACCATCACATCCACATCCACCACCACATCCACCGCCATATTCACCGCCACATCCACCGCCATATCCACCGCCACATCCACCGTCACACCCACCACCACCACACCCACCACCACCACATCCACCACACCCACCACCACTACATCCACCACACCCACCACCACCACATCCACCACCACTACATCCACCAACACCACCACCGCATCCACCACCACCGCCGCATCCACCACCACCGCCGCATCCACCATCACCACATCCACCACATCCACCACATCCACCGCATCCACCACCATATCCACCACCACATCCACCATCACCACCACATCCACCACCCCATCCACCACCACATCCACCACCACATCCACCACCACATCCACCATCACCTCCACATCCACCATGACATCCACCGCCACATCCACCACCACATCCAGCACCACCACATCCACCACATGCACCACCACCACATCCACCACATTATTTACAAAATTAAAAGCCATTGTTATTTGTAATATCAATACATCTAAGTCACGTAAATACAACACACATTGCATTACAAATGCTATAGGTGTCACATTTGCGAAAGTTAAAACTATTGACATTGTAACTGACAAAGCTATTAATTTAGCTATTTTCAAAACCAACACATAAATAAAAAAAGTGTCATTTACAATACCAATCGCGCAAACTTTCCTAATGCGAGACCTATTGCATTTCCAATGCTAGTTATAGAAATTATGGATAGTGCAGTCCAATTCTAAAATCAAGACAAGCATGTGGCAGGGGCAGGGGCAGTGACAGGAAAATGGACCGAAGATGGCAGCAGGGAGTTTGCAGGGGGCAATACATGGACAGAGGAGACCACGGCTGAGGCAGCAGGTGTGGCAAGGTGACCATGGAGGGCAGGCTGGCATGGGTAGCAAGCTGACCACAGAGGGCAGGAGGGAGACTGCAGGGGCAGGGGCAACAGGCTCACCACAGAGACCAGGCCGGCATGGGAAATGGCAGCATCAGTGACAGTGAAGGACCAGAAAGCAGGGCAGGGGCATGTACATGGAGAAAGGAGGGCAAGAGGGAGGTAGGGGAAGCAAGCTGACAAGATGGCATGGGCAGGGGCAGCACAATGGACGGTAGGAGGGAGGAGGCAGGGGCATGCACATGGAGCACGAAAGGCATGGATGATAATGGCAGGATCAGCAGGCTTGCCACCGAGGACAGGCCAGCATCAGCAGGGCAGCAGGCTGACTATGCAGGGCAGGTGGGATGGGGAAGATGTACGCAGATGGAGAGAGGGTAGACATGTGCAGCAAGGGGAAGCACAGTAAACCACGGAGGGAAGGAGAGAGGGGGCAGGGCGCCGTACTTGACATTGCAAATAATCAATAACAACATTAATTCACGTCAGAGGTTGTCGACAGATGTTACTGTACAAAGCTGCTTCAAAATATGATATAAAGGAGAAGAAAAAGAAAACGATTTAACATAATACCACCTAACTAGTGTGTCTGTCCTATGATTATCATAAAGATATTTCACCTGATTATACCGCTTGTGTGGAGTGCGAACTACCAGAGTCTTGCTGTGATGGCTACTGCAATAGGAGTAGAATGGGGGAGGAGTTTGACAGTGAAGATGCCCCGTTGTGTGTAGGTGAGTTCAGGCCAGGCTGGAAGTGTGAGATAGCTATGTCTGTCTGTCGCTCCCACATATGGGGGCCGATTATGATGGCGGACGGACCTGAGTCCGTCCGCCACCATAGAGTAGGAGGGACCGTCCGCAGGGGCTGCGGCGGTCCCTCCGTGCAGATTAGGATGTGACCGCCAGGGTGGCGGTCACATCCTCAATCTTTAACATTGCGGCGGGTTCAACTTCAAGCTGCACCCGCCGCAATGTTAAAAATGCAGACCCGGCATTTGCGTGCACAAAGCAGCAGGCACCGCGCGGTGCCTGCAGCTTTGTCCACGCAAATGCAGGGGGGTACCATAGGTACCCCCCATGTGCACCCCCCACCCCCCTTCACCAAGGGGGCCCGCAACGGGCCCTCAAAGTCAATGTCCGTATGCTTTTCCACGGCGGAAAAGCCGCTGTGGAAAAGCATATGAATTCCGCCATCCTAATATGGCTGGCGGTGTCTGATAGACACCGCCAGCCATGTTTTTTTTTTATTTTTTTTAAAACCTTTATTGTAGCATTCAATAAAAATACAAGCATGGGCCTACAACCGCAGGGACCGGCCGCTAAACAAAATTTAAGACCCCCTATATCACAGTACAACACAGCTCATCAGCCGACAGCCCTGAGGTCCGGCAGCGATACAGGATAGAACTTGTATTAGAATGCACAACTGAGTCCCAGGATGAGACAGAGGTTCCATTTTATATTATTTAAGAAAGGATCAGGTGCCATACAATCAAACAGAAGAATACGGGGGACAGGGCAAGAGACAGGATATGCACGTAAGAACCGCTATAATGGAACATTGGTGCCAAAGCATACGGATCGATGCAAACGACAATACAATATACATTCAATGTTAAGCGCCAGTTCTCAGGGCCTGCCCACCCGGAAATCAGGATATCATAAAAGCATAAGCACTAAATACAAGTACACAATAGGAATCCGAATGATTCACAAGCTATACTGATCCTTTAAGGAAGAGAAAGGGAAGGAAAAAAAAGGCCATAGAAATAAAAAAGAGGCAAAATAAAAAAAAACGTTCCAACCCCCCACCCTGCACCCCTGCAAATGGCTACAGCCTAACCCCACTAGCAGCGTGCCTGGCGCCCCTGATAACTAAAAACCCTAAAAGTAGGAAAAAGAATGGAGGAGGGCTTATCCATTTGGGCTCCCAGCCCCTTTAGTCCCCCCGCCAGAAACAGACACCCCCTATCACTAAAAGACCAACGTATGACAACACTTATAGAAATAATTAGGGGGCCCCGTTATACACCGCCCAGCCGTTTAGATCAAACAGTTGCAGGTCGAACACCCGTAAAAGCCACTCTAACCCGTCCCGACCTAGTTGATCTTAACCTTGGCCCTTCCGAATCAGCACACGAACCCCCCCCCCCCCCCCAGCGAGACCCAAAGGCACACAAAGGAGTAATAGAGGAGAGGGAAGTCATCAAGAATCAAGCTATGGCAACTCGTATGCAGTGAGTCCACAAGAACTTCAGACACAGAGGAGCTCTCCCTCTTAGATGGACAGTCCCAATGTATCTTGCCCAGGAGTCGTAAAGTCACCAAAAAAGGAGAAGACGACCACAGAATGAATGGAGAGTCAAGAACAAAAGTCTCCGGGAGGGGAACGCCTTTCGATACCTCCAAAGTCGATAGTGGTGGAAGGTTCGGCAATAGACTGACGACCTCGGGGACACCTTCCACCAGGGCACCATCCGATGGTTGCGATACTTGCTTCCTCACGGGGTTTTCGCACAGAGGCAAAATGGCCGCGGTTTGAATGGCTGCAGATTGCTGTTCCAACAGTAAGGCTGGGTCCGGTTCTGCCAGGAGCATCTCAGATAGGCGCGTGTCCAATTTGCACAATAAGACATCCACATGTGAATGAAACGCCCTAATTTCTGCCAATATTGTCCTCAGCGATGGCTCAAGCACCGTTCGATCCATAATCTCACACCCAACACCAATCACAATCACCTCCCCGGGTGAATCTGGCATCCTCAGGGGGGACAAACAGGGTCACGAATGTGCAGATGTGGAGGGTGACCAATCTTTATTCGCAGCCACGGTCAACCCAGTTAAGGCCGCATGCCGGAGACCCCAACCCACCGAACCCTGGCGGGCCCAATACCGGGTCCGCGGGACGGGGACCCCCACTCACAGCCAACAGCGAGCAGAGTCACTCCTCCATCGATGCTGAGCAATAGAAACGATTGCGGCCAAATTCGGGCTTAAACAAAGCCTCCACTCCAATTGACCGGCCCCAGCCTGGGTCTCCCGGCCGATGTTGTTGCACTGCAGCCCGGCTGTGAAAGTACTCGAGGCCCCGGCTTCACCACTGGAGTAGGCCACAATCTTCAACTCGATGTAACTTCGTCAAACCAGCCGGTAAAAGTTCCCGGATTTCACCATCGGAGTGTGGAACAGTTCATGTACACAAAGGCTAGGCGTAAAATCAGGATAATGTACAGGATATTGCGGCGGGATACAGAGGTCGGCGGAGCCGGGAGCCTAAACCACCATCTCGTTCGCTGACGTAGCTCCTCCCCCCACCGCCAGCCATGTTAATGCTTTTCCGCCGCGGTCGGAAGGCGACCGCGGCGGAAAAGCGGCGGACAGATTCAAAGACCCACCAGCCATCCTAATTTGGCGGTGGGTCTTTTCAGCATCCGCGGCGGTTTTCCCGCATCCTCCGGGCCGGCGGTGGCTTCCGCCGGCCCAGAGGATACGGGAAATCCACCATCCTAATGACCCCCATGGTGTAGCCTAACGCTCTACATGTGTACGTGCCTCAGTGTGGGTGCTCAGGGTCTCCCAGTTGTGTCATCCAGTTGTGCCCTCAGTACAACTGCCATGTCACCCATGGTCATTGTAATCACAGAGGCTAGCTTCTATAATAGATAAATAGTGCTGCCAGTCTACAGGTTACGCCCGAGCCATTGAATGAGGGGGCTGAGATGTCAGTGTCTCGTGTTCGGCCACCAGGGCACGCCGAAGAGCGGTCAGACAGTGTCTAGTGGATGGGCCCGTTAGGGACTTTCAGGCCATGGCCAAAGAGCGTTTGGCCAGAACCAGTGCCAGGTCGATGAATTTGTTGATGTTCTTACGACGTGCATTCCATTTTGTAATGCCTAGCAAGTAGTGTGCGCCCTGAGCTGGAATTGTGGTTCCCGTTGCAGCAGACAGTATATCAGATACTTTCCCCAGTATGTAATGATGTGAGAACACATCCAGACCAGGTGCATTAAGTCAGCACCAGAGTCGCGACACCTTCGACAAACATTGGTGGAGGTCGGGAACATTTGCACAAGTATGTGTGAAGCAAATAGTTGAATTGCGTGAATTTCAGTCTGGCATTCATTAAGATGGTCTTGGGGTTTCCCACGCATTGCTTCCATTGCTTGTCTGTGATTTCGGTGGAGAGTGTCACTGTCCAATAGTCACGTAATTGGGACAATGCGGGGGCTGTGTCCTCTCTGAGTGAATTATAGATGGCTGTGATGGCTTTCCTACCTGACCCATGTGTCAGTAGTGTCAGCAGGGCTTCAGAAGTTGGTGGTACCGTGCTTATGTCACCCAAGATTTGTGTTGCCTGTTGTGTTAGTGTCGCATAGAGAAGGAACGTTCCCGGTGACACACCATAGTCGTCCATGAGTGTCAATGTGGCATAGGGCAGAGTCAGTAAAAAAGTCACCCCATGATGTCAGGTCAGCTGCCTGCCATTCAGCCAATTCCAGGCGTTTTAGGCGGGTATATTACTCCGGTGATGTCTCGATAGGGAGGTCTGGGGCATACAGTGGAGGGCAATGTTTGGCTGTTATGTAATGCGACCAGGCATTGACCGGCTGCCCGTAGCAAAGTGCTGCCCTTAGTGCTTCTGGAGCTGGTGTTTAGTGACTGATAAGAGGTTCTTCTTTGCAAGCCAGTGCATGGGCCACTGGAGCTGAGCGGCTGCATAGGATAGCTCGTAATCGGGCACTCCCAAACCTCTCTCCGATATAGGGAGATGCAGCTCCAAGAGTGCTACCCTTGCCCTGACTCCATATCAAGGAGACTAGTAATGACCGTAAATTGTGGAATAGTTTCTGAGGTGGTCTATAGGGGAGGATGGTAAAAATGTATATGAGCCTAGGGAGGAGGAGCATCTTGGCTATGGCTATACGGCCCATGGGGGATAGCGGGAGGGTGGTCCAGAACGGGAGAGACGCCCTGGCACTGGTGATTGCCTTCCCCAGATTGCCCTCCATCAGATCAGACGGGGAATGATAGACCTGGACTCTCAGATATTTAAAGGAGTCATACGCTCTGGCAAGTGGTGCATGGGGTCTCTGTTCGAATGGGATGGGCATCATCGGGAATAAGACAGATTTATTCCAGTTGACTTTCAAGTCCAACAGCAGTGCATGGGCTTCTAGTAATGCAATCAGACAATGGAGCGCAACGCCTTGATTGCATAGATAAATCAGTGCGTCGTCTGCATAAAGGGACACTATATGCCACTACGTGTGCACTCGTATGCCCCAATATATAACTTGTCTGTGGAGTGCGCAGGCTAGTGCCCCCATGGCCAGGGCAAAAAGAATTGACGAGAGTGGGCAACCCTGCCTAGTGCCACGCTCGATGACAGAGGGTGGCGAGATAACGCTCCCCGTTTTCACCCTGGTACGTGGGTTAGTCTATAATATTTTAACCCAGCGTAGGAACTTGGGACCTATTCTGAATCAGGTCAGGACCTCCCGTAGGTTGTCCCAACCCAGTGTGTTGAATGCCTTTTCTATATCTAAGGCTGCTATCCAGTGTTGCACAGGAACCGTTTGGGAAATTCTAGGAGTCTGAACAAGCATCTAAGGTTCAGTCCTCTGCTCCTACCCCAGACAAACCCATTTTGGCCCGTGTGGACCAATAGAGGAATGACCTCCAGCAGTCTATTGGCCAGCAATTTACCCAAGATTTTATAATCCAATGTGAGCAATGACAATGGACGGTAAGAGCTCACAAGGAGGGGGGCAGGGAACATACACAGAGGATGGAGGGCAGGGAGAGGGGACAGGGGCAACAGGATGATCAAGGAAGGCAGGCTGGCATGGAAAGGAGCAGCACAGCGGTCCATGGAGGGCAGAAGGGAGGGAGCAGAGGTAAGCACACAGGAAACATACCGCAGGCAGGAGGGGGGCAAGGGCAAGAAGGTGACCACGGAGAGAAGTCTACTGTAGATTGGCAACACCTGAGGGTGGGCCTGAGCCAACCCATCATTGTGCATGGCTATAGGTCCTGTGCAGGCGGGGTCCTAGCTGAATATAATCAAATAACCCCAGCAATTCACACAAGAAAAAGTTAAAGAGACAATAAGGTTAGAAGTGGTAGTGTGATCTTCCCTTTCATAAAAAAGGGGGGAAAAATGAAATTCATTGAAAGAAACAAAGGTTAAAGTAATGTTTTTTTCCGTCTAACTGCAGATTCCTCACCTTTAAATTACGCAAGCGTCAGGCTGGATCAGGAAACCTTTGAGTGAGCAGCAGCCCTTGCTCGCGCCGTCGGGTGGCTCCATTCAGCTCTGCCTAGGGTTGTCGGCACAGTTAGTGTTGGTTATGATGTCGCGGGCACCTATCTAGGCACCACACAGGCGCTTGGACCTCAGTTCTTTTCTTTCCACGGCAGTTAAGTGCGGATTCAGGAAAGGCTACCACTCTGTTGCTTTTTTAAAAAACTTTTTTGTCGGCCAAGACATTTTTGGTGTGTCGAAGATGTCTTCTAGAAAGACGGGGTTTAAACCGTGTAGCGCTAGCCACCATACCATGTCGGTAACCAACCCCCATCTCGTCTGTCTATGGTGTCTTGAGCGCAATCACGACTCGAAGTCGTGCTTGGACCCAAGTCCTCTTTCTCCCACTCGAGGTCTTTGGGACACTCTGGGAAGAGACACAAGAAAAAGAAGAATTACAAGCAGACTTGACGCTCCAGGCACGGTTCAGCAGAGCCAGGGTCGACTCTGCATCTCCCTCCATTTCTAGGTACCGGAGCGACCCCGCTCAAATAATATTTTTACGAGGCCATGTGCCGCGTATCTGAGCGGACCACCCCCTCTGGTTAGCCTTTGGGTCCCTCGGGGTCGGAGAAGGCCCCATCGAATTTGACATGTTTGGGCCCGGCCACGGCGGGGCCTCATGGATCCCATTCCGGGACAACGAAGGTTGTGCAAATCAACCGTAACTGGCGTCGGATACAAAGTCGGTGCTGCCGGCGCCCACCGGCAGTGCCAGCCTCATCCTAATCACCTTTGACTGGGATCAGAGTCAGATCGGCTCCGCCCAATGCCAAATCCAGTAGAACCCAGAGGTTCTGTGTTATCACCTGGTTATTTTCAGGACTTTTCAGGCACGGGAGAGGACTGGAAAGGGTCTATGGACCCTTTAGATCACCAGGAAGTGTCTGTGGAACAGATGGACTTGTATGAGGAACTTGGGGAGGCCAGTGGACTGGACACATCCCCAGATACTGGCATGCTTTCTCCTCCAACTGTGGCTATGGAGGAAAGGACTTGTTAGGACATTGGTGGCAAGGAGGGCAGCTGAGGTCCTTGGACTGGAGTTGCTTTGTGTGCAGGTCAGGACTAATCTCTTGACCGAAGTGCATCATACTGGGGCTTCTACCTCTGAATACCTATTACCCTTTAATGAGGCACTTACTGATGTCCTACTAGGCATGTGGTCCAAGCCTAGCACAGGTGCTCCTGTGAATGGGACAATTGCACGCCACCATCGCCTGTCTCGTCGACCCAAAGTTCCTCAGCCAAAACCCCATCCCTAAGAGCTTAGTGGTGCAGGCTTCAACTTCTCATGGCACACTCCCTTCCGCCCCTCCGTATAGGGAATCCAAGAGGATAGAAACACTTGGGAAGAAAATGTTTTCATCTACCAGCCTGACATTGCGATCGGTGAATACCACATGCTCCTTGGGCCGTTTCTCCCACTTCCTTTGAAAGACGGTTGCGCACTAGCTGCCCCAGGTTCCAGGCTTGACTTTGTGATGTGTGAGTGAGTCTGTGTGCACATCCAAGTCTTCAGTGGTTATAATCATCTGAGGTGTTTTCATTCTGATGTGTGAATGTCTGTGTGCACATCTAAGTCTTCAGTGGTTGTAATCATCTGATGTATTTAGTGTATATATCTTCCTAATTTCTTGCAGCGGACATCCAGTATTATCTGCTTGTGTTTCATTTCATATTGTTATCTGCTGGCATTTTATTTCAAATTATTATCCACACATTTAAACAGTTGCATTTGCCTACTTATATGTGTGATATTATTGCTTGCACATATATATCTCGATATACATTTGAATCTTATTCATTTGACATCTGTGAAATCCTTTTTGTTAAACAGTGTTGCACAAATAAAACCCCATGCCTTATTCTGAGAACAGTCTTTTGATGTTTTCCATTTTATAAAAGTGAAATCCCTTTCTTGGTGGTGTTTTGTTTTTATTGCTTCATTGTTTTTGAGCCTCCGTGTGCAATTTTGGCATCACTCTGCAGGATACAATATTAAAATAGGGGAGAATGTTTTCTAAAATGTCAATGTTTTCAGTTATAGATTCCCAGATGCCAACTGAGCTATTGGGGTGGGTAGTTGCCTTTAATGCATGTTTAACAGATGAGGGGCAAGCACAGATACTTAAATGTTTCTAGGATTTTTTTTTCAAGGGGAAAAACAACTTGGTATTTCAGAGAGAAAAAGTGGTGTCCTTTTGAATGCATTGCGCAGCATGTCTGAAAAATGTGGGCAGTTAGAAAGAGAACGTAATGAAATACAAAGGGAGTTAAAGTTAAAAAGAATTCTGCTAAATTACAGTTTGAAAATAAATCATTGAAAAATTATTACAAATGTACCAGGCAGCGCAAGAAACATGGGGCATTACGCAGTTTATTTTACCAGACTGTTTAGATAGCCAGAGTGAGTCGCTGATGAAGAATGAGGTTGGAGAAGAGCTGCAGGTTAATTTACAATGCTCACAGGAGGTTTTAATTAATTCTTTGTACTCTTCTGGTACTTCTACAGTGTGCACCATACATAATGCTGCATCACTCTTGCATAGAATTGTGGCAGGATTGTCCCTCTTAAACTAAAGTTAGGTATTGAAACAATGGCTTTCACAATAACTGGAATCCATGACATTGGTTCTTTCGCTCCAGTATATCATGGGGTTGTGTTTGGTTAACCAGGTAACCTCGAGATTATTTTGAATTGGGGAGCATCAAACAAATTGAAATGGATCTCTGCTCTATGTCCTTCTGCAGAGATGAACTCAACGAGCTAGGTATGAAAAACTATGGGTCCTGATGACAAGTTTGTTCCATCCACTGCTCTCACTGCTTCATTCTTTTACTTTTTAATGGCTTCTAAACCCACCTTGAAGGCAAATTTAATATCACAAACATTTCCGGTTGCTCCTAAATCCACCATCACTGCAACCACTGATAGCGTAATTCCTCGAAATGTAAGTGTCATTGATTAGGTAAGGTGTGGAGCCGATGATTTAACATATTGTCAAATTGATGATTTCTCAGAGTTGTTTCTTCTGTAGCACTCATCAGTCCAACTCCTCCTACTGGTAGTACTGTAAGTTTTCCTTATTAAAACTCTTAGGATTCTTGGGACGGATTTTTATATAGTGTTCATTTGCTCCACAATACAAACGCAAATTGTTGCTCCTACGCTTCTCCTTTTCCTTTTTTGTTAAAGGACCCCATACCACACCTATTTACATGGGTTCCACACCTTGATCTTTCTCCGGAACTCTTACTGGGTCTACTCTTATTCTGTCAAGCCGGGGAATAATGGGACAACATTCTCATCTGCGCTTACCTCTTCTTTCTGTTTGCTGGTAGTTTATTTCTAGAACAAGATCTATGGGCGGCGATACCTCTATTGGTCTATTGGGAACTTGTGCTAGAGCATACTTTAATTCATCCTTCAGCCCTCAATAGAGCAATGCAGCTCTTTTGCTCTTCGGCCAGCCTGTCTCAACCACCAACTTATTGAACTCTGCCAAGTAATCTACCAACTCACGGTTCCCTTGTTTTAATTCTAGCAGTTCATTGTCGGCGGCTTGAGACACTTTCCGGTGATCAAATATTCTTAAAAACTCTTTCTTAAATTCCTTAAAGTTCTATAAAAGTGGGGCATCTTGAGTGACCAAAGGCATTGACCACAAAGCTGCATCGCCGCTAAGATATTATAGTATGAAGGCTATTCAAGACTGTGCATCTGTAAATAACCTTGGATGGCACTTGAAGTGAAGGGAACATTGAGGCGGAAAAATGCAAATGCTTCTTGGGGTCCTGTTCAAGGTCTTGGTGTGAGCCCTGACCCCTGGACTCACTGTTCGAGAGGATAAGATCGAAACTGCACCATGTCCAAGACATCTCAGATGAAAAGGAGCATCTGAGAGGGCACGTTGGCACGTTGATAGCAAACCACAGCGAATGCAGGTGGCCCGCCATAGTCTCGAAGTGGGAGATGACAGCCTGGGGCAAGCCACCTTTAACAGCCAGTCATCAATATAAGGGAAGATGGACACCCCTGATCTACATAGATGAGCTGCAACTACCACCATCACCTTGGTGAACATCTGAGCGGCGCTGAGGCCAAAGTGGAGCACAGTGAATTTAAAGTGCTTGTGGCCCACCATGAACAGCAGGTAACGCCTGTGGGCAGGCAGGATGGGAATATGGAAAAAAGTGTACTGCAAGTCCAACACTACCATCCAGTCTTCTGGGTCCAGGGAAGATCGGACCTGAGCAACAGTGAGCCTTTTGAACTTCTTGGAAGAAGTTGAAAGAGAGCAGGTCTAAGATAGGACAAAGGCCTCTGTCCTTCTTGGGCACCAGAAAGTAGCATGAATAACAACCACACACACTTCTGTTGTCAGCCCTGTCCCTATGGCTCATTTGGCTAAAAGAGCTGTCACTTCCTGGTGGAGAAGAACAAGTTACTTACCTTCGGTAACAAATGATCTGGTACAAGCCCGAAATGCATTGGAGCACAATGGAACAGCTATAAAATTTGATATGAGTGAAAATAACTATGGATTGATGATAAATATTATGGACTAAAGATAAACCTACAATGAACTCTAAATAAATTGAACTTTGAACAAATAAATAAGGCGTCTTGTTTTTCAAGAACGCAAAGGAGGGCCTATGATCAGGGATGTTACCATCATTCCGGTGGTAACACTTTTCTTGCTATATTAAACTGACGAGCCAGGAAGGACACGCCACCTGAAGGAGCACCCAACCCAAAAAACTTTGAATAAACTTGTATGAACCATTGAAAATAACAAAGGGAGTGCACCAACCATTTAACTAGCTTGAAAGAAAGGAACTGACATCAGTGAGTACGGGGGGCCACTTATATGGCACTCTGCTCCAGAGTAGAACGATGTCTAGCGGAGCCACAAAATGCCACCTACCGTCACACAAGGGTACAGCTTTAAAGCTTCTGGATCCAGTCGGACACCTGGGGAATATTCACTAGGAGAGGAGTATGTGGTTAGAGGCATCTTTCAGAAAAAAGGGATTATTGTAGTAGTATTTTCAACCAAATGTACTGCAGTACTAATTTGACTACTTTCACTTATTATTCTCTTATCTTAGAACAGTGTTTCTCAAACAGTCGGTCGCGACCCACTGGCGGTTAGCAAGCTGAATTTTGGTGGGTTGTGGAAGCCCAAGCAATAAATAAAAATGCCTCTACATTCTACATTTATGTCATTACATTTTAGGCTATGTCTTCTGATAAATTGCCGCTTATTTTTGTTACCATGGGGATTAGTGTTTACAAACTACTCTCACTTTGCAATCAGAGAAAAAAAAGTAAAGTGAATTATGTGACAATCTTGCTAGGGAACATTGAGTGTGAAAAGAAAGGCTGTAGGATGTCTTTTTATGTAACACCTGACAAAATGTAAATACCTCTATGAACTGTACAAATTCAGCACTTGGGGAAGCAAAAATGAAGCAAGTTTTTGGGTGATTCTGAAGTGTGATGAAAGCTATGATTTTAAACGGATCAAAACAAATCAAAACCCTTTAATTTGTGATGCTTTAATGATAAATATTCACTGAAACCCGATTTTGACACTATCATTTGGGTGTAGTATAGTTTTATCAGTAAAACTGTATGTCTGCGTCAATTTAGTGGGCATTTCAGTGGAAAATGTGCTGTCTGTAAAAGCCAGTGCACTGCCACACAATACTTTAGTTACCTCATGGCCACTAAAGCTAGGTGGGTCGCAAACATTTCTCATTCTAAAAAGTGTGTCATAGTTATAAAATGTTTGGTAAGCACACTCTTAGAAGCATGTTTTCTTTATAAAAAAATGTTTTAGAAAGAGCACCCTTTTCTGCATGATCGATAATGACACAATTACGTATCTCATTACCTCAATTGGAAGTCCTCCTCGTCCCAGTCCTTATTATATACGACGTCCCTGCCTCAGGAAGAGCTTTTATGACACTCTGGGATCTATGATTCTAGAATCAAAGTACTTCTTTTTCCACTAAGTGGTATCAGGAAGATCTCTCCTCATCACTTCACCTTCTGTTTTTTACATGCTCCAAGATTAGAGGTGCAACCACGTGAGAAAGGGAGAGAGGGATGCGGATTGGTACGCAGAGGACTTTGAATCAGTGTAATGAAGATTACTGGTATGTAATTGTGTAATTAAGCCCTCTTCTTGTCTACCTTGACCCAATCCTTACTATATAAGGATTTACTATACTTCAGACTAGCACCAACAATCCATTGAAACAATATTCTTTATTTAATGGACTATTACACCATTGACTACTTCAAGAGAGTCGAAGCAAAATTAACATCATCATGATTAAGTAGCTCTAACTTACAGTAGTTGCTAAATGTCTCATGGGATGACCATGACACAGCTCGACATATTTCCTGTACTGAGGCACTCCATAGCACCACTAAAGAGGCTGATGCAGCCCTAGTAGACCGTCTTAAATTGTAAGTAGGTGGGATTCACCTAGTGTTTTATATGACTGCAATATTGCTTGATGAACCCACCTACTGACAGTTCACAAAGTTACTTTCTTGCTTTTGTTTGCTGTACCATGAGAAACGAACAAAGAGTTTGACAACCTGAAATTCTTAGTTCGCGGTGTGTAGATAGACTAGGCTCGCATGACAAAGAGAAGAGGGAATTTGAGAGTACACAATTTCTTGAGACAATTGAAAAAGAGACTTCACTTTTGGAATAAACTTAGGACCTAAATTAAGAATCACCCTAGCAGGGAAATATCTTAATTCTGGGTAAAAAATAACTAAGACTCCCAATTCATCTAACCATCTTGAGGAAATGATGGCAATTAGAACACTTTCTTCGCACATATCCATGATAGATCAGAATCTTGTAATGGTTCAAAGGGTTGTTGTTCAAAACTATAGAGATATCCCAATTATGGCCTGATTGAGAATTGCTGGTCTCTAACCTGAAGCTATTCAAGAGGCTTACCATTAAAGCGGAAATATCCACCCAGTTTTGTTTAATTCTCAGGACTTTATTCCCTGACCTCTGCGAGGACAGAGTGGAGACTGCTAGGCCTTTAACAAACCCATGTCTTAGGAAATTGAGAATCTGAAAGGGACTCACTGTTAATAGAATTACACCAAGACTAAAAATATTTCTAGTGTTTCATTTAGGAAACTAGTGTTGAAGGTCTTCTCGAAGCTTGAATGCCCTTGGCTACTTGTTCTAGACAAACTAACTGTTGCAACCTACCCTGTAAAGCTCCAAACCATCAGCCTGAGAAGATAGGAAACTGTTGAGGGGAAGGCTGCAGATGTAAGTGGAGATAATTCCCTTTGGACAGGGACATTAGGAGTCTAAACCAAGAGAGCAGAGGCCAGAATGGAGCAACTAGAATCACCAATGTTCTCTCTTCCCAAATCTTCTGAAGTAACCTTGAGGGGAAAATAATTGTGGAAAAGGCATACATAATCCCTTTGGGTCAGGAGACTGATAGGACATCCACTACCCAAGACTGGGAACACCATGTCTCTGTGCATAATGTTCTGTAGGGGTGCAAACAGATCTATTGAAGATGTCAAAAAGTAAGGACAGAAGCAGCTGAACTACCGAACAGACAGCTGATAATTTACCTGGAAGCTAAATCGCCCTTAGATGAACACTTCTATCAAGGCTAGGAGGTGTTCCTCGGCCCAAGTAAAAATCTGGGCTGTTAACTGATTTAGAGTGTTGCACTTTGTGCCACCCTGTTGATTCAAGTAGAACCTCGTGACCTGGTTGTCTGTTCAAACAACTACATTGGAACCTTCCAAATTGAGAGCGAAAGCCACAGTGTCATCCAAACTGCTGCCAACTCTCTCCAATTGGAGGAGTCTAAGCTCTCCTCCCTCAACCATTGACCCTTCCTCTTTTGATCCTCTAATGTTGCGCCCAAACCCATCAACTGACATCTGTGGTCACAAAATTAGGGAGGAAGATGGAATTGAACATCTTTTGATAGATTGACTTCCAGTAGCCACCACGCTAAGGCCTGGAATATATAAGGTGTCAATAGGAATGGGTGCTCGAACATTTGAGAACTTGGGGACCAATGCTGAAGGAGAGGGCTTATGAGAGGCTTTAAATGGAAGCATGCCCAAGGGACTGCTGCTGTTGATGCCGACATAAACCCCTGTACTGTCAATCAACCCTGTCACCCAAGGCGGTCTGAACGAGTAGGATATATTTTTCTGAATTACAATTATCCTGGCTTGAGGGAGAAATACATGGCCCAGGTTTGTGTTGAACAAAGCTTCCATACAATTTCTTGGTTTGTTCAGGTTGTAGATGGGATTTTTTTAAGTTGATGATGAACTCCAGCTGTTGCAGTACTTCGGTCATCTTCTTCGCATCTTCCTGGGACTTAAGAAAAGAAGAAGTAGACAACCAATCATCAAGATATGGGAAGACTGTAACCTCATCTAGGAGGAGATATGCTACAACGGGTGCTAAAACTTTTGTAAATGCTCTGTGTGAGGTTGCCAGGCCGAAAGGAAGTTCTTGAAACTGTAGGTATCGGTCTCCCATTACAAACCATAGAAACATCGGACTCTATATGGATAGGTACAGGGAGGTAGAAATCCTGCAAATCTGACATCACTAGGAAATCATCATCTTTCACTTAAGGAATTATTATCTGTAGCGACACCATTTGCAGTGCTTCCATTAGACCATATTTGAGTGTGGCCTTGAAGTTTAGAACCAGACGATAGCTGGCATCTGCTTGTGAAACCAGAAACAGAGTAGAGTAAAATCCTTTTCCTCTTTGGTGTTCTAGTGCCAGAATCACTTAACCCTTGTTCCATAATGCCTGGAATCCCAGAAGTATTGATTGTTCTTTTATCTTGTCCTTCGGCAATGCAGTCCAAAGAAATCGATTTGTTGCTAGAGAGTGAGAAACAGTAATACAATTTCCTTATTCAACAATACTGAGGACCCAAAGGTCCCAGACAACAGTTCCCCCATTGATAGAAAAACATTTTCAACCTTACTCTAGTTCTAGGATAGTCATTGTTGATACTCCTCATGATCTTGGCAGCAATTTGTTTGGGTCTTCTTGGCAAGCACAGACCCTGTCGCCGACCAAGGGCTCAACCACGAAAGGTACGTTGGTCTTGAGATCTCTGCATTTGCACTTTTGTCAGGAAAGATTTCTTATTCCCAAATAGAGAAAAGGTTTTCAGGATTTTTTTTTCCTCTTTGGCAGCCTCTGGACCATCTTGTCCATCTCTGAATTAAAAAGTGGTTCTTTTCGCAGCATCCAGCTTCCAGGACTTCAACTACAAGAAACGACCCTCAGCAATCGCTGCCCCTGCTGGAGATGTCGCAGCCCATTGTCCATCAAATGATAGATCTGAAAGAAACCTGTTTAAGAAGTTCCATTTAAGCAAGCATTGATGTTGGGTATTCATTTTGATGTAAAAAATCATTTAACTATTGGAAATCTATTGGCAGGCGTACGTTGCAAACTCAGCCTATGTGTTTACTCTAATGGAAAAATTGGGTCCAGCATTCATCTCATAAGGGTAAGCTCCAAGTTTTTGTAAACAATTTCTGGTAATGTCGAGTTCAAAAGATGATGTTGTGTCCATTGATGGTAAGATTATATTTACTTCAAAAATATGAGGACAATCAGCCTCAAAATTATGGAGAGAATACATTTTATTCAGAAAGCAATGCATTCCTTCAATAAGATCTGTTTAATGACATCTTGTAAGTCATCAACTTGTGCTCCAATATGTTAGGAGTAAAACCCAGAGACTTTTGTTCAAGTCCCCAATACTTCGCTAACATGTTTAAGGAGGTCAAGCTCTATATTTGCCCTTCTAATCTTTTCCTGGTCTTACTCTTGTTCGTCCCTTTTGCATCTTTTCCGGAGGCTCAGCAAGGGCAGAATCCACTGTCTCTTTAATAAGGCCCTGTAAATTAGCCCTTGAAATGCATTTAAATATCGTATTGCTCCCGCCCCAAACATCACAGATATGCGAGAGTTAAAGGCTTAATGGCAAAATCTGCAGCCTCCGTGCTCCTGGCGCGCAGACCTGCACCGGCGCTGGGTTGAGATACCACTTGGTGACTTTCAAACAGACCGACTGCCCTCGTTGAGGAGGATCTCCGCCTCAGCAAGGCACATGAGAGGGGAGCCCTTGGCAGTCAGTACGGACCGATTGGTTTCGGAGTTGTGCCCCAACTGCGTAAGTATTAAAACATAAATTAACAAGTTACTTAACTTTGGTAACAATATATCTGTAAGAAACATTAGTAGTGATATATTCCTTACCTTAGTATCATCCCCAGGCATCAGACTGGATCCGGAAAGTTTTCGTCAGCAGTACCCCTGCGCGTCGGAAGGTGGCGTTGTCCGGCTCCGCATCCGGCGTTGGCATCGTGGTCGCCGAGATGATGTTGCAGCACCTTGAGTGCTGACGTTAGTTCTGTACATGACTTTCTTCTCCAGGAACGCATAGCCATGCAAGATATTGACCACTGGTGCCTTGAAACTAGGGCCCTGAAATGGATGTCCTTAACCCTAGAAATCAGGGAGGATGGGTGGGGCGGTAAGGAATCTATCACTACTATAGTTTCTTACAGATATATCATTACCAAAGGTAAGTTACTTGTTCAACTGAAAGAAACATTTAGTGATAGATTCCTTACCTTAGAATAGATACCCCAGCAATGCCAACACCTGCGGTGGGTCTGCGAACCAAGATCACACCAGGAAGTCTCGGAGAACAGAATGGCCAGAGAAGCCGTCTCTCTGGACTTGGCTGTCCAGGAAGTAATGCTCAGTGAAAGTGTGCAGTGTGGCCCAGGTAGCTGACTGACAGATGTCTTGTAAGGGGACACCACGTCCCAACGCCTTAGTGGCAGCTGTCACCCTGGTGGAATGGGCAGGATGCCCCAACTGGGGCTCTTTTTTAGCCAAAGAGTAACAGGCTTTAATACACAAGACCACCCACCAGGAGATAGTCCGCCTGTGTATGGCCTGACCTTTCTTGGCACCAACGTAGCCAAGAAAGAGCTGGTCATCCACCCGGAACTGTTGTGTGCGATTGAGGTAAAAGGAGAGTAAAAGGAGAGCGCACAATTTGGTCCAGACTGTGGAGCCTCTCTAGAAGAATGCGGAGGCGGAAAGAAGGTGGGCAAAGTGATGGTCTCCCGATCTGAAAAGCAGTGACCACTTTTGGCAGAAAGGATGGACGGGTTCTGAGCACAACCTTGTCTGGATGGACAGACAGAAAAGGAGGTTTACAAGAAAGAGTTTGGTGCTTACTCACTTGCCTAGCGGAGGTGATGGTTACCAGGAAAGCAGTCTTTAGAGTCAAGAGACGTAGAGGACAGTTGTGAAGAGGCTCAAAAGGGAGCTCACATCAGATTCAAGTCCCACTGTGGCATCACAAAAGGAATAGGAGGGAAAAGGTGAGTAATGTCTTTGAGGAATCTATTTACAACAGGGGACTTGGAGAGAGGGCTGATCAGGGAGACTGAGACAGGCCGAAATAGTAGAAATGTAGCCCTTGGTAGTGCCCAGAGCAGAGCCCTGCTGGGCCAAAGAAAGAAAAAAACAAAAGAACTTCTGAAAGAGGGGCAGAAAGAGGATCCACAGCCTTTGCTGTGCTCCATGCTACAAAATTGTTCCACCTGTAGGCGTATACCAACTTAGTGGAGGGCCGCCTGGCCGCCAGAATAACATTACAAACTTCAGGAGGCAAGTAAAAAAGAATCAACTGCCGCAGCTCAATCTCCACGCAAGGAGGTGGAGACTGGGCAGGTTCGGGTGGAGGACCGTCCCCTGCTGCTGCAACAGAAGATTCTCCTGAAGAGGCAGTTGGATCGGGGGATCGATGGTCATACTGAGTATCTCGGGATACCATACTCTTTGAGCCCAGTCCAAAGCCACAAGAATGACTTGGGCCCGTTGCACCTGATCTTCTTCAGCACTCTGGGCAGAAGTGATATAGGCGGAAAAGCGTACAACAGACCGCAACTCCACTCATGATAAAAAGCATCGCCAAGGGAGTATCGCCTTGAAAATTCCAACGTGCAGAACTGCTGACATTGCACATTCTCTTCAGTGGCAAATAGATTTAACCAAGGCTCTCCCCAGTGCTGAAAGAGACCTTGCGCCACATCCGAGTCAAGACGCCATTCACGATCCATCATGCACCGTGGCCACGAAAGGAGAAAAAAGCGGAAGACGGAAGGCGGAGGAGGGCGAGTGGCCGAAAGGCCCAAGGACTTGGCCATAGCTCGCGAGTCCTTAAAACGCTCCAACGCACTATCTGCCTTGTTCCCAAAAAGGCAAATGCCATTAAAGGGCATGTCCATCAGGGTGTTCTGGACATCCCCTGAGAAGCCATCTTTAGAGAGCACTTTCCAGGCCTCCTCCGGACACTGAGGCAGCACCTGCACCACTGTATCCCACACAGAGTGGGAATAGCGGCCCAAGAGGCATGTGGTGTTCACAGACCGCAGCCCTGAACTGGTGAAGAAAAAATCTTCTTCCCAAACTGTTCCAGTCTCTTGGATTCCCTACCCGGAGGTGCAGTAGGGAAGGTGCTTTGAGACGTAGAGACTTGGACAACCAAGCTCTCAGGGGTGGGGTGTTGGGAGAGAATGAAGGGGTCCCCTGGGGCCGGGCGATGGCTTGGGGCCATGTTCCTATCCACGGGAGCCCCTGTGTTGGGCCTGGACCTGGTGCCCAAAAGAATGTCCGAAAGTGCATCATTAAAGGGCAGTAGTGTCCGCAGAGGTAGCCGCCGGCAGAAGCACTACTGTTAGGAGGTTACTACTGATGGTCACTGTAGGGAGTTAGGGAGTTCGAGGTGGAGAGCCTCGGCCGCCCTACGCAACACGACTGCATAACTTGCACCATCCTCTGTAGCCACGGTAGGAGGTGTTAGCATGCCAAGGTCAGGAGAGGTGTCAAGACCGCTGGCATCCCCCAATTCCTCAACCCAGTCCTCAGAACCCTCCCAGTCCTACCCTTCCTCTTCCCGCCAGAGCCCCGGGGGAGGCACCACCCGTACTCCCAGCCGCGACGGGCGAGGGTGAGTCGGTGAGCGATGACGCTTCTTCGACTTCTTGTGATGCTTCGTCTTACCTGACCCTGAGTGCATAGACTTCGATCCAGAAGAACGATGGTGATGGCTCCGCGACCGGCCCCACAGGACCAGGACCTTGAGCGGAACAAAGCCGACTGCCGGACTTCAAGCAACTTTCGGGACCGCTCCCGTGAAGTCTTCGGCGCCATGGCCCGGCAGTCAGTGCACAACTTGGGGTCGTAGTCGCGCCCCAGGCCGTAGAGACACACGCAGTGCGGCTCCGTCTCCGACATCATTCGATGACAGTCCCCGCAGGACTTGAAACCGGGCATCCCTACGGCACCAGGAGTCGATCGACTCGAAAAGAAGAGAAAAAAAGGCCTTGAAAAACGTGACTGGGGGTACCGCTCTGAGCTTGCTGGCATGGAAAAAGAGAGAACTGACGTCAGCGCGCGAGGGCGGCATCTAAGTAGCTGTTGCGACGTCATCTCAGCTACCTCGACTCCAACGACGGACATGCACAACACCACCTTCCGACGCGCAGGTGTAAAGCTGACGAAAACTTTCCGGATCCAGTCTGACACCTGGGGATAATTCTAAGGTAAGGAATCTATCACTATGTGTTTCTTTCAGATTAACAGTTTTAGAGAAAGTCCTAAATAAACAATGAAATATATATAATGTTGTGTGGCTTACCCCTGTCCAATACAGAGAAACACATGAAGTGCAGTGAGATGGAGGAACTTTCTTTTACAAAACAGAGTAGAAACAGAAGAAATACTTTGATTCTGAGATCATCAGTGTAAAAGCACTGCCTATGGTGAGGACGCCACATAGCAAGGCCAGGGACGAGGAGGGCATTATGAGGCAGTAATGATATTTATGCAAAAAGACTGGGCTAATGGAAACATAATCCTTTTTTGTACATTGAATAGATTGGAGTGCATGAATTAGAATACCGGGCCTAATGTAGGCCTCTACTTACATCAGCTAACCAGCTTCATTTCTGATGTAGCTAACTAATTTGGGTTATATGTTTTCAATTGCCACATATTATTTTGCATGTTTTCTACCGCTCGCAATAATGAAAGTCAGCAAAAATTGCTTATCATTGGTAAACTGTGGCTGAAGGATCTACTTGCAGAGTAAGAAGTTATACCAATTTCTGGGGAGGGATGATGACATTCAAAGATCTTATTTGAGGTATACTGGCATACAGGTATACAAGGGTCATTAAAAGGCTCAACAAATAATATGCTAAGTTAAAACTTCCAGCTGCAACTTAACAGAATATAACAGAGGTCAAAAGTTGTCAAAATGTGGAGTATGCCCACCCAGAGATGTGTGTTTAATGTCCATGAGGATGCAATTCACGCAGACATATCTGGGGTTGTTTGTATCATAAGGTCAAGGAGAGTGGCAGAGCACAGAAAGAGCACAACCTTTTTTGGCACATTTCTAGGCTACACGGGCATCAGCAACTTTACACCAAAATTGCCTTAAGTTATCAAGGTGTTAGACAATTCTTTGACTTTCAAAAAAGTTATGAGAAATTCATGCAAGATTTTGTAGCGTTTTGCAAACTAAATAAAATCTAAGGTGGGAATGTGTAGTGTTAATTTTGAGCCAGTCAGAATTCTGAGACCTAATTAGGTTGGATACTTGCAAACCTAATTATTTAAACATGAGCTATGAATTATCAGTTCATTTGGGCTATGACTGAATATAATAGGTTCAACATAAATAATTGCTGCTTTTCTGTCTACCTTTACATACCAACAAATATGCATGTTTGAATTCACTCTATGCATTTTCCTCTCAGGTTTACAGATATGACAATTTTCAGATTGATCAGCTGCTGAATACATAAGCGAGGGACCTGCTTCAGATAATCATCAGGGACTTATATTTGATGCTATGATGATAATTATTTTGCCCACTTGGACCTGACTTTTCAGGTATAAATTTGATTTGTAGCAGTGAAGATCTTTCATCGCTGCATGTGAGCTCCAATCTGGACATAGTAAAACAAAGTTGATGTGGATTTCCAATTGAACAAAACAATACTTCACTTGATTATAAATACATAGGAGCTTATTTACTAGCATTTAATGAAACGCAGCACAGCACGTGAAGTTGCTGCACTGTGTTGCATATAAGGGAGAGACAGAAACTGCACCATATGAACAAAGATACAGTGGGGGGCGTGGCTATCGGACGGCTATGGCAGTCGTGGCTCGATAGAGCTCCGGACCCACCCGGGGGGGGAAATCGCTGTTCCTACGCCGTCCACACGGCTGCATCTGGTCGGGGTTGTTGGTGTGGACGGCCTGAGACCCCGGTGGAGGTGTGGAGGCCCGATCGGCGCTGTGGAATGCCCTGGGAGGCCGGCGCTATCTGAGGCCTACCTATCCTGCGCCGCTGACAGAAGCCGGGAGCTGCCTTAGAGAGTGGACCAGCGAGGAGTGCGAGTGCTGGCGCTTTAAGACAATTTAAGTCCCCGGGCCTGTACCTGCTATCGGTACAGTAGTGGGGACGAACTTTGCGATGGAGTGGGGCTTGCGGGGGGCACGACTGCCTAGCTGCCCTGTGTTGCGGAACTCGCCCTGGACCCATCTGCGGCTTGGAGGCCCCTGTACTGGCTGGCTGGCACCTCCCCTGTGCCCCATGGCCCACCCTGAGAGGTGCATATGCCGGAGACCCCATCCACGAGGTGAGGAGGATTGGGAGTCACTCACTGGGCCTCGGAGAACAGGCTGGTGTTTACAGTCAGAGGCATGGGCGGGGTGAGAGAAGCCCTGTGAAGAGGGGGGAGAGAGAAGGTGGTGATTCATTGGCACCCATGAGACACAGCACCTTGCCACGCTGCTGAGGGCGCTACTACCCACTGGCGCTGCACTCCATTGTTCTGCTGGGACCCAAAATACGCATGGAACCCCCACCCCCATTGGAGCCCACCCGGAGTACGTTGTTACACGCTATCAATCCTGGAGCGGGACTAGCACCCTTCTAAAACCAACTGCGGGGACACCCCACAGTGTGGGCTGGTGGCGACATCAGGCAATGGGTAGGACCCGGGCGAAGACAACGGACGGACAACAGGGAAGCGACCCCCCTCCCATCATGTCGGGCCAGACTAGCCGGACCCCTTCGCCTAGGGCGAACCTGAGCGACCACGCAGGGGGAACGCCGGACAAACTGGATCTCATCCTACAGCAGATCCGGGACTCCATAGCCGCAATAGAGCTGCAGATGGGCACGCTCACTACGGTACTGACTCTGCTGAAGGCGGACCATGCCAAACTGGCGGACACGGTTAAGGAGCACGGTCAATCCCTTGCGGACCTCACCCCTACGGTGACGGAACATTCTTCCTCCCTACAGCAACACCAACAACAAGTAACTACGCTCATGGACCGGATGGAGGATGCTGAGGGCAGAAATCGACGCTGTGAGGGGAGCAGAGCGGCTGACTTCATGGAAACCTGGTTCAAGGAGCATGTAACTCAGGAGGGACTCTCCCCTACTTCTACGTGGAAAGAGCACATAGAATACAGACGGGCCCCCATGCCCTTTGATCGTGACAATTCTCAATTATAGCGACCGTGACATATTATTGCAGAAGGCTACAGAAAAGACGCTAATTCAGTACGAAACCCACCGTGTCTCTCTATACCCAGACTACACAGTGATGGTGCAGAGACAGAGGTCCTCCTACCAGGTGGTAAAGAAGAAGCTACAGACCGCACAACTCAAATACGCCCTCCTATATCCCGCCCGACTGAAGGTAATACACGACAAGAAGACTCACTTCTTCGAAAGCCCGGCGGACGTGGAGGAATGGATGGAGGTCATGGGCATCGGATCTAGTCAAACAAGCCACCCGGGAGTCTCCACACAGGACTCGGACGCACTCCCGAAGCGGTCTTCTAGAAGATCCCAGAGCACTAACCGGGGCGAGAACAGCAGCGGAGGGACTAGGAGGGGGCGCTGGCAGGGGCCGGCTCCTTCCGGGAAGATTCGAACAAATTCGCTACAGTACTCTACATTCGGATTCCGAGCATAGTGTCATTCTCTTACCCACCATCACACCGAGAGCAGCTGATGACCTAATTGACATGCGAAGAGGGCAGCCGGGTGACCGACACTTGGGACTACTACTGTGGACTTTGCCATTACAGTGAGAATACTCCTGGCACCAGAGAGACTACTGTATCCTTTCAATGGTATAGCTCCATGTGTGAACTGTTACACTCTTATGTACAGCTGTTGATGTGCGGGGCACTAGTCGTAAGTTATACTACTGTATTTACAGCGCCATGTGATATCTAGGAAACACGCTACCTGCTGGGGGACTCTGAGGTGTTTAATGTTGTACTTGATCATGTTGTTGCTATCATCCCACCCACCCCGAAGTATACTTCCCCCCGGGAGACAGGGTACCGTTGAGCCATTGGGTCTCAGGCCATTCTAGGACCATGTTTGGACATAAGGTTGGCTACCTCCCTAATGGCATATGCACCGTTATTTGTTCTGAACCATTTGTACACCATTGTTGGGCACAGCGCAGTTTAGGCGTTGTGCCAAGTTTTGTTCAACCTGTTGGGGAAAGTGGACTCCTGGTCAGTACTGTTCTGCTGGCACCACATAGAGAGGAGCTCCACTTCCACATGGGAACATGACAGGGACTGCTAACACAATAGAGTCGTACAACCTGCTCACATGGAACGTGAGGGGCCTGGGAGCAATACAGACAAGACATCGCATACATGCATTCCTCCTCAGACGTAAACACAAGTGGCATTCCTTCAGGAGTCTCACCTGACTGATGCCAAAACGCAGAAAATGAGGAAAAAGTGGAGAGGTACTATTTACTCCACTAATTATTCCACCTTCGCTAGAGGGGCGACTATCTGGGTACGTCATGGGGTTCCATTTGTTGAACTTGAACGCCGGGTGGATGACCAGGGACGGTACATACTAGTGAAGGGCACTCTTGACGGCTCCCTGGTGATCCTCGGATATATTTATGCCCCTAACTTTGATCAAGACCGTTTTCTGAGTAAGCTGAGTGGGGTCTTGGTGGACTGGGTCGGGATCCCCTGGGTGCTGGGAGGGGATTGGAAAGCAGTACTGGACACTGGCTTGGACAGATCACATCCCCCTCTACACGGTACAACCGCTGACAAGCTAGCGGACCAATTCACTACATGGGCAAGTGGGTGGACACACTCAAATGCGAGGCGCTGCCTGTACCCGACTCATAAAGTATATTCCTTTTACTCCCCGGTGCACAGCCTTCAAACCAGAATCGATCGGTGCCTCTGTTCGAGCTTGGTTATTGCGAAGGTCGACAGGTCTACATATCTGGCCAAGACCTTTTCCGACCATAGCCCCCTAGAGCTCACACTTTGATGGAGCATGGTACCCACTCCAGTGCCTACCTGTAAGCTACACCCACACCTACTCGAGGACGCCCCCATTAGCACAATACTCTAAACACTATTACCAATTACCTGGCCGAAAACTGGAACACTGCGACATCTCACCTGATTGAATGGGACGCGCTGAAGGTAGTGATCAGAGGGGCGGCGATCGGATAGTTGTTTGCGCCCAGGCAAGAGACACACTAACGACCGCAGGACATCGAGAACAGGCTACATGTACAGGAGAGGGAGGCAGTGTTAGACCCTGACAAGCGAGAGATGTTACAACCTACCGACATAGACCACGCGGAGACTTTGGAGACATTGCGAACAATAGACTACAAAGCATTTCTCCAGTGTAAACACACAGAAGCGGACAGATCCGGTACACTGCTTGCCCGCATGGTTAGAGACCCGATCATCCTTCACAGAAAAGGGGAGAGGGTCAAACACAACCCTACCACCCCGAACCCCCTAGTATCACATGTACACACAAAGGGGTGGAGAGGAACTCACCTCAAGTGAAAAATAAACAATCAGTGGCACAATTATGTGTTTTGAAAAACTGCCCTTACTCACACACAAATGTGTGTGACATGCTTCATCATTGGGTCTGATTACAAAACGCCCTGGCGTAGCCACGCACAGGGCAGAGCATAGGGAGGGGGAAACACAAAACACAATGACGGAGACAAACACAAATGTGACAAACAGTGTTCACAAAAAGAAGTGTTTGCCCAAGACTGGGTTAAGTGATATAACTAAGTGCAGTCAAAATAGTGCTGTTAAAACTGGCTCATGGATACCTGACAAGCCTTTATTCATAGGTTCCAAGGTCAGGATTAAAACAGAATAAATGATGGAAGTCTTAATGAAGGAAATCAGGATCCTACAACACCCCTCCTTAAACTGCGATAGTCAACATGTTTCGTCCACATTATAGTGCCCACATTCAACAGGTCACGTCGGTCTTCTTCAGGACATCTATCAGTCCCAGTCTTGTCTAGCCCCTTACCTTATTCAGGCGCTAAAGAGGTAAGAATGATCAAATTGATCAGAACCATTTGGAGGAAATCCCGCCATCATGGAATACAAATACTGTGGAGAGATATAAAACAATTCTAACAGTATAAATTAACACATCTTGTCATTGTTAATAGACTTGTATTTCAAATCTTCATACCCTCCATATAGATATTGTAACACAAACTAGACGTTTTAAGTCCCCCCATTGGCATCATATTTAATCATAAGGGCCCCCTTTGCCACAATATGGCTCACATTAAAAATAAAATAGACGTGTTTCATAAATATATACTGTGCTGTTGCCATAATTCATGTGTTTTCCACATTAAAACAGACCAAATACGGCATACGGCATTAGTCCATATCTAGGCCTGCAACAGTTGCCCCATATCATAAAGCACCATCACTCACCGAGTTTGACAGATTAAACCCGAAATGGCGCCAGGCTGGAGGAGCTCCAAAGAACACAACATGTGTTCAAAAAAGGGGGGGATTATCCTGCCTCTACGGAAGTGACTTCTTCGCAGTTTCGGCCTTCAGGATGTTCCTCCAGATCGCTGCTCTACACCGTACTCTGTATCTCGTTGACCCTGCACTCCGAATAGCAGTCCTCCTTGTATTCTGCAACGTGACTGGACTCCTATATATCCTTTTGCTGGTCTTTCATGCTTATACGTGTTGCTTCATCTATTGTTCTCCTGTAATTTGTAAACAATACTGTCCTAACAGCCTACTCTGGGGTATGACAGACTTACCTACCTGGTACCTTTGCAGGGGGGGTGAGGCGCCTCATTGACACTATACCTTGCCTGAACTGATATGGATGGAGCCATCGGAGTGGGGCCTACTAGTTAATAATTTCTACTATGTGAATGCTATCACTGATTTAAGTTGTTTCTCACCGCACTAGACAATCTTATCCTGTCATTGGTTAGCGGGGGCACCCATGGCTCTCCACGACAGGCACTCTGCCTAGTTGGGGAGTGGATAGTTTCAAGTCCGCGGGCAGGGGGGCAGGGAGGGGGGCTGGAGGGGGGGGAAAGGGTAGGGGGGAGGGTGTGGGAGGGACGGAAGTTGTTGGGGAGTTGATGAAACTGGTATGGTTTCTGTTTTTATTTCTGTTCATACACTGCAGAGGATTTCTGACCATCGAGCATGTTACACAGCGAAACACCCCCCCGCACGACAACTATTGCGATTTCTCGGACACGAGCCTCACTGCACGACACAATATGCTTCTACACAACGACCATTGCTCATTATATGGCTACTTTGGGCCTTTTAGATACTTCATCACAGGCCCCTCCTCAGCCGTCATTTCCTACAAATCATATTCGATGCCCCAAAAACCACTGATCCGTACACGATCCCTGTTCTTTAAGCCACCATGACGCCCCCACTGACGACGTCCCTCTCCATCATGACATGGAACGTTAACGGCCTAGGCAGCAGAATAAAAAGAGGGTTAGTCATGCAATATCTCAAACGCCACGCTCCTGACCTGGTTCTCCTCCAGGAAACACACTTAATGGGCAACGCGTGCCAGGCACTACACCGTGGAGGATATAAATTACTCATACACGCAGGCTTTACCTCTGGATCCAGAGGGACCGGAATCCTGGTTCGGAGAAATGTGGCGCTGACATGTGCAAAATCGCTGTATTGGAGGCCACTTGGGAAGGCAAGCCTTTGTATGTCGTTTCGGTCTACATCCCTCCGACCTTAGGCACAGATGATATGCAGGCCCTACAGCGCATAATTTTAGATCTCCCACAGGGACCCTTGCTTATTGGGGGCGATTTCAATATGACGATGAATGATGCCCAAGATTGGCACCCCCAGCGCACCTCACACAAGCCGGGCTCCGACCTATTTGACTTCACGCAGACAATGGGGCTCGAAGACCTATGGCGCCTGTCCCACCGGCTACTCCTTACTATACACACTACTCCAATGCCCACAACAGCAGCTCCCGTATAGACTACCTGTTCTCTCCTACTACTGATCTCGAGTTTTTTCGCCAACCGGAGGGGCTCCCCAGGGGAATTTCCGACCACTCCCCACTCACTGTAAAATTCACACACTACCGCCAGAGGACACGTGGCCCTATCATCATAACGCCCTGGCTCCTAAAAATCCCTGACATAAAGGACTGCCTGCTAGAGCATACTGAATACTACTTCGCGGAAAACGTGGGCTCTGTGAAGTCGTCCACAACTATATGGGAGGCATACAAGGCAGTACTTAAGGGTAAGGCGCTAGCTTTAAAAACTGGTTATACCCGCAAACAAAGTGAATACCTGTCTCAGGTAGAAGCAGACTTGACCAACCTGTAATCCCTCCACAATGCAAGCCCCACAGATGAATTGGCGACCCGCCTCCGCACGACACAACTAGAATACAAAGCATTAGCCCTCGAGAAGGCGCAAGCCAAGCTCTTAAAGACCCGTCATCGCATTTCCGAACTGGGGGACAGGGCGGGTAAAATGCTAGCATGGCTTGAGAAACGCGAACTGGGGTCTCGCTGGATCACTGAGCTGACCCTACCACATCACTCTACCGTCATGGACCCAGGTGATATAGCAGAGGCCTTTGCCACCCACCTAGAAGGTGTCTACACAGCCAGAGCTCACTATGGCGCTGCAGAATCAAAATCACTCCTGGCCGAGATGAGACTTCCCACTCTCTCTGAGTCCAAGATACAGGAATTGGAGGCGGACCTTACGGCGGAGGAAGTTGGCAATGCCTTGTTCGCTGTCCAATCGGGTAAGGCTATGGGCCCCAACGGTGTCCCTATCGAGTTCCTGAAGGGCATGGCAGGCGAGATCCTTCCCCACCTCAAAGCAATGTTTGAGGAGAGCCGTGATGCCGGTTGCCTACCATTAGCATCAATAGTAGTCATTCGTAAGCCCAACAAACCGACTAATGACTGCAGCTCCTACCGCCCAATCTCTCTCATCAATGCCGAAGTGAAAGTCCTAGTCCTAGCAAAACTCCTTGCTACCAGACTTATGACAGTTCTCCCTGCCTTGATACACGAGGATCAGTCGGGCTTCCTGCCAGGCCGCAACACAGCGCTTAACCTCCGACGGGTCCACAATGTTATGAGCAGGATACCGCATCTCCGGGAAGACGCAGCCATTCTCTCCCTTGACGCCACGCTTGCCTTTGATTCTATCGAATGGTCGTACCTCTTTGAGGTGCTACCCCGCTATGGCTTTGGTCCCAAATTCATTCAGTGGATTAGACTACTGTACACTGATCTCTGGGGTCAGGACTATGTTAATGGACACACGTCCAGACGATTTCCCTTACACAGAGGAACAAGACAGGGGTGCCCTCTATCCCCTTTATTGTTCGCACTTACCCTTGAACCTCTAGCTCATTGGATCAGAACTGACAATTCCATCCGCGGCCTCCGTTGGAATGCCGAGACGATCGACAAGGTCTCGCTGTACGCGGACGACATCCTCGTCTACGTCTCCTCCCCTAAGTCCTCCCTTAACAGCTTGCTACATGTTATCACTAACTTTGGCAAGTACTCGGGCTTCTCCATTAATTGGTACAAATCTATATTGTATGTTTTACACGGCCCACCTCTTCCCCTCCCGCGAGGCTATTCAATCGAAATCGCCCGGGACGGATTTAAGTATCTGGGAATTTTTGTCACTCCTGACCCCAAACTGTTCCATGACCGCAACCTAAAAGGCCCACTCCAAAGATTTCATAACGATATTTCTCATTGGCGAACACTCCCTCTCTCTCTCCCAGGTAGAGCGGCCCTATTTAAAATGCTTGCACTCCCTCGATTTCTGTATGCCCTACAAAATTGTCCATTTCCCATTGCCGACTCCTATTTCAATTTGCTCGAAGGAGACCTTCGCCTCCTCTTATGGTACGGCGGTTCTCCCCGCATTGCTCTCATTTCACTTACACAGGGGTGGTACGATGGAGGTATCGCCCTTCCCAATGTTTGTCTTTACTACTGAGCTACTCAATTGGTTGCCACTAACTCGTGGATCTACGGTTCACCCACGAACCCTGCTGATCACCTAGAGAGGTGCCAGACTGGCAGTGGGGGTTACCTTGAGGCCCTCTATGGCAAACACTCCCGTGCTCGGTATATAGGCCCAATGTCCCACACAATAACGATCTGGCACCGTGCGAACAAGCGACTTGGATGGACAGACACCCTCACACTGTCCACCCCACTCTGGACTTCATATAAGCTTGGTACTCTATGTCACTATCGTGGCTTCGATAAATGGGACACAATTGGCATTTCCACCTTGGGCGACATGATTCGCAAGGGCAAATTGCTGACATTTGAAGAGCTCCAAAAGGCGCATGACTTGGCCCACTCTGAGGCTTTCCGTTACCTCCAAATTAAACATGCTATACTTATCGGCGTCCCAGACCTCCCTTCTCTCCCACACTCCTCGCCCCTCGAAGACAGACTCCTGTCGGAACCTCTTCAGGCCAAAGCAATATCCCACACCTACCGTAAATTGTGTAATAACATGCCGAACTCTTTCCACCTTTTACGAGATAAATGGCAGAACGACATTGGAATCTTGGATGAAGCCGAGTGGCAGGCGGCATTGATGTCCCCGCGCGAGTCGGCTATCTGCCACAGATTCAGACTCATACAACTTAAGATATTGCAGAGAACATACATGTCTGCTCCTCTTCTGGCCAGAATTGGTAGACGCTCTTCTGATCTCTGTCTCCGTAACTGTGGTCAGACTGGTACCTTCTACCACATACTGTGGGAATGCCCAGTGATTCAAGACCTCTGGAAACGTGCCACTCAAAAAATTACTGATGCACTGGGAAAACCTGTCCCTTTGACCCCCAAATGTGAACTCCTCAATGTATGGGACCCCACAGACCTCACTGCAATGGAACAACAATGGGCGGCTCTGGGTTTTCTTTTACTGAAACGTGAAATAGCTATGCAGTGGGGCTCACCATCTACACCGCTCCTGATTAGGTGGGTGGCCGCTATGGATGTGTGCATGTTGTCCGAGAAAACGGTCTATAAGATATGGGGCTGTCCTGGTGTTTGGGATAAGAAATGGGGACCATGGAATGTTTATAGAGGGGAACTGTGTACTTCCCCCTCAGTAGACGTGAGATTGACAAGACCCAATCCCCCCTTGTACTCGTGATTGTGGTGTACTGCTGTAATGTACTTGTTCTTGGCAAAATTGTAACTCATGACTGTTTGCTACCATATTCTCTGCTCTTGTTCAATAAAATATTTTAAACAAAAAAGGGGGGGATACATCCGGTGCACATATTAGATGGAGAATAACTGTGCACACAGAAACATTCCAACTGGTCCCAATATCTCCCCCTGTGTGCCCCTCCTGAACAAAAAAGCAAAGGCAATATGGAGTACTAGCCCCCAAGTATCCAGAGGGTTCCCTTCCTCCAACCAGTTACCTCTTACGCTAAACTATCCCGGCCAACTGTTCAAGCATTCTACTCCCCGTATGTATCTTACTGTTCCGGTGAAGTCTGCAGCGCCTCTCGTGCCCGTTCCTGTGGCGCCGCAGAGGTGTCTGTGGAACGCCGATGCCTCCATTTTAAGCTGGTTACCAATAGCAATCAGCCTGCAAACCGTCGCAGGCGCACCTACGTCACGGCGACGGTCACAGGCTGTGGCACCTGGAAATTGTAGTTTATACATTGCGGACTTCTGATGTTAATGGTAATGCCCGCTGATAATGCGTTCAGTATTTGCCTTAAAAACTCAGTTTGCCTTAAAAAATTCAACGGAATCAGACGTGATAATTAAAGACTCCCATGAATGAAGAATTAGCAGCAATCCTATTCTTGAATAGAATCAAATATTAGGAGGCAGGTTAATCACGGGAGAAGGCTTATCTATACCCATCCATCTACCAAGTGTAGCGGAGCAGTACAATTAGCCACATAGCACAAATGTATACTATAATAGATTAAACAGCGTCCACTCTGATTTAAGGACATACACTTGCTACCACTCGATATTCCAGCAGAAGATGAAATATATTATACATTATAAATGGTGCATTGGTAGAAGGCATCCCTTAATATGTGTACCATGGTCAAAATCTCAGAAATAACTCGGGGTAAGGTGTAATACAATTAATCTTCCACATAGAGTGCACCACTGGCCCAGCATAAAAGAGGGACTAAGAAAATATTTATTTATTCAACATACAGATCAGTGCACAGTATCACAAACTGATGTCCCTGCATAGTTGGTGGTGGCCTGGTATATGTGTGTTCCCAGGATATATAAAGCTTGTGAAGGTAACCTACTCAATGCGTGACAGGGTATGTAACCATTTAGGCCACATATATGGCTTTTGAGGCGGAAAACCCATTTCTGTTCTCTCAAAAACAGGGCTCTGTTGTCATCCGCCTCCTGAGACCCCAAGCATGGTTTTTCTAAGACCGTCCATCTCAAATCCTCTGAGGTATGACCTGCATCAGCAAAATGTGTAGTCAGCTTAGTATTAGACCTGCCACATCTAATCGTGCTGCGATATTCCGTTATGCGGGTCTTCACCTTCCTCCTCATCATGCCTACATACTGTTTGGGACATGTGCACGTGATCAAGTTGATCACTCCCTGCAAGTTACAATTAGTATGTGCTCTCTGTTCCCAGTGAGTAGATAGACCCAGATCAATACACTTGGTGTCAGTAGTGAGATGACAAACACTACATGAGCCACAGCGGAAGTGACCAACCACTGGCGGCAAGCCAGTGATAGTAGCCATCCTACCCTGTGTGCGAGGTGCCCGGGGTCTGGTGTGAATCAATAAATCTTTGAGATGTTGACTCTGTCTGTATGAGAAGAGAGGTTTTTCTACAACCAAACTGCCAGAGTTCAGAATCTTCCAATTTTTAAGTAGCGTCCGTCTTATTTGTTGGGAGGCAGTATTAAATGTTGATACAAAGACAGGTTTATTAACTTCTGGTCTCTTTGTTTACTAGAGATATACTCGACCCACCAATCATATCCAGCATCCGCACCCTGGCCGGGCACTTAGTCCACACACAAGCTGAAATTAATACCGCCTTCCATGATCACTTGGAGACACTCTATGCACCGCCCCCTCCTTGGTGGACAGCTCTTTGATTGCCGACTTCTTCCGAGACCTCCCCTTCCCGGTACTATCGGAGGAAGTGCAGAAAGACATAGACGGTCCTTTACCCAACAGGAGATTCGTACTGCGATTAAAGGTCTAAATCGCAACAAGACGCCAGGTATGGACGGGCTCCCTGTTGAGTTTTATCTTGCCTATGCGGAGTCCTTAGGGCCTACACTGTAACCTGTCTACAAGATGGCTCTGGAGATGGGCCGTCTGCCAGATTCCATGATGCAGGCGCTGGTCCTGTCTATACCCAAGCCGGGACGGGACGGCTTGGAGATGTCAAATTATAGACCCCTTTCTATGTTAGCCACCGAATACAAAATACTAAGTAAGGCCCTTGCCAATCGCATACAACCGCATCTCAATGCGCTTATCTATAGTGATCAGTGCAGCTTCCTCCCGAACCGCAGCACCTCACTTAACACTAGACGGCTACATTGAGTAATGGCGGCCACCCTGAGAGCTCACCGACACGCTGGATGCATCGCACTAGACCTTAGACAGGCATTCGATTCCTTATCATGGGACTTCATGTTTGCTACGTTGCATAGGTTTGGGTCTCCGGATACATACCTAAAATGGGTCTGTTTATTGTACACGTCTCCTACGGCTAGGGCCCCCGTACGGGCAGCTATATCTATGACAAATATAACATTTATCGAGGCACGAGACAGGGGTGCCCTCTGTCCCCCTGCTGTTTGTGCTGGCATTGGAACCCCTGGCCCTGGCTCTTCGACGATCAGCGGAACAGCTTGGCATCTGCATCGATGGGGTATACCATCTAATATCTCTCTATGCAGATGACATACTCTTGCATTTGCAGCACCTTACGGCTGACAATGCCCCTCCTCCCGAATATATTCACAATCTTTTTTTTTTTTTTTTACTTTTTTTTTGGTTATGCAGGCAAAGACAAACATTCCCCCCCAATTGTGGCATCATACAGAACTGTTGCATACAGTACGACAACCTCATTAAGGCACATTAGGGACCAAATCGCCGCTGATCATCAGATAGGCTTTTGGGCTTGTAAAAGCGTCCTTACAGTACGATCCTTTCGTGGCAACTGAGTTTAAGGCAGCGGCGAGCGCACCGAGACAGTCTGAGACCAATCAACCCCATTTCCCTCCCCCTCCCCTTCAGTCCCCGATCCCTCTGAGGTGAACAGTTCTGAGCTATTCCCCTCAGAGTCACTCAAGGTCAAACCAGCAGTGCACATCACTCTCCATGCCAACAGGTCTTCCTGCAACTTCTCGTCTCGACGTGTACATTGCATATGAGTCTCTTCTGCCAACTACCACTCCCGGACATCCCGCAGCCATGCAGAAAACTCAGGGGCCCTCCGCCCCATCCAGGTAATGGCCACCCTGCGCCGTGCCAGTACCAACATAATCTGTAATAGTTTATAAGGGACCTTCCTCCTCCGAGGCCGGGGGACCAGTGCTAGCAAGCAGTGGAGCGGTGTCAAGGTTATGCTAAAGCCAGTAGCGGCGGCTATCTGTCCCACCACCTCTGTCCAAAAGTCCCGCACCAAGGCGCACTCCCAGGCCAAGCGGAGAAACCCCGCTCCCGCAGCACCGCACCTAGGGCAAGTGTCCTCCCTGTCTGGCGCAATGAGCTGTAGAGATACCGGTGTCAAGTATGTGCGATGCATAAAATTGAAGCGTGTAAGCTTAAACCGTGTGTTACAAGAGACCTTACGTGTGAGACCCCCTACACGCCTACGCTGCCCGGCATCCAGTGTCTCCCCCAGGTCCGTCTCCCAGGCACTCCACGCGGGATGGGAAGGTGGCTCCGAGTCCTGACGGAGTGCGGAGTAAAGCCAGGAAATCAACCTGCGACCTCTACCACAGGTGAGGATGATGTTCAAGGTGTAAGAGGTCTTAGGCGCCTCTGGACATTGGGGCCACATCTCTTTCACCACCTCCTGCAGGCCACGGTAATGTAAATATTGTCCACCCCCTAGGGCAAAGGCCTCCACAGCCTCCTCGTAGGAGACAAACGAATCGCCCAGAAACAGGTCTGCCATGGTATCGCAGCCTGCCGACCTCCACTCTCGAAAAGACATATGCTCCTCCACGGCTACAATAGGCGCCAGTATCCAGACTGACAACTCCCTATGGAAGGGGGCCCGCCGCAGAACCCGCTCCACACATCTCTGCCAGAGTACAGCCGCATGCCGCACCACATAAGGAAGAGTCGCGTCCGCTCCTCTCCCCTTCATCAATGCCACTTGTAGCGTCTGTCCGGTGGCTCTCCCGGCCAGCAGCTGCATCTCCCACCCCTCCGCATCCGCGAACCACCTGGCTACCGGCGACAATTGTGCTGCATAATAGTATAAATCAAACCTCGGAGCCTCCAGACCACCTTCCTCCCAGCTCCGGACCAGGGTGTGTAACGCCACCCGGCTGCGACGGCCTGCCCAAAGCAGCGAAGTCAATAAGGTGTTAAGGGTGCGAAATATTCGCGGTGGGATAGGGCAGAGTGAATTTTGAAGGACATAAAGTGTCCTGGGAAGCATCACCATTTTTGCAACAGCGAGCCGACCCATAAGAGAGAGCGGTAACGTATTCCAGAAAGTTATCGAACTCTGCAGGGAGGTAAGTATCCGGCCCATGTTCCGTTCCAGCAGCTGCGAGTCTGTCCGGGCCACCTGAATACCCAGATACCGAAAAGCCTCCTGTTCCCATCGCAGTCCAAGGTCTGGAGCGCCATTCGTCGGGCCATCCCCATATCCCGCCAGCGGGAAGATCAAGGATTTGGCACGATTAATCCGCAAACCCTATATTCACTATCTTTGAACGTTTGTCGGGACTGACCATAAATCCGGAAAAATCGGCCAGTTATTTTTTCCCAACAAACACCACACATTAACCAGTTACAATATGGCACTTACTCCTTACCGGTGGCCCCCACCACCTTTAAATACCTCGTTATCTATGTATAGAGATCACAAGAGGACCAGATAGAAGGCAACGTCCAGCGGGCAATAACGGGGCGCCGTGCCAGTGGGGGGTTTTGGTCTTCTCTACCCCTATCAGAAATGGGGCGGATTGCTATCTCAAAGATGGTGATGCTGCCTCGTCTATTATACTACTTCATGAATCTGCCTGTGGTACTCCCACAATCCATTTTTAATAAACTGAACATCATACTGACTAATCTCATCTGGGGCGCGGGTCGGAGACGGATAAGCCTTCGTAAGCTACAGATGTCGACACAGAGTGGTGGCCTGGGAGTCCCAGACTTCCGAGGCTACTAACATGCTAGCCAGCTCCAGAGGCTGTCCTACTGGACTGCGGGGGTAGGAACTTACACGAGATTGGGTTTACACAGCAGAGGGCGGATCGAGGAGAGCTACACACCTTGTTATTGCCAAAGGCCCGGATCCCTTACGATTGCCCCCCCTATTGCGAACAGCCCTGCTCTGTTGGTTGAGGGCCTTGTTTTACGCGGCAACTCCATACACCGCGAATATACCCGTACTAGGCATACCTACATCACAGGGAAGACTCACATGGACTAGAACACAGGCCTGGACGGACAACAGGCTAGACGAGGTGGGAGCTTTTTTCGGTGATGGCACTTTGCTAGACCATGACTCCTTTTTGCGGGCCACGGGGGCACCGCCACGCCTTTACCTTTTACATGCCACAGTAACGCACTACATTAGAGCCACCTGGGCCCCACAGAGGACTGAACCCCCACAACACACCCTAGTACATCTTCTATACAACATGGGACCTGGAGGACATTTGGTACGCTGGTTATATACTGGAGTACGGGCACATGCAGCAATCACGCTTACCTCCCTTAAGGCACATTGGGAGGCGGACTTCGGTGGGGAGATTACAGACCACACATGAAAATGTATACTAAGCATCCCAAAAAAGTGTCGCGTAATGCACGGCTCAAATTCATACAGGCGATGGTACTACATAGATCATACCTTACACCGAAACGGATACACCGTATGTTCCCGGACTCCCCCCACTGTTGCCCCCGCTGTAAGGGAGATGAGGCGAACTTTATCAACATGATGTGGTCTTGTCCTCGACTGCAAGGTTATTAAGGATGGGGTGCGCCACTCCTTAGCCACAGTGACAACTCCCGGTTCCAGATGAAGCCCTACCCTGCCTGGTGGGTCTCCACAGGCGCTCCAAGGTTCAGAAGGTGCGGCTAAAGTTTGTGGATCTTGCCCTCATTTTGGCAATCAGGGTGCTCACTATGAGATGGAAATCTCCCAGGTGCCTGGCGGTTACGGTCTGGCAGACTGACGTGCTTCAATAGGGAAGGGCGGAGGACGCAGTTCTTCGGAGGGAGGAGGAGCAGGGACTGAGGAAGCTACACATCTCATTGGATTGGGGGGCCATGTTGATTGAGTTGGAAGCACTGGATCTATCTCCTACACAAGGTACCGCGTCTCAGTAATACGCAGAGTGCTTGTCCAATATCTGTCATTCGGCCTGAAAAATAGAGACGTTATGATCCTGCCCTGTACATGGTATCCTTTGGGAGGATGCCTATATACTTATTCCTTGCAATCATCGTGGACGCTATAGTACGACTGACCAAGAGGGGGATGGGAGGGTGGGAGGCGGGATAGGTATGGGATTTCATTAGTTGAATATATAATATGAACTACTTTGAAATGCGGATGTGATTCTGCATGCCCATTGATGGCTTGGAGACATTCTCAGTCTGAAAATAACCTTTGTCAGTCTCCTTTACCATGTAGGATATGGAAAACTAAACTACTATGTACACGGGTATTGAGAATGTTAAGATGGGAGAAAAACGAAAAAGACTATCTGAATGAATATGTTTTGGATATACATGTTGCAATGCGGTCATCAATAAAGAGTGTTAAAAAAAACCAAAGATACAGTGCAGTCTGTTCTCTCCTAGCACGGCTGCACATATGGCTGCCTAGCACCTACGCATGCACCCATGCGTCATTTTACAAGGGTGCCTGCGTTGTGGTAAGGGTAATTTTTATGCACAAAATCGATCCTTTGAAGCTATTTCCTCTTAGTATGTGTGCTGCAGTATGCACGAGTAGAAAAAAAGCAAATTTCTCCTTGTACAGCAGTTTCGGGTAGACGATTGATTTTGGAACAAACCTGTGTTTACAAGTCTTTGTAAATATTGGTTTGCATCAAAATACATGATTGGATGCGCAGTAACAGGATGCACAGGAACGCCCATGCTCTATCCACATAACACCTACCTGATGTAAGGTAACGAAGGCAGCAATATGTGCAGTGTTGTTTTACTTTTCTATTTTTTTTTTACAAAGCCACATCAATCAGGTTTTCATGGTTCTGTAAATTCCAAAATAGATTTTATTGGGTTTCCTCCTACCTTTCAAATTAACACCAATTTGTTCACTTTAGTGCCTCTAGGTCTTGAAGTTCCAGTCACATGGAGAGTCCCTCAGAGTACCATACTATCTCCTGTCATCTTCAACCTCTACATGGAGCCCCTTGGGGCTCTGCTCACCGACAACTCGAGTTGAAAGTCTCCTAAGCACCAAACATCTCAAACACGGCCTGCACCTCATCCACACTGGAATGTCCAGTGCCTACCTAAAGCTCAGCCCAACCCAACCCAACCCAACCCAACCAAGAGTTGATTCCTCTTATTTGCCAAGAACAACAAGCAATAAAAAGTGCAAACCTGACTTACTGACTTGAACCTAGATGGCTTTGAACCCCAATTTTCACAGAATGGGAAGTCACTTGGATTTACTTTGGAAACCAACCTCACCCTCAAGGAACACATTTACAGAAATTGACCACCAGGTAACAGCTCTCTCTTCTAAAGAGAGTGAAACAATCTTTTCCAGAAAGTGAATTCAAAGCTTCTGTTCAAGACCGTATATCAGTAATAATAGTTGCCCCAAAGGATCACGTCTGATCGATTGGGTAGACATCTTGTAAGCTTTAAGGCATTGAACGACACACAACTGTGGATTGTCAGGAGAGCTGGGATTGGCAATACATTTACAAAAAGTTGTTGTACGCTTGGAAATTTGGAAAGATACTCCTTCCGAAGTAATCACTTTACCTGCAACGTCGAGAGCTTTGAGATCCGAGACTCTGCGGCAGGAGATGAGACCGAGTAGTCAGTTTGGAGGCCAACTGCTTACGTGATCGAAGCGAGTTTTCTGGTCAGTCTTGTATGAATCTAAGCACCACATTTACATCCCACAGAAGACAATAATGAGGTCTCAGGGTTTTTGAGATCTGATTGTCATGCCTGACCCTGCCAACCAAAGGATGGTCTCGGATGAGTTTACTACCAGGGAATTATGACTGGTGGAAATGGCTGAGAACAATTGTTCACAGATTGATAAGCCATACCGTCCGCTGCCAGAGAAGAAAGGAAGTTCTCCACCTGAGATAAGTTTGACCCCATGAGATCAATAGCTTGTGGATCACACCAGCTGTTCCATCGAAGCCATGCCAAAGCATATCATTTATGGGTGTTGGAAGACCAAGACTGGGCTACAAACATTTTAGCCTACTGTGAAAGCCCCTGCAAGCTCCAGCATCTCTTGAAAGACACCACACCAAACAAAGAGTCCCCTGTAAAAAAGTGTGGGTTCTATGAGAGGTCAGTTAGATGTTCCTGCATCAGAGAAATCTGCACTGGCAGATTGCATGAAAGATCTATCAGAGTTGGGAACAAGGACTGAGATCGCCGTAGAGGAGTCACAAGGATCATATTTACTCTCTGATGCCTCACCTGAGCTGCCACTCGAGGAATCATGAGGAATATAGGAAAAACACTAAACTGAGACTCCAGTTCTAAAGGAAGGGATCAGTTGCTAAGGCCAGAGGGTCCAGCCTCTAAATGAAGAATTGGGGAGGTTGAACGTTCAGACAAGACACAAATACATCTAGCTGACAAGGACCTCATAGATGTTGATGCCACTTAAAGATGGGGATATAACCTCCTAAAAATAAAATCATTCAGAAACCTGGAATTCCAGTCTGCCACTGCACTGTACTGACTCGACAGATGTTCTGCAATCACTGAGATCTTGCACTGCATGCAAAAATGCCAAAATTCTTTTGCAATCTCTGCTAACATGCGGGATCTGGTGCCCCCAATTTGTTGACATAGAGACCGAATACACATTGTTGCCCTGATGACAAACGAATCCGCCACGAGTTCCAGACAATAGATATGGAGATGAAGCTCTCCCTCTGACCAACAACCACCTGTAGAGATTAACCTGCAGTGGGCTTCCCAGCCCCACCTGCTCACATCTGACTCTATCACAGTGTCCGCTGAGAATCGAAAATCGGCCTGCCATTCCAGTCCTCCATGTGAGTCAGCCACCATTCCATCTCTACCCTGGAAAGGGGAACCAAGATCGAATGGTACAGCCCTTTCCAGAGATGATGGATTTTGAACCATTAGACAGCCAGTTAATAAAGGGGACCCGAAAAGATAGCTTGACTGGAGGATGCAAGCAACCCCACGTCTCGAGCCACCTGTTTCAGAGATACCATTTTCTTGGACAGAAGAAATTTCAAATCCTTCTTGTCATCCTTGACCTTCTGAGGGAGCAATAATAATTGTGCCATCACTGAATCTATCTGGAAGCCCAGGAACTCTATCAATTGTGAATAAATCAACCTGAGACTTCTCTGAGTTCAGAAGGAAACCCAACTGCTGGAGAAGAGATATGGTCATTTCAGGTGTGACAGGAGGAGCTCTTTCTCCTGGGCGAAAATAATGAGGTCTTCAAGATAAATTATGAGACATACCCCTCGAGCTCGTAAAAAATCCACCATGGATTTCATTAACTTGATGAAACAACAAGGGGCGGAAGATATACCAAAAGGCAGAGTTGAATATTTGCACCAGGAGGTCTGCCATTGGAACTGGCGATATTGGCGTGAAGAGGACAAATTGGGATCGTGACATAGGCGTCTTTCAGGTCAGGCCTTGAGGAGGTCTCTGAGGAGGTGAAAGCCTTATATTTTAAAATTTTAAAAAGTGAAGGGGTTTTGTCCTATACTGGACCGGGTAGGACAATACAATAATATTTATACTCAAAGGACACCCGGTCACGATTGAATCCTGCTATTCTTTTATTCAAAGCAGATTACATACCCTAAATAATTAATTATTGGGTATTGATCAATTATTTGAACGTGTTAAGTTTTACCATCACTTTATACACATTTGAAGTAGTCCAAGATTTTCACATTGTCCTATATATATAAAAAATCAATTATTTACAATTTATACATAACCCAATTAAACATTTGACATATTACACAGTAAATTTCAAAAAACAAATCAGAAAGAGTACCCTAGTAACTAGTTCAATACAGTCCTAAAAACAGTTTATTCTTCCAATGTTTAAGGACTGATCTCACAGGGGCAATTATTAATTGATTCAGTATATACAATATTCTATTTATAGCCCTTTGCGAGTGTAACATGTTCATGTGACAGCCGACGCGTTTCCAACCCCGTATTCTCTTTTGACGGGATTTTCCTCAGGGCCTTTACCGGGTACCTGTGTGTACATAATTAAGGAACAATTCAATGTGGGACCTTCACCTTACTACTATTTAAATTATGTCAGTTCTTGGTAAAGCGTTACCTTATTGAAACTTGTGCATAAGAGGTTTCTTATCACTTCGAGCTCTGTAAGGGCGCCTAATTAGTTCTGTAAAAGTAAAGAAACACTCGTTGTTTCTAACTTTGCTTGGGGGACATTTATTATTCAACTGCTTCAGATTTTATGGCATGCGGACTTACTTATTCACTCTTGGTGGCGGATCCTGACATCTATGTTATTGTCGTACGAAATTCAATTCGTGGAGAGGCGGCGAAGTCTATTAATCGGTAGAAGGGGAAATGTTTCACTATTCTTACAACGAGAGACTTCAATGTGCAGCATTGTTTGATTACTTAGTACGGGGCACTTACTTAAAATTTCTTTACAACGGTTCCCGCCAAACTTTCAAATTGAAGCCATTTCATCATTGGGGCAGTTTACCAGCATTTACTGCGGTGGTCAAAAAAATAAAAATTTGTACTTATTGTATACATGCTATTGGTTTCTAACTGGTTCTATGTGTTGTTACACAAAACTTACTTGTTGTTTACTTTGCGGGAACGGGACCGCACGTTTGTTTGGTTGAAGGCGTTGCCTCGTCTGCACGGTTGTTGTGCCTAACTGCGTGCCCTGCTGTGTTAGAAGCATATTATTTAGTCTTATTCTCCTTACCCTTGGTTACAAGAGTATTTTCTTGTCGAGTTCGAGGCTTACCTATATCATGAATTTTATCGCAGCCCTTCTCTCCTTAGTGCCAACTCTCCTACTACTGTGTCGTTCGAGTGTTGAAGTTGCCGGTCATGTGACTTTTTACAAAAGTGAGGATATGTCATGTGATTTTGGGGATTGTGGATCATGTAGTCCAAATGCATGAACAGTCTTTCAGGAAGCTTTATTTATCGTCTTCAGCCTTTATTACGGAGGACTATAGGCTCAGTTACTTCAGATTTCAGACAGTTCATTAAGGCCTTCACTCACGCAGTTATATTTCAATATTAAATATGCTTCTCTCTGCAATAGTAAAGTTTCCACATTTCCTCCTCGAGGAGGTGTTTTAATGCCTGAAAGGACCGACCACCTGAAATCTTTTTCAGTGTGGTTGTTGTCTACAAAATGTTGGACCATTGGTGCCGTCATTACTTTCTGTTTTATTCTGGAGCGATGTTGGGCCAGCCTCTGAGTTATCTGTTGGTTGATTTTCCCGATGTAGATTTTGGAACACGGGCAAATAATGGCATACACAAGGTTCTTACTTTTACAGTTTGTGAATTCATTATGTGTCCATTTGATGGTATTATGTTCAAAGATGTTGCCCTCGATGGTGTTTGCGCAAGATACGCAGGTGCCACATTTATGGTGACCTTGCACCGGACTTAAATTCCATAATTTGCGCAAGTCGGTTTTGGCTTTAGAGGTTCCTAAGTCCGCCCTGATTATCTGTTGTCCAATACTTTTGTTTTTCTAGAGCGCAAACAAAGGTTTGGCGAACGGTGTTTCAAGATTGGCCAACATATGGCAGTTGTTTAGAATGATTGATTTAAACTTGTTTGTGTGGGGGCCATACTTAGAAACACAAACCAGTTGTTCAAGGGGTTTCTTGTCTCTTTTAATTAGCAATTCCTCCCTGGGGGTAAACCATGCCCGTTTTGTGGCATGTTTCAACATTTTTTTAGGATAGCCTCTTGCTCTTAGCTGCTCACAAAATATTTCTGCATGTGTCAGATAATCTTCTTTTCTCGAACAATTATGTTGTATTCTTAGTAATTGGCTGTATGGTAGATTTGCCTTTAGGCTTTGGGGATGAAAACTCCGATAGTGGAGAACGGTGTTTTTGTCTATTTTTTTACGATAAAGTATGGTGACCAACTTTTCATTCTGTGGAAAAACTTCAACGTCTAGAAATGTCAAGCGTGTTCGGTTATACGAGATGCTGAATTTGATGTCTGGATGCCTTGTGATGAGCCATTCGTTGAAACGGACCAGATCTTCCTCGGTACCGTTCCAATGGCACCAGACATCATCTATATAGCGGTACCACTTAATGATGTGTTCACAGTAAGGGTTGTTTTGATAAATGAACCGTTACTCATACAGCGCCATGAAGAGGACCGCCATCTCTGGAGCATAAGGACACCCCATGGCGGTCCCCTTCACCTGCACGTAGAACGTGCCCATAAATCGAAAATAGTTCCGTTTCAATGCTATACCAGCCAACTCAATTATGAATTTTGTGGGCACTTGGTGTGGCTACGGCCTAGTTCCAAAAATAATTCGATGGCTTCTAAGCCTTCTTCTTGGGGAATCTGGGTGTATAGGGAAGTGACGTCAAATGACACCATTAGTTCACAGTTTTTTATCAAATTATACATTCTCAATTTTGGTGATGAAATCTGCAGATTTCATCACCAAAATTGAATTGAAAATTGAGAATGTATCTCAATGTATCAATTGAGAATTGAAAATTGAGAATGTATAATTTGATAATATAGATGTCAGGATCCGCCACCAAGAGTGAATAAGTAAGTCCGCATGCGATAAAATCTGAAGCAGTTGAATAATAAATGTCCCCCACGCAAAGTTAGAAACAACGAGTGTTTCTTTACTTTTACAGAACTAATTAGGCGCCCTTACAGAGCTCGAAGTGATAAGAAACCTCTTATGCACAAGTTTCAATAAGGTAACACTTTACCAAGAACTGACATAATTTAAACAGTAGTAAAGTGAAGGTCCCACATTGAATTGTTCCTTAATTATGTACACACAGGTACCCGGTAAAGGCCCTGAGGAAAATCCCGTCAAAAGAGTATACGGGGTTGGAAACGCGTCGGCTGTCACATGAACCTCTTACACTCGCAAAGGGCTATAACTAGAATATTGTATATACTGAATCAATTAATAATTGCCCCTGTGAGATCAGTCCTTAAACATTGGAAGAATAAACTGTTTTTTAGGACTGTATTGAATTAGTTACTAGGGTACTCTTTATGATTTGATTTTTGATTTTTAGAAATTTACTGTGTAATATGTCAAATGTTTAATTGGGTTATGTATAAATTGTAAATAATTGTGTGTAATGAATTGATTTTTTATATATGTATGACAATGTGAAAATCTTGGACTACTTCAAATGTGTATAAAGTGATGGTAAAACTTAACACGTTCAAATAATTGATCAATACCCAATAATTAATTATTTAGGGTATGTAATCTGCTTTGAATAAAAGAATAGCAGGATTCAATTGTGACCGGATGTCCTTTGAGTATAAATATTATATTTTAAAATGGCAGTAACAAACTCAGTTGTTGAATTCTCAGAATTTAAGCACCAACCTGTGACCTCCCCCTCGCGTGAGAACCAAGAAGATGGTACTGTAAAAAACTCTTTGGATGTTGGGACACGAGGAAAAGTGCACATTTGGCCAAAAACTCAATCTTCTCAACTGTGACCACCTGGTTGGGATGGAAAAAGACAGAGGGTGTGGAGGGACCCACTGAGACAGGGTCCCACACAATTCTAACTGATAACCCCACACAGTCTAGAGGACCCAGCCATCCTGAGTTATCAGAGCCCAATTGTGAGAGATGATACCGATCTGATCCCCCAGTGATACCTGAGAGGTATAAATCAGGCTCACCTGCAATTCACAGCTGTGTTTCATCGTGCGATCCACATCGGGAGCTGCCCCTCCCATACCTGGCCTTGAGGGAGCTGGAGGGGTAAAAGGTACTGCCACTGCTGTAATCCTGCTAGGAGCTGTTCCGGCAGTCACCAAACTCATGTTGGAGGACCCTGAGGACGGCATGGCCGTGCGAGCACCCTCAGAAACGCCCAAGCTTGGGCAAAAAAGTTGGAATGAAAGGCACTTTTAATGGGGGATTAGGCTTTGTCTAAGGTTGTAAAAGTATTTACAAATTTGCCCAGGTCCTTCATGAAAGACTCAGCAAATAGGAGGACATTGGCGACAGGCCCAGCTTCCGCAGAAGCTAATTCCGAAAATGTTGGGTCTGTGCCTATAAGGATTAATTTCCTGTGCTCCGCAGATATGGCATAGTTAGCATTGCCCACCTGACAAATGGTGTGCGGAGCCCACCAACCAGGATCTATGAATCAATAGCGTTCCCTGTTTCCTTAGCATCAATCACTATCTCAAGGATCTTTACCAGTCGTCCAGTAACATTCAGCAAGTGATCTTGGCAAGAACAGCAGGCTCTTTCAATGCCTTTTTTAGTGCCTTTGAAGACCTTTTTAAGAAATGCATCCATATTGTTATCAACTTCCGGCGTGTCGGAGAGTTTGTCTTCCAAGGTTGGGAGGAGGCATTCTGACTGGTGCCTAGCCCGCACCTCCTAGTCAAAACACTTGCGTAGGTGGGCATGCATTTATGCTGCGACTTAGTGTCATGGGGTCCAGTTGTTAGATATGGGATGAACAATGCCCTCTGGTTCAAAGTCAAAGAGATATGACTCAGACAAATCCTGTGTGAAGGCAGTACGACTCTTGGCTGGGGCGGGTCAGTCGTCCTGGAGAGAAGGGACAGCCTGAGTTTTTTCATCCTAGAGAAGAGGACTAGATAGAGGGTTAGAAGGGGGTTCAGACCCGGTAGGGGTGTTGTAAATGTGTTCCATAAAAAATAATTTATTTATTTTATTTTGAGAGTTTAATATAGCACTGGCTAGACCCGGAAGTATCAGAGCGCTTTACATAAGGTTCCACAGAAATTACAAAATTACATCAGTTACACTTTACATCAGTTACTAGAAAAACATTTCAAGAGTGTAGAAGACGAAATAAACGGAGCTTAGAAGGGTAAGGGAGTGGGGTAAAGGGGTAGGAGTTAGATATGATGGAGAGACAAAGGAAAGTCTGCCCAAAGTCAGGCTGGGTAGGTGACGGCCGAGGGGGAAGTCCACAGCCCATCTCCTCTTTAGCTATCAGGTAGCTCCACCAAGCATCAGCCAAACAGCTAGGGCTCAACGGGAAAACAATTAAAGAGCAGAGATGAGGGATAAAAGGGGGTGGATTAAAGGGGTAGGAGGGAGAATACAACAGAGAGACAAAGTAAGTTCTGTCCAAAGACAGGCTGGGTAGGTGACGGCTGACGGGGTAGTCCACAGCCCATCTCCTCTTTAGCAATCAAGTAGCTCCAACGGCATCGGTCAAAAAGCTAGGTCTCCACGGTCAGAGATAGCTTCACAGAATCCGTATCCTGAAGAGTGGCCGGATGGGGGATGTTTTCGAGGACTGCCGATGTCTGTTTTTTCTAAGAGTAGTAGCACAACGTGGTAGGGACCACTGTGGCTGGGCCCCTCTTATCTCTGGGGGTCCCCTCTTTGTGCTGCAAGGAAAGGACGCGTCCGTAGAGAGTTGTCCCTGATATGTGCTCAGGTCCTTCTAAGCATCTGAAATGGTGGGTCTCCTCGAGAGGACTCATAGCGGCCATCTTAGGGTCAGGCATGTGCTGGGTATTTCCATGTCTCACTGTGCCTGGGCCATCTGTTCCTCGTCTCAGGCCCTGTCAAGGTGCTTCAATGACTCTCTCCAGTCTCCCCCCCTGCTGCAGGGGAGCCACCTGCGTGATCTCTCGTTAGGGTGGTCCTGGCCGCCATTTTGAAGTCAGGCAGGCCGAGGCAGGAGCTTTCCCCCCTCTCGGTGGTCGCTTTCCTTGCCCCCCTTCACTTGGCTGGCAGAAGCCCATAGGTGACGTGACCCGAGGAGCCACAACAGTTTACTCACCACCTCGGGTTGCTTTCCCACGTGTTCGGTAGGCCCTCCGGTGGTCGCGTCTCCCGCAGCACTTTTCGCTGCACTTGCTCACCAGAACACCTCTTTCACTGCTCCCGGCCGCATCCACCACCTCATGCCTCCTCAGCACTCAGTTGCGGCACTATTCCCAGGCTCTCGGACAGTTTTGGCGGTCCCAGCCGACCAGCGCCATCTTAGGTTGCGGCGTGCAATCCAACTTATCGGCTGTTTGCACCGAATTGGGAAATGCGAGCAAAAGCATCTGTCTGGGGTAGCTTAGCCCTTGTGTTTAAGGGGGTTCCCAGGAGGGACCTGGAGAGGGTTAAAATAGGTGGGGCTGGCTAAACTTCTCTCATTCTACCGGAGAGCCCCGTGACGGAGTTAACGCGCTGAGTAAAAGGTATGTAGATAGAACGGGGGGTTATCTGAATTAATGTAATTATGGTGTTAGAGGAAACATTATATGTTGTGATAGTAAAACCCAAACTCCCTTTGGTTGCATTTCAGCGGTATAACAGTGAAGTGAAGCCAGAAAAAACAACCTGCTGTACATCTACGATTTTATAATTGAAAAATAAACGTGGGAAGCCCTTTGTCAGACCAGGTAATAACTTAGAAATATATTAGAAGGGGATAATACTATGGACTACTGTATTTTGAGTAGAGAGATAATATGGTAGCAACATCCTTTCTGTCTTTCACAGAACTTTTTGGTAACTTTGGAAAAAACAGGAAACAGAAGTGAAGCGCATGGCTGATTTTTAAACAAGACGAGCATAAGTACGTTTTGACATCATAAACACAAGTCAATTACAAACTAGAGGTAAATTAAATGGTAATAAAATGGGAATGGTGGTTTAATACTTAATGCGTAACGCTGCAAGGGTACCATTTGCATTAATCTACTCAATTTGGAACATCCCCTGCAGATTGTTACACTGCACCGAACTAACCAGACGAAATATAGGATTCTGAAAAAACAGGGATCACGATTGGTTCCCAGGTTAAAAACAAAGGTGAGACATGAAATGTGGGGTTTAAAAAGAGGATAGTTTGTAAAGAGTTGGATAAAAAATAAATGAGAGGAATACCATAGGTAGGAGTCTTGCCACAAATTACAGGGAGATATGAGAGCCCCGATAAAAACTGGGTGGAGAATATGTACCTATCAATGAGATTAATGAGATTAGGGAATCCATATATGTAATAAACAGTTGTATAAATCGCTATAGTAAATGCCAACATTGAATACTATAATGCGGTAACATGTCCCTGTAAGATATGTACTCTGTTAGAGGGTATCATCCAAATGGAGCAGGTGAGGGGCTGCATTAATATGAAGGGTTCCATCTAACACAATATTGAGAATAAGATGGTAATCATATAGTGTACTCAGAAATATGTATAGGCACACATCTCTCTTGGGGAAGAGAAAGGAATGAAGTAACTTGTAATGTAAAAAGAAAAATTTTCAGACAATATGATCATTGATGTTGGATTTGTTAATGTTTAAGGGAGAAGATACACAGCAGTCCCTGAAATTATTAAGACAACGAAAAATGTTATGTCTTGACAAAGATGGAAAATATTTTGTGATCACCATCGAAACGCGTTGACGCTTTCTTTTATGCACAATTGAAAGACTGATACGTAAATAGTGAAATACTGATGCAGACAATGTATTGACTGATGTATCTAGAAGCCAAAGTGAACGTATTTGACAATAATAACGTCTTACATGTCGTGTTGTCTTTATTATGCTGGTCATAATTGTTTTTTTTGTGTGTATCGAAGTAGGAAGTTAAATGAACTGTATGAATTTCTTATGAATTTTTTGTGTGGGATTTCATCCTGGTTATAGCATTGTTTTAATTGTAATCAAAACATTTTTTAACTGATGTATAATGTACTATGAGCTTTGAAAAAAATGTGTCTGTGACAATAAAGTGTACTGTTTTAATTGGAATATAACAGTTTAGTAGGTGTATCATTGTATGCCAGTGCTACGATACAGTGGGTCAAGGGAAAAACGTGCTTCTGTTGGTCTTAAGTACCTCATTTTCCTTGTCTAGTTTAAGGGGTCACTCTCTATTTGTCACTCTCCTTTCTATAGCTCCCTTGGCCAAGAGAGTAGAAACTTCCTGGCAGAGAAGTGCCCAATGATACTCCGACATGCGATCGAAAGACAGTGGCATGGAAGGAGGGGTAGTCTTGAAGGGGGGGGGGGAGGGGAGAGTATCCCCTTCGGACTATCTGCAAAACCCACCTGTCCGACGTCATGGTGTGCCAGTGGAGGAGGTGATGGCGAATCCTGCTGTCCATTGGCATTTGATGGCTCTGAAAGGTCAGACTAGGAAGGTTTGGAGGCAGCTGCAGGGGTGGGAGGGTGGACTGTCCCGCCTGCTGGTCCCCAGACCCAAAACGCTGGGTCCCCCGGGCACACAGACTGGATGGCTTGCGAAACAGGTGGATGGGTTGGACTGGATGTGTTGGGGTGCCCCTTCGGTAGCCACGAAAGGGGCGACAAGCAGACTGAGGTGGACGAGTCGCCGCTGCGAGGCCCAAGGATCTGGCAGTAGCTTGAGAAGCCTTAAAGCGCTCCAGTGAAGAGTTTGCCTTGTCACCAAAAAGGCAACGGCCATCAAAGGGCATGCCCTGCAAGGTTGCCTGGACATTCCCGGAAAAGCCAGACTTCTTTAACCAGGCATAGCGCCGAAGGGCTACCGATGTGACAATTGTTCTGCCTAGTGAATCTGTGGTATCCAGTCTACATCGAATCATGAATTTGGCTGGGTCTGTCCCATCCGTCACTGCCTGGGCAAGAATGGCTCGCGCCTCCTCCAGGCACTGAGGCAGCACCTGCGCAACGTATCCCAGATGGTATAGGGGTATCGGACAAAGAGGCATGTGGTATTCACGGACCAGAATCCCAAGCTGGAGGAAGAAAACATGCGCTTCTCAAGGTGATCCAGTGTCTTTGATTCCCTATCTGGGGGAGTAGAAGGGAATGTGCCCTTAAGAGGGTGAGGCTTGCACTACCAAGCTCTCTGGGGAAGGGTGTTGGGTAAGGAACACTGGGTCGCCCGGAGCCAAGCAATGGCGGCGGGTGATCATCTGTTCCACAGGAGCCCCTGTGCTGGGCTTGGACCAGGTGCCCAGAAGGACGTCAGTGAATCGCTAAATGAGGTTGCCGCCGGTCGAAGCACCTCCGTCAGGAGATTAGTCCTGACTGCCACAGAAGGGATCTCCAGGTCCAGGGCCTCCGCTGCCCTTCTCACCACCACTTTTTGAAAACAACAAGGGAACCCAAAGAAGACGGCACCCGCGATTGAGCAGTACTGCATCCTTACTACCGGTTATCGTACCGGACTATCTTGAACGTCCCTATATTCCAGATTATGGTCCGCCTGATGTTATTTGACTGACCAAACTGTGGCCCTTCTTCAGTCTTACACAAGCACATTGTTACCGGAATTGAATCCAAGCTGACCCCAACAGGTCACAGCAACAGCCCGCCCGGAAATTCCTGTGATCGGGTACACAATAAGCCTTGAACCCCTTGGCTTCCCTCTTGGCAAATGAGGCTGCTTTACTATTAGGCATACATTAAATGTCCTGATGAGATCCGTAGAATGTGTTAAACGGATCGAAACGCCGTCGACAACTATGAGCATCTTACACACATGGAATGATGTATTTGCCCTTTAAAAGTGTGAAGGTGTCAATATTGTTCTGTTTTATAATCAAAACTGTGCGATTAACAAGTTTACAAAACGTTAAGCTCTTGCCTAAGCCCTTTTGTCTGTTCCATTTAATTGTTCCCTGTCCTGATATTTCTTGTGTGATTGACTGGGTACAGGCTTGTGCCCTGTCTTGTATATTGTGTGTTATTCATGTTTTACATTGACTGAAAGTAAATATCAAGATCTCTGCCCGGCTGGGCATGTCGCTTTCAAATATAGCAACGACTTTGTCTATATTTATTGATTAAGCATTATTATTTGTAAGGGACCACTGTTGCATTAATAATATTGACTTCTCACCACCGCAGCATAAGAAGCTCCCTCCTCCGTAGCCACGGTAGGGGGAGAAAGCATGCCAAGGTCAGGAGAGGAGTCCAGACCACTGGCGTCACCCAGGTCCTCACTCCAGCTCTTCTAGCTGGTCTGCTAAAGGGTCAGAAGACCCCTTCCAAAACTCATCACCACCTTCTGGGTAAAAAGGAACCACCAGGGATAAAGAGGGAAACAAAAGTACCCTCCGGTGTCGGCCAAAGTCGATCCAGCTCCTGGTCTGTCTCGGGGATGGGGATGGGGATGGCGTTGGCAGGGGTACAGCTGGCGCCAGGGGTGTTGTCACAGGGATCGGCACCAGGGAAGGTCGAGTAAGGTCGACCGGCATCAATCCGGATCCAGTCCTGGATCCTCTGGGGTCTTCTGAAGCCGGGGGCAGAGAAAGCCGGCTTCGAAGGCCCAGAATTCCAGATCAGCTTCGCGGGGCCCCAAGGGACGCCAGTAGAGTCGGGCTGCCCAAAGATGGAGTGGAGAGCTTTGTAAAATGCATGAAGCAGGGCAGGGGACGCTCCGGCTCCCGGAAAGAGAGGGAGGTGTGGAGTCATCCCAGAAGAAGGCACTGAAGACAGAGCCTTTGAGCGATGACCTCCATGTCCTGCAATGCCTCAGCCGATGGACGGGGAGAAGGCGAAGAGCGATGCTGCTTCTTTGCCTTCTTCTTGTGCTTCGACTTACCCAAAGACTTGGATGACTTAGAGTGCGTCGAGGGGTGGGGGCTCCGTGACCAATCTCAAGACCTTCCTCTCGATCGGGACCTGGAATGACACAGACCTGACTGCCAGTCATCCAAAAGCTTTTGGGACTGCTCCCGCAAAGATTTGGGATTCATGGCTGACAGTCGGAGCATGACTCTGAGTCGTGGTCATGCTCCAGGCACCACAGGCACACGAGGTGAGGGTCAGTCACAGACATCAGTTTATGACAGGCCTCACAGGGCTTGAAGCCGGTTTGACATTGGGACATCCCTCGCGCACCAGGAGTCGAAGACTCAAAAAAGAAGTCGACAGAAGTTAAAAAAAAAGCGGAGTCAGGAAGTGAATAAAGGAGTAGCTCTCTCCGGATTTGTGCTAGGCTGGTGCGGAAAAAGAAAGAATGGGCGTCAGCTAGCAGGGGCGGCGTCTAAATAGATACTGCAACTTCATGCCAGCGAACACAGAGCCGACAATGGACACAGCGTCGACTGACACCACCTACCGACACGCAGGGGTACTGCTAAGATAAAATTCTCCAGATCCAGTGTGACGCCTGGGGGTAATTCTAAGGTAAGGAATCTTTAACAATCAGTCTCTTTCTGATATAACATTGTAGACTTCGGGAGGAAGGTTGAATGCTATCAACTGCTACTGCTCAATCTCCATGCAAGAAGGCGTAGAGTTCACAGATTCGGGTGGAGGACCCTCCCCTGCTTTTAAAACAGAAGATCCTCCCTACGGGGCAGTCTGATTGGAGGATCAATGCTCAGTTGGAGAAACTAGGGATACCAGACTGTCCATGCCCAGTCCGGAGCCACCAGAATGACTAGAGCCCGGTGGTTCCTGATCTTCTTGAGAACTCTGGGCAGGAGTGGTATGGGTGCAAATATGTACAGGAGGCCTGAGCTCCACTCAAGATGAAAAGCATCTCTGAGCGAGACCGCCTTCGAAACCCTAGCACCCAAAATTTCTTGCGTGCATTTTCAGTGGAGGCAAATCAATGCGACCAAGACCCACTGCTGAAAGAGACCTTGCACTACCTCCGGATGGCAACGCCATTCTTGATCAGCTAGACATCGATAGTTGAGTTTGTCTGCCCTGGCATTCAGCAAACCTGTCAGGTGTTGAACCATCAGGGATATGCCCTGCTGTTCCAGCCAAGTCCAGAGACACAGGGCCTCTTGACAAAGGGTTCACAACCCCACCCTGCCCTGCTTGTTGCAGTACCAAATGCCAGCAGTGGTGTCCTTGAACACTTGTACTAGCTTCACCTTGATGTAAGGAAGGAATATTTTAAATATCAAACAAATTGCATGTAGCTCCAGTAAAATGATGTGTAGCCTGGATTCCGCTTGAGACCAGAGTCCTCTGATCTCCACCTCTCCCAGATGGCTGTCCCATCCCAGAAGTGAACCATCTTTTACTATTGTCAGATCTCATTGGGGAAGAGAGAGGTCTGCCTGTGACCCAAATGAGATTTGTCAGCCACCACTGTAATTCCTGTGCAGTTCCCTCCGAGATCTGGAACATGACAGAGATTCCCTGATGCTGCGCCCACTGGAACTTCAGGTCCCACTACAGAGCCTGCATATGTCACTGGAACTTCAGGTCCTACTACAGAGCCTGCATATGCCATCAGGCATATGTCACTAACAGGAGGCCATGAGGCCCAGTAGCCTCAGATTCATTCTCACTGAAATCCAGATAGAGGCTGAAACATCGGTATCATAGCCTGAATATCCTGGATTTGCCGATCTGGAGGATAGGCCCGAAACTGCACTTTGTCCAGAATTGCTCTGAAAAAAGTGAACGTCTGAGAGGGAGTCAGGTGTGACTTTAGCACATTGATAGTGAACACCAGCAAATGCAGGCGGTCCACCATAATTTGGAGACAGCCTGCGACAAGCCCACTTTTAAGAGCCAGTCATCAAGATAGGGGAAAACAACAGCCAGTCGTCAAGATAGGGGAAAACTGACACCCCTAATCTGCGCAGGTGAGCTGCGACCACAGCCATCACCTTTGTGAACATCCGGGGGCACAGATAGGTCCAAAAGGGAGCATGGTAAACTGAAAATGCTTGTGGCCTACCATAAACTGCAGGTAGCACTGACAGCACTGATGAGCAGACAGGCCGGGAATGTGGAAACAAGGGTTCTGCAAGTCCAACACTACCAACCAGTCTCTCAGGTCCAGGGCAGATAAGACCTGGGCTAATGTAAGCACCTTGAACTTTTCCTTTTTGGAAAAGTAGTTCAGGACTCCTAGATCTAGGATAGGACAAAGGCCCTTGTCCTTTTTCGGAAGCAGAAAGTAGCTAGAATAACAACCATTGCCTACTTCTGGTACCAGAACCCTCTCCATGGCTGCCTTGGCGAATAGAGTCATGACTTCCTCCTGAAGTAAAATGAGATGATCCTCCATCAACCAGTTGTAAGATGGAGGTATGGAGGGGGTAGACTCAACGGGGAGGGAGTAGCCCCTTAGACTATCTGGAGGATCCACCTGTCTGATGTGATGGTCTGCCAGTGGAGGAGGGGATGGCTGATCTTGCCACCAACTGGATGTCCATGATCTAGAAGGGCAACACTGGGAGGGTTTGGAGGCTGAGGCTGCCGGATGTGGTGGACTGACCTGACCTCTGGCCAACTGACCCATTCGGGCGGAACAAGCCACGCCCTCAGCAACACAGAGGTTGTGGAACGTGCATAGTCTTGTGGTGGGAGAGGGCTGGCGCAGCTGAAAACCCTTTCCGTAACCACAAAAGGCGAACTGTTTATGTGTGGCCACTAAGAGGACCAAGGACTTGGCTGTAGCCTCTGAGTCGTTAAAGCGCTCCACTCCTATTTATTAGAGAGAAGAGACTCAAATAGGGAAATCTGTCTAAAGCATTGGAGAGTAGAGGCCTGGGCTATAGGGACCATGCATTGACCCAATCTTCAGAATCTACTTTTATGCTCCTTTAGTGTACTCTCTTGTCGGATGAACATTCCACAAGCATGGAGGGAGGGGGAACGGCCACATAAATTATTTTCAAAATGCATTTATTCGTTTCAGGAGCAAATGGCAAATGTTTGTGCCTTTCAAGGGCCGGTGTTCATTCATACAATTATGGATGACCTAGTTAAGCCCTGAGGAAGGACTTTATGGACTATATCCATGGGCATGGTTTCTTCATCCACTAAAGATACATAATTTGATACACTAGTAGTCAGTATTCTGTAATTGATATTCAGGTAGGCCGGCGGGTAACATATGGTAGTACACACTGCAGGGCAACCATTGTTGTTGTTTGAAAGCACCATCAATGTACCTTGTCTCACCAAGTTACTAACTGCTAATGATGCTTCAGTCAGGCACATATTCCATAGGACATAATGGAGTTTTAAAATGCTTTTTTTTCATTGCATGATTTCACATATGTTAGTTTGAACACCAGCAGCTCTGGTAAGTACTACATTTCTGTCTGGCCTGTAGACCTGGTAAAGATTGCTTTTTGTGATCCAAATAAACTTTACCCTCCAGATCCCCTTCAAGGTGATTAAGGGCACTGTACCTAGCAACATGTTGCACTCAATAAAGCGCAAATCCTGGCGGCATGCTTGTTTCGATTTTTTGTAGAGGGAAGTTTTGTACTACCACTTTTTAATCTGCCTTGTGGATTTTTTTCAATCAGTTTGACAGTTCATTATCAGTGAAATTAGATGCTTAAAGACCCCATGGGGGACCGCATGCAGAGTTTCATTTGCTTTTCTATCATTCAGGACCATTTCTTAATGGAATGCAGGCAGTTAACACTGTTTACTTTTGATTGTCAAGAATATCAATTATCTTTTCATGTGATGCTTAACAGGCAAAATCGCACAATTCCTTAATATCAGAACATCAAAAGCCCCGATACAAACACAAATTCTTACATAGCACATTAGACAGAACTCTTTACAAGCAAACAACACAACCCCAACATGAGATATATAGCTGAGTTTCAATGTTCGTACAACAAATTGATCACTGAGAATTATCACACACCACTATCAACAGCACACATTAAGATAGCCTGAATAGAGAACTAATTGCCTATTAAGGCATTAAACAGTACTTTTTTTTATCATTGGCTGCTCACCCACACGCACACCAGCTGAACAACGAGAGCCCAATAAGAACTTTGGAAATTCATCAGCAATTTAGTGAAGCCTTCTGGACTCACCCAGCAAAAAACCTTTGAGGATTTTGATGGGATTTCCCAACATCTGTCTGCACAAGAAGTGACATCACTACAGTTCCCATCGTTCATCTGCACAGGAAGTGACATCTCTGACTTCCTGTAAAAACCTTCTTTAAAAGAAGAAGCCAACTAGAGGACTTTATTTCCCATCATCCTTCTGCACAGGAAGAGACGTCACTGCATTTCCCATCTTCCTTCAGCGTAGGAAGTGACATCACGTGATTTTCCTCTAAAACCATCTTTTAAAGAAAAAGCCAAGCAAGAGGACTTCATTTCCTGTCATGCATCTCCATGGTGAATTATATCACCAGATTTCCCATCATCCATCTGCACAGGAAGCAACATCTCTGGTTCCTGCAAAAAAATTTCTTTAACACAAGAGCTTCATTTCCCATCATTCATCTGCACACCATCGATGGCCCCCTGTGCATCTGTCCCCTCCCAGCACCTACTTAATAGCAGCTACAGTGGGTACACACTTACTGCTAACATGCCAAAGGTGTGCCATAGTCAAGCATGTCTGCACCAGGCCATGCCGGGACCACCCCCAGCCACAGGAACCCTGGTCCCCCCCACCTACCAGTCTCACACAACCTAAACCCACCATTCCCCTCAACAGCACCAACCACCCCTCTTGCTCACATGTACACAAACCAACCACCTGCTCACACTCAGAGACCATCCAACATTTACACAACACACCACACTTGCATGTCTGCTCCTCAACAACTCCCAAATACACCATGGAAATATGGGGCCTACTGCACAACCATGCTTCAGGCCTGCTCTTACTTACAGAAACATAGCTAAACCCAAGCTCTGCACTGGACATCGCTATAACCATCTCAGCCAGCTATAAGATCGCCAGGCAAGACCTCCAGGACGAGCCTGGAGGCAGAGTCATCATCATATTTAAAAATCCCATCAGCTGCACCACCTACACATATTCACCCACCAACTGCATGAAATTCCTCACGTTCAAGAAACACATCACAGCCAACTTCTCCTTGTCCAGAAACATTGTATACAGACTACTAGGACCCACACCAATTTCACCAGCAACATTATGGGCTTTGCCGCATGACTCATCATCAATGCCAGTACCTTCATCCGCCTCTGAGACCTTAACTTTGACCTAGAAGACTGCACCAACCTAAAGTCTACAGCCCTTGTAGAAAACTTCAGAATCCTCGACTTCACCTAGCATGTTATTGAACCCACCCACACAGCCGGAACCCTATTGGACCCAATTTTCTCCTCACTCAGCAACATCACAATTGACAAGACACCAACTATGACTTGGACAGACCATGCCCCATCATCTTTAGCATCCGGCACAAACAGCTGCAAGGAATTCTAAACCAATATCAAAGATTTCACTGCGCCTTCTGCTGCCACCAGCAGCATCACCCCCTAACAAGACCTTTGCAACAAGCACTCAGAATTCTTCTGTAATAATATCACCTCCACATACGACAACTTTGACACTCCATCGGACCCCATCACCATCGTAACTCAACTTTCCATGAAAGTCGAAGAATGGTCCCTGACCTTGTGCCACCGCCACCGAAATTGCGGCACCAATGAAGACCATCCACTCCAATCGTGAGCCACATCTGACCACTTGCCAGCACAAGTTCACCAAAAGACTCCTACCGATCAGTGAAGCACTAACACCCACCCTCAATGCTTCAATCAACTCAGCAATATTCCTAGACACTCAAGTACACACCACGCCCTTGCTCAAGAAAGAATCTGCTAACCCAGCAACACTCTCTAACTAGAGACACATCTCCCTGATACTATACCCAGCGAAGATCTTATGGAAACTAATCAACCAACCTCTCAGTGATCACTTCAGCGACCACCAGCTCTTCAACACCATAAAGTCCAGATTTAGGCCCAATCACAGTACAGACACAATACTCATCGTTGCCACAGCGAATGATCCTAAGCAGAGGAGACACAGCAGCCCTCATTCTACTGTGCCTCTTTACAGCATTGGACACGGTTTCACACCCCATCCTCATTAGATGCCTGCATGGAATTTGTATCCAAAGGCCCCTTTCTTTGCTGGTTTTGCTCCTTCTTAACAGATAGAACAGAAGTTGAAAGCCAGGCACCTTACACCTCAGAAGCCTGCAAATTTATCTACACAGTGCATCAAGGTTCATCGCTCAGCCTTCAACGCATACTTGGTCCCTGTGGCCAGCGTCATCTGTGCATAGGATATCAACATCTTCTCCTAGGCAGCCAACACACACCCTGAAGATGCTGAGGAAGATCTTCAAATGGCGCCCAACACCAAACAAGCAATCACTCATGCCTAGTCACAAACTAGTTGGACTGCAGAAACACCCAGTATGCTGGAATCACCAAGCAACTCATCAGAAGACTACAAACCATCAAGAACCTGGCCAGCCAGAATCATTCTCAACCTATCAGACATAATTCAAATCACACCACAACTCCAGGATGTTCCCTGGCTCCTGATACATGAATGTATTGATTTCAAACTCTTCACATACATTCGAGGCACTATACAACTTAAGTTCCAACTACTAAACAACTCCTTCCACTAATCACCCAGACACCTTCGCTCTGCAGGACTCTTACTCGCGCACATCCCACGAATACATAGAACCTGATCAGGAGGATGGGCGTTCTCTTACATCAATCCTAATATGTGAAACAACGTCCCACTTCACATCAGAGCCTCCTTTTCGGTACTTCAATTCTGTAAGATGCTGAAGACATTGCTTTTCAATTAACCAACCTACCCTAAGTAGGGGTAGGCAAACACACTTGCTCAGCACCAGGATACCCTTGCGGATGATAATGTCCTTTACAAATATACATAACAATAATGCAATGCATTGAGACTGATATTCCCGCCCACAAAACAAAATCAGTCTCTGGTTGGCGATGTAGATGTTTGTAATAGCATTCCCAAAACTACTGGAAGGTTCTGTGATGTCATACTAATCCTAGTGATAATTAACAATAAGAATATGGCATTAAAACAAATTTAAGTCCAGCAGGATCAACTAAGCCTTTCAATCAAATGAGAATGATACACTAAGTAAGGTTATATTGAATAATTGAAACACCTGTTTTGTACAGTGTAGAGAAATAGCACACCAGTGAAGTAAAATGACATATGAATGGCAAGTTCTTACTATTATGTGTGGTAAATGTGTATGTCTTGCTGTGATGTCTTAATGGTATCACATTTTAATATTCAAATTATAACTAATGTTTCAGATATTAACAGCGTACACCAGAAACTGTAACCATTATTACAAATAATCAATTCAATTTAATTGTTTCCATAAGTTTGTTACCAAGTATACTTACTCGGCATTCACTAATTCACCAGTTTCTCTCTTTCCAAATCTCCAAGGTGGATAATAATTGATAGAAACATACTGAATGTGACTAAATGTAACCTCAACTTGATTGATATATTCAAACTTCCTGCTGAAGCTGAAACAATAAATAAACATTACATATGTTAAGCTATCTGTGATACACTGAGCCCATGCCGTAATGGTTTGCAAAAACATTTTGAATTATATTTTATAAAAGAATATTGTAAATGGAAAATACAGCAAAGAGAAGATTGCGTGATTATTTTACTTCTACTTTTTGCAGAAATGGGAAAACAGCAAATTCTATTTGGTCTGTAGTTAAGGAAGAATAAAACTCATACAATAAAATGGTTAATTGTCTTCTTAACCACTCCAATTTAAAATGTGTCAGTCAAATGACATCAATCAATGACATCGTAAACAGGAATAATTCTTTGATTACTTACTTTTAATCTCAGTGGTGATCTGTTTACTTCACTACATCTTCCTCATCTCTATCCATACATCATGAGGTGAGTTCATACACCTAAAAACTGACACATCTCTGCCGACCGAAACTCTTATAATGAAGATCCTCTAGTCAGACATGGACAAATGTCAGTTAAGACATCTAAGAAGAAGCTCCCTACCAGCACATAAGTATCTCACTGTATTCTCTTCTGACACATTAGTCCCTCCTGCTGCTACTTCCATTAAAGACAAACCCGCTTACGAACTAGCAATTGGATGAGCTGTTGCAGCCCCTAAAAGTAGGAGTCAAAAACACAGATGGTAATTACTCACTAGAGCCTCTGTAAGAAAAGGAAGAGTCAAACTGGGCCAAAGGTAAGTTGAGAGGAGAGGAACGATAGAGGGATGCATGTTACATTATTGAATGACAAAATATCATTCTGCAATAATATTGCATTGTTGAGCATACTGAATACCACAATATTGCGAAGGTAAGTGTACATACTTAAGAATAGATTATTATTCTTAACTCTAAACGTATACACCTTAAAAAATATATATTTTTTGAAAATAGAATAAATCTTTTGCCATGCCTAAATCTTCATTTTTAGTACTTTTAAGTCACCCCTAAGGTAGGCCCTAAAGGCTCGTAGGGCAGGGTGCACGGTATTTAAAATTTAGGACATGCATTTCGCGGATTACTGTGGAAGCCAAAATACTGGCAAAAGTCCTGGCTAATCTGCTTGTGACTGTCATTTCTTCCCTGGTCCATCCGGATCAATCCGGTTCTATGCCGGGGAGAAACACGGCCCTTAACATAAGGCGTTTACACAACGTGTTGGCACGTAGGGAATATATTGCGGAAGATGCGGTGGTGTTATCTCTGGATGCCTCTATGGCATTTGACTCAAGAGAATGGCCATATTTATTTGGCGTCCTAGAAAAAGTGGGGTTAGACCCTAAATTTATAGGTTGGGTAAAACTGCTATACACTGATATACAGGGACAAGTGAGGGTCAACAATTACACGTCCCGGACATTCAAGTTAGAAAGAGGTACCAGACAGGGGTGTCCCTTATCCCCGCTGACATTTTCTCTCATGTTGGAACCCCTTGCGGCGTGGGTGCGACACGATGTGATGGTGCAGGGGCTGCGGTGGACAGGTGATGTGGAAGACCGAATATCTCTGTATGCTGATGACATACTGTTATATCTAGCCTCCCCATACAAGTCTATACGCTTAGTGCTCGACATATTCAGATATTTTGGGAGATATTCGGGGTATGCGATTAACTGTCGGTGCTGTTTGTGCTGCGGGGCCAGGTCCCTCGGCTCCCAGTTAACTGTACCATATCGGTGGCGGAGGAGGGGTTCCGATATTTGGGGGTTTTGTCACATCGGATCAGGTTCTTTTTATAGTTCCAATTTGGCTCCCCCACTTGCTCGATTACGCGCTGACGTGAAGCACTGGAGGTCCTTGCCTCTTTCATTAATAGGTCGCGCTGCCCTCTTTAAAATGTTGGCTCTCCCTCGTTTTTTGTACATTCTCCATAACTGCCCGCATAGAGTCCCGAATTCCTATTTTAAAGCAGTCGAGAGTGAGCTCCGCACTCTGTTGTGGGATGGCAGGGCCCCTAGGGTAGCAATGAAGAAACTAACAAAAGGATGGTATGACGGAGGTATAGCACTGCCTGACTTGCAATTCTATTATTGGGCGGCTCAGCTGGTGGCTGTCAACCATTGGCTGTATCACCCCCCCACCTGGCCCGGCATACGTTCTTGATAGGTACCAAACAGATTGCTCCGGTTACCTTGGGGCATTATATTCAAGGGATAGCAAAAAGAAACAGAAATATTTCGGGCCCACCTCCCATACACTGGAAATATGGCACACAGCAAATTCTCGTCTGGGGTGGGCAGGTGTCCTATCTAGGGCAACGCCATTGTGGTATACCCAGAAGCTGGACATGCTGTGCTATCAGCCTGGGTTCAACAAATGGAACATGATAGGTATTTCAGCAGTAAAAGACCTGGTGAGAAAGGGTTCTATACTTACATTTAAGGAACTTCAGAGTCAGTACCACCAGACCCAGGGGGAAGTGTACAGGTATTTGCAAATACGGCACGCACTGCAGGCGGCATCTCCGACCCTTATGGACATACCGGAATCGTCTCCATTGGAGGAACGTTTGATGGATGGGCCACTACTCTCCAAAGCTATATATCTCACATATAAAACATTGAGTAATAACCTACCAGATACCTTCAATAAGCTTAGAGAGTGGTGGCAGGATGACCTGGGCCCAATAAATGACGGGGATTGGCAACTGGCTCTTATGTCCCCTAGGGAAGCAGCCATCACACTTAGATTTAGGCCTATATAGCTTAGGATACTTTATCGATCATACATGACAGGGAAGACTTTGGCAAAATTGGGATCTTGGCCTGACGACCTTTGCTTGAGGGGCTGCCAACAACAGGCTACCTTTTACCATACTCTCTGGAGTTGCCCAGCCATACGTAACCTTTGGGAGGAAGCCTCGAATCATATGCAGACGCTTTGGGAAAGAAGGTGGCTCTGACACAACAACTGGGGCTTCTAAACATATGGTCCGCAACTGACCTTACTGACATTGAACAGCTATTCTCAACATTGGGGTACACGATGGTTAAACGGGAGATGGCGAAGGGATGGGGGGGGGCTACTCCACCCTCCACTACCATGTGGGCCAAAGAAATAGACAGGTGCATGCTGGCGGAGACAGAGGTCTTTCTAGCAAGAGGTTGCCCCAAAAAATGGGATCGGAAATGGTCGAAGTGGAATGTATATATCGTGGCGATATCTGTTTGCCCCCTAGGGTAGAACTGGAAATGCGCAGAACTACAGATCGAGATGTAAGTGTTTAATGTATCTCCGAAACGAATAAAAATATTTAAATACAAAAAAAAAATTAGGACATGTCCTGGCAGGGAAAAACCCCTAACATCGATTTTACTGCTGTAAGGCTATCTCTCCAAGACTAACACTTGGTTACCTTACTAAACCTAATAAGTGCTAACTTCATTTTGTGACCAGATAGCGAAATGCTGTTTCCACTCAAATGAATTGTAATTTATAATCCTCTTTAGTGTTAAAGTTGGATTTTAAGTTACACTTTTGAAAATCGCACTTTTAGAAAGTTGTCATTTTTCTGCCTAAAATAACTGCCTTCTGCCAGTGTCCTGGATCACATGACTGTGAATGGTTCTCCTGCTGAGGGTTGTGTATTGCTTCCAGAAATAGGGGAAACAGAAGCCTAGGTGTGGATCAAAAGGGTCTTCCTGAGGGGATGCCTGGAGAGGAGTTGTTCACTGCCTGCAGAGCACACAAAGGAACCTGACACCTGGCCTGCCCTTGCCTTTGTCACCCCAGACAACTTAGAGCCACACCAGGGAAAGGAGAAGAGGTGACCAGAACCAGTTTTGTGGGTACGTCAGGGAATTCTCCCACTCAAAGACTGGCACCATGTATACAAATGGAAATTTCAGAACCTCTCATTATAGCACTTCAGGACCTGTGGAAGATTCAAAAGAAGGACTGCCCGGCTGTTCTGAACCCAGGCTCCCCAGACGTTACTCCAAGAGTCAGTTGGCTGACCTCTTGTTTGAACTATACGGACAAAACAAGCTTCTAGAGGCCTCCCTGCAACTGCCCAGTTGTCCAGTACCAACTGGACCTGCCTGAGTCATGATGCTGGCCTCTGCTGGAGGGAGGTCTTATCCCTAAGAAGTGCCCCCAGGTCCTGAATTCCTGACTGGCATCAGAGCATGCTCTTTCTGGAGAAAAGGTTAATAAGCAGAAGCTTTGGGCACCTCGCGACTTCTAAGTGATCTCTTTGCGCTGATAATCAGCCGGTGATGACTGCCAACATGAAGCTCCAGCAGGACTTGCTCATCAAGCCGACAGTTAGCATCCACGATGACACCCAACGTGAAGCTTAAGTGACACCTGCTCTTTGCGCTGACTGTGACAGCCTGTGTCGACCACCAACGTGAATCTCCAGCAAGGATTGGTTCCTCACCCTAAAGCACCTACTGTCCGCTACACTGAACCTGCTCCTTTCGAGGAGAACTTCCTCCTTGCAGAGATTCCACCCAAGAACAGAACTATGTGTAGGATTAGTGGACCTTGATGCGTAGGGACTGAGTCATACTACCACCTTAGTACCATTGAGCCCAGTACCAACTAGCTATAGTGTCTCACTTGCCCTCCTTCTCACTCACAGAGATACAAGTGATTAGACATCCCAGAACACAACACTGCCGAATCTCTCAGGACTCGCGGTTGCAAAACACACCCTTTCGCTCGCACTCTTCTACCTGTCTAAAATAAGATCTGCCAGAGTCACAAAATAGTTTAAAATATTTATTTTAACTAACATGCTCTAACATGCAGTATAAGCGCCCCAACAAGCAGGAAAATGCATAATACAAATACAGTCAGCATAGCAGCTAGTCCATAAATCATGAAGGGAGAGGTCATCTTGAAAAGACAATGGAGCCTAACCTCCCTCCCCTTGCTTAGAAGCAGTATTATTATATATTAGAAGATCTTTGGGTTTTGTTTGCAGACCCCATAACTTAGACTAGGGAGACATTGTTTAGTTTGCATGCAATACATCGTATGCCATTACAACTCGGTTGTTACAACGACTGCGTTGTTACATCGCATATGATTACATTGCAAGTCGTTACAACGACTTACTTTAGGGGGTAGAAGGTGTTGGATTTACAATCTAACACCTTACCTGCTGTTGCACAAACTGGAGGAGGAATAGTAAATTATACAATTCCCAAGTCCAGCGCGCCCCCTACAGGAAGTCGTTGTAACGACTTGCGATGTAATTCTATGCGATGTAACAACGCGGTTGTTGTAACGACCACGTTGTAATTGCATGTGATGTATTTCATGCAAACTAATGTCATATATTTCTTAGACTATCAATGGTAGTTTTACATCATAGGAGCTTTCTCGCTCTTCTCCCTGGAAAGGTCCCTCTCCAAGTGTGTGCTCCCTATGCTTGTATCCCACAAATACCAAAGTACGATTTCCAAACAGCTGTATTGGTATGTTGTGTTTAGGTGGTAGGGCCTGACGAGAACAGAATAACAAGGAGCATTGTTTATCGACCTTGCCACAATGTCCAGACTAAATCCCAGGAACTGGCAGAGAATGCACTTAGCAGTCAGTTCTCATGTGAAAAGTATGAATAAAGTCTTTGCAACAATGGAGCCATGTTGTAACTTGCACATAGCCGCGTACTGTCAGCAGAGCTCATGCTAACATCGAGAAGACAACAATGTCACCAAGGGCCATTTGACAGTAACACTTCAGAGGGAGGAATCTGGTCCCTGTATTTGACCCGCACTCCATCACAGTCAGCTTGATGAAAAAGTTACTTACCTTTTGTAACGATGTATCTGTAGGAGACATATGTTGGTTATATATTCCTTACCTTGGATTTACCCCCAGAAGTCAGACTTGATCAGGAGAATTTTTTTCTTAGCAGGACCCCTGTGCGTCAGTGGGTGGCGTCGGTCGACTCTGCGTCCGTCATCAGCGTGGTCGCCAGATGACGTCACAGTGTTTACTTAGATACCGCCCCTGTGCGCTGACATCCGTTCTAACATAACTTTCCACGCCGGAGGCGCAGAGACATGCACGACACTGACAACTGGTGCACCACAAGTAGGGCCCTGTAAGGGAGTCCCTATCCCTAGAAGTCAGTTCGCAGAGTGGGGAGGATGGGTCTGGCAGTAAGGATAACTAACATATGTCTCTTACAGATACATTGTTACTGAAGGTAAGTAACTTGTTCATCTGAAAGAGACTATTAGTTATAGATTCTTGACCTTAGAATAGATACTCAAGCAATACCATCCCCGGACGGTCTGCGAACCAAGTTCACACCAGGAAGTCCTGGAGGATAGAATGTCTGGTGAATGAGTGCATAGATGCCCACGTGGCTGCCTGGCAGATATCAATAAGTGGGACTCCACATGATAAAGCAGTAGTTGCTGCCGTAGCTCTTGTGGAATGAGCCCGCAGCCCCACTGGAGGTTCATTTGTAGCTAAAGTGTAACAAATCTTTATACAAAGTACAACCCATCTTGAGATGATATGCTTTTGGACAGCCTGCCCTTTCTTGCCATCTACTTAGCCAACGAAAAGTTGATCGTCTATCCGGAAATCTTTAGTGCGGTCAAGGGAAAAGGACAACGCACGTTTATGGCCCAGACGGTGGAGTCTCTCCTCTTCTTTGGAAGGGTGTGGAGGTGGGAAAAATGTGGGCAAAGTAATGGTTTGTCCAAAGTGAAAAGGGGTGACCACATTTTGAAGGAACAAGGGTCTCATTCGAAGCACCACTTTGTCTGGATGCACAGAAAAGAAAGTGGGTTTAGAAGAAAGAGCTTAACGCTCACTCACCCTGTGAGCTGAGGGGATGGCAACAAGAAAGGCAGTCTTCAAAGTAAGGAGCCTGACAGGACAACTGTAAAGAGGTTTGAAGGCAGCACACATAAGGTAAGTCAAGACTGGTTTGAGTCCCACTGAGGCATTATGAGAGGAGATGGAGGAAAGAAGTGAATTCTATACAAAGGACCTACTTTCTTATATCCAAAACAACCAGCACTCCACGCAGCTGCAAACTGACAATATCTAACTCGAACTCTCCTACGTTCAAAGGCAACACCTCTGCTGCCATCTACA